>NC_141990.1:93036379-94473879 GCF_049901715.1 Pseudonaja textilis
GCTAGTATTAATTTTTATAAATATTTGTTATTAATATATGAATTTGATATGCAGATATTAGGAAATGAGTGGAATAAAGAACTAGGGCAGGGATGTCAAACTGGATTTCTTCGAGGGCTAGATTAGCATATTAGTTCTCCTCTGTGGGCCCGTGGGGGTGGCAGTGGAGGTGGTACTGATGCCTCCTGCAGCACTCTGCCAACTGAAAACAGGTGGTGTGGCCTGTTTTCAGGCTGTTTTTCGGCCCGGTTTTTGGCCCAGTTCTGGCCAGCAGAGTGCTGCAGGAGGCCATGAAGGGTGAAAATGCAGCGCACGCCCCCATGTGGCCTGTTTTAGCTGCCAGAGACACCACGGGCCAGTCCTTTGATAGTTCCAGGCCAGCCCCATGGGCTGGATTTAAGCACCCTGTGGGCCGGATTTGGCCTGCGGGCCTTCAGTTTGACACCCCTGAACTAGAGGTTCCTATATTGTCTAGGCAATGGGACATGTCTGAACTTTTACAGTAAAAGTCTGAATGAATTTCAAATTGCATCTTATATAACAAGTAACAATTAGAATTTATTGCACTTCATTACATTTCTACAGAGAAGGACTTTCAAGAACATTGCTCCCTTGGAGATGTAAGAAGGATAACGCTTCTTTAAAATATGTTTCTGGAATGTCTCATATTTACCAATTTTGGAGAAAAAGTAGTGGATTATATAAATATGATTGTGCAACAAAAGCTACATTGAAAAGGATAATATTCTTTTGAACTATATACCTAAGGCATGGAATTTGACAACTAGACAACATAAATGGGTTCGCCCTGCCATTATTGTAGCTAAATGACTGATATTGCAACACCAGAAAGATGTATGACTCCATTTATTCGGTGAATTGAAGACCTGATTGAACTTGTCACTTACGAGTGAATTGGCTGTAAACGTAGATTTTATATGGATCTTTTATGTGCTGTTTTATTTCTTTTCTTTGACAATGTATATATCTCTATCATTATTATCCTTTGTTTTCTTTTTTCCTCATTTTTGTTATTAATTAAAGAACAGTAGACTATAAATAGATTTAAAAAACACAGTCAAAAAAGGATAGAAAGCAAAAAGCAAGAAATATGAAAAATTGTCCAACTAATTATAAAGTTCCAGAGAAGGGCAGAAAAAGAATTATATCTAAATAAAGCCATACAAAAAATTGAGAATAGCGCTAAGGGATATGGAGCAAGCAAAAATTGGGAAAAATTGGGAAAGAAACTTGTGTATTGTGCCTTCACTAATTTAACATACACTAATATTAACACACATATACTGTATACGCGTTCCTATGTTAACAAATAATGCCAACCCAATGCAAATCAATTAAATTTGAAGTAGACTTTTTCTCCCTAGGGTCAAACAT
This sequence comes from Pseudonaja textilis, assembly GCF_049901715.1. Lineage (NCBI taxonomy): Eukaryota > Metazoa > Chordata > Lepidosauria > Squamata > Elapidae > Pseudonaja > Pseudonaja textilis. Next base: position 93,037,775 of record NC_141990.1, read on the forward strand.
TTTCAAGGATTATGACTATCCATGAAATTACTGGAAACTGAAGGACTCTGACCTGAGGAAAGACTACTGAAGTTTTCATAATTACAACAGGAAGAAGATTTATTTACAGAAAATACGTTATATAAATAGGCAAAGCTAGCTAGCTACATCCAATGGGAAAGAAAGTTGAAAGAGCATGTGCTTTAAGTTTGTTTTTGTTTTTTTTCTGAGGAAGAAAGGCAAAAGGAAGTGAGCTCAGGAAAGCTATATTTTGGACTTCCCATGAAGAAACTAGAAACTCTGCCATTAAAAGTGGTTACTGACAACTGAAGCAAAATGAAAAGCTGCTACATAGAGCAGCTCTTTGTATTTCTTTTCCAGTGAAAGAGGGCAGTCAACATCACTTACTAGTGCTCCAGACTGTTCCTCCTTGTGAGGAGATTGCAAGACAACAGACTCTGGAAGTTCTGGGAGATGAGCAAATAGACAACTTGTTCAAACCACAGTCAGTGCCTTCAAAAAGACACTGGGTTCAAATACCTCCTTTTTCTAATTGCTTTTGGAAACTGCTTTCCAGCTGGGTGAAGACGCAGCCCTGGAATGTGCCTAGTGAGCCCAGCATTGTGGTGAAGCCTCCCTCATCTATTGAAGGGAGCTTGCTGGGAAGGAAGATGGCGAGGCATGGAGCTTGGAGTAGGAGGCTGTCTGGATGGCACTATTTGAGCTAGTGGCAAAATTAGAGGAAGTGGAAGCTTAACTTTGAATGATAAAAGTCAAATAATAGCAATAGCACTTAGATTTATATACCCTTCACAGTACTTTACAGCCTCTCTAAGTTTGTTTACAGAATCAGCATATTAACCCCAACAATCAGGGTCCTCATTTTACCAACCTCGGAAGGATGGAAGGCTGTGTTAACCTTGAGCTGGTCAGAATCGAACTCCTGGTATGAGCAGTATTGCGTTCTAACAACATTTTAACCACCGAGCTACCACGGCTCTAATATCCACTTTTTTCCTTCTTCATATCCAATCCTCTAAGAAGTTGAAATAATAAAATGCTAAGAATTTGTATATTATATAAATATCATTAAAATTACATAATTGTATGAAGACTTATATTAACATACTCAAAATGAAAAGCAAAGTATTGTAGCTGTTTCCCAACACATGTAACACTACACTAAGGTGACCAACTTTTTTACAATGAGGAGGACACAAATAAATTGAAGAAAAAAATATCGTAAATAAATAATAATTATTAATTGCAACAATAATACAGAATACACTATAATATGATAAATGCATAATTAAAAAACATTTGTAACAATAACATTTTATATTCTAATTATGTTTACATGTCTATTAATTATTTAAATGAGTACTTTTCCATTGAATGAATATTTTTTGTCAATGTATCATCTTCTAATAATATATTGGGAATATCTGAACAAAAAATATCCTTCATATTGACTTTTACGGCAAATGCTGCAGCTAGAATATCAAAATTCAATCTTGATTTCTCACTTTTCCAAAAATCATTAGCAATTGAAAAAACCCTTTCAACTGCTGCATTATTTCCAGGGCAGCACAACGTAAATTGAACAAGAATAAATAAATTTTCACATGGAATGTGTTCATTTTTGAAATGGCTGAATATTTCCACCCATCTTTTATCAATTTCAACATGTTTATTTTCCCATTGTATTAACTTTTCAGAATTTAAAAATACATTCAGTCTTCTAATTTCTTCAGAGACAATTGTCATCTATTTTAACGTCTGGCATTTCTTTAGATAAAAACTCAACACAAGATTCAATATCTGTCCAATATACTTGCGATGAAGTCAAAAAACACCATTGAAAACTGTTATTTCCTGTGATGTTTGTTTCAGACCATTCTTAGATATATTGAAAACATGTTTGGTAAAAATTCTACACTTCTTTGATGAACTTTTCCGTTATGCCCGGATCTGATTCCTCTAAGTCTGACAATTTTCTTTTTATAACTAAAGGAAGAATTTTTTTTTCAAATTGAGTTTTATATTGAAGGATAAAGTCGTTCAAAATAAGACTAACTTCTGTAGCTGAAATGTGTTCACCTTCAATCTTTTGAATCATTTTGTGAAAAATAGGTGCTTGATTATGTACAGAATATATTAATAGATATTTCATTATTGAAAAATGATCCCAGGATTTTAGGACATTAGTCTAAACTTACAAAATATGAACAGAGATGCTCAAATAATTGTAGAACACGTTCTATAATGGGTGTTAGAGCAAGTCATCTAACTTTTGAATATCCTAAAACTGTTTTGTATTAAACATTCACTTCTTCACAAAATTGTTTTAAAGTAGCCACACAAACTGTAAAATGACTAAAATACAAATAAATTGTAGTTATTATTACTTATACATCAATTGGCATGGCCATGTTGATTGTATTTGACAAAATATGTGCATTACAACTTATTCCTAGTATTTTCTTTTGGAGTAAATCTTGTAATTATATATATACATTATTCACCCCTTTGCGTCTTCCTGCACCAAAATTTGTGTTTGCATTATCAGCTGTTAGTGCAACAACTTTGGATTTCAATTTTTTTTCATTTATTACTTTGTATCGATGGTTTGATAAAATTTCAGCAGTTTTGCCCTCAATGGATTCTAAATTTAAAATTTTTACTTGAATGCCTTTGGTAACATTAAAATATCTTACTAGTATTGGATACAATTAAGTTTCATTATGATTGGATGCATCAGATAAAACCGTTACAAATGCTACTGTTTCCAAGTCTTCTGTATTTTGTCACAATAATTTTTAAATGCTGATTTAATAATAGCCTTGCATTTTGTCCTGGCGCATGAAAATTTAGCACCATGAAACTTTTTTAATAATTTAGTTGTACAATTCATACTACGAAAACTTTGATTGTGAATTATGGTATGAAATGCAAAGGGTAAGGCATATTTGGAAATTATTAAATAGATAATGAATTAATAAAACATGAATTATTGTGCTCACTTGTGTATGACTGAATATTCCCTGAGAAAGAAGTGAGTCTAATGTGTGTGTGTGTGTGTGTGTGTGTGTGTGTGTGTGTGTGTGTGCTGTGTCATGTTTCGGTAAGAAAAAACCACTTGCGCACAGTGCACTCTCTCAAAACAATTCTCCTGTGCAGAGCGCATGCATCTCATAATCGCATCTCACCGCACTGTATCGAGCCTTGAAGAATTGTCATGTCAAATACAAATACGTTACATCACACGCAACGGATCAGCTTGGCATCGATCAAATATGGAGATTTACAGATTAGTCTTCGAATATCGAAAAGGAGGACATGTAGGAGGACACTTTTTGAGAGAGGACAGAACTTACAAAAGGACTGTCCTCCCTAAAGGAGGATGATTGGTCACCTTAACTACCACTTCACCAGTGCTTCTCAGCTGTATCCATTTTCAGATGTGTGGATTTCAACTCCCAAAATGCCCCAGCCAGTAATGAGGTATTGCTGGGAGTTGAAGTCCACACACTTCTGAAAATGGCTGAGGTTGGGAAACGCTACCACTACACTGTCTTCCTTGCAATCTTGCTTTATTGAAACCACTCAATAGGAAGAACTGCCTCATGATAGGCATTAAATCTTAGGAGCTAATTTTAGGACTAAATTTTGAAATTTTAAAATCCTCATGCTAGATAGCAGAACAGGGAAGGACAGGATGCTTGGTCCACTCCTCAGCCACTTTCTGATTAAATTAGCAATGTGACCCCAGCAACTCATTCATGAGAAATGCTCTCCCCAAGATTTTCTTCTCTAGAATATATTCCAAAGGCATTTCCTTTTGAACTGACATGAAAGAAAAGGGCTAAAACTGCAGAGAAAAACTCTCAAAACAGAACTTTCACTAAATGTACTAAAGTTTCACATTTGTAAACACAAATACTGAATGCCTTGCCCTAAGCTAGATACATACAAAGATTTGAACTAAAGGTTGTGGCGATCATTATCATTAAGGAAATACACTTGAAATTGATTGTTTACAGAAAAAAAACCCCACACTTTCTCATGGATTAGAAAGATTGTGATTTTTAAAATGTATATTTATTTACTCATATATTTATATCCTACCTTTATTATTTTTACAAATAACTGAACTTGGCAAAGATATCCAACACACCTTCCTTCTCTTTTTTCTTTATAACAATAACCCTGTGAAGTGAGTTGGGCTGAGTGAGAGTGACTGACTCAAAATCACCCAGCCAGCTTTCATGGCCAAGGTGGGACTAGAACTCATGGTCTTCCACTTTCTAGCCTGGTTTCTTAATCACTCGACCAAACGGGAACATATGAATATAAAAAGATGCAGTAACCCTACTGTAAACCTTCTCTCCCCTAAATTTTACCATTCTATTACAACCAAGATGAAAATTTGGGTATCTCAATACTTTTTTCCTTTCCTGCCCAACTGTATTTATTTGGCTGACTGGAACAACAGGTCCTGCATTGCTCTGTTTCACCAAACCTGTATTCTTATGATGAAAGGATCGTAGGAGAAAGCAGTAAAATGAGTTTAGAATGTACTGAATGTGTTACTTTTCCTCCTTCCCGTCAGGGCAGAGAAGCATAAGACGTGCACCTGCCTGTCACTTTTTCCTCAAGTGCTTTTCAAGAAGGAAGCATACATAATACCTTCTCGCATCCATGGTTTCCGAGAAAGTTACCGAATGGTTTTTAATCACCTTGTTTTGATATCTGACTGCCTTCGGCAGCTTGAGCTTTTCCTATTGTAATGTCTCCCTGAATGTCACCTTTTCCCATCAGCTTTAGGATTAGGATAAGAAAAATTGGTGCTTTGTGTTGCTGCAGATCCGACAAAACCACCCCCTGCTCTCAGTTCTCCAAAGGAACGCCTTGCATTAAATGGCCCCTTTCTTGTAACCACCTGCATTAGATCAAGTAGCTGATTATAAATGTTAGGCAGTTATTTGGGGCAGACAACATCTGCATATCCTGAAGACTGGGAAGACTGTTTGCTGAGATCTATTTCTGATAGCAGAAAGGACAAGCCAGAATCTTTCTGGTAAACAAAGACAAGCTTTGACAAGCTCTTCTCTGCTGAGTACAAACTGCCTCATAAGCCGGAAACCCATATGGTGAACTATTTGCATGAAGGATGGGTTCTGAATTTAGAGTATTTTTTTCTAAGCATCTCAAGGCTGTTATAATTGCTTGGCATGGTCACCTCAGGAGACAGTGGAAGAAACAGCAGCTCCAACATTTTTATCTTTCATTTATTTTTTGGATCCAAGTTCTGGAGGTGTATTTTAAAAGGAAAGGATTTTGAGGAAAACAAACATGAAAATGAAAGCATTATATTTATTCTATTACTAACTCTATACCTGTGCTTCGCTACGAAACTATGTGATATGGCTTATTTTGGGAGGAGGAAAATAAGAGGGAAAATGTGCCTCTGCCTACCAGCATCCATTGGTATTTATCTGGCTAGTGTCCAGTCAGTTGAGGGCTGTTTGGAAACGGAAACAGTATTTGCTGTGTGAGCAAGGAGACCGCAAGGAGCCTGGGCGTGGCTTAGCTCAACTGTTCTGTACTAAAGCTGCTTGGTGCTCTGAAGCTGAAACTGAAACTCCTCTCCTCTGCTTGTGTTTTGCATTTGGAACAGATTTCTTTTCAGATGTGAGGGGAAGTAGAACTCCTTAGCATCAGAGTATGTTAATAATAATATAGGAAATACTAATGGTCTGATGGTCATTTTAAAAAATCCTTTCTTAGTGAGCACCTAGAAACCAAGAGGAACAAACATGCCAAATTTCAATTTTGTAGGCTTTACAGTTCTGGAGATTTTGTGATGATGTATGAGTGGTATTTTACTTTTATATATATAGATAAGTAAAAGTAGAATATTGCAGCTATTTTAAAATTACTAAATCATAGAATAATCACCATCCAAACTACAGTCTTTAATAATATAGTCATGTTTAATGTATGCATATATTGAAAACTAAGATCCATGATGAGTGTCCTGGGAAGCCATTACATTGGGTCACTTAAGAGGTTCCAACTACATGCTCCATCTCCTAGTTATTTATAACTGTTCTGGATTTTCCAGGGAAATAAATGCATTATGAGCCATGGTGGTGCAGTGGCTAGAGCGCAGTACTGCAGGCTGATTGTTGGCTGCCTGCAATTTGACAGTTCAAATCTCACCAGGCTCAAGGTTGACTCGGCCTTCCATCCTTTTGAGGTAGGTAAAATAAGGACCCAAAATTGTTGGGGGCAATCTGCTGACTCTGTAAAACACTTAGAGAGGGCTGTAAAGCACTGTAAAGCGGTATATAAGTCTAAGTGATATTGTTATTAGAGATGTCTGAACATCCTAGAGCGGGGCTGTCAAACTTCCAGCCCACACACAGCTTAGTGAAGGGAGAAAGAGTCCTGATACATCATGTGACACTGCCGTGATAACGTGAGTTCGACATCCCTGTCCTAGAGGGAACTATTTATAGAAAGATTCAACAGATCCTTACACTGTCATTGTGATGACCCGTAGTCTCTTAAAATAACCCAAAACATACATTAAAGTCCAGTAATACCTTCAACTTAACTTCACTGTTTTATTAGGCACAGTTTAAAGTTACAAAAGTAAATAATGAGGCAAACAACAACAACAACCAAAACAAACCGCATTGATGAGAGTTCTAAAGCAAGCCAAGATAATTAATCATACATTCTAGGAAGATAACCGAGGAGAGTCCATGGGAAGAACGCCAGCAAAGATAAACCTCTTTCAAAGAAAACAATAAACTTTGATTCCAGCAATTCTGACTACGCAGTTACAAACTTATATACATAGCTCCCAGCTGCAAGCCACAAGGAGGATCATGGTAATCTCCTCCTGAGTAGACCTCGCTTTTCCCTGATCCTCTCCTCTCTGCGTGCCCTAGGATGGATAGGGGATGGGCCTGGATCCTCTTCTGATTGCTCAGCCGGCCTCTGCCCTTCCCCAGCCTCCTCCACCACCTCTGGAGCCACACTCCCACTCCTTGTTGGCTGTTCCTCCTCTTCCTCAGAGTCAGTCTCCACCAGGGGCATGACAGTCATTCAATTTGGCATACTGTAGTTATCATCAGCCCACTGCCAGCTTCTTTTAGCAATGAATGAAGTCAAGTTCCCATTCTAACTGATCAGTAGCCAAAACTTGGCTAAATGGATTATGAAGACATTTCTTGTAGATTTGATATAAACATGCTTTCAAAGGATTACATTCTTTTTTCCTCAAAAGAAACAAAAACAAACTTAGTCATTGGTTCCAGTTTGTGATTCCAATCTCCATCTGATCCTGTGGAACTAGTAAAGTTGTTGATGGGCCATCTGCTAAAATAAAGCCAGGTCATGGCACACACTTCAAAGTAAATCAGGAATCCTGTAATTGTGGAGTCTGCCTGGCAAGAGCAAAGAAGCCTTATCCACAGAAGATATGCTGATGTAAATCGTGGAACAATTCTGGCTAATTGGAAAGCTGATCAAAGTAATACGAGCTAGCCAACTTGCATACCTTAGCTAAAAATTCCCTGCAGCAAATCAAATGTATATTAGATAACTCCTAGGGATTTCATTAGCCAAGACCTAGGAATAGGGACAGTTAGAGACCAATAGAATAAATTGTAGAATTATTACTAAAATATTTATTAGATGATATTTCTTATTACCTCACTTTGTCCTACCTTCTCCTTTAATGAAAAATGTATAAAACTTACTCAATCCTTTGTTCTTGGCTCTTGGCATTTTGACCATTTTCCTTGGAGTACTCCAATAAAAAGCAATCAGAAAACCTGCACCTCGTATCTGGCTTTGGCACCAGACTCAGACCCGAATTGGGGACAACATTGTGTTCTTGTTAATATGCAATTGTAGGTGCTAAAGATGGTAAAATAATTGTCATAATATCATAGCAGAATGCAACTAGTCATATTTGATTATATACAACAAAACTTCCTGATTTGGGGGTGGGTGGGGGGTGGGGAGTAGTTGTATTGTCTTTTTTTTCTTTATCTGTGATTATTAAAGCAAATAAAATCTAGTGCATTATTCTCACTCTGAATGCATGCAAATTAAACAATTGGATTGCTTAGCATCTGTAAGGGCTCCTTGGAGATCCATGCCTGCCTCACAATTGTAATACAACTTGAAGAGAGAAATTAACAAAAGCTTAGATCAATCTGCTTTAGAAAACACAGTCAGATACACAACAGCATCCATGGTGTGATTTAATAATTTGTTTTATTTACTGAAAGAAGTACCATCTGTAAATGAGATGTGTTCATTGCTTACCATGACCAACTGTACCTGTTAGGAAACACTTTACCTTGGCAGGCATTTCCATTTGGCTGATCTCTCCCAAGGGCATCCTTTATACATCATCTGCAGCTTCTCTTCTAACTAAGCCACAAAGCACTGCTAATGTCTATGGTCTACAGTTCACTTATTACATGACAGCTGGGCAGGCTGACAGGAGCGAGAAAGGAACTTTCTCGGCCTAAGACAGGAGTAGTCAACCTTTTTATACTACCGCCCACTTTCTGTATCTCTGTTAGTAGTAAATTTTTCTCTAACCGCCCACTGGTTCCACAGTAATGGTGATTTATAAAGTAGGGGACAAAACCCCTACTGCTCACCATGAAAGCTGGAACGCCCACTAGTGGGCGGTAGGGACCAGGTTGACTACCACTGGTCTAAGATATCTGAATTTGACAAGAGCTAGTAAGCTGATGAGGGAAGGAAGGACCAGAAAGGGTATTTTAAAAGGAGAATCAACGTAGTAATATTGTAGTCAAATCTCTAGAGACATCACATTTACTTATTAAATTTTATTTATTTATTACATTTAAATGCTGCCCAATTCTCTGATAAAGTGACTCTGGGAGGCTTACAATATAAAGACAATACAAAGCGATTATAATTAAAAGGATTAAATAGAAAGCTAAAAACCAAAAGGATGAGTAACGTGGTGGTGGGATCTTCTTTACTGCTCAGCCATCCCAAAGAAATGTGCTCCAGGCCAGGTAGCAGAGTCAACTCTTCCAGAAGACCAGGAATGTGTGCGTGGGGGGGCTATAGCAGAAAAGCCTCTTCTCCTGCATCCCACAAGCTGAAATTCTTTGGCAGATGGGATTTGAAGTAGGCCTATTCCGCTGGAGTGAGTGGGGCAGGCTACTCTGGACCCATGCAATAAAAAGCTTTAAGAGAAATGACCAATACCATGAATTGAACCCAGAATCATACTGGCAACTAATACAACTCATTATAACAGTGGTGCTACATGTGAAACCCAAGGGGCCTCCGGAACTTTCCGTGCTGCTATGTGTTCTGTGCCAGTTGTACCTCCTGAATACTCTTCAAGGATAGCTCCATGTAAGAGCGCATTGCAGTAATGTAACAGAAAGATGACCAGGACATGAGTGACTGTGCACGGCCTCATGATCCAGGAAAAAGCGCAAATGGAGCATAACACGATGGTTAAAATGTTCATTAACATGGTACTGCTTCTGAAATCATTATGTTATAAAATGAATCATTAAAAGGATCAGATGTGTTAGTGTTTGGGGACAAACCCCCAAGCAGAGTGCACAGCAGCAGTCAAGCCAGGCAGGCAAATGAGAGAGAGGCTGGGCCCAAGAGTATACACACACTGGAGACAAAAACACTGTTTGTAGTTTTAAATAGTTATTTAATTCATTCAGAGTTTAAGCAGTGTCATTCAGTCCATATGTCATTATCCAATATATCCATCCAGTAACATAGTTCATTAAACTAGTCAGTACAATGTCTTTATCTGCTTGTACATCTTCTCCTCCCGATACCTTTTTCTCGAAGACAACGCTGAGTATGCACAGGATATCAGCTCACCAAGTAAACAGTCCTTTTGTTCAGTAGAAACGGTATCAAGCACAGTAGCCAACAAGCAGACGTCTCATACAGGAGTAAACAGCAGGCAGCAGAGAGCAGAGAGACCAGGGAGACCAGTGACCAGACCAGGGCAGGGATCAGTAACCAGGAACCAGGAAGGGTTACGTTACTCTCACTGCCTTTTATTGCTGCTTGCAACCGCACCCTTAATTATCTAATTACATTGCAGTTTTGTGCTTAAAGCTACAAACACTTAAACCTAGGTTTATATATTTAGTCACCCAAACCTAGTTGGTGTATCCATATACCCAACATTCTCCCCTTTTGGGTGATATAAATATATAATACCTTTACAATTTAAACCCATACTTTTCACAACTCTCTAGGTGCTTAATGGCACCTTGGGCTTTAGTAAAATTATCAGCTATATTGTCCTCCGACATGCAGTACTCCAGCTGTATCATTTTACTCTGTACAGATTGTCTAACGTTTAGGTACCTTAAATCTGTATGCTTGCTCCTAGTTTTTACTGCAATATTTGTGGCCATTTGAATTGCTGCCTGATTATCTTCATGTACAATTATAGGATAATTTACAGTTATACCCATATCATTCAACATTTGTTTATGCATAATTAATTCAGTACATAATAGCGATAAACAGGAGAATTCTGCCTCCATAGTAGACAAACTTATATGCTGTTGTCTTATTGACTTCCAACCAATTAATGTCTTACCCAGCATTATGGCTGTTCCTGAAGTCGACTTTCTTGTGTCTCTTTCTGATGCAAAACTAGCATCTGCATAAGCACTCAATATGAGATCACCTTTTGGTTCTAGATACAGTGCATGGTGTAATGTTCCTTTAAGATATCTTAAGATTCTCTTCAATGCATTCCAATGACATTGAAATGGATCATTATTATGTCGTGCCAGCTGATTAATACTATAAGCTATATCTGGCCTTGACCAATTGCTAATGTATGATAAGCTACCAATCAAAAATTGATATAATACCTTATCAAACTTGGGACTTTGAGCATCCATTTTGCAAATATCCTGACTCATTGGAGTCTTTGCAGGCTTACAAAGTTCCATCTTATAATCTATTAGCAATTTAGATATCTTATCTTCCTGAGATATCTTAAAACCTTTCTGTGTTTTCAGTATATTCAAACCTAGATATTTCTTTATCTCCCCTAATTGCTTGATTTTTATTTTCTTGGCTAATGATGCTATTATTTTATTTGCTTCATCATTAGTCTCAGTAATCAAGGCAATATCATCCGTGAACAACAATAATAATGATATTTTCCCATTTGTCTCCCTTTTAAAAAGACATGGATCGGCTAAACCAGCTTTAAACCCTATATTGTTCAGTTCCTTTACAATATACTGGTTCCATTCATAGCCCGATTGTTTAAGACCATAGAGGCTCTTCTTTAACAACCAACAATCATTATTATTTTCACCTTTAAATCCAATAGGCTTTTTCATATATACAGTATGTCTTAGTGGAGCATGCAAGTAAGCAGTTTCCACATCTAAATGGTTAACTATATATTTCTTGCTTGCTGCCCACACTAAAGCTGCCCTTAACGTTGCTGCTTTAAGACTAGGTGCAAATACCTCATCATAGTCATTGGCACTTTGTCTAAAACCTTGGGCTACTAATCTTGCCTTATGGATTATATTTCCATCTTTATCAGTCTTTATCTTAAAAATCCATTTGCAGCCAATGGGTTTTATATCTACAGGTAATCTCGCATTTTCATAAACTTTCATATCCTTTAAGGATTTCAATTCCTTATTCATTGCTGCATACCAACTTTCTTTATCTTTAGAAGGATACTTTTTTATCTCATCCACAGTATATGGAACTCTATTTTCCTGGCACACTGTATTAGCCTGGTATCTATCAGGCGGTCTAGATATTCGTGTAGTTCTTCTGGGAATTACAGGGCTTGTATGAGAACTTTTTTGAGTTACTACTTGTTCGTGTTCCTCAGCTTGCTCAGCTATTTCTTCTATTTCTTCCTCTATGGGCACAATTTCTTCCTGTATTTCTCTCTTTACTTTATTTTTAAAGTTACAGGGATAATTAATGGGATTTCTATAGGATTCAATAACCACTTCTTTATTGTTATCCTGTTCTAACTTATCCCATCCTACGTGCTCTAGAAATTGGGCATTGGCACTACATAACACCTTAGATGTGCCTTTCTCCCAAAATCTATATGCCCTATGGTTAGCTTGGTAACCAACGAAGAAAAATTGTTTAGCTCTGTGTTGCCCTTTACGCCTGAGTTGTGTAGGGATATGCACCCATGCTGGTGCACCAAATGTGTGCAGGTAACTCAGATCAGGCTTCCTGCCATGCCACATGGTGAATGGTATTTCACCAGTAGTTGAGTTAACAACGTTGTTCAATATGTTATTAGCACACATTGCAGCCTCCCCCCACAAAGAATCAGGTAATCCAGAATCAGTTATCATTGTTCTAACCATTGCCTGTAGTGTTTGGCCTCTTCTCTCTATAAATGCGTTGTGTTGTGGTCTGTATGGTGCAGATTTCTTGTGCTCTATTCCAGCTACCTTTAATCGATTCTGGAATTTGCTGTTAACAAATTCCGTACCATTATCTGTCACCAAGGTTATCAGTTGCCGTTTAGTCTTTCTTTCTGCAAACTTTAACCAGTTGAAGAAATGTTGATATGTTTCAGTTTTGCTTTTCATTAGGTAGCAAAATCCATATCTAGAGTAATGGTCCATAATGCTCAGTATATATTGAGCACCCCCCATACTGGGTTTCTTTGGACCTATAATGTCTGCAAATACAACTTCTAAAGGTTCTTTAGTTTTGAAACCATTTAGCCTATTTGCAGGCAATATTTTACTCTTATCTTCACAACAGACATTACAACGCAAATATTTATCACAGGGTTTTAACCTTATTCCTTCAGATAACTCTACTGTACGTTTTAGCATTTTAAAATTTACATGCCCCAAACGCCTATGCAATAAATGGATACATTCATTATGAGGCTTGATATTGTTAAATACAGTCTGTGCCTCCCCTTTCTTACTATCATGTAAGACATACAATGCTCCATTTAAAGCTGCAGTTACCCTTTTGTTATCTCTTTCAAGTATGCACTTATTATTTTTAAATGTAACTACATAACCTAGTTTATCTAATACTCTTACAGAAAGTAAGTTCATCTTTAACTGTGGTACATACAACATTTTTATATTCTGGTTTAAGCATGGACAGTATGCAATACCTTCACCCTTGGCCTTGAGGTGCCAGCCATTTGCGAGTGATATATGCTGAGAGCTTGTTGACATTTTTATAAACTTTGTCTTATCTCTCGTGATGCAGTGGGATGCACCACTGTCCACCACCCATAAATCATTCTTCACATCACAGTTGCTAAACGTGGCTAGTTCAAAGGATTTCTTTGGCTTTTTTACATTCTGGCTTTTTCCTTTTCTGCAGAATCTTGCCAAATGTCCTCTGCTATAACCTGGTTAGTTAGACTGTGCTCACTGCTGGGCCCATAACCAATGTTAGTGTTTGGGGACAAACCCCCAAGCAGAGTGCACAGCAGCAGTCAAGCCAGGCAGGCAAATGAGAGAGAGGCTGGGCCCAAGAGTATACACACACTGGAGACAAAAACACTGTTTGTAGTTTTAAATAGTTATTTAATTCATTCAGAGTTTAAGCAGTGTCATTCAGTCCATATGTCATTATCCAATATATCCATCCAGTAACATAGTTCATTAAACTAGTCAGTACAATGTCTTTATCTGCTTGTACATCTTCTCCTCCCGATACCTTTCTCTCGAAGACAACGCTGAGTATGCACAGGATATCAGCTCACCAAGTAAACAGTCCTTTTGTTCAGTAGAAACGGTATCAAGCACAGTAGCCAACAAGCAGACGTCTCATACAGGAGTAAACAGCAGGCAGCAGAGAGCAGAGAGACCAGGGAGACCAGTGACCAGACCAGGGCAGGGATCAGTAACCAGGAACCAGGAAGGGTTACGTTACTCTCACTGCCTTTTATTGCTGCTTGCAACCGCACCCTTAATTATCTAATTACATTGCAGTTTTGTGCTTAAAGCTACAAACACTTAAACCTAGGTTTATATATTTAGTCACTCAAACCTAGTTGGTGTATCCATATACCCAACAAGATGCTTTTCTTTTGAGAATCCAATTCATTTCCAGGTACCAAAATAAAAATACCTCATATTCTTTAGGGATGGGAAAACATATGGGACGATCTCCAATTCTGGGTCATAGTCATGCATCTCTGTGTTAGAGGAAAAGTGGGGTTTTCTATTCTTTTGTTCCTTCCTTCCTTCCTTCTTGCTCTCTTGCTCTCTTCTATGTCTCATTAATTAACATTAGCCTTATAATAGCATTATCATTAAAATATAATTAAAAGCTTCCATCACCTTTAATAACTGGCTAGGGTTTGTTTAGGAATGATAGAACATAAATTAGTCTGCAACTTCTTCTAATTTCCGGATTCTATTCAATTCAAGGCAACATTTGTAAGAGTGAAAGGCGTTGTCTCTACATTCACTTTCTTGCAGACGAAAAATAAGGAATCTAATACAAAGTTTTGTAATTTTTTAAATTAAAAGCCATATACCTTTATACCTCACTTCATCATTGCAATCCCTGCTCTAGCATGAAGACAACAGCTGTCTTTCTCTAATACGCTCATCTTTGCATTATTCTTAAATTTTCCTCCTTCAAATTTTCAATGTAATATCAGAGCTCTAGAAAGTATATTTTAATGAGCATCCCCTTAACATATTTGCAACCCAAGCAACGTGAGTTGTATTAATGGTGATTGATTCCTATTTAAGCACTGGGAATAAGCTAGGGATTTACAGGTATGGGCATCTGTAGAGAAGAAGGAAGATTTTACTCATCATTTAGGCAATTAATGGTGAAATTGGTAAACAATTTCAGCTTTGGGATTAGATAGGAAAGCTACTGGAAGGTTTTTTTTAAAAAAGAATGGAAAAGGAAAACATTAAGTGTCTCTACCATGGCCATCTTTCCCCAAGCAGCTTGCTTAAAAATAATCAGTACTCATTTCCTCAGGAAAAGGATAGTTTTTGAATGTCACAGTCTCTGATACATATAAAGACATATGGGGGAATTATGATACTTACACTACTCGACAAGGCAGTGATTTGTTAGGGGGAGTAATATGGTATTCTTTGAGGGTGACACCCTCACAGTCTGGTATGATATGACATCCTACAGGCAATTGGTCCAAAGAAGCTGGAATCTCCTGAGATATTAAAGCTGTAAAAGCCTTTATCTCTGGAAATCTAACAAAATTATTTTAGTAGCTACAGGGAGGGAGACGACAAATTAAAAAGAGGAGTCATTCTTAGGAGGGATGTCTCTTTCTCTCTCTAAAATTGCATCACTGTAGCCAGTTAAGTGGACAAGTTATTTCTGACAGTTTATGAGCCTTGTTAATATAATGTGCTATCTGGGAAATTGCCAGCTAGCAAGATCCAGGAAAGTCAAAATTAGACCCCAGTGGTGGCAGGAATCAGCGGCCCATTTAATACCAAGTGTTTCAGCTGAGACTGTCTCTTCTGCTGCCAAATCAGGAATATTCAACCTGGAGCTCTTGGGCTTTGTATACCTCAGAATAGACCTGAATGCACAATTATTTGTAGCACTAAACTGACCCCCCCCAAAGGGGCGAAGAGGGGGAGCATGGAAATAACAGGAAGCTTATGTCTTATTCAGGTCCAATTTGTTAAATGATTGGTGGTTGCTCTCCTGTGTCAGGAAAGAAACCCTACATAGTGATGTTTGTTCTTTTGAGCTGTGGTTCAAAAGTGTGGAGTTTGAATATAATAGAATAGAATAGAATAGAATAGAATAGAATAGAATGAGTTGGAAGGGACCTTGGAGGTCTTCTAGACCAACCAGCTGCTTAGGTAGGAAATCCTACACCACTTCAGGAAAATGGTTATCCAACATCTATTAAAAAACTTCCAGTGTTGGAGCATTCACAACTTCTGGACACAAGTTGTTCCACTGATTAATTATTATAACTGTCAGGAAATTTCTCCTTAGTTCTTAGTTGACTCTCTCCTTGGTTAATTTCCACCCACTGCTTCTTGTCTTGCCCTCAGGTGCTTTGGAGAATAGCTTGACTCCCTACTTTTTGGTGGCAGCCCCTGAGATATTGGAATGCTGCTATCATATCTCTCCTAGTCCTTCTTTTCATTAAACTAGACACATCCAGTTCCTGCAACCATTCTTCATATGTTTTATAACTCAATTGAAAAATCTTGATTAGAAATGTCAATGATAAAAGGTGAAACAATGCTCTGAGTTTTCTTTTCAGACTTTTCCCACCCAAGTTTGGGAAGGAGAAGATCACACAAACTCCCTCTGCATTTGAAGAAGGGAGGAAGAAAGTAGTTTTTTTAAAATTAATATGCTAAATATGCTAAAGCAAAGAAGTTTCTGCAGTACCTTAAACATTCCCCAAATTTATTATGGCATGAACTTTTATCTGCTGAAGCCTAATTCATCAGTCATCTGCTCTACAAACCATGAGAAGGCCAAAGGACGATTTGTTGGTCCAGAAAGAAATGTTTTGCTTGAGAAGAATTGGTGGGTAAAAAAATAAAATGAAAAAACATTTTGTGAGTCCTATAGGAGGCCTGTCATGTGGTTAGCCAGTCTGGCATACAGAATTTCAGACTAGGTAGGACTCTGCTATTTTCCTGCAGAGTGATGCTCTTACAACTATCTTGTAGGCCAGGGTTTTTCAAACTAAGTTCTATAAGAAATTAGGGCAGAAAAGCCACACCACCACCACACTCAAAGTTTCATGGCCTGAAAATGATTGGAAAATCTCTGCTTTGGACACCATGGCAATAACACTTAGACTTATATACTGCTTCATAGTGCTTTACAGCCCTCTTTAAGCAGTTTACAGAATCAGCAAATTGCCCCCAACAATCTGTTTTTCAAAGCATCGAAAGGCAAGACAAGAAACAATGGATGGCAACTAATCAAGGAGAGAGAAGCAACCTGGAATTAAGGAAAAATTTCCTAAAAGTGAGAACAAATAACCAGTGGAACAGCTTGTCTTCAGAAGTTATGGGTGCTCCATCACTGGAGGCTTTTAAGAAGAGGTTGGACAGGCACTTGTCTGGAATGGTATAGGGCAAGGGTCTTTAAACTTGTAAAATTTAAGACTTGTGGACTTCAACTCCCAGAATTCCTGAGCTAACATGACAGGAGGAGGAATTCTGGGAGTTGAAGTCCACAAGTCTTAAAGCTGTCAAGTTTGAAGACCCCTGGTATAGGGTGTCCTGCTTGAGCAGGAGTTTGGACTACAAGACCTAAATAAGGTCCTTTTCAGCTCTTGTTACTCTTGTTCCTATTAATAGTGTTTGTATCCCGATGATTTTCCTAAATAAAACTGTGGACCTTGAATCCACTCAGTTCTATGGAGGATTTAATTTATTACAAATTCCTGAATTGGATGATCTGAATTAGTTACTTTAAAGCCATATATATGGGTCAAGGGATAGTTGATTAATCTGCAAAATTATTTTTTTATTAAATGTGTATGCCACCATTCTCACTATCCAAAGCAACAAATACAAATATAATTATTGAAATGTTTAAAAATGTCTCAAAAATTTCTTAAATTAAATAAACATTCTTTAGATCAGATTTTACCTTTTAAAAAATGTATGTAGTAACTTTCAACTTGTTTTAACATTTGGAAGATATCCTAATGGCTTATGGAACAAAGTCAGTTCAGGAAGCATAGAAAAACCAAAATAAAATAAACAATGCTGTGTGCATATAGGTTTTGCTGTTTGTTGGACTTTTTAAAAATCAACACAACTTGAAAGAAATCCCTTAGACATCATTGCATTTTAACGAATAAACATAATCACAACTTTCTAAATTTTTTTTTTTTTGAGAAGGAATAATTCTAAACTGCTTCATTTTGTATTGCATTCCCTAGAGGAAAACCTCAAACCAGTCCAAAGGGACTCAGGATGGAATACTCAGAGTACTCTAGTTGGCATTCAGCAATCTGTATTATTAAATGATAATAAAAACCATTGTTCAATGAACTGGGGTGTTCCTTAAGGAAGGAAATAATTTGCATGGACGAAATTCAGATTAAAGGAGACCAAAATAACTGCAAATATGTTATTTAATTATTACTCTGCCATTATCCTCCAAATATTAATTGCTAACAATTATTATTGTGAAAATATGTTATGGCTTAATGCACTCGCCTTATTTTAAGACATTTGTCTTTCTGTTTTGTTTACACAAAACATCTAAAAACAAGGTGAGTGCACCAAGCCATAACAAAATTCATTATAGCTAATAAATGCATCTGACAGTTGAGACAGAGAAAAAAGACAAAAAAAGTATACTTGGCCTTTGCAAAATGCAAGGGTAACTTGAAAGAAAAAATATCACTCACATTTCTAGTGGAAATCATTGCTGGCTACTATGGCACGGAAAGACACAACAAACCTGTTCCATAATTGCCAAATTGGAGTCAACCATTGTTTGTGAAAATCTTGAATGCTTGCTGCAATGGCCAGTACAAAAAAAATAGTTTAGGGTTGTTAAATCTGGGAGGATGGTTCAAGAACGGAGGCAAGACTCAGATAGCAACAACAGCTCTTTATTTGTGACTTCAGATCTGAGCAACTAACCCCAGCCGCAGCAGCCCCTTATATAGGGCTGGCTGCGGCTAGGCAGCCAATGAAGGCGATTTGAGTTTGCCGCTCTTGGCAGGGCCAATCGCGGCAGCCTGTTTACTGGCCAATCGCATCAGTCTATGGCGACCAATCACGATCGGCTTTCAGCAGGCCAATCAGATTTGCAGGCTACGAGCCTGCTAGTCCGGAACACCCCTCCCCTCTCGGTTCCGTTTAAGGGGTGGAGTAATATAGTCTCGCAGGTAGGCAGGTCTTCGCACCTGTCTGCCTGACTTACGCAATTCCACTTGTCCCTGTTCAAACCCGGGTTCAGATGGACTGCTTGCTGGATCAAACAGGAACGGTGAACCGGTGCCATGGTTAGGGCTCTCCTCTGGTGCCCCCGGGGTGATAGAGTCCTCAGCCTCACTGTTACTGCCATGGCTCCCGGGGCTCGCTGAACCTGCCTGGTTGCTGCTTCTTGGCGAAGCGTTTGACTGTCCAGTTTCAGCTGCAGCTGGTGAGTGTTGCCAACCATGGTGCGGTGATCTTGGTGTTAGCTTGGAATAAACAGGTGTTGGTTCTAATTCTGAGTTCGCTGCTTCCCCTCCCCACCTAGTGTCAAAATTAGGGTCAGGGTTGGAAGATGTGGTTAGTCTGGAGCGCAGTTGGTCAATATGGCGTTTCCATGGCCTGCCATCAGTGGTGAGTAGACGGTAGGAGCGGGGACCCGTAACTTGAGTTACTTGGGCAGGAATCCAAAGGGGATCCCCAGAAAATTTTTTTGCGAAAACAAGGTCTCCTACCTTGAAAACACAGTGCTTGCTGCTGGAACCCAGGGGCTTTTCCAGGGTGTAGGCAGGGTGCAAACGATCTAGAGGCGATCTGAGTTTCCTGGCCATCAGGAGTTCAGCTGGGCTCTTGTTGGTCGTGCTGTTTGGTGTGATGTGTTGTAGGAGCAGCATTCTACTGACTTTGTCGTGGATGTTGCCTTGATCCATTTTCTGCAGCGTTTTCTTTGTAAACTGAACCATTCGTTCAGCCTGGCCATTCGCCGCAGGATGAGCCGGCGATGTGAGTGCGTGTCGGATGCCCCGTTCCGCTAAATACTGTTCAAAGGCTAAGGCAGTAAATTGGGGCCCATTTTCAGAGACCAGGACATCTGGTAACCTGTGTGTGGCGAACAGTCTGTTCAGTTTTTTAATGACCGCCTCAGTAGTGGTTGCTTTCATCTTATTGACCTCAAGCCAGTTTGAGTAGGCATCTACCGTTATTAAGAAGGTGTGGCCTCTCGTAGGTCCCGCAAAGTCAATATGAATGCGAGACCAAGGACCCCTGGGTGTTTCCCATTCTGCTGGTGGGGGTTTAGGTGGAGCTGGTTTGTGAGCTTCAACTCTCATATTTCCCTAGTCAGCATGGTCATTTTCCTAGCCAGCATGTTCATTGCAAATAATTATGGTAGCTCAAGTCCATAAATCTGAAAGGAGCTCAGGATGGCGACTGGCTTAGAGAACACAGTAACTGTATGACAGTTCTAGTTTCCACAAACTAGTTAGCCTCAATATTGAGAGGCCCATATAGGGAAGTCATCTAGAGAACATTAAGACAGATAAGCCAGGTTGGAAGGATCATTTAGCTCACTGAGTCCAGTACAGCTTCCCCTACTCAGTGTAGGATGTTATAAGAATCCTGCATAAGGTGGGCTTTGAGAAGAGGTAACCTATTTCACCCAACCTGCTTTCATGAAATTTTGCACTCAGAACTTTCTTTGTTCTCAAATTCACTTGCTTTAACTTGAGGATAATCTTTTTCCTATCTTTAAAAAACTGGACTAGATTGTAATAGATTGTAAACATATTTCTGTGGCACCTTGGGAGCTATATTTCTGTTAAAGTTTGTGTTAAAGACTTTGAATGTAGTAGTAGTGGAAAGGGTAATATAATAATTGTAGTAAAATCAGTTTTCTCCAAAAAGCCAACAGTTTTAATGTTCCTTATAATTGGATGGCTAATGTTTTTAATTTCTAGTGTCTGAACAACATTTCTCCTTTTCAATTATATTTTTTGCACTTTATTTTTTTACTTCCTGGATCCTACATCATCCTCACTAATTTTTGTTTTAATTACAGAAGGCCTATTTTCAGCAATGATAATAATAAGAAACAGAGCTGACAAAAGATTTGTTTTTACTGAACATTTAGCAGTACTAAAAAATTCTCTTTTTCAGTACCATTTGTGAAATTATCGTTTTAAGCTATACTGTCCTTACTACAAGTTAATAATAATAAACTTTATTGTTATGGTCTTCAATTGACCTAATATCGATAGAATAAATTCCACTAACATTTTCTTATATAAATATACAATCAAACTTCACAATAACCAAAGTTATCTGGCATAATCACATTGTTATAACACTGGAAAAGGTTTCTTACTATTTGTGCTGTGCAGCCAGTGTATGGGAATTGGATAGTTAGTTAGCAATTGTGAACTGTCCCCTTAAGGGAATGCATCATGGTAAGTGTAGTTAAGGTATCCTGGGAAATGTAGTCCATGTCACGTGACCACATTTGTAATCCTGATTGGTCACTAAATTGACCCTTGATGGGTTGGGGGAGATTTCCTCACTCTTGCCAGACTCTTGGTAACTGTTCTACTTCTACTGCTATGAGATGGGAGAAAAAGGATAGAAGATAACCATCTTTTTACCTAAAAGACAGATATGCAAGGGACTGGTCATTAAAGAAGAACTTTATCACAAATGTGAGTTATGAGGATACCCGATGAACCAATAATAAAGACTTTGTATGTAGATTTTATTGAGTTTATCTATCTGCATCTGTACAGAAGACAAAATCTACCACTGTACAGAATACAGAACACTATTAAAAATAAGGACAAAACAACCCATTCTGCTTGCCTAATGTGGCCTACACACTGCTATGGAAAGCACTGAGGCTCTGCTAGCAGAGCATGTTGGCAAAGCAGCCAGCAAGGGGGTGGGGTGTAAAACTGATCCTTAAGGAGCCCTATGACATTGCCATGGTGAAGACCTATAATTTTTATGCATCGCTGTTTGAAAGCTGCCTATCAAAAGGGGACAGAATTATTATAAAATAGTTCACCCAACTTAAACAGCCAGTATAGCAGGATACTCTAATCATATTTTCAAAAGTTGCTGAGATGTCTAAGAGAATCAGCATATGCATTATTCCTATTTCTTATTCTCAGCAAAGTTCATTCCATGTAGCAATCATGGTAGACTCTGTCTCAAAGCAGAATTCAGGCTTAAGTCAGACTGAAATAAGTTTTATTTATTTTAATAAGTTCTATTTCCTGGAATAATGCCAAGAGCTATTATGCCAGATCTAAGATACTTAAAACTACTTAGAACTATCTCATTCTCTAGCACTTGCCTGCTCCACCTGTGCTGGCAGAAGAGGTATGCTAGGCCCTGTCAGTCAAGGAATTCCAGCTGGCAGGGTCCAGGAGGACAGCCTTCTCTGCCACAGCACTGGCCCTTTGGAACATCTTGCTCCCTGAGGTGAGATGGGCTCCCATCTTTCTCACCTTCTATAAGGCCTCTGCCAGATGGCTTGGGGCCAAGAGGGAGCATCACACTGGAAGCGCCTGATGAATTAAGAGCCAACCCTACCTCCTTGCCATATAACTTTCTCCCTACTTCCCTCCCATCTTTTAACTATAATTCTATTTTGATTGTAATTTTCATTGTCATTGTTTTAGAAATGTTTATATTTTATGCTTTCAAGGCTCTAAGCCATCCAGAGTCATTTTGAAACAAGATGGGCAGCAAATAAATTTAATATACATCTATAAATAAGAGTTGGCTATAAATCCCTCATGCAAGCACTTTATCTATGAAGGAGTGGTTAGTAATTTGTGTGTAGTCATACCTTACTTCTAGGCCTTATGAGTGTATGATTTAATTAGCCTATTTTATTTTCTTGTTTTTCAGTGATATAATTACATAGAGAAATCTTACTGACTACATAGTAGAGCCTTGTAACCCAGTAAGAAGAAGCATCCATATGGGGTAGAAGGTACTAAGCTAACTAGGGAGGAAAAATAATTGAAAAATGGCTAAAAAAAAAAGCTATTTAAAAAACAACGCTGTACTGAAATAGGTATTTCTGGCCAAAACAGGACTATAAATGCAGTCATGTTGATATGAGCAATCTATGTATGCATGTTTTCTATCTTTAATTAGTAATTGTTTAGTTTCATTTCTTATGTAACAAACATCATGTAAATGTCTTTAAACCCAAACAACTATTATAATAAAGCCTACCACCAAACCCCCCCCCCCCCAAGTCTATTGGAGAACACTGTACAGGCCTTGATCAAATTAGAAAAAAAAAAGATAAGCAAGAAGCTGATTTAAAATGTTATCGGCCAAAACGGTGTTGTTTGAGACACATTGTATGATGGAATGAGTAGAATGATTGCTTAGTCTGTGTGGGAAGGAGAAAGGAAGGGCAGTTTACATTCAAGTGAAATATCAGGCTAAACTGAAAGTATGACCTTATTATAGCTGGATTCATTGCCTTGGCTAAATCCAAGCTGAAGCAGGAAAATTTAATTGGCAGACTAGAAGAGGATGCAAGATGACATTACACAGTAGGCTTGAAGTCATGTAGCCATCTTCAAAAACAGATGATCTGTGCAGCTGCACGATAAGAAGAAATGCCAGGCAAAGCCAAGCAATAAAGCTGCTTTGAGATCTCACCCTTCTCATATACAGAGCAAGGAAAATATCTGTGGATCTATTTCTAAAAGGTAGCAGCGGTACATTTCTAATGCTACTTACAGAATTAAATCTTGTGCAAAGAGAGGGGGAAATCATGGTTATTAGACAACCGGGATTAGTCAAGTAATGCTTATAGTTGTGAGAGCATTACCCAGAAAAAAAAAAAACCCACCCAGATTTAGCTGAAGTGAAATATGGCCAGATATGTAACAACTAAAAGCTTTAGAAGGAAGTCTGCAGTCCTCTACATTTAAAACATACTGTATATTCTTCCCCAAAAGAATATATTACCCACAATAAATTCTGAAGCTGGTATATTTCAATTCATCTCAATCAATGGTAGTCATAAGTGCCTTTCTGAGACCCCCAAATACTAGAATACCACTGAAATTTAAGTTAAATATTTGTTCCAGAAAAGAATAAGAATTACTAAGCGATTTTCCTCTAACTATTATATGGCAGAACTATGGTCAGTTTAAAATTAACAATTTGTAATCAGAGCTTAATCAGAAGGAACCCTGTAACATGTGCCTTTTGTTGACTTCTGAATCCAAGAAAATGAAAATTATTTACTCATTTGTTAGACTGATATTCTACCTTTTCTCCTGGAGCTTGCAACAATATACACAGCATTATCTCTTCTAGTCTTTTTCATAACAAACTGGTAGGATAGACTGGAACAAAAGACACTCCTCTGAAGCAGCAACAATTATAGCAAACCATAATAATAAAACCATGCCACGTGTGTATATACTGATGTCTCAACCAAATGATGCCATGATGTATTTGTATTCTTAACCCAAGAAGATAAATCTCATAGTTCTGTCATGATATCTTCTATCAGAAACAAGAAAATAAGCCACATAGCTGTGTGATGTCTTAATGTTTTGTCATTTGACTTTTCTTATTCCCCCTTCCAGATGCCCATGCTTTGAATGCTAGCTTTTTAAAAAACAAGCAATAATCAATGATCACACTGATCAATGACCAAATGTACTTTATTTTTATAGTTCAAACACCAAATATACTCTAGGTAGTTCAATATTAAAATGATCCCACTGTCCCCTATAAATCTCCTACATTTATTGGCTGGTACAACAAGGTTTTAAGACTCCCAGGCTATCATTTACAGTATTTGGAGAAATGTACGTATATGTAATTGAAAAATCAATAGCATGTTGACTTCCAAAGTATTGATTCCATTTTTAAAATAGGAATAATGGCTAGATTACTAGCCAAGTAAGACAGCAGAAATGGTTGAGAATGAAGTAATACATGTTCACGACATCTTTACTGCCCATTTAACTATTCCAAATCTAGGTGACGTAACTGCAAATAGATTGTAATGTTTCTGTATTAGCACATGATGTTAAACTTGGTACAAAATATATTGTTTCCATGGAGAATTGAGCTACTATAGAAAGAAACTCTTCTAGAAATTAAACAGATGGGTTTTTTTTTAATGACCCTGTAATCCTTCGCATTGGGATGGAGTCAGGGTGATTGAGTAGGGCTGAGTGTTTACTGGCTAAATGCCCTTCCTGACAGCTATGTGAAGTTCACAGCAGATATTTTTTCTTTGCCCCAAAGAGAGAAATATCAGCCACTACCTAGGATTGAACTCACAGCCTCCTGACTGGGAAACGAGAATGCCACCTCTAGGCCACCATGTTGCTACTAGAAATTAAATGGTAAAATAACTAAAAATTCCAGCACTTTATAGAACAATAAATTATAGAGTCAGAATGGACTTTGGAAGTCTTCTAATTCAATTCTCTGGTCAGGGCATGAATCTTCATAGCATTCCAGACAAATGATTATCCAACATGTGATTGAAAACTTCCAGTGACTGAGTATTATGAGTCCATGAGATAGTCCACCTCACCGATTAATAACACATGATAAAAAAATTAAGTGTGGGTCTTCCTTTGCAGTTTCCATTCATTGGTTATTACCTTCAGATGGTATGGAGAATAAATTCTCTTCCCTTCAAGTATTAGAAACTGCTATCATGTATTGCCATAGTCTTTTCTTTAGGATAAGCCTACCCAATTTTTTAAAACAGCATTCATAGAATTTAGTCTAAACTTAGTAAAAAAAAAATACTGATTTTTTTTTGCTGTTCTTTCCTGATCCTCTTATATAGTAGCAACCAGAACATCCCCCTTCCATGAAACTGGTCCCTGATGCCAAAAAGATTGGGAACTGCTGATCTAGGTTATATTTTAATTCCTACTCCCAAATCTGAATAGTTAATTAATTATAATTTCAAAAAAAAATTCTCAATTTTTATGTATAGCATGAAGAGCATCCTATTGATTCTCTCTGATTATCTTTTATTTCCATGGTGCTCAGATCGCAAACATTTAAATAGGTTGGCTTCATGAAAGTCGCTCTCAAGCTATTTCTTCATTAGTGGTCTGATATGATTAAAAACACATTCCTTGCAAAGAAACAGCATGCCAGTGTAATATTTGCTGCTGCTGGACATTTGGGGTAATAACATTGCTCTATTTTACAAGGGCTGTAAGGAAGTTTGCAAGGTACCATGTAAACATTGCTGACAACAAGTGTTCTGTTATGGCCTGCTAAATGTTGGACAACCATTTTAAAACTATCTACAGCAGGGCTGTCAAACTTGATTTCATTGGACCGCATCAGGGTTGTGTTTGACCTCAGGGGGTTGGGTGGGCATGGCCGGGGTGGGCATGGTCAGCTTGACATCACTCATGTCCGGGGCACCTGTGGTGGCCTCGGTTTTCAGCTGCGATGGCCTCCTGCAGCCCTCTGCCAGTGAAAACAGAACGGTTCTCCTGAGCTCCATTTTTGCTGCCAGAGGCACTGTGGGCCAGTCCTACACTGTTTCCAGGCCAGATTAAGCTGTGGGCCAAATCCAGGCCTGTGGGCCTTGAGTTTGACATTCCTGGTCTACAGCCAAGAATTAAAACAGGAGAAACCTTTATATTTTTTATTATTTTCTGCACTACATGAGTTGTTTTGATCTGTAGAAGAACTCTCATTTCAACATTTTAATAAAATAGTACTAATTTTCTGTTTAATGTATTTCATTATTTAAAGCTAGAATGCCCATTAAAAAGTATATTATCATTACTATGGACCATTATACTTTAAAAAAGGACCACTTAAACCATAGGCACAGTTAAATCTGACAACTATAAATCCTTTTTAGTAATGGTGAAATGTATTCCACCATGAACTCAAGTTGCTATGGGGCCAACAAGTCCCCTACTGTGCCAGGTGTTTGATATGTCTGATCCAATTTTTTCTAGGTGTAAAATAGCTATCATTGCTTTAACTGCTGAGTTGTTCCTTTGCTTGGCAGTTGTATTCCCAGGCTGCTGTCCAGCTATATTTCCTCCTAAACCATTTTTGTAGCCACAGAAATTGTACTTTCATAAGATAAAGGTTAAGTATAACTGTGTTATTTTGACTTTAATTTCTTACCATTCACATGTTTTGTAGTTTTAGCCATTTGAATGACAGGTGAAATAATACATGGACCATTTTGATTAAAGCTTTCATGAGATAATAGTGTGAATGGCAACTGAGCCATACTAAGTCTTGCTAGGCATTACGTTCTCCTAGGTCAGGGGTATCAAACTTGATTTCATTGAGGGCCATATCAAGGTTGTTTTTGACCTCCAGGGGGCTGGGATGGGTGTGGCGGGGTAAGCATGGCCAGCTTGATGCCACTCGGGGGCTCCTGTGGTGGTCAGAGCACTCTGCCAGCAAAAACAGGCTCCTGAGCTCCATTTTCAGCTGCAACGGCCTCCTGCAACCCTCTGCCTGTGAAAACAGAGCTCGGAAGGACTGCACACCCTCCTGACTTCTGTTTTAGCTGGCAGAGGCACTACAGGCCAGGCCTTCACTGTTTCGAGGGTAGCCGCGCAGGACGGATCTAAGCACCCCACAGGCCGGATTCAGCCTATGGGTTTTGAGTTTGACACCCCTGACCTAGGAGAAAAACATTGAAGTCCATTTATCATTGGGCTAAATAATAGTTCACCTGAGCTCTATTTAAAAAAAGCAATAGAAACAAGACAGTATTCAAAGTCAATTACATGCTTATTTAAACATTTAGATAATGAAACTTTGATAAAGAATTTAGAAGAAAGTACAAATGAGGATGTTGTCAATTGGGTTGTGCCTAATTTTACTATTTTTTTTTTTTGCTGTCATCATAAAGTGAACCACCATAGTTGTTATGTGGATTACATTGTTGTTAAGTGAATCTGGGTCCCCCATTGACTTTGCTTCTTGAAAGGACAGGTTGTAAGATATTTGTTTCAGCACCATTGTAACTTCAAATGGTCACTAAACAAATGTTCATAACAAAGGACTATCTGTAGAAAGGATGTTTTTTTTTCCCCCAATTGCTATCCTACAATGAATCTCAGTAACGTGTTCTCCTCTAAAAGGAAAATGAATATTGGTCACCTTCTGGGTAGAGGTGACTGATATCCACAACACTTTAAATATCTCCTAAAAGTATTTAAAAGTTGGATGAAGTTATAATTGAATCTGTGTAACATATATGGTTTCACACTACAAGGTCTCTGGAGTAAAATGCCTTTGACCCTGAATCTAATGGTGAAGTTGCTGGACCTATTCTAGTTTTTTAAAGATTCCATATTTTTATCAAAGTTATATGTGCTTCAAAATTCTTTTTCTCTTTTGCTGGTTTCTATCATAAATACCTATGAAGTCCATTGGTTAAACTGGCTCCTTCTATGACTGATATCCTACTATTTGGGGATTTAACCCATTTAATCCACGATAGACAACCAGCACGGTAATACACTTTAAGGTTATGAAATACAAGACTACCCTTTTCTTTTGAATCCTGAATTTTTTGAAAAAGTATGGCGTTTTCTCTTTTTTAAAAGCACTTCATGATACTTGCCTTTACCTGAAATTTGGGCCATTTGAAATAAACAGCTCATCTTGGATAGTACTGCATTTTTACAGTTGGGATAAGTCCTAATCAAGAAAGTTTAAGATTTGTGCATTTTTAAGAGCCTTTTAAAATTTATTTTAAAACCTTTCCATAATTTACTTTCAATCGTTCTGAAAAAAACATCGTGTCAGATAAAGTCCCAAATATTTCGTGGAGTTTCAGTTATAGTTAGACTTTTTTTTGCTTAAATATTGAGTATTTGTTTTCTTTACATTGAGAAACCATCTCAGCCCAGTAGGATTGGTCTGCCCCACCTGAACTGGCAGAAGAGGCATGCTTCGGAGTCCCATCAATCAAGGAATTCCAGCTGGCGGGGTCCAGGAGAACAGCCTTCTCTACTACAGCCCCAGTCCTGTAGAACAACTTGCCCCCGAGATAAGATCGGCTACTATCCTTCTGACCTTCCATAAGGTCCTGAAGACCTGGCTCTGCCAGCTGGCCTGGGACTAACTGGGAAGCATCATACTCGAGGTGGTTGATGAATTAAGAGCCAATCCCACCTCCTCCTGCTCCCTCCCTCCCTATCTTTTAACTGCAATTCTATTTTGTTTGTAATTTTCATTGTCATTGTTTTAGAAATGTTTATCTTTATCTTTTTAATGCTTTTAATGCTGTAAGCCACCCAGATTTTGTATCTGGGGATTTTACCAAAGTCTTTTGATTGTTTTCATCAACTGTGGCACTCTGTGGCTGCATAGTGGAACATACATTATATGCATTTCAGCTTTTATTCTTCTCCTTGGATTTGAATCCTGAAATTCTTCTGTCTCTCCAAATCTTATCTGATAAACTTTCTAAAGCAATTACAGATAACGAGGGAGAAAGTGGAGCCCCTTGCCTGGTGCTTTTGCTTATTAGAAAACTTGTGCTGAGTGCTCCATTTGGTACAAGCTTTGCTGTTGCCAAAAAGGGAAATATATTGAAACTGAGAGAAAAATAAAGAATTCTTTTTCATGGATTTGATGTCTGCAAGTTCATCCTACAGTTCAGTTGCAGATGTTTGATGAATTGTATCGCTCAACACAAAAGGAGCAATGAAACTTTTTTTTCAAAAAACTTACAATTGGCATTCATTGCAGCTAGCAGGCAAATTTTAGCCTAAAGAGAAAATAAACCTTAAAAGCTGGAATCTAGAAGAAAGTAGACTTTCTTATTATCAAAAGCCTGACTGTGCACACTTCAAAAGCATAAACAATTTATTTGTGACCTTAATTTGTAGTTGTGGTCCCAAGATCATACAAACTTTGACATTAAATACAAATTCAGTTATTCATTCAATAGACTTGATCTAACTCCTCTATAAAATAGCTAGTATTACTTTTTCTTTCACTTATTGCTCAAGTGAGCAGCTAGTCACTTTCCCAGGAGTAATATGATAAAATTTATTAAGAACATTTGCTTTTGAGCTTTTAAAAAAAATAAAAAATAATTCTCCCATATTCTTTTTTAACAAGAGTGAACCTAAAAATATTTTCCTCTTTCCACCCCTCCTATTACATAATACATAATTTCAGAAGCACTAATTATTCCTAAAGACTCTGAAGCCATCAAATAAGCATTAAGGTATTAAAATGCAGTCTCTTATTTCAACTACTTAATAAACACAAAAGAAAAACTTACATAGAGGTCAGGAAGCCCAATAAAAACAGAACAGGGCAAAACAGACTGGCTCCAGGATGACACTGGAGAGCATGACAAGGTTGTATACTCTTCTCTTATTTATTCAACCTATATGTTGAATATATATTAAGGGAAGATGGATTAGAAGATGACCATGGATTTAAAATTTCAGGAAGAAACATCAATTACCTGTGTTATAGTGATGACAATACTTTGATATGTGAAAATGCAAATAATCTGCAAGTTGCAATAACAAAAGTCAAGAAGAATGTCTAAAAAAGTGAGACTAGGAGTAAACTAATGATAATTAGAAAAAATGAGCCTTAGAATTGACAACGATCATGGTAAATGAATTCTTCCTTTTAGGATCAATCATAAACTGTAAAGGAACAAGGAGACAAGAAATCTGTTGCAGACTAGCACTCAGTAGAGCAGCCATGAAGGGCTTGCAAAAGACATTCAAATACACATACAAAAATGAGAATTGTGCAAACAATGGTATTCCATGTGATACTCTTTGGAAGAAAAGTTGGACTTTGAAAAAGGATTATAGGAACAGTACTGATGCCTCTGAACTTTGGTGTTGGATAAGATTCCTAAAAATACCATGGACAGCCAAGAAAACAAACAAATGGATCACACAAATCAACTCCATTGTCTCACTCACGGTGCAAATGACTGTACTATGCAAATTATTGTACTTTGGATATATATTATGTAAACATTTAGCTCCCTAGAGAAGTGTAATGCTGGGGAAGATGGAGCAGAAGAGGATAACCAGCAACGAGGTC
Organism: Pseudonaja textilis; assembly: GCF_049901715.1. Taxonomy (NCBI): domain Eukaryota; kingdom Metazoa; phylum Chordata; class Lepidosauria; order Squamata; family Elapidae; genus Pseudonaja; species Pseudonaja textilis. The sequence goes on from NC_141990.1 coordinate 93,068,575, forward strand.
AATAAACCCAATTACAGTAATGATGGATATATCATTGGAAGACCTGTGGTTATCAGGTTAGGGATAGATCATCTTGAAGAAAATCATGAAGAAAAATTCAGGAAGAAAAGTTGCTAAGAGTCAACACTGACTCATGGTACATAATCAGTCTATCAAATCAATGTAACCAAACTGGTATAGTTTAAAGGCCCATGTAGCAAATTAGGGTTTGTATGATGAAGGCAAAACAGACACAGACACACACAGACACACACAGACACACACAAATTCCCCACCAGAAGATTTAGAAATGAGGGTGGGCAAATATTAGCAAAATATTGATTGCAAATCATTTGGGTCCTCCACACATCCAGAAACACTCATCAGTCTTCCGTCTTTCACTGATTCTTTCAGTCTTTTACATTAAACTATCAAATTAACCTTACCTCTATATAGGTGTGAAAAGGCATGGGCTTAAATATATCTGAAATGAAGAGATCTGAGTAGCTTCTAATTTACAGGAAGACCTCAGGTCAGTGACCATTCAAACTCGCAGTATTGCTGAATGTGTCAGGATTCCCAAAATGGCTTCAGCTCAAAATAGTTTCAGGGCTAACAGAATGACTGGTACTTACGATCAATCATTGAGATACTGGCCACTGCACTACCCCCACAATCACCTAATCACAATTCAGGTGATGTCAACCAGTTCACACTTATGATAGTTGTAGCATCCTGCAGTCATGTGATCACTATTTGTGATTTTTCTTGTTAGTTTCCCACAAGCAAAGTCAGTAGGGAAGTGAGCAGGGAATATTGCAAGTTGCTATCATCATTTTACTCCTGAAAAGTCCCATTATGGTCTTAACAACCCCTCCCCAGCCTGCACAGACTCACAGAATGCTACAGTAACCCTTCCTCAAGCCTCAGTAGTACTCACCTGCCTTCTAGTCTGCTTGTAAGCCTCCTGGGAATTGCAACATCCAGTCAGATTCTCCACTGACTTTCTTTGTGGAAAATTGATAGATGTCTCAAGTTGTAGTCATGTAAAATATTATCTTAACAACACACAGTTTTTGTTTAACAATGACAACAGGGACTACCAGAATTGCCATCACTCAGTGATGTAATCACATGACAATGTGTTGTTAAGCAAGGATTACCAATATTTTGGGATCCATTATTATCACAATTTAAGAACTAAAATATGTCACCAATCCACTTTAATATTAACCTGCAACAGTTTAAATCATACCAACTCATAATTTCTGAGATTTTAGACCTATCATTAAGAATTTATCCAAAATTTACATTTTCATGGGAATATTCATCACCTCCACAAGTTCGTCCATCCTCATTCAAATCTGTAAATTTTTTATCTTTGGTTTTTGTTTTTAAAGTACACATTTTTCCTTCTTTAAATCCACAAATTAATTCATGGAAGCTTCCATACATTGTCAACAGAATGCTAACCTCCACCTTCCACCCTTCACTTTTTTTTCAGAAAGAAAAGGAAAGTGTAAACTAGGTTAGCAGTCCTATTCATATCTATGACACAAATGGCATGCTCTTCTGATAATCTTCTGGTCAAAAAATTGGTAGATTTCAGCACATTTTTGGCAAGCACGCCATATAAACTATTTTTTAATGTATTTTAAGATTTGAAATGAAGACTGTTTTGTCAGCCAACAAATTTTAAATTATGTTCTTCACATTTCTTAGGACGTGACAATATATAATTGCACATTGCTATATAGTTTTCTTTTTTTTTCCAATAAAGTTTTATTTGGGTTTTCACACATACAAAATACAAGTAAAACATCTTTTTTGAAAATAGCATGGTCCTGGGTTGAATTTCTTTATACAGACACAAAACTCAATTTCATGCTCCTTTTTGTATTCTATTCCATATCTTATACTATTTTACATTTTTTATATAGTTTTTCCCCTCTTTTAATTTTCTCAATTTTATTTTGATTATCTCATTTCAATTCAGATCATTATATTTATACTTTTGTCTGTTCTGTTTCAATTTCATATTATCTTTTCTCATTAAACAAATTTTCTCCTGTATTACTAATTGGAGTATGACACCTTTATATCTTTAAATTATATCCATTCAACTCTTATTTAAACTTCAATATATACCTTAAGGTTATAACCTTCAATATAATACATATCTTCCAATCGAATTCTGCTTGGTACATTCTTATAATACACACTATATTCTTTAAAAAAAAATGTAAATATATGTAATTATAAACCCTCATTCAATTCCAGTTCAGTTCTATCATTAATAATCATTAAAAGCTTAACATCTTTAACACTTCTTTTCAATTAAATATCATACTTCCTTAAAAAACACATATAATCTCCATAATTAATTTTTCCCTTATTTCTCTTCACATATGTTTTATAAATCATCAAATATACCTTTTATTACATTTATTTATTGACAAGCATTCCACTGAATTATGATAGCTATTTTATCAGACATTTTAATCATACATTGTTTCATATTTTCTAAAATTATTTCTGTTTCTAGTATAACCATACTATCTTATGTACCTTTGCAGAATCTCTTTTTCCTTTAAATTTTTGCCCATTATCTCTAAATAGGCCCTGTTTCTCTATATTTTGTTTCTGTCTTTAATGACTTCTTTTCCTTTCTTTCTTCCCTCTCATCTTCTCCCTCCCCTTTTTACCCCTTGTCTCTCTAGTTCTAATTCTCTCTTCTGCATTTCCCTCTTCTGTTGCTTTCTGATTCTGGGGGGGGAGTTGTTTTTCCCAATCTTAAACTTCCCATTCTCTTTCCCCCCTTTCCTTTTTTTCCCCGATCTAAGATTACTTGTTCATTAAAGATGACTTCTTTTTTGTCGCAATCTTCTTGTCCAGCAGGCATTTCTTGTTGTTTCTCATAATTCCAAATCTCCATTTCTAAAAATACGAAGCCAAAAGAACCTCTCCCTTCTTGTGCATCTTTGTACTTTTTAAGTTCCATTTTCAGTTCTTCTAAAAGTGGAGCCATTTTAAACAACCACCCGATTGATTTTAGTCATTCAAAACAATAACCAAGAATCCAGAAATCATCAAGTAATCCAGATAGTCCCGAGTTATATCTTCTTATTTCTTTTTCGACTTTCTCTTCCTGGGGTTTTTGTTGTGATATTTCAGTTAGAATGTATCTTTTGGAAGTCTTGTTGAGATTTTGCTGTAAGTTCTTTTTTCATTCCAGGCAGTCTCCTCCCTTCCAGATCCTGCCCTTTTATTCTTTTTCTCTCCTTTCCTGTTTTCAAAAGTTTTCTCCAGAAAACTTTATTATCCCTTTGACTTTTTATTTTCAGCATTAAATACCTATTGATGTCAAAGTGTAATTTTTTCTAATTTCTTACTTAAGTCTCTTAGCTGCCAGTATAGGAAAAGGAGAATAAAAAAAAAACCAAATCTTTTCCCTTTTCTCTCTCCTTCACAGCTTAAAAATCTTCTTAGGGAACAATGTTATTGTTTTTTAATAGTTTCAATTCCAGGGTACCTTATTTGTTGCTTTTGCTGTTTGACCCAGTCAACCAAAACTTTCTCCTCTTATCTTCCTCCTGTTACATTCTTTTCCGGTTGAGTTCTTTGTGGTGGCCATTTCTGACCACCGCTGCAACCGCCTTTGGGAAAGGGAATAATGGCCAGCTGGGGAGGAGAGATGTGGCTCTCCTCAACCCTGCAGGCAGTCTCCCCCCTCTTCACCACCTCTACAGGGTGGCTTAGCCCCGAAGCCAGCCGGCTCAGGGCGCTCCAGTGGCGAGCACGGATCGAAGCCTCGCAGGGACGAGGTTTCGGTCTGTCACTGAAGAAGCTCAAACCGGAAGCCTCATTACTATATAGTTTTCTTTTTCCCTGATAATCTTAATGCTCTCACTAATTTGGGGGGAACATGGTTCATAAATATTACTAATTGAATGAAAATAGTACCTTCATTTATTGCAAGTTGAAGAAATGGGATCATTATTATTCCAAAGAATACACAGATTGGTGAGGAGAGTAGAAAGAATAAATGATTTTATATAATCTGAAAGATATTGCAGTTCCCAAATATCATGGAACACACTCTTCTGTAGATATGATCCTAGATTTCAGTCTTTTTAGTTGTTTGCATTAAAGGAGTCTGTTTTTAAATAATACTGCTTAATTCATTTTTTTCTTTAAAAAAGTATTTCATTTTTTAAGGAAAAAAATCCAACTTGGCTAATATAAAATAATACCAACAGATGATGTTGCATTTCACCTTGCCTGTGTATTATAATTGGGGGTTGTTTTCATTTTTCATTGTTATAAAACAACAGAACATAATATTATCACTGAGGACCCAGAAAAAGGTGTAAGTATTTTGCAGTTCCAAAATTTTGTTACCTATGTATTTTAAAGTGTGTTTGAAGGTGTTGAAAGCACCTGTAGATATGCCTGTAACTAGCACTATGTTCAGAGAAGAGTGAAAATGGGGCCTGAGGGGGAAGTTGGTCAAGGCAAACCTGCAGAAGTTCAATGACAAGAAATCATTATCCTTTTATTTTGAGATGACGTGTGACAAATTCTTTGACAGCTATAGTGTAAACAGCTGAGTGAAACTCCCGAGACCATGCAGAGCTGTGTACTGTAATGATGAGCTGATTCTTAGGAAGAAGATAGAAAAATCACAGCATTAAACATTCTTTTGTATTTCTGTCTATGACAAAACTGACCAGAGTTGATTCAAATCCTTCTCCATGCTTACAAGTGAACTTTTTGTTCAGCAAATTAATGTTAAGACTTACATCTGTTTAGGGATTTTCAATTGTTGCCCCCAAGATTCCAAAATTAAGGTAGAAACCCTTCCAGACAAACAGAAGCAAAATAAAGATGGGCAGAAGAGGAAAAAAGAAATTCAATGAAAACAAGTAAGTCAGCTCAATTTTCCCCAAGTACAAGAAAGAGATCAATAGTTTTTCCTTTCCTCTGGACATTTCTCTCATATTTTCTGTTTATTTACTAGGCTTGCAAGTACTTCAAGCCTGGGGCAAGCAAGAATGTTGCACTTTCTGCTATATGGAGAGTTGCTGTACCTTTAATGAATGGAATCTTTAAAACAATGACATAGGATGGGATCTTTTTTTTTCTCCTGCCATGGAAAAAGGCATAGAAAGGTCAGTTTTCTTGAATGAATTGTAGAAAGAGGCTATGCTTGTCTAAGACCAAGTATCATTTCAGACAAATGGTTGTCCAATATCTTCTTAAGAACTTCCAGTATTGGAGCATTCACAACTTTTGGAGGCAAGTTGTTCTACTGATTAATAGTTCTGTCAGGAAATTTCTTTCTCTTCTCTCTTTAATTAGTTTCCATCTTTTGTTTCTTGTCCTGCCTTCAGGTGCTTTGGAGAATAGCTTAACTCCTTCCTCTCGGTGGCAACCCCTGAGATATTGGAACACTGCTATTATGTCACCCCTAGTCCTTTTTTTCATTTCACCAGACATACCCAATTCCAGCAATTGTTCTTTATATGTTTTAGCCTCCAGTTCCCTAGTCATCTTTGTTGCTTTTCTCTGCACTCTTTGTAGAATTTCAATCTCTTTTCTATATCGTGGCGACGAAAATAGGTTGTAGTATTCCAAGTGTGGCCTTACCAAGGCATTATAAAGTGGTATTAACATTTCACATGATAGTAATTCTACCCATCTGTTAACGCAGTCTAGAACTGTATTGACTTTGCAGCCGAGAACTGTGTTGGCTATTTTCAAGGACCACCCTGTAAAAGAAGGGGAATCCACAACATACATACGTATTCAAGTATTTTATATACATGCATAATGCATGTGTATAAAATACTTTAACTGTGGCTTAACTTTTGTTATTAAATACCAGAATGAAACAAGAAGGCTTGGAAAAATTAATGAAGATGCCCAGAAATAAACATTAGAAAGCCTTTGGGAAAATGAGATTCTACAGTTGTGAGTCAGCTATTCAAAGCAGTTTTCCATTTAATTTGTAGAATTAATACTCAGACAATTTAGCTAAAAAGCAAAGTCAACTGAGCATAAAGGATTAAAAGAAGAAAGAAGAGGCTAAGAGTTCTAGAATTAATACTAAACTACCTTTGTACTAGGAAATTAGTAGAATAACTAGAAGAAAAAGAATTATTCTAATAAACTGAAAAGGTAGCATTAACCCAGATGTCAAAGACAGGATTCAAGAAATATCTAAATTGCCAATTTTTGAAAAGACTATTATGTCTACTAATTAAAAATAATGCAACACATTTACTATTTGAACTGATTTCATAATATTTGGAAGCATGGATAATTTTTTGTTTGTGATTTGTTACATGGTTATTCAATCATTAAATGAAAATGTGATATATTTAAATAATTTATATGTTAATTTTTAGGATTCTCTTTTTCATTTCATTTTATTCTTTTGAATTTTCCTTTATTTGTTTTGTTTTTCTAACTTTCTAACTAATTAATTCATTCTATGTGTGCGTATTACTATTAAAATCAAATAAACCTTTATTATGTACATAGAGCAGCCTAAAGGAATGGGTAAAATTAGTAAGAAGAAACAAAAATAAAGTAGGCAAACTAAAAAAAAATTAAAATCCAAAAGACATTAGTAAATTGTCATTAGTAAAAGTGAGCATCTAAAGGAAATTATGTAAAAGAATGTGCAAAAAAATAGGAGTCATAGAAAGTATAAAGTTATGAAAAATGAGAATTATTTTATTAGGATGAACTAAGGAACTATTAAAAAGAAATAAGGGAGCAACTCTCTCTATATATATAGAATGTAAGATATTATGTATATTATTATTTTGTTTCTGCATATTGTTTTCTCTATAGTTCTTTTAAAATTTGTAATAAATTTATAATAAAATTACCAATCTACAGATAGTTTTCAACCTAAGTAACAATGGTATTGAACAAATGCTGTTTACCGCCTGTCCTTGGAGGTCTGGCTGTCTCAGGAGCTCCATGGTTACATCATTGCAACCTGGGCCCTGGTTGGAGAATTCTGGGAGTTGAAGTCCACAAGTCTTAAAGTTGCCAAGTTTGGGGACCCCTGTTTTAAGCAATTATGTTTTCAGAATTCTGGAAGATTCTCCTGATATATTGTGTGCCTTCAAACAAAAATGGAGAGTGAAAAATCTAAAACAGATTCTGACTCTGGCCCCAGCCACCATTTGCTTTAGCATTGGCATAAAGCTCCCTACAAGGAATTTAGAACCAAGGAAAAAATTAATCTTAAACCTCTCTTTGAGCAACAGAAAGAATGTAATCGTAGCCAAGTAAATGGGTTGCCATTTCTATATATACTCTAAATTAGTGGTATTATATTTTGATCTATTCATAGCTGAGCACAGTTTCATCTGTTGAAGTCCTGCAAAAAGTAATAGATCAAGTCTCAGTTGAATTAAGTCATTTATAAATATTTCAAAGTATGAGCTATAAATTTTAACTCAGTGAGTTTCAAGACACAATCTCCCCCTCTATCCATCTGGCAAACAGAGAGATCTTCCAACTGGTCTAATAATAATTTGAAATGCGTGATCAACATGCATTGATTTCAAATACCTAACAACGAAGGAAGAAAAAATAAATATATATAAGCTGCATATATGATGGAAGGAGTTATTATTTTGATGGAGGGAACGGGGAAATTGACTGGCCAAATTAAGCATCTGTGGTAGCATATATTGGGATGGAGTGAAGAAGAGGAAGGTTGTCTGTTGGTTCATTTTAGCTTGAGGATAGACTTAGTCTTGAAAGACCTGAACAGCAAAAGCATACCCAGTTCAGCATCTTATTCAAGAAAACTGCAAAGGCAAATAAATATCCACGGAACACAGCTTAGGGTGGTATACAGGGTTAAATAATATAGTACTCACAAGACAACCTGCAAATTATATCTTAGAAAGGAAGAGAAAAATGTGTGAAAGATGAGACCGTAGAACACCTGACAAAGAATGTTGCCTGCTGTTATCTCATCAGACTCCTTGACTCTCCCAGTTTAAAAGCAAGAGGCCCCCAGTAGTCACTCAGGCATCCCAGCTTCCTGCTTCACAGCCTCCATCTCCTGGAAATAGCCTGTCAGGTCCCATCTGTTTTTTTCTTTTGTGAAGTTGCCAAACCCCTGAGAATGAGTCTTCCCTTCCCGTCTCCTTGCTGATGCAGGAAAACCAAAGGGGAATAACCCATCCAATCTGCCAGAAATTGATTTTCTGATATCAAGGACTGCTTCAGGGAGGCTGCAATCTGCAACACTTAAATGAAAATTAGATTCGTAAGTACAGTGTTTTCTTTTGTTGTCTGATTGCAAAACCCTTCATTTTTGCCCACTTCTTGCTGTGTGGAGTGAAAGGGCTTAAAATGAAATAAGACATTAATGATAAGAATCCTGAAAATAAGCAAGCATTATGACATCTGCTATGGTATGAAACAACAATATCAACAACACACAGGCAAGGCTTTGCTAGCATTTCCAACCTGCCCCAAATGGAAACTTTTGTTGTTGTGGTTTGAAAGAATGCACAAGTTTAAGATAGTACAATTAGTTGCCATGAAATTTGCCAGAACCCAGAAGGCCATTAAAACATGTGTCTTATTAGATATGACACAGTCATTAATCACCCAGAGCATTTCTTTTGATTGATTTATCAATCAAGCCACCATGTCTTTACCTTACATTTAGCACATTTATCTCAGGTCATAAATTTGCATTGTGTTTAAAGGCAAGGAGGTATCATTTTGATTGGCTGGGTTCAGCTTTAATACAGATTATTTTTATAGTTCTGGTCTCTATTGTCTACAAGGAAGTTTCACTTCTAATTCTGCAGGGATTTCATAGTAGACTTTACATTCAAATGTATATTTTTATAGCTGTAGTGAACATCACAAGTAGTAGAAATATATTATTTACCATCAAGCAAAACAATATATAGTCTCAAACTACTGATGATTCAGACCAAAAGCCTATGTAGTCCGGAACTGTATTCTTACAGTGTTCAGATAATTGCATTAAGAAAATTCCACAATTAGGATTTGTGCTTGTTAACTTTCTCCCATTTCTCTTCCCAGCAATGAACTATGCACACACTTCCAGTCCTGAGAGATGACAAGCTGCTAAAAGCCCTCTTTATTTTATTTTTTTCAGAAGTAGCCACGCTATCACCACTTATTGTTTAATAACACTTAATTTAACTCTGCCTGAAGGCAGAAAAAAACAGATGTGTTGCATTAATAAACCAAGACCCTTTACTAGAATGGTCCTTAAGAAACAGATAAACATGAATGCTTGGAAGTCTGGCCCACTGGTAAGATGCTCCCAGATTTAGGATAAATGTTAAGGCTGTCCCATCTTCTAGATCAATACATTTAAGAGAAAAATCAGAAATCTAAAATCAAAGAAAAGATAGACATAACTATCTAAACTTATTGGGAAACTAAATATTTCAAAATATGTAAGGCAGGGGTGTCAAACTCACGATGTCACAGCTGCGTCTCATGACGCTGTATCGGACTTTCCCCCACTTTGCTAAAATGGGTGTGGGCATGGCCAGCGCATGACGCATCCGGCCATGGGCTGGGAGTTTGTGCAGCCCTGATCTAAAGGACTTTCCTGTGATATCATAACATATATAGATAACTCTGTAGCTGTTAGAAGACAAAATAAACATCACACATCAGTTTTTTTCTGGGAAATAAAGGGAAAGGACATTCTTGGAATTTTGACCCAACTCGATAACTTCCATGTGATGCTTATTTATTTAGCATAAGGTTGAGTCCTTGAGAAAGGCAGCTTAGGATCTAGATTTTTGATCTGGTTATATCTGATTGCACCCTCTATTTACTGAACTGTATCGAGGAAACTATAGATACTTCACAGACAGGTAGTGTTAATATTGGAAGTAGAGATAGTCCTCAATTTACAACCATTTGTTTAGTGACCATTTGGAGTTACAACGCACTGAAAAATTGACTTATGACAGTTTTTCACATTTATTACCATTGAGTCATCCCCAGGGGTCACGTGATTAAAATTCAGATGATTGGCAACTGGCAATTGCTGTTTCCCAGGGTCATGTGATCACCTTTTGACAAGCAAAGTCAATGAGGATGCCAGATTCATTTTATAATCAAGTTACTAACTTAACAACTGCAGTGATTTATTTAACAACTGTGGCAAGAAAGGTCAAAAAATTGGCCAAAATTCACTTAACAACAGTTTTGCTTTGTAAGAGAAATGTTGGATTCAATTGTGGTCGTAAGTCAAGGATTTTCTCTAATACATAATCATTATCATCGCAAGTAATTGCTGATAGTTCTGTCTCACTTTAACTAATCTCTTTGAAAGCTTCCCAGGTTAGGAGGTTTCATTTCTTGTTTCAAAGGATTCCATGATTTACATGCCTGCCCCTATTTTCTCTTAATGCCTGTCCAAGAGACAGATACACATAAAAGGAATACATAGATACAGTATCTATGACTACACTTTCAAAAGAAAGCATTACTATGCTTTCCTGGTTAGGAATTATTGGGTGTTGACCACAGCTTTAAATAAATCTGTGGGATCCTTTTATTATTTATGATGACCTGATTATCAATATATCTTTTAATGTTACGTTAAGAATTTTTCTCCATTCTTAATTGCATTGAAAATATTTTTTAAGCCAATTATTTTCTATGAGAAGGGCTGAGAGACTTGCTGGTTTAAAATCTTAAATTTATACAATAAAATCTGACTTTATAAAGAATCACTGAATGGGCTGTCAAACCAGAGTAGTACTGACTCTAATAGCACAATCAATTTTTCTTAGACCTGGCAGGCAATTAACTGTTTAGGCTGTTTATGATGAAAACAAATATCATAAGCTATTATTATGCACTGGAAAAAGATTAACTAGGGTTTATAATAACTGTACTCTTATTGTACAGATATACAATGCACTTACTGTAATTGCATTGTAGTTCTAAACCCAGAAACGGTCTGAAAATAATTAATGTATTTTTTTTCTTTTCAATTGCACGTAGCTAAGTCCTCTTGATTTAATTAGGTCTGACATAGTTATTCCAAGGTGTTTAAGTTGAAATTCTAAATGAGTTTATCCAGGAGTAGCTTCCACTGAGATTTATGAATTTATGTTTTTTTTTAAAAAAATAGCTTTATCTATAAATTCTTAATGCTTCATTATATACTTGAAATATTTCAGGGTCAGAGCACAATATATAAACATTGCTCAATTTTTATTAAATCACAAAGGCATTGTCAATAAAATATAGTCTATATACGTTTTACATTCCCAAGTGTTTACCAGCTACCATGTCTATTGCTATAAGGATGTATCACTTTGCAGATGTCATTGGTATTATCAAGCTTTTGAGCAGAATCTACAGCAAGAGTTGCTTGTTAGTTTAATCTCCAATTCGCTCAAGCTCAAAAACCAGTCAGGCTTTTCAGACTGAGTTCCACTGCTTCTTCTTTTCCCCCAGATAATATTTTTATTTTATTTTATTTTTTTGATTTGTCAATCGCTTACAAGTATAAACATGAGTAAGAATACAGGAAATAGGTACAAATAAATAGGGACAATAGGACAGGGATGGTAGGCACGATGGTGCACTTATGCATGCCCCTTACAGACCTCTTAGGAATGGGGTGAGGTCAATAGTAGTTAGTTTGAGGTTAAAGGAGTGGGGGTTACAGGATGTAAAAACAGAGTCAGGTAGTGCACTCCAGGCATTAACCACTCTGTTGCTGAAGTCGTACTTTCTGCAATCAAGTTTGAAGTGGTTTACACTGAGTTTGTATCTGTTGTTTGCTCTTGTATTGTTATGGTTGAAGCTGAAGTAGTCATTGACTGGTAGGACATTGTAGCAGATAGTTTTGTATGCTAAGCTTAAGTCTAACTGTAGGCGGCGTAGTTCAAGGTTGTCCAAACCCAAAATTTCAAGCCTGGTCATATAGGGTATTCTGTTGCAAGCAGAGGAGTGTAGTACTCTTCTTGTGAAATACTTCTGGACTCGCTCGATTGTATTAATGTCTGATATGCAGTGCGGATTCCAGACTGATGAGCTGTATTCAAGTATTGGTCTGGCAAAAGTTTTGTATGCTCTAGTTAGCAATTCGATATTTCCGGAGGAGAAGCTTCATAAGATTAAATATTTTATCTCTTGATCATTGGAGGGTGGCATGATAATCAATTTGGAGTCTGCCTGGCTTCCTAAGGTTCCAATTCCCTTTTGGGTTGATTTACTACATGACCTAGTATAGCTCAATGGACAAGAAAACCTTCTAGGTCCGTTCAACTCTGTTATTCTACTTCCCTTTGCAGGAAAATCCTATTTATCTGTGAATCTGAGGGACGCAATCATAGCTAGCTAGCATCTTCACAACAGATGAGAACTGGATTTTGACCCTTAGGACCATTTCCACTCATTTATGAACTGACTTCATTTATTACTGTTAGACCTCGACTTACAACTGAGTCCAACAGAAATTTCTGTTGCTAAGCGAGACAGTTCTTAAGTGAGTTTTGTCTCATTTTACGACCTTTCTTGCCACAGTTAAGTGAATCAGAAATGTCAGAAATGGTGCAGAGTCCCCCTTCTTGGGCAGCGGGTTGGACTAGATCACCTATAAGGTCCCTTCCAAGTCCTTTGTTAATATTCAATGCTCCTTCCACCCCACTCCCTTTCTCACTTTTTTTCCTCATGGAACCTGACTTTTATGAAGATCTTATAGCTTTCTGTGCGATGCCTTCTTGGATATTGTTAAATTCTTGATTTTTCAAGAAACCAGAGCACACATTGACTATTTAAAGACTGTGGTTATTCTACTTCCTCACAAGAAGATTCTTCTTTGTGGTTCTTTTTGTTCAGCCTAAGGCAGAATGATTTTCCCACTTCCAAGCAAAAAATGAGATTAAAATTCCTATCTTCTTCTCCTCATTTCTTGTCTAGGGTACAGTAGTCAAGGCAAACCTTTCTTCTTGCTGACATGGATTGATTTCTGGCTTTCTTGTGATCTCACTTTCACTTTGAATGTAATTGCATAAACTAATGTTTAAAGTTTTTATCAATTATTCACCAGAGAGGAAATAATATTGTTGCACAGTGCTACTGATTTTTCTCAAGCTAGGCTTCAATCGGTGGCTTAGAAATAAAGTATACCACATTTCTTTAAACTATAAGGAGGCTTATGTCATCATTTTCTTTCTTTCAATTTATTTTGAAGCCTCTTCTTCACACCAATAGACTGTTCATATAAAGAAGTGTAAGAGGTATCTTACAACTAAATATTTCTGCTATCAAATATCAAAAATTAAATGTATCCACAACTGTTTGCCCAGACATTTACATATAACCTAACTACTCATATTGATACTTCTGGAAATCTTTCTCAGAACTTGCTACATCATATAGCTGATGAGCTATTCTGTAGTCTTGAAGCAATGTCTTGCACAGGTTTTCACTTTAACATGAAGCACAAGTATACAAACAATCTTGCATCATACCTATTAGAACAGCACAGGAAGGCTAACTGATAGGGCTATTCTCATTCTCAGCAATCTCAGAGAAATTTCTATGTGGTATACGATGATGACAGCAGCAAAATTTCTAAGCAATATAATAAAAAGCCTGGCTATCTCTTGTGCATAGCCTATGTGTAAAATACATATAATGAGTATCATTATATTACTTAATTACCATAGTTATTTAAACATTAAGTCTTCAATCTGATACTCGATAATATTCATAGTAATGAGCAGAAGCTATAGTAGGGCTTCGGGGCTGGATATCTTTCAATAAATTTACAAGCACCATTAGGCCTTTTCTTCCCTCTAGGCTCTTTTATACACACACACACACACACACACACACACACACACACACGTGTGTATGTGTGTGTGTGAAATCTTTTAGCAGTAAGTGCAAAAATTAAAAAGGTCAAATTATATGATGAAGCACACAGACCTGGATGTTTTAAATGGTACCCAAGACTAAAACAGCTAATTGCTTTTTTCACACAGCAGCTGTCTTAAGTCTCCATAAGGCAAATGGGCTCATGTAAAGTAAGAAAGAAAAAAGAGGGGGAGGAATCCATCTACCTTTTCCTTGTACTCCCATTAGGGCTTATTTCGATGGAGTGTTGTTATAAAGAAATAGAAATCACTTGTTAGCCTGTTAACATTATTATCAAGGAAAAGTCCACAATTATGTTCTAATCCATTTATCTGTGTATCCCTTCCCCACCAATTCCAATCAGCTGCTGTGGCCACAGCTGCATTACTAGGGGAACAGCATGGAAATCTCCTTACTGAACAAATATCCAATAACAAAATAATGGTATGATTTGTCTTGCTTGTTTCTGTATCTTTAGAACTGTTTATTTGTCATTAAACCAAAAAAATTAAAGTCATCTATTGTTATGTAGCACATCTTCAGTTTTGCACTGCACAAGGAAACCATGTTGAATGATATCTCAGTTTGCTTCCAGGCTTGCATTATGCATCAATGCATTGCATATAAATAACCTAGATGAGGAGATTAAAGGGACATTCATCAAATGTGCACATGACACCAAGCTGGGTGGGGTTGTTAATATGTTAGCAGATAGACCCCTTATTGGATTGGAGGACCCTTCTCTCAATCACTCATTTCCTAGTCATCTCCTGTATGGAATTTTGCAATATGCTACTATATATGGGGCTATCCTTGAAGAATATCCAGAAGCTACAATTAATACAAAATGCAGCAGCGCAAGCAATTTGGGGCACCCAAGGATGGTGCATTTAATACCTTTACCGTGTGAGTTGTACTTGGTGCCACTTTGCGCATTCATGCTTGTTGGCCACTCGCATGGAACTATCCCTTCTCCACACACACTTACACAGCCTGGTCTGCAAAGCTGGAAAGGCTGAGGAACTCTTCTCTACATGGTATTTCTTCCTCTGATTTTATCCTCACTGAACAACATTGAAAGTTATGATAGACTGAGAAACGTATGGCCCACCATTGTCCACTGACATTCCATGGTTTAATGTGGACTTGAATCTAGTCTCCCATGTAATCCAAACTCGAATCAGGACATCATATTAATTATCACCAATGTAGTAGTTATGTACCGTGTTTCTTACAAAATAAGGCTGGGCCTTATTTTTTTTTGACCCCTGAAAAAACGGCTAGGCTGTCTTTTCGGGGGTGACTTAATTTCCTCCCCACCGAGAGTGGCCTGTACCTCTCCACGTTTCTATTGGCCGATGAAAGCTCCCGGAAGGCAGAGTCCCCAGCCACTTCGGGGGGCAAGGCATGGCTGCCCGTGTCCCCTCGCCATTAGGCAGTGTCTTTCGGGCGATGGAAGCTCCCCAAGTGCAGTCACCAGCCACTTCGATCGGTGGGTAGAAGCGGCCTCGGGGTGAGGGAATGTGTGTGTGCGCTCACCCTGAGGCCGCTTCTACTAGCTGATTGAAGTGGCTGGTGACTGCACTTGGGGAGCTTCCATCGCCTGAAAGACACTGCCTAATGGCGAGGGGACACGGACAGCCATGCCTTGCCCTGAAGCGGCTGGGGACTCTGCCTTCAGGGAGCTGATGTTCTATTGGTATATCGGGGTATTCTAGCCTAGGCTACCTGCAGGGCACTCCTTAAGGCAAGTTTTCTCCCCACCCTTCCCCCCATTTCTCTTCACCTCGTATAGTTCTAAAGAACAATGTGAGAAATCGTGGGAAACGCATGGATCAAATAGGCCTAAATTTGGGGGGTGGGGATTAATTTCACCTCATGCCTAGAAATCATGCTGGGCGTACCTATTGGTGGAAGCCATATTGTTGGAGAAACATGGTAGATTAGTGCAACCTATTGGCAAGCAGTCAATTAAGATTTAGCATTTAACAAGAGCTGATTATAGTGGACAATTGGTGAAGATTAAAATGGGCAAACCAGGGAGTATGAGACTTGCACTTCAAAATTTATTATGACACAATTGATCAAACTATATTATTTTTCGTTTTTATTCATCCGCATTTTCTTTTTTTTCATTTATTGTGTTTTTTATGTACTGGGATTCTATTACTAGTTTTGGTCTACTTTTTTTTTTAACCAGGTGCATGTTTTTCTAGGAATCCACATTTAATCAATTAATCAGATCAATTTCTTAAAATCGTTTTCACTGAATAATATGGTCTTGTTTGGACAACATTTCTTTTTTTTGGTGGGGGGGAGTTTTATTTGGGTTTTCACAAAAACAAAATACAAATAAAACATCTTTTTTGAAAATAGCATGGTCCCAGTTTATCACTTCTTCATACAGACACCAAACTCAATTTCATGCTCCTTTTTATATTCTATTCCATATCTTATTACTGTTTTATATTTTCTACATAGTTTTTCCCCTCTTTTAATTTTCTCAACTTTATTTTAATTATCTCATCTCAATCAAATCATTATATTTATACATTTGTCTGTCCTGTTTCAATTTCATATTATCTTTTCTTATTAAACAAATTTTTCCCTGTAGTTACCAATTGGAGTACGACACCTTTATATCTTTTAATTTTATCCATTCAAACTCTTATTTAAGCTTCAACGTATACCTTTAAGATTATAGCATTCAATATAATAAATAACTTCCAATCGAATTCTGCTTGGTACATTCTTAAAATACACACTATATTCTTAAAAAGAAAAAAATTATATATATATATATATATAAATAAAGCACACATTCCATTCCAATTCAATTCTATCATTAATATTCGTTAAAATCTTAACATCTTTAACATTTCTTTTCAATTAAATATCACACTTCCTTGGGAACACTTATAAACTTTCCATAGTTAATTCTTTTTTTTCCCCATATTTCTCACTTATATTTTTATAAATCATTACTAATAATTAAAAATGTTCCCATTTAATTCTCTCAATCATTTTAATTCATTTATTTATTACCAAACATTCAACTACATTACAGTAAATATTTTATCCATCATTTTAATCATATTTTCTAAAATTATTTCTGTTTATAATATAACAATGCTATCTTATGTACCTTTGCAGAATCCCCTTTGCAATTAAGTTTTCACCCATTATCTCTAAACAAGCTTATGGTTACAATCCTTATATCTTTTCCCTGTTTCTCCATTTCTTGTTTCTATCTTTTACAACTTCTTTTCCTTGCCTTCTTCCCCCTCTTCTTCTCCCTCCCCCTTTTACCCCCTTGTCTCTCTACTTCTAACTGTCTCATCTGTAATCCCCTCTTCTGTTGCTTTCTAATATTATACTTATCTTTCAAATTATTCTTCTTCTTTTTGGTTGTTTTTTCTAGTCTTAAACCTTTCACTCTCTTTCCCCCCTTTTCTTCCCCCCCCTTAAAATTATTTGATCATTAAAGATGGCTTCTTCTTTGTCCCAATCTTCTTGTTCTGCAAGCGTTTCTTGTTGTTTCTCACAGTTCCAGATTTCCATTTCTAAGAATTGAAATATGAAGCCAAAAGAACCTCTCCCTTCTTGTGCATCTTCTTTCCATTTTTAAAGTTCCATTTTCAGTTCTTCTAAGAGTGATACCATTTTAAAGACTTTTAAACAACCACCCGGTTAATTTTACTCATCCAGATGCAAAAACCAAAAATCACCAAATAATCCAAATAATCCAAGGCTGTTTCTTTCTGCTTCTTTTTTCCACTTTCTCTTCCTGGGGTTCTATTATTTTGTTACCAAGTTTCAATTAAGATGTATCTTTGAGGAATCTTGTTGTAATTTCACTGTAAGTTCCTTTTAGTTACAGTTCCATTCCTTAGTTCCAGGCAGTCTCCTCCATTTTTCCAGATCCTGCCCTTTTATTCTTTTTTTCCCTCCTTTCCTGCTTTTAAAAACTTTTGAATATCCAGAAATCTTTATTATCCCTTTGACTTTTATTTTCAGCTTAGATGCTTTTTAATGTCAAAGTGGATTTTTTTCAATTTCTTGCTTAAGTCTCTTAGCTGTCAGTATAAGGAAGGGAAGAAAAAAAAAACTAATCCTTTCCCTTCTCTCTCTCCTTCGCAGCTTCAAAATCTTCTTTGGGAACAATGTTCTTAAATTTAAATTCCAAGGGTACCTTATTTGTTGCTTTTGCTGTTTGACCTGGTCAACCAAAACTTTCTCTTCTTATCTTCCTCCTACACATTCTTTTCCGGTCGAGTTCTTCTTTGGGGTGGCCATTTCTGACAATTTCTACAACCGCCTTCGGGAAAGGGAGTAATGGCCAGCTGGGGAGGAGAGATGCGGCTCTCCTCAACCCTGCAGGCAGTCTCCCCCTTCTTCACCACCTCTGTGGGGTGGCTTAGCCCCAAAACTAGCCGGCTCAGGGTGCTCCAGCGGTGAGCATGAATCGAAGTCTCGCAGAGATGAGGTTTCGGTCTGTCGCTGAAGAAGCTCAAACTGGAAGCCTGGACAACATTTCTAATGCAAGCAATTATGTTGTGGAGAGAAATGCTATCTCAAGAAAGGCCCTACTTTCTTTTTTACATAGTGGAGAAACGTTTAAAAATAAATGCCTGCTGTAACGTATCCAAACTCAAACAAATATGCATTTCCTTCAGAAAAGTTGCTTATATGCATATGCAAATTTAATTGCTTAATTAATAAGGTAAAAGTTAATCAGCTAACAGCTGTAATTTCTTTCCAGGTAGCTTTTGAAGTTTACATATGAAAGAAAGTCCATGGTAAGGTATCAGATGATTAGTCTCTGTGCCTGAATAAACAATTTTTGTTTCTTTGCTGAGGAAATAAGTTTTTATTTGTGAAGGCCACGTTGATTTTAAGGTTTGAGAGTGAAGTGTTGATAATACAGATGATTCCTTTAAGATTTCAAACCTTAAGTGCTGTTTCTGGGGGTATGTTCCACTGTATGCAAGGAGTGTTTTCTTCAGATAAGTCAGAGGTGTTATTCAGCAGGTTCTGACCAGTTCTGGAAAATGGTAGTGGCAATTTTGAATAGTTCGGAGAACTGGCAAATACCACCTCTGACTGGACACGCCCCCATCCATTCTCTGCCTCCCAAGTCCCAGCTGATCAGCTGGGACTTCTTTCATTGCCTTGCACAGGAGAACGGAGCTGGAAAGCAGGTTAGTGGGGTGGGGAGGGAATGGGATTTTGCAGTAACCTTCCCCCTAGGAGTGGGGAGGGAATGGAGATTTTGCAGTATCCTTCCCCTGGACTGGGTATCAATGGAGATTTTACAGTATCCTTCCCCTGCTATGCCCACCAAGACAATCCTTCCCCTGCTATGCCCACCAAGACATGCCCATTAAGACACACCCACAAAACCGGTAGTAAAAAGATTTGAATCCTACCACTGAGATAAATGTAATATTGTACTGTACAATTCGTCATAGAGTCTAGGTCTATTTTTCTTTGCCAACATATTTTTGTCCCATGAAACTGCTTCCTCTTATATTATATTCTCCTTGAAGTTACGATTCCTCAATCAGATAGCAACCTTGATCTAATGTCATAAATAAGTTACTATTGCATCTGTTGATATCTAATAGACCAAATAGACATTTGATTTAATTTATCAGATCTTCTAAGTAGTGCAAATTACATATAATTGTTCTGCTTGTGTTCATTTTGCACTTTCTGGCATAGTTTGTTTTTGTTGATAATGCTTTCTCTCAGCCTTCAATCTTCTCTGTGTTTTCTTAACTCAATTCCCATCTTGCCTGTAACTATATTTATTCATTGTAATATCACTCATTCTGATCTTCCTCTTCAAATTCTTGCAGATGTTGTTTCTAAGATTAGAATACTGATTTTGTTCCAACTAATTTTTCTGGGTCATCCAGAAGATACCTGCCTTTTTATGTTGAAATAAAGGTGCCATATTATTATATCTTTCTGATTAATTTTGCCTTGATTAAAAGTTTTTATTTCTGATTTATTTTTCAATTCTAATAACTTTGGTCCACACTGAAATCATGTATTTGCATGGTTGCAATGGTTTTCTTCATAAACCATTTATTTTTATTATTAAATAACAAAACAAAAGGAAGCTTTTATAATAATACATATCCATCATATTCAGTTAGGTTTATATATAAATCATACCATATTATATAATTAATGTATTATATTTAAATCATTTTACCTGCTTCATAAGAAGAAAAAAGTAGGAGTAAATATATAAATGAGCATAAACAGTGTTCATTTCTCAACAGTCTTCCCTTGAAAACTCCAGGGAGAAACTATTGTGTTCAAATCAAGAATTGGATAAATTGTTCAAATTCTGACATATATAAAATATCTTGGGATCTTTTAATAAAAACCATTGTGCAATTATAAAATTATGCAATGTCCATTTCTTTGACCTCTTGTTGGTTTCCACACTGGACATGTTAATTTGAAAGAACATCACCATCTACAATAACTAAGGACACTTTCAGAGCAAAATAAAAGTTTTAAATCTAGAAAAATAAGATTTATAGTTTTCCATGGAATAGATGTATGGGACATTATAATTCCTTATTCTGTATCTTCCTATATTCTTGAATATCTAACAATATAAACTAATAAGCATTTATAAATTATAGTTGCAGGCTTATTATATTGCAGAGATTCTGCTAAATCTATAAGCAGAGGCAATTTTGAATAGCGTAGAACTTAGTATAGAGATATCACAAGGTGTTTGATTTCAAGTATTTCTATTTCTTGGATTTTGGCAAATAATATTTATGTTGCAAAACCATAAGTAGTATCATCACCATTTGATTCAATCAAATGACTATGCTCCTCATTCGACCTGTATTGTCCATTAAAATAGATATTTTCTATTTTCTAATGAGGTTTCTCCCCGATCATTAATCTAGCATGTTAAGATTGTGTGCTATTGCAACCCACACCACTCTGGCAGCTACAGTAAAAACAAGAGAAAATATACATTTTTTGAAAGAACTGGCCCTTCAAATTTATTGGATGGGCGAAACATGCCTATTTAAAGCAGCAACTCAAGAAAAATTTCAAGAGGACAAACCATGCTTTTATTGATATGAGACAGAAATTACACAATATAATATAAAGTTAAAACTTTTTTGTTGAGTGAAAAAAAGGGAGGAAATTTCTCCAGAAACTTCCAAAATGATGTGTTAAATTACTGAAAATATGCTTAAGGAACTTTCTCTCTCTGTCTCAATATCATATGTCATATGGCATGGATGATCACAGTAAAATGTTTTAAAAATACTGATTTTACTCCAAATATTCAGCTTTTGTACAGCCCACCTATCTGAACCTAGTACTATTTCTCAATACTGCTATTTCTTGTGAATAGTTTTGAAATATTCTAGATATATCCCTTCCTGAGTAAGATAAATCATTGCTTCTGTGCATTATTAGAATAAAACTGATTTTTATATCTTGACAGCCTCTAATGGCATCAGTTTTGATTAAGATCAATTAATATTAATAGTCACTTCTGGTGAGATGGATAACTCAATTCATTGTATTAATTCTAGTATAAAAAAATTACGAGTGTCAACAGATCATCTGTGAACAAGATTATTTAATATCCCTTGGCAATATGATTGAAACCAAGAATCTCACTATTACATGTAATCTCACTTGCTAATATTCTAAGCATAAAACTTTAATGGAGAAAGGAGATGACTTTTTTTTTTTAAAAAGGGCTTCAATAAAATCCCATTGATCTTAACCTTGGTCTTAAATTGACTTAAAAGGTGTCAAAGAAAAGAACATCTTGAAAGACTGAAAAACAGACACAGTCAATTAATTTTATCAAAGTGTTTCTGTGCATCCAATGAAATAATTACAAGAGTTTTCACCTTGGCACAATGTAATGCTATAAAATTGTTTATCAAGAAAGAATATAACATAGACAGAGCAATAGAAAATGAGTGATTAAAACTTTGATTTTAGAAAGTTACCAATTGAGTAAGGGCCCAGATAAATTTGAAATGAGAGCTTCGAGTTAATTATAAAGAATCCTTCCTACGGGAAAAATACTTTTGTTTGGATTCTTAAAAAACAAGATAAGAGCAAAATTGGGAACTACTGTAGAAGGAACTAATGATTACAATTAAAGGAGAACAACATTCAAACACAACTTACAAATACAGAATGACAGAAATGTTGAAGGATATTTGTGAACAATGGACCCAGATATTAATTTTAAGAGTGTCAGCCTCTATAGACAGATTCTGTTCAAAAGATGTTATTGAAATGGATGAAGTTTTACCGGACATGACTGAGATTAATCTGAAAGTGGATTTAAAAATGATAGGCTTTAACTCTTAGACTTTGGGGAGTTATAGTACTCAAGTCTTAAAGTTGCCAAGTTTGTAGACCTCTGGGCAAGAAGAATGATATGGAAAAAGATGCTGCACTGGATATTCAAATGAAACTGGCTGATGTCATAATAATTAAAAAGAATATATAAATAAGAAACCCAGATACTACATTTGTTTCCTATATTGTATTTAGAAAAGAGAGTTGTTTGAAGAAATTTATGAGAAGGAACAAGGAGAAAGTAAAAAAAAAAAATCAAGCTCTAGGACATTATTTGAAGGAATTTAAGATCAAAATTGTAAAAGTACAGGACTATAAAGTTGGCTTATTTGATCGAAGTTAAAATAGATATGTTGCTATCTCTGGTAACCCTTAATGGATTTTTGCTGATCAGATCTGGTTTAGTGATATGTTTAGAGATAAGAGATGGGATATGGGAAGAAGAGAACATTTGTTGTATTTTAAGGGAAGGGGATAAATTACTAAAATTGTTTATACTTATTGTGATTAAGGGGGGAGTTTTTTCATATATTTATTTCCTTTTTTATATTATAATTCTTTATTTCTTTTCTATTTCTCTATTGTTTCCTTTCTTCAATTTTTATTCTTTTATCTTTTTTTAGTTGTATTATTTTTATCTCTTTAACTGTAATGTTTAATAAAATTACTACTAAAAAGGCAGGTGGCCATTTGTGCCCTGGTCCCCAACACTGGGCT
The DNA here is from genome assembly GCF_049901715.1 of Pseudonaja textilis. Lineage (NCBI taxonomy): Eukaryota > Metazoa > Chordata > Lepidosauria > Squamata > Elapidae > Pseudonaja > Pseudonaja textilis. Next base: position 93,091,567 of record NC_141990.1, read on the forward strand.
AGAGGAAATTTGGCCAAGTTGCATGATTCTCTAAGTCTTCCATGTGGTCATTGCAAGGCGAATGGGAATTCAGCATGGGTTTCAAAGAGAGCCTCCACATTTTCCCACAGAAATAGAAATGAAGTAAAATCAATAAAGAGATAGGAGAACGTTCATCCTTTTACCAGCTATAAAGGTTTGGAGATCCATTTTTATATTGCTATCACCATCAGTAAATAATCAAGTAGCTGCTACTAATTTCACCAGGTCTCTACAATGCGGTTAGATTGGCTCTTTTCTTTTATTCTGTTTTGCCCTTCCTCCTAAGCATTTCTTCATTCTGCTTTGGTGCTAGAAACAGACAGTGACAGGCTGCTTGAAGTGAGCAGCTGTTCTCAAACAAAGCAGGTAGAAATGGAAGAAAAGCTGTCAAACCCATAACAATAAGCCCATCATGACATAATTACAGTAAATCTCTAGAGTGGTCTTTATGCACATAGCACCATATGTTTTCAGAAGAGGAAAGATGCCACAGTATGCTATAGTGGAATGTAAGCAGTTTCAAATAATTTTCCTCTTTTTTTTTAATCTGAGAAATTAGCATATAGGTTCATCAATTGACAACATGGAGAAGGAGTCAATTAAGTCAGCTTGTAGTTTAAAAAGTTGAAAGGTAAAAGCGGACAAAAGGAATGGTCTCTCTCTCTCTCTTTCTCTCTCTCTCTCTCTCTCTCACACACACACACACACACACATTCTGAGAGTTGTACTATAGAAAAAATTCTACTTCATAGTAATTTTTTTTTCTACTTATTGTGACAACTTTGCTGTTATGGGAGCAAATTCTTGTAATATTTTTTTTCATTATAAATAAGAACATAGTGAGTAGGTCAGATACTCTCATATCCTAGCAATCAGCTTTTTTATTTGTGTATGTTACATTTCAAACAATATCCTCACAATAACCTTGTAAAGTCAGTTAAGCTGAGATAGAATTATTTAAAAAGAACTAAGCAGGAGACTAGCTCATACTGGTTTCAGTTCAAAAAGATTTCAGTGTCTCGATTTAAAAATAAAACTTCAATGAGTATTTCAAATAGCTACTAATTTCAGCTTACCCTCCATATTATACCAGGCTCACATTCTTCCATCTAGCAACTATTGTACAAAAAAGCAAATTTACTGAATGAGGATCCATGTCTTTATAGGAAATACAACCAAAAGTTGTGAAAAGAAGGAAATTAAGGTCCCAGTCAAGGACTATCTGTAGTCTGAGGAAACCTGGCTCATTAAGTAAAAAAGAAGCTGCTCATTTTATTATTGATACTTTTACAGTATATTTGCCTTTACTATAGAAATATTCTGCTTATAACTAAGAAAAAACAATTAACCCCAGGCCCACAGAAATAACCTGTATTCCTTCCTCACAGTTATTACATAATTATAAATTAAGTAAATTTAAAATATGATGTTGCACATTCTCTTTTCTTTAAGGATTGGCAAATGGATCTTTTTAAAACTCAGACTCATTTGTAAAGTAAAGCTTGACAGCAGCCATGGGAAAAAGAAGAGATAATATACATGGCACATATAAGGATTCTGAATTCCCCAGCTGTGCATCTTCCTACATCTCATCCTCTCTATGTTGAGAAATTCTTTGATTTTCCAGAAAGGATTTTCATGGGATGCTGAGAAGGATGGAAGAAATCTTTTTTTAATGACATTCCTATTCACACTATGAGTTGAGTAAAACTGAGCCTGTAGATGAACAATATTACCCAGTGAGTTTCATAGTTAAATTGGAATTAGAACACTGATTTTTACTATCTAAAGTCTAATATCAGATCCACAACATGTCGCTGGCTCCTACTGTATCTTTCTAATATAGATATGGTCTGAATTATTTAGTAAGAATACAAAAGGGAGGCAAAGTCTGTGGTATTTCTTGTGTTTAATACTTCCAGAAAGTATTTCATTAGAGCCTTAAGTTCTCATTTGATAATACTTACCCCTACTTAGCCTGCAATCACGAAACCATTTTTTCCTTACTTACCAAAACTGTTTATTGCAAAACGCCAGTTGGACTGCTTCTTAGTAAATGGTTTCCTAAGTGCATCTTAAATTTTCACAATAGTTGATCTATTGGTTGCTATCCACAAAACTTGCCCTTGGCTTTTACTAAAGCCTTCTCCCAAAGAAAATGATAAAGGCTTCATAATTAATCTTGCTATCTATCATTTATATCCAACTACATAATACATGCACGCTTTCCTCAAGGTAAGAAAGAGGACTGCCAATTTTGTACCTTACACAAGCTGTGCAAAATTGATATAACAGTTTTCATTAGGAGGAATGTACAGGGAACTAGCATATGTCTTTGTTCTGTCCCACCTGTATCCACAGATGAAACTTCAAGTTATATAGTTCAAATACTTTACGTAATCAAAACCAGAGGCAGAAGATTCAATTGCTCTGTTATCACAGTCCTTTGGCAATCCTCCAAGAATCTGTCCGGCAATTCTGTAAAGTTCGTAACTCACAACGCAGTAAATCAGACGCAAGTCTTTCCAAGGCAAGATTCACTTTGTTTCCAGCAAATATTTCAAAGTCATGCGCTCCCTTATATCCTCTAAGAAAGGGCGTGTCAGTCTCATTAATTAATCCTTTGCTGGACATCTCTTTTCTAATTGAGATTGACATCTCAGTCTTCTCCTAGTTCTGGCATCCATCCAGCATCCGGCAGTTTCATCTCCGCTTGAAACCTCTGACACACTCTCCTGGTTAACAGTTAACACCTGAGGTTCAATTAGGGAAGTAGTTTCAGGGGAGAGAGTGGCCTCTGAATCTTCCAATAAATCAGGCTCATATCTCGAATCCAATTCCTCTCCCTGTACCTGACTCCCCTCCAAGTCACTTAATAATGCAGAATCAAATCTCAGTGCCAGATCGTCTTCCTCGCTCGAACCCACATCTGCTGACTGATCAGGTTCAAGTCTCGGAGTCACAACATGTCTTTATGTGTGTTTTCATTTTTCACTCAAGAAGCACAAATATATGTTACCGGTGTTTTCTTCTGGAAGGACTGAGATTGTACTGTAATTAAGAAACACCAGTTATCCTTTCTGACTGCTAATAGGGAAAAATATTACACCTTATTACACTTGGTCTTTCAAAGGCAAAACTCTGGTAAGATTAAATCCTGTGATTTAAGGGAAGAATTTATGTGCCTAATTTGTTTAGCTGAAAATACCAGCACTGAGTCTGCAATCTTAAATCTCCTTATTTGGAAGGCTTACCAATTACTTAGGGGTTCTTTTCAGAGTAGATAAAATTTGTATGAAGTTGTGGTTTTACAAAGTTTTAATTACAGATAAACTTCAAAATACCGAAGATTAAGGAAGCTATGGAATCACATCCTAATATATCCTAATATGGTATGGTTTTATTAGACACTAGTTCTACACCTGTGCTTCACTATGAAACTATGTGATCAGGCTTAGTTTTGGGGGAGGAAAATAAGGGGGGAAAATTCTGGCTCTGCCTACCAGCATCCATTCGTATTCATCTGGCTAATGTCTTGTCAGTGTGTAAGAGAGTTGAGGGCTGTTTGGAAACTGAAAAAGTATTTGCTGTTTGAGCAAGGAGACAGCAAGGAGCCTGGGTGTGGCTAAGCTCAACTGTTCTGTACTAAAGCTGCTTGCTGCTGTGAAACTAAAACTGAAACTTCTCTCTTCTGCTTGTGTTTTCCATTTGGAACAGATTTCTTTTCGGGTGAGGAGGGGTAGTAGAACTCCTTAGCATCAGAGTGTGTTAATAATAATATACAAAATACTAATGCTCTGATGGTCATTTCGAAAAATCCTTTTTTAGTGAGCATCTAGAAGCCAAGATGAACATATAGGACGTTGGTACTTACCTGACACGCCCGTTCTCTTTGAGCTGTGAAGAGCATCTAGTAGTGGGAGGTGCTTCAGTCTCTGCATGTCTAGGCTGGGCTTAATTTGTGGAATGCTCCTCCTCCTCCATGGGACTCTTCCCCAGCATTCCCCAGTTTTGGCGAAGATGAGAGAAATAAATGCCCTCGTCCTCAATGCCCTAACAAATTCGTTGGCCGAAACAGGACCCCACCAGACGGGAAAAGGGTGGGGCTGGATGCTCTTCACAGCTCAGAGAACGGGCGTGTCAGGTAAGTACCAACGCCCTTTTTCTCATGAGCTGTTCAGAGCATCCAGTAGTGGGACATACCAAAGCTTGGCCTGTCCTACGGGAGGGACTCCGTCTGGCCTGGAAACCCCTCCTGGTCCCTGTGGACCCGTTGTAGAACTCTTCTGCCAAAGGAGGCCTCAGCGGATGTAAACACATCTATTTTATAATGCCTAATGAATGGCGATGGAGAGGCCCAAGTTGGAGAGGCTCGACAAATTTCAGTTATTGGTGCCTATGTGGCCCACGCTGCCAATGTTGTGGCACTTCTTGTTGAATGAGCTGTTATGCCCCTGGGCACCTGCAGTGCTTGAGTCTGATACGTTTTTGCTATCGCAGCCCGTAGCCAACGGCCTATTGTAGAAGATGAGACCTTGCATCCCTGAGTGTTGGGCTGAAATGACACAAATAAGGCTTCCGTTTTTCTGAAAGTTGCTGTGCTGTTAATATATATTCGCAATGCTCACCTCACATCAAGCCTATGCCATTGTAATTCCAACCCTTGGGATGGTCTGGGACAAAAATTAGGAAGTATCAGCTCTTGTGCCCTATGAAAAACCGAGTTAATTTTGGGAATAAATGTAGGATCAGGACGAAGGACCACCCGATCAGAATGGAAAACACAAAGATCTTGACTGATAGACAAAGCTGCAGGTTCCAAAATACAACGAGCAGAAGTCATCGCTATAAGGAAAACTACTTTATACGTCAGAAATTGGAGACTTGACGATTTCAAGGGTTCAAAAGGGCCCTTAGTGAGTGCGATGAGGACCTTGTTAAGGTCGCAGGTGGGATAACAGTGTACCGCTGGAGGGCATAAATTTGTGGCTCCTCAAAGGAAACTCCGTATGCGTGGATGATGGAAAAGAGATAGTAGACCTTCACAAGTGAGAACTGATGCCAAGGTCGCCACCTGTCTTTTCAATGTATTAGGTGATAATCCCTTGTCAAGTCCTTCTTGCAAGAACTCTAGGATTTGAGCCACAGATGGAGAGATGAGATCAATTCGAGACTTGGTACACTATTTGCAGAAACTGGACCATGTGGCATTGTAAATGCGAGTTGTTGAGGGGCGTCTGGCGGTTTGGATGGTGGCGATAACTGTGTTGGAAAACTTTTCACTCTTCAGACAACTCCACTCAACCTCCAGACGGTCAGGTGCAACCATTGAGGGTCCGGATGTTGAAGGGGTCCCTGGATTAGCAAGACCATGTCTGGTGGAATTCTCCATGGTGTTGATATGGATAGACTGCGGAGATCTGCAACCCACAGCCGTCTGGGCCAGTAATGAGCTACTAGAAGCAGCTCTGCCCTCTCGTCCAGCAGTTTCTGGATGACCTTGGGAAGCAGTGGAAGTGGCGGGAATGCATACAGAAGTCCTGGGGGCCAACGACAGCAGAGCGAATTGAAGTTCTCTGCTCCTTGCAAGGGGTACCCGGAAAAACATCTCGGGAACTGAGCATTGAGGGGGGAAGCAAACAGGTCCACAACCAGCTGTCCAAATATCCTGACCACCTCTTGAAACAGGGTTGGATGGAGGCGCCACTCTGATTGATCGATCTTGGTCCTGTTTAGCCAGTCTGCCTGTGTATTCGACAGGCCCGAAATGTGCTCTGCTCTGATGGAAAGTAGGTTGCTCTCTGCCCAACAACACAAGCGCTCCGCTTCCCGCATGAGATGTTTCGACTGTGTGCCCCCCTGTTTGTTTATGTGAGCTTTGGCTGTTACGTTGTCAGTCAATATTAGTATGTGCTGATTGCGTACCTGTAGAAGGAAGCTGTGGAGAGCCAGGTGTACTGGGAAGGAAAGCGATACGGCTCTGTTGTGAGCAAAGAGTTCACGACGCTGTTCAGGTAAAGGAAACTCTGTGGCTATCTGTTGGGATGGCAGGGGTAGAAAGATCAGTTGTGGGGAGGGGACGCGGAGCAACGCCGAAGCCTCCCACCGCTTTGGGGCATGAATTGGCACTTCCCTGTAATGTGAGCAATCTCCGACTGTCCGATGTTAACGAGCCAATGTCGAGAGATCGCAATGCAATTAGAAGGCTAAAGGATTCTAAAGACAAGCTGATTAACTTTCGAACCTGCTAGCAAGGAAAGAATTTTTCCTGTTTCGGTCAAGGAAGAATCACAAGCACTGCTTATCTCTCACGAGGCTGAGCCAAAACTGGGAAACGCTGGGGAGGAGTCCCATGGAGGAGGAGGAGCGTTCCACAAATTAAGCCCAGCCTAGACATGCAGAGACTGAAGCACCTCCCACTACTGGATGCTCTGAACAGCTCATGGGAGAAGTGCCAAATTTCAAGTTTGTAGGCTTTACTGTTCTGGAGATTTTGTGATGATGCATGAATGGCATTTCGCTTTTATATATATATATAGATTGAATTCCTAGATATACTTATTTGGAAGTATTTCTTTTTGAAGCACAATTTCATGATAATTTATTCACTTTAATTCTGGTCAGGCATTTTTTTGAACTGGTGGGGTCAAATAATGACAAAAAAGGTGTTGTATTATGCTGCCAATCAAACCCTTAAAAAAAACCTTCTACAAAAGATCAAGGGTAAGCTTTATACTTGAAATTCCCTTTGTAAAATAAGAGCTAATGTGACTAAATCTATCAGTTCAGATAGATGATACAATGACTTGATGTGTTTTTGTCCCCCAAACTTCTACTGCTAATGATGTGCTGCTTAATATTATTGTCAGACTCATCAATATACTGTATGGTGGTCTGAGGCAATGTCAAGCAGACTACAGCTGAAGTCACTTTTGCTAATAAGACAGGATGGTGTTATTGGGTGTTATTGCATAATCAGTGTGTGGTCTCACACATATTTATACCGTTGTACTAATTGTACTAATTTCATTCATTCTTATCTGAAATACTACTTACTCTTCAACATCTATCTGTATCATTGACAACCAACTGTTCTGGTTAAAAAAATGAGTTGCATTGACTCAACAAACAGCTCCACCTTAATCAAATATTATTATTTTCTCACTATGCCCATTGAGCCCAAACTTCATTACAAAAGATCTTAAGTCATTTAATTCTGACAAACTATTACTAATCACTTGAGGAATAGAAAGACTTGGCAACAATGTCTTCAATGCATTGTGAGAAAATTCTCCAGATAAAGTTTGTAATATTCTCTCTAAAACCTGAACAGATGACTTGCACATTTACTCAAGAAGATAAAGATAACACCAGCTTTAAAACCTCTAACTGCATTTGATTGATGAAAGTATAATGAAAGTTCCTTCCAACAAAACAAAATCATCTTCTTTGCTCCCACCTTTGAGGGTAGGTGCTGAGCGGCTTAATTTTGGGCAGGGTTAACAAAAACAACACAATGTCATTCAAAAAAAAAGTTGATTTTAAATAATTCAAATGCTGGATAAATTGAAATTCTGTATGGTGATGAAAATATAGCTCTGGCTTTATTTTCATCAGCATACAGAAAGATTAAAGCTGGACTCCCATTAAAAGATATAATGCAATTCAGGAAAACTGTCAGCATCCCATGTAATGCACTCATAGAAAGGAAAATTCTGAAGCATGCAAGCTCCTCAAAGAATGATTTATTGGATATATCATATTGGCACAAACTGGTGAAAGCTGACTCTGAGTTTTTCTGTGGATTTCACCTAATTAAAAGTAAAAGTGCCCCCCCCCCCCAGTAACTGGTCGCATTGTCCAATCCAAGTGCTGGTTGGTCACTTGATTACTTTCTCCTCTGGCCAGCCACCTGTGTGAATGTGCAAATGTCCTTGGGTTCCCATAGGAAAACTTTGGTTTGGCTACAAAACCCCATCTACACTGGTGTGTGGCAACCCTGGAGCCGCTAAGATGGCCTCAGCCAGGTTCCTTTCAGGAGAAATATCCACAGAGGCAAAGCTATTAGTAACCAGCAACATGATCTTCTGATGCTAAGAGAGAAGCATGGATGCTAAGAGAGATGCTAAGAGAGAAGAAAATTATTTAATACTACAGATAATTTGGTTGTCTTGCAAAGTGATCTTGACTATGTGTCCAAATGTTCATCTATTTGGCAACTTCATATTTCAATTAATAAATGCTCTGTCTTTACATTTTGGTAAACATAATCAGAATGTCAAGTATAAGCTAGGTGGTATCGATCCAGCAAATGACCCTCAATTTGTTAAGGACCTAGGTGTACTCATCTCTAACGATCTATGCTCCAAAGGTCACTGTAACCGCATTGCTAAAAAAGCATTAAGAGTTGTAAACTTAATTCTTCGAAGTTTCTTTTCTGGAAACATTGTATTGCTAACTAGAGCTTATAAAACTTACACTAGACGAATCTTAGAGTACTGTTAAACTGTCTAAACTTTGGAAGGAGAAAAGGATACCATCAGAGGGCATGATTATAAAGAAAATAATAGATTGTATAGAGATAGACAGGCTAATGTTGAAAGTAAAAGACAAAGAAGATTCAATATATTATAGAGCCTGGGATGTCTGGTATGAGTGGTTTAGAAATAAAAAGAAAATAAAATGGCAATTAGGAAAAGAATGAGGAAGTACGTAAATATGTAGATATGTTATAGAAAAGATTGAAGTGTAAGATGAAATATATTGATTTGTAACAAGAGTAAGATGTAATGGTAATGGAATAAGCAATCATATATTGAAAAATGTAGGGAAATGTAAAAGATGTCTTGATGTTGATAACAATGCATATAGTTTTATTTTATGTTTTTAAACTTTGGAAAATTAATAAAATATTTTAAAAAATAAAATAAACTGTCTAGAATCCCTACCATATATCTGACATTAGTACAATCAAGCAGGTTCAGAAATACTTTACGAGAAAAGTTTGGCCCTCTTCTGTACATAATAGAATTCCCTACGCTACTAGGCTTGAAATTCTTGATTTGGACAACCTGGAGCTGCGTCACTTGCGGTCAGACTTAGGTATTGCACACAAAATTGTATGTAGCAATGTTTTACCTGAAATGAACTTTTTTTGTTTCAATCGCAATAATATGCACACGAACTGTTTTAAACTCTCTGCAAATCATTCTAAACTTGACTGTAAAAGATATGGTTTTTGTACTGGAATTGTCACAGTCTGGAATGCGCTACCCGATTCAGTTGTCTCAGCTACAAATTTTCTCAGTTTTAGTCGAAAATTGACTTCCATGGACCTTACTTCATACTTAAGAAGTCCGTAAAGGGGGCATGCCTAAGTGCACAAACGTGCCTATTGTCCCTGTCATTGTTTTTTTATATTATTCCTGTTTTTGTTTCTGTTTGACAAAGTATAATAAATAAATAAATAAATAAAAATAGTATTTTCTTTCACATATACTACGTTGGATTGAAAACTACCTTCACTATAATTCAGTTTCTAAGATTAGACAGAGATTATAGGAAGAAGCTTAAGCAATTAATTAGCAATTGATATTATGATACCTATCATAATCAACGAATAAGGTGACATATGTGTCTGCATTCATGTTGGACTGTTCCATTGTATTAAAATAAGACCTCATTGTGTTGTCCCATTTACCTGCCAACTACTTTTTTCTCTAATTAATTCCATATAGTAGCAGATTCATATTGGAAAGTCACTATTTAAATACTGGAATGTTACTGTTTGTTTCTATATATAGCCAAGGATACAAACATACCAGATACAAGAAAATGATACAACCAATTATAAATATTAAGATATTTGTATATCTACATACAAAAGGGTATCAAAGTTGTCCAAATTGCAGATGATTGAGCAATAATAATTGCAATAAATTTGGCAAATGTTCTGAAAATATCTGGAGATTTGTCCTAACAACAGCAAAAGAGTACAGTATTCTTCTCTGAGCTGGAATGAAAATTGGTTAGGAAAAGTATTATTAAGTCAGTTTGTTTTATTGAATGGAAAAGGCTACCAAAAGCATGTGGGGACTGTTTCTAATTTCTTCCAATAAAAAGGGGCTGGCATGTTATTAGATCTTTTTTTCTAGTAACAAGGATGACAAAAATGTGATAATGGATAGGATGCAAACACACATTTTGCATGTTTGCTGAAACATTCAGGGCGGGAAAACAGCCTCCCAAGTAGGCCTGTTTGAACAAGAGAGTGACTTAGGCACTTCTGAATACTGATACAGAGCACCAGGGTTGGGATTCTACCAGTTCGCACCTATTCTCTAGAACCGGTTGTTAACATTCTAAGCAATTCGAAGAACCAGTTGTTAGAAGAAATTACTGACCTAATCCTGTAAGGAAGGCAGGAAGGAAACATTCTGGTGTTGCTTACAGAAACTGCCTCTCTGTTACCCCTTATTACATTCTTGGCAGGACTAGACTTCCTGTCTCTGGAACTTCTCTGGAGTTTTTTTCCCCCTCCTTTGCTGTTATTTTGCTTGTAGTGACCATTCAAAGTTACAATGGCACTGAAAAAAGTGACTTATGACCGTTTTTCACACTTATGACTGTTGCAGCATCCCCACAGTCACGAGAGGCCAGGCGAGGAGATGCATGCCACGATGTGAGTGATGTTGAGTTGGCCACACCCAGCCAGCCACATGACCACCAAGCCATGCCCATCAACTAAGCCATGTCCACAGGTTGTTAAAAAATTTGAATCCCACCCCTGCTGAGCATCCTTCATTTCAGATCAGACCTAAGTTCTCTTGTGACAAGTCAGCTGGTAGTCCAGAGTACTGCAAATCTATGTGATCCCAGTCTTCCATGTGGTCATACAATTATCCTACAGTACCCCATAGACTAAAGCATTTCCCCCAAAATAGCAATTTATCCCAATATTTCAGGAGGCAGAGCAGCATCCTCAGCTTACAACAGTTCATTTAGTGACCACTCAAAGTTACAACATCACATAAAACAGTGACTTGTGACCATTTTTCATACTTACAACTCTATGATCATGTGATCAGAATTCAGACACTTGGCAACTGACTGATATTTATGACCTTTGCAGTGTTTTGGGATAATGTGATCACCTTCTACAACCTTCCGACAAGTCAACTCAAGGAGGAAGCCAGATTCATTTAACAACCCTGCTACTAACTTATCAACGGCAGTGATTCACTTAACAATGATGAAAAGTTGTAAAATGAAGCAAAACTTATTTAACAAATGTCTCCCTTAGCAACATACATTTTGGGCTCAATTGTGGTTGTAAGTCAAGGGCTCCCTGTATTAGTCACCACAGATAATAGGAACTATGATTTCAGCAAGGAATATAGCACATAGCAGAAATACCCACAGCAGACCTCTCGATATGTAGTTTAACTGCTTCAATTGGGCTTAAGTTGACTGTAGTAGATCAAGAGGCTGATGTTCTTATCCTGAAAATTTTCATGGCAGTAAAGAACTAACTATTGACACTTTGCCTGCACAGTGCACAATTTTATTTAAATTTGGGGGTTTTCATTCAACATTTTTTTCATATAAATGTTGAGAAGAATTCAGATTTAATTAATGACACCAAGCCAGAAGGCAGCCTAAAGCAATGGATGGAAACTTGAGAGAACCAACCTAGAAATAAAGGGAAATTTTCTGATATTTGGAATAATTAATCAGTAGAACAACTTGCCTCCAGAACTTGTGGATACTCCAACACTGGCGGTTTTAAATAAGAGATTAGACAACCATTTGTTTCAAATGTTATACAGTTCCTACTTGAATAGGAAGCTGGACTAAAAAACCCTTCCAACTCTGTTATTCTGTTAAATTTGAACTATACTAAAAGTCAGTACATCTATCTTAACCTGGCCAAGATTTTAAAATGAGAATTGATCAGTTAAGCAGTTGGAGAATATCAGTAGGAAAATTACAATTAGGCCAATTTATAGTGGAGAGAGACAAATTTGAAGGCTGGTTTGCAACTGAGAGCAGCACAGCTAAAAGTTGAGAGCGAAACAACTACTTTTCCCCAGAAAGGTTGGAAAAAAGGTAATAGGTGAAAGCCAATTGATGAGATGATGTGAAGCCGTACCCTGTTGTTATGATAAAACTTCAAGCAGACAGAAAATCCCAGTTTCAGAAAGAGCTCTGCTTAGAGGAAACCTCATGTTTCCTGAAAATTTGAAAAAAAGGAATAATTCCGAATTCTGAAGTTACAAAAAGGTCTAAAATCAGACTTATTTAAGTGCAGTTTTGTGTGATTTATAAAATCAGATCTGAAGGAAAAGTTATTAGGAGCTTATTATCTCCAGAAGACTATCTTAAGAGAAATGATGTTTCATAAAAGTATGTCTGGTATGATTTGCTTGATCAGAAGAAGTTTAATTTTGTGGGCATTGGAGAGTTAAATCCTGAAACAAGGAACTCACACACATTTGTTGAGTGTAAAAGGAAATAGGAGTTTTTCTACCATGAGGCTTATTAAATTGCTCAGTGAAAAAAATTTAGAGGTAAGATTGGCTCATAAAGTTCATGGCCTTTGTTTTCTGGATACTATTGCTCAGAGTGTGAAAAATATTGTTTAGAACTCTTTGTAAGGGAAGGCAAATCTGATTAAATATGTCTAGTGAAGACCTGGTGGGATGAGTCCCACGAAGAGGATATAGCAAGTGAAGGATCCAGAAGAAACAGAAGCAACTGAGAAGAATGATGAGTAGCACTATTAGTTAAAAATATCACAAATCCAAGTGAATGAACTTAGTGTAGACACTATTTTATAAATATAATGGAAGAAAGAATAAAGGAAGTGGTGTTTGTGATAGCTACTATTGCTTACCCAACTATGGAACAAATATGAGTGATGTTTTATAAAAGCAAACTGCAGATTTTTAAGGAGACATGCAGTATTTTTTATTTTCCTTTGTAAGGCAAACTGCTTTCAAAAGGACAATCCAAATAATACAATAATTTAAAATCATAAAGTGGTTAAGTTTGGTATTAAGAAGACACAAGTTCAAGTCTACTATGGATGTTCCTTGGATGGGAAATTGTGCAGGTCATTCATTCTCAGCTGATCCTACCTCACAAAGTGTGATGGCATCTTATACTTGTTGAATCCTTCAGGGGATCCATTTTGATTCCAGTGATTGGAACTTTTTTTAAAAAAAAAGTCTGCTTTGAAATTTAAAAAAGAACTGTGGGAGGTTGTAAACTTATAATAATATATAATGATACTATAATAGCATATATTATCTGATAACAATAATATTGGTATTAAAAAACAGAAACAAAAATAGGCTAGGCAACTCCAACAAAGAAGGAGTTAACTATAATATCTATTTTGCCACAAAACATTTATTGTAAAAATCCAGAACTGCTAACTGATTACGGGATTTGGTTATTAAACATAAAGGGAGATTGGTAATGCTATTACAATAATTATTTTAATGTACTCCTATAACATCAGTGGAAAACAAATTGCAGTCAATATGTAGAACATTATATAGGCAAGCACTCAGAGGGATCAATATGAAAATACTCAGCTTTTATATCAATTCTTGTTGCTGGTTGTATTAAAATTATTATTAAAGATATATTTGTAATGTATAGATAAAGAGTTAACCAACTTTTTCTTTTTCACTGTTGTATAATATGCAATAGTGTATTTAACTACATGTCATTCAGATGCGCCTTTCTTTTGGAGAAAGGCGCATCTGAATGGCTGCTAAAGAATAATAAACATGTTTCCTTGGTTAACAGTTACAGGATTTTGATGCTCACAAGTACTTCTACTTGACTATAATACAGGAAACATATTTTGGGGGACTGATGTTGTTCTTTTTTCTTCTTTGGGTGCTTTTTACCATATGATTTAAATCAGTGGTTCCCACCACCCCCTTGGTGCTACAAATTCATCCTCAGTGCCCTCCACCCAGGGGTGGGATTCAAATTTCTTTGGGCATGGCCTAATTTGAAGGTGTGGCTTGCTCATCACGTGACTGGCTGGCATGGCTGGCTGTGGCTTGCTGGTCACATGACCTGGTAGTTGTGGTTTGGTGATCATGTGACTGGGTGGGCATGGCCAGGTGACTGGCAAACCAAATACAAGTGGTCCTTACTTAATGGCCAGTTGTTTAGCAAGTGTTCTAATTTATGACTGGCCTCTCCAGAGCTACTTGACCTGTTTTTGGACTTTTGACAGCCATGTACACACACACACAAACACACACACACACACTCCCTTCCAACCCTGCTGGAGCAGGTCATTGGACTAGAATCAGCAAAGCATTTCTGATTAGATTCTAGTAGTGAATAGAATCTAATCAGAGATGCTTTGCCGATTCTTGTTGATTTTTATTTGTATTTCTTTATTTTATGTTGCTGAATTGCATTGACATGTGTGTCCCTTCTTGTGCACAGCCCAGAAGCTTTTGTGATTCTTTGCAGCAAAAATTACCAACCTCTGGCTTTGCTCTACTTTTCAAACATGCCGCCACTGCCACATTCTAGGTGCCGGCCCCACAGGTCCACCCAATTGAGCCCACTGCACCAGAGAGACCTGCCAAAGCAAGTCCGAGCGAAGTGGTGCATCAAGTCAATGGGGTGAGCCTGAGAGAGAGAAAGAAAAAAAGAAAGAGAAAAGGGAAAGAAAGAAAAAGGGACAGAAAAAGAAAGAGGGGAGGATGGAAGGAAGGGACAGAAAGAAAAAGAAATAAAGGAGGGAGAGAGGAGAACGATAATGAGATATCTATTCTAGTCCAATCATCTGCTCCAGCAGGGTTAGAAGGGTGTGTGTGTGTGTGTGTGTGTGTGTGTTCTCTTTGTAATTTACCAGTACATTTTGGTTTTGCCTTCTTCAGAATTGGCACTGTAATACATTGGGGAGAAGTAATTTTTTAGGGTGGAGATCTGGTCCAATGGATCCTGTTTAAAGCCTCAACAAAATGTGAGAGCTTCCTGATAGTCTTGACCATGTTTTGTCCACAAAATCTTTCATAAAGCCAAAGATGCTTCAATATGCTGCAAAGATGTTGCAATGTGGAAAAGGGTCTCAGTCTAAACTAGGCCTCATTTCAATCTGATGCATCAAGTCTCTCTCTCTCTCTCTCCCTCCCTCCCCCCTCTTCAGCTCATTCTGGCCTCTCCCAGCTCAAAACTCTGAGAAAATGTTTCCTCCCCCTCAACACGCATTCCTACACACACACACACACACACACACACACACACACACACACACACACACACGTTCATTTCATGGGTAGATTCTTTCATGGGAAGAGCTGCTGCGCTGGATGACAAGGGAGGAGAGAGAGGTAGCCATCTGCGTGCCACCTGTTTTTCCCCCCGGAGGCTGCTGGACAGAGTGCCAGCAGCCTCCTACTGCCTCTTAGTGCCCCCCTGTCAGCCCCCTTGCTTCTTAGCATCCCTCTAAGGCATCCCACCCCCCCAGGGGGCGGTACCGCCCACTTTGGAAACCACTGATTTAAATCAAGACTCATGTCAGGTTCCCAGATAAATGAAGCTCTTTTGTCTCCTTTCTGTGGCTTCCTGTCGGCTGAACCCACCACTGGCTGTGCCCACCCCTCACCCTCCTGTCCCAGGCACTTCTCACCTAAGAAGGTAAGGGTGATGGCAGCAGATGGAGACTCACTCCATATTCCAGAGCTGGAGCGAAACTCTTGTTGGTGCTGCATGCACTTTGGTCGCTCGGGGAGAAGTGTGACTTTCTCTGCACCCCGAGACATTGGCCAAGCCTGGCTGCAGCCGATGCTCCATGTCATAATGGGCTCCAGGAGGAGGAGGGGATGCTGTCTCCCCCATTGTGGAGTCCGCTAAATTTAAGTGTGCTGTGCAAGATGCAGTGAGCAGGCCATGAAGGCGGAAAGCAGCGGCATTAGCCTCAGCTGGGCCAGCCAGTGTCTTGGGACAGAGAGAAAGTCGCACATCTCCCTGAATGGACGAGGTGCATGCAGCACCAACGAGGACCGAAAGAAGAGGCAAGAAGGGGGCACTTCAGTCCTGCTCTGGAATATGGAGCAAGTCTCCATCTGCCACCGTCACCCTTATCTTAGGTGAGGAGTGACTCGGAGGAGAGGGTGAGGGGCGGGACCAGCCAGTGGTGGGATCATCTGACAGGGAGCCGCAGCAGAGGGCCCAAAGAGCATCATGTTACTCTGGATCCATGGGTTGCCAACACCCGATCTAGTAGAATGAAAGCAAAGATAATGCCACTAGTAACAGGTGAATACCAAATTTGGATGTAATCCCAACACAACTGAAGCACCACTTGACCAACATTGCCATTGACAAAATCACAATCAGTCAATTGCAAAAAGCAACTTTACTTAGAACAACTTACATCCTGAGATGATACTTTTAAATACCACCAAACATCTACATCTGCCTATCCCAGCTCCCTGGAAAGGACTCAATAGGTAGATAAAAATGCCAAATCCAGTCTAAATTTCTGGATGACTGTATGAACCATAAATAACTGCACTGATCCCAATTGTCAATACTGGCTTCTTTGGAGAACCTTCATCTAGAATAACTGAAAAGTAAGCCAGCAGTAATTGCAATAACATTTTAATACGGTATTATATTGTACATTATTGTACAAAGAGAAACAATAACTTATGAATGCATGTTTCTACAGAATATAGAAACATATCACAATTATTTCTCTACCCCGCAAAAAAGAAAAGAAAAAAGAAAAAACATTTCCCATCATTAATTAATGGCAATGATGGGAAGATAATATTGCCTGGCATATTATTTTTTAAAAAATCACTCGGGCAGAACATTTTCAGTTTTGCTATCCATCTTTACTATCTACGCCATCTTCATATTGCTATCTGATTTATCTGGCTTGAGCACAAACTACTCACACTATAGCAATGTATTTATTCCTGACTTCTTCCAGTACCCCCGCCATACTGGTAACAAACCTGGAATTATATGGGAATCAGTCAAGAATCAGGATAATGTCGGCCTGTAGAGCAGGGCTGTCAAAGCCACGGCCCATGGGCTGGATGCATCATGTGCTGGCCACACCCACATTCAGTTTAGCAAAGGGGAAAAAAGTCACAATACGGTGACGAGTTTGACACCCCTGCTGTAGAGAGTATAAAGGATGCCCCTGATGGAGAAATGATGATGGAGAAATGATGCCAAGGGAACCATCAGATAAACATGGCTTAAGCCCCTATAAAGACTTACAAAAATTCCTAAGACTGGTAGTCCCTCATTCACATGGCAATTCAAGAAAAAAGAGGGGAAGAACATCCAGACTTGAAAAATGATGTTGCTGCAGCCATTCTAATTTAAGTAATGTTAGGCCTGTGTGATGTCTATTTCTTGTTCTGATACAGCCCTTCAAAATCTACCTTTTCTGTTGTCCTGACTTAAAAGTATGCTTTTGCTTGTTTAACCGTATCTGCATAGTTTCTCTAAGATCATCTCTGTGGATGGATCTACAGATGGATCAGGACAGGCTGTACATATAGCAATTTAGGATCATATTGATTAATTAACACCAAACTTAGCGAGTACCCTGAACTAATTAGCCCAAGTACTAGGTGCCAAAGATGTAAAAACCTAAGAGGATTTGAGAGAAAAATCAATATTAGCTATTCAGTAGCTAATATTAGGATCCAGAAATATTATATCCAGAAATATTAGGATCCATAGGAACATTTCCCATGCTTGGCAGCAGAATATACTTGTTTCCAAGATGCTGGCACTACAACAAATCACAAAAATGCTTTTGAGAACTTCATCTAATTAGGCCACTTGGTGGGAAAAGAAATGATCCAATCCCTGAGGGAAAAATACAATCACTGGTAGACTGAATGACCTAAGAGATATTTTTCCTTTGTTTGCTCAGCAAGCCAGCTCACATATGGATTCGTTGAAAAAGACTGGTCCTAATAGAATGAAATAGATGATGAAAGCGGTGGAAATAGCATTCTTTGACCTGATGTTGGTTACATCTTCTTGAACAAATACACCTCACCAACTCAATATATCCAGTATAGTAGGAAAGCAGAAAAAGGACATCAAGGTATAATGAACATGTCCTCTAAAGTCTTCTCAATTACTTCCTGTTCCATTTTATTATTTTGTTTTCACATCACTTTATCCTCCCTTATCTTCCTTTTTTTATGACATTCATTACTGGTTTGTCCCTTTGCAAGTGTGAATATTTATACTACTACTATGGGGAAAAGGAAAAAGATACAGGCTGCATCTGCATCAGAGACTCCATCCAAGACTATAAAAAACAGAAAATGGACAGATATATGACAAGCAAGCAAGCCTCTTTTGTAGGTAACCTCACTCCATTTTGGCTGTCTGATAGGTATGATTCCCGGGAGTGGGATTTACAAGCTCCAATTGAAAGCCAGCCATTTATAGATCTTTCCTCCTCCTTGAGAGAGGATATTCTTTCTCCTCAGACTGCAGCTGCTTGCTCAGTGGCCATATGGCTCACATAGGTTGGGGATGGGGATTTAAATCTTGAATTTTTGAAAAGCGTAGATACAATTGTTTAGATGACAAGACATCGTTTCTTCCTGGCACAAACTGTTCTTTCAAGCTCCCACTTGTACACTATAGTTAAAAATAAACTAGATGTTTCAAAAGAGTCTCTTGTGAAGTTCATTGACAGCCAACAATAACAAAATTATTCATTTTGCCAAAACAAATGATTTGTGCATGAAATGCCTCTTATAAATAGCCGACAGAGGACAGGAGGTCCCTATCTCTGAATTTAAGTCTTTGAAAGGGAAGTAAGAAAAAAAAATGGAGAAGGCTCAGAAATCTCACACAACTGAGAGGCAAACTCAGAAAGGCCAAAAATCTTATAAAAAGTGTCTCCTACAAACTAATCTGATAACTTTGCACATTTTAAGCATTAGAGTACATAGAGACACATGGGGATCTTTAAAAAAAAAGCTGCCATCTAACTCTGTTAAGCCTGCTATTACACTGTGAAAGGTGGAATGGCTTCTAGTCAAGTCTTACGGACATTTGGGCAACAGTCTCCAACATGCTGTTTCAGATGAAACTCTTAAAATCAGTCTTTTTCAATCAGATTTTTCACTCAGAGGAAATCAGCCCATTTCTAACTCATGAGTATGCTGGTATATTAAAAGAATAACAGAACTGGAATGGACTTTGGAGGTTTTCTAGTCTAACCCTACTGCTCCAACAAGAAACCCTGTACCATTTCAGATAAATTGTTGTTGAATCTCTTCTTAAAAACTTCCAGTGTTCTACTGATTGTTCTAACTGTCAAGAAATTTCTCCTTAGTTCTAGGTTGGTTCTCTCCTTGATTAGAAGGATCTATTGCTTCTTATATTCCCTCTAATCTTTGAGTGGTTTAACATACAAAAGTAAGACTTCTTTTAATTTTTAATAGTAATTTTATTAAAAATTACAACCACAACAGCAAAAACTAGTATGAACTGGTGAAAAATGAAAAAAAAAAGAATGCAGAGTTTTGACACAGTAGGAAGGAGTATAGAAAATTTCAAGGGATTGTGTTGATTATGGCTGAGTATGTTGGGAAACAGCATTATGTCTCAGTAGACAAGACACAATAATCTTGAAAATGCAATTTATGATGTTTCTCTTCAGCTTGAAGATAAAGCTTCACTTCTTTTGGATTCCCTCAGGTAGCAGATATGATTGGAATGCTTCTCCTCAAATTTTCAGTTTCTTCTTCCTAGATTTTATAAAAGCCCAGGAAGCCCAGAAATTTATACTTCATCTTTCACGAAGTCCAAAGCTGGTCAACTACTTTGACTCTTTGTACCACAAGACTTCCATTTGTTGAAGTGATGGTTAAATCCTCTAGTAACCCTATAGTTATAGTATAGTATACATGCTATACTTATTGCATATGTTTATATACTTCATACATAAAATCATTATTCTACTTTTCTTGAATTTACTAATGTTATAATATTTGGGAAGAATTAGCTGATAAAAAGTTATTGTTATAAACTGCTTTAAGCTAGCATTTAAAGCTGATGAAGGGAATGTTCCTTTTCAAATAAAGAAACGTCTTTAGATTATTTTATCAGCTCCTAAAGGTTGGATAAATGGAATCACATAATCCTCAAATAGGTGTAAACTAGACAAGCCATTTCAGAGATATTTCCTTATCCTAAACAGAAAACAGAATGACCATAGATGGACAAAAAAACTGTGGGAACAGAAGCAACTTCCAAGTTCTTCTCAGCTTTCCCCATCTTCCTTCCTTCCTTCCTTCCTTCCTTCCTTCCTCCCTCGCTCCCTCCCTCCCTGCCTCCCTCCCTTCTGCTATTTTGGCTTGTTGGGGTGTATAAGAAGTATAAGAAGTGCTGCATAGTTAGAGAATTGTGCAGGGGGACAGTGTAGGCCAAGAAGTGTGCACATGTGTATGTCCTTGCTTTGTATTTCCCCTTCCCTTCCCTTCTACTGCTGATTGTGGTGGAGGGAAGAGGAGAGTCAGAGATTGTGAGAGTGACTGGGAAACTGTCACAGCACATTCAAAATGAGCATCACATGAGTGCAGCTGCAGCAGCCCAGCAATACTGTAGCAGCACTAGCAGCCACCCAGCAGTACTAAGGCACTCACAGGTTTCCCAAACTTCATTCCCTCAGGAATTATGGATCTCAGATTTTGAATACATACTGTAAGTTGTCCCATTTGAGTTTTCTTATAATGTGCCATTTCACCTAGTTAAAGGTTATTGGAACAAGAGTTCAAATAGTATATAGCTATCCACACAAATGCATGTGTGTGTGTGTGTGTGTATGCAATAAAGTTTTTGGGGGGCTAAAATTACATTCAAAATTATTTTTGGATATGAGATACAGAAAATTGTCATATATAAACTCTAAGTGAAGTACACTACTGTATATATCCCGAACTATCCTTGAAGAGCAGAGATACATTTTTGAGGTAATTATTTCTTTGGAAAGTTTATGCACGTGAATAGTATTAACTGTCTTGTAAATTATAATTGACAGAAGTCTTTGATCTAAGGATTTCCAAGATTAATGACACAGTTTGTTCAATTTTATACTTCAAACAGGTAGTTAATGAATTTTCTCTAAGAGAAAGAGAAATTCAGTACCTGTAACAAGGCTTATATAAAACAAACTAAAATTCTTAAATAAAATTGCAGTGACTCCAATTTCCCTCTAATGCTTTATAGAGCATAACTACTGGAGCATCACACAGCTAACTTTTTTTTAAACCTTGCCAGTTTTAAAATGTGTGGACTTCAACTCTGGGGAATTCTGGGAGTTGAAGTCCACATATTTTAAAGCTGTCAACAGCTTGAAAAACATCTCAGAGGGCTACAGATTGAGACAGAAGAGACCTCATAGATTATCCAGTATGAACACTGCTACTGTAAGAAATCTGCACCATAGAAAATACCGCCCATTGTTTAGAAAAACAGACAAAACATTTAAGGGGACAATGAGGCAGAATTATGGTAATCCACTCTCCAATGTTCAGCCAACTAATTAAGAGTCTTACACTTAGGCAAGAAAAGCCAAAAGTATACATATGGGTGAAACTAGGCTTAATAGCAGTAATTGTGAGAGGGATCTTCAAGTCTTAGTGGACAACCATCTAAATATGAGCCAGCAGTGTGTGGCGGCAGCGAAAAAAGCTAATGCAATCCTAAATTGTATTAACAGAGGGATACAATCAAGATCAAGGGAAGTACTAATACCACTCTATAAAGCCTTAGTAAGACCACACCTTGAGTACTGCATCCAGTTTTGGTCACCACACTATAAAAAAGATGTTGAAACTCTAGAAAAGGTGCAGAGAAGAGTAACCAAGATGATTAGGGGACTGGAGGTTAAACATGTAATGAACGGATGCAAGTACTCATTGCAAGTTGCTAGTCTAGTGAAGAAAAAGAGCAGAGGAAACATGATAGCAGTTTTCCAATATTTGAGGGGCTGCCACAGAGAGGAAGGGGCAAGCTATTTTCCAAAACACCTAAAAGCCAGACAAGGAATAATGGATGGAAACTGAACAAGGAGAGATTCAACCTGGAAATAAGGAGAAATTTTCTAACAGTCTCTCTCTCTCTCTCTCTCTCTCTCTCTCTCTCTCTCTCTCTCTGTGTGTGTGTGTGTGTGTGTGTGTGTGTGTCTTTGTCTCTCTCTGTGTTAAAGGTATGCTTTGGAATTAGTTGAAGCTGAATTTTTCAGTATAATTTGCAAACTGGTTTAATTTACCATTGTGAAGTAGATAAATCCTTCTCCTGTTTTAAACATGAGTTTCCTTGAAGCTCCAGTCTCTGCTCATTTTTAACAGTTTGTGATGATGTTTTAGGAGCTGCGTTACCTAGTTGGTCAGCTGAATAATAGATTTAATTGACAGAAAAGACACACAACTCATACTTTACACTTCTCCTTCACTCCTGACAATCAGAAATTACCTCCACATTCAGAGAGCGCCATCATCTTCCTCTTGCACACACAGATATTAAACCATGTTTCCAAAATCTGCTACAAATATCTCTCAACCACAGATATATCATCCAAAATGTACAGGTAGCCCTTGACTTATGACCATTCACTTAGCGACTGTTTGAATTTACAACAATGCTGAAAGAAATAACTATCAACCAGTCCTGGCATTTACAACCATTCCAACATCAAAACCACTGCAGTCACATGGTCAAAATTCGAGTGCTTAGCAACTGGCATGTATTTATAATAGTTGTAGCATCCTGGGCTTATGTAATTGCCATTTGTGTGTTCCTCCCAGTGGCTTTTGACAAGCAAGATCAATGGGAAGAACCAGATTCACTTATTGTCCACATGATTCTCTTAACAACCATGGCAAAAATGTCTTAGTGGGTTAAATTGAGCACAGCTCACTTAACTGCATCATTTAGTGACAGAAGTTCTAATCCCAATTGTTGGTTGTAAGTTGAGGACTACCTCCATGTGCAAATATGAACAATTCATCTGTTCTTAATCTTCATCTAGTTCTGTACCCAAATATGAAACTTACAGGTAGTTATAACTCAGAATCATCCATACCAATTTGTGGTTAAACATTCTGTTATTCAGTTCCCGTTTACTGAAATTTCTGCCTTTTTTGTACATTTCATCTCTTAGAGCCATATTTTGGGGGGACAGTGAAGATACATTTTTCTGTGCAACAAGTTAGCTGAATTATCCCAAATGTTCTAGAGTAAATCCACTAAATTTTGAAGATCCAGAAGTGTACTGTTTCATTTCTGTATATCCTTATCTTTAACAGGTTTTAATTTGGTATAGACTTAGAGGTGTTAGGTGGAAATGAATAATTAAGAGATGAACAGAATTAAAATACAAAAGGCATAGAGAGTGATAATTACCTACTTGACAGGGGCCACTCACAAGGCAATTGTTGGGTGTGATATTCTGACATTATCAAGATAATTAACACATGTAGTATGATAAGATTTCTTTGCCTTTGTAGATGGGAAGGAATCTCTTTTTGAATAGTTTCATGGTATTGTTCTTTGTATTTATTTATTTTGTTCAGAGATGAAGTCAAATATTACGTATTCTTGAAACTATTAACAGTTAAATATTTATTTTTATTAAAGTTATAAACAACCTTTCTCAGACATACAGCTTAATCAAGTGTAGTAAGATTGCTCAGAAAACAACTGCTCCAGTAAATTAATCCTGACTAGATTCAAATTAAAGCCCCACCACTGAGAAAGAGAATCTCGATTTATTCAGAAGGAATCTGCAGTTTGTTAAATGCATAGATCCACAGAGTTAGAATTGGAAGTCTCCTAATCCAATCAGCTGTTCAGGGAAGGAGACTTTAGCGCAGGAGACAAATGACTGTCCAGTCTTTTCTTGAATGTCTCCAGTTATGGAGCATCCATAATTTCTGGAGGCAGGTTCTTCCATTGCTTAATAGCTCTTACAGACAAGGAATTCATCCTTAGTTAAAGTTTGGATCTCCCACTCTAAACCTTCCATCTGTTCATTTTTGTCTTCCCCTCAGGTGTTAGAGGGAATACATTTCCTCTTCCCTGTGATATTCCTTCACAAAAACACTCCTAACAAAAACCTACAAAAAAAAAAAAGAATAACGCCCCAGGGAGGACAAGGATTCTCAGCAGACCTCCAGTACTGAATATCTGGCATGAGGGAAGAGAAGAAAATGAAAATATCCAAGAAAAGTGGAACTTTCATGCCTCACTCACTTGGACAGAATGGATGGCCAGAATCCTGAAGCAGGGCACTTCAGAAATGAGGGATCATATCTAGAATAATTTATTTTATATCAGAGAAAGAACTCAAGAAAAATAAATAGTTGTGAAGTATAACTTACAAAATAAAAATATATCCAGTTTCTTTTTTCGTTTGTGTGTCAAGGGTTCTCTTGATTTCTTCTTTTCACATAGAATAAAAGACGCTTCTCATCATTCTAGTAATCAAGACTATGTTCCCAGTAACACCATTATAAATAGCTTAATTATGAACCCTTTTTCTTTAAAAAAGTGCATATTCCTATCTTTTTGCATCAGATATCAAAGTTCAATTTGAATCACAAGAAATATCTGAGGAGTTCAGATTTGCTTTATAAAGTTCTACATAAGTAGGAGGCACATTAGAATGTTGTGTTAAAATTAAAATACCGCTACTGAATAGTAACAAAATATGAGGTATTATTTAAAATAGAACTTGAGAAATTACCTAAGTTTAAATAACCTTATTTATATGAATAGTGATGCTCAAATGAAGGCTTTAATTTGATTCCATTTCTAAATGCAATATTTGTATCCATTTCTGGAAGAAAAACTTGTCTCTTTAATGAGAAGGTCAGACAATGGAGCTTATAGAGGAGGCCTATATTCATATGGAGCTAAAGACATCTTCAAAACTGGTTGCTAGGTTGCCAAGCTGGTTTTTTTCTGAAATTTTGCTATAATCTGTCTCTTGGTTTCTCAAAATGCCCTTTTTTCCCTTCTAACTTTGAAAGAAGCATCTTCCCCCGAGGCTTGAGCATTTCTTCTGAATTTATCTAGGTAGGCTTTACTTAGAGCTACAGGTGTGAAGGGTTCTAGTGCTAGGATAGCTGTTTTCTGCTGCCATCTCTTTGAAGATCTTGGGTTGTCTAAGCTGAAAAATGGGGAAGAAAAGACGATATTCACAATTTCGCCCTTTGGGATTGCTGAAGTGCTGAATGTCAGGACAGCTTCAGACCACTGAAGAGAGAGAGGATGGTACAGTAACGGACAGGATATTCAGATAGTCACTTCATAATTAACTAAGTGCAACTTCACTCCTGAGAATTTCTCATCTTTGTAGTAAATTTCAACAGAAAATTCTGTTTCATGAATGGAGATTAGAAAGAAAAAAAATGCAGATCTCTCCCCACCCTGCATGGCATGAATATTTATAGTGTAACTAAGCCGGGGCCTATAAATGCTTGCAAAGCTGATAGCCCCATCTACTTACTTATTTACCACCAGCTGTGAGCAATTTCTCAGTGGTTTACAATCATATAATATCTACACATAAAAGCAGCTATACATACAGAAATAAGAACCACGGTGCTACACAATCTCATAACCGTTAGATCTGAAATGCCCTGCAGATGGGTTCAGTTTTCAGAGGTCTTCTAAATGATGCAAAATAGGTGAAATCAACGTTTGCTGGGAAGAGGCTTTTTCATAAGGTGAGTCCAGAACAATAAAGCACTGCTTTCAGACATTGCCCAGGTTATGGGGTACCCTATGCTTTCCCACCTGGGATATTTGTATTGGATAGGTGGGTTCTGTCTGGAAAAGGTGGTTCTAGGACCCAAAATAGCTCTTTAAATTGTATTCAGAAGCCTACTGGAAACCAATGCAGAGCATACCATTATGTGACTCTAATGACTCTCACCTACCCACGTGCTATCCACTGTATTCAGCCCCAACTGCAATTTTTGGATGATTTTCAAAGACAGCCCCATGAAAAGCAAATGATTATGATAACATGTATGATGCTGTTCCAGGTAGGGCAGTAACTAGTTCTTCTTTCAGATAGGGTTATGGCTGTTATATAATCTAGTTTGCCAAATGCTCCCCTAGCCACAGCCTTGCTGTAGTTGTGACTCCAAAACAAACCCCCAAGTTGCAGACCTGCTCTTTTGTAGGTATGCCATATCATTCATGGTTAAGATTTACCAATGGAATGAGTGGAGTATGAGTTGCCAGTGTTTACAAAGTTTGTGAATTTCTTTTAAAATGTAAAATGTGGAAATGTTTGTTTTGAATTTTTAGTTACAGTTGACTAATAAGCTGTGATCAATAGCTGGGTCAGCCAGACTTGTGGCTGATGTCATGGCGAGATTGGACATGAGGAGTGGGTCTCTGTGCTCCCACACCAAGTTCTCCCCATTGGAGGGCTCTGAAAGGAACTAAAGTCACCCTGTAGGGGTGGTAAAGTAAAGAGGGACACTCTGTAGGTCGCAGAGAACTGCAACTCTTCCGCTTGACTCAGGGCTTCTTCTCTCTCATTCACGATGAGGAGAAGAGGCAGCCAACAACCGAGGCAACAAAGAATGTGTAGGAACGGTATAGATAATAAAATGGATAACAAAAACAAGGATAATAAAAACAAGGATAAATAGGCTGAAAAACAGCTTCTATCCCAGGGCAGTAACTTTACTGAATTCTACTGTATAGTGCAATATTAATGCAATATCGGGTTTTCAATTCAATGTATAGAATGTGAAGGATGTGTGTTTGTGTTTACTTTCATAGTCATAATGTACACTGAAGATAGTATTTAACTTGGTTGCATGAGGTACAATGACAATAAACTAAACTAAACTAAACTAAACTAAACTAGATGAACAGTGACTGGAGCCGGGTGACATTATTCCTTTTTTTATTTAAAAACCAACTCTAAAAGGAAAGAAAAAAAAGAAAATCCCTTATACCATAAAAAAGGCATGATCGAATAAAAGTATAGTCAAACTTTTTTTTTTTAATAATGATATGATGATTTATAAGTTTGTATTGACAATAAGAGTTATTATATAAGGTAATTGTAATTGTGACTATGAAGTGAACGCACAAAACTGATGAACCAACCGACTCACTGTTTGTATATAAATATGGGGGAGCTGATGTTTTTATGTTTTGTCTGTTTGTTTGTATGTTAAAAAACAATAAAAACTTTTATATATATATATAAAAAAAGAAAATCCAGGAAAAGAGACTCGTAGAATTATTTGTTAAAGTGACGAATAACTATACAGAGAAAAATTCTAGACCCGAAAGAAAGGAACCAAGGGGAGAAAAGTTAAACCTTTTTAAAACATTGAAAATTGGACTTTCAAACTGGATAGGTGTTGTTTTGGAAAGGCATTATAAAATGCTGGAACTACCTACTTGAATAACCAACTTTGCTTCCATAAATTGAATTAAAATTCAATTAAATAACTTGTTATATTTGAAACAATGCTGAAACTGAAGCTGAGGGCACCACCTACTGATGAATGGAAAATATACCATACCCCTACGAATCTGGGAAAATTTCTGATAAGAGAAATAAACAATATTCATCTGGAGGACTACAGTGATACCTTCTGTTCTATAATTATCTACTTTATGATTATTGGAGACTCAAGTGTGAGAATAAGGAAGACTCTTAAGTAAAGTAAAGTGACTTTTGACTTTGGGGAAGCTTCCTGGACTACCTAAATGGAACTGATTGAATAATCCTGGGATATGAAGAATTATTACTATTGTACTCTTGGAGGAGCAATATTAGGCTTGAATATATTGGCTTTGGACTATTGAGTAAGAGCGGGACTTACTAAAATAAGACAAAATACTCCACCAGGGGAAAATGAGTGACATTTCAAAAGAAATGGTGTTGATGTTCCAAAGCATTAAGGATACTATGACAAAGAATCACAGGGAGATCACAGGGAGATCAAGAACCTGGAAGGCATAAATGGGAAAATAGAAAATACCCTACAACTGATAATGAATCAAAATCAAAAAGTCCAGGAAAGACAGGAGATAACAGAAAGAATGGAGGAAAAGATAGAACAGACAAATCAGCAAATAAAGCAAGAAGATGAGAAGGAAAAGACAATGAAGATAATAATGACTGATGAAATAAACCAAGGGGAAAGTAGTTTAAGAGAATTAAAAATGGAATCAGATAAGTATCAGGTAGATACTTTCAAAAGAGAGATAGGGGCTTGGATAGACACTCTATAGGCCTGGCAGCATAGGAGGATAGAGATGGAAGAAATAGTTAGACTAAATAGTGAAGACACAGATGTTGATAGAGACAAAGAACCAAGAGAGGAGTAGGGGAGGCAAGCTAAAAAATGAATAAGAATTGAAGTATCAAAATGGGGAAAAAAAACCTATGGGTAGAAAGGAAATAGAGTTGCCAATGCTTACAAAGTTTGTGAATTTCCTTTAAAATGTAAAAAGTAGAAATGTTTGTTTTGTATTTTTAGTTACATCTGACCAATAAGTGCTATCAGTTCTAGCTGTGATCAATAGCTGGGTCAGCCTGTGGAAACTGTCTATATTGAGCAGTTAGACTGGAGCCACACTTTATTAATAAATGTTATAGAAACAAATCACAAAGCCCTGATTGTAAAGTTCCTTCCCTTTCTCTGTAACACAGGGAATTAAGGCAGAGCCAATTTGAGGATTTTTGTTGTTGTTATTGTTCCTTATTTTCTGGGCTTAAAGTCTGTAGAGATTTCCCAAGGTTTCCCAAGGTTATCTCTGTGCTTTCTACACACACTGCCTACATAGAATAAAGTGAATAAAGTATGAATCTGATATATGTAAATCCCAGGTTGTATTCCTGGTATATTCAGGTAAGATTAAGGAGGACTTCTACCTGAAACTTTATGAATCCATTGCTAGTCCATATGGAAATCAGCTCTATAGACCAATGTAAAATGAATTGTACCTTTTTATGGCTGTAACTTGTAAAATAAGGGCTCTGGTTTTATAATTTGAGGAACAATCCCTCAGAAATTAAGTAATAGTACGTGAATATTATGTGAATACGAAGCAGGAGCCAAGTAAATGTCTCTACTCAATGTAGATTATGTATACTTTTAAGTCTCAACATAAAAAGAAAAGCTTTAGGTATAAATTCAGCTCATGGCATATAGGAAACACTAATATAAGCCACTTCTTGCTCTATGTCTTTATGTTAGAGAAAGAAAGCTCTATAATGCAGTAACATGATATTGTATTTCTTTCCTTTTAATCAGAGTTATGATTTATTATTAAATCACAGATCAACTAACTGATCTATATATTCTCCAATACTTGGACATACTTGTGCAAATATATCTCTTTTCTGTTCTGTTTTCCAAGAATCACTTTTACATATAATTTCTTTCAGGTAACAAACATTGGCCAGAATATACACAAGGCTATTCAATATGAGGAAATAGTCTATAATAATATTTAACTACTCTGTTAAAGAGTGCAATGTTTTTTTCTAGTTTACAGTACAAAAATCTTTCAGAAAAAATAGGTGTTTAATTTAAGATCATAGTTCTGCTTCCATAAGCATGCTCTGCAGAATGTAAATTGGTTGTGCTTTAATGCTTTTACAGTTAGTATAGCAGGTGAAGAATTAAATATTAAATATGGTGCCTGCTTTTTTATGGTATATAGAAAGATATGCAAGTATTTCTACTAAAACTCCAATTTTAAATTCTGAATATTATACTTTCCTGACAGATTTGTTCCTGAAAAGAAAAATTAATTGTACTAGATCAAAAATGGAATAATGAATCTAGAGAAAACAGGGTGATTTTACAGAAGCTCGTTTGATATATATGTCAGGTTCCTTGATTTTTAGAAATTTCATGAATCATTAATTAATCTGTTCACTTCTAAGGCACAATTTACACAATTATTGTGCATTCTCCAATTTATACAATTATTGTGCATTATTCTTTTTGCAATTAAAAAAACCTTACTGATTTTTTAAATCTCTGATTTATTTATGAATTTATACATTCATATATTAATGCTTTTCTATTGAGCATATCAATATTCACATTTTAATACTTTTCTATTAAGATCTGTATAAATAAAATGAATAAATGAAGTTCCGGATAAAGAAGAAAACACTAGAACAACATATGTACAACTAAGCATTGTAGTTTAATTCTAAACTTGTGGAATTATTCCAATGAATACACACTAAGTCTTGTTGCTCCATCAAATAGTACAACTGCAAAACTATCCATAATTCTGCAGTTTTTAATAAAAAAGATAGTCGCTCATTCAATCACATAGCTAGCATTTATCCATAAAAGTATCTCAAAAATATATATTTAGAAATTCTGGTACTTGCATCCAAAACTTTAGCTTGCATATGTTCTGTAGAACACCACATGACTTTCTGCCTTCGAGATTCTAGAGATTGTTCTTTAAAAATGATATGTGGTTCCAACTAAACCTTAAGTGATATGTGCTACAAACTAAACATATTTAAAAAGAGTATTGTAATTTTTGTATTCTCTTGGGTTGAGATACCTCATATGTTGTGTCGGCAGCCTGTGTAGATGGCAGTGGAATTGGACAGTGGAGAAGAACGGGGACCGGTCTGGGAGTCTGTGGAGGACACGGACGAGGGTCTGCGTCTGAGGCAGAGATGGGGCTAGGACCATCTGGGAGTTGTGTGCTGACTCTGGAGCTTCCAGCGTCTGGCAGCAGCAAGGCAGAGAAACAAGGGGAGCCTGTTCCAGTGTGCATGTGCACAGAGCTGCTAGAAGGCAAGAGCAGCTAAGACAAAAGGGGCAACTTGGGAGCAAGGCTTGGAAGTGATTGCCCCTCCCCTAAAGTATAAAGGAAGTGCAAAGGTACAGAAACCTTTGCAGGAAGCAAAGTCGTTCACTCTGTTCGGTTTAAATATTGAAGCTCTGTGTGGACTTTGTACTTCATTTGGCTTTTTCAGTTAATTTGGCACTTTAATTGCTGGCAGCAATTGAAAGAAGATAAGGTGAGTGCTTATCTCGAGGGATTGTTTCGGATTCATTTTGGGCTGGGAATGAGCATAATTCCCAGCATTGAAATAAAACAAGAGTTGTTTGGACTAAGCATGTGTTTAATTACAGTCTCAGGAAGTCTTGGTCAGAACATCATATAAGAAGACAATGAAAGAAGAGATAATGGGATACTTACTGCAAAAAAGATTTGTAGAGAACTGTGAGCCACTTCTATATATTGATATTCAAGAACACACCCTGACACAGTGATGTAGCGATGGTCTTCTGGGGCCCAATCTGGGGCTGGAGTCACAGATGTCACTGTGCAGCCTGGGCCATTTTCCATCCACCAAGACCGGTGCATTGAAATATTGAAGGTCAGAATAAGATCTGTTTCCTGTCAAAGGGAAAAATCAGTAAACCATCAGTTGAAGTTTAGTTTGAAAGATGGCTTTACTGTAAAAAAAACCACACACCTTAAAATATCTCCACTCAGTTTTAAAATTAAAATTTGCAACTAGACTTGTAATTTGTGACACAACATTTCAATTTTTATGGTATCATTCAGCTTCCATAAAAAAAGAGAGAGTTGATTCTGTCTCCTGTATATCCAGTGACAAAAAAGACTGGCAACAGAAGGCCACAATCCGCTTAAAGAAGCAACCTGTGAAAAGGAATCCAAGTGTTCAGTCAAGCAAGAAAATTAAACCTTTTGTGTGAAATGGCTGCTCAAAATCCAATCATCCCCACAGATTGTTTTTACAGTTCCATTAATTTTTATTATCAATATTGAGCTACCTAATGAAGATTTTGAAACAAAAGGAAGAGAATGTCAGAAAAATAGCAAGGGGGAAGTCACTGAAAACAAAGGTAACCGTTGATGGTCATCTCAGGTTTGTCAAACTTTGGGAGGAATGTTCAGTGGGCAGATGAGTCAAAAGTGAAATAGTGGGACTTCGTAAACATGATGTCTGAGGGAAGAAAACCATTATATTTCACAATAAGAACTTCATATTAACCGTTGAATATGAAGGTGGTAACGTCATGGTTTGGGGATACAGATAGCCTTCAACTTACAAACACAATTGAGCATTTCTGTTGCTGATGAGACACTTGTTAAGTGAATTTGCCCATTTTATGACCTTTCTTGCCACAGTTGATAAGTGATTCACTGTAACTGTTAAGTTAATAACACGGTTGTTAAATGAATCTGGCTTCCCCACTGACTTTGCTTCTCAGAAGGTTGCAAAAGACGAATTTGTGGCCCAGGGACACTGCAATCATCATAAATATGAGTCCGTTGACATGGTTCTGAATTTTGATCACGTGACTGTGGGGATGATGCTATGGTTGTATATGAAAAATGGTCATCGGTCAATTTTTTTTAGTGCCGTTGTAACTTTGAACGGTCACTAAATAAACTGCTGTGAGTTGAGAACTACCTGTATGCTGTGGCCTCAGTATTGGGTTACTTACCATCACTGAAATAAGCAGAAATTTTTGCTTTAAATAAGGCCATCCGTCCCTTAGCACAAAACATTGTATGTATTCTATGTTTTAGACTGGCCAAATAAATGTTAAGACTGAAATTGCATAGACATGTTGTGGCACTATGTGATTTCACCAGGAAACCCTCTGATATTCCTGAAGTCAGCATGAAGGAATGAGCCAAAATGCCTACACAGGAACATAGGAGGTTGCAATGGAGGAAGCATTTGGTTGCAGTTATTGCTACTGATATTACTGAAAGGAATAGTTCCTTTTTTACATTCGTGCCTCATACTCACTGGATTGTTTTGCTTATGAAATAAATGAAACAATCATTAAACTTTGGTGTTATTTGTTCATTCAACTTTTTATTTATTATCACTCACTTGAAGTTCCGATAAGATACAGTACAGAGTAGTTCTGATTCAAAATTCAGAAGTTCTAAAAAAAGGCAAATATATTTTCAAAAAACTGTAAATTGGAATAGCCAGCTAACTGCTATATATTTGATTGTTCTCATATATTCAAAGCCAATAAATAACCAATAAGGCAATCTATACATTGTATTCTTTATTAAGCTTTATTATGGTCTAATGTGGTGATAAACTACCGTATAAATACTATAATTATATATGATGTTTTCCTAAAGCTCTTGACTAAATACCTTATCAAAATTTCTTAAGAAATGATAACTGTCATCCAGTAAGGTCATCTTAATGGCTTATAAGTGACTAAAGAATAAGAATATTAATAAAAGGAACCATACAATAATACTACGGTATCACAGTGGAGAAATGCAAAGTAGAATACAAGTAGTCTTGGTTTAGTAACCACTGTTGGGACTGGCATCTTATTAGTTAAGCAATGCTATCACTAAGAGATAGTGCAGCTGTGCTTATGATCTTATGCCAGCTTTCCTTCGATTTACAAACTTGCAGATGCTGAAAATATTAGGATTGTCATAAAGTTAATTTTTCATCACTGTTGGAACTGTGAATGGTTTTTAAGGAAGGAGCTGCTAAACAAGGACTACCCGTACTTCAAATATTTTCATTGCCATTAAAGGTGTGTCTATTTATGCGTGAATAATTTACTGTGGATTTAGAGGAAAATTTTTAATGTGATCATTTCTGCAGGTGACACCAGATTATTCAGGATTATCCCATCAAATAGGCAATGAATGGCCAAAGTAGTCCACTATAAATTTAAATGTAAAACATTTAACTTTTGGAGCTAAGTATTACAGCTCAATATATTCTCTAGGAAGATCAGAATTGATTGACCAGAAAAAAGACCTTGAGGTCATATCTTAAGGTGATGAAAATTCCAATTTATTCCACGCTAGGCATTATACTGGAGTGGTGACTATACTTTGGTTACAGTGTAGTGTTCTGATTATTGCATTTCAAAAAAAGATAATGTAGGGCTAGAAAAGATAAAGAAAAGTGTAGGAAAGAATAAAAGCAACTCCCAAAGGAGCAAAGGTAACAAAATGTTAAGCCTTTAAATTTAATTTAGTTTAGGCTGGAGTAGGCACAATATTTGTCATACATTGTTTGGTAAAGTGGTAGAAATAAGTTTTTCTTTGTTTTTCATTCTAGTACAGCCCAGTTTCATCCAGTAAAACTAAACAGAGGAAGATACAGAACGCCAAGAGAAAAGTACTTCCTCATGAAGCAAATAGTTAAACCAGAGATACATAGAGAGATAAGAGATAGAAAAAGAGACAGTATGTGTAAATAGGTAAATAACCTTTTAGAGATCACAACCACAGAGAAAACTATGCTTTTCAACAAATGTTACAAAAATAAAACTATGAAGACTACTTCATTTTACCTCTCGTTATTTTTGGTTTCAATCAGTCAAACTCTTTAATTTTACATGCCACAATTAATTTAATAATGTGAAATTAATGCTGTTCCATTTTAATTGAAATTAAAGCATTTGAAGGAATGATGACTAAATATGATTGGGATTCAGGTTGATATATGTTCCCTTTGAAGACCCCTGAGGCAGAAAGAGAAACCACTTCCCTTGTTAACTTCCTTAAAATCCACAAAATAAAAATCTGTTACCTGGGAGAGGGGAAGCAAAAATCAAATCTACTGTAACAAAATCGTAAACTATTGAATTCCTGGCCTGCTTCATATGCTGTTCTAGAGGGTTAACAAGGCAGAAATCTAACTGCTAGTTACGGTGATAAGTATAGAAAAAAGGAAAGGAATATAGGTTGGATAAACTATGATATTGCTTCAGAACTTTCATGAAGTCAATCCAATTCTGATATGACTGTAAGATTTAATGCAGTTCAGCAGTGTTATAGTGCAGTTATATGCATATCTACTTATCATTTCTGATAATGATGAGTCTGCGTACAGGGATGAAGTTCATCAGCTGTCCCTCTGGTGCAAAGTAAACAATCTTATTTTTAATATAAATAAGACGAAGGAATTCATAGTGGATTACAGGAAGAGCAGTTCGGATATCCAGCCGTTGTATATCGATGGTGTTTTGGTAGAACAGGTGGCAGAATGTAAGTTTTTAGGTATCACCCTGAAACAAGATCTAACATGGGGGGCAAATACTTTAGCCCTAGAAAAAAAGGCTCATCAACGACTGTATTTTTAAAGACTTTTAAGATCACAACAACTGCCAGAGAGTCTGTTGGTTGCCTTTTATCGAAGCTCTATAGAGAGCATTTTATCTTATTGCCTCTGTGTGTGGTTTAGGAGTTGTACAGAGGCGGAGAAAAGGGCACTCCAAAGAGTGATAAAAAGGGCACAAAAGATCAGCGGATGTCCTCTTCCCTCATTGGAGGATTTGTATAACATGGGATGTAGAAGGAAGATACAAAAGATCTTGAGAGACCCTTCGCATCCAGGCCACTCGTTGTTTGAGATCCTACCATCAGGAAGATGATATAGAGTGCTGAAAGCCAGGACAAGTAGATTTAAACATAGCTTTTACCCAAGTGTTGTGATCAGGTTAAATGCAGAGTTATGAATCTGGTGGTCTTAACATATATATATCCTGGTTGTACAGTTTTTAACTGTTATTTGTTTTAATTTGTTTTACATTGTTCTTTGTATATGTCTTTTGGTGTTGTTCAGTTGTATGTTGTGGAAGAGCACCTTATTTCGTTGTTCTCAGGTTTCTGAGTACAATGACAATCTATCTATATCTATCTATCTATCTATCTATCTATCTATCTATCTATCTATCTATCTATCTATCTATCTATCTTTCTATCTTTCTATCTTAGTCCTAAACTTAACCAAGGTGTGGGATCCACTCTTAATAGTCTGATAAGAGACATGGTTCAACAGCTGAGCAAAGAAAATCTGTCACAAACAGTTCTACACTTAAATTATTTAAATTATCTACCTCTATTATCTAAACAAAATCTAAATGCACCAAGCATGCTCATTGGCTGCTTGGCTCCATGCACATCACATCTGTGTCCATTTATATGTGAAATATTTTAACAACCAAGATGGCCAATTACTCTGTGGTGTACTCCCTTTTTATAAATAATTGATTGAGAGTGAATAATTAATTAATAGAGGCTATGGGGGTATTAACAATCAAATGTGTGCCTCAGAAATCTGTAGTGCATGAGTTCTTTAGGTCTGACTTAGAGCTCAGCCTTGCTGAGACTTAAAGCTGCAAATGGGAAGTTCTTAAGAATGAGGGCAAATATATGTGTCCCAGGATAATGTTGCAAGATCGACTCAGGATTGGTCATCGGAACCAGAGGTTTACTTTTATAAGCTTTCAGACTGGTGCTGGACCCTATCTTCCGTTCTTAAGAAGTCTTCATAAAAAAGAAGATGTCCTTTCATTGAGTGTAGAATTTTGACTCTAGAAGGGAAAAAAAACTGGTGCCTCACCTAAAGAATGGTGAGAATTTAGCACTTGCCCTTCATTGCATTAGGACAAAATAGGAAGTTCTTTGTATCCTTCATATGAAACAACTCCCTGCCATGAAGTATTTTCGGTAGTAGAATAAATGAGAGCTTAAGCAATATCACTTGTATTCATGTCATAGTGGATGATGTGTTGAGAGCGGTCCCCACAAAGGAAGAGCAGCATGATAGGATTCTGCGGGAAGTGATTGAAACAGCCCAATGGGAGAATGTTAAATTAACCCAGATAAGATCCCATTTAAGATGAATGAAGTTGGGCATCTGGGACATATACTTTCATCAAAAAGCATTAAGCCAAACGATAGTAAAGTTCAAGCTATAGTTAATTATTGCATTACAAGATAAAGAAAGGTTAACAGAGAATTTGGGGGAGGGTCAGATTGAACTGATAGCAACCTCTGCTTGATAAATGCCATGTTGCAATGGCCTTGGGGATATGACAATATATTGACATTTCTGAAAACAATACTGGACAATAAAGATCTTGTTTTCTCAACACTTTTGGGTGTATTTTATAGATTTTGGGCTGTGAATCACAAAAATAACCTGTAATTTAACCTATCCTGTATCATTTTATAGAAATCTTCTGTTTTTGCAATTTCTTTTTAATCTAATATATGTTTTAAGTTTAGTAATTAAACAAAGTTTACTCATTTTAATTTCACTAATTACTACTACCCACTAGAATACCCCTCTTTATTGAGTCATCAGGGTTAAGTTTCAAGGCTGTCTTGTCACACAATGGCAATATATATTCTTCAATACCTGTTGGCCGTGCTGAACACATGAAAGAAATATACAAAAATATGGAATTGCTATTGAAGCACTTCAAGTAAAACTGGAATATCTGTGGAAATCTAAAAATAATGATTTTGCTGTTTGAATATGTCAAGTAGATGTATTGTTATTACATACGCAAATGGGACAGCCATGCAAGAATGCCATTTTACATTAAAACAAAATGGCCAGTCAGAAGAATTTGGTTCCAAGATAGAAAAACCACTTGTTGACCTGACAAAAATATGTTTGCCTCTGTTTCACATTAAACTTGGACTGATGACAAATTATGTGAAAGTGATGAACAAGAAAGTGAAGGTTTTTGTTATTTGAGACAGATATTTCCAATAACTGATGCCAAGATTAAAGAAGGCATTTTTGTTGGTCCATGGAGCATATCTGTCATCAGTGACAAGCAGTTTGAAGATTTGTTACTGGGGCCAGAAAAAATTAATTGGAAAGCATTCAAAGATGTCATTGAGAATTTTCTTGGTGATTACAGGAGACCAAGCTACATTCAGCTAATTAACAAACTTCTTACAGTGTACAAGAAATGAAACATGTTACATGTTCAATTTCTGTCTTCATGTTTGGACTTCTTTCCCAACAATCTAGATGCAATCAGTGACAAACATGGTGAAAGTTTTCACTAGGTCATTGCCACAATGGAAAAATGATATCATGAGAATCCATCAGTGCTGGTTAACTACTGTTGGACAGTTCAACGAAATATATCAGACACTGAGTAAAAACAAAAATCAGCAGTAGGCACTCAGTCCTGTTGAACTCATGCAGAGCATGGGAAATACCATATGATTAAATACATTATAGTCATTAAAAGTTAATTTCATATTTTTCAAGATTTTTTATATAATACAGTCATTTGAAATTATGTTTGTCTTCAATTTAAAGGGATCTAATAATCACTAAAGGTTTTTCAGAAAACAAAACTTTTGAAAAAAAAATGGTTGTCTAGTGTATTATGTACAGGACCTGTTTTGAAGTTTTATGACACAAATAAGACAATTATTGTTCAAGTAGATGCATCTTAGAAGCTCAGAATGAGATCTCAAATGAGTTGGGGCTTGCCTTTTACAAGAGGATGTTCATATAATTAAAACTGTTGACTGACACAATAGAACTGGGATGGCAAACCTATGGCATGCTTGCCACAGGTGGTATGCAGAGCCATTTGTGCTGGCACGTGATCCTCAACCAAACTTACCTCACTGCACATATTCATGCCTCCCAGCTGATTTTAGCCCATTTGAGACCTTTTTTGGCCTCCCGGAGGCTCTAGGGAGGCCTCTGAAACCTTTGGAGGCCGAAAAACAGATCCGTTTCATCACTTCCGGTATTTCCAGAAATACCAGAACTGATGAAACATGCCCATTTTTTGGCCTCCAAAGGCTGCAGAGGCTTCCCTCGAGCCTCTGGGAGGCCAAAAATCAGCTGGGGGGCACACGGATGCCTAGTGCAGGTAAAGGAACGGGGGGATCATGTGCGCATGTGCAGGGGGCAGGGCCCCTGTGCACATTGCCTTCTGGGTGCTGGCATGCAAGAGCGCATGTACACAATTTTCGGCACAGGAGCCCAAAAAGGTTAGCCACCACTGAAATAGAATAATGTTGCAGTAGGAAAAAGTTATTATTGTGTTTGCTTCTATGATATTTCATCAGTATATTTAAATCTTAAAATTTTAATGTTAACAAAATTGCAAATGGATCAGAAGGCACAAGGCAACTTCTGTAAATTTCATTGGCAAATACAAGGATAATTGCAATGTTTTCAGTTAGAAAAATACATTCTGCACATAGTCCTCCAGCATGTATCTAGTGAACAACTGCTGATTGTAGGTTTATTTTCTATAGAAGCATTGCCAAATATCGAATTATTGAATGACATAGTTATGGATGACAAAATAGCTTACTCTGTACATTTTATATCTAAGGCAGGAGGAGATTTGTGGATGCAGCTATCATAATGTCTGGAATTATAGTCTTTATCTGGTTTAGTTCACTCTGGGTGGCCATGATGGACAAAGCAAGTAGAAGTTGTTCTGCAATTACATTGGTATATAAAGTTATGGTCTTCACAGGATGGTCTCTCGAAGACCGGGAAAGATTACTATACCTAGTCATATAAGAGTAGACATGCTTAGTCTCCTTCATAAATCATTATCAGAACAAATCACTCACAGAACAAAAGCATACGTTTTTGTATTGGCCAAAATGATACAACTAAGAGCATCAATTTAACTGAAAGGTGCAAGTTTTATCAAGAATAGAGCTTGATGTTAATGAAAATAATTTACAGCATTTAATTTATAAGCCATTTAATCAGAAAAGCAACTCGAGACTGCACAGTAAAACATTTAAAACATGTTAAAACAAAACAAAAGCAAAGAAACTAGAAATTGGAAGGAAGGAAGGAAGGAAGAAAGGAAAGAAAGAGGAAGGAAGATCTTGTCAAGGAAATGAAAAAGTATTAAAATAACACATATCTCCAGCAAATTTATTAAGGCGTTCTAACCTAAGACTTGTTAAGAATGTCAATTTTTTTACACATTTCTTAAAAGATAGCAGAGAAAAATCAGAAGACATTGTGGGACTCTCGGCAAAGCATAAAGGGGGGCAAGTAATGCCACATCCTTCATGATGTCATAATACAATATAATTCTTTTGTGTCATGATCGACTGACACAAATTGCCTAGTTACATCATGTAGCATGTATCACCATGGCTTTTACATGGCATCTTTGTTTTTCTTTCTTAAAACTTTATTAATTTTCAAAAAAGATACAAAATTAAAAGATAACAGACAAAAATATTTAAAAAAGAAAAAGCTCAGGAAAGAGTGAAAGTGTCAGCCTTTCCTTTCTCTCGCATCTTTTCAGCTGCCATAGTAACAGGGGGAGGGTGAAATAATTGGGCTTTGTGGGGGTGGGAAATGTGCTGGAGGTTTTAGAGAATGAGCTGTATAACTTGGGGAAAACTTTATTGTTTATGCTTACTTGCTTGCTTAATGCGCAACTGCAGTTCTTTATCAAACTAGGCCAAGGTCAACAGCCAGATGTCTGCATCACTACCTGAAGATGCCCACATGACATTATACACATCTTTGATGAATGGACCGGTTGAACTATTATGGGTGGGAACGTTGCCATCACTTTGTACGTGTGTTTTTCACTCGTAAATCCTCAGATCTAGAACTCTTTTGATGCTACCACTTGATTTCCAGTAAAAGTTTCTTTTCTCTTTAACAATGGAGTCTAAGAGTGTCTTTCTTGGATTTTGAATGGAGCACCATCGGACATTATTATATTAGATCTCAGTTTACCAGCCCACCCGAAGAATGAAACCACTCTTTCTTCTGAGGGGGTCTGAAAAACAATGTCTAATTCAGCTAGCGACCAAGAAGATTTGGGAGCTACTGGAAAAACAACTTCCCTGCTTCTGGATGCTGCAGGGGAGGCCAAATGGCTAGCAGGGCTGCATCTTGATGAGAAACTAGTGGTCTGACCCAAATGGTCCTTGAAAGTCGGATGGAAGGAACCAGAGGAAAACTCCGCTCCAGGGGTGATAACTACCCGATGGTGCCAAGGAGAGGAGGCTTGGCATGAGGAACAGAAGAGAAATCTCCTGCTAGTGCAAGTTTTAAATCTCCTAAATGAAGCTGTGGGAGGAAACAAACCTGATCAAAGGTATGAATGGCTAACTCGTAGAGAGAAGGGGGAGGCAGCAGCAGCACTGGAAGCCCCGCCAGTCATCCCCATAAATCAACCTGGGCCAGTTCAATAGGGGGCTGCAGCCCAAGGGCCCCTGCAGGGGGAGCAATTGCTAGAAGGCATCGAATTCCAAAGGTGCCTCCATTGGAAGTAAAATATGGGGGGTGGGGGAATCCCAAGGAATTAGGTTTCTTCCTAGCCCAAGTTTGGAACTATATGGAAGAATATGGGGAGGATTTTTCATCAGAAACAGCTAAAGTGAGATGTGTCACCAGGGCTTTAGAAGGAATGGCTGCAAAATGGATGGTGACATTGCATAATGATAATGCCCCAAATTGATGAATTATGACCTATGCATGGCAGCTTTGCGTGCCAGATTTGAAGACCCACTGACAGAATGTAAGGCTAGGATTAGAATGAAGACCATAAATCAGGGGCAGAGATCAGTGGCCAAATACACCCAGGAATTTAGAGAGCTGGCATGCCATATTTGAGGCTGGTCCCAGGGGGCCCTGATAGAAGCATTCAAAGATAGGCTGAACGAAGATGTTTATTAAAGCTGCATTGCCAGAAAAGACCCGAGTAATCTGCAACACTGGTACATATTAGCAGCAGAGGTGGAAATCGATCTGACCCGAAATAGACGTAGGTTGGAGCAAGCCCTCCCCCATCAACCCTCAAGAAGCCCCAAAGCCTCAAAAGGGAGGATTGGCATGAAACCCAAGACCACCGTATGCTTCCGATATGGGAAGGAAGGTCACCGGGCTACAGACTGCCACACTAAGTTGGAGCCAAAAGGGGTGCCAGCGGGAGGAAGAAAACTAGAAACTCCAGCCAAGCCATGCGAGACTGCACTGAAAGTGGAGGAGGTTGTGGGGTTCGCTCTCTGAAAGGAGAGGGGCTGGGAATTCCAACCTCTTCTGGTGAGAGTGAATCTGAATCTGAAGATAATCTCCTGGTAAGTCCAAAGAAGGGCCCCATGACTATCCCAGTGAAATTAAGGGTACCCACTTTGGGAACCCAAGGGGAAATGTTGGCCTTGCTAGACTCTGGGTTCACAAGCTGTATAACCAGTTCAGAAGTCGTGGAGAAATT
Source organism: Pseudonaja textilis (assembly GCF_049901715.1). Classification (NCBI taxonomy): domain Eukaryota; kingdom Metazoa; phylum Chordata; class Lepidosauria; order Squamata; family Elapidae; genus Pseudonaja; species Pseudonaja textilis. The sequence continues at coordinate 93,133,677 of NC_141990.1, forward strand.
GGGACTAAGGCTAAGAACTTTAAAAACTCCCATAGCGTTTTGCCAATTAGATGGATCAGTAGTGGGGGCAGCCCTGCACATTTTATAATGGAACCAATGGAAATGACGATGGGGAGGCATTGAGAGACTTTGTGTTTTATTGTTGCCCCTGGGATGGGGTGCCCCTTACTACTAGGCTTGCCCTGGTTCCGGAAGTGGAACCCCCAAGAGGATTGGAGGAGAGGACCATTACGCATATGCACTGAGCAACCCCCGGAAGGGAATGGACGGTCTCAGAACTCCCAGAATTCCACAGAGTTGGCGTCCATGGGCAGTGAGAGCTTGGAGGGGGGAGAAGATCCCAAAGAATATTGGGATTTAAAGGAAGTTTTTAGTGAAAAGACATCGGACGAGCTTCCCCTCATCTTCCAACAGATTGCAGTATCAATATTCTACCAGAAGTGAAACTCCCTAAACCTAAACTGTACTCGACATCTGACAGAAAGTGTAAAAAAGAAAGGGAAAAACAAGAGAAATAAAAATAGAAAAGGAATGAATCACAACATTTCTGGTGTTGATATAAATAAAAACATCAAACTCTTACTCTAAGGTTAACATTTGTCTAGATTATTTCCCATATAATTCTGATCATCAAAACCCAAAATCAATTTTTCATTTCTTTCAGTTTCTCTCAAAAAGCCCAAAAATGTTTTCCAAGTACAAACAAAATTTGCTAAAGTCTTTTCTCTAATCAAGGGTGTCAATTTCACCATTACTATCAATTCTATCAGCATCAAGATCCATTCTTACATTGTAGTTAATTCTAAATCCTTCTACCTTTGAATATATAAAGTCTCATTGCCATTATCATACACAAAAACCAAGTTACATAAGATGTTTCCATTTATTTTTCCCTTAAGCCCAAAAGAAAAGTCTCTGGTTCAACTTTATATTCATTTTTAACATCTTCTGTATCAAAAAACATAACAATTCCAATATTTTCTAAATTTTATTACATGTCCACCAAAAATGAAAAATTGTTCCTTTAATTTGGTTACATTTCCAGCTAGTGTCATGTACAAATAATACATTGTTTTATAAAAATCCTTTTAAAATTATAATTCAGTGCTAAATTACATCCCTTGGTTCCATACATTCTCCCTATGTTTCTACTAGAAGTGAGCTTCATCTATTTTAGAATTGAAAGTGGAACTTTCAGCTAGATGAATGACATAGTTTGCAAGTAGATTAACCTGTATCAGTCCAAAGTATCCTCAATCCAATGAGATTATGGAGTGAACAATTCAAATAATTCAATCAATACTTTACAAAGTACAAGAAACAGGTGAGGATGTTCATTTAGTTTTATTGGAACTTCAGAATGTACTCTTGACTAGCCTGAAGTTGTTGCACAGTTATTGCCAAACCTCATATTAGGGACCGTCCTTTCATCTATCAAACAATTCTTCTGCCCGAATTCCTTAGGGAATGCATTTTCAATTACAGCAGCAACAAGTTAAAGCACAAAGAATATTATGATTGGATTGGCAAGCTTACTAGCAGCCTGTAGAGCACAGGATTCAATGTGCATAGCAACAGCAGGGGGTTGGCAACTGGAAGGGATAATAACACCATATACAGATTGTACTATGTTGAGATACCAGCAGGAAATAGTTAGTGACGCAATAGGGGATATCATCAGGAGAATCAAATAACCTCAAAGTTAGGATAAAGATTGAAACTCAGGCAACAGAGTCAAACTGTATGATCTCTACAGCTGTAGTGTCTTAGCAGTTGGCTCTACTACAAAGAAGCTGAAAATTCACGATCCTCAAATCAATAATTGGGAACAAGTGGAGCAGGCAGCATTAGGAGTAAAATTTGTCTTGTGTGTCTATGTGCGTGCCTTTGAGTGAATATTGACTCCTGGCATTTGCATGGACAAGACCCAGCAATTTTCTTGGCAAGTATCTGCCAACGTCATCTTCTTAGATTTGACAGATAGAGACTGGCCTAAGGTCCTTCAACTGTGTGTAAGGTGGGACTAGAACCGTCAGTCTCCCAGTTTCTAGCCTGGTGCTTTAACCACTACACCAAACTGGCTCTCATTAGGTACAACTACTTTCAGCTAAATTTAAGAGAAAGTTGGATGCTGACTTCATATTTTGGTTCTTTATGCAGAACGAAGAGAGTTTTATACTTTTTTTTCTTAATACATTCAGAAATTTAGTCCCTAAATTTTAATCCTGATCAAATAAATCAATGTTTCCTATTTCTTTCCCCTTATTTAACAATCTAACAAGATTGATAAAAAAAAAAACAAGATCTAACGATCTTTAATTCCTCCAAATATCCCAGAACTTGATTTTTTCCCCTGCCTTTCTCACTTAGTTTTTAAAAAACTTTTAACAGGCCTCCTTTGTAAATCCAATATAGGAAAATTATCCAAATCATTTTCCTGATTTGTTATTGGAGTTGGGTGGCATAAAAATATGAAATATACATAAATGCATAAAGATGATAAATCCATAATCCTTTCCTTTCCTTTTTTTCTCCACTGTTTCTCTAAGGAAACCAGGGTAGTGTAATTAATGTACTTCTTTATGAAATAGAATAGGTCTAAAGATACATTGTGTGCTTCATAGTGAGTGGGTGCGAAACTAAATCAAAAGGAATCACTTCATTTTCTTTTTTTTAACCAGTGGCTAGAATGTAGACAAATTTCGGCCTGGCTTAGCCTCCATAGACTTACTTTTCTTTCTCCTGGCTTACGCTTTTCTTGTTGTATCAGGGCTTCTTAATGCTTACTATCAAGCTTCTCAGGATGCATTGTCCATGCACCAGTTTTTAATCAATTCAGTTGATAAAAGAAAAGCCTTTTCAGCCACTGGCTCTAACACCTCAAAGTCCTTCCAGATACCTTTCAGCACTAAAAGCAATGAACTTTAATAAGAATGACTTGCTGCAGAGACAGTTACAAAGAAAACTTCCTTTTTTCTGAAGTCTGAATAGGTGACTGAAATGTTTATTTACAGATCTGGTAGACAGCAGATTTATCCTTCTAACTCTGATGCTCTGTCAGCTTCTTAAATTAAGTTTTCAGTAGCTGATTTGTCCCCGGGAAATGCAAAAATGTGGTTGATCTGTCTCCTGGGGCTTCTTATACTAAATTTTTTGTTTGTGTTTAGTGCTAATGCAGAATTAGAGGGACTGCTGTGTTAGAGAGCTGGAAGATCAATGCTTTTATTACTTTGAATTGGAAAGCTGGTATATTCAATAGGGCTCTGGCTGGGGATAATACTATAGAAAGCTTCCTTTCTCCCTTTCTTTCTGGGTTGCAGAATGTAAAACTTTAGGAAATGTGAACTCAAAATAAAAGAATAATGCATCACTGGCAATTTAGTAGAATATGATAATATAGAGATTCTTAAAAGGAATTATAGCATTATTTTAATTATATTCTTCCAAGTAAGAAAATGGCTTACTCTAACCAAGTAATACATAGGTACAGTATGATGTCAATGAGAATAAATGCTGGAGTCACTTTCTGACACAGGTGAAACTCAAAAAATTAGAATATCGTGCAAAAGTTCATTTATTTCAGTAATGCAACTTAAAAGGTGAAACTAATATATGAGATAGACTCATTACATGCAAAGCAAGATAGGTCAAGCTGTGATTTGTCATAATTGTGATGATTATGGCTTACAGCTCATGAAAACCCCAAATCTACAATCTCAGAAAATTAGAATATTACATGCAATCAATAAAACAAGGATTGTACAGAGAACAATATCGGACCCCTGAAAAGTATAAGCATGCATATGTACTCAGTACTTGGTTTGGGCCCCTTTTGCAGCAATTACTGCCTCAATGTGGTGTGGCATGGAAGGTATCAGCCTGTGACACTGCTGAGGTGATATGGAAGACCGGGATGCTTCAGTAGTGGCCTTCAGCTCTTCTGCATTGTTCGGTCTCATGTTTCTCATCTTTTTCTTGGCAATGCCCCATAGATTCTCTACGAGGTTCAGATCAGGCGAGTTTGCTGGCCAATCAAGCACAGTAATCGCATGGTCATTGAACCAGGTTTTGGTGCTTTTGGCAGTGTGGGCAGGTGCCAAGTCCTGCTGGAAAATGAAGTCAGTATCCCCATAAAGCTCATCTGTGGAAGGAAGCATGAAGTGATCCAAAATCTTCTGGTAGATGGCTGTGTTGACCCTGGACTTAATGAAGCAGTGGACCAACACCAGCAGATGACATGGCTCCCCAAATCAACACAGACTGTGGAAACTTCACACTGGACTTCAAGTATCTTGCAATGTGTGCCTCTCCATGCTTCCTCTAGACTCTGGGACCTTGGTTTCCAAATGAGATGCAAAAGTTGCTCTCATCAGAAAAGAGGACTTTGGACCATTGAGCAACAGACCAGTTCTTTTTTTCTTTAGCCCAGGTAAGACGCTTCTGACGTTGTTTGTTGTTCAGGAGCAGCTTGACAAGAAGAATACAACAAGTCCAGGATCCGTCTGTGTGTGGTGGTTCTTGATGCACTGACTCCAGCCTCAGTCCACTCCTTGTGAAAGTCCCCAACACTTTTGAATGGCCTTTTCCTGACAATCCTCTCAGGGCTACAGTCATCCCTGCTGCTTGTGCACCTTTTTCTTCCACACTTTTTCCTTCCACATAACTTTCTATTAATGTGCTTTGATACAGCACTTTGGGAACATCCAACGTCTTTTGCAATTACCTTTTGAGGCTTTCCCTCCTTATGGAGGGTGTCAGGGATGGTTTTCTGCACAACGGTCAGGTCAGCAGTTTTTCCCATGATTGTGATTCCTACTGAACCTGACTGAGAGACCATTTAAAGGCCCAGGAACCCTTTGCAGGTGTTATGGTTTAATTAGCTGATTAGAGTGGGACACTTTGAGCCTAGAATATTGAACCTTTTCACAATATTCCAATTTTCTGAGATTGCGGATTTGGGGCTTTCATGAGCTGTAAGCCATAATCATCTCAATTATGACACATCACGGCTTGAACTATCTTGCTTTGCATGTAATGAGTCTATCTCATATATTAGGTTCACCTTTTAAGTTGCATTACCGAAATAAATAAACTTTTGCATGATATTCTAATTTTTTTGAGTTTCACCTGTAATTGCCCACAAAAGCAAAGAATAGGAAGATGTAAACTACCAAATTAATAAACTTGGAGAAGGCTTAGAAAGGACATTAAATAAAGAGTAAAATTCTGATGGCAGGTAGAAAACCAACTGCTGCACGAAGGAGAAGATAAAAGAACTATAGAAAAGAGGGCAAAGGAAACAAAATTTTAAAAAAGAAATTATGCAGAAAGAAATACACCCAGGAAACAACAAAACTATTACGAGCACCAAAGCCATAGCGTAGCTTTTAATAGCCATTTTTCTGGCAGTATATAATTTGAGTGAATGTGGAAAATCTTTAAGACAAGTTGTGAAATCCATATTTATTTGTTCATGACCACAGAGTCACAGAACCATGCACTATTTTAATCTATACATGATAAGGCAAATAAGATATCTGAAAGAGCTCAAAAGATCTATTACACATATTTCCTAATTAGAACATTTATGTATTAGCGCAGAGAATATTTATACATTAGTGTAGTGTTGGTGAACCTTTTTGGCACTGAGTGCCGAAACGGGAGCATGCACGCATACGAGGGGTGGGGGGATGGAGAGCGCCAGAAACTGGAAGATCAGGTCCCCGGTGCGCATGTGTGTGCCTGGAAACTGAACTTCTGGTTTCCGGCACGCATATGTGCGCCGGCCATCTGGTCTTCCAGTTTCTGGTGCACATGCTCACGCAAAGAGCAGCATGTATGCCGGGGAGCTGCTCTTCTGGTTTCCAGTGCTCCCACACATGCAAAGACCAGCTGGCCAGTGCACATATGTGCACTGGAAACCAGAAGAGCAATGGGCGACGACTGGCATGCCTGGAGACATGGCTCTGTGTGCCACTTCCAGCATGTGTGCCATAGGTTTGCCATCATGGCATTAGTGCATAGGTTCCTGAATCTAGCAGTTTGTGGGAAATAAAAATTCTATTTATTAAGTAATAAAATATCCCACTATGCTTATTGTTTTCAGAATACTACTTGGCCATTCAAATGTGCTACAGCTATTATTTCAGACTCTCCTAGTCTCAACCCCCTCTGTTCATCCTTCTCTTCAGGCTGCTAGGTCAAGCCAGTATAATTTTTTTCACCATAAACACTCTTTTGCCTTCATTTCAGCTCTCCACTATTCCTGCTGGGATCATCTGGAACAGGGCCTCAGGCAAAGGAAGTCTACTGTCAAAGAATCCACTATCCCCTTTTGGGATAGGTCCTCCTCTGTAGACTTGTTCTAAGGTCCTCCTCTGTAGACTTGTTTCACAGAAGCATTTACTATAGAAATGGCTGCACTGCCCTAAATGTTGTATCCACAAAGGACAAATTCTATGATAGGCTGGTCAGTGGTTTCTCTGACTCTTTATTTCTCTTTCCCTTTCTCTCCCCCCCGACCACTCTGTGTATGTGTGTATGTAGACCCAATAAAGGGAAACAAGGACAAAGTGGAACAAATCTGAAAGTAACATTATGAATGTTTTTATTTTCAATTCAAGATTTGTACATAAAATTCAATGGGCCATCATTGTTCAATGAGGTGCCAATGAGGCCAGGGAGCAATGCAGTCAAGCACATATGCAGAACTATCCCAACCATTCAAAAATAATGTGATTGCCTAATCACTTGCTTTGTTTACAGTGCTGCGTCATTGTTAAGCAGGATGATGGGATTATTTCAAGTAGAGGTTTTGAGGTATGATCAACATTAGCGGGGACAGAGGTGGGTGTCACATGTGGCAACGCCTATTCTACTTAATGGCAGTGGAAGAAAGTTTATTTATTTACTTGATTTGTATAAGTAGCCACTCAACCAACCTATTCTGAGCCACCAACAATTCTAAAAATATTTTTAAAACAGTACAAAATAAATCTATACAGCAGCAAATAAAATTATCACAATAATTGTGAGGAAAAACAAGAAATGGTCCTAAATTTAGGGTTCCAGGCCTAAAAACATACAAAACTTTTTAAAGAATGACAGAATGCTAACAGGGTCAGGGCCATTCTGATTTCTGAAGGAAGGATGATTCAAAGGGCAGAGCTACAGAAGACAAGGTAGATCTTCTGATCCCTGCCAGCTAATATTCCTTGGCCCACGAAATTCAGAGCATGCCCTGAATATTACCTGGATCTGATTGGACAGGCAAAAACTATTGGGAAAAGATGATCTTTTGGGTAACCAGTCCCAAAAGCCCAGGGCTTTTAGAGTGACAACCAGCACCTTGAATTGCATCTGGAAACTTACTGGTAACTGATGCAGCTATTATATGTATTGCATACCTGATATCATTTATTATGTGTGTACTGGTAGCTATATTTGTATCAGTTGAAGCTTCTGAATGTTCTTCAAGGGTAACCTCATGCAAAATGCCAAGATGTTCTTGTTGTTGATGTTGATTAAGGGTCAGCTCCCAGGCCAGACTAGTGAATGTCTGATTGACACAGATTCTGGATCCTTCTATCTTTTGTATGGATATGGAAAAGGTAATGAACAACCATCTTCCAAAGATGTACTTAAGTTACTCTCATGCTTACCCAAAAATAGTGTAATCCAAAAATGGCATTTGTAGAATATCATAAATAATACTTTTGGTAAAGATTCACCAAGACCTGCTTGATGTAAATCTGGTTAGGAAAGTGAGCAATTTCCAGGTATGACCAGGTTCCCCTCTCCCACAACATCTGCATAGGAAGGGGTGGGATTCCATCAGTATAACACCTGGTTTGGTGATCATGCGCTTTGCTCCATGCTCGCACTCCACATTTAAAAAAGCCCATACTTACCTTCAACTGCAGCTCCTGTCAAGAAAACAGCTGATGAGTGGCAAACCGTACTGCTGCGTGAATCAGCTGTGCTCTAATCAAAGGAAATAAAGCACAGGAAAGAACAGGGGCAAACGGGTGGGCCCACATGCTCGTTGCAGCAAACTGGTTCGGAGCTAGCTGATCATCGGAACAAGGGGTTTGTCCGAACCGGTCTGAACCAGTAGAATCCCAGCCCTGTGCATAGGAGGGATTGTTTTGCTAGGCTCCAAGCATGAAAACCTTTGGTGTCATTACATGCTACCCAGCCTGGATGATATAAGACTGACATTGGTAGAAGCAAATTAAACAGAGCCACATAGTTCATTTCTGCAAGTTTAACTTCCTTATTGCTCCTTGATTCCATAGTCAATTTGCTTCTGGAACATTTTCTTCTTTCTAAACTGAAGTTTACCAGCTTTGAAAGTCTTCAATGTTTGCGAGCCAATTATTTTGTGAGATAGGAATACATTTGAATTGATCATACACACTAATAAAAGACTTAGCCGGCTATGAATTGGCCCTGCTAACTTTGTCATTAGGTTTCTGTTTGAAAGGGCTGATAATGTCCCATCAATATTTAGCTCAGAATGTAATGGAATTGTTGTTTTTCTGAGACTTGTTCTATAAAACATGTGAAATTAATCAGAGATAATGGATCTCACCGGGGAAAGAGATCTGTTCCTCTTGGTTGTTATTGAACATCATTTTAAAAAGCTGGGAGTGTCCAGTGAGACACCAAATCGGTTTTTCCTCTGTTCACCCATAAATATTTCTGAGCCTTTGCTCTTCCTAAGCTTAATTATGAAAATTCAGCTCAAAGAGTGGAATTGTGCTTTCTATACACTGTTCTCCTCTTATCAGTTTTCTGTGATCTTCTCATACAGTACATCATTATCACTTCTGATGTCATTGTGCTGATTTAATACTTAATGCACTTTGTCCTAATCATGCTTCAGAGAAAACATTCCACAAATATGCTTTTTATTACTGATATGTTGTTCAATATTCATTTTCTGTGCATTAATTTGATCATTTTCCTCTTACACAAATCTGAAATAAAGAATACATGTGGTCAAATTAGAAAAATGAACTACACCGGAAGTTTTTATAACACAAGAGCTGTTAACACAAAGGATCTATTTTCGTCTTCAGTACTTAGTTTGTTATTACTACAGGGAGAACCTCTATATACATGACATATTATCTAAATTCAGCAGACTGCCTACGTATCCATAATATTATCTGAAGCTACTGCTTTGCAGTGTAAATTCAACACCTGAACATTTATAGCAATACTCTTTCTAGTAATTCATGATTCAGGGTATGTTTGAAGTCTGGTGGTACACTTGATACTATTCAAGTGCAGTATTGCAGGCAAATCCTGCCCACAGCCTGGAGTTCAATCTTCACAGGGCTCAGGATTGATTTGGCCTTCCATCCTTCAGAAGTTGGTAAAATAAGGACCCAGATTTTTGGGGGCAATATGTGAATAATGCTTATATTGTAAATCATCCAGAGAATTATTGGATAGTATTGGGTAGACATGCTACTCTGCACCTGGATGGGAGTGACTGGTGAAAGTCTCTAGTTGGAATGAAGTAATGATTGGATCATGTGGTGAATTATTGGATGTAGGGGTTGGATTTTGGGTTTTCTTTGTACTAGGGAAAACCTGGAACTTTCAGATTTAGGTTTTCCCCACATGTGCCAATGTGACTTATCTAATAAAATGGTTCTTTGGGAGGATGATACTCTCAGAGTCTTTTTTCTATGGAGGTTGTTACTTGGAACGCTGACATTATCATTTTAGTATCTACCAGTTTTAATGTTTGAAAGCCGCCTAGATTTGCCTCTAGTTGAGATGGGAGGCATAAAAATCAAATGAATGAATGAATGAATGAATGAATGAATGAATGAATAGGTACTCTACGGAATCCCCAAAGCAATCCACTTTCTCTTTTGAAACTCCAGACATATGGGCACTATTCTCTTATTAATTCTGGAGATCACAAAATTATTATTTTCTGTGATTTTTAGGGTTTAACACCTGACTTTCAATGATTTCTAATCTCTGGAAACAGGTGGGTTGGAGGAACAGATATCATTCAGCAGTTGTTTTTCATTTTGTTTTCCAATTCAAATGAACTGTTCCATCTGAGAAAATGTTAAGATAGGTATTAGGCAAAGCTTTCTTATTTTACCCTTGTTAATTTCCATAGATTAAAAAAGACAATTTTATTTTAGAAACTCACGTGCGCGGAGAGTGACTTTGTAATATGCCCTATTAAACTCACATCATACACCAAATTAGGCAATATTGTAGTAGTTCTCTAGCGTTATATCATTCATCTAAAATGTAACTGTGTTCTGTAATTAAATTTTATATAGATGTAATAGCTTGTTTTTTTTTTACTTGTTTCACCCTCTAATATTTGTTTTTAGCATATGACCTAATTGTGAATTTTCAGCATTGTTGCCTATTTGTATGCAGTTATCATTCAGTACTGACTAGGAAATGGTATCAGCAATAGCACACTATTTGTGATGAGTGAACCCATCCCTGTCATTAGCTATTTGGCAGCACGCTTTGGAAGCTAATGACAGTGATGGGTGTTTACTTGGCAACATTCTTTATCAGGTTATTAGCATAAAGGCTTAGAATGTGGTACTTTATGGGAAATAGGAAGTATTTAAATTCAGGAATAGAAAAAAATCCAGTCTCTATACTGAAATCTATGCATGTTTACTCTAACAAAAATCTATTTTGTTTGATCAGATTTACCTTAATATGAAAACTATGAAATCTATAAAAAAGAAAAATCTAGCCAAAAATTACATCTTCAGACAAGGCAATTTCCCAGATGTAGAAGTTTGTTATGACAAAACATTGATATGCACAAGCTTTTCCCATAAGCAACAGGTCTGTGCATTTATGTTTATTTGATGCCTTTATTTATTCATTTAATCATTTATTTACTTATTTGTCTACACACCTATTTTATAGTTTTCTCTTTATTTTTAGTTTACTGATCATAAAGGTAGGTAAAGTTTCCCCTCGCATGTACGTGCCAGTTGTTTCTGGCTCGATGGGGTGCAAAGCTGAAGTGTCAGCACTGTCTGAAGATGTCTCCATGGCCATGTGGCCAGCATGACTAAATGCCGATGGTGCATGGAACGCTGCTACCTTTCCACCAAAGTGGTCCCTATTTTTCTACTTGCATTTTTAAATGCTTTCAAACTGCTAGGTTAGCACAAGCTGGGACAAAAACTGGCAAATACCACCTCTGATTGGAGTTTTTACAGTATCCTTCCCCTGCTACACCCACCAAGCCACACCCACAGAACCGGTAGTAAAAAAAATTGAATCCCACCACTGAGTTGTAGTCCTATACAGCTAAAGGGCACTCAATTAAGAAAAGGTCCTTATAGTAGAGTTACTTTTGTCAAACAAAAGTAGCAGCTTTTTCCGTAAATTAGAAAAAGCAAGTAAGCATCCATCCATGGCCACAAGGCCACACAAGGAAATAAATGAATGCAAATGTGGAATCCTTTGTTTTATTGTAACCATATAGCAACTCAAATAAAAAACGTCAACTATAATAGTAGATATTTCTAGCTTGACAGACTTCATCCTTTATTTTAAAGCCCTCTTTAACTGAAGGGCTATTTACATTGAACATTTTAAATATTAGAAATAAGGATAAACAAATTATGTTAATTTAAGTATTATATTTTAATGTGGAATTTTAATGTGGGATTAGATTTTCATTCTTTTGTGTTATGCAATTCAGTATGCTTTAGTGTGTTAAACTAAATATTCAGTAGGTCTTTTCAACATGACCTACTCTTTGTACACTAACAAGAAGCTCTGGCTTCTACAGTGTATTAATAAATGCTTTTTCTTTCTCCCTTAATCAGATTGACAATTATATTAAATTTCATGAGACTCTACTTAAAGGCAAAGCATTGTTCTCAAGAAAAGCCAAGACATCAAACTCAGTTAATTGACAGGTACATTTTGGTTTCAAAGCAGCTTTCTAAAGTTTAAAGCTATTGCCAGAGTCCTCTTAAGAAAATCAATGAATACAACGGAAGTCCTGAAATGCAGTTAATGCTTCAAAGGAAAAAAATTACTAACTATATGACAGTGGCTTATGGATAATTTTTATTATCAGGATTACTATTCATAGTTACTATACTGACCTAATTTTCTCCTGTGATTTTTTAAAATCCATTTCCTTCCACTTAGACAGTCTTTCAAAGAATGTCAAGTAAAAAAGAGAGCATAGCAAAAGAGCATGTATTTTATAAGAACAAAAGGATATAAACATGACCATGAATACATTTAGGCTAGACGATACTTTACTATTCAGAAGAACAAAATTCCACAAGAAAAAGTGCAAAGATCATTTGCCAGGACAACGAATATGATTAAGCTAATGAGAAAGTCGCAGAGAGAAGAAATATAAGTTAATAAATTAAAAGCAATGAAGCATTTAATCCAATCACACTGAAATCTTTAAGGATTTTTTTCCCCTAGGAAAAACGTTCTTTATAGTGTAATATAATTCTTTTGTTAGTATTCTCCCTTCCACATACAGCTTTCCCTGATTTTTACACAGTAAATTTTGGAAGTAAGATGTGAAATTTTGGAAAAACACAGAATGTTTTAACAGCAAAGAACCTACAAGCTGCAATGTAGGAATAAAATACTGAATTTTATTTCAATATTTTCAAATTTCAACTGCTGAAAGCTAAAGGTTTCCCTCTTGATTGCAAATGAGGGCCAGAGATACTTTTTAGGAACCCCAAAAATCTGTTGTTCAGCCTTGTGATTCCTTGAAGTACCTATATCTTTGTTGGAAGTAAAATCTGATCTGGTTCCAAGCCAGAAGAAAGACACTGGGAAAAAAACCGAAATGGAAGCAGAGTGCAGGAAAGGAGGTCTCTATTTATTTAGGAATGAGGAACAAAATGAATTAGCAATCAGTTCTGAGACAACTGACAACCTGGTCTGGTGAATGGACAGACTTATATTATTTTGGGCTGTGTGATTGAAATTTCTGGGTTTGCTGGGCAAGAGTTTCAAGCGTGTGTTATTCTAATTGTGGTAGCTTGGTTTCTATTGTGGCTGGGAGGTCATGCCTTGTCTTTGAGGTCGGGTGAGGGAATGTAGATTTTATGTATCTTTTGTCTTTCTGCTTTTTAATCTGATCCATTCCAGCCTTCTGTGGAGGCTGCAGCTGAAGGTGTTTTGTTTATGAACGGAACAGTTTGTGAAACTAAATATCCATTCACAGATGCCGTCTGCTTGAGTGGTTTTACTTCAGGGAAGACTTTTCTCTTCCAGGGTATGTGTGTTTCTTTGCTAATATGGAGGTTTTCTTATATTAAAAGGGGGTGGTGGTGGTTCTCCTTACACTTTAATAAACCAAATAGTGTGGGCCTACTAAGTAAAACTTTTGAAATGCAATGATTACCCATTAGGAATGAATACAAGCAAACATATAAGCAGCTCTCTTTCGTGCTCTTACTCTGCCTTTCTCCATCTGGTCTGCCCTTCAATTTTCCACAAGTTAAACTTAGTGTCTGACTGGACATGGCTGGGCTGAGAACTTAAATTAGGTTTAACTAGTGCTTGGATGTGACATTGCCAGGGCATATCTGGACCATAGACTAGATTGAGAAAAGTGAAAACAATCCAAAAGAACTTAAATGTTAAACTACTCCCACATTTCTGCCAAGAGTACCACATGGACATTTTTGAAGTTACTAGGAATCAGATTGACTCAAAGGAGCTTTACATACTTTAAACATACAAGTGAATCATGCAATGCCATCATTGACAGTCTTGAGGGCATGCTTGGCCTTCTAGGCAAGTGTTTAAATATCTATTGATGCTTATGTGCCTTGCTGAACTGAGATAATCCTAATAATTAGATTCTCCACAGAAATTGACATAGGTGGATAAAGAATCAGATATACTGGGAAGACTCTTTCCAAGAGAAAAGCAGCTGGATTCTGTCCTTAATGTCAGATGAGAAAGCTCCGTAATCCATTCCAAATAAAAGGTGCTTCTCTATTCAGTGACAAAAAGAAAAATGTATTGATCACCTAAAGCTGAATTTGGACAGCGAGGTTTCATCCTTTGTTCTGCAATAGATATTCAGTGATTGAACCAGATCCAAAACTGAAATTATTCCTAGAGGACAAAGAGGAGCAAGGCAGTAGAGACTAGTGATGAATAGGAAAGTGGAGAAGAATATGCTACCAAGATACCTGCTCCAAACTAGATGGAGAGGAAAATCCACCAATTCAAGCATATTACTCAGGACAGGTAGCTCTAGAGACCCGCTTCCTCCTTTTCTTTTCTTCTCCTGCTCCAATTGTTACGTTAAAAAAGTATTTAAATACCAGCATCTTCAGTGTTATCATTTACAATAAAGCAACAATAACAAAACCATTTTACTCCTGGACCATCCCAGATAGTTGTACATCGGTAACTGCTGGGCCAATTCAGGCAGAGTAATTGTGCAACCCAGTTTTCGCTATGAAGACTGCACTTCAGTTATATTAGTCCTAAAACAAATATTAATCAAAATGATGGGGAAAAAAGAACAGCAATCAAGTGATTTGGGAAGACTGATGTGTCAAATCCTAATAAAGAAATCAGCAAGCAGATTATTATTTTTTTAAAAAGAGGGGAAGTAGCATGGAAGCATAAACATTCTTATGTTTGTCTCTGGGATATCAATAATTATAGGCAATACACTTATCCTTTCCATGCATTTTGACTCTATTTAAATTCTTCAGAAGGAGGAGTTCTAATTTTAAGTTATTTAATGCTTCTGACCCCTTGCATAGAGCCAAAGAACAGATGCAATCCCAAATTCAGTATTCTGCCTTTTCATCCTTTCGCCCTGTCTCCAACTTGGAAATGGCTCCTGTTGAGAGCAAAATTCCATCCAAGAGGCAACAGATGGTGTGGGAAAGTGAGAATTCTAAAAAAGAACTGTGATCCATGAATGCTTATGTGCTAATAAATTTGTTAGCCTTAGTGTGTCGAGAATTTTTGTGGCTCTTGTTCCATACCTGTGCTTAATTTCTAAACCTTAAATTTTATGTACACTGGTCTGTCGTAACACTCTGCTTTTCTTATTTGAAAACCTTATTTCTTCAAACTATGTGAGAGCTGAAAGAAATAGCATTTTGGGTTTGTATGTGTGAATAGAGTAATAAAAGATGCACCACATCACCCTTATAACACTGAAGACAGAACTACAAAAACAAAGAAAGATCAATGAAGAGATAAATACATACCTAGATAAAAACAGATTTTCCAATTGCTATTTTTAATGCTGTTTTGCCATTTTAAACTCTTAGATGTTTCTTATCAGCTGAAAAAAAGTTTATGTTCCTCAAGGCTGGATAAATGACTTGTGCTGAAACTATGTGAATGCTTACTTATCATGCCAGCATTGACTCTTCTCCTAATCATTATAATTCTGCAGATTTTGAAGAATGCTTTGATTACAGAATTACTCTTCTTCCTACAATTTCCTTGTTACTCTTTCCTGGCTTAGTAATCACATTTTATTCCAATGACTTGGTCATTAAGGGGGGGAAATGAGAGAGAAGAGGGGGGAGGGAGGTGTTGATTATAGGTTGCTACCAATGTCTTGTGCCTGACCCATTTTGGGTGGGGTTTTTTGCCCCTCACAGGGATGGAGAATTGCCTAAACAAGTTATCTCTTCTAGAGGTGCTGATTTCTCTGCTGTGCACATTTCACAAAAAGTGTTAACCATAAGTTAATAAATTCAGCTCTGTGACTTTAATTAGTTGATTAGACCCTCTCACTGGCTGGGAACTGCTGCCTGAAACCAACCACACTTTAATCAGTTTCACATTGAAAACTTTGGTTGTCAAGCATTATGGCATTAGACAGCAAGTGCATGGTTAGAAAATGATTTTTTAAATTACTATCTATTGCTGTCATATTTGTGAATGGTTGCTAACTAAGGTAGTCACTAAATGAGCGCTATATGCATTGGCCTTGGGGTAAATCAACAGAGTCTGGAAATTGATTGTATGCCAGACATCAATGGGGAAAGACACTCCAAGAAAAGAAAAAGATACTCCTGCATCCACTATACTCTGCAAATGGGACAGAGGAACATAGAATGGGTATTTGGAAAGTCAATAGGAAGTGCACAGTAGTAATGAATGGTGCACGTGTATTTAAAATAACTGCTTTAAGGCAATTGTTTGGAAGACCTACCAATGGGGAATATGAATCCTCTTGAGAAGGATCTCTATCTTTCCGAGAAAGACTGCCAATGGAACAAGAAACATTGTTTAGCCATACTTTGGTTCATAAAGAGTTACTATCCCACACTTTTAGACTGACACTGCCTTCCCTTTTTTATTTTCTTGATGAATCCTTCAGCCTGGAAGAACAAAGAAGCAAGCTGTACAATTTATTACAAGGAAGTTTTCAGAAGTCACTTCATGTGCAACATAGTATTTAACCCAACAGTACAAAAATTAATAAGGAACCCATTTTTATTATAGTGGATTTTCCCCCTGCAAGTGATAAGGCCTGTCAAATGATTCTGTCAAGAAAGGAAATCTTTTTCCAGTGGTTGCACAAACAGAATAAACCAGAGAAATAACATTATTTCAGATAAACGATCAATTTCTCCATAGTCCTTGACACTCATTTCAAAGAAGATTTCTGCTGGGCTACACCAGGAAGTCTCTCATGCATGTAATAGAATCAAAGAGGTCCATTATAGTTCTAAATTGGCATGATCTCTGTTCAGATCTGAACTCACTTTCTCCAACAGCTGACTAAAAGTCTTGAGAATCCCCAGTGGTTTTTAATTCTTGACAGATTGTTTCTTCTAAACTGTGGCATGTGCTAGAGGCTATTGATATCCTCTAAGGTACGGGTGTTCAAACTGGTGGCCTGCGGGCCGGATGCGTTATGCGCCAGTCACACCCACCACAGTTCAACAAAAGGAAAAACTGTGATACATCACCTGACGGCAACTTGACATGGTAAGTTTGACATCTGTGCTCTAAGGCAAAACATCATTTTAATTTCTTCCTCTATTTATCAAAAGTTTCTATTTTTTTTTTCCAAGAAAGAATTTTTTTTTTAAAAAAAACCCATATATATATATATATATACAGAGAGTCCTCAACTTACAACAGTTCATTTAGTGACCATTCAAAGTTACAATGGCACTGAAAAAAGTGGCTTATTGTTTTGACCAAGGCTTCCTGAGATAGTAACAATCACACACTGTTCCTAAAACCCTTTTAAAAAAAATATTTCAATGGCTGTGAATTCTATGCATTCACAGCCCGTAATGAGTTCCAAACAGTTTATGAATAGTCCAACAGAAGTCTACCAGTCTTTCGGGATAAGGCTGATAAGAATCCACCTTTATCTCCCTTGAAATCCTGCCAATGACTAAATTGCCAATTAGCTGTACAAGGCCAAACAGAGCACAAAGTCAACATGGAGCTTCAGAGTTTAGGACGAACAAAGTTGCTTCCTGCAAAGGTGCATGTCCCTTTGCTCCTCCTATATGTCTTATGGGAGGGGCCAATCATCTCCAAGCCTTATTCCTGAGTTGCCCCCATTGTCTTAACTGTTCTTGCCTTTTAGCAGCTCTGCGCAAGTATGCAATGGGAACAGCCTCCCCCTGTTCTTCTGCCTCACTGATGTCAAATTCTGGAGGCTCCAGAGTCAGCACATTACTCTCAGATGGCCTTGGCCCCATCTCTGTGTCAGACGCAGATCCCTCATCTGAGCCCTCCCCAGACTCCAGGACTGGCCCATGTTCCTCGCCACTATCTGACTCTGCTGCCAGCTTCACAGGCCGCCACAAACCACAACACTTATGACCATTTTTCATAGTTACATCCTTTGCAGAATCCCCATGGTCATGTGATCAAAATTCAGATGCTTGGCAACTGGTTCATACTTATGACCACTGCAGTGTCCCAGGGTCATGTGATCACCTTTTGCGACTTTCTGACAATCAAAGTCAATGGGGAAGTCAGATTCATTTAGTAACTGGGTTACTAATTTATCAACTGCAGTGATTCACTTAACAATTGTGGCAATGAAGGTCATAAATGGGGGGAAAACCCACTTTACAAATGTTTCCCTTGGCAACAGAAATTTTGGGCTCAATTGTGGCCATAAATTGAGGACTACCTGTATTTATAAAACTTTGTGACTTAGCCAAAGAACAGCATATGCATATTAGTGCTAAAGAACCAGTTTAAGATACTATTGAATTAGGTGTTTCTCCCTCTTCCCATGAGCTTGATTTTTTAACCTATATCATGGGTAAATGCTAGAATCATGCTAAATGTAAGAAGATTTAATGAATGTTGACTCTGATGTTTATGAATTCTTTTTCTTCCAGTGTTATTATCATCTACTGTTTGTCCAATCTATCATTAATGACAATAGAAACTTTGGCCCTTTTGTTTTCGAGACTATTTAAATGTTTGACTTGTGCAACTGCTGTTAGGTTATTAAAAAGCACAGTTAAACAAAGCACTCCAGAAAAACCCTATGCCATCTGGAGACATTTATGACTGACTTTGGATTCAGACCAATAACTGTAGGAATGGTGCAGTACGACAATTTCATCGACTGCTCCTTTCTTATCTGTCAGAGGCAAAACGCTGTGACTTACCAGCCAGGGCATGTCAGATCATCCCCATTATGCACTCAAGCTTGATTGAACATTAGAAAAAGATTTCTGAACAGAAAGAGTGCTGGAGAATGGGACAAGTTATCCAGAGAGATGAAACCTGTTCCCTTTGTTGAATGTGTTTAAATGAAGACTAGATAGCTATCACTTAGTCATGCTTTAATTTGGATTAGTACACTGGGCATGGGGCTGGAATGGATGGCTTTAATTACCCATTCTAGCCCTGGATTCTAAAAAGAATGTGTAATGGTTTAATTATCTCCACAATTTGTCCAAATCCTAGTGGATTTTTCACACATTGCAGCCTTGTGTAAGAGCCTGTTAAAAATAATTCCCGGGGAAGAGGGTTGTCTATGTAACAGTACGAATACTGGTTCAAAGACAAAAGGTTATATCTTTTTGTGCAACACCAAGTTTATCTACGTTATGACCCCAGCAATTAATAAGGTGATAAAATCTGAGAAGTGAAAAAACTAGAAGCAAAAAATGGGGCATTAATTCTCATTGCTTTTTCTTGTTTTTTTCACTAAGATCAAATGTAGTTGCTATTTTTCAAGTTTTATCGTCGTTCATTTTAAAATGTTTTTAAAGTTTCTTTTCTTTTCTTTGTCTCTTGTATTCCCTCCCCCACAATTTTTATTTTATGTAGATTGGTGTAGGGGTTTTTCTTTTTATAAAATATAGATTATTATATAATAGGATAATTTTTCCCTACTATTCTGAAGATTGCATTGGTACAGTATGCAAAGCTGATTTTTTACCATTTTCTTTAGTAGTTCACTTTATTCGCCCTTTCTATGGCAGTAGGAATTATGTCCCAATAATGAATCATGATGAAAAAAATCGCATTCCCTGTTGACAGACATTTTTTCCAGCTTAACCTATGAAAATGCAGTTTTTATGGAATCAATGCAATTAGTTTTATACTACTTACTCAGAAAGATGGGTTTTTAAAATGAGACATTTTAAAAGAAGAAATAAGTGAGCTGGCGTTGATCACAGGAAATGAAATTGAACTCTGTAGTCTGTGTGGGTGAATTTTAAGAAACAAGTATTGATTTCAGTTGATAAATATGAAAGTAGTTGTCATTCCCTTCGCAGCTGTAATAATAAAGATTAAATGGATGCCACTATACACTGCTGCTTTTGCTTTAAATATAATACAAAACATAAACACACGTGAGAAAGTATTCTTATGTAATTGGTAGTAAAACACTCTGAACTCAACATCATTTACTTTTGAATGAATATGCAAGGAATTTCACCATTAATAACCACCCCTCCAAAATAAAAACTTAATAAGATTTTGAAATGATAGGAGAGTTCATATATATATAGGAGAAAATACTTGCAAATGTTCTCTCTTCAAGCTCTGTGGTAAAGAGCATGATCAAGGGCTCAATTTTACAAATTACAAGGTTGCCTCAAAATGGCGAAGGAAGCCAATATTAATCCTATTTCACAAACAGGCTTTCATCTGCCACACTGCCAATTCACTAGCATCAATGAAGCAGCAGATAAATAAACACAATGGCAGGAACAGCAAGACAAAAACTGAAGCTGAGGCCAGATTTTTACTGATTCTAAAAGCATGTCTATATTATTATTTTTTTATTGTGTTTGAGAGGATTAAAGCACTGCTCTACTGAACTCTTACTCTCTTTCTCTTAATGGAAAGGGGGGAAAACCCATCGAGTAAACATACACCTACCATTCATCTTCTTAATTTACAATTATTTTACCAAACTACTCTTTATCTGGTTGATAGATTGTGTGGCATCAAGTCATTGTTGACTCTTAGCAATCATACACATAGATATTTCTCCACGACAATTTGATCCTAACCTGTATTTTAGGTGTTCCAACAAACATCTAGCACAACTGTAACTAAATCCATACATCTAGCTGCAGGTTGTCCTCTTTCTTTCTACCTTTCTCAGCATTAGAGCCTTGTCTAGAAAGCTAGGTCAGTATCCAAAGCACACATATTTGAGCCAGGCCATACACACTAGGAGTCAGAAGTGTAGGTTTTTTTGGTTCAGTGTTCTAGTTGTTTGTTTTCTTGGCTGTCCATGTTTTTTTAAGGAGTCTTGGCAGTCACCAAAGTTCAAAGGTGTCAATATTCAATAGGAAGAATAAGTCCACCTTTCACTTCTATAGATGTTACAGAAAATAGTATGACTAGCATGATTCTGATCTGTCAGTATAGACACATCACAGCATTTGAATATCTTTTCTTGGGGCGTTAATGGCCATGCTACCAAGTGGTCCTCTGTGATTTCATTTCTAGATTTTTGGTTTCTTAATTGTTGATGGTGATCCTAAAAGATCCAGAAAATATCTCCTACTTCTGTTTCTTCATAATAAGTTCTAAGGCTGGTTGTTCTACTTGTTCTCATTAGTTTGGTTTTCTCTACATTTAACTTCACTCTCATTTTTTCCTCACTGTGTTCCTTTTATTAGAACTTCTCTGGATTTCTCCATTATTCTGCATGTGTCAGCAATAGCTCTCATTTTTCTCATTTTTTAAAAAAGAATGCTTGAACATCTGGCATCTCTTTTTCCAGGTAGGGCTTTAATTTGTGCCGAATGAACCTGAGTATTATTTTGCTAATATGTGAAATTAACAATATTGCATGATAGTTTGCACTCTTGTGTGTGTATGTGCCTTTGAGTCATGTTGACTCCTGAACTATGCCTGCAGTTTTCTTGGCAAAATTTCAGAAGTGGTTTGCCATTGCCTGCTTCCTAGAACTGTGAGAAAATGACTGGCCCAAGATAACCCAGCTGGTTTTGTGCCTAAAATGGGATTCAAACTCACATTCTACTGGTACCAAGCCTGATGTCTTAATCACTGCACCAGTTTCCTTGCATTTTTCTATATTACTTCTACCTGATGTAAGCACTTTCCTGACCCGAGAATTGCGATGAGCTTTCATGCTTTGGTGTAGTCTTGGCATAGACTCCTGACATTCTTCATTCATCCCTCCCAAGAATACATACAACACGTACACCTAACCATGATAAAGCAGCACATCAATATTTGGGGAGAATTGCCTATTTATTCATGGCAATTCTTAAACCCACAAATTCTGAATAAATTCTGCTCTAGAACAGCTGATCTCTGTGATAATATTTAGAATGAAAGATGAACAAATATTACTGCCATGACCCTTCTTAATATGGGGCTACAGTAACCATTTACGGAAGGAATTTTTAAAAGATAATTCTTTCCTCCCACATAATCTTGAATGCACCATCTTACTGTCTGTAAGTTACTCGAGATCCAATCCTAAAGCAACCCTTAAGCATGTAAAGCTAAATGGGTTGAATAAAAAAACGAGGCTAATGTAAACATCAAAGGACTGGGAATACATAGTACAGATATTCCTTGCTTACCAATTGCCTTATACTCTTAAAGTTAGAACACTGTAAAAAAAAAAGGCAACTTTCCAACCAAGCCTTAAATTTATGATTGTGGCGGCATCCCATGGTCATATGATCATTTATAAGCATTACAAATGATTTCCAACAAGCAGAGATGGAAACTGCATAAATTGTGATCATGTGATATCTTGCTTAGTTACCAAATGGGAAATGATGTTGTAAACCCATCACAGAATGGAATAGAATTATTTATTGGCCAGGTGTGATTGGACACACGAGGAATTTGTCTCCGATGCATAAGCTCTCAGTGTACATACAAGCAACAAGTGATAAATCATGATAGTAATCATAAAATACAATCACGGTCACACTTAGTAACTGGGTTGCTTAATGATGAAGTTTTGTCCCAATTTGGTGACTAAGTGAAGTGACTACCTCTATATATGCTAAGATTATTTTGTTCAATGATCCATCCTCATCTCAGCGTTAAGCTCTCATGAATAGAAAACCTCATGCTCACATAAATGGGAAATATACAACATATAATGGTTATTTCACAGACCATCTAGGACTATTACAGCTCATCTCTTTTAATATTTTAAAAGCTATTTTAAAAGGAGCTTTTCTAAAGAATATTTGGTAGATAGTTTCTTGCTGTTATTTTTGTTTTATCCCATTTGACTTTATCTCATTTTGTTGCTATTATAGTTAGTAATATTTGTTATTACTAAAACATATGTGTTTACTGTGAACTGCTTAGATTTGCTCTGGCAAGTTTTATTATTATTTATTTAAGGTGTACTAACTGTAGTTGTTTTAATATGTATTTTATTGTTGATTGCCACTGGTTCTATAGTTAATCTGATGGAATACCAATTAAATAAATAAAAAAATAAAATATTTGCCCATGATTTTGCATTTCTTGAAACTTTTTGTTACTTGGAACAGAATAACAATATCAAGTAGATATAAGTAAGTGCTTTTAGGTCTTAGATATAAAATATTTAAGTTGTTCACACTTACAGTGCAAGGCTGGCTTGTGCAAGCAGGATTATTTTGGACTACAAGATGCAAGAAAGGAGGTACAAGGTTCACAACAAAATTATATTCAATGCAAAATTATGAAAAAACCATAAAATGCTATGACTTTTTATAAACCAGAATACCATAGCAATATTAATGAAATTTTTATTTATTTTTGTGGATAGGTCCTTCATGTTTGTAACCATATTTCAATGTATTGGGTAGACTAGTGCTTCTCAACCTTGGCATCTTGTGGATAGGTGGCCTTCAACTCTCAGAATTCCTCAGCCTGCAAGGCTTGCTGGGGAATTCTGGGAGTTGAAAGTCCACCAATCTTCAAGCTGTTAAGGTTGAGAAACACTGGTAGAACATTATTTCCATAAAATAGTTTCACTGGTAGTTATATAAAATGGACAGTCTTAGTGAACTTTTTGCTTAGTAAAACGGACACTTCAGTAAGGAGCCCTATTCTCTTTTCCATACTGATCTCCTATCCCTCTTTTCATTATTGTCATGCTATATGATGTTTTAGTATATACCTTGCCAGTTCTCTTGATGATCTATGAGATAGCTTTACTGAGGTTATATGAATGTATTTGTACCCCACTGTCCATCATTGTGATAGATAAGTAATATATATAGTTGACAGCTTTCTATCATGAGGATTTTTAGGAACAATGAATATTACTCACATACTAACAACTGGGAATGGGCAAATCTATCAATCATAGCATGTCACATTTTTCATTTTCAAAAATGAGCAATTATCTCCTCCACTCCATTTAATACTCTCCATTTTTACAAGCCATTTTTTCCATATATGATTTTTCTCCCTGTGCTTTCTTCTAATACATGCAGTTTTAGTTGCCGATTTTACTATGAATATCAATTTGGTTGCAAGTAACTAAAATTACATTATTAGAAATAAATGTCCATTTTTTCCTGTTTTTTAAGCTTTTTTGTATTAGTCCTTACCAAAGTATCATCCATCCAGCTTTTTCTTCCACTGACTCATACAGCTATGAATGTTGATTTTGTCCACATTTCAGATATATTTTCCCCTCCTATGAATAGCAATAAAGACAAACACTGGCAGTTTGGAACACTCCATATTCTTACTTACATTCCTGCTATATAAATCAAATCGGAGCTCGGGTGGAATACTTTATAAAAGTCTGCTTGGATTTTACTACTGGAATGTTACTAGCAAGTGCTGCATTTAAGAGATAATAAATCATGTATCATCAGCTTTAGTCAAAGAATAGACTGGTTTGCTCTCCACAACTTTAGGATACTTAAGCATAAATCTATGGTCATTTTAAATGCTGCAAATTCTTCAAGGTAAGGTTTCTTTTTTTTTCCAAGTAGCATCCTTGCAAAATGAAAATATTAAGCAACATGGAAAAGGATACCACAAATGGTTTGTTAATGCACAATTAAAACCAAAATCTTTTATAGTCATTTTATTACCGTACACCCAGTAATCAATTATCCTGATATCAATTGGAAAACTAATTCTGCACCAAGTGAGAAATCAAATAAGTTCCTAACCAACCTAGCTGACAACTTTGTTGGCCAAAAGGTAGAGGGTGAAACTAGAGGGACAGCTATACTGGACTTAATTCTTACAAACAGAGAAGAAGTAATAGAGGGAGTTGAAACTGCAGGAACCTTGGGTGAGAGTGACCATGTCATATTAGAATTCAACATAACACAAACACAAGCAACAGAACATAATGACACCAGAGTCTTGGATTTTAAAAGAGCTGATTTCAATAAACTCAGAGAGAACTTGGGAAAGATTCCATGGATGAAAATCCTAAAGGGGAAAACAACTCAAGAATCTTGGGGAACTCTAAAAAGTATGATCATAGAAGTCCAGACCAGCACAATACCACTGAGAAAGAAAAACAAGAAATCCAAGAAGAAACCAGCATGGCTGCACGAAGATCTCTCTGGCAAATTGAAAGAAAAAAAGGACAAGTACAAAAAATGGAAAGAAGGACATACAACTAAGGCAGAATATCAGCAGATAGCCAGAATATGCAAAGACGAAGTCAGGATAGCAAAGGCTCAGAATGAACAAAGACTTGCAACAAAAGTCAAAGATAATTAAAAAAAAGTTTCTTCCAACATATAAATAACAAAAAAAAAATCAAGAAAACAGTCGGTCCACTAAAGAGAGAAGATGGCAAGGAAGAGAAAGCAGAATTGCTTAACTCATTCTTTGCATCGGTCTTCACACAAAAAGAAACTATAGCTCAACCCACCAAAAAACATAACTGTAAAAGACAGACCAGAAATAAAAGTTAAAATAAGCAAATAATAATAATAATAAGAGAACACCTGTCTGATCTTGATGAAAACAAATCACCGGGGCCTGATGGATTACATCCCAGAGTTTTAAAGGAGATGGCAGAGGCCATCTCAGAACAACTGCACCATATCCTTCAAAAATCCTGGAGCACCAGGGAACTACCAGAGGACTGGAAAAGAGCTGATGTGGTTCCCGTCTTCAAAAAAGGAAAAGAAACAGACCCAGGAAACTATAGACCAATCAGCCTAACATCAATACCTGGGAAGATACTGGAAAAGATAATAAAAAAACAGATCTGCCAACATCTAGAAACAAATAAAGTAATAACTAGCAGTCGGCACGGGTTTTTAAAGAACAGATCATGCCAAACGAATCTTATTTCATTCTTCAACACAGTGACTAAATTAGTAGACCAGCAAAATACTGTGGACATAATATATTTAGATTTCAGCAAGGCATTCGATAAAGTAGACCACAACCTACTTCTTAGTAAGCTAGAAAAAAGTGGAATAGATAGCACCACCACGAGATGGACTCGCAACTGGATGGCAAACCGTACTGAACAAGTAGTCCTTAATGGGTCTAAGTCTACATGGAGGGCAGTAAGCAGTGGGGTGCCACAAGGTGCCGTCTTAGTACTCTTCAATATCTTCATTAATGACTTAGATGAGGGAATAGAAGGGGAACTTACCAAATTTGCAGATGATACTAAGCTGGCAGGACATCATCTCAGCCTTCAAAAGTTAGGAAGGAAGCACAAAAATAACAGGTAGTATTCCCAGCATTCTCTCCATGGAAAGTAAGCAGAAGCAAAAAGAACACGGAATACTAATATTTACCTATGAAAATGGTATTGATGGGGGAACATTTTGTTTTTAAGATCATGATATTTGTTTCTTGGATGATAGCCTACTAGAGCACATGATGAACTGCAAGTCACAAACACTAGGAAGAATGTATAGTATATGACTGAGGCATGGTAAATTGTTCAGAAACTTTAGCTTGAGTCTTACATGGGCTGTAAAACATTGCAAAATTCAGACCAGTACTTATGCACTGCAAAGAATAACTAAAAAGTTGCCTATTAAACCACTCAAAGAAAAATCATGAATAATGCTGAATCATAAACTCCTCAACCTACCTTATGAATTTACTAATCATCACCATCAGTGTGGAATGATCAAGAATAAGTCTTTTCAGAATAATCAAAATAATGTTTCATTTCTTTAATCAGATAACTTCCTTACTTGAAAGTGGAACTGCTGCAAGTATAATACTGTATATCTTATATTCACCAAAGCATTTGACAAAGCACCCATTCTGATGCACTAATTAAGTTTGGGCTGAATGGCGTATTAGGTTGATCTATTGTTGGACTGAAATTTTTACTGAAAGAGACTTTATCATTAGTGTGTTACTAATCTGGAATAAATTATTGGGTAGGATGCTGTACCTGGAAAACAAAATAGAAATGGAAAAGTTGAATAAGTTTAGAGGAGTGGGCCAAAACTACACATTAAAAAAACATTTAAATGTAATATTATTTATATTAGTTTCAGCTCTTTTGATTTTTGTCAGTGCTACAATTAATATCTAGATAATTTTTGTGATTTTTTAAAAAAGTGTGAATTATAGTTCATTAGTGTTGTGCATTTTTATGTTTCCTTAGAAACCAGTTATTTTGATCTTTTCCATGGAGAAAAACTCTAGGATAGATAACTTTATTCCATATAAATTACTAGCCAATAATGCCAGGTATTTATTTATCCCAATCCTGTATTAGACAGGAAAACCCTGTAGTCGGGACTCACGCTGTTGTACTGTCTTTTGCACAGCATCGCAACTCTTCTGTTCCTTTCCTCGGAAGTTTCTTGTCTACACTGGTATTTCATTTTTTTTTAATTGCACTTGGCCAATCGCCTGACGTTTCCTTGAGAGGTGTACTTCCTTGTGAATTACTGTGAAGCCATTACCATGGCAAGTCCATTGTGCTATACAGTAGAAGCCATTTTAAGGCACACACCCCGAAGTGAGTGAGGGGTGTCTTACTCCCACAGTATTTGTTTCCAGAGGGTAAGTCATCTATGTACCAAGTTTGGTTGAAATTGCTTGAGGCGTTCCAGAGTTATGCACACCCCCCCCCCATGATTAAAAATGTAGTTCAATGCTAATGGAGAAAATGATTGGTTGTTTTTGTGTGAAAATGTGCAGATATGAGCATATGGCTGGTTAGAACAGCATGCATTACTCCTTAAACTAAGCAACTGCTAACAGAGAAGCTTAAATAAAGCTACCAGATTTTAAGTACATAAAAAGCAAATAGAATCCCCTTTGTCATGACAGACCGTCAGCACCTTAATTGTCTGAGGAATCTATCTAGACGGCACCCAAAGGAGGTTAACCCTATTGTGAGAAAATCTCCTTGGAAACAGATCAGACTATTGGAAATAGTGGTTTATGTCTGAAAATTGGAATCCCTGAAATTGCTGCCCCAAACTAAGAAAATATAAGTATTTAAAAAAATAAATGTCTTGTACTATTTGAAAGAAAATTATTTTACCATAATATTGACATTACAAACATTATAAACATTTAGTCCTCAATATTTCTCCAAGAAATGTTTTTAAAAGGATCATATTCATTTGAAAAAGAGTGAAGAACTGGAATGAAATGAGACATTCAGTCAGGTTAATATAACATCATTTTAATAAAAATATGAAGGTAAGGGAATAAAAATATCATGGAGTTGTAAATAGACTCTGTATTTTGGAAGAACTAGTATTAAAATCTCTCAAATGCTTCACCCTTCTGTTCCTTACTTCATCTTATTTTCGTACTTCATTCTTTATCCCTCAGTTATTCTGAATAGCAAACTTTCAAATAACTCCCATCTCTGTTCTTTCAGAATAGGTGTCTTCTCTATTGCACTGGCACTATTGCACTATTAATCCTCATCACTCCTTATCCCCCATCCCCTCACACTTGTGACTGTATGACTGTAACTTTGTCACTTGTATCCTTACGGTCTATAATGACTATTTCCTAGTATGATTTGATTGCTTATTGTACTCTATTACTATTATTAAGTGTTTTACCTGATGATACTTGATTCTTTATGAATGTATCTTTTCTTTTATGTATACTGAGAGCATTTGCACCAAGATAAATTCCTTGTGTGTCCAATCACACTTGGCCAATAAAGAATTCTGTCTGTATTGGCTACTGATCACTAAAAGCACAAAGAGCAAAATTAATGCAATCAGCATTCTTGTTGGAAGTTGAAATATTATTTGTATGCATTTGTATATCTGTGTGAATATTCCTGAAATAGAAAATTGATGAGCTATTATTGGTTAAGCAGGTCTTATGACTGTAAGTGAAAGATTTATTTACAAAAATACATCCTCTTATACCTGTGAATATGTGCCTGGCGA
This sequence comes from Pseudonaja textilis, assembly GCF_049901715.1. Lineage (NCBI taxonomy): Eukaryota > Metazoa > Chordata > Lepidosauria > Squamata > Elapidae > Pseudonaja > Pseudonaja textilis. The sequence continues at coordinate 93,162,509 of NC_141990.1, forward strand.
GAATGGCAGAAGGACATTACCTGAGACAAACAAAATTTAGGCAAAAAAGCAGGCAGAAAATTTTTAGTTTAGTTTACTTTATTGTCATTGCACCTTGTACTACAAAATCAAACACCATCTTCAGTGCACATCATGACCATGACCATGAAAATAAACACAAACACACATCCTTCACCCTTCACAAATTGAACTGAAACCCCCCGACACCACACCAACAGTGCACTATACAGCAGAATTCAAAAGAGCTATTGCCCTGGGATAGAAGCTGTTTTTCAGCCTATTTGTTCTTGTTTTTATTATTCTATACCGTCTGCCAGATGGTAATAGTTCAAAAAAAGGGTTCCCAGGATGAGATGGATCTTTGAGAATGTTTTGAACTTTCTTAAGGCAGAGGGAGCTATAAAGCTCTTCTAAAGAGGGGAGAGGGCAACCAGTGATCTTCTGGGCAATGACAATAACCCTCTGGAGTGCTTTCCTATCTGCCACTGTGCAATTGGCAAACCATACAGAGGTGCAGTATGTTAAAATGCTCTCTATGGTGCAGCAGTCACCAGCAGTTTTTCATTCAGTTGTTTTTTTTGAGAAGTCTCAGGTAGTATAATCTCTGCTGGGCCCTTTCGACCAAGGCTCCAATGTGGGCACCCCAGGTCAGGTTCTCTTTTAGGGTAACACCCAGAAACTTAAAACTAGCCACTTGCTCCATTCAGTCTCCATTCATAAGCAAGGGCTGGATGTCTGATCTGTTCCTTCTATAATCCACTATAAGCTTCTTGGTCTTATTAGTGTTGAGGACCAAGTTGTTGTCTCCACACCACGAAAGCAACTGGTCCACCTCATCTCAGTACGGGAATTAGGGAATACAAAATAAATTCTTTCCATTTACATATTATTTGTGATCAGTAAATCATGAGGTCATTGTATTTAGATCTCCCATAAGTCTAAACTAATTGGCCACTGCAAAGTCAACTCTATTGTAATGATGTCAGAAAAAAGAGAGGGGGATTTTCTGTAAATTCCAAAAACTTAATTATTCTTAAGCTAAGGGTTAGCTGCACTTTCCAACTCTGAAAAATTTCTAGACTGTAATGGCATTATTAAATTATTTAAATCAGCTTTCCCATCTCAATTCTAGTTTCTTTCAAACATGTTGAATTTAATTCACAAAATACTTGGGGCATCAGATACAATCATGTTGAGGAAAACTAAATTAAAGCAGGTTTTAAAAAATGTTATCACTTTTTAACAAGTGCTTGAAGATAGCAGCATAGTGAGAAGTCTTGAATGTTGAGAAACAGTTTTTTTTTTCAACGTATGTTAGATGTTGTCAGCACATTGCTTTCCCAAGAGAGGAAAATTCTATGTGATTTTTGCAGACCAGATCTGTTAGCTCCATATATTACAAAATCACTTTCTACTGCCTTAGACAATAAATTAAGCACAAAACTCCACAAGGAGATATACGGGAAAATTTCTAAAGTACTTCATGCTATCCATGTGATAGACTATAGTTTCAATGTCCCCTATTCATCAAGCCAATCTCATGGGAGAGGGAATCTACCATAACTAAAGGACTCCAATTGGAAAGACTACATAAGGATGTAATCCTTAGAACAGATGTGAGAGCAAGAATAAAGTTCATTCAGTTAAATATTATTTATGATGTTTATAGGGATAAAGTAAAAGCTTCTCAAATAAAACTTGATTTCTGGTTACAATACCTGGACAATACCTAGTTCATCTTGAAAAACCTAAGTGGGGTTCAAACTTGGTTAGCAAGCCAGGAACACCATAATGGAAGTAAACTAGAAGGGAAATTTAGAAAATAATGGCAAAGACAACAGTGCCAACCCATATCTGTACTGCTGCCAAAAAACCCAATATAGCCATGTTTATGAAGCTACCAGGAATTATAGGAAATTTTACTTTGACCTCCAAACAATACGCTGTAGGCAATATTTTTGGTAATAAATGTTGAAAAGTTAATATTTGCCTTAACAAATAAAATGAAAATATCCCAGAAAAAAAACCCAAGCATAAAAAGCAATATCAATGTTTAGTCATGCCAGCCACATGACCATAGAGACGTCTTCTTCGGCTTTGTAACAGAGATGAGCACTTCCCCCTAGAGCTGGAAACGACTAGCACGTATGTACAAGGGGAACCTTTACCTTTTGCATCACTGTGATTGTCATTATGATTTTTTTTTAACACTCTGAGGACACTCTTGGATGGGATCCTTCCTTTTTTTGGTTCTCTGCACAATAACCAAAGCAGAACTGGAAAAGTTAAGAATTAGGCCATGGTAAGCAGTCCTCTTATTGCAGGAATTTAAATTGAAGCACGTAGTAGTTACCAAACAATCTATCCAGTCTTTTCTTGACTATAAAGGAATCCAGTAATTAGACCTTCTTTAGAACTGTTCCTGCCATTAGGACACTTTTATCAAATTCAGTTAAGTTTAACTTATGACTATTACTCACTCCAGGGTGAAAGAGTCATATTTCTTCCTCAGTCATTTTTTTCTGTAAGACCCAGTTGTTTCCATTTCTCCTTTTGCCCCTTCTTTCTGTCCAGGTAGTCCTTGATTCAACAACTACAATTGGGACCAGAATTTTTCATTGCTAAGCAAGGCAGTGAGTCATGCCTGATTTTACATCCTGTTTTGCCACAATTGTTAAGTAAATCTCTGGAGTTTTAAAATGACTTTTGTGTTTGTTAAGTGATTCTGCACCCCACCGCACCCCAATTCAAAAATTGTGATTATAGGTCCCCGGGGTGCTGCAATGGTCATAAATACATGCCAGTTACCAAGTGCCCAAATGTTGCTCACATGGCCATGGGGATGCTGCAATGGTTGTAAATATGAGGACCAATTGTAAGTCATTTTATTTTATAATGATGTAACTTATGATAAATGAAGGGTTGAGGAATACCTGTACTTAGTTGTCCATGTTTTTTTTTTCTTTTATTTTTCTTATATGTACCCATTCCATGTATTCATAACTATGTATACACTTATACTTATTATCTTGTAAACAATTGACAAATCAAATCAAATAAAAATAAAAAAATAAAAGTTACCATTCTTTGCAGCTGTTCCACTTGATCTAAGCCAGAGGTGGTATTCAGCAGGTTCTGACCAGTTCTGGAGAACTGGTAGTGGAAATTTTGAGTAGTTCAGAGAACTGGCAAATACCACCTCTGACTGGCCCTGCCCTCATCTATTCTCTGACTCCTGAGTCCCAGCTGATTGGCTGATTGTTGCCCTACACAGGAGAACAGAGGTGGAAAGCAGGTTAGTGGGATGGGGTGGGAATAGTGATTTTGCAGTAACCTTCCCCCAGGAATGGGGAGGGAATGGAGATTTTACAGGATCCTTCCCCTGCCATGCTCACCAAACCAGGCCACGCCCACCAAGCTACGCCCACAGAACCGGTGGTAAAAATTTTAAAATCCCACCACTGATCTAGGCCCTACTTTTAAGGGTGTCACCAAATGGCTCATGTGATCTGTTGCCGCTGGGGCAGGGGGGCTGGGAGGTGATTCTGTTATATTGTACTATATTAATTTATTTGATTTTTTTATAAGTTTTAAATGTGGTTTTATATTCTGTAAGCTGCCTTGAGTCACCATGGGAGAATAGGTGAAAATATAAATCCAATAAATAAATAAATAAATATAGTGCAATATTAATGCAATATCAGCAGCAGTGGTATTCAGCAGGTTCTGACAGTTCTGGAGAACCAGTAGTGGAAATTTTGAGTAGTTCAGAGACCCGGCAAATACCATCTCTGACTGGAGATTTTACAGCATCATTCCCTTGCCACGTCCACCAAGCCACGCCCACAGAACTGGTAGTAAAAGCATTTGAATACCACCACTGAATATCATCTATTTTTAAAACCTGCAGGTTAGGGGTGTGCTAATCAGCCAAGGTCCAATCTGAACTTTTGAATCAAATATTTGATTTGAACTTATTAAATTCAATTTAGTTTGAGTAATCAAATGAAATTTATCAAATAAACGTCTATGTGTGCATGTCCCAAAATCTACCAAAATCTAAAAGTTTCAGATGGTTCAAAGGCACCACTGAATTGAACTTCACATAGAAGCTTCACTGCTCACATAGCACGTAATCTCTTCAACTCTCTTAAAAGAAAGTAATTCCAACTTATTTAATGCAACTCTTAGGAACTAGCATAAATTGTTCAAATGTGTGTTCAAGGCACAATCCTTCACTGTAAACAGTTTGTGTGCATGTGTGCTAGGTTTTTTTTACAGAAGTGAAAAGTCATAATTCATTTCCCTTCTGCCATGCAAAACACTCTGCATAGGTAATAAGGTAACATTTCCAATCTTGCAGTATAAATAGCAAACGTCAGGCTGATTAGAATACAACTTAATTGCATTTAAGTCATTACACTTCAATCTCATTCCTTCTCTAGAAGGAATGTTTATCATTAAACAGGATCACACAGGTTTTTATAAAACCAGTTCTAATTCAGGATTGGATTCTTTTCCCCTTCAAAATAATGCTTAAAAACATTGTATGTCACCTGATAATAAAAAGACCTAATCATTTCCAATTTGTTATTATGTATGCATGAGGAACAACAAAACAATTCATATAGCAAACAAAAATGACACCGTTTGTTTGGCATCTTTATTACATCACACTGTGCATTATTGCACTTGCATTAATTTAGCTCAAAAGTAAAGAGAGCATTTTCTCCCCATGTTAGGAAATAATGTATTTCCTAGTTGCTATGAATTTGCTCTCTTTCCTCCTTTTTCCCTCAGCTTTCTTAACCAATCTTAGCTGGCTAAGGTCAAAAGGAGGAGGAAGACAAAACTGCCCCCCTTCTTGCTTCTCTCTGAATCCCTGATATGTCAAGATACTTTGGAAGTCTTCAGAAAAATTCTTAGAAAAACTATTATTTCCACATGAAGTCTTAAATCCTCCTGTTGTGTCTCCACTGACAAACTAATAACCAGGACATGTCCTGTCTCCGCAAATAGGTTTTGTAGAGTTGAAGCAAATAAAGCTGGGTCACTTTTTTTTTAAATATAAATTTTATTTGGGTTTTCACAAAATACAAATAAAATATCTTTTTTTGAGAATAGCATGATACCGGGTTATCACTTCTCCATACAGACACAAACTCAATTTCATATTCATCTTTGTGTTCTATTCCATGTCTTATTACTATTTTAACATTTTCTCCATAATTTTTCCCCTCCCTTGGTTTTCTCAACTTTATTTTTAATTATCTCATATCTAAATTCAATTATATATCTTTTTCTAAGTTTCAATGTCTTTCTAATCATTATATTTATACTTTTGTCTGTCCTGCTTCAATTTCATATTATCTTTTCTCATTAAACAAATTTTCCCCTGTAGTTACTAATTGGAGTATGACTCCTTTATATCTTTTAATTTTATCCATTCAACTCTTACTTAAACTTCAATTTATGCCTTTAGAATTATAACATTCAATATAGTACATAACTTCCAATCAAATTCTGCTTGGTACATTCTTAAAATACACACTATGTTCTTAAATATATATAGAGGGAGAGGGGAGAGGGGGAAGGAGAGAGAGAGAGAGAGAGAAAGAGAGAGAGAGAGAACAATAGTAAATAAAATACTCATTCAATTTCAATTCAATTCTATCATTAATATTAGTTACAATCTTAACATCTTTAACATTTCTTTTCAATTGAACATCATACTGCCTTGGGAACACTTATAAACTTTCCATAATTAATAATAATTAAAATGTTTCTGTCTTTTATAACTTCTTTTCCTTTCCTTCTTCCCCCTCTCCTTCTCCCTCCCCTTTTTGCCCCCTTGTCTCACTAATTCTAATTCTCTCTTCTGTAATCCTCTGTTTTGTTGCTTCCTAATATTGTAATTATTTTTCAAACTATTCTTTTTTTTTTTTTCAAATCTTAAACTTTTCACTCTCTTTCCCCCCTTTCCTTTTTTTCCTCCACATAAAATTACTTGATCATTAAATATGGCCTCTTCTTTGACCCGACCTTCTTGTTCTACAAGTGTTTCTTGTTGTTTCTCATAGTTCCAGATCTCCATTTCTAAAAATTGAAATATGAAGCCAAAACAACCTCTTCCTTCTTGAGCATCTTCTTTCCGTGTTTTAAGTTCCATTTTCAATTCTTCCAAAAGTGATGCCATTTTAAACACTTTTAAACAACAATTCGATTGATTTTAGTCCTTTAGATCCAATAGCCATAAATCCAAAAATCACCAAGTAATCCAAAGCTGTTTCTTCTTGCTTCTTTTTTCCACTTTCTCTTCCTGGGGTTCTATTATTTTGTTGCAAAGTTTCAGTTAGAATATATCTTTTAGGAATCTTGTTAAAGTTTCACTGTAAGTTCCTTTTAGTTCCAGGCAGTCTCCTCTATTTTTCCAGATCCCGCCCTTTTATTCTTTCATTTTCTCTCCTTTCCTTCTTTTAAAGGATTTTAAGTATTCAAAAGTCTTTATTATCCCTTTGACATTTTATTTTCAGCTTAAATGCCTATTAATGTCAAAGTGGATTTTTGTCAATTTCTTACTTAAATCTCTTAGCTGTCACTATAAGGAAGGGAAGAAAAAAAAAAAGCCAAATCCTTTCCCTTCCCTCTCTCCTTCACTGCTTTAAAATCTTCTTTGGGAACAATGTTATTTTTTATAGTTCAAATTCCAGGGTACCTTATGTTGTTGCTTTTTCAGTTCAACCCGGTCAACCAAAACTTTCTCTTCTTATCTTCCCCCTGCACATTCTTTTCTGGTTGAGTTCTTCTTTGAGGTGGCCATTTCTGACCACCACTGCAACCGCCTTCAGGAAAGGGAGTAATGGCCAGCTGAGGAGGAGAGATGTGGCTCTTCTCAACCCTGCTGGCAGTCTCCCCCCTCTTCACCACCTCTACGGGATGGCTTAACCACAAATCCAGCCAGCTGGGGGCGCTCCGGTGGCGAGCACGGATTGAAACTGCGCACGATCGTGGATTTTGGTCCATCACCGAAGAAGCTCAAACCGGAAGTCCCAAAGCTGGGTCACTTAAAAGTTTATTGTAGACTATCAACGTATACAACCATTGAGTGGAAAGCACAATCTAAAGGCATCAAGTGGGACTTGAACTCAAGATTTTGTAGTTTCTAACCTGGTGCATTAACCGCTGCATGTATTAGCTCTCGGGAGAAAGAAAAAGAGTGCTTATAACATTTGTGTTTTGTTCATAGTAGGTTACAAGCCTGAAATTTGGATTCTACACAGAAAGTAGGAGCTCAGATTTTTAAAAAAGCATGATGGAAAAAAACTATGTAATTCTCTCATTCTACATTTGTATACGCCCCTTCCCAAGCAATAATCTAAGCAGTCAAGCTCTGGGAAACAAAGATTTCCTTTGGGTACTGGGAAGTGAGCCCTCTTTTGTGATCATATAGAGACTTTAATGAGGCACCTGATGCAACAACAGATTTCAGCAACACTCCCCAATTTTCATGAGGTTCTCAACTAACGAGTCATTATCAGAAAACAAATAAGCTTACTTGTGAGCCATATAGAAGCAAGGCCCGACACTATTATTTATAGCTGAATGTGCATTCCAAGTTTTTATTATATGAGGTAGCTGATCAGAAGAATTAATGGAAAGACAGCATCCCTCTTCCCCCAACCCACCAGCATGAGATGCCAACTTATTCCTTACCATTGGCACCAGGATCAAATAGTTGCAGTTATGGGGCACATTGGCAAAATGACTTAACCAATTATTACATCATTAAGCTGCAAATGTTAGAAGCACCCATCTGATACTATATTTACAAATTCAGTGAACACTTAGGGCAGGATGATGATGGAATAATAGGTACACCTTTATTTTCCCTTTTATTTTTTAAGACTTCATTAGAAGAAAGAAAAAAGAAAAAGACTACACCTAGGGCTGACAAAATATAAACGCTATACATGGTTAAAGACAAAGGAAAACCACCACCAATATTCTCCCTAGTAATCATGAATTGGAACAAGTATTTTTAAAAAAATCATGCGTTAGTTTGGCACTTTGACAACTAATATTAAAATCAGATCAGATATTGACAAAAGCTACCAATTTGATATAAAGCATCACTCAAATTATTAATAATACAACAAGAATGAGAAAGAATTCTTACACAATATTATTATGGACATTTAAAACCTTAGCTTAAAAGAAATTGAAATTTCAGATGTGAGAGAAAACTATGCAAAACAATACCCCATAAATGGTTTCCAAATTATATTATAGTTAGAATCAGATTTATTTTTTAAAGATTTTTTTTTTACATTAATGTATATTCCAATGTTTAATCTGCCAAACTTCTAATGAACAAATTGAATGTAATTTCTATTGGAACGGAGAAATATCCTCTATCTTAAACTTAAAAACTAAAATTCTGCAAATTGGGTCTATGCCATACAGTAATTGGGTTGCCTTCTTAGCTAGCGAGCAACAGCCTTAGTTATGGGAATTATCATAACAAAGGGCAGAAATAAGAAATAGGGGGAACTAGAATATCAAATATGTTCTCCATACTTAACCCACTTAAAAATATTCAGCAGTAACTTTTTAATCTTAACATTTTCCCAAGTAATGGGTCTTTTTTCCAATTCTAATTGTAGCATGGCTTCGAACTGTAAAAATGAAACAAGGTGATTTTTTACTGATATTGCCAACTTTGTGTTAATTTCTCTATCATGCCCAATACATAACAATATATTTACAAAACTGGGACTATAGTACAACACATTTTAAATGTAGAAGAAAATAGGGTGGGGCTGTTCTATATTGAATTTATAATATCTCTTCCACACTTCTAGTATGTCTTATTAAACATTTTGTCTATTTGGATCTACATCTGCTTATTCTTTCAAATCAATGTGTAAAAGGCATATATATCCCAAAGATGCTTTTTCCAAAAGGTAACTGGACTTGGTTTTTTCCTTTGAAATTGTTTCGCTTCTCATCCAACAAACTTTTTAGATGTAATCTCAATTTTCCATTTTCCAAGGAAAACCCCTCACAAAAGCCCAGTTGCCTTTTTGGGAAAAAAAAAACTTTGAGACAATCCTGACCTGGAAGATTGATAATCTCCATAGACTATTTTATTATGAACTTCTGTTATTAGCTGTACTAATATGTGGCATAGGTTACTCAAAAATTCATTTGTGGTATTAACATTGTACTCAATTGCAGATTGTATGGTATACTTTCTTTTCCTGCTCCCCTATTCTGATTGAAGTGTTTCTGCCTCATGTGAATCAAAATACATTCTATTTTTGTAAGCAAGATAATGTTGGTGTAGTTTCTATTCTGGGTCAAGAACTTTAAAATTATTCCTCTATTAATAATGTGATTCAATAATACCACTGGCTTTTTACAGTTACACCAGCATTTCTTTTTCCAGAGGTTCCCAAGAGCTCAAAGAAAATCTATAGTCTGGAGTTAAAAATAGCTATCCCTTTATTTAATATAGACACTTTTCATTTCTTTGGTATCAATGCTTTTTAATTGATTATAGCCTGATAACTGCAGAAAAAAATATATTGATTTATGAGGTTCTAGCAAAAGGGCTATTTGTGCTGTTCAGCAACAGCATTAATGTATTGTCTACTCTATGAAAATGAATTTCTATCTTGAAACAAATAACTTTATAAAAGTATGCACTTACACTACTACAAATTGGTTTGATATTGTTGTCCCAATTAACATCTTATTTATCTCTTTAAGCCAAGGATTAGGGTTGTAAAAGAAAAAACATCACAAAAATCAATGATAGCAAAGTGGCACAATGTTGAACCCCTATGTTTACATAATATATTACGTGAATATAATAGAAAGCAAAAAAGTATGTGTTTAGAAAAGTTGTGTACAAAAAAACAGGTTACAAGACAGCTGTGTGAATAAAAAGTTTATATTTGATAGAATTAGTTCAAATCCATTTTATTTTGGAGCGCAGCGGTTAGAATGCACTATTGCAAGCAAACTCTGTCCACAGCCTGTTGTTCAATCCTGATGGGGGGGCTCAAAGCTGACGCAGCCTTCCATCTTTCAAAGGTCAGTAAAATGAGAACCCAGATTGTTGGGGGCAATATGATGACATTGTAAACCACCTAGAGAGTGCTGTAAAGCAGTGGTTACTAACCGGTGGGCCGGGGACCACTGGTAGTCCACGAGAAAATTTTGATGGTCCGCAGAGAAATGTCCCCCCACAAAGCACCCCCCCCCCAAAGCAATTAATCCAGGCTGCATGGGAATACAAGGCTGCACCACCCACATGGTCCACCCACCTGCTGGCTCCCACCCTTCAGTCAAGCACAAAACTTACCCTGAGTAGAGACATGCGAGCTGGAGTTGGAAGGTAAGACCAATGGCGGGGGAGGGAAATCCACCCCGGGGTGGCTTGCTGACATTAGTGGGAAAGTCGGTCCCATATTCCAGAGCTGCAGTAGTCACAAGACTGGTCCTTTAGTCATCCTGGAGCAGCTCCTCTAGTCCATGGCAGGCCGGAGCACCCGGGTGGAGGGGCAGCTGCTCCAGGATGACTAAAGGGCCAGTCCTGTGACCACTGCAGCTCTGGAATATGGGACCGACTTTCTCACCAATGTCAACAAGCCACTATTAGTCAAAATTCATATTAGTGGTCTGCGAGATTTAAAATTATGAGTTTGGTGGTCCCTGAAGTCCAAAAGGTTGGAGACCCCTGCTGTAAAGCACAATGAAATGGCATATGAGGCTATTGCTATTGCTAATTTTTAAAATGTAGGTTAAGGGATATTCAGTTTAAAATTATGTATGTTTAGAAAATGTGTACTTATACATATCAGGGAAAGTTTTGAATGAAAAAATACAATCAGTGTTTTAAAATATGTAGTTTTATCAGGATGTTTTTGTATGTAAAATATTTAAAACATACTCTAGCTTTAAAATAATCCTTATTCCCCTCCAATTCTTTTCCTTTTGAACCGAAGATTCACAGTGTAACATAGAGAAAATGAAACTGGATAGACCAAGGGCCCAATCCAGAGTAAGCTGCTTTCGTCCTAAGTAGAATTTGCCAGTATGTATTTATCTCATTTTCTATGAATGGGAACACTAAGCCAATTTTGTATATACTACATATTTTACAAAGAACAAATGTAAAGAAATTTAGAGTGGAAAACTTTTGTATTCAATTATCTTTTATATGTATGAGATAAGTCTCAGGCTGGCTGGGAATTCAGACAACCACATTCCAATATCAGCCTCGGAGAAGATCAAATTAGAGACTAGATTTCAACACAGCAAAAGTTACAAAGGGAAAAAAAATCTGGAGAAAAATGTAAAACATATGCACAGATATAGTAGTGCTGATGTTGTCTCCATCAGGCTTACTAAGTTACACCTGACTGAAGGCATTGGCTGGTGCAAGTAACACTGAACTATGCAACTATAAGTTTACTTTGGCATTTTGAATGTTGCATGAATTTTGTGTGAATCTAATTTATCATAGTTTACCTGATGACTTCAAACTACAAGAAATGCAGTTCCATAATTCCATACTGCTGTTTATTTGGCTATTTACGAAAAGAGGATTTGTCCGCAACCTTTATGAACTACTCCAGGGATGTCAAACTCAATTTCATTGATGGCTGCATGAGGGTTGTGTTTGAACTTGGGAGGCCAGGGTGGGTGTGGCCAGCTTTACATCACTTGTGTCAGGGGCACCTGTGGTGGCCTGAGCACTCTGCCAGTGAAACGGGCTCCCAAGCTCCGTTTTTAGCTGTGCTGGCCTCGTGCAACCCTCTGTGGCCTCCCGAGCTCTGTTTTCACTGGCAGAGGCACTGCAGGCCAGTTTTCTATTTCCAGGGTAGCCCCTTGGGACAGATCTAAGCACCCATGGGGCGAATCTGGCTCACAGGACTTGAGTTTGGTACCCCTGAACTACACTGACTCATACTTGAATTTCTTGCCTCTGAAGCTGAAAAGCTTGAAGCAATAACCAAGAGTCCTGCAAAGCCTGCCAACTTGGCGTGCGTGCGTGTGTGTGTGTGTGTGTGTGTGAGTGAATGTGTGTGTGTGTGAAGGGAGAATTTTATTAACGCAAAAGGCAACGTAAATGCACTTTCAAAGACATAGTGAGGTGTAGCTGCCATTAAAATGAATTGGAGATGTTTGGCTACCTTCCATACGACATTCTGGCATGAGGGGGAGAAGGGCTTTCACCATTATCTGCAATGAGATTTCATTTGCAACCTTTATGTGAGATGTAAAATAGCATTTGGGACGTTGGAATTGCACAGCCCACTTCTATTGCAGGTGTCTAATTGATAGCAATACAAGCTTCATTAGAATACACAGCAGGCTATGAAACTTTCTAAAATGCCACCAAAGATGAATGTAATTCGTTATTAGGAAAGGTAACCATCTGGTTTGGGAGCTTTGGCTGAAATATGCTGCAGAGGGTCTAAGCTGTTTCTTCAGCAACATGCTCTGGGACAGAGCAAAAAGCAGGCATACAGAAAAGAGGTGAGAAAAAGTATAGACATAAAATAGCGGACCTGTCAGGCTATTTGATTCAACTTTACTCCAATCATTTTAGCCAACTCTAAATTCGGGTTTCATCAGTTCTGAAATTTCTTCTTTTGCCTCTCCAGTACCCATATTCATCTCTTTGCTTTTATTTTGAAAACAGTCTATCCCTCCGTTACTGGATAAATGACCTTTTCATAGCATACAAACCAAACAGAAACATTAATGGGTTGTGGGGGGAAACTAGCTTTTCCGAATGCTATTCTGTTCTTCCTTGTTTTCTCTTATGACACTGTGGTGCTCTACTGCAGTGCATAATTATTTCTGAGAGATGGAAAGGGAGAAGGAATTGTTACGAGCTGCAGATTCATCTCTCCTGGAATAATTACCAGCAAAAGTTGTTTCAAAAAAGGGCACTGTGATCTGTATATTTTGTCTGCCCCAACTCCCTCTCTCCCTCCAAAAGGACAAGACAACATTGATGGATGTCCATCCAGTACTCTCTAGCGATTTTATATGTCTGCTGGCAGAGATTTCCATTTGTCAGATGCAATATCTATCTGTACCACGAGGGAATTCGCTTACATTTCCAATAAACTAGCTGGCTTGAAGGTTTGCAGGCGCTGGCCAGCCTTTTATCGAAGTGAGACAAGGAGGCTTTTCAATGACTATTTCAGAAAAGGAAATGAAGAAACCGACAATGGCCCAGTCCAATTCAATTCATTTCCGAGCTCTGCAATTGCTTCTATTCATTTTGTGTGCTTGAATCGTAGGTGCAGGGAAAAAAAACTGAAATAACTTTAAACATTCACTTTCCATCAGGCACTTCAAAGAGTAAAACTGTCCGAAATGTAGAGAACATGATTCTTACACTGCCAGTCCTCCATCTGATCAGCCTCAGAGTAGTGCCATCATTGATCCTTCATTTTGAAATAACCCAAAACCTGACTTTGTGCTCTTGCACAATATAATGTCAAGGTTTGAGAATAAACACAAATTAATGTTTGTATCATCTTCTCTAATGATCATAATGAATACGAACATTGTAACACAGGTTTAATATTCAATTACCTTAAATATTCAAAATCACAGTCTACACAAGAACTAGGAATATTTTGAAATAAAAATAAGCCTACAGAATTTGTATAGTGATAATAAAATCATCAACATGGCATCAGGATATTGACAGCAATTTCCAAATGCATATGTTCTATATCTCTATATGGATTAAGAATTTGGGTAGACAGATTAGGTACAGGTATCCCTCAATTAATGATGGTAATTGGGACCAAAATTTCTGTGCAGTGGTAAAATGTCTATATTGTTTAGTGTTGGCAGGCTGATAGACCCTGTTGCAATAATGAAATGAAGATCATAGGGTATTAAGTGAAAACCTTACTTGACTGCAATTTGCAACTTCCTGCTGTCTTCCACAAACAAATTCAGTGGGAAAGCTGGCAGGAAGTTGGAAGCACCAGTTATGACAAGCCTTTTCGTAGGTTGCTGGGTAGGCTAGTGTCATGGTTTATAGTAGGGTGGGTGCTGTGCCATGAGTACAGGATGGGGGGTGGGGGGAGAAGGATGTTGGGTGCTGTGAAGTGTTGTGGCATAATGCAAGTATGTGTAGGCAAACACAGTGGTGCAAATACGGGCAAGTGGGGGATGATGTTTCAGCATGGCATGAAAAGTGGGAGAGTGGGCCATGTGGTCCAGTTCAATTACAGCCTGGTAAATGGTCATTATAGAGTGCAGGTGGGAGGAGCTACGGGCAAGTACTACAGAATATAAGGTATACATAGTGAAGGTTTTAAGGAGAAAAAGTAGCAGGAGTGGGAATTGAGTGTGCTTGTGGGAAGCCAGCAGAGAAGGTCACAAATGGTGGTCACATGTCGTTGGGATGCTGCAACTTCATAAGTGTGAACTGGTCGCCAAGTGCCTGAATTAAGATCATGTGACTGTTGTGGACGGGGGGGAGCTGCAATGGCTGAAGCTTTGAGGACCAATGAGTATTGCTCATCCAGTGCCACTATAACTGCTATATTGTAACAGTAGCTGAACAAGTGTTCATAACCTGAGGAAAACTTCTATAAACAAGCCTTGCCTTGCTTGGTTATCACAGCCAAATATAAAAGTTTGAAAGTAATTAATCTGTAGAAAAATAAACTAAGAGCAGATAATTAGTCAGAATTGGAATGGACAAATTAAACATAACTTCTTAAAGAATTGACAATTACAAATAACTAGATAGAAGGATAATGTGCCAATTCTGTACAGCTGGTACATAATGCCATTGTATATATGTGTTTGTGTGTAGTTTTGCAGCGTAACTAAAGAAATTTCAAATAGTTAATCAACTGAGCTTTAGACAATTAATTGACTGTTCTATTACATTGGCATAATTTTGCATATGAATGAAAACACAGTATTTCTGCAGCAAGAGGGATATTTTTATTTTGGATGATGCACACATTCATAATCGTAGGCATAGTTTTAGAAATTACATTTTTCTTTTGTAAAAGAAATTAGAATACATCACATGGTACTGCCATCTGCTGTTTTTTTTTTTTGTACTAACAATCATGATAACTTAAGTCCCATTGTGATGGGTTTATCCTAAGCATGACTAACTCTGGAAAGGATCCAGTTCCATATATCAGCTTTCCCAAAGCCAAGGTATGAAGGTTTTCTTATATATTAAATTTGTGTCTGTATGTATATTGATGTGGTTTTGGGCCTGTGCCTAGAAGAGGACCGCATAATGCAAAGACCTACAGGTTTTTTTTAATATGCATTTTATTTTTTATGACAGATTCTCTTGATTTGCCTTGGTAAGACCACACTTGGCATACTACATCCAGTTTTGGTCACCACAATGCAAAAAAGATGTTGATACTCTAGAAAGAGTACAGAGAAGATCAATAAAGATGATTAAGGGATTGGGCGCTAAAAACAATAAAGAACGGTTGCTGGAATTGGGTATGACTAGGTTAATGAAAAGGACTTGGGGTGACATGATAGCAGTGTTCCAATATCTAAGGGGCTGCCATAAAGAAGAGGGGGTCAACCTATTCTCCAAAGCACCTGAAGGCAGGACAAGAAGCAATGGATGGAAACTAATCAAGGAGAGAAGCAACCTAGAACTAAGGAGACTTTTCCTAACAGTTAGAACAATTAATCTGTGATGACCCAGGGTGGGATCCAAACAAACACAGTCACAGAAAACAGGTGAAGCCCCTTTTATTCCTTCACTTTGCTTCCAAGCTTCAAATATCCTTGACGGAGGACAAAAAACTCCCACACAAACAGATACAAGAAGGAGGAAA
This sequence comes from Pseudonaja textilis, assembly GCF_049901715.1. Lineage (NCBI taxonomy): Eukaryota > Metazoa > Chordata > Lepidosauria > Squamata > Elapidae > Pseudonaja > Pseudonaja textilis. The sequence goes on from NC_141990.1 coordinate 93,178,384, forward strand.
AAAGCAACACAAATCAGGCAAGATAAGGGCTGGAGGACATCCACAGATAACAGAATGCACACTGGAAAGGACGCCAAACTCAGAGAGGAACCATAAACTAGAGATATTTCCACACTTTGTTTCCAGCATTCGCCTGTACGCACGCCTGTCTTCTTATTCAGTTGTCACAGCTGCAGCCCATGAAGAGGATCAAGGCTCTCTCCTCCCAAATGGACCACGTCTCTCCCTTATCCTCTCCTTCCTGCATGCCCTAGGATGGAGAGAGAATGGGCCTGGGTCCTCCTCTGACTGCTCAGCTGGCCTCTGCCTTTCCCCAGCCTCCTCCACAACATCCGGAGCCACACTTCCACTTTCTGTTGGCTGTTCCTCCTCTCCCTCAGAGTCAGTCTTCACCAAACGTTATAGGGGGCTGGATTAGAAGACCTCCAAGATACCTTCCAACTTTATTAATCTGTTATTTCATGATTCAAAACTTTGTACATCTATGAAATAAAGAGAAAACTTCTTTCCTAATACAGCGTTTTCCTTGAATAAAAAAAGCATTTATACATAAAGCATTCAAGACATACACTTCCCAACCAGTACTCTCACATGAGCATTTTTTAAAATTTGAATGTATAGATTTGCTTATTTTCTAGATGTGCTCATTATGTAAGACTAACACGGATTACAATGAATATACAATATTATCTTTTTCCTCATGATACAGTACTAAAATGATCTTATTGGAATCAAAAGCTGTAAAATAAACAGTACATCTGGAAAAGCACAATTAGCATGCTTGAAAATGGAAAGGCAGATGATGCAAATATTCCTGCTCCATAAAATGTCAAGTTCAATGCCTCACTGTGCACTAGATGGCTTAAAGAAGTGGCCTTCTAGTGCTAAGAAAGCCCCTTAATGCATAAAAAGACAGCATAATTGCAAACTGTGTAATTTTATTAAAATCAAGCTTGTAACATTTAAAATGAAATGCATATTTGAAGTTTTATGCATTTTTATCAATTAAATGCAAGTGAAAAATGTCACAAAGCAAAAAATATCTGCTGTTTTAAAGGTCTCAGATCAAAGATTAAGTCTCAGGATTCTTAATACTCAAAGAGAGCAAAACAACATTTTAATGAAAAGATAAACAAGCCCTATTACCATGTTCAGTTTCTCCCCCTCTTTCCATTTGCTTTCTCCCCTCTCAGATTAAATGAGTTCTATATTCTAATGAACAAGACTGCAGAAAACAATTCTTTGCACTTTGCATTGAAGTCTCACTTTACCAGCATGAATGAGTTGATGCAACAATTCCAGAATTACTTCAACATAAAGTAAATAACCAAGATTTGTGGTCTTATACTTCATCTTTAGTTAAGCTGAATATTGTCAATTGCAATAATTATCCCATAATGTAACATGCTTTCTTCTAAGACATCATCTGTCCTTCAATTAAAGGAATCACAGTTCAAGAATCAATCATAGTCAAGAGACAAAAGTGCACATTGCATAGCAATTCATAAAAGCAAATTAAAATATTAAAATGTCATCCAAATTCCACTGATTTCTTTCCACTTACACTTTCTATATTTTGAAAGGCAATGTGCCTGACAAGCAAAAGCAAGATCTTGCTCCTTGCCATGTTATTTCAGTTTCTATCTTAAAACTGTATTAAAAATTGGCTACAGTACCTAGAGATGTTTGTGTTCAGAAGACCACATGGTGCTATGGAAATTCTTTAAAAAAAAAAAAACACAGGAAAATTTCTATGTTTTTTCTACACTTCCACATAGGCATAGTCAAGGAGCAGTGTTTTTTTATACCGTCTTTCAAAAATCTTAGACCTGAGATTTAGTTAGTGGTTTCACTAATGCTTTCATTACTATGCTCAATAATTTTTTGAAAGTTTTATTATTAAGTAATGTCACTGACCTGTTAGAACAAAGAAGGGAATTTATTATGTAGAATGCTTTGAAAAAGATGATACAGTCAGTTTTCCCCAGTCTATTCATTTTTCATGCTCTTTTCACAGAATCCTAAATGCCCAACACAGTGTGATCTCCCCATACTCTGTGTCTCCTCTAAAATAGAATGTAAAATACATTTCCACAAATGGATCTTTGTTTTACACTTTTTAATTGGAGAAAGTATTCCATCTTTGTTTTTTGTATTGCTCAATGTCTCTGCATTGTCCATTTTTCTCTCTTAAATACTTTTCATCTGATCTAAGAGTCTATGATTTCATGAGGAAAGAATGGGGCACTATATTTTTCAAGTCCAGCAAAGTAGCAATGTTGAAGGAGACCACTCTATTGCAGCTATCTTCCCTCAGCCTCAATACATTTTGCATTGTAAGGTGAAGAAAATATTACAGGGATTGAAATTGCAATGTCGCAGCTCATTTAGGAAAGTAGAAATTCCATTAAGCTAACTCCACTGAGCTCAACCTTCCTATATGTAGGCATGTAAAAGATTATATCTAAAAACTCTCTCTTCCCTCCAAAATGTTGCTTTTTCAGCTTGATTTGATTGTTACATCCTGATAAAGTTTACATGTCTACTCCTGTTAAGCATGTATGAACCTTACTGAATTAGGAGGATGGCCAGAGGTAGGCAAAATACTCAGTTTTGTTTTTTACAATGTACTGATATGATGTTACGGAATGATTGCTCTAAAATCTAATCAACAGACTAACAAACATTGCCATTGGTACTGTTATTTAATCTTGTGGTTTTGCGTAGTGTTTTTCAACATTGTCTTCTGTAAAATCAATATGTATTAGATCATTGTAGTTTTCTGTGGTTCGGCTAGAAAATACTGGGCATGATCCATTGCTGTTTACAAATACTGAGCCAAAGAATGTGTTAAAGATGTTGGCTTTAATGGTGTCGTCGATGCAGTCTTTACCATTAGGTCCTTTCAGGGGGTGGGATGGACCTTGAATCTTTTAGCTTGTTTACAAAATTGTAGAAAGCATGGGTGGAATTGGTATGTAGAAGGTTTTTCTCTTGCTTAATGTGATAATTGGTGCATTCAGTCTTTATCTGGTGGCATACATTTTTGTATCGGCTTTTGAAGTCGGCAACGTGACCAGATTTGTTTTTCCGCCAAAGTGATCTCTTTTTGAATTGAAGCTTCCTTATTGTTATGGGTAATCTGTTTTTTTCTGGTTTTGGGAGTTGTTATTGGTACATATAGTTTGATGACTCTTTTGACTTCAAGTAAAAATATGTTGTAATGGTCTTCAACAGTATTGCATCCAGTGAATAGAGATTGCCAATCAAGGGATGAGAGATCGTTGTCTATAAGATCATAGTTGCCTTTTTTGAAGTTATAATTGGGGATCACATCGTGTTGATTTTTGTGTGGATGTATGTTGAGACAAAAGTCAATCATGCTGTGGTCACTGTTGGAAAAGGGTTCCTTAATTTGTATTCTGTAAATTGAATTCAAACTATTGCAGAAGATGAGATCGAGATAGTTGTTAAGTTGGTTACTAGTTGTTCCAATCCCAGGTTTGTTACAGTATTGTAGAAGGTTGCATGCATGGGTTCAATTTTACATTTGTTTAGGGTCCAGTTAATGTGAGGTAGATTGAAGTCACCAAGAAAGATAAAAGTGTGTGGGCAGGATGTTGAATTTAGCTTGTTTACATGTTCGATATCATAATCAGGGTCTCTGTAACATAGTAAGAACCGAAATGTGATATTTAAGGACAGTTCACAGATGATGGTCTCAGGAATAGCAAGCTCCTGGGTAACTTGGATGTTTTTTAGATGTAAGGACTTTTTATAGAAGATAGCAACACCACCTCCTCTACGGATTTCACGATCTGATCGGTAAACATGATAGTCACTTACTGAGGTAATGGAGTCAGGGAGAGATGCGTTGAGCCATGTTTCACAGACAAATATGATGTTGAATTTAGCCATATTTAGTAAGAGGAGAAATTCAGGTATTTTATTCATAAGGCTTTTTGCATTGAGTAGCTTGCATTCATAGGCTTCCCAGGACTTGTTTACCATGGTCTCATGAGGATTGTGGAATGCTATGGAGTGTGTTTTAAGAAGTATTGTTTCTTTGCATGGACACCTCATGTAAAATGACAATGAACTTAGTGTGTGTCAATGATTTGTATATGGTTGCAGATCATACAGAGAAGACTGTAGGCATCTATTAGTTGTTTTTCAAATTAATCTTTCCAACATTACTGACATTTTCCAGGAATTCCCTTTAGAAACCAGCAGTCTGTTAGTGTGGGGTAAATACTTCTTTTAAATTCACATAAAAATTTGGAATAGTATGATAATGTGGGCAATTTAAAGGAGGCTGAGAACTTCCTGCTTTTGAGGTTTCAGAGCATTATAAATCTTAGAAGCTTCACCCAAAGGTATTCATACCTTTTTTTAAAAAATGTGATCCAGTAGTTGGTAGAAGCCTATAATCTTAAAAGTGTGAAATGTTACTTCTCATTCAAGGCAACTGCATAAATATTTTAAGAACAACACAAATGTTATTTTAGAGTGTTTCTGCATAGGATGGTTTCTCTTTCCAAGCACCTAGCTATAATTTGTATTTGAATTATGGGAAATAATTTATGCATCCATTGGGGAATAGAGCAAAAGAGAGATTCAGCAGGATAAGTAAATTATAATTATTTAACAAGTGACCAGCTCAGTGCTCGAGCGAATTTTGCACTCTTGTTTAAGTCCCTCAAGGGCATCCTTTGGCATTCAGACATAAGAGGCATTAGCAGAGCCTCTTATTATTTCTGTCGGGAAGCGTGTTCTGTCCAGAGTCACTTAGGTAATCAATGTCAATTTATACTAGACAGGAGTTGTACCAGCCTTAGCATCTGTTATTAAACCTGTTTCCAGCGAACAAAATTACATTAATTCAGAGCAAGGTATATAAATAATCCTTTTATGTATCATAATCACTACGCACATTAAACAGTATATACAGACTTCTAGGATGTTTTCCTTTGATGGGGGTAACTCCACGATTATAGTACAAATGCAATATTCATTTTAAGAAATATTTTAGCAGATTTTTATGGCTAATGTAACTAGGCAGCCTTTATTATGGGCTGGTTCAGACAGAAGGAGAATGTAGTTTCTGGAGGAGACATCCTTTTAACTGAGTTGGATGGGGAAAACCACTGATAGGAAATTGGCCAGGAAAGAAGGCTTCACTCTGATATCAACTCTCATGAAACAAAGCTTGGGTTGCATGATGTAAATTGGTAGTTTATTTCTGTCCTCTAAGTCCACTTCTAGCCTGCCATGTTTGAGTGTTTTCAATCTAGTGTGAATTCTGCCAAATCCCAGGGAACATAATTTATCAGTGGTCCTGCTTTCTGCTCAACATCTCTATTTCCTTGGAAGTCTAGGATATGACAAACCTGGTTCCTATTAATTCTCTGAATCTGGATAAAACCTGGAAATTAGAGTCGGCTAAAGTGATTTGGGACAGATTGTTATTTACAATAAGGAGCATAGCTCTAATCTGCTTGTCCTAACTGAAAATCTTTAATAAAGCTTAGTAAATACTGATCTGTTGTCCTTGCAACTTTACCAAATCAAAACAAATGAACAACAATACATTTCCAATTTGTATAAAATGTCATGATGGAGAAGGAAAGATGTAGTAGTGATCCACACTTGTATCCCCAAATTAAAATTACTGCCTTGTGACCAGATCATCATCGCTGTATTGTAAAAGGATGAGTAGCTTGTGAGTTGTAGAGATATTAGTCTCCCTTACTAACTGAAGGATCACAACATGGATATGTGTCACTCATACTGAAAATTTTAAGGATTCCAGGTATCACTGACCATTTTTGTGGAAATGGCCTAACAAACAAATTCTATACTTATCCAGAGATGAAAACAAACAATGAATATTCATGTAGGCACCAAGATAGTGCTTTTGAATAGAAATGTAACAGCATCCCTTCCTGTGATCCTTTTCTTATTCAACACCAGATAATTCCTTCTATAGAAAGGCTGGGGCAGGTATAACTTGTATAGATGGAGGAAACATGCAGACATGTGGATTTTTGAGGCACTCTATGATGCTCGTGTGAAGATGTAGTAATCAGAAAGCCAAGCAAAATGAAAGAAAAGATTTATTAAAAAATGTTTTGTTGTGTTTAGTTTTGTTTTAACACAAGGAGTTCTGCTATGTGTACATGGAAAAAGTTATAATTGATGGATGGGCTCCAATTGTTCATCATTCATTTTTTATTACAGTATTCATGATTAATTAAGTTCAATTATTGTTTTTCCTGGTTCTGACCTGACTCCACCCCTTTTGTGAGAAGTGCCATTTACACATGCAAGTTCAACCATTATTTGAGTGGGGAAGTCTGCAGAATCGCCTTTAGCTGCAGTTAGCTTAATTTGAACCTGTTTCTATTTTCTTTTCCTTTTCTAGGAGGGTTGTCTTCAGTTCAAGTAAAAACGGTACCTCTGTAGCTCTATAATCCATGGCTGTTCTGAACCATGAAATGAATAAACAAATAAAGTATAATGACAAAATGTATGTATTTGGTTATTTAGTTCCAAAAATGTTGCAGACTCTGTTCACTCTCTCAAGTTCACAGTGCGATTATAGCCTCTCCAGCATTTTTGCACAGAAACTTCATTACCCAGCTGGTTTGAAAGCAAACCTAAAATAATGCTATCTATTCTCCATGCTGCTTGAGAAGGCAAATTCTGACTTGTCTTTTTGTACCCCCTCATTAGCCTGGAGGGGGTTGCAGTAGCCCCACAGCTTCTTTAAATTAGCAGTAACTCCTTTCCTCTGACCCCAGGTGCCACCACATTTAGGTAAACAATTCTCCCTCTGCCAGGACAGAAATTAGATTAATAGGCTTGCACATTCACATATTGCAAAGAGGGCTCTGCAAAATTAATCAGCCAGAAAATGTTGCAGCACAGACAAAATGATCAACAAGGGGGTTTGATCTTAACTTTCACCAGACAAAAAGAGTGGTAGAATGCTGGACACAGAAGATCTTGTGACAGAAGTCTTGTGATGACCCGGAGTGTGGCACAAAGGCAACACAGTCACATAAGTAAGAAAAGTCCCTTTAATACCTCCAACTTTGCCCCCCAGTGTTCAGTTACCTTTGGCTGGAGAAAAAACTCTCCCAAGAACAGTATTTAAATGAAGAAAATTCAGTCCGAAAACAAAGCACATATAAACTGTAAATAAAAATCCACAGAAACCACGTTGCAGCAATTAACTGACAGGAATAAGGAATTGAAGACTTCAAAGGCCAACAAAACACACAGTTGGGAAGACGTCAGGAACTCAGATAAGCCTCGACCATAAAAGATAACTCACGATTTGCTTCCCACGAGTTGCTGTGCGCAATTTCCCTTTTTAAACACTGTGTTCCCAGCTGCAGCTAATGAAGGGAATCAGGGCCCTTTCCTCTCCTGTAAGTCATGCAACTCACATTGCTCCCTTCTCCATTCCTCCCTGCATGCTCTAGGATGAAGAGGGGGTGGGCCTGGATCTTCCCCAGTTTCTTCCATAGCCACCAGAGCCACACTCCCACTCCCTGTCAGCTGCTCGGCCTTCCTCTCGGTATCAGATTCCAACAGGGGCATGACAAGTCTTCTGAATCAATGCCCAACATCTTGTACTGAAGGAAGACCAATTTCAAGGGTTAAAGAAAAAAAAAAAGACACTGGTTTGAAATGTGAGCATGGCATCCTCTTGTGTGATCCTCCATCAGAGATAAAGATTTACATAACTTTCATGAAGCAAGAAAGATCAAGTAATATTTATGCAGCGGTAATGGAATGCTGGCTACAATTCAACTTCAATGACCCAGCATTAAAACTGAGACATAGGTAGCCCAGAACAAGAAGCTCCCTTCAATTCCCACTCAGGTCTCAGGTTTGGCAACCTGAGAAGAAGGGTAACTCTTGTTATCTGTATGTCAGTAGCCTTTCAGAACTACTGCACTATGGATTATTGCCTGGTATCATTCTCTGATTAAAGTTGGACTTTAGGGAGCAGTTGTGATTGCCACTGTTGCAGTGGTGGTGTGTTACTGGTTTGGACCGGTTCTTCTGAACCGGTAGTAAAAAATGATCAGCTGAGAAGAGGAAAAAAAATAAAAAAAAATCCTCCAACAATCAGCTGAGAGGAAAAAGAAAAGTGCAGGATCAGCCCTCCCACCCGCCCTTGCACTTTTATCTTCTTTATCCTCTCAGCTTATTGGTGCTGAAGGTCTCAGCAGGTATGGGGGAAGCTGTACACTGGTGTTAGGCAAAGCATGCCCACCAAGCCACGCCCACCGAACTGATGGTAAACAATTTGAATCCCACCACTGCACTGTTGTATTGTCTTCCCTGCTACACAGCATCATTCCTGCCTGGCATGATACTACTGACATGCTGACTATAGACTCTCAGGGCTTTCAACTTCTACTGGGTGACAATGCATCTAGAGCAGCAACGAAGTTCACAGCCACCATAGCGGCCACGAACCTGTCCAAAATCATTGAAACCCTGATGCATATACTTCAAAATATGTGGGTTTATTATTATTTTTGTCTCAAGGCAATTGTAACATCATATGGTAGTGGAGGACATTCCTGCCAGTCTGTTGATATAGTCAGATCAGTATCTGTCTTTCAGCTTCTGGTATTACCCCACCCTTTCAGTGAGACAGGGCCTTTTAAAATGGCTTGCTCCAGGTGACTTATGGATCTGTTGAGTTCCCAAAGGAGCTTAGGGCATGGTGGACAATTCAGCTGAAGTTAAGGCTCAGCTTGGAATTGGTGAGTGGCTGAGGCCTTAGATCACATTGCCCCTATTCAGCCTCCCCTTGTGCATTAATCCCATGGTGCATCTTAGTTTTCCAAGGAGCTTTGGGAGATGTAATGCCAGAGATGCCTACAGCACTGTAACAGGAAGATGAAAAACATGCCTGATTGAATATGAATAATAACTCATATTCAGGATTATATAACTCACCAATTTGGAACTAGAAGTGATACATCAAATTATAACATGAACTCTACAAATAAGAAAACTCAAATTTGGAACATGACATGATTCCATGTACAAAATTATAATCCAAGAGTAATTTCCACATAGAGAAAAAGTTCTGATTTACTTTTTAAAATATGACGTTATATGGACATAAAGGAACTGAGGCATATTATTCCACCTAAGATTAGGTTAACGTCAATCTCAAGGTACTAAAAACGTATGTTTTTGCATGGGTTTGGTGTAAGGGCTTTTGGTTTTGTTATTGTATGAAGCTTGGCTGCTGTGTTTTTATTTTATTTTATATTATATATCTTAGTTGTTTTTAATGTTTTCTATTATAAGCTACTCCAGAGTTACATACTGTATGTGAGATGGGAAATTATACATAGCACAGCATAAGATAGCATAACATAACATAACACAGCATATAAGCGATGCTTGAGAAGGGTCCATGGCCTTGTCTGGGATGCAACACATCCTCTTCATGACCTGTTTTCCTTGTTACCTTTCGGAAGGAGGCTTTTTGGTATCTGAAGCAGAACATCTAGATTTAGTCAGCTTTGTTCCATAAAGAATCAACTTTATGAACTCACAAGTTTTTTCTTTCTGATAAGTATTCAAAATGGACAGTGATTAATATATATATGTATATACATGTATTGGTGTATGTGTCTGTGTTTGTCTATGTGTATATATGTGTGTGTGTGTGTAGATAGATAGATAGATAGATAGATAGATAGATAGATAGATAGATAGAGTATGTGTGTTATGTATGGGTATGGGTAGCTATATACTTTGAAAGCAGGAAACAGAATTTCATTTTTAATGTGTACCAGTGTGGTCACAGTAAAAAAAATGATAACAAAAGTTATCTTATACTGTATAGGTAAAATAAATCAATCAATCTGGACACCCATTTTGCAAGGTTGTTTCTTGTTTTTAAAGTGTGTGTTATTCAGAGTCACCAGTAGGCCTTTAAATTGTAATTAATTAGTCAATTAATTAATTTCTGGGATGACAATGGATGATCTGACTAGAATTGTACTGGAGAGTACATCAGCATAATAAATCTGTTAATCAGCAATTCAACTCTCACTAAAAGTTATCCAAGGAAGTAGATAGATGTTTAGCTAGCAACAGTGACGAGGAGTCCTTTTGACCTCTTCCAGATGGTGCTGAAGAAGTTGTATCGATCATGGTGGCATATGCATCAATCACTCCCTGATTATATTGCTCTAAGCTGGGCTAGGGAAAGTTTAAGGGTGTGGTTGTTTAGCTGTTCCTCTTCCTGGGTGCTGCCTGTAAGTCTACATGGTACTCAGCACTTTTATATTGCTGGACAAAGTTCTTCGCATTTAGGAAGTTTTGTTTTGGGCCACAGAAAATGCTGGAGTTTGAATATGGCCAATGGGCTGCTGTCAGGATTTTGAGATGGTACAGCTTAGGAAACAGAAGTCACAAGAATGACTGGAACTCTCCAGAACTTGTAAATGCTCCAGCATTGGAACATTTCAAGAAGGGATTGGATAACCATCTGTCTGAAATGCTATAGGATTTCCTGCCTAAGCAGGGGGTTGGACTAGAAGACCTCCAAGGCCCCATCCAACTCTGTTATTCTATATTCTATTCTGTTGTTATAATAGCAACATAATAATAACACAGGTTGAAAGTCTGAAAGAGATTCTCTCTCGCTTCTTATATTAAAAAGAATCAAAGTGGGTTAAACTGGATTTTTTTTTCTTCATTCTCTTCTGCTTATCCAGGCTAAGTTGATATTTATAAAATAGTTGCTGAATTTGTTCTTCAGGACCATCTTCATACTCCTCTAGAACTGCAAGTTTGAGATTTCTGTTCTATATTCTTTCTTTATATTAATAAGATTAAAAACTTCCTTCCTTCCTTCCTTCCTTCCTTCCTTCCTTCCTTCCTTCCTTCCTCATATTCTATACAAAAAAATCCTACATAGCTTACTGTAATATTAAATAGAACAGAATAAATAAAATCAACCAACCAAACAACAACAGTTCGAAATATATTTTACTATGACAATGTCTGGTTTCATAGCATATATTGGCTGTTAAGAAAGAAGTAGATGCAAGAAACTTGAGTATTCATTTCTGGCTAGCTGGCCAGTATAACTTAGTCATTAAATATAAAGAGCTTGGGTTACATATTTTCTCTCCAACTCAGAAACAGATGAGAGATTTTTATCTGCATTATGTATGGTATTAATCATACATTTTTTATAAACACAAGTGGCAAATAACGTAAGCTCCACAGTAGCAATTATATTTAAAGAAAATATTTTACCAGTTTTCTTTTAATTAACTGAGAGATACCATCATTTAGAACAGGTCTCACAAATCAGGCAGGAAGTGGTAGGAGAAATGTTGCGCGGGGAGATAAAATATTTTAAAATTAATTAAAAAATTTTTTTTAGTATTCTAAAGAATTATCTATATGGCTGCATAAATTGTGGCTCTAGATTTGAGAACATGAGAATTGGTTCCAAATATGCAGTCAAGTCTGAACACACAAAAAAGGCTAGTCTGAATTAAATTACATAAGCAAAATAGAAAACCGGACATAAATAATCACTTCTGATTGTTTTACTGACAACTTTTGACAAACATTCAGCGTAGCAAATGAATATGGACCAAATGATGAATTACTTGTTCTCCTGTTTGGCTGTCATATATTTAGATACATGATGGAAAAAGAAAACACTACAGGTAATCATATTTTATCTAGTGCAAACTTCTCCATCCTGAGCTCCAGTATACTCATTACCGATAATTCCTATACATTCATAAATACAATTACAGAATTTTCAACTATATCTCTATCATTCATTCTGCCAGCATAAATTCCACATAATTTTGCTTTTCTTCCCTATTTTCTTTGGATTTCTTGGATACAGAGTTAAACCAAATCTGAAATCTAATCTACATATTTAAAAAATAATCAGCGTCTATTCTTCTTTAGACCACAACTAAGAGTCATTTTATTTAATTAACTAAAAGCGTCTTAGGAATTGTAGCCATATAGTATACTGAACACAGCAATCACAGCAAGTGGTAGCATTTTAATTGATCTTGATATTAATTGCTCTTGACTTGCATCAGAATTAGTTAGCATTGAGAATAAAAGCCCAGCAGAAAATTCAGAATTGTAGATTAACATGGAAAATTAATAAACAAATCCTAGAACAGTACCTTTTCAACAACAACAACAAAAATACTCAGTCTTCCTTCTGAGTTGTAATATGTATGTATGTATGTATGTATGTATGTATGTATGTATGGTATTCAGCTTTGTTCGGGTATTTTCCCACGTCATTGTAGTTGTGCTTTTAAAGTTGTAGCAATGTTTCAACAGAATCTCATCTGCCATCATCAGGCTTCTGTATTGTGTTCATCAGGGGTGGGTTTCTACTGGTTCTGTCCACCTCTGTAGAATTGGTAGCTCTGAAGAACAGCAGACATAGAACCGGTTCTATGTCTACTGATGTTTTTGCCCCCGCGCCCACCTGGGCTCTTACCTGATCTTTATATTCCTGATTTTTCAACTTCAGCTGCCGAACGAGGCACAGCTGCAGTTAAAAAAACAAGAAAAGAGGGCTGTTTCAAAGGCTGCTTCTCAGCACGCAGCATGCTAGTGACGATTTACAGGCACGCGGCTCACAGCGGGCAGGGAAGCTCCTAAATCCCAAACTGGTACGAACCGGTAGTTAACCCTGTCGTATCCCACCCCTGTATATAGGTTTGTAAATTAGCTGAGACTAATGGTCTCTTTAAGACTTGACATTTATTTGATGGCACATCAATCAGTCACTCAATCAAAGAAAGAACTTTTAAATTTGCAGGTAAATAAAATAATATGATTATTTCTTTGTTTTTAAATGGTGAATACCTTCATTTCTCTTCGATAGTGGAAAGGATGGAACATCTCTTCTATGATATACTTAGCATCTAATAATTTTATTTTTTTCCTTTATAAAAAGGAAGTTGTTCGTTGGCTAAATGTTTAAAAACTGATTTATCAAACTAATACATCGATTAATTGTTAAATGTATACAGGTAGTCCTCAACCTGTACAGTGGCAACATTGACCACAATTGAGCCCAGAAATTATGTTGCTAACTGAGAAATTTGTTAAGTGAATTTGCCCCTTTTTATGACTTTTCTTGCTATATATGTTAAGTGAATCACCACAGTTGTTAATTAGTAACACAATTAAGGGAATCTAGTTTTCCACATTGACTTTGCTGGTCAGAAAGTCACAAAACATAATCACATGACCTGGGGACACTGCAAAGAATATGAACCAGTTGTCAAGCATCTGAATGTAAATCACATGACCATGGGGATGCTCAAAAGTGTGAAAAATGGTCCTAAGTCACTTTTTTCAGTGTCATTGTAACTTTGAACGGTCACCAAATGAACTGTTGTAAGTCAAGAACTACCTGTATTTGAAAATTAAAAAAAGAATAATATCTGGTCTATTAATATTCCACATTCCAATGTGCAGAAAAATGAAAAGTTTTATAAAACGGATTTGGGTTTTTTTGCTCTGCAAAATGTGTATCTGCATCATTGTGGTTAACCCTTATAAAATACTGTGCATTTCAGTATGAAATGCTTCTCAATCTACTATACAGCAATGGCATGAAAATGCCTCAGTTAGATTTGATGGGCACATAAGAAGGTATGAACTACTTTCATGCATTATAATGAAGTTGAGCAAGTGACCTTAGAAGATGCTGCTAAAAACTGAATGCTGTCCAAAATGAGGGTATCAGATTTTTTCTGCAATCTGTTTAATATAGAATATGTCACTAGGGCAGTTCTGCCACAGCTGTGTTTTTCTAGCAAAAGAGGATCAGACTGGTTTTTGGATTGGTTTGAAATGTGTATCTTAATCCTTCCTTCCTCCCTCCCTCCCTCCCTCCCTCCCCATTTTAAATAACCCACCAATATTTTATACATAATAGAATTGCAGAATGTAAGAATCAAATTACATCCAATAAATCACATTCCACCTTTACACTATTAAAATATAAACAAAAATATTGAATAGTACTTGGCAAAAGTGAGGTTTTCTGATTTTTCATAGAGAACAACACATTTCTAAAATGTCCCTTGTTCAACTCAGTTTCATAGTATCCTATTACCATATCAACATCACAGTTCTCAAATATTGCAATACAGAAACTTTCATATAAATAAATATACACTTCTCAAAAAAATAAAGGGAACACAAAAATAAGACATCCTAGATCTGAATGAATGAAATACTCTTATTAAATACTTTGTTCATTACATAGTTGAATATGCTGACAACAAAATCACACAAAAATTATCAACTGAAATCAAATTTAGCAACCCATGGTGGTATGGATTTGGAGTTACACTCAAAATTAAAGTGGAAAAAAACACTACAGGCTGATCCAACTTCAATGTAATGTCTTTAAAACAAGTCAAAATGAGGCTCAGTTGTGTATGTGGCCTCCACGTGCCTGTATGACCTCCCTACAATGCTTGGGCATGCTCCTGATGAAGTGGCGGATGGTCTCCTGAGGCATCTCCTCCCACACCTAGACTAAAGCATCCCCCAACTCTTGGACAGTCTGTAGTGCAACGTGGCGTGGGTAGATGGAGCGAGACATAATGTCCCAGATTTGCTCAATTGGATTCAGGTCTGGGGAACGGGTGAGCCAGTCCATAGCATCAATGCCTTCGTCTTGCAGGAACTGCTGACACACTCCAGCCACATGAGGTCTAGCATTGTCTTGCATTAGGAGGAACCCAGGGCCAACCACACCAGCATATGGTCTCACAAGGGGGCTGAAGATCTCATCTCGGTACCTAATGGCAGTCAGGCTACCTCTGGCGAGCACATGGAGGGCTGGTGGCTCACTAAAGAAATGCCTCTCCACACCATTACTGACCCACTGCCAAACCGGTCATGCTGGAGAATGTTGCAGGCAGAATATTCCCCACGGCATCTCCAGACCCTGTCATGTCTGTCACATGTGCTCAGTGTGAACCTTCTTTCATCTGTAAAGAGCACAGGGAGCCAGTGGTGAATTTGCCAATCTTGGTGCTCTCTGGCAAATGCCAAACATCCTGCACAGTGTTGGGCTGTAAGCACAACCCCACCTGTGGATGTTGGGCCCTCATACCACCCTCATGGAGTATGTTCCTAACCGTTTGAGAGCCACATGCACATTTGTGGCCCACTAGAGGTCATTTTGCAGGGCTCTGGCAGTGCTCCTCCTGTCCCTCCTTGCACAAAGGCGGAGGTAGCGGTCCTGATGCTGGGTTGTTGCCCTCCTACGGCTTCCTCCATGTCTCCTGATATACTGGCCTGTCTCCTGGAAGCTCCTCCATGCTCTGGACACTATGCTGACAGACACAGCAAACCTTCTTGCCACAGCTCACATTGATGTGCCATCGTGGTGAGCTGTGCTACCTGACCACTTGTGTGGGTTGTAGACTCTGTCTCATGCTACCACTAGAGTGAAAGCACTGCCAGCATTCAAAAGTGACCAAACCATCAGGCAGAAAGCATAGGAAATGAGAAGTGGTCTGTGGTCACCACCTGCAGAACCACTCCTTTATTGGGGATGTCTTGCTAATTGCCTATGCTTTCCACCTGTTGTCTATTCCATTTGCACAACAGCATGTGAAGTTGATTGTCAATCAGTGTTGCTACCTAAGTGGACAGTATGATTTCACAGAAGTGTGATTGACTTGGAGTTACATTGTGTTGTTTAAGTGTTCCCTTTGTTTTTTTGAGCAGTGTATTACCAGGCAAGAAATCTTTATTCCCAGAGAGCTGGGAGTGAGTGACTGGCTAAGGGGCCTCCCAACTGATTTCGTGTCTATGGAGATACTAGAATTCTTAGGCACCTGGATTCTAGTCTGATATCTTAATTGTTATACCATACTGGATTATCTTGAAAGGGGGTGTCAAACTCAAGGTCTGTGGGTTGAATCCAGCCTGTAGGGGTGCTTAGATCTGGCCCACAGGGCCACCCTGGAAACAGCAAAGGACTGGCCTGCAGTGCCTCTGCAGCGAAAATGGAGCTCAGGATGGCCGCCCTAACAGGATCTGTTTTGACGGCCTCCTGCAGCCATCTGTCAGAGAAAATGGATCTCAGGGGATATGCATGGCCGCCCCAAGCTCCATTTTCACTGGCAGAAAGCAGCAGGAGGCTGTCGCAGCTGAAACTGGAGCTTGGGAGCCTGTTTTTATTGGCAGAGCACTCAAGCCACCACAGACACCCCGGCATGAGTGATGTCAAGCTGACTATGCCCACCCTGACCACGCCCACCCTGGCATGGTCAAACACAACCCTGATGCACTCATCAATGAAATAGAGTTTGATATTCATGATCTAGAATTTTCCCTTTAGGTAGCCCATAAGTTAGAACTTTAATGACTAATGTCCATCCCTTGTAAAATAGCGTGTCAACTCATTCTAACATTAGGCTTCTATATCCCACTGAAGTTATATTGCCACTATCCATATATTGTCAGCTTTGAAATTCAGCTGCCACATTTTTTTTAGAGTTAAAGGAGTTGAAAAGTTCAAGGTTATTCTGTATGTCGTATTAAGAAATTCCAGTGGCAGTTAATTGGTTCTCGTGATTTATGAAGTGTAGAAGTGGGAGGAGAGAAGAGAGGAGAGAAGGTGGGTTCTGTGTAACGCACCAAAAAACTTTCACTTGGGAAATTGCTTTTGACATGACAGATCTGTTCCTAACAAATCAATTGGAGAGATAACGTCTCGGAGTGATTGATATCATGGATACTTTCTGGATGCTTGACATTTATTTCCCATGTCTAACTTTTATTTTTTGAATGGGCTTGGCTGATGCCCCTGAGTTCTTTTCCTAGAAATGGAGAAAGAACAGCAATCAGCTGAAGTTGCAGGTGTGCAGGGGGGAGCATGTGAGGGCCCTACCTCTGGAGCATTAATTGAACCTGCCAACCGTTGTTTAGAGGAGATGATGGATGCTTTCAGGATGGCAGTAGGAGAAAGAGATTTGGGAGCTATACCGAAGTGTTTCAACTCAAGAAGTTGTTATAACCCAGAGGTAACCCAGCTGTCTGAAGAGAAATCTTTCTCTAGCCCCAGGCATATGGCTATTCTGTCGGATTGGAGGGAAGAGAGAGACAATCGGGGTCGAATTTCTCTCAAGAAGACAACCCCCAGATTTTTCCTGGAAGTCCATCAAGGGCAGATTTACATCAACAGTTCCAGAATTTAAAGATGACAGATTTGGTCTCACAGTCTGTTTGGACCAGTGGAAGCTTGAGACCACCCATATTCATTTACCCAAATATTGTGAGGAACAAGGAGATATACAGATGCCAGTTGGAGGAAGCCAGAAAGAAGCCTCAACTAACAGAGGTATGTTGCAGCCTCAGAGGCAATCCCCTCATTTTCTAGAAGGAATTTTGCCCCCTGCAGAGACTATCCCTCCAGGGTGGGGATTTTATCCAGGCCAGGGGTGGATTCAATGCAAATGGCAGCCAGCACCAACACAGCCCTCGTCTGAAGGGGGTTGCCCAGACAGCAGACAGCAGCCACACCCCCTCCACCCAATCAGGGAACCAGGCCACACCCATCATTCTCCTGGCAACCACAATTGCAGCCCCAACCAGAAGTTCAGGGGGCCTACCCAGCCTACCCGTCCTGTTTCTTCCATTCCAGTACAACTTGAAAGAGCCTGGCATGTGCCACCTCCGCAACCACGACCCAGGCTGGACCGAATACCTTTTGAGGCCGTGTTCGATGGCTGCCATGAATATTTCAATTACTTCCTCACTTGAATCCAATCCCATATAGATTTGGAGATCAATATGCCACAGAGCGTGATTTGATTTGGTTATGGCCATAACAAATGAGATGAATGAAGGGGATGCTTCAGTCTGGGTGGCCCAATGAACAAGCCCCGAATTATATGAAGTAAACAGATTTATTCAATTATTAAGATTCAGATTGGAAAATCCAGACAGGGTAGAGAGGATGAAGAGAAGTTAATGGAAAAGAGGCAAGGCAAGCGACCATTGTCAGAATTCATTTGGGATTTTAGAAGGGTTGCAAGCCACCTCATGGATTGGCCTGAAAGAATGACTTTACAATATTTTTAAAAAGCCATTGATCCAGAAGTAAAGAAGGCCTGTGAAATTAGGGGAATCCCAGAGACCTTACAGTCGTAGTATATTGCCTCCCTTAGCTTAGATAACAGCATCAACCTGCATAGGAAACCCCTTCCGGCAGTCCTGACTAAGAGAATTGCGGCAAGGAGACCACTGACCGGACCAGCCAAACCTGCTTGTACCTAACCCACCAGGGTGCTGAAATGTTACTGATGTGGCCAAGCCGGTCATAGGGCAGCAGACTGTCTAGCCCCTGCTCCTGTGCCACAAGCTCCACAGTTGAAGCCTAATACAGCTGTTAGAGGTCAGAAGAATCAAGGAAGACCTCCGGGCATGGACGGGTTTGCCAAACACAGCTGGGAAAGCCCCCTCTGCGCAGATGGGAGCAACGGACTACCAGATCGACACCACGTCCCCAAAAACTCAATCTGTGAAGACGACCCAATGGTTAGTGATCCCATCATACCTTTTACAGTCAAGGTCAAGTTAGTGGTACCAAATACGGGCAAGGCTGGGGAGCTAGAAGCTATCATTGATACTAGCTGTTCCAGATGTCTTATCAAACTCCCCATCGTTGAACAATTGGGCATAAAGACTAACCCTCTAAAACGCCCAAACAGATTTGAGCAAGTGGATGGAAACTTAATTGGGGGGGCAGCCACTCAATTGACAGAATTAATCAAGATGAAATCACGAACTCATATGCTTCATAGTGGCCCCCAAGATGTCAGAATCAATAATACTGATACTTGCTTGGTTAGACAAATGGGCCCCGACAATCAAATGGGAGGATGGATTCAGAAAAATCCTTATTGGACCAGGCCCATTGCCTTCTCTTCCACCCACTACAAAGCCACCAGCCAGCTCAAACCCAGAGCCTGAGCCAGCATCCATGGCTTCCCACCTTCTCCCAGATAACCACCAGGTACCCGAACAATACAAAGATTTGGCTAAAGTATTCAGTGAAGAAGAGTATAATGTTTTACCTCCCCATCGTGCCACTGATTGCGCCATAGAATTAGAGCCCGGGGCGAAATTACCAAAACCAAAGATGTATTCCATGACGCCTGCTGAAATGGCTGAATTAAGGAAATACACTGACAGCAATTTGGAACGAGGTTTTATTGAGCCTGTCAAATCAAGATTATCTGCCCTCATGTTGTTCAAGGAGAAGCAAGATGGCAGATTGAGATTGTGTGTTTATTTTAGAGGCGTGAACACAGTATGCATCAAAAACATGTATCCTCTCCCTCTTGTGAATGACTTATTGAACCACCTGTTGAAGGGCAAAGTATTCACCAAGCTAGATCTAAGTGAAGCTTATTAACCGGGTCCACATCAAAGAGGGAGATGAGTGGAAAACTGCTTTTAACTGCCCTCTGGGTAGCTTCCAATTCAAAGTCATGCCTTTTGGACTTCAGGGGGCTCCTGCAGTGTTTATGCAGCTCATCAATGAGGTGCTACACCCGCACCTTTACTGGGGGGGTGTCCTCGTGTATCTGAATGACACCCTTATCTTCAGCAAAACCATGGAAGAACATGTTCAATCCGACAGGTTCTAGAAAAACTTCTAGCTGCCAAATTATATTTGAAACTCTCAAAATGCGAATTCCACAAAGGGTTGCCAGACTACCTAGGTTAACAGACATCCAACCTGGGGATTGAAATGGACCCCGGAAAGGTGAAAGCAGTGCTGGACTGGCAACCCCCCAGAACCCGAAAACAACTTCAAAGTTTCTTGGGGTTTGCCAACTTCTATAGACAATTCATTCCGTCCTTTGCTGATGTTGCCCTCCCGTTGACAGAGCTATTAAAAACAGGCCCATCACCCACCAAACCAAAGCTGAGTCAACCCCTGGCTTGGACTATGGACTGTCAGAAAGCTTTTGAGACATTAAAACGCCTCTTTGCAACAAAGCCCATCCTCAAGCAGCCAGATGCGACCAAGCCTTTTATTGTCCAAACAGATGCAAGTGATGTAGCAGTGGTAGCTGTTTTGTTGCAAAAAGATTCTGATGGCCTTGCGCTTATGTGTCCAAAAAGCTGACGGATGCAGAGGAAAGGTGGGCGGTCTGGGAGAAAGAAGCATTCACCGTACAATGGGCTTTATTGACTTGGAGGCATTTTCTAGAAGGGGCGCCAGAGGCCTTTGGGGTATGGACTGATCATAAGAACCTCGAGGTCTAAAGACCCCTAGGAGATTATCTCCCAAACAAGTCTGCCTGGCCCAATATTTCAAGTGATTCAATTTCAACATTAAAGTTATCCCCGGAGGGAAAAACGTACTGGCGGATGCTCTCTCCAGAAAACCTCAGTTTGACAGCCACCGAGAGGAAATAGTACAAGCCTTAATTTCAGACACTCAATTGGCAGGTCAAGTAACCACTCGAACCCAAGCTAACAGCAACCCCAAACACCTGGAAGATAAATTGACTGCAGAATTGAAAATGGCCCTATTGACTGATCCTTGGTTCCTGGACCATCAAGCCGAGTTGACAATGAATAGACTAGGTTGGAAAGGGACTAAGCTTTATGTTCCCACAAATAAGACTACTGGTACTAAAGCGTAATCATGACTCCCGGCTGGGAGGCCACTTTGGATTCCTAAAAACCCTACATTTACTAAGAAGACAGTTCTGGTGGCCAAAAATGAAACCTGATGTCGAGGACTATGTAAAAAGTTGTTCAATTTGTGCCACAATGAAACACAGAACTGGAAATCCCCCTGGCCTCCTGCAACAAGTTGATGAACCAACCCAACCTTGGGAAGAAATCGCAATGGACTTTATTGTTGAATTACCTATGAGTGAAGAGAATACGGTCATTGGGACTATAATTGACTTATTCTCTAAACAGGCCCATATTTTGCAAAGGGCTTCCATCTGCGAAAAAACTTGCAAAGCTGTTCATGAAACATATCTATAGACTCACATGGTGTACCTCACAGGGTAATATCAGACAGAGGGGTACAATTTACCGCAAAATTTTGGAGAGAATTTCTGAAATCCATTGGCTCCTCTCAAGGGTTATCCTCAGCTTTCCATCCTGCTTGTAACAGAGCAGTGGAGAGGACTAACACCATGATTGAACAATACATTAGATGCTATGTAAATTATCAACAAGAAAATTGGGCTGAGTTATTATCTTTTGCAGAGGTTGCTTACAATAATGCAGTACATAGCAGCATGGGATTAACTCCATTCCAAATCAACACTGGAATGGATTTTGTCCTGATGCCAGAGTTACCTAGACAACCTCCCTCATCCATGTCCCTGACAGAATGGAAGAACTCATTAAAGAAAGGGTGGGAAGATACAAAAAAAGCTTTGAATGAAGCTGCAAAAATTTATACAAAACAGGCGGATAAACATAGATCCCTTCAACCACCTTTTAAAGTAGGGGACAAAGTACATTTGTTGACCAAATATCTTAGGTTGAAACTGCCCAGTAAGAAACCGGCTGCAAAATTCTTGGATCCATTCCCAATTTCAAAGATAATCAATCCGGTCACTGTCCAATTTTGTCTTCCTCGACTATTGGGGCAAAATTCAACCAGTGTTCCATTGTAGTTTACTAAAACCAGCTACTATATCGATGATAAGACCACTACCACTTTTTTCTTTTCTTTTAGGAGGAGGAGTTTTCAGAGAGGGGGGGGGACGCCTGTCAGGTTTGAAATTCAACTGCCACATTTTTTTTAGAGAGTTAGAGGAGTTGAAAAGTTCAAGGTTATTCTATGTGTTGTATTAAGAATTTCCAGTTGCAGTTAATTGGTTCTCGTGATTTATTAAGTGTAGAAATGGGAAGAGAGAAGGTGGGTTCTGTGTAACGCGCCAAAAAACTTTCACTTGGGAAATTGCTTTTGACATGCCAGATCTGTTCCTAATAAATCAATTGGAGAGATAACGTCTCGGAGTGATTGATATCATGGATACTTTCTGGATATTTTGAAAGGAAAGTTTCTTCAAGTGTAACATGCACAGGTTTAGAACTGCAGTGTAATCCAGCTTTCCTTCTTATTTCTGGTGGGAAAGTACATTTATAATGAATGACAAACTGTATGGGCCTAGAATACAGAAGTAGAGATTAATCCATTTTTTAAAATAAGATGAGAAAAAGTATTTTTTTTTTCAATTATAATTTTACATGTAGTTTGCATTATAAGAATGATATAAAAGACTTGGCTTAAGAAAAAGGAAGATAACTTCATATGATTCAACTTCAGTTATATCATTATTTTCCAACAGCTCTTGCCCTAATTATAACTATTTATTTAACAGAAAAGTTGTTGAACAAGGATTCTTCTATTTTGTTAGGGATCTATTCAGATGTTCAAAATTCTTCTTCTTTTTGCTCAGATATTTTTTAAAAATTTGTGGCATCAAAGTTTTTAGCAAAAGGGATTTTACAAGAGAAGCAGCTGAGAACACAAGGTCAACTTGTTAACACACTTCATGACAAGACTGCAGGGAGAAATGTGAATGGGCTTTTAAAGAGGTTCAAATAGTGCAAAGTTTGTTGAGGGGGAAATGCTCCTGGTCTCTTCAGGACCTTGCTTATTATTATCTATAAGTTTATATTCTACATGCAGAGAATGACTTTCTCATTATCATGCAAAGCTCTTCTAAAATCTTAGCATTTGTTCAATGTGTTCTGCTCTTTCATAGGCTTAGTACTGTACATCTACAATGTCAGGGAAGTTTTCCAAACCTCACAAATGGCACCTCCTGGATTCTATTTATCTGGATCCTTGCCCAGCATGGCTTCAACACATACACAACGTAGTTGTCGCTGCCAAATTTTGTTCTGAATGCAAACCTTATTACTGGAAAGTGTTTAATGTCTGTTTGCTTGTTTTATCTAGAGAACTTGTATCTCACCTTTCAGCACTGCAGTTCCAACACAATAAAACCAAAATAACAAACACTGATCAAATGAAGCAAAGCAACCGGCAAAAATAGTAGCAGCAACTGGCAGCCAGCAGCAGCAGGTGTAGCAGTGTTAAGATGAAAACCTTAACAGACAGCTGGAAATCCAACAAAATAACAGAATAAACCATTCCTCAAAATTACTTCAGATGAAAAGGATTGTTGTATCTAAGAGAATGAAAATTGACATTGGTTTTCCCATGGATGAAAGATAGATATATAAACTATGATGAGTTATTGCTACAGAGAAAAATTATTTTCTTGTCTTTACTGACCTATCCTCTAAAGCAGCGGCCTCTAACCTTTCTGGCTCAGCAGACAGGCAGAGGAGGTGACAGCGAGGTTGTGGGGTAGACAGGAAATGATTTCACTTGTGTGTAAGTGTCGCTTTCACAAAGGCAGCTTTGCAAGCATGCATGCACTTGCCCATGAATTCCATGGCCCAGTCTGCTGCGGCCTGGAGGGTAGGGAACCTTGCTCTAA
Organism: Pseudonaja textilis; assembly: GCF_049901715.1. Taxonomy (NCBI): domain Eukaryota; kingdom Metazoa; phylum Chordata; class Lepidosauria; order Squamata; family Elapidae; genus Pseudonaja; species Pseudonaja textilis. The sequence continues at coordinate 93,201,972 of NC_141990.1, forward strand.
AGATGGGAACGGATAGAAAAATAGGTGGTCAGTACAAGACATTTAGAGAACCTGATCCCAGGTCTTTAAGGTTTTTATTAAAATCTACTACTTTGAATATTGTACACAGATAAAATTAGATACCAACAAGGAATTATTGTATAGATATTATAGCTTGGTTAGTTGATAACCATGTCAATTGAATTATGTATCAACTAATCATTCCAAACAGTCTTCAAAGGCAGACCCATAGAAAACACAAATGCAGTAATCCAATCTTATGGCAACATAGAGCTCCAGTCAAAGTTTAAGTAGTGTTCTTTTCAATGATGCTTACGTTGCCTTTCCTGAAGTTTCAGGTTGTTCATAAATCCCCAAACGTTTATTATATGAAAGTTATTTAATAAATACTACTTTTATTAATAGTACTATAAATTACAACAACAAAAATATTCTCTTGGATAGTCTGATTGACCTGTGGGAGGGTCAATATTGACCAATTAAGGGAACTCTGGTTTACATTGTTTAAAGAAACCAGAATCGAATTTCCAAAAAAACAGTACTAAGACATACATAGGATTTCTTCGAAGAGCTCTCCTTTTTATACCATGGATGAATATTTGCTGCTTGGTGACAATATACATTTACATATTAATTCATTGCGATTCTATGTTCACACCATAAAAGTGCATTTGGGTGAGTCAGCAAATTTGAAAAGGTATGTCAGCAAATTTGAACTATTCTTTAAGCAGAACTCAGAAACACACAGGGGGAAAATCAATGTTAGACAATGTCTAACAAAATAGAAATTCAATCTGCTAATGCTAGAAATATTTTAAGCCTGCATGGGTCATTCCACTGACCTCGGAGAGACTCGAACTGCCAAACTGCTGGCAGCCAGTGATCAGCAGAAGTAGTACTGCATTCTAACCACTGCACTACCATGGCTCTTTTCTCTTTACCTAGAAGAGGGGTGTCAAACTGGCAGCCCATGGGCTGGATGTGTCATGTGAAGGCCATGCCCACCCCAGCTCCATCACAAACCATCATGAAACATCATGTGACGGCAATGTGACACTGCGAGTTTGACACTGGTGACCCTAGAGCTTATAGGTATCAATTACTTTTCATCAATGAAACCTGAATGTATTCTAGAGAATAAAATCACACATAGAATGTAAGTTTCTATGAACAAAAATGCAAACATTGTTTGAATGATGAAATTTCAAAATGATACAAGAAAATGGGTCCTTTTCCAACCTATCATGGTTTCACTGATTTTCATCCAACTGAACAACAGATGCCTTGAAGACAGCAATTCAGTTTGCTATGTGATAATCCATAGAATCAGGGATTTTTGGCATTTCTTTCTCTATTAGGCAGGTTTTACCCATTTTCATTTTCTTTCAATTTTGGCTTAGTTTCAGGTGGAAGGTGCCATGCCACTGCTAAAAAAACCCTGCTGAATATTTTCCTCACACATTTCTCCCGAAGTAAGTAAGTAAGGTTTATAACTAAGTTGAGAAGTTAATATCTACAAAATGTTGTAGCAAAACAATCATTTTATGTATCCATAAAATGCAAAGAAATCAAAGGAAGAACACTTTATATTCAAGTGATTATGAAGAAACATGTCAATTAATTGAAAAAAGAAATTATGCTGAAATAATATACAAACATCCATTTTCAAATAAATATGGATAAGTATATACATTACAAAATATCCAAAATATTTCAGTGGGCAAATGGCTGGTCCTTGGGGCAAAATGCAGCCACATGGTTTGATAGATATTCATAAACCAAAATGTGGTGTATAAAGTGAGGCAAGCATCAAATTATATACTACTATTTATCTGTATGTATAGTAAAGAAGTCAGGAAAGCCCTTTAGATGAGCTGAGCTATATTAATCTATCTTTGAAACTGCCACAATATAAGTAAATCACACTTCTGCATTGCCAACATGATGCCATCAGGAAGGAATTAAATAAAAGGTAATCAGATCCTGTTCAGAATTCATTCTTTTTCTCAGAACCAGAACAATTTAGTGCTAAAAACAAATAGATCAAAAATCTTTTTAAATAAAGGGATTATTCCAAATCCTTGGGATAAGAAGCTCCTCATTTAGGTTTTATATTTTAAAGCAAAGCTATTGAACTGAACTTTCTGGAACAGAGGAATGAGTGAAGAAAATCACTCTACTTTTTTGGAAGATAAAAAGGGACAGAGAAATTAAATCTTGCTTTTTGATCAGATTTTTGTATTATGATTATCATTATTACCATTACTGGAATACTATATGTTATACCCTTGATTTCATCAAAGCATTTGAAATTAACTCAAAATAACTCAAATTAATTGGTTAACACACTAATTAAGTGTGAACTTGATGACATCCCAATTAAGCAGGTATATAACTGGCTTAGAAAGCATGCTCTAAGCATGTTCGTCAATGGTTCATTATCAAACTGGAGCAAGATATCAAATGGGATGCCAAAATATTTTTGGCCCTGTATTCTTTAGCATTTTTATTAATGTCTTGGATGAAGACTGGTGCTGACATAAAATTGGGTATCATTACCAGAAACTGAAATAACCATTTTGATAGATTATTGAAAGAGATTGAAAATAATAGTATCAAGTTTAATAGAAACAAATGCAAAAATTTTCCCTAATAAAACATAGATACAATGCATAAGGATAATATGGGGAATATTGGGCTTTGAAATAGTACTTAGCAATAAAGAAAAAATACTGATGTATTTGATTATTGGTGTTGCAGGAGATTCTTGGGGAAACAGATCAACCCAGAGTTCTTATTCGCGGCAATGATCATACTTCAATCACATTATGCAAATATTTAGTTTTCTGAAGAAGTTTAAAATACCAACAAACCTGGAAGGAAAGCAAACAAGAGGACAAAGGTGAAGAGAACCAATTTTAGCAGTGGTGGGTACACTATAAAATGCACTGTTATATAATGTGTGTGAAATTTTTCCTTTAGACACCCAGTCTTATACATTTTTAAATTTCTTTTTGTCCCCATCTCAATTCAATCTGAGAGAAGGAAGAGTTCTGAGTGAAACATATGTCTGTCTGTCCACCCACCCATCTGTCCATTTATCCATCCATAAATGACTTTATTTTTTTAGTGTTTGTATTTTTCCAAAGCAGTGAAATAGCTTCAACAATGAAAGTAATATTGTCCACAATATAAAGTGACATATAGCTCATTCTAAGAGCTGATTCATACATGCATCTCTATTATTGTATAATTTGCTGCCTAATGCATGGACAGCCTCCAGTAAACTGCTTTGCATTTGTTATGTCTCTGATGTTTGATTTGTGAGGCTCATTTTGCATATCATTACTTCATGCTGCAGTTATTAACTGATGAGCAAGCATGTGTGTGATTTCTTCTTAACAGCTGGAATCTGACAGGTAAAGAATTAGATAACATTGTGGTCCTACAATGATCTCTTTGTTTTCTGCTTTGGACTTTTATCAGCCTTTGCATGAAAACTAGTATCTCATATCACTTTTCTTACCAGAACACTCTAGAAATGCAAGAAGTAACTTTTTTCATTCCTAGAGTGTTCTGGTAAGAAAAGTGATATGATTATTTTTCTGGCCCTTCTGTTATTCTATATTCTGTTATTCTATATTATTCTATATTATATTCTATAATAACAGAAGGACCAGAAACATAATTTCATCATGGGCATCCTCAGGAAGGAGCAATGAGCTGGGACAAATAATGACATATATGTCATGACACAATGCAAGAATATAAAGGGCAGAGTTTGCATAATGATTTCAATAGCACATATTTAGATCTTTGGGCAAAACCTTGGCTTACTGCAGACACCCTCAATCTCAACTCTTCTGATATAGGAAAAACTGTGCCCTTGTTGGTGGCCATACATCATTCACTTAAAGAAGCTAAATCCAGGAGATTTGGTTTCCCTGCTCCTCATAGAATCTGTTCCATTTTTGGAGAGTTTGTGGTATCACCTGTAATTTTTACTCAAATTCTTCTAAATTGGATCTCTTGTCTGGCACCCTGAAAAATGTGAAATACATTTAAAAACTTTTCTTGCTATACAGGTCATAGTGGATTTCTGCATTAAACCAAGGGCTCGATTAGATCTCCTCCTATTCAAATGTCCGAAGATAATAATATTATAATTCCTTCCCTAAGCTAAACATTGTCACAGTATATTCATGAACTGTTCGTTTTTCTGGCGCTGAACTAATGCTGTCCAACTTTGAATAAATATGTCTAATCATTTCTCTTTCTCCTCCCAAAATAATCCCTAAGCCATTCACCATCTTTATTACTCACTTCTGAGCAATAAATAAATGAAGTAAAGAAACTTTTCATGATGGAAGAATTTTAGAAATGTAATTAAATTACACAATTTTCTTGTTTCATTTTAAATGTTTATCTTTTCCATGGGCTCTGCTCAAAATAGATTTTTAAAAATCTGAAATCTGCCTCTCACTAATTTCATTGATCTAATGATGATACCAGAAGGAAACTTTTAGGATCAATTTGGATATAAATCTTTAAAGAAAAAAATGGAAAGCTTATACTGCATGTCCAGTACTTTTGGTAGATATTATTGACGTATCTTGAAAGTTATTTCCATCATAATTTGAATAGTAAAATTCTCACTGTCCTTTTTATTGTTTTTGGCTATAGCTAAGAGGAAAATCACCTTTTAGGATTCTAAAATGATTGTCACTGCTGAACAAGAGTGAGAAGGCCAATTCAATCTAATTGTAACAGATCAAGAATTTCCTGTTAATTCTAATGGAGCCCTTCTGCCCAATAACCTCAATGTGCTGATCTAATTGTGGTAAAAAATGTAGGTGAAACTTAAAGTGATCCTAGGTGTGACAGTGCAGTGTACCTTTCATTCTACGTTTATTATTCAAATTTATACAGACAATTATGTTAAAATTGTTAAAATTAATGGGTAACATGACTTATCTGTTCTGGGTAGGATCAATTTCAAATCTAGCTTTTCATTTGGTTATAGATCTCCAGGAGTCTTGGGCACATAAAGGTAAATGCACAGGGTATATGCAAAAACTTTACAGTAACAACACTGTCTGCTTGCTTCCTGATTAATATCCCACTGAATAAGAACATGCATTAAAAAGCCAACTGGCAACTTTTTTGTTGTGTTTTGTTAACCATATTTTTCATCTCATGGAGTAATATAATGTAATCTTGTTCTAATTATCTTCAAAAGGGGACATGAGGCACCAACAATCCATGGAAATAAACACAATTTTACTTAACCAAACACAATTGTTGCCCATAAACACTTAGTAAAAATAAGACAAAATTTTAAAATATTGTTGAACAATTAGACTAGCATAAACATATCAGCATTAAAGAGTTACATTGTTCAATGTTGTCTTGTTTAATTTGAAACAAAATGAGCTTTTTGTCAACAATCATCATTATGTTTGTATAAAAGGACTTCTAACATTTCCAAAGATAATGTAGTACCTATAGGATAGGCTGCTTTAAACAGAAGTGATCATAATGCATGATGTCACACGACTGCATTGCTTAAACGATGGCAGTCCCAGCAGTCCCCATTGACATCGTGATTGCTGGCAGACTCCATTGCCTTTGTTAACAGAATACCACTGAATGTTAGGCAAGGATCTAACCTGTTCCAAGCCACTTCCTCCTTGGTCCCTCTCAGCTCTGAGCCTTTGTAAGATAACGGACTGTCTCTGCTTCGACCCCACCCCCAACTCACTCATCTCCACTATCTCTGCCTTTTTGACCAATCTGTACAACAGCACTCCTCAGGGTGGAAGACGATGTTCAGGTGCTTACCTCGTGCTTGGATGCTTTGGAGGTCTAGATGAAGAAGAACTGGCTTAGACTCAACCCTGGCAGGATGAGTGGCTTTGAGTCAGGTGTGTTCTTATCCTTCACTGTTGAAGGGGTAGCAAACACCCAGACCTGAGTTGGTGCACAATTTGGTGGCTTTGTCAACTGTCAACTTTGGGTTGGATTACGGGAACTTTGCTGTGCATGAGACTACCTTTGAAGACCACCTAGAAAGTTATACATAATTTAGCATGCAATCTTGCATGCATGATTGTGAAATTTTGTCCTTTGACCTTACACTGACATTGTGTGACTTCCAGTTGCTTTCTAGTTGCAATTCAAGGTGCTGTTTGTCTCCTTTAAAGGCTAAATGGCATGGGGACAAGTTATTTGGGGGGACTGCCTTTTCCTGAGAATATCTGCCTGGCCTATCAGGTTAGGCAGGCTGGGTGTGGTCCATATTGCCATCTGGTGGGATCTTGGAAATATGCATTTTCTGTGGCTGCCTCGATCATTTGGAACAATCTCTACTTTGACATTTGGAGTGCTTCACCTCTATCAGTCTTCTGGAAAGCTGCAAAGACTTGGTGTTTGTCCAGGCATTGCGCTACGATAGAAATGAGCCCAATAAATGTTAATTTAAATATGGAATTAGCGGGATGTTGTTCGGTGGTTTGGATAATGTTGTTATATTTCTTTTCTTTTTATTAAGTATCATTGAGGAATGTCTAGGATTACTACAGTATATATAAAATAAGGGGCATACAAATTTCTAAACAAATAAACACATGCACAGTGCAGAAACATCCATATATTTCTTTCTCTCTCAGTTATTTCCCAGCAATAAGAGTAGTTCAAGAATAGGCCAATTTTTCAGGTTTGAGAGAGGGAAATCTTATGATCTCTCAGCAACAGTGACATCTTTTAAAGATTTTCTTAATTATAAAAATATATATGTGTGCTTACATCTTTTGCTTAAGAAGATTTAGTTTTAATTTCTATGAGCACAAGCATTTCACCACCAGTGAATTCCCATTTACTAAGGTATTACTCCAAATGATAGCAAAACATTGAAGACCGAATAAAGGAATATTATTCTATATTGTACAAAAGGTATTTTGTCTTTAGTTTATGAAAGACAGCAGGAATTTGGAGTAGGTAATTGTGCAAACAAGCACTGGGAAGACTAGCTAGAATCAAAGTTAAATTCAGTAATCCATTCAATATGGCAACTGGTACTGTGCCACCAAAAAGAGTTGAGAGAACATTCTGTTGCAGGGCTTTAACCTTGTTTTGTTACTGAATCCATACAAGGAATTAATAGTAAGGCTATGGTTAATATATTAAAGAAATTGAGTTTGTTGACAACAGAACATATATGATAGCAATTGTAGCTTAGAACATTTTGCAAAATACAGAATTTCAAGGCATTGCCCACATTTAATAGACTTGGATAGAGAGAACATAAACATAAACCTATTGAGATAACAGGGTTAGAAGGTACACCCTACAGCTCTTCACCACTTCTGCATGTGCATACGTTAATCGCACAAAACAAAACTACACAGCAGAGATGTTATTACTTCAACACTGTTTTCTATTTTTTCACATGCATAATATTTAGATCTTTCGTATTTTGCTTCACAGTTGGGAAATGTTTATATTTTATTCCTCATTCCTGACTTAATAAGTGGCTGAAATGTTCTAATTATTGTGTAGCAGAAAAGAAGCAATATAATACAGTGAGGGAGTAAATGGATTTTGATTAGAAATCTGAGACTATGTTTTCTTAGCAGTAAAGATTTTGCAAGATTTGGTGGCTACCTGAAGAAAAACTAGGCAATTTCCTTGGTTCAGAAATGGCTTGTCAGTGTCCAGGATAGTTTTCAACTCCCCAATGTACAACTCCCCTAGAGACCAGGACTCTCCCTGTGGTCCTCCAGTCCTCTTCCTACTTAGCTTCTGAGATCAGACAAGCAGATGACACCTGCACTCAATTGACTCAATTCTTTGTAATTAACCAAAAGGTGCTTTTTCAAGAGGCAATTGAACTTTCTGATTTTTCTTTGCAGACATTTAGCTTCTCATTCAAGTCCAGTTGCCTCTTGAAAATGCACCTTTGGGATAGCCATGACCTGGATGACTGAGAATCTCCATAGATATCCTGATAATTAAATGGTTAAGTCTATAAAACTATGAGTCTATGGAGGCCAGTTTGGTCTAGTGGTTAAGGCACCAGGATAGATACCAGAAGACTATGAGTCTTGCCTTAGGTATTAAAGCCAGCTGAGTCTCTCTCTCTTAGCCCAATTCGCAACACAAGTTTATTGTTTGTTTGTTTGTTTGTTTGTTTATTTATTTATTTATCTATCTGAATTTGTCAAACAAAAATGAGAACAAGAATAAGAAAATAAAAATACAATAACAGGGACAATAGGCACTGCCCCCTCTACTGACCACTTAAATATGAAGTAAGGTCCACAGAAGTCAATTTGTCACTGAAACTGAAAATTTGTAGCTGTGACAACTGAATCAGAAAGGGCATTGCAGATTTTGACAACTCTATTACAGAATTCATATTTTTTATAGTCAAGTTTAGAACGATGTACATTGAGTTTAAAACAGTTGTTTGCACGCGTGTTAAATTTATTGTTGTGGGGAAAATAGAAAGAGGAAGGAGTGTTACGTATGTTTGCTGCCTTGAGTTATTTAAAAATCTAAATAAGTCTAAATTGTTTTTTTAGTAACCGTACTAAACAGGGGATTTCCCATTGCCTTCCCTCCTTCCTTTATATCAGTGGTTGCCATCTGGTGGGCTGCGGCCCACTGGTGGTCCATGAAAAAATTTTGGTGGTCTGCAGAGAAATGTCACCCCCAGAACACCCCCCAAAGCAATTAATCCAGGCTGCACAGAAACACAAGATTGCGCCGCCCACATGGCCCGCGGGAACCCTCCCTGCCCAATCACTCCTTACCCGGCAAACTTGCCTGCTAAGTTGCTATTTTTGCTTTTTTCACCCCCGACTATCAGCTGTTCTGCTGTGTTGGGAGATTTAGATTAGCTAGGAAGCAGGAAATGATCGCATTTCTTGCTTTCTAGCTAGTCTTTAGATCTTCGGCTCTGCTTTTAAGCATAGCCAAAACTCCCTTAGGACTGAAGGTTCTATTATTCAGTGCAGACTCACGGCAAGCAAATTTTATCTGACAGACTCAGGTAGCCGATGGCAGATAGATAGATCTCTGAATGAATCTGTGATTCTGTGAGCAACTCAATCTGCCTGCCTGCTTTGCCTGATTTTGGGTTAAAAGTTGCCCTTTTTTTAAATAAAAAAATTCAATATTTATATAAATATTTATAATATTTACAAACAAGCCATGCCCAGCCAGTCACATGACCACTAAGCCACACCCACAAATTAGGCCATGCCCACAGAACCGGTTAGTGGTCCCTGGGATTTAAAATTATGAGTTTGGTGCTCCCTGAGGTCCAAAAGGTTGGAGACCCCTGCTTTATGTAATGTATTCAGTATCAGAATTATTGAAATGTGTTCCTTGCTACTCTAGTCTTATTTCATTTGATTATATTACTATAAATTTACAGTAATTATGCAGTTCATTTGTAATGTATTACTGTAAATAAGGAAGCATTATCACCATTTAAAAAATAATGGATGCATTAATTCTCAAAGGCACCTTTGCTTAGAAATAATATTTTGTATTCTATTAACTGGCATCATTATTGGAAAGTCTAATGCTTCCGTTTAACTATTTCTGTGTTTCTGTCTTTGGGTGCTTGAAATGTATGTGGAGGTTTTTTCCCCCTGGCTGAGTGGGTGAGAGATACCATCTAGAATTGAAAATACCTGACAACATTTTTCTAGGAAGCCCAATGTAAACAATGTGCATGGAACTCCAGATTCCCACAACTGTCCATGCAGACCTCTATCTATATAACAGATGGAAACAAAAGGCAAGCCTCATTTTCATCTTTATTTCTCCAGGAAGTTATAAATGGAGTGTTGCCAAGTTAACCCCTCTTAGTGATACTTTCAGAGGAAATATCCTCAGCTCCATGGATCTAAAAATGGGTCTGGAAACCAGAACATCAATATGATTTTATTTCAGGTGACCTCCATTCTGGAAAGTCAATTTACTGAATTTTTAAAAATATATCAGGGGGGAAGCTGCAAAACATTATGGTTTTTATGATTATATCAAATGAAAACATTTGCTCATTCAGAAAGCTGCCCCATGATCAGTCAAATGAATCAATATAAGTGGCTGAAGGGGAGATTTTGATATTAATCAGTGTGAGTGTCATTCCACCAAAAGCTTTCAAGCTCCATTATTGATCTTAAGAGGAATATGAGTGAAATCAATAAGACTTAAAAGAGCTTAGCTATGGGGGGCATATCTTATTTTAAACCCTCTTGTAACGTTTAATTAGTTAAAAATAGGCCTAGTTCACATTTTTTAAGGCTAAGCCTTTTTAGGGGAAAAAATCCTAAATCTATTTCTGTTTTGCTTACTGTGAAGAGTAAAATTTATCGCCTATTATAGATTCACTATGCAATTTTTATTTAATTTGCAGAGCCCTGAAATATTTGCAACAGATGATATGGACCACAATACTGCTAACTATGCTATTGCTAAAAAAATTAAATTTTCATTTACATTTTCATTTGTAATACAAAAATGAATCTAAAATAGATGGAAAAAATATTTGTGCAGTAGAGTTAAGGAAATTATATAGTTGTCACTGAATAGGCAATCGAGATTGAAAAATATTTGGGAAACTAAACATTTGATTAAAGATGTGGTTCATACTGAATCTTTTTAAATTTCCTCTTATGTGATTCTGCGTGTTAATTTGAAAGCATTTTATCTTCTTGAAATGTATTACACTTGAATTGCATTAATAGAAGTGCTTTTTTATCTGGACAGAATTTCTGTTTTAAGTCTCAAGTTTTATTTTAAATATATATCGTCTGGGAGAAGTAACAAATCCGGTTTCTACCCTCAAACATATTCCAAACTTCTCCTTGGAAGTAATCATGCAGTAAAAATAAGTAGGAATTCATTATTTTCTCATGAGTCTCTGCTCAACATAACCCTATATGAGAAGAACACCATACTCTCTAACTGAACCATACAGCCTTCAGCACCAATTTGCAGTTGAAAGTATAGATAACACAGCACTAGTTACATTGATTATTTTTAGTATGATAAAGAAAAACAATGATTCATATCTGATCCTAATGTTTTCCTGTTTGTGATGGAAGAATGTTTTATACCCAAATTATTCATCTTGGTCACATCTATTTTCGTGTACAAGTGGTTGTCTAGTAATATAAGCATAATGCTGCCTGGTGAGAAACATCATGACAAATATGCTGGAGGGAAAAAAAAATCACCCAGCAAATTGAAGATATATATTCTTTCCACTAAGCTACCCTTATGCGCTGCCAAGTGCAACCAAGCCAAAGAGTAAGAACACTAGAGAAAGCTTCGTGGTTCACAAGTGGCCTTTTTCAAAGAGATTCAAGCTGACACTAAGGGAGCCTTTTCAGAAAACGAGAGGACACATTCACGCTGTTCTTTCTGGGAAGACATTTATATCAAATATTCATGGTAGTCTCTTGTCTATACAAATTTGGTTTGATAGTGCAATTGTGTCAGACTCACCTGGCACCAAAATTCAGTTGCTTTGCACTTTCTTCCTAAACAATACATTGTTGGCTGTCAAGAGATGGAAAATGATGCCATATCGAACTGCTTTATGACCTGTGCCTCATTTTTTCTAAAGACCTGAGCTAACAGCCTCCTTTCTGGAAGCCTATATTCCAGTATCATTTTTCTTTGTGAATGTTTATCAGAAATCTGGAATTTCATAAGGCAAGGCAGAGATAAAAGATTACTCACATGCAATGCCATATTAGAAAAGCAATGCTCTGGTCCATTAAACTATGAGGGAAAAGATATATTGCAGGGACGCATGAACACAAACAAAAATAAGAAGATGTATAAGTGTGTGTGTGTGTGTATCTATCTATTTATATCTATCTATGTCTATGTCTATGTCTATGTCTATGTCTATGTCTATGTCTATGTCTATATCCATCCATCCATCATCTATCAAATAGTGTTTCTTTCCAGGTTGTTCTGTCCCTTATATTTTTGTGGCTTGTGTCAGCAGGCAATAATTTATTTTCAATTCAGATAGTAAATAAGGAAAAATAATTACGTGCACTAATAAGGATTTGGAGAAAAAAGTATATTACAAAATCACTCACTTCTGTATTCTTTATCCTCCCCCCCCCTTTTAAATGTGAATGACATTTGATAAATCCTGATAATACATATGCTTGTGTGTGTACATGTGTAAATACATGAACAAATAAGGACTTCTGTTTTCACCTATCAACAATTGATAGTGCCTTGCCATAAAGTCAGGGTTGGGATTCTACCAGTTTGGCCCAGTTTGGATGAACTGGTAGCTCTGAAGATCAGCTGGGAGGCAACCGGTTTGCTCCGAAGATCAAGGTATTTCCTTTTTTCCCTCCCACCGATCAGCTGTTTTCCTAAGATCAGCTGTGCCACATGATTTAGATTAGCTAGAAAGCAAGAAATCATCGGATTTCTTGCTTTCTAGCTAATCTAAATCAGGTGGCACAGCTGATCCCCCCACTCGCTGTTGTACTGCTTCACCCAGGAGGCTTCCCTGGGGCCCAGGAGGTAAATTTATTTATTTATTTTTGCCTACTGGACCTCAGGGAAGCCTCCTGGGAGTAAAAATGGGGTGTGTGTGCAGTGCAGGGCCCCCATACCGTTTTTGCTCCCGGGGGCTTCCCTGAGGCCCAGTAGGCAAAAACAATGCCCACCCAGTCACATGACCACATGGCCATGCCCACCTAGCCATGCCCACAGAACCAGTAGTTAAAAAATTTGCATCCCACCCCTGCATAAAGTTGATGTTTAAAAATATGCCTGAACAAAAGGCAATACTTTGCATCTCCTTTGAGAACAGTAAATCTTTGTGGAATTTCTTATGCACAATAAACATTTAATTTCCAAATATAGTATTAACAATCAAAACATGAGTAGCATATAAAAAATGTCATTGTGATACAAGAGAATGGAGAGAGAAAGCCATTCTTTCCCACCACATGGATAGGTGAGGGTGCAGTTCTGTGCCTGATCAACGATTGAAAAAATGTTTCATGTACTGTAGACCTCTTCAAACACAGAATGTCATTAAATACTAGATATAGGGCTCAATTAACTATCAAACTCGATTCAAAGTTGGGATCCAAAACCAGAGTAATTATGTAAGATATCCTGGGGTGAAAAGACTGCCTCATTGCATCTAAGCATTCACAGGGAGTTATAGGTAGCACAAAATACAGCAGTTGTTACAATTCTTGCCTACGGGCTTACAATTGAAGATTGACAGAACAAAGGTGAAAGGAGAAAAGGAGAGCTTAGAATCGTAAGGACTCACAGAGAAGATTTAATATGGCACTGAGGCGAAACTTTGAAAAGCAAGCAAATTATCTGCTAGCATGTTGGCTAGGAACGGGATGCATAATGTTTACATATTTGTATTAGAAAATTAATAAAGATATGGCTCTGCCCCAAAGGTCACACAATTCAATTGTAATGCTTATAATTTAATTGTGAAGCATTTTAGTCCATGATCCATTACACAGGAAGGTGGAGATTTGTCCAATATTGTGGCTGTTAAAAGTACACAAGAATGTAGACCCCTTTGATCTTGAACCCTTTATGGTCTCTGGGGTTTTCAGATTTATTTATTTATTTGTTTGTTTGCTTGTTTGCAAGCAGAAACATTAGACCCTGAAGACATCAGCAACCTGCTAACATTTCTTTAATAGGGTACAGTTCATATTCCACACGAACTATGAACTTCTGTTTAGCAACAACGAAAATAAACAGATTCAGAAGAAAAGTCATACTAAATGTAGAAAGGAAATGATACAGAATACATTTCATATGAAAATAAAAAGGCAGATTCACATTGACTTTTTATTGCATGTCACACATGCTTAAGTGTTTGTGCTATTGTTAAAATAAAATAATATGCTATATAAATATGGAAAGGTATTATATTTGACTATTAAAATGACATTAAGAAGCCAGCTAGGATAGAAATCCCTGTAAATCCAAGGAGATGTTTAGTTTTTATCTTATATCAGATGTGCAAACCTTTTATAGTATACTTGACTTACAATAATATTTTAGGAGTTTTAGATATACAGGTTGAATTGTTACATGCAAAAGGAAATTCCAGCCAACTAATGTATCATGAATTTTCTAATATTAGTACCCTGAACCTCCAGAATTATGATGTAGGAATTTTATACAATAAAATGACACATCCCCAGCTACAAAAAGTTCCACTTAGAGAAGCTAATTGCTATGATTCCGCAAAGAAAAATGGAACAATGATTGCTATTGAAAACAAATCTAGGAACTATAATCTATTGGGATGGGAATATTCAGAACCAAAAGAAAACTCTTACCTAAGGTTTCAGGGGAACAAATCTGGGGAATGGAAAATTAAATACAGATCTTTCATCTACTGGGGGAAAGGCAGGATAAATCTCCATTTAGAAGCACAGTCATATAAAAAAAAGTAGCTGTCCACAGTTCTGGTTATTCTCCCCATTTTACAGTAGAATGAGCAAACTCGATCGCGTCACATGATGTATCGTGACATATCATGATATTTCTTGCCTTTGCAGAGCCAGGATGAGTGTGGCCTGTGCATGATGCATCCGGCCCATGGGCCTGATGAATTACACTATATCCAACCAAGCTCAGAAAGCACCAAGGACACTACAAAATTCCCCAAAATCAATGTAAATATTATGCCTAATAATAATTCCTGACTCTTTACTACTGGAAAAATGTCTTATTTAAGTTTTAATGCTTGTTTTTTGTTAGGTCACAAGACAGCTAGTTAGTCAAGAAGGAAAATTAGAGCCTTATGGAGCAAGAACACATAGTAAAGGGGCTTTATTTTTTCAGTGGTACATAACTTCAACCAAAGAGTTAATATCTATGCCTAACTTGCCATTTCATAATAATGTTGGAGACAGAAGCAGAAAGGGCACTCTGCTTGCATCTTTCCTTCCCTTCGCAATTAATAGTATGCAAATCAGATTACTGAAAAAGGTCAACAGCACTGGGACCCTAATCTAGAATAGTTGTTCGGTGCCAATGGAATGTAAATATGCAAATACTAATAAAGTAGGGGAACATACACAAAGCCCTGACCAAGAAAGAAATGGGTGCTTAGGGGAGAAATAGTTTAAGGAGGAATGAGTGAAGCCAATTCTGAAACTCAAAAAGTCACACAGTGAATCAGCAAACAAAGGAAAAAAAATCAAAATATAGGCCAAATAACAGCTGGATGTTTACACTAAGAACTATTAATATATTTTAAAATATATTCAAACCATATCAGAAGAATATATAATTTCAATGGCTTTTGATATTTTTTTAGATATCAAAGTATTTTTTTTAAATGAACATGTGAGAAGTCAGTTAAATTAAATACTATTGATGTTATTTATGGGGGTAATAATAATAAAATGGACTAAATGTATTCTATAGTGGAATAACTGCTTACTGAAAATAAGGTTCATTGAATTTAGTCAGGCTTTCTCTTGAACTGAAATAGAATCATACTCCAATTCCAAATCAAGAAGGAAAGCCCAAGCCACTTGTAACAATTACATAAATTACAACTTTGGGGGATAGTAATAACTGACATTACAACTCTTCAAACCTATAATTTATTTGATTGCTACAATATCAGTACAGCAAACACTGAAGGTTATAGTGTTTGTCCATAGACTGAATGACATCTTGCAGAATAGATTCCTTCTTCCCTTTCCACAGTGTGCAGTCTATAACTCAGCTGATATGTTTGATAAAAATAAAATTATTGTATTTGGCAAGGGAAGCAGTTCCCTTTCTCAGCATTTCCCATTATTCTGATAGGCTGCCAGGTGGGACATTTCTAGTAGACTTTCTTGAAGATTGTCAAAGAAAATACAACCTAGTCCTTAGGTTGTCAGCCATAAATTTAAAAAATGCTGGAAATGGCAAATAAGCTTAGCCCTAAATTAGATGAATATCCCAATAATAAAATAGTTAAGAAAGAATTATACTTTCCCTATTGGTTTCTCTCTTGATGCCCAATAAATCCAGTGTTTTGCATACATTTATTCCTAAATTTAACAAAACTGAGTATCATGTTTTAGAATTTAAATTTCCTCAGGCAATATTTGATATTTGATATATTCATATATAGGAAAAAAAAGAAGCACAAGAAGAGCTTCTCAACAAGAAATAATTATTGCATTTATACATTCTGACCATCAATAACATTTTGAAAAGAATCCAGTTTATCAAAAGAAGAAGAAAGCAATAACTCATTTCCCTACCTGGACATCCTGATCAGCAGAGACCATAATGGCAAACTAGAAACACAAGTGTACAGAAAAACCACTCACACGAACCAAGTGTTCCATTACACCAAAGTAACACCCCAACCTCCCACACCAGAAGCAGAAAGAAACAGAACTGGTCTGTTGCTCAATGGTCCAAGGTCCTTTTTTCTGATGAGAGCAACTTTTGCATCTCATTTGGAAACCAAGGTCCCAGAGTCTAGAGGAAGCATGGAGAGGCACACATTGCGAGATACTTGAAGTCCAGTGTGAAGTTTCCACAGTCTGTGTTGATTTGGGGAGCCGTGTCATCTGCTGGTGTTGGTCCACTGCTTCATTAAGTCCAGGGTCAACACAGCCATCTATCAGAAGATTTTGGAGCACTTCATGCTTCCTTCCACAGATGAGCTTTATGGAGATGCTGACTTCATTTTCCAGCAGGACTTGGCACCTGCTCACACTGCCAAAACCACCAAAACCTGGTTCAATGACCGTGGGATTACTGTGCTTGATTGGCCAGCAAACTCACCTGACCTGAACCTCATAGAGAATCTATGGGGCATTGCCAAGAGAAAGATGAGAGACATGAGACCGAACAATGCAGAAGAGCTGAAGGCCACTATTGAAGCATCCTGGTCTTCCATATCACCTCAGCAGTGTCACAGGCTGATACCTTCCATGCCACACCACATTGAGGCAGTAATTGCTGCAAAAGGGGCCCATATCAAGTACTGAGTACATATGCATGCTTATACTTTTCAGAAGTCCAATATTGTTCTCTGTACAATCCTTGTTTTATTGATTGCATGTAATATTCTAATTTTCTGAGATTGTGGATTTGGGGTTTTCATGAGCTGTAAGCCATAATCATCACAATTATGACAAGTCACGGCTTGAACTATCTTGCTTTGCAGATAATGAGTCTATCTCAAATATTAGTTTCACCTTTTAAGTTGTATAACTGAAATAAATGAACTTTTGCATGATATTCTAATTTTTCGAGTTTCACCTGTATACCACTATGCAGGACAAATAGACAGAAGACTGGCAGAAAACCTCCATGAACACCAACTAGCAGTCAGAAGACATGATGATTTTTTTAAAATTTCACAACATATGGACAGACTTAACCATAGTTTCAATTAGGAAACTATGACCATCTGTGACCAAGCCAAGTCTAAAATCATAGGGAATTTCTAGAAGCCCGGCAATCTGACAAATTAGCCATCAATAGACACATAGACATTCACATCTATAGACTATGCAAGGGAAGCAACCAGCCAAAAAGGGAACGAAAAGAGCTAAGTACCTCTCAATCAGTAATCAGCACAAAGATAAGCATAGATTAACTGCAAGATTAGCAGCAAACCAACAATCAAGTAACCAATACCCCAATCAAGGAACTGCCAAATAAAGCAAAAGTAAACAGCCCAACCTTCACCAATATAGCCATGGCAAACCCCCTTTTGGGCATTAGGGATCAATTCCATGGACAGAGGTTTTTCTGCAGACCAGAGGGGGCATGGTTTTATGTGCTGCCTGCAGCCCGTGGGTGGGGATTTGCTTATTTGAGCAGCCAAGTTTCTGACATGCTGCGGACCAGTGCCGGTCCATGGACTGGGAAATGGGGACCCTTGCCCTAGACCAGGGGTGTCAAACTCAAGGCCCGGGAATTGGATCCAGCCCACAGGGTACTTAGATCTGGCCTACAAGGCCACCATGGAAACAGTGAAGGACTGGCCAACTGTGCCTCTGCCAGTGAAAATGAAGCTCGGGAGGGCCGCATGCGGCTCTCTCAAGCTCCATTTTCGCTGCCATAGGATTGCAGGAGGCCATTGTCAACTCATAAAACATTTTGTATACACGTTTTATAGTTGACAACAGAAAGAAGTGGGGGGAGTTTCAAAGAGCAGGCAGCAGTGTGGAATTGAGAGTACATTCCATTCATATTTTTCTTCAGAGACTGATTAGATGACTGAAGCTTCTGCCGTGCAAAAATCTAATTGGAGAGCATGATTGACGACTCTTGGCTGTAGACGTGTTTCGTTGTATGATACACTCCGGGGGGAGAGGGGAAGCAGGATCAAGGGTGACAGTGAATTATGTATCTCAGAGTTGGCTACACCCAGACAAATATCAGACGTAGAATGTTAACTTCAAATAAATCCTTTTTAGTTTTGGGAGTGTGGCTCGAGGTTCATGATTTAAGTGGAGTAACTGCTGGAATCCTGACAGCCGTTGCAGCCGAAAATACAGCTCAGGAGCCCATTTTCACTGGCAGAACACTCAGGCCACCACAGACATCCCTGACATGAGTGATGTCAAGCTGGCCACACACCCCCGGCCACCACCCCCACCACCCCTGAGGTCAAACACAACCCTGATGTGGTCCTCAATGAAATTAAGTTTGACACTCCTGCCCTATATAAACTGAAAACACTCCTTATTAGCACCAATAATGTTACCTAATTTGAATGATAAAACATCTGCAAGAAAACAACCAAACAAAAGAAAGAAAACAACCAAAGCCAAAGGATGGCTTTGAGTTTTTGTGTAACTTATTCAATAACCCATAGCTTAACATGATAGTAACTGCAGTTAGATAGTTAACAATTTGCAGGAATTAATTGGAAGCAGACAAGTGCTAAAAAAATTGTCTCTCAGGCTTGCCTTGGATGAACAAGTAAATCCTGATTTGAGCATGAGACTCATATCTTTGACAATCCCCTCACAAAGGTGTTCTGTTCTGCATTTTTGCACTCCTAAAGAAAAATCCACAGGGAGTTCTTTCATTTAGAAAGGAAAGTGCCTCGAACTGTCCATCAACAGCTGACTTATGCAGCTTGCTTGAAGTGCTCTGTCATGACAAGAAACAATAATATATATTAATAATTTTAGTATGTCAGAGTATTTTGACTCTGCATTTAAAATAGAGAGGATCTGAATATAACATTAAAAATGGTCTTAAAGGTCACTGTTCCCAAGTACTGCAGTACTTCACATATTTTCATATTTCAATAATGTTCCTATGAGATGCTTATCAAATATTGTCTTTAGGACTTTAGCAATTCATTTATTTTAGTTGAAATTGTGTTGAACTATAAATCTGTTCACAGAAACCAACATATTACATACACACACACACACACACACACACACACACACACATTTGTTTTCTTATGTTTTCACGAGTATTTATTCAGCTTTGTTCGGGTATTTTCCCACATCCTTATAATTGTGCTTTTAAAGTTGTAGCGATGCTTTGGCAGAATCTCATCTGCCATCATCAGGCTCGTGTATTGAGTTCATCTTTGTCATGTGTGTCAGGCTTTCACAGCCGTATCTGTTTTAAATTTGGTGCTAGCCTTGTGCTTTGTTTGAATGGTTTTTTCTTCATTCTGATTGGTTGGGAGTCTTGGTCTGTGTTTATTGGTCTTGGAGTTAGCTGTGTTCTGCTTGAATAGCGTTTCTAATATCTTCTATCTGCGTTGTAGCATTTTTTTGTCTTCATTAGCTGGCAAGATTGTGTTTCGTGTATTGGGGGCTTTCAGCGTGGCTTGGCTTCAGATGAATGACCGGCTGTCGTTTATTAGGAAGCTAGGTTTCATCTGGGTGGCTGGCTGGGGTGTGTTTGGGCTGGAGGTATCAGGGGGTGTCCGTTTGTGCCCAGGTGCTTGCTTGGCTTGTGGTGTGGAGAAACCCCAAAGATAAAATTGACCTGGAAAACCAAGGCATATATGAAGTACCCTGGGCATCATGCCCTGTCACATACATCGGACAGACCAATAGAAGAATAAGTACCCACCTTGACGAACACAACAATGCAGTAAAAAAGCTGGAACACACTTCCTCACTAGTCCAACACATGAAAGCCACAGGTCATAGCATCGACATCAATGGCACCAAAACCCTAGCCACAATAGAAAACCCCAGCTACAGAATTATCAGAGAAGCCACAGAGATTGAAAAACGTCCTGAAAGCATGAATAGAAGAGATGACTCCACCAGACTGTCAATTATCTGGAAGCCTGCACTCACAAACAAAAAAATCTCCACCAACTATTTGTAGGTTTTAATTTCCCAATAATTTAACATATATTGTACCTCTTTACATTCAACTGTAACAAGCTGGAATGTCCACAGGTAGAACAAACCCTAAATTAAAAAGAAAAAAACTTAAAAATATTTGGAAGAATTTCTGATTTTTCCCCCTGAATTAATTTAAATAAGGCATAAAATGAACTCACTGCTAACTAAGTAACAACAGATAAAACTTCCAATTTATGAGAGCTATTATTTTGGATGAACTAGAATATTTGAAAGATTTATATGTATCATTTGTAGTACAAGTAGGAAGTCAAAATTACCACTAACTACTGAGTTTTATTTGAGGAATTTGTTGTTCTTATAAGACTAATTTTTTTGAAAAGAATATTTATAATAGATTAATAATTACTTTAGAGAATGGAGTTATTTACCCAAATATGGTTTAGGTTATCCTGAATCTAATTATCAGACAAACTGGACTCCAAAATGCCTTATTAAATGCCAGGAGAAATGGAGTAGAATCCAAGTATGCTTATACCATGCCCATAGTGACGCTCCAAAACCCTGTTCTTTATCCACATCAATTTCCACTCATAAGAAGGATGTTTTTTTATTCATAAGAAGTGTCTATCAATAAACCTCTAAATAAGGCTCTTTAATCTCTCAAATCCCCTATGGGTGCTAACCATGTGCAGTTTATTTTGCCAAGTATGAGGTAACCATTAACTTCTCCCAAAGTCAATGGTTAATGCTAACATAATAGTCGCAATATATATCTGTATATACTTCAGCAATTAAAACATTGGAGGAGAAAAGAGCAGAAGCCATCTGCTATATGAGAGTGAGGCAGGTGGATTAAGTGGAAATGGGACTGTCATAACCCTACACAAAATAGAGAAGAATAAATAAATATTTAATAAATACTGTCAATAAATTTCACACAAAATTTACTGACTATGACTGTATTTTAAGAAAATACAGATTTAAAAAAAATATCAGGTTATTTTGAATGATTCTGGATTAATTGCTTAGTAAGGGTGAAATAGAAATAGAAATCATGTTAGGAGGTTCTTTATTTGCCTCTAAAGCTATATGTAAATGTGCTACATTTTAGGTAACTTAAAAGAAAAACTGGTACTCATTTATCTGGCATGTGGTATCTGCATTTCATATTTCAGATGGCCACTCAAAGTATTTACTGTATATTTGGAAATATTTTGTTTTCCTTTTCCTTTTTTAATTTAGTAGGAATAGATTGACAATTCCTAATAATACTCTGTGATCTGCTAAGAAATCTGTCTCTAACATGTAAGGCAGAAGAAGCCTGCAGTCTTTCCAGAAAAATTCTTTCTCTATTTGACAATTTCTGAAGAGTGACTGAATAAAATTATTCTTGGAGCCCTCAAGATATTTAAAAGTTGTTGGTTAGAGTACAGGCCCAACTAGGGACTATGCTCAATAAAAGTTTTGCTGCACTTCTCAGAGAATTAGTCTATAACTGAAAAATCATGTAACCTTTCATCTACAAGTTAATGTATTCAGAAACTGAACAGTAATAGACTTTAGTTAATTTGCATTTTTATTTCTCATGTAAAGGGACTTCATGCCACTAAAAACAAAGGAAGATTCACAGCAAATGCTTTGTTCTGTTTTTGCATATGTCATCCAGGTTCCAACCTTCCAACAAATCAACAATTATAGCCAAGAAGCTGGTATTGCTTTCAGATGCATCATAATTAAAGCACTGCATTCTAAATCTGTTAAAAAATGTCATTTTATTTCTGTTACTTTATTATTAAATATTTTTCTACTGTCCACACAAACTCATTTAAAGAACACCAGAATTAAAATCCCAAGAGCCATTATATAAATTATAAAATGTCTTCAAAACATAAAATGAGTTAAAAGAGTACCTATCCTTATTTGGTTTAATTAAAATTGTTTTTTTTAATTGTTTTTCAGTGCCACATTTAAACAAGCAAAGTATGTATTTTTGATACTTATATTTTAAATATATTTTTCAAGGATGTTCTGGAGTCCAAATTTCTTTTTCTTGGAAACATCTAAGTTCTAGATCTGTTGGCACAGGTCTAGACCTATTGGTACAGTTCTAGACCTATTGGTACAGTTCTAGACCAATCAAGTATTCTATAGGTCATTTTCATTTCCTTTTAGAACAGGAGCATCAAACTCAATTTCATTGAGGGCCTCATCAGGGTTGTGGTTGACCTTGGGGGGATGGATGGGCATGGCTGACTGGGTGGGCATAGTCATCTTGATGCCACTCACTAGGCATGGCCGACTGGTGGGTGTGGCCAACTTGATACTGCTCCGCAAACTGTTTCTTCTTTGCACTGGGTAAACTGGGCCAAAGCCATGCTGGCCTGATGTTTCCTCTTTGCATTGGGTAGACTGGGCCAAAGCAACACAGGCCGGCTTCCATACATTTTCCAGGATGCAGTCGGAGGATCATCAATGTTGCAGAGTTCTGCTCTGAGAAAGTTTTGGACTAAACTTTCTTCTTTAGATAAGAAAAATAGGATAAGAGAAAGCTGTTCACGAATTAGCTTTCCCCACAATTTTTTTATTGGTTTAAGTGCTAAGTACCAAGGACCTACACAGCAAAAAAACTTTTTATCTTTCCATTCCATTTGGTAAGTCATATATTGATTTAGTACAGAACTATAACATGACATTTCCCTTTTCTAATCTTGAGTGGACAGGAAAAATGCTGGGCAAATTATATTATTTGGATCATCAAACTAGACAGTGCCATGGAGCGGAAGAGTAAATAATTGAAGCAATCTGCAATCATCTACTATTGCTTCAAATTGCAAGCATGTTATTTTAATCACCTTCTTTCGAGTCACAAAACTAAAAAAGCAGAATGCTTTAGCATTCAACATTGTACTGATATTTTTCACATCATAAAGCAGTTACCTTTGCTCAATGGAGTACATCAGACATTTGGCAGAAAAACTATGTCTTGAAATTGGAATTGACAAAGATAACTGAAGACAGTGCTGTCCGTCCTTCCTTCCTTCCTTCCTTCCTTCCTTCCTTCCTTCCTTCCTTCCTTCCTTCCTTCCTTCCTTCCTTCCTTCCTTCTGATTCTTGTCTACCCCCTCCCCCAATTCAAAATATTCTACATTTTTATGTCTGAATCATATCTACATTTTCTAGTATGATCATTTATTGGAGTGTACATACCACTATCACCATGCTACGGCTTTCTACATTCATACACACTCATTTCTGGTACACATTTTATTCATTTTATTTGCAATTAAACCTACGTCTTTATTTTTTATACTGTATGTATTGATCAATCTCATAGTCTCACGTATAGTTCAAGGATCAATTCTGACCCTTTTTTGCCAATATGCCAAAAGCACAACCAAAGCTGGTATTTTTCTGAATGAGATTACCATTCTCCACTTTGCAAGCTAGAATGTCTAATTACTACCTTGCAAGCCAACAGAAAGTTGTCCCATTCTACCAACTCAGAGGTAGATCCAGTAAATGAGATACTCAGAATGCAGAATTCCCATGTTGTTATTGCCTTTTCCAATACATGCTTTTTATCTTAAAAACTGACAGAATTACATATCAGGCTCATCCATTTAACATACATATTAATTAAACCAGAACCTTAGAACATTTCTTGGTCTGAAAGGGTCTTTGATTCCTGCCCCCACTAAACTATTCTGTGATACGAGGCATGCAGTGGTGGGATTCAAATATTTTTACTACCGGTTCTGTGGGCGTGGCTTGGTGGGCGTGGCAGGGGAAGGATACTGTAAAATCTCCAGTCAGAGGTGGTATTTGCCAGTTCTCCAAACTACTCAAAATTTCCTCCAGAACTGGTCAGAACCTGCTGAATACCACCTCTGAAGGCATGCCCTCTGCCTCAAATTTATCACTTTTTGTTTTTAAACCATTTTGCTTTTTGAATTGTTGATCATAGGAAAACATTATTTAAAATTAGTCAAAAGGGGATACCATTGTTTTTAATATAGAGACATTGATGTGCAATTTGTTTTAAAATGCTCTTCCAAATTGTGATAAAAATGCATAATTCAGCTATATCTTGTCTTTCATTATATAGGCCTCCAATTTCTTAAAATTCAGTTAAATTTGAAGGAAGGACATGAAAAGAGAATCCATCTAATGAAACTTTTTTTTTTCCAGATAGGAGGCTTCAGAGTTGGGGAAGAGCTGTACTGAGGTAAATGACAAGAGACCCAGTACCTTGCTACTACTTTACAAAAAGAAAACAGCTCAAACAACAGTAAAATGGATCAAGAGAAATTTTCAAGGTGGCTTGAGAATGAGTTCGCAAACAAGAGCTTCTTTTACTAGTTAAAAATTACAAAAGACTAGCGGACCAATTTTAACGCAGTATTAGCTAAAAAAATAAAGTCTCATGAAAACTCATTTCATCTGTTTTAACTGATTCAGGAAGATATGTTTAAAAGGATCAAACCTGAAACAGCATATGCTTAGAAATGTGTACATTGATTGAAAAGTCTGTATTTTCACCGTGAATCTTTTATGTGTTTCACTACATCTAAAGCTGCAAAAAAGAGCATGATTCTTATGAAAGTCAACAGGAAATTGTATATATCTCTAGAAGAAATGTTTAGGAGTGCTTTAGTCCTCCATTCCCCAAATGCCTCAGATCCTTCATTCCATTGGCATAACACACTTGCAGTCACTTAAGCCAGAACATTTGTCTTCAGAGAGCTGGCATTTTAATACATAGTTTTAAATCAGCAGGAGAGAACTTATCTAAGCCAATTAAAAGGATCATGAATAAAATTGAAAGAGTGGACAGCAACAACTAAAAGTGGCATATATTTTGGAAACTGCCAGTGACTCAAATGTACAGGAACAACTTTTTATGATATGCATGTC
This sequence comes from Pseudonaja textilis, assembly GCF_049901715.1. NCBI lineage: Eukaryota > Metazoa > Chordata > Lepidosauria > Squamata > Elapidae > Pseudonaja > Pseudonaja textilis. The sequence goes on from NC_141990.1 coordinate 93,227,252, forward strand.
ATTTCTTTTAATTTCATTTTACAGTACTTTAACCATTCAAATATTTATAGAGATGCATTAATGCAGAAACAACATTTTATTTATTTATTATATTTATTGCCTGCTTTTCTGCTTATATAAGCACTCCAGGGGGCTTGAAAGAATTAGAACTAAATACAAAATATAAACCATGTCAGTGAAATCAGTATCATTAAATAAATTAAATAACAGCTGAAAGCTTAGAGAAAGAGATTTGTTTCTGTTATTTTTCCAAAATACTTGAAAATACGGACTACCATAAATACTAACTAGGAAAATCAGACACAACGCTATATAGGGTTTAAAAGTCCATGCCAAAATCATAAATCATATCCACGGGGTGATGGATAGCCAGGGCAGATTTTTCAGTATATTTATCATATGATACTCACACACTGCAATCTTAGCAACATACCTGCAGCATTTTGCACCAAATGCCATTTCTGAATATTTTTCAAGGATAGCCTCACTTAGAGCATGTTGCAGTAATAAATATTTGTTGCAGCTTAGATAACCAGTACCAAGTCAAACCAAAAATCTGGGTAATATATTCTTTGTTAGAGCCATCACCTAAGAATTCAATGACCATGGACTATGCCCAGAGTATAAACCCATTCTCTCTGGGCGAGTGCAGTGCTGTCCAAACAGGTGTAATTTTAATCCCCAAACCCAGTTCTGATCTACACAATCTTCACCTTGTTGAGATTTCATACCAAGTTATTCTCTTTCAACCAGTTTTTAATCAAGATAAAGCAATACCAAAGGGTATGAGTTACTTTATTGGACTAGAGTTTGGAATAGAGCCCTGAATGATCTTTCATCTACATGCAGATGAAAAATAGCACTGGAACAAGATAGAAGCTTGTCAAGGTACAGAAATCAAGGCCTAGGTATTGATATTAGATCCATATTGATGGATAAGATTATGGATAAAATTTCGATTGAAACAGGTCCAGATAATCATATAATGTATCTGGAGTTGCAGGATTAGTACTTTCTAAATTCATTTCACTGAATAATGGAATATTGAGCCAAGCCTATAACTAAAGATCATGCTGGCCACATGACTGCGGAATTGTGTTCGGACAATGCTAGCTTAACTTCCTTGAAATGAAATAAGTGCCCTCCCCACCATAGTTGGCAATGACTAAATGGAGTAAAATCTGCAGGGACTCCTCTCTATAATTAAAGAGAACCTCTGAATCGCCTTGGGATGAGATGGGCAGCAAATTAATTAATTAATTAAATATTCAAGTAATTCTTCTGTAAGAAAATGCACATTCAAAGAACTACTGAACTCTTTCTTTCAGTAATGGACCAATCCCAATCTGATTCTTTGACACAACAAGAATAAGAAAGGTCAAGAAAGCATATGGTGACTTTAATCTTTCCATATATAGTATATGTGATGTCTTTTTCTGCAAAGAACATGAGAATTGATCATAATTATTTTTCAATTATTCTGGTTCATCCCTCAAAAAATCTTAAAAATACAAGACATTCGTAATACCAACACCTTATTTTGTGCCGATGAAATGAGGCAGTCCACTTGCTGTATCCATTACCATAAAAAATGTCAGAATATTCATGAACTGGCAGAGGCATGGTAACAAGGTCAGCATTGTTGTCACCACAAAAATGAATAGGCATAGCAACTAAGTTAGCCAATGAGGGCTGTTTGGAAACTGAAACGAGCCTAGACGTGGCTCTATATTAAGCTCTGAGTTCTGAAGCTGCAGTCTTATCAGCAACTGCTGGATTGAAACTGTTCTCTGCTGTTCTTGCTTGTGTTTTTGCCCGTAACTCTCTACCACATTGGAAGAATCTACTATTGGTATTGTACATTTTATTCATGTTCTTGTGTATATAAAGAAGTTAATGAATTCTGCTGAATCAGTCATCTCTGTGTGCTTTCTGGATTTGATTTCTGCAATAAACTCTTTTTTAAAAAAGGATTTATTCCATGTTCAGTCTTCAGCCTTCTACCTAGCTGCTTCACTGGTCTGAGGTTCCTGGTAAACTGAGATGCTCCTTTAGCTAGAGCAGGGTGTCAAACTCAAGGCCCAGGTCTGGCCCAACCCGAGTCCGGCCTGTGGGGTGCTTAAATCTGGCCCATTGGGTTGCCCTGGAAACAGTGAAGGACTGGCCTGTGGTGCCGCATGAGGCCCTCCCAAGCTCCATTTTCACTGGCAGAGGGTTGCAGGAGTCCATCCCAGCTGAAAATGGAGCTTGCAAGGATTGTGCATGGCCCTCCCAAGCTCCATTTTTGCTGGCATAGGGTTGCAGGAGCTATCACAGCTGAAAATGGAGCTCTAGAGCCTGTTTTTGCTGGCCACTACAGGCACCCCCCAACAGAAGTGACATCATGCTGGCCACGCCCACCCCGGCTCCCAGAGGTCAAACACAACCCTGAAGTGGCCTTCAGTGAAATCGAGTTTGACACCCCTAAGCTAGAAGGAAGGATGGGCTTAGGAAAGATAATGTCAAAAATATTCAAAAGCATTATTGACATACCAGCTAGTCAATTTCACCAGGATATTCAGGAGATCCATGAGAGATCTAGGCTTGACAATTTCAATACTCCTCCAGTGTAGCAAAGTTTTCATAATGCTAGCTGTTAATCTAAAATTTATCTGACAATGAGCAATTTATAATAATTGAGTTACACATGATTCCTATATTTTCAGATCATCAGTTTCAGGTAAACAGAAGACAATAACACCTAGTACGAGGTCATCTCCTATTTATAAATATCTGTTAAAAACCGTGATTTGGGCAAATGAGCCCATTTCTGTAACAGCACCATTATCCAGATGATAGCTTTATATTATGTAATGTAAATGTTAGTCCATTTCATGCAAAGTGCATTCCATCATGAGTCAATAAATTGAGATTTCACTGTACTAAACTTACAAGTATGTTCTACCGCGAGCACAAGGCCAAAAAATAATTGAGAAAGTCCATGGTCATTACAATGGGCATGAAATCCTAAACCAGTGCTGACTGGACAATCTCAGTGACTGCCAGATGAAATATGGTCCCCATCAGAAAATGCTATTTGCTGCAGACTTCCATGGCAAGCTGACATCTTGCTGGCTTTTGTTAGCTAACAAGACAGCTTTTGTGAGGAGAAATGTGATTGGATCCGAACAGGCATAATTTCTCTGAAACATCAAACTTCCACTCATAAAGCAGCCTTTAGTGACAGACTATATTAGATTGCCTACATGTCAAGTGATTTGGTCAGTGACCACTGCTCCTTATATTCCGACAATAAAATCTCTTGTAAATAACTATTCAAAAGTATAGTAGCTGAATTTAAAATTTTAAATAAATTGTAAAATTTAAAATATTCAGTGTTGTTATCCTTATTAAACACAGCAAATGACAAACATCAAATCTGTGGTCTTTTAAATGTCAAAATAGAGGCACTCTAGAGACCAAGAGTACTTGAATTTTCAATTAGCATATCTTGTGCATTTTATAATTCAAAGATGCTCTGATACACACATCTATAAAATGTATTTGCTTGTTTATTTGCTTGTTTTAACCACGGAGTCATAGAATTGGAAGAGCTATTTAAGACGTCCTAATACAATCCAGTTTACCTCATCCTTGACAAATAGCTGTGCTAGCTCTGTCCAGTGAAGGAGAATTCAACACTTTACTCAGCAATTGGCATCATATACTCTATTCAATTCTTGTGAAAGCTGCATACTTTTCAAACTACGAATAAGAGTCTGAGTAAGAACATTGACTACTAAATTGTGTTAATTCTTAATAGTGATATGAATGTGATATTTCACTACATAGGGAGAAAACTGTAAAAATGAATCAAGAAATATTCCTAGAAACAGATCCCAATTGCTTCAGTTTTATACCTCATGGTATTTCAGAATCCAAAACCCAAGAGCCATGCAATTATCATTACAATTGTATTCTCAAATCATAAGTGCTAATGAAGAAAAACTAATTACTTAGCTTCATAATCAGTAACCTAGTAAGTCTTTTTCCCCAAACCTTCCTTCCAAATAAATGCCTGATTACAGCAGAAGCACATTAATTTTTCCATTTATATATATTAAAAAACACTGCATCCCAGGAAACTGTTAAATCATAAAAGCTTTAATTTTATATTCCATCTAGAATTCTGATCTTTACACACTGAATCAGAAGTATTATTTAATTTTGTGGAACCACTTTCTGTGTAATATTATTTTATTTCACAAATTTATGTACTGCTCAATGTCGAATAACTGTGTGGCTTACTGGAGAAGGAGTGGCAGAACCTGGGGGCAGAGTCTAAAGAAGAATCAGCCTAAAGTCTCTATATAGCCACAAATGGACAAAGTACATCTTCTCTTGAATTGACCCTTAACTAGTGCCAAAATTGTGCTGACTGTTAGTCAGATTCCTGTGGATAAGCATGAGTTAAATCAGTTTTTAATTAGAACCTCACATGTGGTCCCAGTCTTTCCTGCATGACACAAAAATAATAAAAAAAATCACATGAATAAAATCTATATAACAAGTAAAATAAAGAGGCAGAGGTCAAGACAAGTCATACTCAACTGATGGTATTGTTGACAACAGTATGGATATTGTTTGCCACTGCTTTCTTCCAGAATGTATTATGAATTACTACACTGGTTTCTTGGTAGTTCCCCATTCAAGTAATAACGAAGCCCCACCCACCTCAGCAAATTCTTTCTAGAGGCTGGCACCCAGTCTTGACAAACAGTCACATAAATAACATAAAATATCAGTGCAAACTGTAATGGGGAGATAAGCTTCCATGATGTTATTCCAAATGTAATTCTTCCTATGGAAGAAAAGGAAAACCAATAGCTGATTATATAGATATGCATAATGACAACTCCACAAGGTGCTCCATTAATAAGCGTAAGGATAGAACTTTAGAAGTTAGATGAATTGATATTCTTGAGTAAAAAATAACAGCATGATTTAATAAACAGGGCAATGATAGGTGTAGAAATTACTTTTGGAGAGATGGAAGATTGGGTAGCTTTGCATTTGTGCTCCATGTTCCCATGTGGATTTGTTGCAAGATCAGCAGCAAATATTATTTGCATGGCAATAAGTGTGCTACCTCCTTCATGTTAGTATTATGTACTATATATGCCTTTTATTTTTATTAATTGTTTTCACATATTTGCCAGGGGGAGTTGAAAGCTACCTTAACTTTGAAGACCTACAGTCATAAATTAATTATTCACCTCTGCTCCACCAGTAGATCTCAGCATGTAAACAAACTTACCACTGAGCAAGGTCAGGTGAATAAAAGTCCAAATCAGGTGTGGGATTCTACCAGTTCTGTCCACCTCTGTAGAACCAGTTGCTCTAAAGAGCAGCAAACATAGAATCAGTTCTATGTCTGCTGCTGTTGTGGCCAACCTGCCTGCCCAGGTTCTTACCTGTCCTTTATTTCCTGCTTTTTCAACTTCAGCTGCTTTGTGCAGCACAGCTGTGGTTGAAAAAGCAGGAAAAAAGGGCTTTTTCAACTGCTGCGCACCTGCATGCAGTGCTGCTCAGCTGTCCGGGCAGCTCAGCAGGTTGTAAATTGCCCTTGCGCGACTCACGCAACTCACGCATGCGTACGCAATGCAAAGCAACAGAACCAGTTATACTGGTTGGATCCCATCTGTGGTACAAATCATAGAATTGCCCAAATTAACTAGCTATTTTGGGAGAGAGGTGCTTTGTTATATTGTTCCTTGTTAAAGAGCTAGCTCTTGGTATGAAATCAACAATCACTTACACTTCTGTTTGATTCGCAAGGTAACTGAATCAATCAGGTCCCACCCCACAAACACAGAATCCAATTTCTTTTTGAATAGGGGCTTGTGGTTCCTCGGTAAGTGGAATGCTATACTCTTGCAATTGTCTGGTGAACAGATAGCATGCACCATAAATTACCGTAATCCCACAGAAATTGCAGGAGCAGATTCTGGAAGGAGCACATTAGGTACAACCAAGTCTCTATGTCTGAATGTACAAAGGTAGGATGGGATAAGACACCACATAATGGAATTTTTCATCATAATGAAACAAAACAAGCCACACTGGGGAAAAAGGAGGTCCAAGCATCATGAATTTATTAGAAGCAGCACTTAATTTTTATGGCAATTCAAGAACTTTAAAAAAAATTAACCCTCCTGTCAATAAAGTATTCTTAAAATAACACTGTAGTGCATTTGCAGTACAATATAAATGGTTTATATGAAAGAACAAAATACTTGTGCTAGTTGTGTAGAAAAGCAGTATGAATGTACATACAAATGCAACACCAACAAGAGAAAAGTTGAGTTTCTAACTTGCACCACCCATGATGGAGGCTGGTAAAAGTTTAACATATATCCAATGAGTCTGATTCCCCTAGCAATTCTTGATGGATTTATCTGACCTATGAAGAATGACTGCCTTTTCAAACTGCATCTTCTTCCCTTGAAACCCTCCAGAAACTAAGATGTAATGAAATGTGGGTATAAGACCTAGGCAGCAGTCTGGGAAAATGAGAAATCTGGAAATCATCACGATCTGTAATGGAGGCTAGGAGCCAAAGTGATGAGATCAGGAATAGCCAAAAGATAACCAGAAGACAGGGTCAGAGAGAAAGTCAGATGTTGTAGTATCACTACTGAAAAAAAGATGGAGATATGTAATGATATGTATTGCTTTTTGTCCATGCACAGGAGTTTGGTTCTACAGTACATGTTAGGAATATAAGTCACCTAACAGTTATCTGGGTTGGAAATATATCAACCAAGATAGACATTTTAATACTGTATCTTTAAGAAAATGAAAAAATTGCATTTGGGTGTGGTTTCTCAAACTGCCATAAGATGGAGCCAGAAACCTGGGTTGTTTAATGTTAGTCTTAGTCTCAGAAGAGAGTGTGTCTCAGTGAGTCTCTTTTTCCTTCTGTTGGAGAGTATTGCCGTTCTTTCTAATTGACTGCTATTCCTGAATTTCATGTAAGTCTGATACTGAACTGTGTTTGACACTTTGTTATTGGATTATCCCTGGACTAAAAACTGACTGATCTTACTTGTGAATGATTTTGGACTGTTTTTTTTGAACTCTGCTTAAACTTTTATGGGAAGTAAAACCCTACATTTACTGTACAGTGTATCTGTGTGCTGTGTGTGTATTATTCAACACTTCTCTCACTACGTCTCCCTGTATGCGCTCATTCTCCTAACGGGGAATTACCTCAACAGTTTTATCTGACCTATGAAGAATGACTGCCTTTTCAAACTGCATCTTCTTCCCTTGAAACCCTCCAGAAACTAAGATGTAATGAAATGTGGGTATAAGACCTAGGCAGTAGCCTGGGAAAATGGGAAATCTGGAAATCATCACGATCTGAAAAGGAGGCCAGGAGTCAAAGTGATGAGGTCAGGCATAGTCAAAAGATAACCAGAAGGCAGGGTCAGAGAGAAAGTCAGATGTTGTAGTATCACTACTGAAAAAAAGATGGAGATATGTAATGATATGTATTGCTTTTTCTCCATTGCACTGGAGTTTGGTTCTACAGTACATGTAAACTTCTGTATTTTCCTGTCCTTTTACATTTTATGTAATACTCTTTCTCTCTAAGCTATTCTTTACACATGGTTTTTCAGCTAATTTTGTGTTTATTATTTATTTATTTAAGAATTGTGTATCATAAAGTATTACAATATTTCAATAAAATATTTTTAAAAAAACAGTACATAAAATTTAATGTTAAAGTTAATTAAAAGGCAGGGGCAGAACTTTCAGAGCACTAAGTAGTCCCATGGCTGTGTGCCCCTCTGTGTGTCCCAAGGAAGGCTCCAGAGCCACATTTTTATGCCTTTCCAGAAGTTCAGAAAAGCAAGGGCCTATCTCACCTCCAAGTGGAGAATGTCCCCCAGAAGATGGCAGAGAAGTCCATCTTGCTGGACACTGCCTGTCCGAATTCTTTGCTTGACAGGGTCACAACATACTTTCCCTGCCTGACTGGGTGGGACAGGCTGATGTAACAGGACTATTAAGTGTAAAATGTCCTTGTTTGATTGACCACCTAGAAATACCTAAGTGACATTGCCTAGGAACTCTCTTATGTTGTTCTTGTGAGATTGCTAATTGAATTATGTTGGTCATTATATCTTGGTAATTAACAAGGATAATGCCAACAAGCATGACTAAGAACCAGGAAGTATGTCAGGCTCAAGCCAGTTAGAATGGAAGAATAACCAAGTACAAAGGCACAGAGTTTGGGAACATCCTGTTGTCTGCACTATGCTCAAGTGGAACAGAAAGGATCTAACTGAAATTTGAATAAGTGGGGTGAATTTGGAAGGTTCTTCAGTGAGAGAACTGCCTCATCACATGAAAAAGATACATGTCAGCCTTATATGGTAAACCAAAGTAAGAAACCAATCCCATAAAAGTCAGGACTTCTTTTATTGTAACATCTACCGTAACAGAATCTTTCAGTCTGAATGTGCTTCCATCTCCCCTACTTTATCTTTGGGTGAGCTAGAGAGGGGCTTGCATAGTTTTCTTTCCCTGGGCTAAAGCCCTTCTTATCTGAGCATTGCCTTGATAGTGGCTTTTTCTTCTGTCCTATCCTTCAAGACCATTCTCTTTGCCATTTACATCTCTAATCTCAAATCTGGTCTAGAATCCTGGCTGAAATTTGGGGATTGCATTAAGCGGGATTAAACATGTTATAGCTGATGTTGTAATATACATCCAACATATGTTAATTTCCTCTTTTAAATTTTTTTATGAATTTTCCTAAGAGTTGGTTAATGTACTCTCTCTATCCCATTCTCTTTCAAATAAAGTCTAGTCAGATGCTCTCCTGCAGTCTGCTAGAGACTCAAATGTTTCTAACATACTATGAATATAATTTCCTTCTATTCTATCACCTTTAACTTCTTATTACCATATGAATGATTAGTTGAAAGTGGAAAAATAAAAAGTGTTCATGAAAGCTTACCCAAATATACTATTTCTACAGCATTACAGAATTTAATTTTGCAATCATTTCCATTCTAACTGGTAGAAATGCTGAGGTTAAAAAACCCAGCAAACTTATTTATCTGGAACCACAAGCATCCTTATAGTATCTACCCATAAAACTACCTACAATATAGCCTACACTGTTGGATACCAGCTCCATTTTCAATTTTCATTTGTTAGATATATGATCAACCATGTCAAATCTGTAATAGTAATATAAGTTGGAAAAATAAAATGAAGTCATTTACTTAAAACATTTTGATAGCTATTTGTTAAAAAAAAAAAAAACCTGGTCAGATTTCATGCTCAAAGGCATTTACCTACAAAGTTAACTGGATGCTTTGAGAAGAAAAGTAATTTAATTTCTCAGTTATCTTAACAGAACATCTGCTAAACCAATATCCATGGAAGCTAATATGTTCAAAATTAAATATCCTGCAGGTACCTTATTAGAATACATGCAACACTGAAATTTAACTGCTAACCACTCCATTATAAATTATTTCTCTGAGAGATATAAAGTAATAAGGGGCCAATATATCGCTAAGGCTAAATCACTCCAGTAGCTAAGATGGCAGGAAAAATATAATGAGGAAATTGCTGAAATATATTGTATTAAAATGTCTTTTCCATGTTACGAAATAACATATTTAACTTGTTTAGTAAACATACATTTGAAGTTATGTAATTTCATTGACTCATGGTTGAAAATGTAATAGGCAAAACTGTTACCTTAGATATCTGTAAGGTCTTCTATGCATAATGTTTATAGACTCTATTGTGTGATTTTTCATTTTCATGTTGAAACCCAATCACTAGCACCATGTAGATAAGGAAAGGAACACTAACATAATCATGTGGACATACAGATCATGTTAAAAGTATCCATAAGTTTAATTAGGAACCCTAATCGTAGACATTCGTTTTGAGATATCCTGAAAATAAAGATTTCAACTGAAGCAGATAGCATGAAATGAAAATACAGAGAGAGAAGAATGAATGAAAGCCTAATATACACAATACATTAAGTCCACCTAGAGGGCACTCCATTTCTTATCTTCCTCCTGTAATTTAATTTGGGTCTAGCTCCGTGATGATGAATCTATGGCACGCATGTCGGAAGTGGCATGCAGAGCCATTTCTTCCGGCACGTGAGAGGTCGCCCGGAAGAGCCCCACTGTGCACGTGCACTGCCCACCTGCCAGCTGATTATCGGGTATCTGGTGCGCATGTGCAGGGGTGCACAGAAGACATGCGTGCATGCACAGAGACCCGCAGCATGCAGGGGGGTGTCACGTGCACTTGCTCAGGGGGTGTGGGGGTCCTGCACGCATTGCCTTCTGAGTACTGAGTATTGAGAATTGTACCGTGTTCTAGGAACAAAGCAAAATTCTGAGTACTTAAAAAACAAACAAATGCAATTGATTTTAAAGGATTGTAACCTAAAAAACAGTGATTGCTGTGGTAGTTGGAATATCCATCTCTTTATGACACTTTAATTTCTTTGCAAATTTCATTTGTAAGCAAACAGATATAAATATAATTTGTTTTTCTCATGCCAGACTAGGAAAGAACAGTTTTTTTTCCCTAAATCCCATTCCAGATCCAGCTATCAAATCAGACTGGATCTGCAAACCAAATGGTTGTCCCTCTACATCCTTAGTGAACAGATAAAACCAAACTAGACCTGTTTTAAAAGTGCTAGATTTGCAACAATTCAATTACAATTTTATCTCAAACAAAATACCATATCAAACAAAGTGTAAAAATTTTAACTGTAGAACCACTAGAGTTATCTCATGCTAAACAACACATGTACAATACAATTGCTTTTGGATGATAAGACCTCATATTCTTTAAAACAGTCAAATAACTAAGTACTTTCATAGATCAAAGGCTATCTGTTTCGAGCAGATTTTCTATTTGATGATGCATTCCTCTCTCACTAGTACTATCTATCTAAGCCAGTTTGTACATAAGTTTGAATTTGCAAATTATTTCAATTCTTTCAAATCTCCATAATAAACTTTTATATTAGCTAGTAAAATCACTAGAGTAGCAAGTATTAAAAAACATGCAATAATATAGTAAGAATACTCAATTTTGTATGAAAAAGGCAATAGTTTATGCTTGTAAAAGAGATACCCTAAACCAGGGGTGTCAAACTCAATTTCATTGAGGGCTTCATCAGGGTTGTGTTTGAACTTGGGGGGGGGAGCAGGTGGGTGTGGCTGGGGTGGGTGTCACCAGCTTGATGTCATTCATGTCGGGGCACCTGTGGTGGCTTGGGACAGCAAAAATGGAACTCGGGAGGAGACTCCATTTTAATTGGCAGGAGCACCATGGGCCGATCCTTCGATGTTTCCAGGGCAGCCCCATGGGCCAGATCTAAGTACCTGCAGGCCTTGAGTTTGACACCCCTGCCCTAAACTCTGTGTGTGTGTGTATGCGCGCGCGTGCATGTGTCTGTGAGAGAGGCGGGGAGATATTCTGTACAAAGTTTAACTTGAAGGATGGAAATCTAGACTCAAAAATAAGGAAAGGAAAATATTTGAACTTGAATCAACTCATTTAGGTCTTGGATCTATTAAGACTGCTTTTTTTTAAAAAGTGCTGTGCACCCTCGGCATTTAGGTAGCCATTCTTAGCTGTGACATTCAATATTCAAAATTCATCAGCCTTGATGATTCTTAGGGTTAAAAGTCTGCCCTCACCTATTTTATACCTTGGATTCATTCCAGAAAGCTGCTGCCTTCTGCAACTGCCATCACATACTGGAAAAAGCACAACTGCTTCAAAGAGTTGCAGAGGCTACCTTCATGCGCCTGTGCTCTTGAAAGCACTTTCTGAAGCTTATATAATATTGCTCTTGATTCCAGGGCAAAGTTTAATGTGATGCTAAAGTAAAAGGGCATATTTTATTTAACCTTATACTCAGGGATATCACAACCAATATTCCTCCTCTGCCGGTATTTCTAACTCACCTTAGTTCAAGGTGATAATTGAAAAATTAAAATTTCATGCAAACATTCTGTGCTACTAAGTGTTCTTAGAAGCAAGGACACCAGATGTACTTCCAGTGACCTAAGAGACTGTGAATCTGAAGTAAATTACAGCTTAATTTCTAAAAAAAGAAAGTAATCAACCTCTACTAAGAAAGCATATAATATAATTTTTCTTGCCAACATAATATTATTTAAAAGCATCTGCGTAATAGCATGAGCTCTATGTAATTTGTACTCCCAACAGAAAATATTCCATACATGGCAGCTTTTCTAAACTGTAACTTTTGTCCTTTTTGTTACCTGGCAACTGCTTGTAATAATTTTGATAAGCTGTGAAAGCCATGCTATCATGGGGAAGACATTAACAATGACACAATGGCCCAAAATTTCCTAAGTCCACTGCCAAACTTAGCATTATTTATCTATCTCAGGTTCTAATGCAAGGAGAGCAACTCATTGGCAGGAGCTACTAATCTCATCATTCTGAATACCCCATTATTGTTATCAAGCTCTTTGACTTTGGTAAAGAGCTGCTGTAAAAGTGTCACAACCTTTGTGACATGGGAGGAGGAGAAAGAGCCATTAGTAAATTTTCTCACAGGGAATAGAGCAATAGCTTGGAAAATGCTATCTTGATCGGGCAAGTAATGACAGAAAATCAGTTGCAGATAAGCAAGAGGAAAATAAGACTCATAACTACTTCCTTCTCAGGTGAAATAGCTTTTCGTAGGGAAGAAAGGTATATTTTACATACAGAGAATATAATATATTCCCAACGGGGCAATTATTAAGCTATATTTTTAACACAGAGATTCCTAAAATTATTTTGTGGAAGATTATCTCTCATGCTTTACAACCTGAACTATGTCCCTGATGTAACATAGGAATAGTCCAGAGATTCCCCAAGGTCACATTTTATTCTCTATTTACAGTTATTTCACAACAATAGCCTTTTCAAACAAGGTTCAATATTCTTTTTCTTGCGCGAAGAATTTCCCAAGAGTGCATTTAACCATGCTGTCATATTTATTTTCAGGGAAACATTCAAATAATGAAAAGAAAAAAACACAAACCAAAACAGTGGGACAACCTCAAATCTCATTTGATCATTCAAGACTACTTGAACTTTCTGTTAAAGAAAACAGTGAAGTTGTTTTTAGAGCGTGTGATCTTTAATGATGCTCATAGAATACTGTAATCAAATATATCAAGTGGTCATGAGTATTGCGTTGAATGAGTGTACATGTGTTGGGTGTGAACTTTAAGAAAGATTGTATTTGTCTCTTACTATTCATAAGTCAAAATCTTTTTCCCCTATCTGTTATCTATTCAGGTTCTTAGGCAAGTATACACAGTTATTTCAGAGAAACATAGTTAATTGATGTCAGCCATTCTGTGAAAGTATCCATCAATTTGTCTACATTCCAAGTATTTCTGATAATTCCAAAGTGATTAAATTTATACTTCAATCCTGTTAAAAAGATGGAACAAATTTACAACTTTCATCTAACAATTTATTCTCAAAAAGTTGATGATCTGCAGTTGGGTCATAGTACTTTTTCTGTGATTACTATCATGAACTGACTCAATGCTTAGACCTTCTATGACTTGGGATGCATTAGTAGTAGCAATTGGTGATGAGCAGCACATGATGTGGATATATCACAGCAGCTTCAAAGGTATCTTAGATAAGTGTGACACAAGAGACTATTGAAGGGAATACCACACAGTAGGGAATTTCCAGCCAATTCGTTACAAATCTCACAGTTTGGGGGCATCACAAAAGAATCAATAGTGATGGGGAAACAGAAGCTCCTCAAATTCACTTAAACATGGTATTAGAATACAGTAATTCATGCTAATTGAATTAAATCTTACAAAATCTAAACTGAGTCTATTTTCACATCAAACTTTTAGACTTTTTATTTGTGAAAGTATTTTTCAGAAAATGTGCAGATGATAGCAATTCTTTTTTTTCCAAGCCAGAAGCAAAGGATATGGCTCCTTAAGCACCTCTAGATTCCCTGCAGGAACCACAAACAATTCATGCTGTATCTAGTGTTTTTTTCATACTGCTACACAGGCAAAATTCTAGACAATATATATCCGTTTTAGAAACATTGCCCATTATGTGGTCACCACATGAAAGCTGTGGCTTCCCATGCTGGCAGTCTCTGAGATCGGCATTGTTTGTATGGATTAATTCACCACACAAATGAGTACTTTTTCCCATACCATCATCTCCAACCCACTCCCTCCGTCTCTCACACACACTTTCCAACAGAGAAAGATTTTAAATATCAGAGGGAAAATCGTTTGATTTCTGACAGCCAGCTCACAAAAAAACTTTAAAATAATTTCTATAGAATGGTATAGAATGGTATATAGGTGTGGGACACGGTGGCTCAGTGGCTAAGACACTGAGCTTGTTGAGAAGAAAGGTCGGCAGTTTGGCGGTTTGAATCCCTAGCGCTGTGTAACAGAGTGAGCTTCCATTATTTGTCCCAGCTTCTACCAACCTAGCAGTTCGAAAGCGTGTAAAAATGCAAATCGAAAAATAGGGACCACTTTCATGAGAAGGTAACAGAGTTCCGTGCACCTTCGGCATTTAGTCATGCTGGCCACATGACCACAGAGATGTCTTTGGACAGTGCTGGATCTTTGGCTTTGTACCGGAGATGAGCACCACCCCCTAGAGTCAGAAATGACTAGCACTTACGTGCGAGATGTACCTTTACCTTTACACTGGTATATGTTATACATGGCCTTAAAGATGAAGGTGGATCAGAATGAAGCAATTGCCAGTTTATTTCATTTTGCTATGATTAAAAATAATAGTGATTCTTTGTCATCTTGGAAAGAAAACACTCAGATCAATATAGTAAGTTTTTTAAATGTTCTACTTTGTTTTGAAATACTGAGCTTCCATTGTTTGCAATCACTGCTACATTTCTTCATGAGAAAGATAAACTCTTCTCTAATGATCTGGTGAAAAATTAGGTGACCTGGAGGCCAATTTGAATGAAACAAAATAAACAGAAAAAGCACGAATTCTATGTGGTTTTGAAGCAATTCACATATTCCACTGAACAATAGTAGAATCAAAAGCAGGGAAAATGAGTTCCAAAGAAAAGGCAAAATGTTTATTGTTTAAATAGTTTGGCAAAAAACAATTTACAGTAAAATCAAACATTTTAATAAAAATTTCTTCATTTATAATCTCCTTGACAAAGAACTTAATCCAAAATATACTGGGCCACCAATAGACATTTTTTTCAGGCACTCTGAATCCATCTCTTATGTTTTCAATATCAGGGTATATCTTTTCCACATGGTCTGAGTGAGAATAGATGGATCAGTCTATTTCAAACTCTTATCATTTTTGTTTGTGTCCAACCTTGTCTGTTCTGTCCTTTTAATGAACTGCATTAAGTATTATTAAACCACACACAAAATTAAATAAAAGCATGCGACTGAAGACTATGAAGACAATCAAGTCATTTCTAAGCAGAGAAACAATGATTACAGTGAACAAATTAAGTGGGAATGGGAAGCAACTTCTTGAGTCATACTGGCTTCCCCGTTGAGTTCCCTCTCTCCCTCGTTCCATCTATCCATCCATCCATCCACATTTATAGGAAGGCAGGACTTCTCAGATAACTATTGCTAGATCTGTATGAGTACACAATTGACTTCTAGTCCTCCATAGACATGGCAGCTAGCTGGATGTCTTTGGGCCAGCCATTTTCTCAGTGCAACCCGCCTCATAGTATTGTGGGGAAAAGAAAATGGAGCACTATGATTAGGGGACTAGAAATTAAAACATGTGAAGAACAGCTGCAGGAATTGGGTATGTCTAGTTTAATGAAAAGAAGGATTAGGGGTTCCAATATCTAAGGGTTGCCATAAAGAAGAGGGGGCTCGACCTATTCTCCAAAGCACCTGAAGGAAGGACAAGAAACAATGGATAGAAACTAATCAAGGAGAGAAGCAACCTAGAACTAAGGAGATATCTCCTAACTGTGAGAACAATTCATCAGTGGAACAGCTTGCCTCCAGAAGGAGGCTTTTAAGAGGACATTAGACAATCAGTTGTCCAAAATGGTATAGGGTCTCCTGTTTGAGCAGGATGTTGAACTAGAAAAACTTCGTCCATTCCAACCCTATTATTCTATGTTCTATGCACTTGGTAGGAAGAGTTCTACATCACAAGCCAACTCCCTTCCAACTCTGTTATTCTGTTCTGTTAAACTATGAACACCACCTTATTCAGAATAAAGATGGCATAAAAATAATACATAAAAAGATAGGGTTTTTTTGCACTCTTGCCCAAGATGTGTGGAAGTATGTGTATGGAAGTAAAGATGCTGAAATCACTTAAAAGTATAAACAAAATAATTCAATCTTTCGATATATTGCTAAAAAGGAAACAAAATTACAAAACATTTGCTGTGCCAGTTATCTTGTCCTTTTTTCACTAATTAGCAAAATTATTTTGAATATGCATACTTCTATACCAAATCCACAACTCAATGAACAAGAAAAAGGCAACAATATGCATCATATTTAAAAGCATCTGACCAGTTATGATATTCCCAAGTATGAAATTAACATTATATAAATTAGTCTTTGGAAATCTTAGCCCATTTACTATCCTCATTAGAAGTTGTCCTCCTAGATGTATATTTTATACTGATAATATTTTGTCAGTGATTTAAGGCATGCACTGCTGAGGCAACCTTGATAGTCCTCATTTCCAAGGTTACTAAAGAAATGAGCAGATTTTAAGTATATAAGAGCAAATGTCTTTAAAACCGGAGAGGTAAACATCAGATGATTTAGCTTATCAGGCAGTGAATTACCTTTGATAGGTCTCCAGCTTCCAAGTAGAAGCAGATAACAAATATGTTCCATGTAACCCAGAGGATTAGCCAGACAGCATACTGTAGAGAAGAAAAAGAAAAAAAACATGATTATTTTTTAATATCATTTAGGCTGAAACAATTCTGAAAAAACAAAAATGAAAATGCAGACACAGGCATGCATACACAATATGCAATCATTTTGTTATATGAAAGAGGTTTTACTTACTTTCCCAAATAAAGACAAAATGAGTGGCTTGTCATTTCACATTTACTCCATATAATAATATGATAAGAGTGCTAGTCCGCAATGAATGATAATTTATTCAGCAACCAATCAAACATACAGCAGTGTTATACAACTTGTACTTATGCCTGAAGTTATGGCCACAATAATGCTCTCATGGTCACGTGATAAAATCTGAGCACTTGGCAGCCCCTTGACACAACTTCAGAGGCACTTCAACTCCCACCTCTTGCATATCTTCCCCCATCTCTGCCCTTTTGGCCACTCTGTACAGTGGCACTTCTGGGGGATGGGACGACAGTGGTAGTACTGGGGTTAATTGTCCCCTTCCATGAGCCCCTACTTCAACTCAAGCACTGCTGATGTCACCACCATCACGAAGAGGATCACCTCAAGCCCCATACTGTGGCCAAACACCCCAATGCCACATTGCAAAGCACTGCTGCCCTGTCATCCATAGGTCCTGCTGTCCCCACCAAATCTTCACCATCTTCATATAGGAGAGGCTTCATATAGATGTAAAACAGATGGAGAGAGGGAGTTGAGCTCTATAGCACCTGACAAAAGAATGGAGCACTTCCCCTGTATCCAGCCAACACTGACTAGATTTGGCCAGGAAGGAAGGGAACCGTCACAAAAGGGTGCTCTCAGTTTCCAATTCTTGTAGGTGATCCAGAAGGATTCTGTAGTTGACGGTACCAAAAGCTGCTGAGAAACCAAGAAGCACCAAGATAGGTACCATTTCTATCCCATCTCCACAGTTTACCCTCAAGTTAAAGCAACACTATCTCTGTATGAATCCTTGCATGAATGAAATGGGTCTCTGTGTCACATGCATATTCATACTCAGTCTTTGCCAATGTGCATAAATTCATAAATGATGCACAAATATGCATAAGTTCAGTTTTACCCCAAGATGCTCACATTCTTCCATGAAACCTCAGATTTGCAAATGAGGGACAACTTTGCAAGCCAAAATTTTATTAGTCACAGCTACCATTAAGAAAGATAAGCTACGTACTGATAATTCTGGTAATTCTCAAAGAATAAATAATAATGTCATGCTAATCTGCCTCAACTCCACGATAACTAAATTAATTATATAAGACCATTACGTTACTAATATCAAAATTGTTTCCAAGCAAATCAAAACACAACTTTACAGTTATATGGTCTCATTTTATCATTTCATAAGCCTGCTTAGTTGTTTCAACCATGTAAATCAGTGATTCTGTTTTATTTGTTAAAGGTAATTATATCTCAATTATCCACAGTGCTTGGCAACCAGCACTGTAAAAATATGTTTTTACAATGATTGCATCCTCCCAGTCATCTGATCTCCATTTGCAACCTTTCCTGCCAGCTTTTATCAACCAATGTCAATGGAGAGATTCAGATTCATTTAACAACACATCTTAACAGATAACAAATAATCAGAGTTGGAAGGGATCTTGTAAGTTATCTAGTCCAACCCTCCCCACCCAAGCGGGAGACCCTACACCATTTCTGACAAATGGCAGTCCAATCTCTTCTTGAAAGCCCCAAGTGATGGCGCTCCCACAACTTCCGAGGTCAAGGTGTTCCATTGGTTGATCGTTCTCACTGTCAGAAAGTTTCTCCTTATTTCCCGGTTAAATCTCTCCTTGTTCAGTTTCTATCCATTATTCCTTGTCTGGCCTACAGGCACTTTAGAAAATAGCTTGACCCCTTCCTCCCTGTGGCAGCCCCTCAAATATTGGAAGACCGCTATAATGTCTCCCCTGGTCCTTCTCTTTACTAGACTAGCCAAGCCCAGTTCCTGCAACCGTTCACTGTATATTTTAGCCTCCAGTCCCCTAATCATCCTGGTTGCTCTTCTCTGTACTTTTCCTAGAGTCTCAACATCTTTTTTATAATGCGGTGAACAAAACTGGATGCAGTATTCTAGGTGTGGTCTTACTAAGGCTTTATAGAGTGGTATTAGTACTTCCCTTGATCTTGATTATATCCCTCTGTTAATACAACTTAGGATTGCATTAGCTTTTTTGGCTGCTGCTGCATACTGCTGGCCCATATTTAGCTGGTTATCCACTAAGACTCCAAGATCCCTCTCACAGTTACTGCTGTTGAGCCTGGTTTCACCCAGTCTATATGTGTACTTTTGGTTTTTCTTGCCTAAGTGTAGGATTTTACTTTTCTCTACATTGAATTTCATTTTGTTAGATACAGCCCAGTGTTCTAGTCTGTCAAGATCCATCTGGATCTTGAGCCTATGTTCTTGGGTGTTAGCTATTCCTGCCAGCTTAGTATCATCTGCAAATTTGGTAAATTCTCCTTCTATTCCCTCATCTAAGTTATTAATGAAGATATTGAAGAGTACTTGGCCTAAGACGGAACCTTGTGGCACCCCACTGCTTACTTCCCTCCATGTAGACTTAGACCCATTAAGGACTACTCGTTGAGTATGGTTTGCCAGCCAGTTGCAAGTCCATCTCGTGGTGGTGCTATCTATTCCACGTTTTTCTAGCTTACTAAGAAGTAGGTTGTGATCTACTTTGTCGAATGCCTTGCTGAAATCTAAATATATTATGTCCACAGTATTTTGCTGGTCTAGTAATTTAGTCAGTGTTGAAGAATGAAATAAGATTGGTTTGGCATGATCTGTTCTTAACAAACCCGTGCTGACTGCTTGTTATTACTTTACTTGTTTCTAGATGTTGGCAGATCTGTTTTTTTATTATCTTTTCCAGTATCTTCCTGGGTATTGATGTTAGGCTGATTGGTCTATAGTTTCCTGGGTCTGTTCCCCCCCACTTTTTTTTTTTGAAGATGGGAACCACATCAGCTCTTTCCCAGTCCTCTGGTAGTTCCCCAGTGCTCCAGGATTTTTGAAAGATATGGTGCAGTGGTTCTGAGATGACCTCTGCCAGCTCCTTTAAAACTCTGGGATGTAATCCATCAGGCCCAGGTGATTGGTTTTCATCAAAATCAGACAGGTGTTCTCTTACTATTTTTTTTGCTTATTTAAACTTTTATTTCTGGTCTATCTTTTACAGTTATGTTTTTGGTGGGTTGAGCTATAGTTTCTTTTTTCTTTTCTTGCTTTCTAGCTAATCTAAAAGCAGAGCTGAACCTTCCTTAGGACTGAAGATTCTATTTTTCTGTGCAGACTCAGGTAGCAGTTGCAGAATCATAGATCTCTAAAGTGAATCTGTGATTCTGTGAGCAACTCAAAATGCCTGCCTGCTTTGCCTGCTTTGGGGTAAAAGTTGCTCTTTTTTAATAAAAAAATCAATATTTACATACATGGTGTGTTGTAAGTTAATTTTGTGAGTTTGCTTGCTAGCAAATTTTATGTGACAGACTCAGGTAGCCGACTGAAGAAAGATAGATCTCTAAGTGAATCTGTGATTCTGTGAGCAACTCAATCTGCCTGCCTGCTTTGCCTGATTTGGGGTAAAAGTTGCTCTTTTTTATTAAAAAAAAATCAATATTTACTTAAATATTTATAATATTTACATACAAGCCATGCCCAGCCAGTCACATGACTCCCAGGCCACACCCACAACTTAGGCCACACCCACATAACTGGTTAAGAAATTTGAATCCCACCCCTGTTTGGCTGAAAAAGGATTTAACAGGCCACACTGTAAAACTTGGCAAAAATCCGATTGGGTCCCTAAAGTAAAAGGCACTGACAGGATGAGAGAAAGTGTTAACTTCAAGAATGCAAGAGGAGTGCATAAGATACAACATAAGATGACAACAGATACAAACTCAATGTAAACCTCTCCAAATTTGATTGTAGAAAGTATGACTTCAGCAACAGAGTGATCAATGCCTGATGCACTACCTGTCAATGCACTACCTGACTCTGTTACATCTCTAACCCCCATTCCTTTAACTTCAAACTATCCACTATTGACCTCACCCCATTCCTGAGAGGTCTGTAAGGGGTGTGCATAAGTGCACCATTGTGCCTACCATCCCTGTCCTATTGTCCCCATTTATTTGTACCTATTTCCTATATCCTTACTCATGTTTATACTTATACCTATTATCTTGTAAGCAATTGACAAATCAAATAAATCAAATAAAAATACAATAAAGATAGCTGAGAATGGTTAGTGGTTAGTGGCAGGTGACAGTTAGAAAAACCATTAAAATAGAATTAAAAATCCACTTGCTTAAGTTAAGGCTCTGTTGTACAAGGAAGAGTGATCTTATCTAGCTCACTCCTTCCAGAATATTTTAATAAGCATAAACTTTACCCA
Organism: Pseudonaja textilis; assembly: GCF_049901715.1. NCBI lineage: Eukaryota > Metazoa > Chordata > Lepidosauria > Squamata > Elapidae > Pseudonaja > Pseudonaja textilis. The sequence goes on from NC_141990.1 coordinate 93,248,652, forward strand.
ATGAACAAAGGTAATTTGGTCACCTGTGTTAACAGTAATTATTTATTATATTAATGCTGATTAACTGCAGTTATAATCTAACCAACCAAATTGAATATTTGTATGCATCATTCCCTGGAGAGGATATATGGTATAACTTCTCCCTCCTCCAGGTATTGGCTATTAGTCTTTGGTACTGTATTGGTTAATAAATAAATTCATACTTCAATTTAAGTATATCTTGGCTTCCATTTAAATATGCCCTTGGTAGGAAGTATTCTACCTCAAAAACCAACTCCAAATCATAGGTTCTGAGTATGATTTCAACAAATTACAGTTGGGATTACCTTGTTGACACTTTCAAAGCAGCACTAAATTGTAATTATTCCAAAAAAAGTCTACTCTTTTCCTTGTGGCTACTCTGGAAAATGAGTGATGTTGGTAAAATGTGCTAATATCTCTGCTCCTTGCTTGTCACAATAAATTCATGTCACTAAATAAATAATAAATTCAATAAATAAATTCATGGCCCATCAAAAATGTGCTACCCTACAAGTGGCAGTTCTGTAAATTCTGCTTTGAGCCATAATGTTTGTAAGTATTTTTCCAAAGCCAATTTTAAATTCCTGGCAAATTTTCCTTTCTTTTTCTCAAGAGGAAAAATCTATACACAGCTGAATTTTCCTTTAATCATTACAACTTTAATCATCTATAAATAAGAAACCCTGTGTGCTGATAGATGTAAGTACTAATTAAGTTAGATAATTAATTAATGCATGGACTGTTTCAGGCAGGTGTGCAAAGGTGCTTTGCTGTAAGAACAGTAATTAAAGCTGTTCCTAAGCATACAGCATTTCTTCCAAGTTTGTCTTATCTTCTTTGGAAGATAGGTCAATATTATTATCAACGTATTGATGATATGTTGGTGAAGGGATTGGATTGGAAAATAATTAACTCACCTAAAGCCAGCTAATGGTTTGAATCAAAAACTTCCTAGTTCACAGTAATCACAAAATGTGACTGTACTAGATCCTAACTGTTGCCTTGTATTATGTGATTGCTGGTTACAATTATCTTCAAAATCAAAGCCTCATTACAAAAACTTAAAATATTGTAATTGTTTCAAATTTGTCAGGCTATATAACCTCCAGGTTACAGCCATTTAAATACCTCTTTGGGTTCATGCCTGAACTAATCAATGTGGCAATGCAGCATAGAAGGTCTGTAGCAAGATAAGGAAACAAATCCCATACCATATCCTATTTCTATTTACTGCTGCATTTTATGAGAGAGTTTCAAATTGTGAAAACCTGCCCTCCTGTTTTGTGGGAATAGTTAAGAGAACTACATAATCTAGCAGTAACCACGACACAAATTACAAGAGTCAAAAATCAATAAGGTCTTTATAACAATGTAAAATTAAGATTGCCGGGCTCCACCCCCAAGAGGGTATGTCATACCTTTCAGAGACACACAGAAGAGAGAAATTCAGTAGGTGTGTTGATTAAAAGTGGGAGAAACAGGATTTAGATTTTTATTAAAAGTCTTGGGCTATATAGAAACATAAGTAGATACACTTTATGGATGGGACCACAGTGATGTCATGGTACCTTCAAAGGATGCATAAATTAATGGGTTTTGTGGATAGATTCACCACACGTATTCTTTCTTGCACCTGATTAATTTGTGGAGAGAGAATATTGGTTGTAAGGAAACAGTCATGTTTAACACTAGGAGGGGAATATTTAAACTAATGTCTAGAGATCTCAAAGTTAATTTCTTGGTGGGAGGAGGTAATGGGTATTTCAAATAAAACAAGCTCTAAGAGTTTCCTATAAGATCAGCAACATAGCTACAGTTTATCTGCAAAGACAGGTGACTGAAAATAGCCATGCTGATACAGATAATCTCAACTTTTGTCCATAAGGAGCTGCAGTGGCACAGTGGTTAGAGTGCAGTACTGCAGGCTAGTTCTGTTGACTGCCAGCTGATCGAATCTCACCAAGCTCAAGATTGACTCAGCCTTCCATCCTTCCAAGGTGGGTAAAATGAGGACCCCAAATTGTTGGGGGAATATGCTGACTCAATAAAACCGCTTGAGGTGACTGTCAAGCACTGTGAAGCAATATATGTCTAAGTGCTATTGCTATTACTATAATTGAGCCCAGAATTATAGGTCTGATCATGCCAGTTGCTAAGTGAGTCACCATGTGATTGTGCCCAATTTCATAACCTTTTTTTGTAGTGGTTATTAAGCAATTCCATAATACCCAATGAGTGTTTTTTTCTTAGAAATCAAAAGTAAATGCCAGTTCCCCACACAATAATGATAATAATAGTAATACTAGTAATAATATGGTCATGGGACTTCAGGGTTCTGCCAATGTCTACAAATGCAGGCTGGTTGACAATTGCCCAAAATGCAGTCAAGTGACCATGGAAGGGTGACAGCCACCAGAATTTTGAAACTGGAATGTAAGTACAGTTAGTCCTTGACTTGCAACCATTCATTTAGCAACCATTTAAAATGGCACCATAAAAGGGACTTACAACTAGTCATCACACTTACAACTGTCCCAGCGCCCTCATTGTCACATGATCAAAATTCAGGCTCTTGGCAACTGGTATGTATGTATGATTGTTGCAGCATCCTGGGGTCACATGATCGCTGTTGGTGATCTTTCCAGCTGGCTTCGAACAACCAAAGTCAATTGGAGGGAAAATGGATTTGCTTAATGACTGCATGATTCACTTAGCAACTGCAATGATTTGCTTAATAACTGTTGCAAAAAAACAAAAGATTGTAAAATCAGCCGCTGTTTACTTAACAACCACCTTAGAAATGTTGGTCCCAGTTGTGGTTGTAATTTATAAGAACCTGTAGCTTTGAGGAGGTCTGTTGTAATTTTGAACAGTCTCTAAGGGATCAGTTATTAAAGACTATCTGTACCAAACACACCAACTCTGTCTTTTTCTATATGCATCATGTCACATGCCAGTAGTTCAGGAGTAGAATTTGTCTTGCAATACTGCAAAATTATTTGCCTTCTGCATCCCACAGACATTCATACCTGGAGAACAATCCCTTCAACCTTTGGTAGAATGAATACTTTCCCTTGACATTAAATATAAAGAGAGGATTTCTTTCTTCTGCTCTACCTATTGTTCCTTTGTCTACATCTTTTTTTTAAAAGCTTCTTCCTTTTCTTTACACCTACTGTTCCTGTGTGTTTCTCTTTGCCGTGTGGTGTCTTAATAAAACTGACACTATTTTAAACAGATCATTTGGTTGCCAGATTCTGTTTTCAGGGATTGTAAATGTGTCTCCAAAGGCAAAGGTGTCCCCAGGTGTGATACCAGGTAATGGGATTTGAAGTGTCTTTTAGTTTTTCCAATAGCAGAAACAGAAGGTTAGTTGGAATACTTACAACAGTATGATATGGTATCAGGATATCAGATTAAAATAGCCCCAAAGATCACATGGAAACAATCTGAAGAAAAGCTACATCTGCAGCAAATAACAGGTCTTAGTAATACTGTTAAACTAATTAGATATCTAGAGATTTATTCAACTTTATTCCTAACCTTTGTGCTCCTCTCTAAAGGCAGTAAGACTATTTAAAGCAGGAGTTCTGGTTTGCAGGGCTTCGGCGGCAGGCAGGAATCCACAATCGTGTGCGGTTTCTGCCTGGGCTCATCGCTGGAGTGCCCCGAGCCAGCTGGCTTCGGGGCTAAGCCACCCTGTAGAGAGCAGGGTCGAGGGGAGCTTCATCTCTTCTCCTCGGCTGGTCAAATTCCCTTTCCTGAAGGCGGTAGAGCAGCGGTCAGAGATGGCCGCCTCAAACACACACTCGACTGGAAAAGAAAGTGCAGGAGGAAGTTAAGAAGTGAAAGTTTTGGCTGACCGGGATAAAAAGCAACAACTAAGGTACCCTGGAATTTAAATTTTATAAAAGATAATATCGCTCCCAAAGAAGAGTCGGAAGCAGCGAATGAAAGTGAAAAGGGAAAGTTTTTTTTCCTTCTCTCTCCTTCCTTACATTGACAATGAAGAGAGCTGAATAAGAAATCAGAAAAATCTGCTTTGGCACTAATAGGCATTAAGCTGAAAATATAATTAATTGCCAAAGGGACAACAAAGATTTCTGGACACTAAAAAATCCTTTTTTTATAAGCAGGAAGGGGGAGGAAAAGAATAAGGGCAAGATCTGGAAGGAGGAGACTGCCTGGACTTCAAAAGAATCTAAAATTAAATCTCAATACGACTTCTAAAAGATACATTTTAACTGGAACTTTGTAACCAAATAGTAACCCCAGGAAGAGAAAGTGAGAAAAGAAGAAAGTGTAAAAGAAACAATTTGTGTGTATTTGGATTGCTTGGTGACTTTTGGATTTTGGGATATTATATTTGAATGACTAAAAACAATTGGGTGGTTGTTTAAAAAATTCTACAATGGCATTACCCTTGGATGAATTGAAAATGGAATTTAAAAAATATAAAGAAGAGGTACAAGAAGGAAAGGGCTCCTTTGGCTCTGTTTTTCAATTCTTAGAAATGGCGATCTGTAACTACAAGAAACTACAAGAAAAGACTGTGCAACAAGAAGATTGGGACCAAGAAGAAGCCATCTTTAATGAACAAGTAACTTTATCTAGGGAGGAAAGGGGGGGAAAGAGAATGGAGAATTTAAGACTAAAAATAACAGCCAAAAAAGGGAAAAATAATTTGAAAAGTGGATATAATGTTGGAAAGCAACAGAAAAGGGGAATACAGAAGAGGGAAATGGTGGTGTAGAGACAGGGGGCTACAAAGGGGAGAGAAAAGAAGAAAGGGAACAAGGAAAGGAAAAGAAGTTACAAAGGTTTGGAGCAAGATGTAAAGAAACAGGACTTATTCAGAGATAATGGGTGAAAATTTAACTGAAAAAGAGATTCTGTGAAGGTACATAAGATTGCATTGTTATATTTGTAACAGAAATAATCTTAGAAAATTGGGAAACAACATATGATTAAAAAGAGGGATAAAATAGTCAGTGTAACTTAATGAAACTTTTGTGAACAAAATGAATGAAATAAAATAAATGAGAGAATTGAATTAAGAAGGAACGGGAACATTTTAATTACTCAATGTTTTAACTATGGAAAGTTTATAAGTGTTCCTGTAGGAATATGATATCTATCTGAAAAGTAATGTGTAAAATGTTAAGGTTTAAATGATTAATGATAGAATTGAATTGGAATGGATTGTTGTTTTAATTATATTATACATTTATAATTTTTTCTTTTTTTAAAATACAGTGTGTAGCTTTAGAGTGTACCAAGCAGAATCCGAATGGAAGTTATGTATTGTATTAAGTGTTATAATTTTAGGGGAAAGATATAAAGGCATCATACTCCAATCAGTGATTACAGTAGAAATTTTGTTTAATGAGAAAAGATAGTAGATAGTTGAAACAGGACAGACAAAGAATATAAATATAATGATTTGAATTGAGATGGAATAAATAAAATAAAATTAGGGAAGTTTAAAAAGGGGAGAAGCTATATAGAAAATGTAGAATATTAATAAGATATGAAATGGAATATAAAAATGAGCATGAACTTGAATTTGAGTCTGTATGAAGAGATGTAACCCGGGATCATGCCGCTTTCAAAAAAGATGTTTTATGTTTTATGTTTTGTTTGTTTATGTTCGTTCTTAAAAAATCAATAAAAATTTTCAAAAAAAAGACTATTTAAAGCAGTAAGAGCAAACAGGTGTACAACACTGTGTTTACTAAATATCCGCTAATAATAATAGATGGAATCCTGTTCTTTATTAGGTTGAAGCTAAGCTTTTTAACAGGGTTCTTCTTTAATCTAATGCCTTGAATTAGTATCCTGTGTAATAATCTGAATCAAAGTAGTCCACTCCAATACATCTGGGTTTACTTATTCCTAACACATCTGAGATGGTACTCTTCACTTATGCTTTAACAATTCCAGCTTTTCTTGTTTCACGCTTCTCATATCTCCTCTTTGAAAAGCAAGGAGCTTCTTTTTCAATATTGATAACATTGGTGACCAAACTTCCTTACAGCTTTTGTCTGTACATGACATCAGTAACCAGAGAAGTGCCTTCCAATCTGGCATCTCACAATCTGATATTCAAACAATCAAAAAATGGTAATTATGTTCATACAAGAGGTTACTTATTTATTTAGATGGCTTGATTGGGGTTACTTATTTTATGAGTAAGGCTATGTACCATAGAACAGTAATTCTGGCCTGTTGTCAAAATTAAACTAATTTTAATTAATTAAAAACAATCATACCAGAAGTTCCTACTTTAGTGTAATCTTGTGTGACAACCACTGATTCGACACAACAGTGTCTACTAAAGCATCTGATAAATTGACCCCATGCTAAATTGTTCAAAAAAAGCCTTTCCTGATATAATACCATTATAGAATGGCTCAGCTGGTAGAAGCTCAATTGTGCATATATAATTCCAAAGGACATTAACAAGAAAAATTTAGTTATTAGATAATTTCTAATTTTCATGATTGAAGATACCAGAGATGGAATATTTAAAAAAAATAAAGAGTCTCCACAAAGAGGAATAATTAATTATCATACACGTATAAAACTGAGGTCTGTGCCCAAGGAATGGGAAAAAGAAAGAGGAAAAAAAGAAGTACAAAAAGTTTGTGAGTAAGATAAACTGTCTCTAAAGTAGATAGATCAGGGGTGGGATTCAAATTTTTTAACAACCAGTTCTCTGGGCGTGGCTAAATTGGTGGGCGTGGTTTGGTGGTCATGGGCTGGGCATGGCCAACTCAATATCACGTGTATCGAGGCACGAATCTCCTTGCCTGGCCTCTCATGAATGTGGGGATGCTGCAACAGTTGTAAGTGTGAAAAATGGTCATAAGTCACTTTTTTCAGTGCCATTGTAACTTTGAATGGTCACTCCACACAAGCAAAGTACCAGCAAAGGAGGGGGAAAAAAGTCCAGAGAAGTTCCTGAGACAGGAAGTCTAGTCCTGCGAAGAATGTAATAAGGGTTAACAGAGAGGCAGTTTCTGTAAGCAACACCAGAATGTTTCTTTCCTGCCTTCCTTACAGGATTAGGCCAGTAATTTCTTCTAACAACTGGTTCTTCGAACTGCTTAGAGCAGGCTTGTCCTGCGGCCCAGGTCACCTTGTAATGCGGCCCAGTGCCCACCCCAACCTTCGTGCCAGAGCCAGCGAGGAGGAGGAGGAGGAGAGGCAGGCGCGAGGCGAGCACCACGCCAAGCAGCAACAGAAAAGGCGGGCGCTGTCAGAGCGCCACCTCCTGCTGTTGCCACTGCTGCCGCTGCTGCCCCCACCGGCACTGCCGCTTCTGCCCCTGCTGCCGCTTCTGCCCCCGCTGCTGCCCCCCCCGCCGCTTCTGCCCCCGCCGCCGCTTCTGCCCCCACCGCTGCTGCTGCTTCTGCCCCCCCGTCGCTGCCGCTTTTGCCTCCGCCGCCGCCCCCGCTGCTTCTGCCTTCCAGTCCTGCCTCATCCAGCTGGGCCATTTGCAGGAGGAGAGGTAGGCGCGAGGCGGGCGAGCTTTCTTCCGCCCCCACCTCCGCAAAATTTGGCTGGAAAATAAACCATGATAAACCGTGATAAAAAATAAATAATTTTTAATAAATAATTAATAATAAATAATAAAAACATCTCACTAATTTCATTTCCAAATAAATGTAATATGTTAACTATGTTTTCTATGGTTTTTTTGGATGATCAGGTATCGTTACTGTTATTTTATTTTATGTGCGGCCCAAACCAAATTTTCATCTTCTAATGTGGCCCAGGGAAGGTGAAAGGTTGGACACCCCTGGCTTAGAGTGTTAACAGCCAGTTCTAGCAAATAGGTGCAAACTGGTAGAATCCCACCTCTGAGATAGATATGAGAGAGAGAGAGAGAGAGACAGAGACAGAGAAACAGAGAGAGATAAATTCATAATAAAAGGACAAAGAGGCAGCCAAGGTGATCTCCTTACAAATATAAACAATGAACCTATAATAAAATGAAATTCAATATCTTATTCATGGAGGTATTACTTGCGATTTTGCAAAATGTGAATGTTTTACCATGAAAAAGTCACCCTTAAAATTTTCTTTCAAATGTAAAACCAACAGTTTGCAAGATACCCAGTGCTAAGAAGATAAAGCACGAGAGTTCCAATGAACTTCCGTTTACAAGGGATTTGATATATCAACACTGCTCAGCAGGAAGCTGTAGAAGATTTTAAGACTAGGCTTAGTCAATTATTCAGTCAATTTAATATTGATTGAATAATATTCCATCAGTTGTAATTTTGGTAGCAGCTCAACCTGAGTAAGTGTCTGTCTGAGATTTCAGCAGATGAGATTCACATTAATCCTTTATTTTCTATTTTAGTTTGTACCTAGAGTCTACTGTAAAACATCTCCATTGGTGTGGATTTCTTTTCAGTTCTTTGAAAATTTAATCCACAGCAAAGCTGGCATTCTTTCAGCTACAGCTTAGGCACTGGCTGGGAATGTTGCCATCAGCATTTATACTTGATGCCCATACATTGTCTTTTGGCTCTGCACACACACAGGTCCATCTGTTGCAATGGCCTCATGCCACTTCTAAGTTAGCTAGAGTATGAGATTGGGCTTTAGTACCAAGAAATCTTTGATAGGCAGGTTCCCAAACCTTGTGCCTTCTTTGCAAGAAGTAGCTTTTATCTGAAACGTTGATATACCATTAGTCTCTTCATATTGTTAACAACTGTATGGGCAAAATTATTTTACACAATAAAAGAAAAATCTGAATGAAGGTAAGAATGTAAACCTGGTGATTTCAACTATCAACTTATAAAAGACACAGGAAATTGGAAATAGGACAAAGAAAAAATATATAGAGTATATCAACAGATTATTAAGATTTGCTGACCCAGGAAGCTATTAACAGCATAAAACAGCTGCAGAATCTATTTGCTGCTTATTTCTGAATAGGCTTATTTCAATTGGAATTACTTAGTATTTAAATAACTGAGGTATATGTTATGTATCCTTTGCTTCAACTCAGATAGATTTCTAGATTTCATGCCATCCGTGATTGAATGGGGCAATTTCTTAAAAAATGGCTATAAATTAATGGAAACTAATCATTCTTTCCCATATGCCCTTCAAAAAAATAAGAGTATGGGTAAAGGATAAAACCCTATGCCTTATCTTAAGACAAGAATTAGAAACAGAATTATTTAACAGTAGGTACTATAGAGTAACAGTACCCTGTCTACTATTGTTGTTTTATTAAATACTTAATAAATACTTAATAAAACAATCAATTTTAAAACTACATTTTAAATAGAAAGGATTAAAATAATGGATAAAACCCCAAACTTCAGTAAGTGAGTTTTAATTCCATAGATCTTCCAAAGATTACCAATATGGTATATGCCGCATTGAAAGTCATCAGCCAGCAACATATCAACTCTCAGAGCACTGCAGTTCTGTCATAACTCACTTCTAATTTCAGTCTCCACTCTGCCTGAATAAGCTGGCTGACAGTGTCATGTTCATATTTGCCCACAACTTCCTATAGGGTCAGAATCCTTGGTTTGAAAACTCCAGCTTTAAATAATTATAAGACCATGTTGTCAGTGTTAAACAGAAATCCTGTTCATGTTAACAATCACAACTATTATATCAGGTGCAAAAGACCAAGGTCACATATTAAGTTCCAATTAAACTGATTTATTGCTCATACCTATGCACAGAAATCTAATCAACTAATGATTTGCACAGTTTGGTGGTAGATAAGGGTTAACAGAATTCAAGAGGGGTTGGACTTAATGTGCTTATGGCAACGTACAGATTCTAAGCTGATCCCTCTTTTGACTCTGCACCCAAGCGCTGCGACTTCTTCTCTTACATCATGCTTCTGAACATAATATATCACTACCAAAATATTAAAGAGATTTTGCAGATTTGTTAAGAATTCAGAAATAAAATAAACAGCACAAAATTAAATTAAATAGGTAGTCCTTGACTTACGATAGTTCATTTAGTGACTTTTTGAAATTACAAGGGCACTGAAAGAAGTGACTGATGAGCACTTTTCACACATAAAACTGTGGCAACAGATCAAAATTTAGACATCTGGCAACTGACTCACAGTTGCAGTGTCATTGGCTCATATGATTACTTTTTGTGGCCCTCTAACAAGCAAAGTCAATGGGAAGCCAGATTCACTTAACAACCATGTTAATAACTTAACAACTGTGGCAAGAAAGGTAATAAAATGGGGGTAGAATTCACTTATCAACTGTCTCACTTGCAAACATAAATTTTGGGCTGACTGCTGATTTTTGGGCTGACTGTTGATATCAATTCTAGATTTTGAATCCCACATTGATCATCCCTTCTATTATATTAGCAAGGAACCAATTCAAATGGTTGAGACTTAACTGATTAAATCCACAGGAAAGGTAATTTATTTCCAGCTCAAAATTATTTTCTTAAGGTAGAAGTTCAACAAACAAACACATTAAGCCCAAAGTTCAACAAAATCATTTTTGGTGTATCATTCATATTAACATCTTGAAGACTTATTTATGTTCCCAAAATCATGCAAATATTGAACAAAAATAGAACGTCTAACAGGTTGACAGTTTGGCAAGCCCAAATCATATGTCAGAAGCCTCTCAAATATACTACATATTTAGCATTAAAAACTGATACTAAACTCTTTTTAAGTGTCGGCTGGATTGTCCAATAAACATGACAGTATCTTACAAAGAATTAATCTCATTTTAAGGCTGTGAGAAACATATTAATCATTTATTATTCCCCATAATGTTTTGAGAATTTTCAACCAACTGTATACATTAATAGGAAGCTCAATTGAAACAATTTTGAAATATTTGAATCAACAAACTATTATCTTCTTGGGGATAATTATTCCAGTGTAACTTTAGAGAATAATTATTTCAGTATATTTAAAACTAATTATTCCGCTATATTAAAAGCATTTAAAATGTTTGTGATTCAACTGGATGTCTAGTAGACATTCCATTTGATTGAACAAGTGATAATCAAACATATATCCACAATTTTAGATGAATTATCTCAATAATTATCAAGATAACCAATGTATAATGCATAACTCATAATAACAATTTTTGTTCAGTTCCAACTATTTTTATATCCAAAATAGTGTTTGATTGCCTAATAAACAGGCTATTAGTTTCAAAACCAATTTGGATATAAGAGAGTATTCTTTTCTGTGATAATAAACTATCTAGGTTCACATACTGATAAAACATACAAGCAAAAAGGAGGCTTAGTGTAAATGTATATGGAGAGATTACATTAAGATTCTTTTCATATTGTCATTTTGTATAAGAAGCCTTGAGTGGTTTGATTCAATAATCCATTATAACAGCTAAAGTATTTTTAAAACCTAAGTACAGCATACTGAATTATCTGGTTCCCAATTAAGATATAGGATATATACATGTATGAAATCAACTATGATCTACATTAAATATTTTATGAAATCAAAAGAAATAACTGGGTACATTAAAACACACTTTGAATGATTTATCCACTATTATAAGCATCACAATATAATAAGTCATTATACAGGGGGAAAAAACTCTTTACTTAATTGCACTGGAAATAAAGCATAACCCAAAAGGAAGAGTGGAAAAGAGGAAAAGAAGACAGATAAAATAAATCCAACAATATAATGGATGAGGCTGCAATAAAGGAAACTGTTGCTATATTCTTTGTCACTTTCACATTTTGCTGACTTAGAATTTTGTTAGGCACTTTACAGATCTAATGAGCTCTCTGGCAGAAACTACTGAGATTAGATTGGATATGGCAGAAAGGGCAAAGATTGAAATATTTGGTCATGGAGAATTTGCATCAATGAACTCTAGGAAGGAAGATTGAATCGGTGTGTCCGCTCAATTGCCAAGGTTTTGATACATATCTTACCAAGAGAGGTAGGTGCTCATGCTGTTCTAATCCTCAAAAATAAAAGCTTGACTCTTTTTCTAATGCCTCCAAGCTGATTTTTTTTTTCATGAAAACTAATTTCACTTGGAGGAAACAGCAAACACATTTTATCCACATCAGTTCTGCACTCACAATGTCACATAGCTCAAGGAAAACAGTAATGGAATGCTGAATAAACAAACATTAGCCTACGTGAGACACCATTTATTTGTATATGGTATGTAAACATACATTACTATGCCCTGTTAAAATCTGAGATTACTTCTGCCCTATAACAGCAACACATTAAATGTGTGCTATTTTAATGTGCAAATCTATACAATGCCAAAAACTTAAACTGAATTAAAAATTGAAATGAGCTTCATTTATGTTATTATTGTGGTATACGTTTAATCTGCCTTGCATTTTTGTTGTTTTAGGAAAAGAACTGGCATTCATCACTAACACACATTTCTTTTCATTAACAAATATTTGCATGCTTGGAGAACCCAGAAGAATTCCAGTTAACTGAGAATTAGGTTGATGATTGATAGTCAATGAAAATATTTCTAAATATCAGTCTGGTCTAAAGTGCTAAAATTGGAAATCCCACTTTCAAGTTTTAAAAAAAGTCTATAATGAAGGGCAAGGCACAATACTTTTCCATACATCCTGCACATATCCAAATATTTGCCCATAATGAATTTGGCAAAAGCCAGTTTGGTGTAGCAGTTAAGGGGCCAGACTAGAAATCAGAAGACAGGAAGTTCTAGTCTCATTTTAGGCATAATCCCATCTGCATGATTTTTGACTAGTCACGCTCTTTTAGCCCTAGGAAGGAAGCAATGACCAATTACTTCTGAAAAACCTTGCCAGAATATCTGCAGGGATGTCTATACTAACTCGAAAGTACACAATACACAGACACAGACACCACAGAGAAGGGGATTCTTGTCAACTAGGATGTCTCCCTTAATCCTAAATATCAATCTTCTAAAAGAAGGTAAAAGAAGACTCCAACATATTATAAGAAAACCCATATGAATTCCATTCTAAAATATTATTAGATTTCATCTATAACCCAATTTTCTGTTTATGCATAGATATAAGTAATTGTTTGATGAATCCACCCACTTATAAAATATGTATTGTCTTTACATATAAAAATAGGGTTCCAAGAAAGTGTAAATAAAAAAATTGATTTAAGTTAGTGCACATACACACACACATAATATATTAATATTAAAAATGTCAATCCACGAGTCAAACTACAGGGATAAAACAATGTGTGCAGGTATATTCTAGCAGTGTATTTCAATATGAATAAGATGAATGTTTAATTATTCCACCTGAAAATTTAATTTTGCTGCTTGGAAATGATAACAATTCAATCATGTGTTATAATTTCAGTCTATGGTTATTTATTTTCCTCACCTTCCCTACTTACCAAAATTTTAAGTGCTTACATAAATAGTTGTTTTTTTTTTGTATGCAAAGAAGCATTAGAAGCCATCTGCAGTCATAGATCAGACTGAAATTCTCTAAGATAACAATAAACTCATACAACTACAGGCAAGCTCTCCGATTTTAGTGAATAAGTTTTCTGCTAGTGCTCATTATTTCCAAAGGGAAAATGGCACTGAGTAAATTGACAAGAAAAGAAAGTAAGTCAGTGAATATTTTTGAGATGATCATAACCTGTCGCTCTCTCTCTTTGCACATTTAATGTTTAATTATAGTTTCTTCAGTACTGCCATGAAGAACAAGATTCCAATTCTAAATGTTAGCATTTCCAGATAGAAATTATTTCCACTCTCCTCACAGACAGTCTCAAGGCATGCAAAACTGTCAGGAAGAAGCTATTTTGGGTAGATAGAGTAATAAATGTTTCTAGTGTAATTATGAATATTTCATTTTTACCTCATTAAGGTCAAAATGTGATCAATATCCTAGTCATATCATCCCAATCATCCCTCTTTCTGCTTCTTTTACCAAGGTAAAAAACACCCGAGATTTTTCAATATAAAATCCCATTTCACATCCTGTATTTATTTCTATGTCTACTTCTTATTTGTATTAACCTTATCAAGATATTGACTAATGAAGAAAATGAAAACAGTGGGGAAATGGGGAAGGAAAGAGAAGAGAAAGAAGTGTATGGTAAAGGGAAAAAAAGAAAGGAAAACATTGACTTCCAAGAGTAACATTATAATTTCAACTTTTTACTTTTACATGTTTAATATGCAACTAGCAAGTCAGTGATTTGAAGCCAAAAGGAGCATACAGAATTGGGATTCAGAATAATTTGAATGTTGCTCTTCTGCACTTCTTATGTTATGCCTTTATGTGACTATCCTTACAAATTCCTAAATCCTTAGGTTAGGATTAGGATTTGAGAAAATGAGACAAAAAGCCCCTGTATTTTTTGCGTATTTTTTATTTTTATTTACTTACAACTGCAAACCAATAAAAAAAAGTTTGAAAGGACACGGTAAGTCAAACCTGAAACACTCATAAAAAGAATGTCAAATTGACTTCTGCAAGTCATAGCTTTTGCTAAAAACCTGGAAACTTTTCTGATTCTTATACATATTTGGCTTTATAGAGGCAGTCTGTAATCGCTTGGTCAAAGAGATGGCTAATAATCAAGTTTATCAGTTTCAGGTTTCATAGGATAATGGATATTTTAGTAGTACATATTATGGATTCAACCTGTTTGTGGTTATCATATAGGAAGCTAATAAAACTGTTAGGTGTTATCTGTAGAGGATATAGGGAATGGCATTGAAGGACAGGAGGAAGATCTGCTATGAAGGAAATGGTCAGAGGAGAGGGATTTGAATCTCAGCCAAGAAAATAACATGAGAAAAATGTCTTGGATATGTCCCCGCTCTTGAGTAAAGTCAAGTTGATGGAGGGGGGAAATATATTCAGATTTGCAAGATTCTGTTACCGAAACCATTACAATAAAAGTAGTATTGACCTGTATGCCATTGGTTTCATATTCGGGTCAACTATTGGACTGACATTGTCATAATGGGTAGTGTGCCAATTTGCCCCCCCCCCCAAAGAACTTTATTCCTGTCATTTGATATGCCTAGCTACCAAATCCTGTTTAAGATCAACCAAAACATTGTCTGGGCAAAGGGATGATATAGCCAGGAGACTACATAACCCAACAGACTCAATTGATCTCCCCTTGAATGAGGTAAACCTATCTGGTAGACTGGGGCAGACCAGGAAACCAGTTTGCATGAAGATTCACTTGAGTTACATATACAAGTACTCCTTAAGTAATGACCATTTGTTCCATGACCATTTGAAGTTACAGCAGCAGTGAAAGAATGTCAATTACACCTGGTCCTTACAGTTACAATCATTTCAGCATCCCAGCAGTCATGTGATCAAAATTTGGGCATTTGACAACCCATCTGCATTTATGGCCTTGAGGACATTTAAACTCTTCTGTAAGATCACTGTTACAATTACTTCAAATATACACGGATATGTCTTGATATAGCAAAATTATTAATCTGAGAAGGAGGTAGTCACTGGATATTGCAGCTAATTTTCTTCAGTCTCAAATAATAGACTCAAAGGCTGCTCTTAAATCAAAGGCAATGTAAAAAGAATCTTTAGGAAAACTGGATTACCTCTTTATTAAGTATCACAGAATTGCACATGGAACCTTGGTAGAATATCCTGATCCATGTCCTGTCCATTTAGGGGCCAGAATGTTTTCTGGAACAAGACTAAATGTTTATAATAAAGAAATTTAGCATAGCTTACTGTTTTTTTGTCAAAGGTTGATTGGACAATCATTTGCTGGATTATGACCATCAGTTTTCTTGTATATTTGGAGAGTATTTGGTTAAAGCAGTAAAGTACAGCCCTTTTTTAAAAAATCTCAAACTAGAGTAAAGGCTAAATACAACAGGAATAATGAAAACATTTTTCTCATCTTAGGCATGTTATGAAAGCATTATAAGAAATTATCCATACTGAAAATATTACCACCAAGAAAACCTCAAAGTACATATAAATAAAATAAGGATTGAAGTATTGACGAAGCAAGAATTTTCTTGAACAAATTATTTCTTGCATTGCTAACCTAAGACACATCTATGCCCCATTTCCTTTCTTTAGATTGATTTAATCTTTTATGTGTGTGTATTCTTTTATTATAATAGGTTAGTAATGATAATATGAGCAGCGTTATCATTATTAACAGTAATGTGAAGTGTGCCCAATACCCAAAGGCCTTCCAGGCACATGTACATAATTAAGATACAGATAATATTCAATTAATTAAAAACTGAAGAAAAAAAGATTAGCCCGGGAAAAATCTCAAACTCAGAATTGCTGCCATACATATTACAGTATATTTGTGCCAATAAAGTCCCCAAGCACATAGGAAGCTGAGCATGAAATGCAAGTCTGCCTTTGAGCTGCCAGTGTCTCAAAGGGAGGGTATGCTTTGGGTATTGTACAGGTTGTGGTGTGGCACAGCTTAGTAAATTAAGATTTAGAGCAATTTTGTTCCATGATTTCATTTAATAAGGAAGAGAATGGAATGGAATAAGAGGCTATCCAAACCAGGTCCCATCACCTACACCTACATGCTACCACACTGCAAGAGTTGCATGGGTATTGTATACATGCATCATGTTTTATATTATTTCATATAAACAACTTTCTTCTATAAATGAATTCTGCTGAATTATTTACGTGTGTGCTGGTTGGATTGCTGCAAACTCTGACATGTATAAACTACATGGCAATGTTAATATATGTCAATAGTCTTAATGTGTCAGAACAATGATGGTACATCCTGAATTTCAAATTTGGTTATTAAATAAATTTCATCCTTATCTTCTCATTTTCTAGTAATAGATGAAACATGCAACAGTTAATTAATACATATCCAGAAATAACTTCATATTTGAGATTCAATTATTTCATGCTTTCCTTCTCACCCGTATCACATGAAGATATGAATGATTTTTCACAGATTTTCTTTCATGTAAGTGTAATTTCTCTAATGGTTTGTAAATATACAGTTTACAATATTCATTTAAAGAAATGAATATTCCAATTATAAGAATAAATATTACATTATTTTTAAAATAATTGTTGGCAAGATGAAATTGATTTAAATATATTTTATCTAGCAAATGTTCAAGTTTACTTTATTAATTAGCCCTTGGCTCATATCAAAGTGCAGAATTCCAGACACAAATTATTACTAATATCTGATAACAATTTAAGATGGAATTGGATAAAATACAATGCTAGCAAATGTGTTCTAATCTTGTAATCTCTGTAACTTATTCATAACACCTTATATATTGAATAATGTATAAAGAAATATCAAATATTTACTCTATGTTCAGACAAAATTATGGTCATTGCAATAGAAATGAAAACACATAACTGGAATATTGGAATTGGAATATTCTTTATTGGCCAAGTGTGATTGGCACACAAGGAATTTGTCTCAGGTGCATAAGCTGTCAGTGTACATATTGCACAAACAACATAGGGATGTCATAGATCATAAATCATAAAGTACAAGTAGCAAGTGATAAATCATAAGATACCAATAGGAAAAGGTAGTAGGAATGATGAGAAGATGAGAAAGATGAGAATAAGAATTGCAATACAGCCCTGCTACATGGGTAAATATCTGTAGGCGTAAGACAGTGCTTTGGGAGTTAGGTATTTAACAGACTGTTCTCATGGGGGAGAAAAATCTTTGTGTCCAGTTGTTTTGGTATGCAGTGCCCTGTAGCAGCACCTGATGGGGAGGAGTTGAAACAGTTTATGTCCAGGATGTGAGGGATCTGTAGATATTTTCACAGCCCTGTTTCTGGCTCTTGCAGTATACTAGTCCTCAATTAGTTGACTTTTTACCACAGCTAGTTTCTTAATTACAGGTAATCCTTGTGCAATGATTCTTTCGTACAACTGTTCACAGTTATAACAGTGAAGAAAAATAATTTTGCAATCTGTCCTTCCATTTTATGACCTACACAGGTGTGTAAATCAAAGGATAGCAGAAATAAGACTGTAAGCACAGTTGCTGTTTCATTTAGCACCTATTTCAAGTAACAACTGAGTTGCCAATTCCAATTGTGGTTACTAAACAAGGATTACATGTAGTAGCACTGCCTCTTATGCACAGCATGATATTTATTATGATACAAGTTGCAAAGAAAACTAACGCTATTTAGGAGAAAAATAATTCTTTTGTCAGGGTGGATGAAGTGCCATATTGGTAGCCATTTATAATGCAATATCTGCAAAGCTAACTGAACATCAGATGCTACAGCACTGAGATTCTTATTACTTTACATCTGATATTTATTATGTGCAGTATGGTTCCTCTGACAGGAATCTGTGTGGCCTTATCACTGTGCCTATGCATGGACAATAAACCATAAAACAAGTCTCTAGATAAATTGCACAATTTACAACTAAACTATGGAAATTGTAAGAAATTGGAATTTGGGGGCACTCTAACTGCTGTGTTTCACAATATGCATGTTTTTTATCTTGCTTTTCAATGTAAGCTGTAAAATATTTCTTTCCAGGGAATAGCACACATGACAACAAGCATGGTGTGAAAAAGTAATTTGCTGTTTTCCCTGCAGACCACTCGAAAGCTGAACAACTTGCTGAAACAGTCAGATAGAGAAGGATCAAAATGGCAAGATTTACAAGGAACTCAGTGCCTACATTCAAGGAAGGGAAAATGCAATAAAAGAATCCTTAAAGCAAAGTTTTAAAAAAGTCAGCCAGTACAAAGCAATGCAGCTGCAAAGATATTGTGACCAGAGTACATGTGTCTTACAGCATGATCTTTAAACTAAAAAGAGACAACTTACTTCTCCAAGAGAAAGGATATAAACCATGTTAAGGAGAAAAGAAAATATCACAGTGGAACTGCATGCAGATTATGTGTGTGTGCAGATTGTGAAAAAAGAACAGAGACAAATGCTTTGTCCAAACAATAAGCTCCAACTATTGTATATCTTCATGCATATGCCTACTTATATGTCAATCCATTTTATTTCTTTGTTAATCAGCAATGTTTGTAATTTTAAAAAGAATCTAATTATGCAGTTATGAAGATATTTTCCCTTCAACTGTACAATCCCAATTGTATTTTATCTCTCAACAATCATTTTTGCATTGATTCCAATTCCTTTTTTTTTCAGCTGAAAATTGTCATATTCAGAGAAGTGCAAACCTCACTTAGCATAATATAGCTTACACAGATTATCTACTGGATAAATAGTTAGCAATTATGGAGCTTGGGAAGACCAGGCGCCATCCTCCTGGGCTCCATTTTCAATGGAAGAGGGCTGCAGGACATCAAGTTGGCCATGCTCACCCTGGCCCATTCATTCTCCCCAAGGTGAAATACAACCCCGATGCAGCCCTCAATGAAATCAGCTTGACACCACTGCTCTAGCTAGTGGTCTCTGAGAATGAACATATACAAAATATATACTCTACCATGGCATTATATTTTTTCCTAACAAGGGTAAAAGAGCTAAGTTGCCCAATAGCTTCACAGTAGAAGAAAAGAGGATTTTACATGTAAGCTTAGGCATGATCTCTATTTCACAGCATCTTCTCTGGTTCACTGGGCATATCAATTCAACTAGGAGCAGCATGCACTGGAATCCAACCAACAAATATACTCCAGGAACTGAGCAATTGTCACGTGTTAGATTTCTTCTGCGAATTCAGAAAACATCTTTGGAATGTCACCTAGAAGGCCTCTAAAGTCCTCTGGAAAAGAAATCTAACACAATTCTTACTTGTTGAAGCCACCACACATTGTGCCTGGATTCTGTGCGAAGGAAGTTTCCATCACATTTTAAAGATCTTAGGGAATGTTCCTCTTAAGATAGAACACAGAACATGATACAATAGGGTTAGAAGGGATCTTGGAGGTCTTCTGAACCTCCTGCCCATGGCAGGATGCCCTATACCATTTCAGACAAAATGGTGGTTCAGTCAGGGGTGGGATTCAAATTTTTTAACAACCGGTTCTGTGGGTGTGGCTAGGTGGGTGTGACTATGTAGCTTCTTTTTTTTTACAGCACACTTCCCCATTTTTTTTTGCCTCCTGGGCCTCAGGCAAGCCTTCTTGGGGGGGTTGCTCCCAGGTGGCTTCCCTGGGCCCAGGGAGGCAAAAAAAGAGCAACACCTCCCTACACTCCATTTTTGGGCCTCCTAGGGGATGTTTTTGCTCCCAGGAAGCTTCTCTGGGGCTCAGGAAAGCAAACAAATGGAGCGCAGGGGGCATCAACCCCCACATGCCCCTTTTTGTCTCCTGGGCCTTGGGGAAGCTTCCTGGGTGAAGCAGTAAGACAGCGAGGGGGATCCCAGCACAGTTGATCATCAGAACAGATGACCGTTGGGAGGGGAAAAATACCTTAAGGAGTGACTGGGCAGGGAAAGCAGTCAGCAATGTCACGCATACACACAATATTGCACTGCACGATATGAACTGACTGGGCAGGGAGGGGAGGTGTAGGCAGAGAGGGGCAGGGCCAGCCAAGGGCACGATTTGTCAGTTCTCCATACTACATAGGTTCATAACAACCGGTTCTACAGAACTGGTCTGAACCAGTAGGATCCCACCCCTGGGTTCGGTGTCTTCTTGAAAACCTTCAGTGATGGAGCACCACAACTTGATTAATCACTGATTAATCATTCTCACTGTCAGGAAATTTCTCCTTACTTCTAGGTTGGATCTCTTTTTAATGCTCTTCCACCCACTACTTCTTGTCCTGCCTGCCCTCTGGTGCTTTGGAGAATAGGATGACCCCGTTTTTTGTGACAATCCCTCAAGTAATAGAAGACTACTATGATAAAGACCCCTGAAGTTAATATCTTAAGGTTACTCCTGTTCAGTATTTTGGGCAAAGAATAAGCTTGCACTTGTATCTTTCATAACATCAAGGCACAAAAGCAGCAGCCAGGTGCTATGTTTTATTATACAGTTTTGAATGTACTTTAAAACAAGTTATCCCATGAATCTTCTAACTCTTCTATTTTTACACCCACTTCTATTTTTCTTTAAATAAAGCATGTTACAGGCACCTGTATCAAGACAAGCTACAGAAGTCTTTGTTAGGAGAGTTAAAGCTTTTAGTAACTATCCAAGTAACAACAACAAGAACAAACAGGGAGGTCATTTAGGTAAATATATGAATAAACCCTATTTTCTCCTTCCTGCTGCTTGGAAGATAAATAGTTAGCAAGTAGCCTTTTCCCCTAGAGGCTCTATTTTTTCATATATAACTATGTTTGAAACTATGGATGTGGTAGAAGGATATTTGCAAGAACAGGAAGGTACAGAGAACTGTAGAAAAATGGTGTTGCTGTAAATTAAATTTAGATATTATCTTACTTCATGCGTTCATTTTTTTAATGTGTTATTTCTTACTCATTTTATGTGTTCTGCATAATATTGTTTATGCCAGAAAGGAAATTACCTTAAAGAAATATAAATATGTCATAACAAAGAATAGGATGTTTGAATCCATGAGGCATCAGAGTAAATAAAATGATTTTCCCCCACTAAAATAACAATCAAATAAAAAGTAATACATTTTATGGGGGTTATGTCCTTTCTTCCATCTCCTGTCTTAGGGACCACAGGAATATCATAAACCACACTAACATAATGAAGAAGTATAGTTGAAAATATCAGGTACTCTTCAAAGATGAATGAATTTTTAACAGTTACCTGCTCCATAAAGATGAAACAAAACATAAATTTATATTTGAATAAATAAAAATCTGTGGAAAAAATATGGAATATATATTACAAATAATCCAAGAAAGAAATAAAAAGCTAAAATACAAAGAGGAGGGGAAAGAGCTCATCTCTAAAATGTTTACTTGGAAGTCTCACTAAACTCAATAAAGTTTACTTCCAATCATTTGAGTTTAAGATTGTAGTTTAAAGCCAATTATGATAATTTACAGTCCTTACCTACAAATCCATATTAGCTACTGAAATTCAAGCAGTGATTTGCATAGCAGTAATTAAAGCAGTATCTTAGATTGTATAAGTAGAAAGATAGACTAATTTAACTGCTAATCTCCAGATGAAAGCTGAGCATTCATTTGGTTATTTTTCTTTCTAAGAGGTTTGAGAAAAAGATATTTAACCATTACCTGCAGTTAATGTAGCTTTTAGACTTATCTAACAAAAAGCCTTTGATTTTATGAATCCAAACTTGCTGCTGTTTGAAAAGAAGATGATTTTGATACATCAAGAGAGATATTTTCAGAAATAGTCAAGAAATGCTGATATGTGACCTTGCACTAAGAATGGGCAATTCTTTCCCTTTCAGCTTCATTCATGTTTGCAGTTTCCAACCTAGACATAAATTCATTCCACTCATTTCTATATTTCATGAATTCAGTCCCAATACCTTGCAAAAAAGTAAATCTGACTGAAAATTAATAACATATTAGTCATTGAGAGAACTTTCTAATGTGTACATATTTTTTCATAAATATTTTCTTTAATATTATTCCTATCATGTACATTTCTTCAAACATACTTATTTTGTACATATTTTTCCAATATATGGTTTTTAGTGCCTGTATATTTTCTGAATATTGCAAATCTATTCTGGTTCTAACATAGTTTGGGAAAAGGGAATCTGTTGAGTTTTTATAACCATTCAAACCAAAACATATTCCCATTTCTCCACCTTGAATAAATATGAAAGATAGAGATAGGATTGTTGCTTTACTGTTTTGTTTTTTTTCCGAATTAGGATCTGTAGGACCAGCCTGCAAATAAATTGAAGTTCTACTCTCAAAGTAACTATTGTAGAGTCAAGAATTTATAAAATTCTTTAAAGCACAGGACTATATGCAATATTATACAGTATGAATACTACTTGTATTTACAGAAATTCCCATATATCTCCTTTTTTTCCATCTGTGAAAATAGAAAGTTTTCTAAATCTCTGGATATGAAGGGTGATAATGGGAATATGAAGATCCTGTTCTACTGGAAGGGCAAATTTGCAATCAAATGTTCATATATTGCAGAATTAGGAAGAAAACAGTTCATGTTCTTTAGTAGAATGGCTTCCAATCAATATTTCCAAATTGCTTTATCAAGAAAATGTGCCAGAGACATATATGAAGCATAAGTAATTTGAAAATCAATATAAAAAAAAAAATTTGGCTCTGTCTGTGCTCCTTTTTCTTGTGCTCCTTTTTACCTGGAGACAGAATGACATTGCATTAAGCAGCTTCAACTCCATGCCAAGCATGTTGATGTTTATCACCCACAAAATGTATACCCAAACATGCTCTGTAGATCGATTCTAGTTAACATGTATACCTCAGGAATGGAAATTGCTATTTCATTCCTCTGACATGTTAATTTCAATTCACAAGAGCATCAGGCTGGCGTTTATATTATTCCCAGCAATGAACAGAGAGACTCAGAACATCAAAGAATCATTATATGAAATTAGGAGAGTAGATTTGCTGCACAGATCTTCCTATCAGGATATTTGGCAAAATGTCAAAAACAAGCTCTTGTAGGCTTGAGAATTACTTCTTTATCCTTGTGTGACAATGCTTGTAATCTGTGAATCACCCAGATAGTTCACTGCCCTGTGCTTTATCCTGTATAAAAGGCTACATATTTAGTACAGAAAGAGATTGCTTGTAAACATGTCAAGAACTAACAGACACAGAATTCCTGTTTTGTGTGACTTATTCTAACAGAAGGAAGGGAAAGAAGAATCTGCATGCATGTTAGGAAACCTTTTACTATAATTTGGAGGAAAACCATGAATTATGTTTTATAATGTCTATAATAAAGAATGATTCTATGAAGAAATAATCAGTTTGGTGGAAGAGCTGGACTTCAACAAAAAGAATGCTAAGTATAAGAAGCATACAGGACGTGACTCTTGCAGACATAAAGCAAAGGAATAGACACCTGGCTTGTTTGTCAAATTGATGTGTGTGGGGAAAAAATCGATAGTATCGGCAGATATGTCAATGGTGGTAAAGCTACAGAAATTCTTCTAGGATAGTAAAAAACTACATGGTATAGTTAAATAAACTGGCTTGGAAAAATACTTAGTGTGATAGGATATTCTTCTGTATCAGTTTTATTATAAACAGAGGCTTTTAAGACAGTATTCAAATCAAACCTCTGTGACAGGAAATCCTGAGGAAGGAACTACTGAAATTAGTTGAGTTTAGTGAGGCCATGCACAGAACCAAATGGAAATTTTATTTCTATGAAAACTTCGAACTGTTTTGTTGTAATGAAATATATTTTACTCCTTAGTAAAACTGACTAAGCATAAAGGAATATCCACAAAAAGCATGATATTAAAAAAGAGTCTTCCATGGCATTCCAAACCATATCAACCATTCTCAAAATATGTGTTGGATATTGATTATGTTTTTTGACTACAGATGGTTTAGAATGCAGTGGCACAAGCAGTAATGGGCACTTCTCACTGTGGCCATTTAACACTACTGCTATGAGAGCTGCATTGGCTGCCAGTTGGCTTTCAGATATTCAAGGTTCTGGTTCTAACTTCTGAAGCCCCTCATGAACTGGTTATGTGAGGACCATCTTTCTCCCATTGTCTTTGCCCATCCGGTGTGTTTGGGCAGAATGGGTGCATTCCAGGTCTTTTATTACATGTTGTCATGGTTGGGGACTTGGAAAGTATGCCTTTTCTGTTGCAACTTCCACACTCTGGGACATCATTTCTCCAGAAATATAGATGCTACCCTCTTTCCTGGGATTCTAGTAAGCTCTTACAACCTGGCTTTAGTCCTAGGTTCAGGGTTGATGTGTTTGGAAAGGTCCTTGCCATTCTTTATTTTCAATAAAGGAGAATATTTGTCGCTCAGGGTTGAAATGAGTTGCTCTCTGAGCTTGGTTGTTTTCTTGCAGACATTTCATTATCACATACATACATACATACATACATACATACATACATACATACATACATGATATTCAGCTTTGTTCGGGTATTTTCCTACGTCATTATAGTTGTGCTTTTAAAGCTGTAGCAATGTTTCGGCAGAATCTCATCTGCCATCATCAGGCTTCTGTATAGTGTTCATCTGTGAGTCAGGCTTTTACAGTGGTTTCAGATTTAAATTTGGGGCTAGCCTACTGCTGTCCCAGAATGGTTTTTTCTTCATCCTGATTGGTTGGGAGTCTTGGTCTGTGTTCCAGACCAAGTTTGCTGTGTTCTGCTTGATTGGTGTTTCTAATATCTTCTGTCTGTTTTGTGGCTCTTTTTGTATCTTGATTGGCTGGCAACATTGTGTTCCTGTTTTGGAGGCTTTTAGTGCAGCTTGGCTCCGAGTAAATGGACGGCTATCATTTGTTAGGAAGCTAGGTTTCATCTGGGTGCCTGGTTGGAGTGTGTTTGAGCTGGAGGTATCAGCGGGGATCTGTTTGTGCCCAGGTGGTTGCCTGGCTTGTGGTGTAGAGATTTTTTTGTTGGTGAATGCAGGCTTCCAAATGATAGACAGTCTGGTGGAATCATCTCTTCTATTCATGCTTTCTGGTCTTTTTTCAATCTCTATGGATTCTCTGATGATTCTGTGGCTGGGTTTTTTTATAGTGGCTAGGGTTTTGGTGCCATTGAAGTTGATGCTATGACCTGTGGCTTCCATGTGTTGGACTAGTGAGGAAGTGTGTTCCAGCTTTTTGACTGCATTTTTGTGTTCATCCAGGCGGGTACTTATTCTTCTATTGGTCTGTCCAATGTATGTGGCCGAGCATGATGCACAGGGGACTTCGTATATGCCTTGGTTTTCCAGGTCAATTTTATCTTTGGGGTTTCTGAGGATGGCTGCTATTTTTCTGTCTGTTTTGAAGGCAGTCTTGATGTGATGTCTGTGCAGTATCTTACTAATTTTGTCTGTAGTACCTCTTATGTAGGGCAGGACAGCTGTTCCATAGGTCTGTTCATCTTCTGGGTCTCTATTATGTCTCAGTGTGTTTTTGTGGATCAAGCTGGTGATTTTGCTTTTGTGGAAGCCGTTGGCTGTCAGTACTTTAGTCAGGGTGCATAGTTCAGTCTTAATGTGTGTCTTGTTTGGTTCTAGTAATTAGTGTTTTAGCCACGGAGTTTATCTGTGCTGGGTGGTGATGGGATTGGGTGTTGAGGTAGCAGTTAGTGTGTATTTTCTTCTGGTATATGGTGTGTCCTAGTGTGCCATCTGTTTTTTTGTAGATAGTACATCTAGGAATGGTAGTTGTTTGTTTGTTTCTGTTTACATGGTGAACTTGATTTTGGGGTGTATGTGGAAATATATGTTTAGGTGTGTTAGGAAATATATATATATATATTCTGTGTATGTTTTTTTTAGCTAATTTAGTATTATATTTTGTAAGCCGCTCAGAATATGCTGGAGTGGGCAGCTGTAATAACTTTAATAAAATAAATAAATAAAGTCCTCTTGCCTTCTGAGCACTCAGTAGCAGTTATCCATTTTAAAAATCGGAAGTACATAACAATATCTACATTATTATGAAGGAGTATATGCATATAAATCTGAATCACTGAAGTTGCTGATAGAGTCGAAATAGCAATTGCTAAATTCTAGTGGATGAACTTAACCTGCTGTTATGATTGATCCTTGTGGATAACGCTTTTCAGCATATGTCGAAAAGCTAAAAAAGCCACCCAGGCTGAGCAGTAAAAGAATAAATAAAGTCTGACTCTATAATCTATGGAAATGTCATCTCTGTTGGCCAAATATCTTGTATTATTCTTTTAAACTATTTTATTGTATTCCTTTTTACCTTCATCCTTCTTTACCTTCATCCTTCATCTCTTCATCTCTGATTCCTATTTGAGTTCACCTCTGAATTAGATTTGCCACTATCGTGAATAGTTCCAGAGTTACAGTTTTATACATGTTGTCTTAAATGTTCCATTTAGCTAAGACCTGGATCTAAGTATTTTTCTCTCTCTCTGCCACCTAACCCATTCTGGACTTCAACATTTATTACGAGAAGCTACTGCAAGATTGCACAGTTCTTTGTGGATTTTATGTTTAGTTCTTTTAGGAAAACAGTAGAAGAAAGAATTAGATTGGAGGGAGAGAGGGAGGGAGAAGGAGAGAGGAGAGAGATGGAAATCACCCATTTCATTCACAAAGCATAAATAGCTTAACTTTTCAGATATTGAACTACTCCAGTACTTACACATGACATTATGTAAATCCCGGTAACATACTTTTTAAAAAAAAAAACCAATGATCTCTGAACAATGTGCTGTATTTTCTGCATAAAGTTAATCTGTCTTGATCACAGAGATTATATGTACAAATGCCTCCTAATTTATACAGTCTTAACATCTCTTAATTCTTATTGCATATAGCAGGTACATTATTAAGCATACAAAGTTAGCGATACTTACTCCTGTTATGTAGCGAGGTCTATACTGGATGGTTCCAAATAGGCCAAGTATGACTATAATAATGTGTACAAAATTTGCGAGGATTGGTGCCCACTGATAACCAAGGAAATCAAATATCTGTCTCTCCAGCACACAGACCTAGGATTAAACAACAACAGTGATTTGATTAGAATAGCTCAAGAAAAAAAGAGAAAGAAAAGAGAGAGGAAAAAAATTGAGTTTTGAAAAATAGTTTTTCCGTCTTCAGTACCACTAGAAACTTGTTATATTGCTTGATAAGGCAAAAAAGACAAAGAAAAGCAGATTTTTCACTACGATTCACTCTTTTTGTCTTACTAAAAATGTACCTTTTTAAAACAACAGTCCACTGAGATCTCTTTAGATAAAATATTCACATGGGCAGTGTTAGCAAGATATAAATCCCCATTCAATGAGATGCTGCAGTTGAAGGCAGTGAAGCATTAACAACTTAATCGTTTACCATTAATAAGATTTCCATGTCTAGAATGAGTGGTTTTGTTTGCAAGTCTGATACAGTTTTTTTCAGATGTGAATGCGTCACTTGGGTGTGTGGCAAAGGAAAGGATCTGAATCAAGTATCAGATATATGAAATTAAGATAGGTCCAAGTTTGCAATGCAAGTGATTGCACTGCAAAACTAGGATTTATTATTTATTTATTTACTAATTTATTTTATATGCCGCTAGTTTCACTACCCAGATTAACTCTGGGGGGCTTATAATAGCATGAAAGCATTAAAAGGATTAAAATTAACAACAAATAAATAAAGAATATACTTAAAGGCATGGACTTGAACATTTTGTAGAGTCCTGAAAGACATTTTGGGAACCAGATGTATCTCATAAATTATATTCTGCCTTATTGAAACCATCTGAAAATCTATTGAAAATCTATTGATCTGTTTATTTCTAAGACTTCTCTCCTACTTTGATAAAACAATTACAGAGAGAGATATTTTTCATAAAATCCCAGAAGATGATAGCATCCTGACTGTCATCTAACAAGTTAACTAGAAGAGGTCCGGTTCATAGTTGAATGGGAAACCATCATAAAATCCCAGGGCTATAGATTAGGCTGGGGAAAAAGCCATATTAGAAGAAGGCTATAGTAACCCTCTTCTACAATCTTTCTGGGGGAAAATATACACTGTGCAATAGATATGCCCAAACAGTCATCAGGAGACAATTCATACATTAATCAAATGGTTTCCATCCAAAAAAGTTAATGACATAATATGAGATGCCAGATTCTAGTCTGTAAGATACTATAAAGTTTTCCTACAATAGAAACAAGAACTTACTTCTTTATGTTGTGTATGTATGTATGTATGTATGTATGTATGTATGTATGTATATATGGTATTCAGCTTTGTTCGGGTATTTTCCCACATCATTATCAGGCTTGTGTATTGTGTTTGTCTGTGAGTCAGACTTTCACAGCCGTTTCTGTGAAATTTCAAGGATTTTTTTTTCAATGTTTTCTACAAACTATGTAATATGATTAATCCAATTTCAGAGTCAAGTCACTACACTAATGGCATCATAGAACAATCATTCAGTCCAATTTACCTTTTAACACATATCAGTTTTTGCATCCATATTCCCATTGCATCATACAATCTACATAATATTTATTTCAAATAACTCAAGGTCCCAGCTAACTAAACCACAGCATTTGCACACACAAAAGTATAAAAAACTTTCACAACTTCAATACCTCTAATATTACCACAAGCATTCCTCATACATTTATTCAGATTTCTTAAGAAATTTTCACTGCAGATTTGGAAACTATTTCTGAACTTATTTACACACACCTAGCATAAATCAATTCATTAATTCTATTTGCTCCTATCCTTTTCATTTATTTTGAAAAGTGGTACTAAAAGCAAGGGAAAGCAAAAACTTTGCTTGAAAGCATTCGGTACCCATTATCATTAGCCAAAGATTACACATGATTTCTGTGTTGCCCATTGTTATTGTAAATAAAAATGGGAAACCACTAGTAACACATAACAGGTTTAAGTTTATATTTTTTTTTTCAAGCTGATTTTAAGATTTAGACGTAGAGGACAAAGAAAATTTTAAATAAAAAAATGATATTTTATCCTTAACGATCTTTATCAGTATATGTACTACCTAAGATATACTGTGGTAATTACAATGCGTACCTTTTAATAGTTATAAAAATGTCATCAACAAGCAGGAAAACATTTTTTATTTGAACTGATTTGCACTTCCAATATATATCTATAGTCCACTGTTTTATTTTAATTGTTTACATGAATAAACTAAGTGAGCCATTGATCAGGGATTTTGATGCTCTTGAGGAATAATCACATTAATCTCAAAGGAATAAAGAGAAGCTCTTCAATATGATTATTTATGTGCTTTATTCCATACCCGACAAAATATGCACACAGTGTACCATTTTAAATGACATGCATATGAATGCTTTGCATCATTTTGCTATATTCAAACAACCGCTTGGTAAGGAACAAGGCCCTCAAGGGGGTTTAACTAGCTGTGTCCTTGAAATCCTTTATAAATTAAAATAAAATCAGTAAACAAAATCAATTATTCTGGTGAAATACTTTATCTCAGAGACCAATATTAGCTTTTAAATAAACGAAGGTACATGTATAACATAAACACCTAATTCAACTGCTCCACTGCCCCTGTTTGAGTGAAAATAACATACACAGAGTATTTCCATTTTAACATTTTAAGAAAAAACAGCTTTCTCTCTTCTGCCATTTTCTCTGATGTTTGTTTCTGCTCTGAATTTACAGGTAAACAACACATCCAGTAATTCCATTTTTATCAACCAATTACATTAGGCATATTATTAAGCCTAATTCCATATTTTACCAAAGGATAGCTGGAAGTGATTTAGCTAATCTTTGTCATAAGACAACCAACTTGGAATGCTCAGCTACCAGGAGGGAGCCGAAAGAAACAAAAATGATAGGCAAAGACAGTTTGAACAGACAAGGTTTTTCAAAAAAATTGAATTAAAAAAAGGGGGTATTTCCTCCCAAAGAGATCTCAGCATTTTTAGACACCAAGAGAGAGGGATTGCAACAGAAAAAAAAAGCTAGAGAGAGACTAATCAGTATATGATAGGTATACTAATTTAAAAAAAAAAACATATGCAAGAAAGAGTGAAGAAACACATCATGATTTACTAAAAGCATTTTGCAAAAAGTGCTGGGTAAAAACTTTTAATTAGCAAAATACATTGCCAACCCATATAACCTTAAAAAGTACATAGAGTTGCCCTTTTTATATGGTAACAGTTGCCAGGACACTTTGAGTTACTTATTGGAAATCACACATAATTCTTTCAAAAAATGAAATTGTGGGAGTGTGACTCAATGTAAAAAATAACTCATGTGTTAAATTGATAATTCATCATTTTTAGACTTATTGCTACTTTAATATTACTTCCAAAGTTTTTATTTCATTTTATGTAACCGGTAGTTTGTAAATTTCTATTCCTTTTTCTTTTTATCATTTTTTTTGGCTTTTTTGAAGGGGTAGGAGGCCTATCAAAAATATATTATAATAAGTACAAATTAAAAAAGAAAAAGAAAATTTATCAATTCATATCAGCAACATAAGGTAAGTGTTTTTTTTTCATTTATGCAATATTCTTGTGCAAAACATTAAAAAATAATTTAGATTTAGGTACAGTACATCTCCCACTAAATTTTGAAAAACTTCCATGTTTTGGTAATTTTCATGTGACAGGTTTACTTGGTGAACTACTTCTGGTATTTTAATCTGGTGGTACTTTATGCCTTTGAATGTTTTTACTGCTGTAGAAAGAACTGTAGTGATTAGATTTCTTCTCCTTGTTACTAAATTTATGGTATTTTATGGTAAACAAGACTTCGGTACAGGAGAGTACTGAAGTCTTAATCACATGAAACGAGGAAAACCTTCTACGCACAAATTCCACCCATGCTTTCTACAATTTTGTAAACAACAAACTTAAAGACTCAAGATCCATCCCATCCCTAAAAGGACCTAACAGTAAAGACTGTAATGATAAAACCATTAAAGCCAACCTCTTTAACACATTCTTCAGCTCAGTCTTTGTAAATAGCAACAGCTCATGCCCAATATTTCATAGTCAAACCACAAACAATCACAGCAATCTAATACATATCAACTTTACAAAAGATAACGTCATAAAAGCACTATGCAATCTAAAACCGTCACTATCTATTGGACCCGACGGACTTTGTGCCTACTTCTTAAAAAAGCTATTCACTGCCATAGCCGAACCTCTAAGCATAATCTTTGAAAAATCTTTCAGGACCAGCTCCTTGCCCAACCTATGGTCACTAACTACGGTCATCCCCATCTTCAAAAAGGGAGACCCCAGCCTAGTTGAAAATTACAGACCAATCTCTTTATGTTGTGTCACCTGCAAAGTCATGGAATCAATTATTAACCAATCAATTATTCTCCACTTAGAGACAAGCAACCTATTCTCTAACAAACAATTTGGTTTCAGAAAAAAAAAAAATCATGTAATCTGCAACTCCTACATTGCAAAAACATATGGACCACACAACTCGGCAAAGCAACATACACTATTTACATAGACTTCTTTAAAGCCTTTGATTTAGTTGTACATGACAAACTACTTCTAAAACCAAAATCTTATGGCATCTCCAGACACCTGCATAATTGGATAGATGCATTCCTGTCAAACAGGCAACAAATGATCAAAACAGGAAGCACCCTATCAAATCCCGTACCTGTCAATAGTGGTGTCCCCCAAGACAGCGTTCTAGGACCAACTCTCTGTATACTTTACATAAATGATCTTTGTGATCATATTAAAAACAACTGCATTCTTTTTGCTGATGTTGTAAAACTATTCAACACCACTGACAATACTGCTATCCTTCAAAAAGAGCTCGACTATGAGTCAGAATGGTCAAACAAGTGGCAACTTCAAATCTCAAAAAACAAATGCTGTCTTTCATATTGGCAAAAAAATCCAAAAATAAAATACAAGCTGAATGGACATGACCTTATAGATGACCCCCACTCTGTCAAGGACCTTGAAGTATTCATCTTTAATGATCCAAGTGCTAGAGCCCACTGAAACAACCTAGCCAAAAAGGCATTAAGAGTTGTTAACCTAATACTGAATAGCTTTTTCTCAGGTAATATTGTACTACTAACTAGAGCATATAAAACATTTGCTAGACCAATTCTCAAATACAGCTCATCCGTCTGGAATCTGCATTGCATATCTGACATTAATACAATTGAGAGAGTCCAGAGATATTTTTCACAAGAATCCTCCATTCCTCTACTCGCAACAGAATACCTTATACCAACAGACTTGAAATTTTAGGTCTAGACAACTTAGAACTACACCACCTTCAGTTAGACCTAAGCATAGTACATAAAATTATCCATTGCAATGTCCTACCTGTCAGTGACTACTTCAGCTTCAACCACAACAATACATGAGCACACAATAGATACAAACTCAAGGTGAACCACACCAAACTTGATTGTAGGAAATAGGACTTCAGCAACAGAGTGGTCAATGCCTGGAATACAGTATTTATGGTGTTTATGGGAGGCATGGACCCCTCCTGCCAGATTTTAATGACTTTTAAATGCAGTTGCCATATTAACTTACAAGTACATGATTTTGAAGCCATACAACTAAATGTTACATTCTTGCCTAACAAATAGGTACAATGAATGTCCCTGAATATACAACCAGTGTAAACTAAATGCTAATTAACTCATGCTGATATTCAGCAACAAGATTTAGGAGCATTCTCTTTCAAGGATCTTGAAAAAAAACTGATCACAGAGATTGTGTCTGTCTTGTTGCAACCCAACAAGACAGACACAGACTTCAGAGAGTAAATAGCACTGCAGAAAAAACAATTATTACCAACCTGCCTTCCATTGAGGACCTATATACTGCACAAACCAAAAAGAGGGTTGTGAAAATATTTACAGGGCCCTCACATCCAGGACATAAACTGTTTCAAACTCCTTCCCTCAAAACAACGCTATAGAGCACTGCAAACCAGAACAACTAGACACAAGGACAGTTTTCCCCCAAACGCCATCACTCTGTTAAACAAATAATTCCCTCAACACTGTCAAACTATTTACTAAGTCTGCATCACTATTACTATTACTATTAATCCTCCCATCCTTTCTTTCACCCATCTCCTCCCACTTATGACACTATAACTGTAACCTTGTTGCTTGTATCCTAACAATTTTATTGATTGTTTCCAAGTATGATTTGATTGCTTATTGTACCCTATGACTATTCTTAAGTGTTGTACCTTACGATTCTTGACGAATGTATCTTTTCTTTTATGTACACTGAGAGCATATGCACCAAGACAAATTCCTTGTGTGTCCAATCACACTTGGCCAATGAAGAATTCTATTGTATTCAGTATGTTAGATCTTCCATGTTATTTAGTTATAATTTTCATGCAACAGGGTTTTTTATGCACATCATCACTGGGATGTTGATAACTAGTTGCATCTGCACTAAATTTAATAGCCTGGATATTAACATCTGCAAGAACAATCCAAAGGATATATTTATTGGAAAGTTTTTGAACTCTGTACATCCTAGAAATGAGAGATAAATAGGTCAAGCTATTAAAAAATAAATAATATCAAATTATATCAAAATACAACTTTATTTTTATTAATTTATCTGAGCTAATTTACTCTTATTAGTAATTTATACATTAAGTTTTCTACCATTTACAGAGTTATGAATTATAAACACTATCACTTTTATGCCTGCAGGTTTTCCATTCCATTGAAAATTTATGTGTTTTTCTTGCTACATCACCCAGAAGTGACCCACCAAAAGTTACTGCAAGAAAAATATGTCATGTTCTTATACTCCAATTAAAAAACTGCTATATATGCAGTTTCAATAGTAAAAGTTCATGCAGTGAATTGCAAGACACAAGTAATGATAGTAAGTAGTGAACAATGGATGTGTCTGTGTAAATCAGCCCATTGTTTTTTTTTAATAAAATGCAGAAACCTCTCTGTAGTTAAACTTCTCTGTAAATGTTTTTTAAAAAATGACTATTGACTACAAAACAACTCTTTCCTTTAGAATATTATTTATACAGACACAGATACACACAGAGTTCTTTTAATTATAATAAATGTAAGAATTTTCTAGTTTTTTTAAAAAAAATACATTGTAAAAGTAAACAACTGATTAGTCTCAGAAAGCTATTTTAGACTGATATATTTCTCCTTGGAGATAAATATTTATTTACAAACTGCACTAATAAAAAGTACAGAAAGACCTTGTAGGTTTTCAGAGGAAGAAAAAATTCGCTGCTTTTTAGTTACTTGGCACCAAATCCAAACATTGAAATTATTTTTTGTCTCTATAAAGCTCATCTTGCTTGAGAGAGAGGTATAATAGAACATTGATTGGAGCCATAGTTGGGAATAACAGAGTTTAAAACATGCTGTCTGCATTTCAACTTCAAAGATTACTTTGCTGCTATATAGAAAATATTTGTAATATCATGAGATTTGTACTGTTGGACTTTCTCCCCCACTTTTTTTTTGCTGCTCAAAATGTTACAAGCACTTCCAGAGTACTAATATGCAGAAACTGATTTCATGGCGTTAACAAGGCATTTTAGCATAGTAACCATAAATGTCACCCTTACTTCCTAATTTATAGTTAATATTATAGAGTTACTATATCAACACCAGGGGTTACCTTGGATTGTAGTTATGATCCAACATTACAATTGGCTTTACTGTGTTACATTTTAATTGCATGACACATTGAAAGTTCTACATTATATGAGCTGCTTACCTGCTTATACACCAGCGTTCTTCCTTCAGACTTCCTCCCATTGAAGGTTGGCAGGGAAGGAGACTGGCCAGCAGAAATTCAGGAATAGGGGAAGCAAATACCACAACACTGTCCCACAAACACAGCTACAGAGTTATCACTTGAGATAACAACCATTTCTGCAAAAGTTCTATTGCTTAGCATGCTGGCACAGTCTTTGAAACCACCAGAGGCCAACTCTAAAGTTCAACACAGGCAAAAGCAGCACAGCATAAGCCTCTCTGTAATTCTAAAGTGGTCTTATTTGATTAAAGATAAAGGTTATTACGTTGGACATTGGAAGCTGTGATGTGACCCTCTAATGGTTTCCTAATGCTTCACAGATCATTACATAAGGAAGAGTCTCCCTATTCTTATTATTCTAAACTTTGATATCCTTAAATTGCAGAAATAAAAAAGAATATCCACAGGAACTCTAGCCATTTGGAAATTTATGAACTTTAAAAAACCCACCTATCATGTTTAAACCAGGAACGAAGCACTGAAATAATAATTCTATTATTAGGACCACAAACCCTCAGCTGCATGAGATATTTCTTCATACACTGATTCTTCAGTGTTCTTTACTCCTAAAAAGACAATCAACACAAATAGCCTGAGCCCTTGTATATAATCTTTCCTGGGCTTGATAAAATAAACAGGAAGAAGAGGAGGGGGAAACATGATAAGGTCTGCACTTGGTTTTAACTGGACATAGATCTGATCTTTGGGCAAGTCAACTCGTTTGGAGAGGCAGTTCTGTAGAAAGTTAGCACTCACTCCTCTCCTAGAAGAATGAGATATTTTGGGAAATATTAAAAAAGGAAGAATATTATATTTCCCTAAAGGAGAAACATGCTCTTGGAAAGCAGCCCCCATCTTGTGTTAATAGCCTCAGCAGGACATTCAGCTCCATGGTGATGGGATTAAGACATGACCCCTCAGGACATAATAGGATTATCCTGCTACCATCTAGCAGCAGAGCTTACCACATGGCACAACAAGCTCCTTCACTGCATTCACTCAAGAAGCTTCAACCAAGCCTGGGACTCAGCCAGCCTGCAAAGTTAGCTAGCACCCCTGTATCGCCCCCTGGGAGTCTGACAACAACCAATAGAATATATTTCTTGCATAGGAACAGTAAGCTCAAGGGCAAGACTCAAGAGAGGGTATAAATACCCCTCTCGCTCAACTCCATGTGGTCAGCTGCACCAGGACCATGTGCTTGGTGGTCCTGTTCACCATTAAACCTTCTTTCCAATCAGCCTCCATGTTTCCAGTGTCTTTCTCCCCACTTGGAATTG
The DNA here is from genome assembly GCF_049901715.1 of Pseudonaja textilis. NCBI lineage: Eukaryota > Metazoa > Chordata > Lepidosauria > Squamata > Elapidae > Pseudonaja > Pseudonaja textilis. The sequence goes on from NC_141990.1 coordinate 93,285,307, forward strand.
AACCAGGTGGATATTTCTTCCAACAGTTCATAATATTTGTTCCACTTGGTTAGCAGGTCTTTTTGCTTTGCACTGCATTCATTGAGTTCTCAGAGCTGTCAATGAATAATACAGTTTCTAACCCTCATATCGCACAGTCTAATATGGATTAGGACTCATGAGGAAGTGGGTGGATTAAAATCATGCAGTTAGCTTGCAGGCCAAGGGAGGCCTAGAACCTGATCCTAGGCCAGCAGTATAATCACCAAACCATCCTGTTCTCTCGTTTTGAAAGCAACTGCAATGTAGCAATTAAGATGTGTTAGCCCTGCAAGGTAGACCAGACCATGAAGCAGGCATCATGTGTGTCTAAAGCTATTTTAAGATTGGCTATACAGGTAGTCTTCGGCGTATGACCACAATTGAGCCCAAAATTTATGTCACTAAGGGAGTTTTGCCCCATTTTATGAACTTTCTTGCCATAATTGTTAAGTGAATCACTGCAGTTGTTAAGTTAGAAACATAGTTTTTAAGTGAATCTGGTTTCCCCATTGACTTTGCTTGTCAGAAGGTCACAAAAGGTGTTTCACATTACCCTGGGACACTGCAACTGTCATAAATATGAGTCAGTTGATAAGAACCTGAATTATGATCACATGAACATGGGGATCCTGCAATGTGATCCTGTAAGTGTGAAAAATGGTCATAAGTCACTTTTTCAGTGATGTTGTAACTTCAAACAGTCACTAAATGAAGTGTTATAAATCAACAACTACTATACTTGTGATAATAGAATCTTGGAAGCCAGAATATGCTTCTCCTCTCTCTCTTTTATCTTTATGTGAATTTGTGTTGGGTCCATCTGAGATATTTTTGGATTTCTCCTGCCTCAGTTGGACTTCTGCAATATAGCATTTATTTCTTGTTGCCTTGGTAATGGATCTCCTCCTTCTCCCTCAAGCACATCTTCTTTACTCTCTACATCATGAGGGAAACCAAGACCTCTGTGGATGATTTTAGACTAGTCTTTCTGAACCCTAACCTTGCATTATTATAAGAGGAAAAAAGGATAATGGAGTAAAATGTATATTAAAACAACAACAACAACACGAATGCAATCAAAGCCAGAACAGAAAAATCTGTTGATGAGCCCAAATGCAGATTCTGCGAAGAAGTGGACGAAACCATCGATCACATACTGAGCTGTTGTAAGACAATCGCTCAGACTGACTACAAACAATGTCACAATACAATCTCTCAGATGATCCATTGGAACTTCTGTCACAACTATCATCTGTCTGTAGCAAAGAACTGGTGGGATCATAAGCCTGAAAAAGTGGTTGAAAATGAGCATGCAAAATTACTGTGGGACTTCCGAATATAGACTGACAAAGTCTATTGTGTTTTGGAACACAATATCCCGGATATCACGATTGTGGAGAAGAAAAAAGTATGGATCGTCAACATTGCCATACCTGGTGACAGCAGAATCAACGAGAAACAACTTGAAAAAAATGGACGTTGGGAGAAGTTACCGTGAACACCCTTTCTATCTATGCTGTGAGAGAGCCCAGGATGGGTTGACTCCTTCCTATGACGTCATAGCTGAGTCTGTACTAAGATATAAAAGCCAGGCCCCGGGAGAGACCCCAGCTTTGGCGAAGATACTTGACAGACTAAAAGGTGTCTCTGAAAGCCCAAAATAAATACAGAAATATGTCTTACCCTCTCCAGAGGAATCAAGGGAGGGGCTGGGCTCTCTCGCAGCATAGATAGATAGGGCATTCACGGTAACTTCTACCAACGTTCATTCTCCTCCATGCTGCATCGAGAGCCCAGGATGGGACATACCAAAGCTTACATGTCCACGGGCGGGTCTTCACCTGGCTCATAACACCGACTATGGAACCACTCGTTGAAGCACCCGTCTGCCAAAGGCTGCAGTCGCCGAGGCAAAAGCATCCAGATGGATGAAAGGAGACGGGGATGTCCACGTGGCCGCACGACAAATCTCCTCCAAGGATGCTTGGGTTGCCCATGCAGCTGAAGTGGCCGCGCTTCTGGTAGAGTGCGCCGTCAGACCTTGGGGAACCGGAAGGGCCGCAGCTTTGTAGGCCTGCTCAATGCAAGACCTGACCCACCTGCTAATAGTAGGAGAAGAGGCCTTGTGCCCCAAGTGAGAAGGGAAAAAGGAAACAAACATGGCTTCCAACTTCCTGAAGGAGGAAGTGCGCTTAATGTATATTCTAAGAGCCCTTCTTACATCTACCGTGTGCCACTGCCGCTCTAAGTCATGGTGCGGGAGAGGACAGAAGTCAGGTAAAACAATGTCCTGGGACCTGTGAAACCAGGTGTTAACCTTAGGAATAAATGAGGGGTCCAGGCGAAGAACAACCCTATCACTGTGAAAGGAACAAAGGTCCTGTCTGATGGAAAGAGCAGCAAGCTTGGAAACCCTCCTGGCAGAAGTGATGGCAACAAGGAACATTACCTTCAGAGTCAGGAAACGGAGAGATGCTGTTCTAAGCGGTTCAAAGGGGGGCTTTGTAAGGGCATTAAGGACCAAATGAAGGTCCCAGGAAGGATACCTGTGAACCACTGGAGGATGCAGGTTGGAAGCCCCTTTCAAAAACCTCCTGACTGAAGGGTGATGGAATAAGGAAGGAAGCAAACCCCATGAAAGGACTGAGGAGAGGGCCGCAACCTGCCTGCGTAAGGTGTGGGGGGCCAAACTTTTCTCCAGCTCATGCTGAAGGAAGCTAAGAACTTCTGCCAACTGGGCTGAAGCAGGAGAAAGACCCTCCCTGAGGCACCATCGGGAAAAAGCCTTCCAGGTGGTATCAGAGATACGCCTTGTAGAAGGTTTGCGAGAAGCCAGGATAGTGAGGATGACCCTTTCTGGAAGATCAGCCTCCTCTAGCCGCTGCCGCTCAAGTGTCACACGGTCAGCTTGAACCACTGGGGCTCTGGGTGGAGCAGGGCCCCCTGGTGAAGGGAGATTAGATGGGCAGGGATCCTCCAAGGAGAAGCCACCGATAGGTTGACCAGATCCACAAACCAGGGCCTCCTTGGCCAATAGGGTGCCAGGAGGAGCTCCGCACGTTCCTCCAACATCTTCCGAATTACTGCTGGAATGATGGGAAGCGGGGGAAAGGCGTAGAGGAGACCCTTGAGCCATCTGCACTGAAGAGCATTGGTCCCCTCTGCTCCCTGGCAAGGAAATCTGGCGAAGAATCTGGTGACTTGGGCATTTTGAGAAGTGGAGAAAAGATCCACCTCCGGTGTTCAGAATCTGAGGGAAAGATCCCTGAATAGAGATGGAGGAATGGACCATTTTGCCTGGTCAACTAGGCTCCTGCTGAGCCAGTCGGCCTGAGAGTTGTCGACCCCGGAGATGTGGTCCGCCAAGATCGATAACAGGTGTTTCTCTGCCCATAACCCCAGCTGTAGAGCCTCTCTCACGAGGGCTTTGAACCTCGTTCCCCCTTGCCAGTTGACATGAGCCATGGCGGCCATGTTGTCCGTAAGGACTGGAACATGAGAGCCGGTCACTGATTGCCTGAAATGCTTGAGAGCTAGAAAAATGGCTCTGAGCTCTAGCCAATTTATGGGAAGGGTCTGTTCTGATCTGGACCAAACGCCCTGAGCTATCTGGCCCTGCATGTGGGAACCCCAACCCAGGAGGCTGGCATCGGTGGTTATCACTAGCCTGTCTGGGTCCCTGAACAGGAGTCCCCTCCAGATAGATGGGGAATGCCACCAATTGAGAGACCTCTGGATTCGTGGCAGGAATGAGACCTTGATGGATGAGTGGCTGGTTCCTGCTTGTTGGTAGGGAAGCAGGAACCATTGGAGGGCTCGGGAGTGGAGCCGAGCCCACGGGATGATGCCAATACAGGAAACCATCTCCCCCAGAAGTTTGGACAGCAGCGAGAGGGGGACAATTTGATGTTGCTGGATCCGGCTGATGATCTCTGCAAGGCTCTTTCCACGAGCTGGGGACAGAAAACCTGGCACAACATGGTATCGATGACTGCTCCCAAGTGTTGCAATTTGGTTGTAGGAGAGAGCTGGCTCTTTTTGGTGTTGATGGAAAATCCATGGCTCTGGAGACATGACAGGGTAATTTGCAGATCCCGATGGGTCGCAAGGATGGAAGAGGAAAGAATCAAAATGTCATCCAAGTAGCATTGGATCCTCACTGGAATAGAATGCAGAGATGCCACCAATGTTGCCAGAACCTTTGTGAAGACCCTTGGAGCCGATGAGAGGCCGAAGGGAAGTGCTCGATACTGGTAATGGGTATTCTGATAACAGAAATGGAGAAACTGGCGATGATGAGGCCAAATTGGGATGTGGAGGTAAGCCTCAGTGAGATCAATGGAAGGGAGGAGGTCGCCCTCCTGAACACTCTCTAAAATAGAATGCAGAGTCTGCATTTTATATTGCCTGTATTTTACAAATTGGTTGAGAAATTTTAGATCCAGGATGGTTCGCTACCCCCCCACCCCGTGGCTTTGGGAACTATGAAAGGGCGAGAGTAAAGTCCACATCCCCGTTGAGATGGGGGAACAGGTTGAATGGCCCTGATTTCAAGAAGGTGCTGAATGGCCTGATTCATGAGGACTTGCCTGGAAATGTCCTGAGACACAGGACAGATCAAAACAAATTGGAGAGGTGGGGTTAGGAAGTCCAATTGTAACCCTGACCTAATAGTGCTGAGCACTCAAGTGTCCGTTGTTGACTCCTCCCATTTGGAGGCAAAGAAGGCTAGGAGACCTCCGATGGGTGGGGAGAACGAGGGATTACTTAGAGCGACAGAAGGAATGACCCCCTTCCCCTCGAAAGGGCCGTTTACCAGTAGAAGGTTGTTGCCTGCCAGATGTTTCCACCCGTTGGTCTTGGTGTTGGGAGTATGGCCTGTGAGAGCGGGGGAAGCGAGATGAAGTCTCTGCTCTGAAGGCAGGAGGGCAATAAGGAGCAGGGTGATAGTTGGCTTTCTTCCCAGAGGAAGAGAGAATTTTATGTTTATCTCTGGTTTCGATAAGGTTCCAGAGCATCACCAAAAAGCTTATCGCCTGCGAAAGGAACTGAAGCCAGCTTACATTTTCGGCGTGACTCTGCCTGGCAATTTTGGAGCCATAAAGGTCTTCTTGCTGCTACAGAAGATGCCATGGCCTTGGATGCAAATATGGCAGAATTGAGAGTGGCATCCACAGTGAATTCCGCCGCTGCAATAATCTTATTAAGGTCTTGGTGAGACCAAAGGTCAGAAGCAAGCAATCTATTCTGGAGTTGGCTCAGCCACCGTATGGATGCCCTGGTGAAGAAGGATGCTGCTGTTGAAGCCTGAACAGCCCAAGCAGAAGCCTGGTGATTGCGCTTGAGGGTCTATTCGGAACGTTTATCATCCGCTTTCAGGATATCTTCTGGCTCTGTGGGAGTGCCAGAAGATGAGAACGAGGCCAGAACCGGAATGTCAACAGAAGGCACTGCCAGGTCATTGTCCAGAGCTGTGCTGACCTTGTAGAAACGCTTATCTAGAGAAGATGGGCAAGGACCTGCCGAACGAGAAGCGCACTGTTCCTTGACCATGTCCAGGAACAAAATGGGAGAAGGCAAAACCTCTGCATGCACTTCCAGCTTGGAGAAGAGCGAATCCTCTTGGCTAGAGGGATTTCCTTGTGGCTCGGGAGCCACTTCCTCTGGCGACAGCTTGGCAGTGACCAAGGCCTTGCTGAGTAATGGTCTGAAGAGAGTAGGTTTGAAGACCAATGCAGAGGATGTCTGCTCTGGGTGAGAATCCTCTTCCTCTGAAAGATTTTGGTCAAAAATCTCACTCCGTTCACACTCTGAATGAGAAGAGTAACTGTGTTCAGATGGTGAAGGCCTTCCTTCCTCATCAACCTCCTCCCATTCTGATAGAGAAAAATGGACCCTGAGGTCCTGAGGCCTGTGTAAATCAGGATGATGAGGCAAGGAACTCATAGATTGAGAAGGGAGAAGGGCCTGAACCCTTTCCAGAGGTTGAAGAATTTGCTTGAAGCCTTCAGCCAATCCCTGCCTAATGGCTGATGAGACTACATTTTGGATATCCCTTAGTCTATGCTCAATGGTAGAGGCAGAAGGCTGAAGGCCTGTTGCTGTGGGAGTGAAGGTGGCTTCAGGCCTAGATTGAGGAGAGGTTCGAGGCCTGGAGGGAGGGGGAGGAGCATAGGGCACAGAAGCCTGTTGGAAATAAGGCCCAGATCTGCTTAAATCCTGAGGATCTGACTGTACAGCAAGAGCCTCAGGAGACCAGGATGGAGGATGGAAAGGCTCATAGATAACCTCTCCTTCCCTGGGAAGGCTTGGCTGGGGCCTATGAGTGTCACCTTTAACATGCTGTAGTTGCACTCCCTTCTGTTGAATAGTTCTGTTGAACTGCCTCTCTAGAACTGCATGTCTGCACTTCTCTGCCCTCAATTCAGCCTGAGTTGCTTTCTTAGGGGCTAGAGCCTTAGCTTTGGTTTTTGCAGCCACCTCCCTCTGGACTGATTGGGTGCGTTGCCTACATCTTTTTCTACTATTGGGCTTAAGAGACTGTTCCACTGTGGGGGGGGGGGAAGCTCTGCCTGAGCCTTATCTTGCTCCATTTGTAAAGTAAAGGCTCTTGCGTTGGAAAGAAGCTGTTTAGAAATTTTTCTATTAAGCCCCTTAGGTTATAAATGGCCCCCGGGCTTACAAAATGGCCACTCACCTCGTGGTGGAAGGCTTGAATCCAAGATGGCCACTGACTACAGGAAAACAGCCTCCAAGTTTGAAGAATCACTCCTTAAGCTATACAGCGCCCCGAGAGAAGTCAGCAAGGGAAAACCACAGCAACCAGCTACACGATCAGCTGGCTGGAGCTCTTATCAGTTTGCCAATCGTCTTTACGATCGCTCCAAACTGCAGGCGTGGGGGAGGTCTGCAGACGCTGCCCAGCTTGCCTGCACAGAACTCTGTGACGCTGCTCCCAACGTTGCAGGAGAGAGAGAGAGAGAGAGAGAGAGAGAGAGAGAGAGAGAGACCTGCTCTCCTGGAAGAGCAGCTGCCCAGATCCCTGGGAGTTGCTTGAAGAGAGAAAAAAAGTACTGAACAGAACGCTTTCAGAGACACAGCTACTGACTGAAAGGAGCTGAGTCAAAAGCTGGGGTCTCTCCCGGGGGCTGGCTTTTATATCTTAGCACAGACTCAGCTATGACGTCATAGGAAGGAATCAACCCATCCTGGGCTCTCAATGCAGCATGGAGGAGAATCACCAGATATCAAATCAAACTGCAGAGATTCTGCCATAAACCAGTGCAGGTGGTTCCAGTGGTACTCGACACACTGTGCTGTGCCTAAAGAACTAGGCAAGCACTCAAAAACAATTGGCGCTGACAAAATCAGCATTGGTCAGCTGCAGAAGGCCACCTTACTGGAATCTGCTTGCATAATCCGCCGATACATCACGCAGTCCTAAACGTTGGGAAGTGTTCGACTAGTGATTTGTGATATGAAACCCAGCATAGTTATCTTGTTTGCTGTGTACACTGTCATAATAATAATATCATTATTATGATAATAAAAAATAAAACAAATTACCCTCCTTAGTTTTATGAAAAGGAAAAGAAAAGGAAAAGAGAGGAAAGATATCTTCAGATTTGCATAATTCTTTACTGTAACCTTAAAATAAAGGTAGTGTTAATACTCTTGGTTTCTGCTTCTTGTTTGAACTACCTTGTGGGCTGAAAGATACAAATTTCACTAATAATAATCACTTCTCCCCACCATAAGTTATTTGCAATTCCTACTGAATTATGTGCAATTACATACTCAGCAAGCTTCCTACTTACCCCTACCTTTTTTTAAAAGTGAGAATTTTATTCTCTATTAAGAATATTTTACACATCATCAATCACCATCTCTCAAACACATCCTGCTAAGCTTCAAGAGAAAAACAGAAGAGGTTACTAAACATTTCCTAAGCTTTGGTAGAAAATCCAAGCAAGCTCATTGGAAGTCCAATCCCATACCATCTCAAAGCCCAATTTTCTACCTCATATTTGCCTTCTAATCTTTGCTCTCTCCTCCCTTGAGTTTGGCTTCTTTGCTTCAGTACTTACAGCAATTTCTCTTGGCAGCAGCCAAAGTGGTAATGTAGTGCATGTGTCTGCAAGCAATTTTCCAACAGAATCTTGCCACTGCCAAATAAATGTCGTATTTCACAGAGCATTCATTCTCCAGAGTTCTAACAGAGAGATATTGTTGATGCCTCCTTTTTCTGGCCATACCTCATATCTCTAGCTGTTTCAAGGTGGGTGATCACCTTGCTGGTTTGATAAAATCCAAGAATTCAACAATAATTATTATCCCGGCAGGGTGCAAACAGTTAGGTGGCAGGTATTTAAATTCTGCCTGTCCAAAACAGTAGGGTCTACTGATTTGTGGCACTGCATATTTTTAATAATCGTGAGTGTTGTCATAGGATATGAAAGGCAAATTAAATTGTCATACTCTTCCACAATACCTATCACGAGGGGGGAAAAGCAAGTTGAAATTTCAAGTTATCTCTCGTTTTCATTGACGTTGGCTTGTTAGCTAATGACCCTTTTTGAGGTAAGAAGCAATTAGCTATGCAATCATGACCAGCAAAAGCTAGGTATTTACAACTGTTTTTGACCCATTTAACACAGATTAGTCTAAGAGAAAAGAAATCTAATGCTTCATTTATGTTCATAAAAGCAGTAGAAATGCTCGGCAGTTTACTAACAATACATAAAATATACCTTGAATCAAAACCTCTCTTCTTGAAACAAATCTAACTATATTAACTATAGATACTGTAATGCATATTGTCTATTCTGAATAGATTTCTCACTATTTTCTACTAAAAACAATCAATAAAAAGGTGATTGTACAGTTTTAACGAACCTGCAATTCAATATACTATGCCAAATTAGGGTGTTTCACTAAGGAGTAGGACAGGTTTTATAATCCATATACATACATACATACATACATACATACATACATACATACATATATATATGGTATTCAGCTTTGTTTGGGTATTTTCCCACGTCATTATAGTTGTGCTTTTAAAGTTGTAGCAACGTTTCGGCAGAATCTCATCTGCCATCATCAGGCTTCTGTATTGTGTTCGTCTGTGAGTCAGACTTTTACAGTTGTTTCAGTTTTAAATTTGGGGCTAGCCTACTGCTGTGCCAGAATGGTTTTTTCTTCATCCTGATTGGTTGGGAGTCTTGGTCTGTGTTTATTGGTCTTGGAGTTTGCTGTGTTCGGCTTGATTGGTGTTTTTAATATCTTCTGTCTGTTTTCTGGGTTTTTTGTCTTGGTTGGCTGGCAACATTGTGTTCCTTCCTGTATTGGAGGCTTTTAGTGCAGCTTGGCTCCAAGTAAATGGATGGCTATCGTTTGTTAGGAAGCTAGGTTTCATCTGGGTACCTGGTTGGGGTGTGTTTGAGCTGGAGGTATCAGGGGGGATCTGTTTGTGCCCAGGTGTTTTCCTGGCTTGTGGTGTGGGGATTTTTTTGTTTGTGAGTGCAGGCTTCCAAATAATTGACAGTCTGGTGGAATCATCTCTTCTATTCATGCTTTCAGGTCTTTTTTCAATCTCTATGGCTTCTCTGATAATTCTGTGGCTGGGGTTTTCTATAGTGGCTAGGGTTTTGGTGCCATTGAACCAAGACAAATATATATTTGGACAATATATATATGGATCTTTGGTTATTCGGGTTTTCTCCCACGTAAGATTGGAAGTATCTAGGCAACGTTTCGATAAAGTCTCATTCATCATCTTCAGGCTTGTGTCTTCGGCTCTGTGCTTCTCAGAGTACATTTTTATGTACTTTTTAAAATTGGAAAATAAATTGGACAATTCTGAAAAGTATGGATTTCAGAATGTAAATTCTTTTTTATCTGTATACTGCGTAGAACCTCTCTGTGAGAGAGAAGGGTGATTTTTAAATGCGATGAATAAAAATATTTTTTTTTAAAAAAAAATTCTCAATGTGAATATGGTGTATTTTAACAGTTCTGTTTGTAACCAATAAATAACACAAATCCCAGTAAGTAGCTAACACCTAGAAACCTATATATCTGGATTTATTTTTAATCTCAGTATTAAATTGCAACATTGTAAATCTGTATTAGTTTGAAAACCATTATGGTTATCGAAACACCAGAAGAGAAAATGTTTTTGGCATTTTGAAAGCTGCAGCTTGCAGAAAAAGTTTATAGTGTGCACATGCTAAAGTGGAAATAGGAAATTCCAAGAGTGTCTAATTAGCTAAAGTTTTCTGGCTGATCCCTTACTATTATTCTGGAAAACTTGACTTTGAAGAATGAAATGCAAAAATAAAATACCAAAACAACTGTAATAATTGTCTATCCTGCTTCGTCTATACAGTAGATTGACTCTTTCTAAATTTGTCTGTTTCCAGTTGCTCTACCACAGGGCCTTAAACTTGTAGCCCAGAGCCTTCAAGTCATATTCTGTGATCTGCCATGATACTTCAGCAGCAATAACAATGGTATCATCTGAAGCAGGGCTGTCAAACTCCCGGCCCGCGGGCCACATGCGTCATACATTGGCCATGCCCATGCTCGGTTTAGTGAAAATGAAAAAAGTCTCGATGTATCACGTGATGCCACCCTGACGATGTGAGTTTGACACCCCTGATCTAGAGGGTTTGCTCTGATTCAGTTATGATGTTTTATCTGGAATAGCAGAATATTTGCAAAGGCTAGAACCAACCTTCCTCCCTCCCTCCCTCCCTCCCATCAGTGGTCTCAGTTGTAAGACAATGGACTTTCTTTTCTTTTCTTTGGATTTAAAAGTTCAAAGAACACCTGCAAATAATCTTTAGTTGTTCCTGTTTCACAGCATACAGCAACATAATCAGGCTTTCATTATCACTTTATAATATGAAAGAGCACTTGACTAGTTGCATGCCTAAACGAATTCCAAGACCACAGACATGTCTAAACTGTTGCAATTGTGCCTGTTTGTGAAGCTACTTCAGTCACCAACAGAATACTGGAAAATCTACTAAGAGGCAACTAGACTTGAAAAGGACATAGGAATATGCCCTAGATTGGTCCCATTTGGAGAATTGTTTCCACTTCCAAAAGTCAATATAAATTGGTGCAAATTCAGACAAGGTTACTATGATGGTAGAGCTAAAATTCTATGAGGCAGGATGAAAGGATGTGGGTATATTTAACCTAGAAAGAAGATGACTTCTGACATAGGGCTTGGATATCATATTATATCTGTCCAACCAGGACATTGCAGCAGAGTGGGTGCATTATAGGTCCTCTCCATTAAACATTGTCATCTTGTGGGATCTAGGAAACATGTCTTCACTGTTGCAGTTGCCACCTTCTGGAACAGCATCCTCCAGAGATAAGGACAGTACCCTCTCTCCTGGGGCTCCAGAAAGCTTTGAAAACCTGGATTTGGTTCCAGGCCTGGGGTTTATGTTTATGATTTGTTTAATAGACCTCCTCTGGATTTTGTTATTTTTTTATTCTGTGCTGTTTGATGATTTTTAGCTGTTCTTTTTGTTGTTGTTTCTAGTTTTGTACACTTCCCAGAGTCCACTGGAGTTGGCCGATCAATAAATTTAAATCGATCAATTAATCAATCAATCAAGGTTAGGTTGCTAGGATGAGTCAGGTTGCTCCACTAGTAGATGTTGATCTAAACTGGAATTTCTTCCTTAAAATTTAGGCCACTTATATGTACATACAGAAAGAAAGGTGTAACAGAATAGCAGAACAGCAGAGTTGGAAGGGACTTTGGAAGTCGTCTTCTTCTCTTTTTTTAAAATTGTTTATTAACAGTGCATACATATTTACATACAACTAACAAAGCATTCAATGGGCCTCAGTTTGCACAGAAAAAAAAAAAAAAAGGAGCATTGCATGCATGTTAGGACGATTGTCTCTGTTCGGGATCCCAAGAGATATCGTATAAAAGTAATATGTTAGTTTCACCTAAGGCACTGTTCTATGGGGGGAATCATTTTGAAACCTAGGTGAGGGGATGGGGGGAAGCCTGCAGGGATGAGGCTGGCTTGGGTGATTTAATGGGGGAGGGAAGGAAGTGTGTACGTTCCCAGAAATGTTTCCATCTGGGCTTTAAAAGAGGTTGAGGAGCCGGCTTTGCTAGCGAAGGAAGGGGTTTGGGATATAATGTCCTGCTTTAGAAGACCTATACTATTCCAGACAAATGACTGTCCCATGCTACAATGGCTGTAAACACTTTGTAATTCAAATAAAGCAGGGCATAGCATTAAGCCTAAAGTGTTACTTGAGTTTTTAAAACACTGGCTCCCAATTGAAATACACACTTTAACAGTTGTATGGAATAAAGAATAAGAGGATCCTCTTTGTTTCCCTGGACAATGGAAAGAGGGGTTGACATTTTACCAAAAGTTACAATAAGCAGTGAAGTATGTTTTATTCAACAAAATACTACTTTAGACCGATTGGACTTCACTGGGTTTGAGTAGAAAACTAACATTTGCCAGCTATTGGAGAGGCAATGGGATTCGTACTTCATTTAAACATATTGCATAATGTCCTATAATTGGACCATTTGGGAAGAATGTTATTATATGTTCTTAATTTAGCTTTGAGACAAAATGTATTGTTTTATGCAGTTTTATGTGAACTGTATTTTTATTGGATGGAAAGTGACATTTGGGAAAAAATGGATTTTCCATGCCTACATACAACTAAGAGCCAATGCAACAAACAGAAGGTTAGGACATTAGGGGAGAAACTGGAAGATTGTGAATTATAATTGCATCTTAGGCACAAATTCAGCTGGATAACTTTGGGCCAGTCACTCTCTCTCAGCCTTAGGAAGAAGACAATAGCAAACCACTTCTGAAAAACCTTGCCAACAATAATTGCCTGGGTTTGTCTAGGCGGTCACAGGAGTAAAAAAGCAAAAACAAAAATCTCAACTCAAAAGCACACAGATATACCTAAAAGACTTCTTCAATGTAAAAAAGATTAATATATCTCCGACAATCATCTCCACAGAATGATTTTATTATTGAAGTTATAAACAATTTATGAATGTATCTTTAATTGGCATAGACTACTTATATAAGGAAAGGTAGTTGTTCATTTGATTTTCTTTGTAAAATCCTTCATATATTATATGTATTTGTAACTACATGCATTTAATGTTTTGATTTTGCTTTTTGTTCAGTTGCAACTTTATTTTTCTTGGGCTAATGACCCCAAATAAAGTTAAGTATTACTTATTTTTATTTTTGGTGTTCTATTACCCAAATGCCCCACAACCCCTCAAGCCCTTCTATAAAATTTGAAATAAGGAAAGCAAACTCTGCTATATTATATGAATTCTAAAATGCACCACAAAGGCTGCATTGATGGCAAACATACCTTCCTGTGAAATGTTACTATGGCAGCCCAATTTTTATCTGGATTTCCTCATCTAACATCAGTGCCTTGAACATTTTTTAAAAATCTCTACAGCTTAGTGAAAAATTTCTGAATATAGACACAAATATAATTTTGAAACTTTCTCCATGTGTAGAATGAAGCACTACAAAAAGGAGAAATTGTGGCCCTGCAATAGTTGGAAATCCACAGCTCTTAGCATCCGTCATCACTAGCCAAAAGTGGCAGGGCTGAAATGATTTACAATTCCTTAACATATGGAGGAGCACAGATTCACTAACTATCCTACATTCACTTGTTAAAATATTTACAAGGAAGCTAGATACCTGGATGTGAATGCCTATAGAAAATTATGCTCTGGCACAGTTTTAATGGATTAAAAACCTAGTATGCATTCTCAATTCAAGGATAATGTTTTTAGGATCAATACTTATAAATATTGTTCCATAATAACTACCACATTGGATTCTTCACTATTACAGATGGTGGACTGACATCACAATTCTGAATGAATATGCAACATAAAAAATGAATATGTAATGAGTAAATGAAATGCATTTATTTTGAAATTTGTTCTTTTTAAGCAAATACAGGAACTAAGAAAAATAAGTTTCTTAGGTTAGAATCACTGCATTTTTGGAATTAGAATGAACAGCCATCAGCATCTCTTACTAAAAAAACCCATAACTTCTTCTTTTGTTTAGAACAATAACCACTAAAGCTAAAACAAATGTTGGACAATAACATTGCTCAGGTTCTCATGAGTCTGATAGCAAGTATAATCATATATAAAGATGAGAATAATAATAAAATATACAATTTATAACAGCAATTTTATATTCTTCTGACTCAAATCCAGGAAGTGGAACTTGCAAAACATCTGCCCAACAACTTTAACATCAATTCCCAATGGAAAGCCAAAAGGCTCACTGAACGTCCTGTTATAGAAAGACATATAAATGACACCCTTCCTCGAAAAAAGGTGCCATGCTTTGAACTACCACGTCAGCAATGGACAATCCGGAATAGGATCCGCACTTCACATGGCGTCTCTTTATAAATGGGGCATAGTATCCTCCCTCAGTGTGTCTGCAGGGTCCCAGGTCAAACCGTTGATCACACTTTGACCTGCTGTAAGCTGAGGGCATATACCTCTCCAGTATCTGACTTTTTTTAAATCATACAAATGATTCTGTGCTTCATTGGTTAGATGGCCTAGAGTAGATGTTGATATTGTTCTGACCAAGGCTTTCCGAGACCATATTTAAGCACATACTTAGTTAAAACAACTCATTTTATTTAAATGTTGGGAATTATTTTCATTCCCAGCTGGTAATGAGTCCCAAACAGTCCCTTCGAGATAAGCACCCACCTTTCTTTCCTTTGAATTGCTGCCAACAACTAGAATGCAAAATGAATTATAAAAACAACAACTGAAGTACAAAGTCCACACAGAACTTCAAGGATTAATCTGAACAGAACAAACAACTTTCTTCCTACAAAGGTTTCATCACCTATGCCTGTCCTTCATATCTTATAGGAGGGGCAATCACCTCCAAGTCTTACTCCCGAGTCGCCCCTTTTGTCTCAGCTGCTCTTGCCTTCTAGCAGCTCTGCACACACGCACTCTGGGAACAGGCTCCCCTTGTTCCTCAGCCTTGCTGCTGCCAGACTCCGAAGGTTCCAGAGTCAGCACCCCACTCCCAGATGGTCCTGGCCCTATATCTGCATTGGACGCAGAACCCTTGTTTGAGTCCTCTCCAGACTCCCTGACTGGTCCCTGTTCTTCCAATTCTGCTGCCATCTGCACAGGCTACTGGCAAACCATAACAGATATCTGTACATTTATATTTTATTGGGGTCTATTAATTTAGTTGAAATGTCAATTTATATTGATAGTTCATATATGATATGGCATATGCTAAATAAATAAGTAAAATCTACTCTCTTAAATCCTGGTGACTCTCTTGTTTGTATTTAAAGGTTGCAGACATCTTCATAAGTAAGGAATTGAAGCAGGGAAGAAAAGTGAACAGAAATTCTTCTGATATGGATATAAGACTTTTAGAGTCCTGGACATTGGCTGTTGATTTCTTTGCTATCTATATTCATGCAAATGGACTTTCCTGTTAGTTATATCTAATTGAACAAAGAGAGAAATGTAAGCAAAATGAAAATGTTTGGCTTTGTGAAAAATCGCACGAAATGTCAATTCTCTCGCTCTCTTTTTTTGTCTCTCTTGACTCCCTCAGGGTTAATTAAATTATTCTGAGCAAGATTTGCAGAAAGAACGAGATAGAAAAGAAATGAATGGATGTACTCTTTCTTATTTCCATCAATACCAAAAAAAAAGGGTTGCAATCGATTCACTGGCATCTCACATTACAGAAGCCCAAGCTATGATTTGATAAGGTTCTTCTAGACAATATGACTACCCTTACATATGTTATTGGTCTCTCAAAAACAATGTTCCAATTAGATTGTGAAAACAAATTGCAGCAATTTGTTTGATTCATTTCTATCCCACCTTTTCTCCAAGGGATCATGACAGCTTCCTTCATTTTATCTCTTCAATAACAACCCCATAAAGTAAGCTGGCTTGAGTGAGAATGACAGGCCCAATTAGTTCTTGTTTTAATCCATTATTTGATAAACCACTTCAGAAATATTTGAAAACTAGTAAGTAATAGAGGACTACTTTCTAAAATTCCAGATGAAGACAACTTTAAAGGCAGCTACTATAAGAAATCTTAAGATACTCTCAACTACCTGAGAGGCCCAGAGGTCCATAAGGTGCATATTTGCTCTGTTAAGAACAGAAACAATATACTGTTCTAAAGACATATTTTTAAGGTCTAAGAAAATGTGTGATTTTTCTTATATCCACAGGGTGGTTTTTTTTAATATTCTGAACTGTTCAGCTTGCTGAAACTACTTTATACACTGAAAATGTATAAATGTCAGCTTATATTGGCAAATCAAGTAGATTTTACTGACATTCAAAAATTATGCAGAGTACATACAAAGAAGGAGAGCAGCTATGCTGTAGTCAATAAAGAGAATTCCATATCTTCTATAGTATGTTTTAGTTCCTGGCTTTTGCTGTTTATCATATTTCCTCATAATGTTTCTTCAGGCATAAATGTTCAACGGAAAATAGATAATGAATTCTGGTAAGTCTTTTGTGGACTTTAAGGATTCTGAGTAGCATACTATTTTTATGTAACATAAGAATCCTTGGTTTATGTTTGTCATGATGATACCCACAACAACATTCTTCAGTCTTCTGAGTAGAGGAGGCAATTATCTTTAATAAGCACCTTTTAAGTGATGTACCACATGTCTAATATTAGAAATTATGATGATATTATTTCAAGTAATGAAATTTTGCTGGTATATTTTAGGATCCCCTGTAACTGAAGTTATTCTATTTTGATTTTGCCCTGGTTGCTGTTAAACCTATCACAGATTTGACTCATTTGTGTAGTGAGTCAGTATCGCCTTATTTTAAATAATTTAAAGATAAATGATAATGATTTTTTTTTTGCATGCTTGACTGGCACTATGAGTAAGTATTTGCACAGTTGACTGGAGCAAGTAACTCTACAATTTTTTAAAGTGTCAACCATAAGTAATGTGAAATTTTCAACTTGACCTATAGATCCATTTATTGTAAAATCAAACTTGAAATATCTCCTTAAAAGACTTTTAAGTACAGTGAAAATGAAATTGGCATCAGTCCATAATAAGCCACAAAAAGACTTGCATAACTTCACATCCTGGAGTGTCTACTTAAAAGGATTTTTTTTCTTATCAGAAGCCACCCTCTAAAATTACCCTTTCAAATGCATTTGTATGACAATAATTTCATATATACAAAGATCAGACCAATTATTAGCACAGACAGGGTAATGAGCTAGTTTTCAAATTGCACAGAATTCTTCCCTGCTAAACCACAATGGCATGGAAGAAAAAAAAAAGCATTGCTGATGAATGGCGTGGAATACTGGCATAGCTTGATCAGCAGTAGCACCCTCAATTTCCTTTTTTATTTCCTATTGACTGAAGATCTATACCGGACAAAATTCATTTTGGTTTTTAGCAAACTCACAAGTTTTGTAATTTCCAGCTGACTATCATAATTATATTATGATACTGTTGCTGTTTTGTAAATATTTTGTACCTAATATACCTTCTCTACGAAACTATGTGATCAGCTTAGGTTTTGGGGCGGAAATAAGGGGGTGGAGGGGAATTCTGCTTCTGCCTATCAGCATCCATCAGTATTCATCTCACTAGCATCCTGTCAGTGTGTGAGAGAGTTGAGGGCTGTGTGGAAGCAGTATTTGCTGTGTGAGAAAGAAGACAGCATGGAGCCTGGGCGTGGCTTAGCTCAACTGTTCTGTACTAAAGCTGGTTGCTGTTGTGAAACTAAAACTGAAGCTGAAACTCCTCTCCTCTGCTTGTGTTTTGCATTTGGAACAGATTTCTTTTCAGGTGGGGAGGGGGAGTAGAACTCCTTAACATCAAAGCGTGTTACTAATAATATACGAAATACTAATGCTCTGATGGTCATTTTGAAAGATACTTTCTTGGTGAGGACCTAGAAGCCAAGAGGAACATACGTGCTAGATTTCTAGTTTATAGGCTTTACGATTCTGGAGATTTTGTGATGATGAATGAGTGGTATTTTGCTTATATATAGAGAGAGAGAGATTAGGAGTAAACTATTTTCTTACTTAAACTTAAAAAACAGAATGATATGGGAGTATCCTTTAAAAGCTACTACATTTGCAATGTCTTTCATTTTATACAGCAGTTGAAGTTTAATGATAGCAACTTCTGAGGGTCCAATAGGGAGTTCATCTTTTGGAGGTAGCTTTCTTCCTCCCCCCATACATTCCTAGAATTCTATCTTAAATGCATTCTCTATTGACTGAAGATCTATACCTTACTAAGTGGTTTGACTTAACTTGCATCAATTCTTCCATTTAACACAAAATCTGTAAAGACATAGAATATGAAAAGTCTTTCAAATGATCTCTGAACTCAGAAGGTTCCAAGGTTGAACTGCTATGCTAAACAACATCAATAATGGAAAGCCTTGGACATCCAAGCAACTATATCCCATATACCTCTTCCCCTGAAAAAAAATCACATGCAATAAAAACTGTACCACTGATAGGGAACCACAAACACATTTCATAAAATCCTCCAGAGAAGTAATGATGGAGCTTGCATCAAGGAAGTTATAAGTGCATCCATGACAGAGAGTCTACCTGTTGTGGTTTGCCGGCAGCAGGTGCAGACGGCTGAGGTCTCTGACAGTGAGGGCTCGGATGAGGGGCCTGCATGTGATGCAGGGATGGGGCCAGGACTATCAAAGAGTGGGGTGCTGCTACGGAGGTTGTGGAGTCTGGCAGCAGTGATGAAGAGGAACCCGGAGAGCCTGGGCTCAGTGTGCATGTGCGCAAGGCTGCTCGAAGGAAAGAGCAGCTGAAGTAGCATGGGCGACTTGGGACTAAGGCTGGAAGGTGATGGCCCCACCCATAAGGGATAAAAGCCAGCATTGATTGAATATAATTTATGGTGGGACTGGGATAGAGATAATATAACCACTCTTGTCCTTCTTGATCTCTCTGTAGCTTTTGTTACTATCAGTCATAGTTTCCTTCTGGGTCATCTCTGAAGGTTAGGAGTTGGAAGTCCTATATTACAGTGATTCTTTCCCCGCCCACCCGAAGGGATACTTCCAGTCAGTGGTGATAAATAGGACATATACAGATACCACTGCACCTGTTCAACATTGACATAAAAATGATGAGCGAGATCACCTGTTGCTATGGGATCAGATTTCTTCAGTATGCTGACTATATTCAATGTATATCTTAATCCTTGCCTAATTAAGTAATGTGGTCCAAGTGCTTTCCAGATGCTGGTGGTTGTCTGAGTTTGGATGCTAAAAACAGGTTGAGATTCAATTTCACCAACAAAGATCTGTTAATTCCAGTGAGTCGAATCAGAAATCTTAATTAGGTTCTATTCTTCTGGGTGAACCTGGTTCAAAGAGCAGGTAGTAGCTGTGGCCAAGATGGCCTTAGTACAGGTCTGTCTTGTGCACCAATGTAAACTTTCATGGAATGGGAGGTGTTATTCACTGTTGAACATCCCTCAGTAAATTTCTCACTACAGCTTTACATGGGGATGTCGTTGACAAGCACTCCACAGCTACATCTGGTCCAAATTGCAATAGGTCAGGTAGTGAAAAAATTATTTTGAGGCACTCATATAACTACTGAAACCCAGATTTTGAGAAGTACAGTAATTTCAAATAGTTGGTTATTTTTTTCTGAATTAAGGTAGTCTAACTTGCTGTGTTCTGGTATATGTATATATGCATTACGTAGACAGATGAAGGAAATCCATTATATATGTATATCCATATATCTATCCATATATCTATATCTATCCATCCATCCATCTACCTACCTACCTACCTACCTACCTATTTATGATGTCCAATGTGATTAATCAAATTCAAATCCCATAATTTATCCCAAAGTTTTTTTTAAGATTTTCACAATGATTGTTCATGCTTAATGTAAGAATTATAAGTAACACTGCTGGGATTTTGTTAAAATTTAAATTTAACATCTTAAATGTAATAGATAAACACTATTCTTAATTAATAGTTTTAACTGATGAGATACAGATATTCACCAAACCTAATTCATTTAAAACAGGGGTGTCAAGCTCAATTTCATTGAGGGCTGCATCAGGATTGTGTTTGACCTTGGGGGGCCAAGATGGGCGTGGCCAGGATGGGCATGGCTAGCTCGACATCACTCATGCTGGGGATATTTGTGGTGGCTCAGCGAAACTCTGCCAGCAAGAACGGGCTCCCAAACTCTGTTTTCGGCTGCTATAGCTTCCTGCAACCCTCGGCCAATGAAAACAGAGCTCCGGAGGGCCGCTGCAGCCCTCCCAAGCCAGCGGACCAGCTCTTTGCTGTTTCCCAGGCAGCTCCACAGGCCAGATCACAGGCCTTGAGTTTGATACCCCTGATTTAAAACATAACAGTCCTTGTGACCATTCCTTCTGCATAATTTCAACAATAAAGTGATTTCTATCTGTAAATCTTAAAATATTTATATTTTAAGTTCTTAAAATCATCTATTACTTCCCTTTTTGAATAAATTTAACTTCTTACTTAAAAAGTCAGTTTGTGTCCTGGAAGAAGGAAAAGAAAGATGCCAACCATCATTTAAAAAAAAAAAACACTTTATACTGCCCCTTTTAAATCAAGCTTTCTGAAAATGGCAAGATCTAGTTTTAGGTTTTACAATACACAAATTTCAAATCATCATTGAAATATATAACGAATCAAACATAATCATTAAAGTATAAAATAAACAATAAAAGAAGCAACCAAGGTAATTAAGAATTATAGGCAAAATTAATGTTAATTTTCAGCTTTATAGGACTACCAGGAATGTTCCAGTGGACAGCCATTCTCTCTACCTCTACCTATCACTTGAGGGCATGTAAACAGGACCTTTGAAGTTATCCATAGGTTAAGATTAGGAAAACAAAGAGGTCTCTGCTCTGCTCTCATTTCATTTGTGTGGCTACAGAAGTAAGTGTCTAAGTGTGTGTGTGTGTGTGTGTGTGTGTGTGTGTGTGTGTGTAAGAGTTCTGACAGATGCCCTAATTAGACCACAAATCAAGTTTCAAAAGAAATCCAGTTAGTAGGAGCAACATGTTGGCACATACTAAGCAGGCCAGGAATGCTTTACAAGTTGATAGTGTGTGTGTGTCATCGTTCCAATCAATGAACTCAGAGAAGTCAGGATTCTGACCCTTGGGTTAGGTTGAGAAAGCCCTTTATTGAGTACATCTTGTCGGCAATTAGAAAAGTGAATCTAGTTCTAAATAGTTCCTGAAGTTAAAAGTATAGGATTTCCCCCTCCCCTGTGTCTTTTTGGTCACTTGGGCCAATCAGATCTGCCACAGGTTCCCCGCTCAGCTATGACAGGCATCTGTTGACATGGCCTTGGTTCACATGCCGGCTGTTAGATATTTTGACTAGCAGCTGAGGCACCATATTCCTAAGCTCCCCCATCCTTCCCACTGCTGTGAATGGCAACCAAGAAATGAAAAAGAAGTAAGCATAAGAAAGACTGGCTTCAGCTGAGGTCGTTTTGCAGAGTGACAGACAACCTCTTTATCACATTAGGACTTTAAGTAATTATTTAGGTTAGATGAAGGCTAAGTGTATAGCCTGTTTTTTTCATGAAGATTCTTTGAATGGATATGTCAATACAACAGTTGTTCAAGAGCTATTTTAGTCATAAGACAGGAGCTGTTTTTAGTTAAAAAAGAAGGATCAATTCTAGGGTTAAGAAAAATCTCGTCCAGAGATTATCTTTCTCTTTGTTTTTAATAGCATTTTCTTGGCGCTTTCCCCCTTGCTAAATCAGTTGGGAGGCCACATAAATGTTTTAAATAAATAAATAATTCAAAACTTAGTGTCCTCTATAAATTGCCTGACATTTGCTGAATCCCTTAAGAATAGTTGGGGGGCTATATAGGAAAAACATTGACGATGAATGAGAATTGTGTTGAAAAACTGATCCTTCATGTAGAAAAATGAAATCTGCATGCCCAACACTTTAAAAGCTACTGTATGGGATATTGGATATGCAGTATACCCTGGAGTTTCTTTGCTTTGCAAATGATTCCAAGGTGATAGAGAGGAGATAAATGTAAATCAACAGTGTGCAGATTATAAATTGAAAGAAATGTGTATTTCTTTTCCTTGACCCCTGCAGACTAATCACTTCTGGGAAAACCCAAAGAATTCACTAGTGCCATTCAAGTCTGCCAGGTGGAATTCAGACGGAGTTTGGGAAAATGAGATTAGGAGAAATTTCTTCCCTGGATTCTGTCTCAGTTCTAATAATTGAAACATTTTTTGCGTAGGACACAAGCAACAGACTTATTTTTACTTTGATAGAGTACATATGGTGTTTCATATGCAGAAGGATTCTGCCATGTTATCTTCTATTAGCATGGGGTATGTTTTATGCATGCAGAGGGATATTCTCAGACGCTAAGTAAAATTACCCTTCACAGAAACAATTAGGAATACAGAAACGTTTTATTCTCATGAATGAATGAATAAACCTGCAGTATATAAGTGTGTGGTAGATACTGACTATGTGAAAGTCAGTGAGTTATATAGAAGACGTATATTTTCTCCCGTACAGGCTACTCATAAAATTGAGGTGGGTTTAATCTCAACCATCAAATAATATAGGTGTTCATAAGCCTCCTGGATAACAGGTAGTTTGGTGTGACCTTTCAGGTAGGTAACATTTTACTTTTTGTTTAAAATATCATTTATTGAAACAGGCTCTAGAATTAGCAAAAGGATTTAAATTCAAAAGTTGACACTTGAAATCCAGGTGAATTTCAAACATCAACTTTTATGGTTATAGACACAAAGTCCAAAAAGCCCACATTTCAAGTCAATCCAAGAATTAAAACTTTGCTGAATAAGATTTATCCCTACATGAAACACCAACAAGCCTTTCATTTCAAGCAACAATGTTTAAGAATAACCATGTTAATGAAATCATTAGAAGCGGGATATGTATAGTAGTTCAGTCTCAAAAAATGGATTATAATGAAATGTACAATGTTAAGATTTGTCAATACTTTGTATCTATAAAACTAGAATTTTCAATTTCTTTTGCTCCCTGATTCAATCTGAGAGGAAAGAAAATATGAAGTTCATGATTTAGCTGACCAGACTTGGTATACTGTTTCCCAGGGATCAAGAATTTAGGAAGGTATTTTGTCTCTCAAATGCATTTCACAATGCAGGATATAGTTCTCTCTTTTCAACACTCAGATTTTGGGACAGGAACAAGGTGAATAAATGAAAGGTATATTTACTTCAGTTATACGTCTTCCTAAAATGATCTGAAAAAGCTTCACATTCAATGTGGCTCGCCAATAATATCTTATAGTTTGCTAGTGAGTAATAAACCCCATGTTGCTGGAAGTTGAGACAGGCAATAAATTTAAAAGATGTATTCATAAGATGCTGCATTGAGTTTAACTGATCATAAAATGTGTAGGCTGATACCACGATATTACAGCATAATCTGCATTATTTATAGTTTAATCTACAACCTTAAAGTTTTTGTGTCTGAAAGAATGTAATAATCCAATTCCATATTCACATATGCATTTTACAAGAGAAAAACAAGTATTATCAAAATATGAATTAATTGGGCCTATTTTTCATATATAACTTTGCCAACTGGATTATCTTTTTAAAAAGTTGTGTTTCTAGCTTTGCTCCTTTCTCATCATAAAAAAGTTGTTTGTATTAGTTTCTAGGTAGGCAAATTTATTTTCTTAGAGTCAAACATTCAATCAAAATGAATAGTCAACAAAATGTTCAAGCAGAAAATTAAACCCAACCTTAACAATCCAAGGGCACTTGTAATTTATGGACCGCTGGTTGTTATAATTTTTAAAAAATGAACTAGAAAATTACTTAATTATGAGAAAAGGAACTAAATGCTTTTCCTAGCTACTTTCCTAATCTATGTAAATTAAAAACATCACAAACACTAGGACTGCAAAGCCAGACAGGGGAGAAAATCTGCTATTCTTTAACCCTGACATATTCAATTTAAACACCTATGCATCAATTATGTCGAATTGAGCTTTTCTGGATCCAAAGTGTGAGGGTATCAGAGATGATCAGGAGCAATAACCTGCCAAATCTAGATTTACAAAATGAATCTGGTTCTGTTAAAACCATACAGCAAAAATGTACAAGTACTCAGAGGTGGGATTCAAATTTTGTAACAACCGGTTCTGTGGGTGTGGCTAGGTGGGTGTGGTCATGTGACTGTGGTTTCTGTGGCCATGTGTGGGCGTGGCTTTTTTGCAGCACCCCACCTCTGTTTTGGGGGCCTTCTGGGCATCAGGGAAGCCTCCTGGGAGGGGATTTGCTTCCAGAAGGCTTTCCTGGGGACGAGGAAGGAAAAAAATGCAGCATAGAGGGGGGGCCCCTCCGCACTCTATTTTGGGGCATTCTGAGCCTCAGGGAAGCCTCCTGGGGGCATTTTTGCTGCCAGAAGGCTTCCTTGGGCTCCGGAAGGAAAAAATGGAGCATGGAGGGGGCATGCAGCACCACCCTGCACTGATTTGGGGCCTCCTGGGCCTCAGGGGAGCCTCCTCAGGGGTGCTTTTTGCTCCTGGGCTTCCCTGGGGCCCAGCAAGGAAAAAAAAAACAGAGCATGGGGGGCAAACAGCATGTTCCTGCACTCCATTTTGGGTCTTTCTGGGCCTCAGGGAAGCCTTTTGGGGGGAGTTATTGCTCCCAGAAGTCTTCTCTGGGGCTCAGGAAGGAAAAAATTGAGCATAGGGGGGCACGCAGCACGCCTCTGCTCTCAGTTTTTGGGGCCTCCTTTGGGGCATTCTGAGCCTCAGGGAAGCCTCTGGGGGGCATTTTTGCTTCCAGGAAGCTTCCCTGGGGCCCAGGAAGGCAAAAAACAGCATGGGGGCAAGGGAGCTGTGCCCCCCTCCATTTTTTTGCCTTCCCGGGCAAAGCATAAGTAAGCGAGGGGAATCTCGACACAGCTGATCATAGGAACAGCTGATTGTCTCGAGAGGAAAAAAAGAAATACCTTAAGGAGTGACTGGACAGGGAAGAACGCAGTCAACAATGTTGGACATGCGCGTGATATTGCACATGCATAATAATGACTGACTGAGAGGGGAGGGGCGGATGGAGGGGGACGAGGCCAGCCAGGAGCACAATTTGCTGGTTTTCCGAACTGTGCAGAATCATAACAACTGGTTCTATAGAACCGGTCTGAAACGATAGAATCCCACTCCTACTATAGGTATTCACAAGTCCACTAACACTGTGTAATATACTTAAACAAAATATAAACTTCCCTTTCTATAAAACCTAAATCCAGATTACAATAGTGATAGAGTCAGAAAATAAGAGATTACTAACACGTAACATTTAGAAAATAAGCCAAAGCCAAATTCCTAAGTATTCTACACTAAGATTGTAAATGTACAAAGTAACTGGATAAATGTTAAAATATGGATGTGGTTTATTTATGAAACAAATATACAATCTGTTTTACATGTGTGCAGATCACAGCTGTGCTTGGTGACAGAAAGAATCATGTTATTGTTTTCTGATAGAAAAAAAAGGGACAAATGACTGAATCTAGGGAGATTGTGGATGATATATGGACTGGAAGTTACTTCAAAAGGGAAGAGAGAAAATATACTGAATTTTAATTCAGGTAAGACAGAGGTTCTTTGTGAAAGAGAAAACTAGTTTTTGAAGATACTGGTGACAAAACAGCATTCAATTAGATCAGTGGTTCCCAAAGTGGGCAGTACCACCCCCTGGTGGCCAGTGGGATGCCTTAGGGGATGCTAAGAGGCAAGGGGGCCGGCAGGGGGCACTAAGAGGTGGTAGGGGGCACTGGCACTCTAGCCAGTGGGGGGGAGCCTCTGGGGGGGGGGAGAAACAGGTGGCACGCAGATGGCTACCTCTCTCTCCCCCTTGTCATCTAGTGCAGCAGCTCTTCCCATGGAAGAATCACAAACACGTGTGTTTGTGTATGTGTGTATTTGTGTGTGTGTGTCAGAGGAGGAATGTGTGTCAAGGGGGGAGGAAATGTTTTTCTCAGAATTTTGAGCTGGGAGGTGCCAGAACGAGCTGAAGCACCAATGGGAATTTTCCCTGCTCCAGTGTCATCAGTCTACGGGCAGTCTCCCTTGACTTCACCCAATGGAAGAGAGAGTTCCAAGCAGAGAGAGAAGTGGAGAAAGTGGGAGGGGGGATCTTTTCAGTCTTGGGTTGCTGCATTCTAGGGGGGTCTTTCATGCCAGCTCCAGAGGGGAGGGTGGACTTCCTTTTGCGCCCCCCCCCCCCATGATTCTCATCCAATCTCCCTTTCTCTGTGCACCTGGAGGGGCAGACTAGATGCCCTTTGAGTCCCCACAGTGCCCAGAAGGCGCCCAGGCTGGAGCTGCCGAGACTCCAGATGGGCAAAATGGAGACAGAGCTCGAGGAGTCCTTCAGGCTCCCCTCCCCCGCTCAGTCGGGAAGGAGGGAGCCCCGAGCAGGTGCTGCAGAGGACAAGGGGAGAGGTGCAGCCCCACGGCCAGCCAGGACTTGGGGGCCCCATACTCACCCCAATCTGAAGGGAAGCCAGGAAAATCCTCAGCTGACAATCCATGCAGGAAGAGATGGAGAGGATCTGCAGGGATCCCCCCTAATCCGGCCAGATCCTCTCCCAGGCCCTCTCCCCTTGACAGGGGGGATTTCCATAGGGATCTCTTGGCTTTTGGAAAACGGTGTTTTCCATCCTTGAAACCTGCATCTCTCTCGAAGAGCCCCTTACGATCCCCCCTCAGCCCCCAATGGGAAGGCATCTCCCCCTTTCTTTCTGTGGCTCAGGATCTCACTTTTCCTTGAAAAACAGCCCCTGATGAAGATCCCAGAACAAAGTGGCCATTTCTCCTCCATTTTCTGCTCCTTTCCTCACACAATTTCAACATCTGCCCATCATTTCAAAGCGCAACAATCGATACTTTCATCAGAGAAAAATATACAAAGTAACATTTTAGGGGGAAATTACCAATATAAATATGCGAACATAGAAGTGGGGTCACAATGAACTTTTTTTCCTTCAGAAATTTGCATATCTTGGCTGTGGAATAGGAAGCGCTGCTATAACAAGGGTCCTTTTTCTAATGGTTTTTCTTCATTATTTCTTTATTATTATTTTATCATGGTGTAAAATAGAAAAGAAAATAAAGCATGTGAGGAAATGAGAAAAGGAAGGAAAGGGGAGAAGTGTGGGAGAAAGGAGGCACCGGCCCCACAGGCACATCAGGAAAGTACTTTTCAAATGCGCCACCACTGCTGCGTTCTAGGTGCTGGTCCCACAGGTCCAACCCGTTGAGCCCGCTGCACCGGAGGGACCTGCCCAACCAACTCCGAGTGGAGCAGTGCACCAAGTCAATGGGGTAAGCCTGAAAGAGGGAAAGACAGAGAGAGAAAAGAAAGAAAGAGAGAAGGCAGAAAAGAAAGAGAAAAAGAGAAAGAAAAAGGGACAGACAAAGAAAGAGGGGAAGGAAGTGGGGAGGGAGGGAGGGAGGGGGAGAGAGAGAGAGAGAGAGAGAGAGAGAGAGAGAGAACGCTGATGCATCAGATTGAAATAAGGCCTAGTTTAGACTGAGGCCCTTTTCCACATTGAAACATCTTTGCCAGCACAATGAAACATCTTTGGCTTCTATTAAAGGTTTGTGGACAAAACATGGTCAAGACTATCAAGAAGCTCTCACATTTTGTTAAGGCTTTAAACAGGATCCATTAGACCAAATCTCCACCCTAAAAATTACTTTTCCCCAATGTATTACAGTGCCAATTATGAGGGCAAAACCAAAATGTACTGGTAAATTACAAAAAGAACACACACACACACACACACTCCCTTCTAACCCTGCTGGAGCAGGTGATTGGACTAGAATAGATATCTCATTATCTTTCTCCTCTCTCCCTCCCTCCTTTATTTCTTTTTTTTTCCTGTCCTTTCCTTCCATCCTCCCCTCTTTCTTTGTCTGTCCCCTTTTCTTTCTTTCCCTTTTCTCTTTCTTTTCTTCTTTCTCTCTTTCTCTCTCTCTTTCCCTCTCTCAGGCTCACCCCATTGAGTTGGTGCACCACTCAGCTCAGACTTGCTTGGGCAAGTCCTTCCGATGCAGCAAGCTCAATGGGGTGGACCTGCGGGGCCGGCACCTAGAACACGGCAGTGGCGACACGTTTGAAAAGTAGAGCAAAGCCAGAGGTTGGTAATTTTTGCTGCAAAGAATCACAAAAGCTTCTGGGTTGTGCACAAGAAGGGACATACATGTCAATGCAATTCAGCAACCTAAAATAAAGAAATACAAATAAAAATCAACAAGAATCAGCAAAGCATCTCTGATTAGATTCTATTCACTACTAGAATCTAATCAGAGAAGCTTTGCCAATTCTAGCCCAATGATCTGCTCCAGCAGGGTTGGAAGGGAGTGTGTGTGGCTGTCAAAACTCCAAAAACAGGTCAAGTAGCTCTGGGAAGGCCAGTCATAAATTAGAACACTTGTTAAATAACTGGCCATTAAGTGAGGACCACTTGTATTTGCCAGGTTTGCCAGTCCACCCAGTCACATGACCACCAAACCACACCTACCAGGTCATGTGACCAGCAAGCCACGCCCAGCTAGCAAGCCACACCAGCCAGTCACGTGATGAGCAAGCCACACCTTCAAATTAGGCCATGCCCAAAGAAATTTGAATCCCACCCCTGGGTGGTGGGCACTGGGGATGAATTTGTAGCACCAAGGGGGCGGTGGACTGAAAAAGTTTGGGAACCACTGATCTAGATGTACAATTTTCTTTGGTACTACTTGGTGTAGTCTGGAAGGTGAGAGTAATAATGAATGTTTTTCTATCCACTGTGGATAATACACCATCTGTGAAGTTATTTTTTTAACTATTGAGCTTAGTCACAGCCATCTCTTAAACTGTCTTAATTTAGCTTTCAGGATAACTTGAAAGCAACAGCTATTAAAAATTGGCTGCTACTGCTTCGGCAGGAAATCTTAATAAGTGGATGCTTCTTTTATGCCGTTTATGTTGGCATTTTGTTTTTCTTACATAAAGGATCAAGTCATCCAACAGATTGCTTTCACCTTTCACTTTTTCCACTTATCAGCTAGATTGGTCAGAACAAGGAGCAAAAGTGCAGCTTAAGCCATGGAATCCCTTTATTGAGAGATTGATCTGTACTGTACTCATTTAGTCTGCGATTTTCTTGACATTTTAAATATTTCAAAGGGAAATTTCAGCACCATAGATTAATCACTATTAACATGTTAAATTATTTCTATATTTTTTAAAAGGAATGTTGAATAAAGAGCTATGCCTTGGAATTTTGGGATATAATCTTAGAATTAGAAAGTTGGGAGTCAACACTTAAGCCATAAAACCACATCAGGGGCTATACATTCAAGTTAAACAACTACAACAGATGGTTTTCTAGCCTCTGGTGAAGGGGGGAGGGCGGCATGCATGTTGATTTGTTTTTACTACTAGGAAATTTCTTCTAACATTTGGTCACAATCTGCTCTATTACCATTTAGAATCATTTTTCTATATCCTTTTATAAAGAAACAACAGAGAACAAGTCTTGATCTCTGTGTGTGAGACAGACAGATGGACAGATAGGCAGACATTCTTTAAAATATATGAAAAGTATTATTTCATGCCCTCCCCTCTGCAATCGTCTCAAACGGAACAGTCCTAATAACTTTAATCTCTCTCTGTAGGATTTACTTTCTAGTCCTCTATTATTATCTTTCTCTAAATCTGTTCCATTTTGTCTGAATCTTTTCCAGCACAGCTTTGAACACATAGCACCATAAAGGTGGGATCTGATCAACATAATATGTCCTGATTGAAAACTGTATTGCTGCTCATGCAGTCTAAAATTTTATTTGCCTGTTAGGCAACCACATCCTATTGTTGATTCTTATTCAGTTTGCAACTCACTAGTATTCCAAGATCTATTTCTGAAGTACTATTATCAAGTCACATATATTTGATATTGAATCTGTGCCTAAGTGAAACACTTTATGACCTTGTTAAATCTGTTATTTCCCACCCATTTTTCTAATCTAGCAATATAATTCTGGGTTTTATTTCTGCCTTCCGGAATATTTATAAACATTACTTACCTCACAATCATTAATAAAAAAAATCCTGAAGAGTATAAGGCCCAGCATTAAACTCTGAAGCAATACACTGTCATGAGAAATTATTGGGGCAATGTTGAAAATAATTTTCAAGACAGCTGTGTATTCACTTGACTCTTACTGTATATCATTGAGCCTATACGCAAAGGTTGCTAATCAGAATTTCAAGGGGTATTTTCTTAAATAATTTGTAGAAGTTGAGATATATGATTTTTCCCACAATTATTATCCAATCAAAATATGATAAAAATATGATAAAAATTATTCTACTGAAAACTTGTCATTGATTTCTGGTAATTACCACACTGCTTTCAATATATTTAGGTATGTTATTATTTACTCTGGAATCTTCCCTGGCATCAAGATAAGCAGACTATTCTGTATTTCACCATATTTCCCTTCTAGTGATCATCTGATGACTCACTCCAAGAATTTTTACATATCTAGCTCAAGACAGAACACCAATTATTTCTTCAATAGACTTGATACAATTCACCTACAGCTACTTGTGCTAATACATTTGTCTGAATTATTATCACAATGCCTTGCCAATGTCCAAATGTATAGGTCAAGTTCTTAGACATTGAGCAGTGACTATGCTGGTTGAGGAATTCTGGGAGTTGAAGTCTTCAAATCACATTTGCACCACAGATCTATCTGAATCACACCCAAGCCAGAAGAATGTAAGATGTTCATTTTGGCATGGCTTAAGTGAGTTCAGCATAAGTTCCTATTTTATCCTCTTCCATACCTAATATATATTTAATTGCTCCTATCACATAGTTTGCACATATTTAAAAGTACCTCTTTATATAGGGTTGTTTACATGGATAAAATGCTAATATCTGGAATATTTTAATCTTTCTGCCACTTTGCAAAAGTCTCCCTATCAAAGAATCAACAGAGAACTGATTATTCTAAGCCCATTCATATTCTAATTTTCATGCATCTGAGTTCCACTGATATGGTCAGAATAAGAAATACAGCTTGCTTTTATCAACATAAGCCATTTTCATGTCATTAATTTCTGTCCAAGTGCTTTTTCTTGGAGATTTTATACTGATTTACTAATATTCCAACCCAAACAAAATTGGGGACTCAATGCTTCCTCTGTTGCACTTTCTTGGATTTGCTCCCAGACACATCCAGTCAGATGTATTAAAGTGCAATCCATCAGTCCTTGAGCTAGCAGGAAAGTGTTTCAGCATAAAATTTGCAGCCCTGATAGCTGAGCTTTATTCTACCACAGTAATGAGGCCAGCAAGTGGTGCTCTGCTTTCAGTTTTAAAGTAAGTTAAAGAAAGATTCTGAGGATTTGGATCTCATCTGTTTTTCTTTTTCTTTTAAATTTCATTTCATTAAACTTTTAAAAACATTGTAATTAATATTTGTTTCAGAAAGCCTTCATAGCTAGTAGTTTTATATGCAAGCTAAAGAACAATATAGCTAATATTATTATGTAAAAAATAAATCATGATTTGGAAAAGAAATCAAATTGTTAATAAAACATGCTAGAGTGTACCCATGGCAAAGCCTATCTTTAGAGAAGACAAGGGTAAGCAACACTTTAAAACTAGGTCAACTAAAGGGAACTTCAAGGTGGATTGATGGTGAGGTGGAAGTTACACATTAATGAGAAGATCACATCGAAATGGCTATTGAGAAATATTTGTGCCCAGTTAGAAGAATGTAAGTATGTAGCCTGTGTTCCATCGACTGCCATCAGAGTTCAAACTGATTCTTGTAGTTATAACAAAGCCTACCCATTAAGTCTAAAAGACAGTCAGCTGAAAAAAGAAATCATTAAAATGCATACATCATTAAATATCAATTGTCTAATTAAAAAGTTACTGTTTCAGTTCAGTAAGTCACTAATTTTACTCATCTTACTGAATTTTTAACAGAAACCACCACACTAACTAATTAACTCACCTTGATTACAGTTTTCTTAATAAAGTCTGACAAATGCTCACTGGATTTTGCTTGCCTTTAATATTATTATTCTTATTAAAGTACCAAATTAAAAAAATAAACAGATGGTTTATTTGACAAATTAAAATAAACGTTCCAGTAACTTATCGCTCAATCATGCACAATGCATAAATTCCATTACCATATTGCAGAATTAACTCATCCTAAGTAGTTATTATTGGAAGACAAATATTTGGCTTTTTCTTCTTATCATTCTCTTGTTAATATTATACTTCAACCCTTGCACAAATATAAGCAGGGGTGGGATTCTACAGGTTCTCACCTATTTGCTTGAACCAGCTGTTAATTTTCTAAGCAGTTTGGAGAACCGATTGTTGGAAGAAATCTCCTTTTGTTTTTTTTCAACCCTTCTTGCATTCTTGGTAGTATGCCTAGACTTATTGTCTCCAAAGGAGTTCTTTTTCTTTGCTGGTACTTTCTTAAAGGGGAAGGGTTGTTTTAAGCTTTTTACACTGCTGTTGGGAGGAAATACTCCCCTGTTGGAGTTAGCACTTTGAAGAAATAATTGAATAATGAAGCAGAGCTGCCAGAAAGCTTTCAATGACAAGGAACCAAGATGAGTGACATTCAGTAAGGCTTCTTGGCTAGCTAGAAAAATCGACATTCAAACGTGAGTTTACATACCTTTTCTGAGTTTTGGTCTAAAACTGGTGACCATTCAAAGTTACAGTGGCACTGAAAAAAGTGACTTATGACCATTTTTCACACTTACGAACATTGCAGCATCCCCACTGTCATGAGAGGCCAGGCAAGGAGAAGTGCCCCTTGATGTGAGTGATGTCAAGTTGGCCACAACCACCCAGACACATGATCAGCAAGCCATGCCCACCAACTAAACCACACCCACAGAACCGGCTGTTAAAAAAATTGAATCCCACCCCTGAATATAAGTATACTGGCACAGGCTAAAATTCCTTTAAGCCAACTCAGGCTCATATGCCAATCTGGCTATGGTACCATAATTGAAGATTTAAAAAGATCACAAAGACATTTTGTTTCTAGAACATCAACTCTATAAAGCATATAGTGCATAGAAATAGAACTTGATTCAGTGCGAAGTCAGTGTAAGAGTTAATTCTTACACAGTCAGGGGAAATACCACAACTAATCTAATGGTTGCAAAAAAACATTGAACATATAAAACAAGCCACCACACTCAAAGAGGAATTCGAACAGTCTGTTACATGGACAAGGAACAAGAAAGATATGCAAAGGTTATATACACAGCATGTTCTTGAAATACAGAAAACAATAATGCTTATTTACTTCAATATGTATTACTTATTACCAGTTTTGGTGATTTCTTATGTGCTTTTTTAAATGGTTCAGTCCTGTCTGTGAAGAAAAGTCACCCTGGGCGCTCAATAGCTGACAGGACTTGGGTTTTCCCAGTCTAACACTTCAGTACATTCAGATATACTTGCAGATATAGTTACAAAGTCCTACGCAAAAACCACAACATTCAAAATCAAGTATCCACACACATATCCACACATTCATACTTTAGAGCACTTTCATCAAAAAGCCCATCCCTTCACAGATCTCTCCTAGAAAAGGAAAATGCAGAGGCAGTTGAAGAACAGCAATCAAAAGGAAGATTTTTTTGTGCTGGGTCCTCAAATAGGGAGCAGAGATTCCAGGACAGCACATACTGTAGATGTGCAGAAAAAGGGAGAGGTTGCAAACTGGTGTACTGACAGGGAGGAGTAAAAAACTTTCAAGATGATGGCCACAATCATGTGATTGAAGCCCTGTGAAAAAGGGCGGGGCTTTGACTGCATAGTTTTCAATGCCATTTTGACTTCTTTAAACCCCTTATAGATGTTCTTGGTTGGGGAAAAATGCCATGGCTTGGTACAGACAATCTAGGCAGGAATCTGAAAAGAAAATGGAAGAATATGATATGTGGTTGGAAAAAAACAGAGAGCTAATGGAGGAAGAGAAAAGAATAGGCACTTGGGATTACAAGGCTGAGAAGATCAGATGAAAGCCACTGGTTGATCAATGGATGGGGAAAGAAGAAATTTAGCATGGTTGGGAAGAAGAGGCTACTCAAAAACTGTTCCAGCTTTTTTTTTTAAAGGATAAGCAGTTCCAGGAAGTATAGTTGATGTAAGGTTCATAATCTAAAACCTAGATTGAAGGAAGAAGTACAGAAGTACATGTTATAAACCCTGAGCAAATATTACCTGGCCAGAGTGATCCTTGTGCTGTAAATCTTCTAACATCTAACTGGATTAATGTAATGAAGCTATACATAAGCTACTCTTTGACAATCATATTCTTCATTTAAGGACCCCATAATCCCTTGCAGAGTGGAGTCTGGGCAACTGAATGAGCTAGTTTTAATGTCCAGATGCCCTTCATGTCACCAAAGTTACTCTTCGACAATGCCATAAGTAAATTTGTGTTTGATTTCACTAATTGTTTTAATATACCCTGAAGTTTAATTATAATGCAAATAGTTTAATTGGTGTAAAATAATGGTTCTTGTTTATGTTTTTGGCCTGTGAGGCAAAAACCTGCCTAGGATGAAGGAACTGTCTTTCTTAACACAAGAGGCTGTAGAAAGCAAAAGGTACACAAAGGCATAAAGAGGGAACTTTAGAAATTTCACATAGAAAGTGAAATTAGGGGATGGGAGGTAAATATGGAATTTTGTGATTATGTGTCAGATGAGAGTGAACTCAGGCTAAGGCTGTTTCTTAAACTATAGCAAAAAATATAACAAACTGGTCCAGATAGGAATCTGGGAAAGGGGCTTGAAAGGGTCTGCTCCAAAAATAAGTGAAGGCTGTCAGGTCACATGTAGTTGCAACCAGATTTAGGCTAAATACGAGTATACAGTAGTCTAGGACAGCAGTCACCAACCGGTGGGCTGCGGCCCACTGGTGGGCCATGGAAAATTTTTGATGGGCCGCAGAAGAAATGGCCCCCAAAAGCAATTAATCTAGGCCATGCAGTTCTTGCGCCTCCGAGCTCTCCGAGGGACCCTGGAAATAGGCCCCTGAGATGCATGCGCCAACCAGCTTCTACACCCAGTGGTGGCGGCAACAGCAGTCCCCTCCCCCAGCGCCTGCTGTCAGCTCTTCCCCATTAGTTCTCTAGCTTTAAATTGCTCCCAGCTCTCTCTCTTCCTCCCCCCCCCCGTCCACTTGCAGGCAGGAAAGGAAAGGGAGAAGGAGCTGTGCACAGCTTTCCCCTTTTCCAGCCCTTGCTGCCTCTCCCAACATCGAAGCCTCAGAAACGCAGGCAAAGCCGCTGCAGCGGTAGCATCCTGAGTTGCCTTAGCATGCTTGGTTATAGTTAAGAATCGCACTACCCAGAGAAGGAAGTGGTGCTGGAGTAGGAGGCAGTAGTGGAGAAGCAAGCAACTCAGGGCGCTACCGCTGTGGCGGCTTTGCCTGCATTTCCGAGGCTTCGATGTTGGGAGAGGCAGCAAAGGCTGGAAAAGGGGAGATATTATATTTAACATAAAAAATTATATTAAATATATTAGCTTTTTAAAGAAATTCATGTTAGTGGTCCTCGGGATTTAAAAGCATGAGTTTGCTGGACCCTGAGATCCAAAAGGTTGGCAACCCCTGGTCTAAAGCACGAATGCCTTCCTTCTTCCTAAACTTTCTAAAAATACAATATTTTGTATCAGTGAGAGAAGGTGACATCAGTCAATGTCGTTGAGGGGTGCCATATACCCTTGAGCCAGCACTGGTTGTAGTAAACAACAGAGCCTGTGGAGAGTCCCAGGTGACCGATGACAAGCAGCAAACTGTTAAGATTTAAGAGTCTGGCACAGATTTCAAGAATCTTGCTCTATAAAGTATAAAAAGGATTGTTAAACTAGAACTCGTCAAGAAGTTTCCATCTCTTCGGGAATGAGCATCTGGAATCAAAAGTTTCAAAAACATGTTCCTTCTCCCTTTTGTGAGCTTTCAAGGCTGAAAAAAATCATTAAAAAATTACAAGAAGATCATATAAGTAGGAATAAGATATATTTAGAATTTGTGTGCATTTGTTTAGCTTGTTCTATACTACAGTGATCATATGTCCTCAAAGGACAATCCTTTATTTCAGAAAGCTGTCCTTTGGATAAATTTAATTCGTTTATTTATTTTCTTGGTTTTGCTCTTGAATTTTCTTTTGTAAAACACAGTTGTAAACATAATCAATTACCTTTTTTAACCCTTATGTGCCACTTTCAGATTTGATCCTTATTTTTTTCCAGGAAAATATCATCACTCTAAGTATTTCATAAAAAAAGATCAGAATTGTGCAGGTTCTCTGTGACGCTCTATGAAAATGAAAGCTGGATTTTGAAGATGAAGGATTGGAAGAGTATACTGATATTTTTGAATTTGATGATGGAGCACAAACTACATAGGTCTCTGAGATCAAGAAAACACCTCAACGTATGCATTTTTTAGATAACTATTGCTGAACTAATTAGTTCACTCTCCATTTTTCAATGCATCTCATAACAGAATTGGTGATACTTGACTCTAAGTTCACCAAATGCCTGCAATCCAATTAGTCCAGCACTTATTGCTTTCCTACCTGAAAGAAGTTATCTCATGCTAAACATATTTTTCTTCATTTTGCCTTGTACTGACTAATTGGAAAAGTGCTTGTTAGTCAAGGAATACTGTAGATAACTTCTATTTAGTTGCATTTTTTTGCAATTCCAAACTTATGGATAACCACCTTAACAAAAGGTACTAATGGCTTTCAAATTATGATGGAATGTCTAATAGATTTTGGGCAAGTGAGGGAGGAAAAGAGAACGTTGCAAATGAGAGACCCAGCCGAGGGGAGGGAAGAAGCATGAGACAGACACTCAAAGCAACCCTGCCTTAATTACACAAAAGATAAATTCAGCTGGGGAATAGTTTTGACAGGCTTTCAAGATTCTGTTATGTTACCCTCCTAGCGGTAAAGATCATTGCAAAAATTCAAGTGGTTCTCATTTCCTGAGTTTATCAATCTCAAAGGACTCCACCCCGCCAAAGAAATAAAGTCTATATAATGATGCTGCAGGCAAAATTAATATTAATTCAGCAACTTATAATAGGACTCTGCAATGAAGCTTCACTTTACTAGCAATCCCAGTGAAAAGACACACAGAGAGAGTGCTTCGAGGATGATTCCACACCCTGATAATCCAAGCTGTTGATTTGAGTACTTTCCATAAATCCACTGCAGAATCTTACTGCATGTACTTCAAGATTTAGAATTTGATGTTTTGATACATTAAAATCACCTTCTTCTTTATTTGAATCTATAAAGGCTGAAAACCTGGAAGGAGATGAGGCCTTATGAATTAGTCTCTTTGCATAACTGGCCTTGCTTCCTTGCCACTCCATCTGTAGTCAGGAAGATCTGAAGAGCAGTCTTATCCATGTTTTATTAGAAATTGGCTTTAGAAGTTATATTGGGGGTGATTTATAAAACACATGGTACAGTCACAAATGATTTTATTAATGTCCATAAGTATACTTCAAGAAAATAATTAGCAAATCAATATCAGTAATCTTCAAGCACCTGTTGTCAGGCACAAAGGATCAGGATCGCATATTCTAGTTCATAAGGTTTATTCTCAAACATATACACAAGAATCTAGCCAAATAATATAGAATACTAAATTGGCACCAAATAAAGATGAACAGAATTAAAGATGGGTTGAACTTGGACTATTTGTGGGAATGTAGTATCTCTAGGCTGATAACTCACTTAATTCCACCCCCCACCCAGCTGTGCCTGTTCTTCTCCTATATCTATGCACCCATACATGTAGGGGAAACATAGCAAAAAAGCTACAGAGTAGGACCACACTTAAGATGAGAATCTTGGTCGTTGAGTGAAGTGGTCATCAAGTAAAATTACATGTGACCATCTTGCTCAATGATCACAATTTGGACACTGCTGGTTGTGGTCATAAAGCAATATCATGAGTTATTAAGAGGATGGAGTCATAGGTAAAGGGGCCTCAGGGGATGGAAAGGCCCGACGTAGGTTGTGCATGAATTGAGTATGTGTGCTGCAGTGCCGGGCAAAGTTGCAGATGGCCCTGGAAGCATCACCTACTCCAGTTCAGCCCTGTCGTGAGGCAGTCATCATCATCAATGCTGGGGACAGGTCTGAAATAGACAGCTGGGGCATTTAGCAGCCAAGCTCCATTATATACTGTTATTGTAAACTACTGTTAAAGCCAACCCATTTCAAACTACTTTCAATAATATTTGCTATAGATTCAAACCCATGAGCACGGAGTCTGATTTACAGCAATTTAGGGAAGGAAACACTTTCCAGCAGCCCCACTTGACTAATTGTGAGGATTATTGGAGTTTTAGATCCAGAGGTGATATTCAGCAGGTTCTGACCAGTTCTGGAGAACCAGTAGCAGAAATTTTGAGTCATTCAGGGGAACCGACAAATAACATCTCTAAGTGGAGATTTTACAGTATCCTTCCTCTGCCACGCCCACCAAGCCATGCCCTCAGAACTGGTAGTAAAAAAAATGAATCCCACCACTGTTTAGATCAGTATCTTAAGAGTCCTTTCATTCCCAAAAGTGCTCCAAGTCCATCCCCACCGAGTTCTGTTGACCCTAATCTGGTACCAATTTGGTGTTGAACTTTACTTGACCAGATACTTGCATGTATGCTAGAAAAATCTTCTATACTGCAACCTTATGAGTTTGCCCTGACACTTTGTTCTCCTCACTTCTGTCTTATGTTGTGGTCCATTTTCAAAGTTATTCTATGCACCAACATGGTGAGGTGGGAGGTGAGTCTTTCTAGAGTTAGACGGCAACAGTTTTTCAATATTAAGCCATTCAAAAAAGTCACACAGAAGTTAGTGTTGCTTCCTCAGTCTTGATGATTACCTAGTGCTGAATAGGAACATGGCACATTTTCTTTTCCCAAAATATTCTTGGAAATTAACTCTTGCTGGGATCAGATGGCATTATGCAATCTTGTGAATTAAATAATGCCACTGTACCTCTTAAATTACCAACTGCAGCAAAAGATATCTAATTACACTTAATTGCTTTTCATTCCAACTAACCTTATTTAGAGTTGTTATTATTATACAAGCTATATCTTTTTCCAGTGTTTTTCAGCAATTGTTTAAGTTTTAAATGCATCTACAATAAGAATGTCTTGCACAAACAAGGAAGAGGAAGAAAAAATGTATTTGCTGTAGTTCCCAAACTTTTTCGGCCCACTGCCCCCTTGGTGCTACAAACTCATCCTCAGTGCCCCCACACCCAGGGGTGGGATTCAAATTTCTGTGGGTGTGGCCTAATTTGAGGGTGTGGTTTGCTGGTCACATGACTGGGTGGGCGTGGCTTGCTGGTCATGTGACTGGGTGGGCGTGGCCAGGTGACTGGCAAACCAAATCCAAGTGGTCCTCACTTTATGACCAGTTGTTTAGCAAATGTTCTAATTTATGACTGGCCTCCCCAGAGCTACTTGACCAGTTTTTGGAGTTTTGACAGCTTTAGATCAGGGGTCTAAATCCCACCCCTCCCTGTCTGTGTGTGAGGGAGAGAGAGAGGTTGGATCAGATCTCTGTCTCTCTCTCTCTCTCTCTCTCTCTCCCACCAACGCCAGAAAGCCACCGTCAGTCACAATTCATATTAGTGGTCTCTGGGATTTAAAATTATGAGTTTGGTGGTCCCTGAGGTCCAAAAGTTTGGCGACCCCCAAAGGGATGAGCCTGAGAGAGGGAAAGAGAGAGAGAAAAGAAAGAGAGAAAGAGAGAGAAAAAATAAAGAGAAAAGGGAAAGAAAGAAAAAGGGACAAAGAAAGAGGGGGGGATGGAAGGAAGGGATAGAAAGAAAAAGAAATAAAGAAGGAGGGAGGGAGGAGAAAGATAATGAGATATCTCTTCTAGTCCAATCACCTGCTCCAGCAGGGTTAGAAGGGTGTGTGTGTGTGTGTTCTCCTTGTAATTTACCAGTACATCTTGGTTTTGCCTTCTTCAGAATTGGCGCTGTAATACATTGGGGAAAAGTAATTTTTAGGATGGAGATTTGGTCTAATGGATCCTGTTTAAAGCCTTAACAAAATGTGAGAGCTTCCTGATAGTCTTGACCATGTTTCGTCCACAAAACCTTTAATAGAAGCCAAAGAGTTCAATGTGCTGGCAAAGATGTTTCAATGTGGAAAAGGGCCTCAGTCTAAACAAGGCCTCATTTCAATCTGATGCATCAGGTCTCTCTCTCTCTCTCTCTCTCTCTCTCTCTGTCTCTCTCTCTCCCTCCCTCCCTCCCTCCCTCTCAGACTGGCTTTGCTCTACTTTCCCAATGTGCCTGCGGGGCCGGCGCTTCGAACATGGATGGATGGATGGATGAATGGATGGAGAGAGACAGACAGACAGGCAGACAGGCAGGTAGGCAAACAGACAGACCTTTTGGATGGATGGATGGACGGACAGACAGAATGCAACAGCAGCGGCACTTTGGGAAAATGGTGGCAGCGGCTTTTCCCAATGTGCTGCCACATTTGAGGCACCGGTTCTGGAGCATTACTACAGTCAATGGGTGAACCTGCAGGGCCGGCGCCTCGAACGCCCCCCTGCCGCTCTTAGCATCCCCAAGGGGGGCAGCAGAGGAGGGCTAAGAGGCAGCAGGGGGGAGTTCGAGGTGGCCACCGGCCCTGCAGTTTCACCCATTGTTTTCACACACAGAGCTCTTGGTATGATACAATGACAAATTCAGATTCACTATAAAATAATCATATTGCTCCCCAATAGTTAAGATCAGCTAAGAAGGGCGTCTTTTCTCATACCTATGTTTATGTGTGTGCCTTTAACACCATTTCATTTGTAATAACAATGGCAGCATATTTTTTTCTAAAGTAGATTTTATTTTAAGCAAATAACTAATAAAATACAGTATGGGATCCTTGGTGCTCTCTGAGCTTGGTTGCTTTTTGGTTGTTTACAGTGATGATGTTACCTAGTTTGGTAATGAATTGTCTGCAATAAAATAACCAAACTCAGAGAGCACCAAAGACCCCACAGTTCAGTCATGGGTTACAAATATTCCTTTCTAAAAGACAGTATTGTTCTACCAATCATGTTCGTTTCTTCAGTGCTGATTGGTACCCTTTGACATGCATTTTTCTTCTGCTATTACTCTTCAAGATATTTTATTTTTCTCTGCCTTTTGTCTCATTAGATTCACTGCCAATTACTGTTCAGGCAAACTATACAACCAGTATCCTTTTGGAACTCAATCAGATACAGGACT
Organism: Pseudonaja textilis; assembly: GCF_049901715.1. NCBI lineage: Eukaryota > Metazoa > Chordata > Lepidosauria > Squamata > Elapidae > Pseudonaja > Pseudonaja textilis. The sequence goes on from NC_141990.1 coordinate 93,326,858, forward strand.
AAAAATAACAAGGAAAAAAACTTCATGCATGACTAGTATTCTCCAGAGGTGATGGACCAACATGATCAATCCAAAGGATTAGGAGAGATTTATTGCAAAACCTGTGCGAGATCACAAGGATGCCTAGACTTTCTATAAGCCAATCACACTGTGAGAGGAAAGGATGGAGGAGACAAAAAGGCTGGGTGAAAAGAAAGCAAACATGAGCTGACAAAATAGAAAACAGAAATTTGCTTACAAGCATTAAAACAGGAGGGGCTATTCTTAAAAGTCATCAAAGCAAAAAAAGAAAGAAAGAAAGGTTGAACATGTCTCCCCACCCACCCTCCAATTGTGGTAATTAGAAAAAGTAATTTTTGAAGAGATATTTTGTTCAAACCTTGAAGTCAGATCAAAGACAGGAGGTATTTATGTCCTGAAATGGCAACTCAATTTTATCAATATGTTTTGCAAGTTATTAAAATTATCTTTAGACTGTCCTTTGGCCAAAGAAATCAAGATGTGAATCTAAGGAAAGAATACAAGTCATGAATAAAATTAGACATGCTATAACAGCTGTCTTTATTTTGCCATTATTTTACCTGATTCACTGGCAAATCACTAGAAGGATGGGAAGGAGAGGAACTGCAATTTCTTTCTTAAATGTAGCACAGAAAACAGAAAATCCTGAGGGAGGGAGAGAGGGAGAAGGAATGGAGAGAGAGAGAGAGAGAGGGAAGGAGAGAGAGAGAGGGAGGGAGAGAGAGAGAGAGAGAGAGACCAGTTGTATCCATGTGGGAATGGCTTTTTTTTCTTGAAAACAATGCTAATTTCATTTTCAAAAAGCTACAACATGCATAACATTAAGGCTGTGCAATCTGCCTGAGAAGTGAATTATTAGCTCTAAGAGAGGGTTAATTTCATTTTTATTAATCTAAAAGAAAATTTGGAATATGGATCAAAAGTAAAATAAGCAAATAAAACCCCTAAAATTTTGCTTTCTATCATCTGTTTCCGAAATGCGGGAAAGTTAAACCATTTCACATGGACAATCCAAATACTGTAGGGCAAGGTTTTTGAGCTTCGTGATTTTGAAATCTGTTTCTTTAAAATGCACATAAGATTTGAGTTAAAAAATACAGGAAGTTTAGATCTCTATTAAAAGAACAGTCTTGTCAAATGTTATTGGAAAAGTTGAAAGATTTTTCAACTTTCAAACTTCATTCATTCTACAGTGCTTTCAAGTCAGTCTTGACTCTTTGAAACTGCCTGGAAAAGTTGTTGCAATTTTCTTGACAAGATTTCAGAAGTGGATTGCCTTTGCCTCACTCTTCCTAAGGATGAGAAAGAATCACTAACTGAAGGTCACATATCTGGTTTCATGCCTAAGATGAAAATGGAAGTCATGGTCTCCCAGTTTTTAGCCTGGTGCCTTAATCATTACATCAAACTATCTCTTTCATATTTAAATGCCTTTAAAATATTTTATTTTATTTTGTTCCGAGACAAATTGCAATAATATTTGTAAAATAAAAATAGAATCTTTAGTAAGACATTTTTGTGGCAAAGAAAGCTCTTTCTAAAAAAATTCTAAATATGAATTCTTAAATTTTATATTAGAGGAGTTATGCAAAACTCCTCTAACATTATATATACACACACACATAGTTACTTAGTTCTATTTTGCAAAGTTCTTTTTAAAATTCATAATTACATAGAACTGAAGCAGCTAAGAAAAAAGGGAATGGTAGGATAGGGTAGGATAAAACAGGGCAGGACAGGAGACAATAGGGGTAGGGTAGGTTTTGATGCCTATACAGATGAAATTAGAACCTGAAAAGTGGAGAAAAATCATATTTTCTGTTTAAATATGGCAATCAAGGATTGGAAATCTGGATAATAGCAATTTAACGAAGTTTTCTTTGTAACATGACACTTCGGTGGGCTGTAGACTTTGAGAGTGCATATGAAAGAATTATATGAAGAAAAAGTGGATCTTTGCCGAAGTATCAGAACATTAAATTAGACATTAGGCTAGCAGGACAGCAGAAAATTGATTGTCTGTAATGAAACCAGTAGAGCTTGGCAGCCTTGTTTGCTCAAGCTTTTTTTCCCCCCTCTTGCTTTTTATCACTGTTGATTTGTTATAGCATGCCACGATCATAGGTTAACACAGTTAGAATTTCTTTCCTTCAGATGCAGTGAAAACAATTCTGGGAAACTAAAACTTTCATCTAACATTTCGATAATTATTTTTTCCCTATTCCTATCGATTTTTAAGATCGAATGCTCAAATGCTATTAGAACTGCATTTCTCTATGTCTTGAGATGCAAAGTCTATTTTAGTTGTATACCCATTACTTTTCAAACCATACAAGTTTTAGATGGGAGAGAATCTGGACATTCAGAGAAATGTATGGGCAAAACAAAACTTGGGTTTGCAACTCTCAACACTTTATTAATTATTTAGTCTGTAAGTGGGGACTCCCATGTTCTGTTTTGAAAAACTTATATATAGAAATTAAGCATATTAACAAGTAGGCTTAGTTAAAATGTCCTCTGATATCTAGTTTATGGATGGAATTATTATTTTTCCCCTATAGAGGAACATCAAATGAGCTATTACTGGGTTACTGCAATTTTTATTTCAATCACAGGCGATCATATGTATTCTTCTGCTATATCTTATTGTGGCTGGTTAGATAAATCTGGTAAGAAGTAATTTTGAAATTTTTTGGATCTGTGAACCCTAGACTACAGGGTGCTGCCTATAAGAGTAAATGTTCTGAAGACTGAATTAGCTGCTCACACTCTGTTTTGGTTGCTCTCTCCATATTGCTATGTACTGTATTCCATAGAAATAAATCACATATGCTCTGTTACGAAGACAGCTCCAATTGAATATATCTTCCAGGGTGGGTGATGAGGGAACTCTCTCCCTTTTTTTTATATTCTCCACTTTCAGAAATCCATACTCTTTTACTTTTGTCCAGATATAATTCTAGAGGCTTCCGTAGATGTTTAATCTTTATACCAATATTTTGAAAAACTTCATTCATTGATGTTATAGCTTCTCTGAGATTGTGTGAAGTGATATTGCTGCCAAAAGTGCTTGATGCATCTCCCATTGATTTTTGAACAATATTTTATTCCATATATAGTCATTGTTTTTCTTTCTGTATTTCTACATCTATCACCCTTTTTCCAGATGGAAATAACATCAAATATCAACTCTTTATGCAGGATATGCAGTTATTGCTAATGCAATGAGGATGTTTAGAGAACTCACACAAAAACAGATTGCTTGTCAACCAACCGGATCTTTGATCAGCACATACACAGAAAAAAGAGAGATCACTTGGAGGGACTGATAGCATGGTCGAATTAATGTGAAAGCAACCTAAACTAATATCAACAATAATAGTAACAATAATACCCTTTAATATACATACGGTAGTATTTTTCTTCTTTAATTAAATTGTGTTCAATTGATAGACACAGCTTAGACAAATCCCTGCAGTTTTCTTGGTAAGATTTTTCAGAAGTGATATGCCATTGCCTGCTTTCTAGGGCTACGAAAAAGAGACTGGCCCAAAGTCACACAGTTAGCTGGCTTTGTGCTCAAACCAGGACTAGAACTCATGGTTTCTAGGTTGTTGTCTTAACCACTATGACAAACTAGCTCTAAATACACAGTAACAGTATTATCATTTCCATTATTTTCCAATCTGGAAATTCCTATATAATAAAACATACATGGGACTGCCTATGGGGACCATACAGAAGTTTCACTGGGTCCAGTATGCAACAGTGCTGACATTTACAGGAATATCTTAATATACCTGGGATATAAATCCACTTCCATCTGCAATTCGAGGTGCTGATACTTACATGGTATTGAACCAGGTTATTTGTGAGAGCATTTGTTTTCCAATAGTATCCCCTGAGATTTGGCTAATCCCTACATTACTCTTTCGGAAGGCAATAAACACCTGTTTTTTGTTTACTGGCACTTGGCCCAGAAGAAACTTATTGGATGGGTCCCCCACCCGCAAGCACTTATATATTTTTATTTTGTTTGGATATCTTGATTTATTACAGGTATTCCTAAGCTTATGTGATGGAATGTAGTAGATTGAATTCCCTGCAGCGCATGCATTCCAAAGGAATAAGAAGCAGCTGAGTTCAGATAGTTTGTCTGAGTGAAAGAGGGTGAAGACAGCCACTCCCTAATAGGTCTCAAAGTATATGCTTGATGTAGATAGTAGAATGCTTCAGTTTGGCAGGATTCTGTCTGTAAATGTGGAACAATCAAAAAATCTACTTGAAATGATCATCATGTGTCTTTTGTGGCTTGGGGGGCATGACAGCTTATAATGACAACTGACACTAGAATTGTCTTCGCTAATTGACATGTTCATAAAGTGTGATTTCACACCTCACATGATCACCATTGACTTTGTTCACCATTGACTTTGCTTGTGGGAAGCCAGCAGCCATAAAAAGTCAGAAATTATGATTATGTGACTGCAACTTGCTGCATAACTGCAAGCTGGATCGTGATCATATAACTGTGGGGATGCTGCAATAACTAGATCTCCAAAGACTGATCACACATCCTCCTTGTTCAGCACAGTTATAACTCTGGATGGTCACTGAACAAGTAGAGGTAACCCAAGGACTATGTATGTATTTTTTTATGGATTCATTATTGCTAGCGATGATGCACACAATCCTGTGTTGAGTAGAAAGGCTATACAAATGGATCAATCAACCAATCAACAGTTGATAGGATGGTATTATTGTTATTATTTCTAGAAATCATATTTTTATTCTTTTTGAAATGTTAACTACAACCTGTTTTAAAATATCGATAAAAGGTCTTGGGAGAAATCATATTAGAATCTTTGCACATAGAAAGGAAAATTCTGCTATTCAAAATTCTGCTTAGAATCTTTGAGACCTGTGTAAATAATCAATAAGATGACTGTGTGTGAATTCACATACATTACTTATGCTCTACAGAAACACAGTCCTTTTAGCAGTTCCGAGAAAGTTCCATACCCATTTGCACTATTCAAGTGACCTTGATGGCACAGATAAGCTCCCAAATGGTCTCAACAACTCTCAGAGAGAGAGAGATCTAACATGATTGCAAGGACTATAAATCCTTCCATTTTCCGCCATTCAGTCAGAATTGAAGGAGCTTCTTGGATGAGAAGTGAAACATCTTCAAGGAAAAACAAAGTCATGTTGCCTCTTGAAAAAACACCTTTGGGTATTATTATTTGTATATAACTGTGGCACAATTGTACTCCTTCTCTTTGTAAAAGTAATACATGTTCCTAGAAAGAGGAAAAACCGCTACAGTTTTATCTCTGAATGATTTAGTTAGTTAGATATGAGACAAGAATCAACTGAGCACACAGTATTTCTTTAACAAGAGTTAAAGCCTATTTTTTAATACTTTACTTGAAATTTTCAAGAGTGTTTGTGGGATACTTGAATATATATCCTATTTTCTTTGGTTACTAAGACATTTCACAGTGGGTTGATCTGGAAATGGTATTGGTAACCTGCAAATACCCTCTGACCTTTTTTAAAAAGTAAATCAAGTAAAGAATGTTATTTCTCTACCCTGCTCCTCAGGACCAAGGACATTGAATAATAGACTGCTTTGTGACCTTTCCCTGCAAGAAAGTACAAATACAGCTGCATTTTACCTGTGCTAGCCAGTGAAGATGACAATATTAATGGGACCATTATCCAGACCCTGCATATCAGGTGCCTCAAAAAGAAGCTCAGGCCTTTAGCATCATCGTTCAAGAGGAACAAAGCAAACAAAAGAAAAAGAAAATTTAAAAGGAAAAACAACCAGAAGGCTTGTTCTCTTTCCAAGAAGCCACAGATTGAAAATATTGCAAAGGTATCTGTGATTCAGACGACAGAGGATGGCAATTGTCTGAGGCTCTCTGCAAAACAGAAGGTAAACAGTGGAATTTTTGCTAAACTGGCGGCATCTTTACTTCTAATAACAAAAAGAACATATAAGATTGGGTTGATTTTCCTACTGAAGAATTTCTCCTATCGAAGAGTTTCTTAAGGCTGCGAACAACAGAAAGCTTATTAGGATCTTTGCACTCTCACTTCTATTCTGGCATTAAAATCAGCATTGCTGATCTGCAATTTGTAATACTATAAAAAGGGCTTCCCCTGTTCTTCTTAGCTCTTTTCTGCCTCTCTGTCCCCCGTTCAGACTACCTCTTGGGGGAAAGGGATGATCCTTCCCAAGTGTTGCTTCTGGTACAGGGAATATTTAATGAAAAGACCACAGTTCATAAGAGCAGGATCTCTTCCTTCGCAATGTAAGGGAGCTACACCCATTGTTCTTTGCAATTGCTATTGAATTCAAAACAGCCCTTGCTTAATAACCAATCATTTTGTGACCATTCAAGGCAACGAAAGGATACCCCCAAAGGTACTTATGACCCAGTTTTAGAGTTCTTGTATCCACCCCTCCCCCATGATTGCACTTTGGTAACCCGCTTGCATTTACGGATGTTTGCAGCATCTTGCAGTCACATGATCACTATTTTGGGTGGCAATTGAGAATGAAAATAAATTACAACAATCTGGGGAAATAGCAAAAGGGTTTGCCATCTTAATGTTGCCATTGACTGTATGTTGGTGCTAGAATAATACATTATATATATTTTTAATCTGAGCTAGTCTCTAATGATTTCCCCATGATCCTGATTCTGGGGATCAGGGAGCTCTCCAAGATTCTGAGATATTTTTTTCTGCCAAAGCCTAAACCTATTAATGTCTCTTCCTTTTTTTATAAATACAAACCTTTAGCTAATTTCTTGACCCTTTATCTGGACAGAGGATACCATCCCAAAGAAACTAGAGTCATTTTTCTCGGTGTTTGTTATAGGTAGGTATATCTGCCTTCATTTTCACTTTTTTCCTTTAAGCAGAAATAGTTGGTGCCATTCAAACCAAATTCCCACTAGATCACTTTTAAGATTGTCTTGGCCCCCTAGTGTCACTGACAACCACTCAATAAAACCAGTCTTGGTAAACACTGATAGTTTTTATAAAGATAAAGCAGTGGTGTTATTTCAGACTGCTTGCATGTTTTCCTGAAATCAGGTAGCAATGTGAAATCTATTCCTTATGGAATATGGAGCTTCATGCTGCTTTCTCCTCTCCCAATTCATTCTTTACAAAATTTGGATCTGTAAGATAGAACATTTCATGCTCCCCTAAGTCGAATGGGTTACTCCCAGTTTTTACTATTATTATTATTATTATTATTATTATTATTATTATTATTATTATTATTATTATTATTATTACCTGGAAAGGGAAGAAGGGGTAACAACAAATGAAAAGCCAAAAGAAAAAGCTCTGAAATTCTGAAAGAACCTGTTGGAAAATGACAAGAAGCAAACAAATGCAAGCTGGATCAAACAGATTGAGTCCTCAGTGAGAGTGCCCAAAATGGAAAATGTAAAAATAACAAAGGAAATGGTTCAAAGGCAGTCAAGAAGAATAAAGTACTGGAGCACACCTGGACCAGATGAGCTGCATGGCTTTTGGCTGAAGGCACTAACAAGCTTACATGAAAGACTTGCTGTCCAAATGAACCAAATTATAAAAGCACCTGAAAATGATGAATGGTTAACAACCGGAATGACTTTTTTAATTCAGAAAGAGAAAGACAAAGGAAATGACCCAGGAAATTACCAACCAATTACCTGCTTGCCAACAAACTATAAGTTTCTTACTGGCATAATTGCAAATCAAATTTATGGATACTTGAAAAGGAAAGATCTGCACCCAGTAGAACAGAAAGGGTGTTGCCAAAACTCAAGAGGCACAAAAGACCAGCTGCTGATTGACAAGCTAATTCTGAAGAATTCGAAGAAAAGGCAAACCAACCTGTTCATAGCTTGAATAGATTACAAGAAAGCGTTCGATTCAGTCCCTCACAGCTGGATTAAGAAATGCCTGGAAATCTTTGGCATCAGCAGCAACATTCAAAAATTCATGGAAATTTCAATGAACCTCGGGAAAACAAAGCTTATGGCTAATGGAGAAGAACTGGGTGAAATTGAAATTAAACGAGGCATCTTCCAAAGTGACTCCCTTTCACCGCTACTGTTTATTCTGTCAATGCTACCACTGACAACCATTTTAAAGAAGGTGAACTATGGATACAAACTTGCAAAGAAAGGATTGAAAATTTTGCATTTCTTGTACATGGATGATTTGAAGCTGTTTGGTAAAACAAAAAGTGAAGTGAATTCACTAATTTAGTGAATTTAGCCAGGACATCGGCATGCACTTTGGAATTGACAAATGTGTAACAATGGCAATCATAGCATGCAAGGTCATAGAAGATGATGGAATAGAACTTGAAAATGAAGAAATGATAAAGGTAATGAAACCAGAAGCAGGCTACAAGTACTTTAGGGATTTTAGAAGCCTATGATTTAAAGCATAGTAAAGTCAAGGAATCAACTTCAGCCAAGTATGTTTGAAGAATTTGCAAATTTTAAAATCCAAATTGAGAGGTGGAAACATCATTAAAGCAATAAATACCTGGGCTATATCTGTGATTTGATACTCTGCAGGAATAATTGACTGGACCCAGATGGAGCTGGACAATTTGGACAGAAAAACAAGGAAGCTTATGGCTGTGAATCATGCCTTGCATCCTAAAAGTGATGTTGATCGATTATATTTACCAAGAGCAGAGGGTGGTCGAGGTTTCCTACAAGTAAAGCAGAGTGTAGAAAAAGAAAGACACAGCTTGAATGACTACATCCAGAAAAGTGAACAGCCAATGATTAAGGAAGTCAAAAGCTGAATACAAAAAAAAAGTAATTGAGAAGCGAATTGAAAATTGGAAAAGTAAAGCTATGCATGGCCGGTACCTGAAAAGTATTGAAGGCAAAGCTAACCAAAAGCTTACTTGGAATTGGCTAAAATCAGGAATACTGAAAAAAAGAAACTGAAGGCTTTATTTTGGCAGCTCAAGAACAAGCCTTAGCCACAAATTGCATTAAGGCAAAGATTCAGCATGTCGCCATCAACAGCAAATGCTGCCTTTGTAATGAGAAAATGAAACAGCTGACCATTTAATCAATGGGTGCAACAAAATTTTACAAACTAACTATCTAGAATGCCATAACCAAGTTGGTAAAATCATTCACTGGAAACTATGCCAAAAGTTTGGATTAGAGTATAGTAACAACTACTGGGAATATCAGGTTGAAAAGGTTCGGGAGAATGAAAAAGTCAAGATCTTGTGGGACTTCAGAATTCATACTGAGAGGCACTTGTCCCACAACACACCTGACATAAAAGTAGTTGGAAAAAAAAGGTTTGGTTCATTGACATTGCAATAACTGGTAATGCACGAATTGAAGACAAGCAGCAAGAAAAAGATCACAAAGTATCGGGACTTATAAATTGAAGTTGAGCGACTTTGGAAAAAGAAATCATGTGTTATCCCAATTGCAATTGGAGCCCTTGAACCAATATCTAAAAGGCGATCTTGCTATTTGGAAATTCTGAATTTATCATACTTGAATACCCTGATTCTACAAAAATTACCCTACTTGGAACAGCTTGTATCCTCTGATGCTACCTTAACAGTTCCTAGGTCCTTGGTTAGGACTTGAGTTGTTGAGCTATCAACCAGTCCCAAAGGCTGTGAATCTCACTAAAGTAGTAGTAGTAGCAGCAGTAGGAGGAGGAGCAGTTAGTAGTAGTAGTAGTAGTAATAATAATAATAATAATAATAATAATAATAATAATAATACCTTAACAGTTCTTAGGTCCTTGGTTAGGATTTGAGCGGTTGAGCTACCAACGAGCCCCAAAGGCTGTGAATCTCACCAAAAATTAACTAATAATAATAATAACAACAACAACAACAACACAACAACAACAACAGCAACAACTAACCAATACAGTTTGAATTTTCAGCACTGACATCAGCATGGAATTTGGCATGGACAAATGCGCCACAGTGGCACTGAAGAAAGGAAAAATCATAGGAAGTGATGGAATCAAAATGCCCAATGGACAAACAATCAAGTTCCACCAACCCGAAGCCTACAAATACCAGGGCATACTGAAGCTGGACAATATCAAGCATGCACAAGGAAAAAATGTGGTCAGTAAAGAATACACATAAAGGGTCAGAAAAATTCTAAAAAGTAAACTGAATGGCGGTAACACCATCAAGGCTATAAATACATGGGCCATACCCGTCATCAGATATACTGCTGGAATCGTAAACTGGACACAGGCAAAGCTGGACAGCTTGGATAGGAAAACGAGAAAACTGATGACCATACATTATGTACTGCACCCACTTAGTGACGTTGACAGGTTGTATTTGGCCAGAAAAGCAGGCAGCAGAGGACTTTTGCAAGTGAAGTGGACAGTCGAAGAAGAAAAGCATGCCCCGATTTTCAGATTATGTGAAAGAGAGTGTTGAACCAGCTTTGATGGAGGTCAACAACAAGAAGCTGCTCAAAGTGCAGCAAACCAAGAATCAATAGAGAAAAACAGCAATGCAAACTCAGGCTGACAGCTGGTGTAACGAAGCACTGCATGGGCAGTTCCTTGAAAAGATCCAAGGAAAAGTAGATAAAAGACCTAGTTATGGCTAATCAAGGGAACACTGAAGAAAGAGATGGAAGGCCTGGTTCTTATAGCCCAAGAACAGGCCATCAGAACAAATGCAGTCAAAGCCAGAATAGAAAAATCTGCTGATGACACCAAATGCAGACTCTGCAACGAAGTAGACAAAACCATCGATCACTGTTAGGAATGTAAGTCACCTAACAGTTGGGTTGGAAAATATATAAACCAGGATAGACATTTTAATACTGTCTCTTTTAGGGAATGCTAAAATTGTGATTGGGTGTGGTTCCTCAAATGACCATAAGATGGAGCCAGAAACCTGGGTTGTTCTGTTCTGTTGTTGTTGAGAGCATTGCGGTTCCTGCATTTTCCTATTGACTGTTGCTGATCTTATTCTTGGATTTCACAAAAACTGAACTGTTTTTGATACTGGACTTTGTTACTGGATTATCCCTGGACTGAAAACCGACTGCTTTAACCGTGAATGATTTGGACTGTTTGTTGAACTTTGCTTAACAGTTTTACTGAAAGTAAAAACCTACACTTTACTATACAGTGTATCTGTGTGCTGGTTGTGTGTTATTTTTCACCACTCTCACTACGTCTCCTGCATGCACTCATTCTCCTAACAGGGAATTACCTCAACAATCACATACTGAGCTGTTGCAAGGCAACTGCTCAGACTGACTACAATCAACGTCACTGGAGCTTGTGTCACAACTACCATCTGCCTGTAGCAAAGAACTGGTGGGATCATAAGCCTGAAAAAGTGGTAGAAAACAAGCGTGCAAAACTACTGTGGGACTTCCGAATACAGACTAACAAAGTTCTGAAAAACAATACCCTGGATATCCTGATTGTGGAGAAGAAAAAAGTGTGGATCGTCGACATTGCCATACCTGGTGACAGCAGAATTGTTGAGAAACAACTTGAAAAATATCACCAGATATCAGGATTTGAAAATTGAACTGCAGAGACTCTGGCATAAACCAGTGCAGGTGATTCAGGTGGCACTAGGCACACTGGGTGCTGTGCCTAAAGATCTAGGCAAGCACTTAAAAACAATTGGCACTGACAAAATCACCATTTGTCAGCTGCAGAAGGCCACCTTACTGGGATCTGCTTGCATAATCCGCCGATACATCACGCAGTCCTAAACATTGGGAAGTGTTCGACTAGTGATTTGTATACGAAATCCAGCATAGTTATCTTATTTGCTGTGAATAATAATAATAATAATATAAAAAAACAACAATAATAATACTTTATCATCATTGTATACATATACATAGTATACACAAACAACGAAATTCACATAACACCCAAAGACCAGACCCAACACATACACACACACGACAATCCCCAAACACCCCCTCACCCACCAAAATTCCCTGCCCCCTAAAAACACACAAGCATCCATACAACAGACCAAGTAATACTGTCCAACAGCTCACTGATGGTCATCCTTAAGTTCATTGTTAAATGCAATTATAGCTCTGGGATAAAAACTGTTTAGAAATGTGTGGTCTGAGTTTTAATTGTTTTGTATCTTCTGACAGAAGGCAACAGTTCACAAAGATTGTAAGCAGGATGGAAAGAGTCTCTGAGAACGTTGTGCAACTTCCTCAAACAGAGAGATGCGAAGATATTGTCCAGGGCTGATAGCTGGAGCCCGATGATATTCTCGGCAGTTTTAATGATTCTCTGTAGAGCTTTTTTGCATGCTACGGAGGTGCTCCCATACCATGCAAGAATGCTGTATGTCAGGACACTCTCAATGGTGCTGCGGTAGTAGGACAGAAGTAGATGCTTGAGGGACTTCCGGTTTTAGCTTCTTTGGCGACAGACCGAAACCTCGTCTCTCTGAGGCTTCGATCCGTGCTCACCGCTGGAACGCCCCGAGCCGGCTGGGTTCGGGGCTAAGCCACCCCGTAGAGGTGGTGAAGAGGGGGGAGACTGCCTGCAGGGTTGAGGAGAGCCGCATCTCCCTTTCCCAAAGGCGGTTGTAGCAGTGGTCAGAAATGACCACCCCAAAGAAGAACTAGACCGGAAAAGAATGTGCAGGAGGAAGATAAGAAGAGAAAGTTTTGGTTGACCGGGTCAAACAGCAAAAGCAACAAATAAGGTACCCTGGAATTTAAACTTAACAACATTGTTCCCAAAGAAGATTTTGAAGCTGCGAAGGAGAGAGAGAAGGGACAGGATTAGGGTTTTTTTTCTTCCCTTCCTTATACTGACAGCTAAGAGACTTAAGCAAGAAACTGAAAAAAAAAATCCACTTTGACCTTAATAGGCATCTAAGCTGAAAATAAAAGTCAAAGGGATAAATAAAGATTTCTGGACATTTAAAAGTTTTTAAAAGCTGGAAAGGAAGAAAAAAAAGAATAGAAAGGATCTGGAAAAATGGAGGAGACTGCCTGGAATTAAGAATGGAACTGTAATTAAAAGGAATTTACAGTGAAATTTTAACAAGATTAATCAAAGATACATTTTAATGGAAACTTGGTAACAAAATGATAGTACCCCAGGAAGAAAGTGGAAAAAAGAAGCAAGTAGAAACAGCCTTGGATTATTTGGATTACTTGGTGATTTTTGGTTTTGCATCTAGATGAAAAATTAACTGGGTGGTTGTTTAAAGTTTTTAAAATGGTATCACTTTAGAAGAACAAACGGAACTTAAAAATGGAAATGCACAAGAAGGAGAAGTTCTTTTGGCTTTGTGTTTCAATTCTTAGAAATGGAGATCTGGAACTATGAGAAGCAATAAGAAACGCTTGCAGAACAAGAAGATTGGGACAAAGAAGAAGCCATCTTTAATGATCAAATAATTTTAAGTGGGGGAAAAAGAAAAGGAGGGAAGAGAGTGAAAGGTTTAAGAGTAGAAAAACAGAAGAAGAACAATCTGAAAGATAATATAATATTAGAAAGCAACAGAAGAGGATTACAGATGAGAGGGTAAAAGGAGAGGAAGAAGAGGAGGAAGAAGGCAAGGAAAAGAAGTTGTAAAGACAGAAACAAGAAATGGAGAAATAGGAAAAGATATAAGATTGTAACCATAAGGTGTTTAGAGATAATGGGTGAAAATTTAATTGTAAAAGGGATTCTGCAAAGGTACATAGATAGTTTTGTTATATTACAAATAGAAATAACTTTAGAAAATATGATGATGGATAAAATATTTATTGTAATGCAGTGGGGTGTTTGTTAATAAATAAATGAATTAAAATGATTGAGAGAATCAAAAGGGAACATTTTTAATTATTAGTAATGATTTATAAAAATATAAGTGAGAAATATGGGGGGAAAAAAGAATTAATTATGGAAAGTTTATAAGTGTTCCCAAGGAAGTATGATATTCAATTGAAAAGAAATGTTAAAGATGCTAAGATTTTAATGCATATGAATGATAGAATTGAATTGGAATGGAATGTGTTTTATTTACATACATACATACATACATACATACATACATACATATATATATTCTTTTTAAGAATATAGTGTATTTTAAGAATGTACCAAGCAGAATTCGATTGGAAGTTATGTATTATATTGAATGCTATAATCTTAAAGCTTGAATAAGAACTTGAATGGATAAAATTAAAAGATATAAAGGTGTCATACTCTAATCGGTAACTACAGGGAAAAATTTGTTTAATAAGAAAAGATAATGTGAAATTGTAACAGGACAGACAAAAGTATAAATATAATGATTAGAATTGAGATAATCAAAACAAAGTTGAGAAAATTAGAAGAGGGGAAAAACTACGTAGAAAATATAAAATGGTAATAAGATATGGAATAGAATATAAAAATGAGCATGAAATTGAGTTTTGTGTCTGTATGAAGAAGTGATAACCTGGGACCATGCTATTTTCAAAAAAGATGTTTTATTTGTATTTTGTTTTTGTGAAAACCCAAATAAAATTTTCAAAAAAAAAAAAAAAGAAGAAGTAGATGCTTGAGATAGGTTTATCTTCCTGAGCATTCTCAGGAAATACAGCTTCTTCTGTGCCTTCTTCACAAGCATGTTAGCATTCATAGTCCATGAGAGGTCCTCTGAGATGTAAGTGCCCAGAATTTTAAACTATCAACCCCCTCCACCTCCTCGCCATTTATGTACAATGGTAAATGTACATTTTCTCTTCCTCCTGAAGTCAATTATAAGTTCTTTAGGTTTTTTGGTGTTAAGTGTAAGATTATTTTCTTTATACAACAACCACTTGTTGCCAACTATAATAATAGTCCCCATGCATTCTGGCTACCTACTGAAAAAAATGCCATTTTTGAAGGATTTATAGTAACTTAGGAAAACCATTTAATTGAAAATCAAAACTCTTAATGGATCACTGATTTTGCAGAAGTCTGCATCATTAAGCCTGGACTGTGTGTTCCCTTACTGAATTTGTGCTGCTGTTCAATAATTCTGTATTACTATGCCAAAGTCCTAACATACACAGTATAATAGGCAAGTTAAACATTAAAAAAATTAAACGACTGAATTCAAAAACAAGAATTTATCTCAGCCTTTAAAGATCAGAAACTGCACATTTACATTGTTTTTCCCCCCTATCTGGGGGAAGTGAATCAATGTAAAACCAACTTGCTTACAATGTACACTGTTACTTCACAAATCACATTCAGAACTTGGTTCATTTGATGCTACAGCTGTTAGCTGATACTCAACAATCAGAGCTCTCTCATAATGGCTCACCAACGATGTTTGTAAGCTTCTGAAACAGATACACTCTTCATATTACTCATTTGTTAGATTTATGTCCCATTTTTCCTTCAGCAGATCAAAAAGGCATACAAAATCCTCCTTTTCTCCTATCTGGGTTATTGACTATCCCAGAGTCACCTTTGTGACTTTGGTAGATCTCTGTGAATTAGAGTAGATTTGAACCTGGGTCTCCTCGTGTTAGTCCAACAACCTTTATACAGGTAGTCCTTGACTTATGACCAGAATTGAGTCCAAAATTTCTGTTGCCAAGTGAAACATTTGTTAAGTGAGTTTTACTCCATTTATGACCTTCATTGCTACAGTGAATCACTGCAGTTTATAAATTAGTAACCTGGTTGTTAAGTGAATCTGGCTTCCCCACTAAGGTTGCAAAAGGTGATCACATGACAATGGTTATAAGTATGAGCCAGTTGCCAAACATCTGAATTTTGATCACATGATCATGGGGATGCTGCAAAGGTTATAACTGTGAGAAATAGTCATAAGTCACTTTTTTCAGTACCTTTGTAACTTTGAATGGTCACTAAATGAACTACTGTAAGTCAAGGACTACTTGTACTGTATTGGCTTTTTAAACAATTTGATGGCAGGTAAATCTCACAGAAAGTAATGACTATCACATCAGAAAAACGAATATGAAGCTCAATTGCTCACTAGGCTAATTTTTTTTTAACCTAAGTAGCTATTTCAGAGCACAATCTACAAAAAGTCTGATAGTCACTATTTCATTTTATTGTGCATATGTGAAATGCCCTATATTCTATGAAAGATGGGAAGGAAAAGCCTCCAATTAGCTTCTAACAATAAAATACCCTTTAAATGGAAAATATTTCTGCATAGAATTCTAATTATTCTCCATAAAATGCTCAGAAAAAGTTCTGAGTCTTTTTTTTAAAAAACAAAAACAAAGCATTAACACTAAAAACACCACTCAGTTCAAATCCCCTTGGTTTGGGAGCCTGGGAGATCACACAAAGAGAGTACCAAAAGAACCAGCAGATACCGCACTAGCTAAGGGAAAGGATTCTCATGTAAGACTTTCTTTGCAATATATTTTCTTTATGAACTTTCTTTAGGACTGTGAAGACCATCTGCATTTTCCATTTTAATTTCAACTGTGTTTTTACCTGGCAAATAGGTTTTTTAGAACAGAGATAAATCCTCAGTTCTCAAAAGCCCCAAATATTACACCAAATAAGAAATTATAGATAAATATTATTCTGGCATATTGATTCATAAAAATTAGACTATTAGTTGTTTGAATATACACAGCCCCCAGTTATTCTTTATTCTGAGGTTATTGCACAGAGAAATTGTTCTTGACTTACTACCAAAGTTGAGCCAAGTATTATGGTCGCGGTTGTTAAACAGGTCATTATTTGACCAGGTCTGATTTCATGACTGTTTTTGTGCCAGTCATTAAGCAAGCACGATGGTCACTAAGCAAATCCATTCTATCCAATGGACATTTCTTTTGCTGATAACCAGAAATAAATACCAGAAACAGTTAAAAATGTAAAAAATCATGACTTGTGCTGTTTAATGACTGTACAAATGGCCATCTTTACACTACAAACCATACAGATGAGCTGGTTGCCAAGGGCACAAAATGTAATTGTCTGATTCCGGGTGTGGCCATTGTAATTTTTTGAACATTGGTTATGGTCATTGTAATTTTGAAATCAGGTCATAAGTAGCTTTCGGAGGGTCCATCATAACTTCTAACCACTGTTAAGCAATCGGTCATAGGTCTACCTGTACTTGGATCACTAATATAGGAAATATTTTTAAAGGTGTAGTTACCTAGAAAAATATTTTAAGAACAATTATAGAGTTAACACATATAACTACTATACTGAGCACATATAACTACTATACTTCACAATGGCCTTCTTTCAAAACTTCCTAAGCTCAGACTTTTAAGAGTCAAACTAGCAGAAGTACAAGTAAAAAGAGATAGCATAAGATCTCTTGATAATTTATGAATAGCCTGGATGCTTTTCATCTTTAAAAAATATTTTTAATTTAACTGCACTGAAAGCTTTTTTCCTTCTTGCTTTTTATGGTCACTCCATATAAAGCAAATATGCTTATTTGAATAATTACAGAGATTGCACTCCATTGTTCAGTTATAATAGCAATTAGTGCAGTCAGTGTAAAAAAAAAGAGGCATTAAGCAGCAAAACATTTTATCACTCATTTTATAAAGGGCTAGTTTTGCTAAGCCATGTGAACTGGAAAATCTTGACTCAGCACTTGGTTTCCTACACTGGCTATATTCCCAGTGGCCTTGCTACTGGCACACATTTGATTATACCATCCATTAGCTCTGTATTTTCATTTGAATCAACATTATGGCCTATGCTGAATTCATGAAATTGAGCAATACAATCCCGCATGGGTCTCTCACACCAGGCATTTTCTACCAACTCTGGGAACAAACTAGACTTAACACTGAGTACATGAAAAAGAATTGCAGCAGCTGCAACTATACTATTATATCATCATAGTGTAATACAGTACTTTAGTTCCAGATGCAATAAGACTACAGTTTCCTATCACCAGCAGGGCATCAAGATCTGCATGTACATATAACTTTTATTTCTGTAAATTCTTGAAAATGCATGTCACAATTCCACCACAATGCAAGCTTCCTTTTTTCAGCAAACAACATATAATAATGAATTGAAAACCAGAAGGATGAGAAAATGTGGATCCCAGTGATGACACATTGTGTCTCTAAGAGTGGGATTTAGGCACCTGTAAAAAATGAATCAGAAGCTGGAAAACAACCAAGCATGAGAACTGAGGAAACATAGCAAAAATCAGACTTACTGGAATAAGCAGGAGACCTAGAAGAAACAAGATAATGAAAAACATACAGAACTGGAGAAAAATCAGGGAAACGCAAAAAATCATGAAAAAGGTACTCTAACTTACAGTACATCTTGTCAACAAGGCTTCTACGTTTAGTTTATTTGAGGTTACTGCAGTCTCCAATTCTGAAAGTCAGCACATAAGACAACACAACAGTGTGAAGCCCCATAAACTGCTAGCATTGTTCAGTAGCATGGCAGATGACAGAAAAGAGCAAAGGAAGATGCTGCATCTGGGTGATCTTTTTATTTATTTATTTATTTGACTTATTTGATTTATTTGATTTGTCAATCGCTTTCAAGGTAATAGGTATAAGTATAAACATAGTTATGAATACATGAAATGGATACATATAAGAAAAATAAAAAGAAACAATAGGACAGGGATGGTAGGCACATTGGTGCGCTTATGCATGCCCCCTTATGTAATCTTATGTAATTGGATAGAGACTGGTACTGACAGATAGCAATTTGCCAAACTACAAATGGCCCTACCTTGCAAATCTTTTGAGTAGGAAATCTCTTTAGGCATGGATCAGTCTAACAGGCCAAAATGACACAGATATAAAGGCTCAATAAATCAAATGCCCTTTATTTCCAATGGATATTGAATTAAATGACATTAAAAGTGAACATTTTTAAATATTTCACTCATTCTATGCAATTGCTCAAACAATAGTGTAACAGTATTTATATTCATATTATATATACTTGAAGAAGAAAAACACAGATACAATTTGTTGAAAAGGCCTAGAGTAACAGTATTGTGGAATGATAAGTACTGTATAAGGATCAGAGTAAAGATAAATCTTCTGATTTGGTGTTGGAAGAAGGAAATCACTTGTCCTCTCTTATCTCCTAGAATTGTGTCAATACATCACTCATTAATTTACTATACTATAGGGATAACCTGAAGCATTTGCTAACAATGTGCCAGTTCAGTCAATAGTCATTTAATCAAATATGCAAATGGATTGATGGCAACAAGTAACTTTTTCTTTTTGCTCTGCATGGGTGGTGAAGATCAGTGGGTGAGAGAGATGTAAAGCTATTAAGGAGAAAAGGTGCATTCCTGGGGTCAATGTCATTAGCATAGCTATGCAAAAGAAGATGATGGGAATGAATAATTGTAATCTGAATATTAAGAATGTGAGAGTTCATTAATAGGACCTCGCAAAATGTCAGTGCTTTTCAATTATCTGCTGTTGAAATAAAAAAGAATGATAATTTCCAAAAAAAATCTAAATATTAGAATAGAATATAAATAATATTTTGAAAGTAAGAAAATCTCAAAAATCATATAGCTAAACATATTTCTCGTAGGATTAAATATAACTCAACTTGCAAAAATGGAACACACTGTGGATATAGTTATGCAATCATTACTTCTTGCCTGTTCTCAGTTAGTTACTTTATTTCTGAGGAGAAAAGTAAAAACCACAGCCTGACATTCAAACTTTAAATCAAACTATATTTTGATTATAATATAGCATATTCAAATATGAAATCTAAGTTAATAGGAAAAGCATTCTACAGAGAAAAAGAAAGAAAACCCTGCTTCATTATGTCTTTGAGAAAGCTAATGAAGAAAAACCACAGTGTGTTGCAGGAATCATTATGACCTGCTTTACATATAGTCTTAGGCCATAAATCATGCCTTATAGAATCACATTTCTTATAATTAAAAATCACATGAAGCATAATTAGTACCTCTTTATAAAGCCTTAGTAAGAACACAGCTGGAATACTGCATCCAGTTTTGGTCATCACGTTACAAAAATGATGTGGAGACTTTGGAAAAGGTGCAAAGAAGAGCATCTAAGATGATTAAAGGCCTGGAGTCAAAAAAAATATGAAGAAGGATTGCAGGAGCAAAGTATGGCCAGTCTAGAGAAAAGAAGGACTAGGGGAGATATAACAGATAAGCAGAGTTGGAAGGGACCTTGTAGGTCATCTAATCCAGCGGTCGTCATGAGAAAATTTTGTGGGCCGCAGAGAAATCTCACCCCTAGAGCACCCCCAAAAGCAATTATTCCAGGCTGTGCAGAAACACAAGGTTGCTCAGCCTACATGGCCTGCAGGAACCCTCCCCACTCACTCACTCCTAACCAGTAAACTTGTCTGCTAAGTTGCTATTTTTCCTTTTTCCGACCGTCATCTGTTCTGCTGTGCCAGGAGATTTAGATTAGCTAAGAAGTAGGAAATGGTTGGATAAAGTAGGAATTTCTTGCTTTCTAGCTAAGCACAGCCGAACCTCCCTTAGGACTGAAGGTTTGCTTGCAAGCAAATTCAGTGCAGACTCACGGCAAGCAAATTTGAGAGACTGAGCTAGCCTATGGCAGATAGAAAGATTACTCAATGATTCTGTGAACAACTCAATCTGCCTGTTTTGCCTGATTTGGGGTAAAAGTTGCTCTTTTTTATAAAAAATTCAATATTTACATACATGGTGTGTTGTGAGTTAATTTTGTGAGTTTGCTTGCTAGCAAATTTTGTGTGACAGACTGAGCTAGCCAATTGCAGATAGATAGATTTCTGAATGAATCTGTGAATCTGTGAGCAACTCAATCTGCCTGCCTGCTTTGCCTGATTTTGGGTAAAAGTTGCTTTAAAAAAATCAATATTTATATAAATATTTATAATATTTACATACAATCCATGCCCAGCCAGTCACATGACCACTAAGCCACACCCACAAATTAGGCCATGCCCACAGAACCAGTTAGTGATCTCTGGGATCTAAAATTACGAGTTTGGTGGTCCCTGAGGTCCAAAAGGTTGCCAACCCCCGCCCAAGCGGGAGACCCTACACCATTTCTAACAAATGGTAGTCCAATCTCTTCTTAAAAGTGTCAAGTAATGATGCTCCCACAACTTCCAAGGGCAAGCTGTTCTATTGGTTGATTGTTCTCACTGTCAGAAAGTTTCTCCTTATTTCCAGGTTAAATCTCTCCTTGTTCAGTTTCCATCCATTATTCCTTGCCTGGCCTTTGGGTGCTTTACAAAATAGCTTGACCCCTTTCTCTCTGTGGCAGCCCCTCAAATATTGGAACACTGTTATCATGTGTCCCCTGGTCAGTAAATAAGCAGCAGCTTTATGAGAGCTTTCATAATTCATTTCTTCTTCACAGAAAAGCATTCTAGGTTTTCAAGTCTTCATATTATATATTTTCAGAGCTGACTTGCAGAACAGATATGGAAAAAGTACCAGAACTGATAGATGTACTCCAAGCCATTTAAGAAAACAAAATGGGCTCAGCATAAACATGCATTTGTACATTTTCAGTCTAATTTGACCAGGTAAGCATATGAATTCAACAAGAATGACTGAAAGCGGTGAAACTATTGTGTTGATCAATTGTATCTTCCTATGGGAAGTATGCAGTATTTCTGAAGTTTGATTCGTAAAGCTGAAACAAGCAGAAATTCTGACCTAGGAGAATTAATGTCAACCAAAGTATTTATATCTGAGTTCAATCCATAAAGAAAATAAAGAATATAATACAATGAAAAAAGAGGAAAAAAAGGAGAAATAGTTCCAGGACAAATTAAAAAATATATAGAGTGAAAGAATGGAGACATTCTGCCAATCACAGCATAGTTGGAGCTTAGAAATTATACTTATTCTGCAGTTTAATATAATATTAAATGTGGTGTCTGTTTCATAAATGTTCACACCCCATGTATTTACTAATAAACATTTTGTTTCTTTTTGTTTTCTTTTGAGAACATAGTAACCATAATCATCAACAAGGTAGTAATGGTTATACTCAACAAAGATTACAAATAGTAAAAAGTGATAGATAATAGTCACTATTTTCTGGAGAGCTTTCAAGTACGGGTTGTTTCTCTTGGAATAAAGGACTTACAGGTCCTTGAAAAATCTCTTCTGCAGGTAGAATTTGAAATAACAATGGAACTACAATATTCTTCAGCAGAGTTCAAGAAGGCATATATATTATTCAAGCTTAATTCTAGGCATGTTCCAAGCCTATGAAGACATATTTGAAAAGATCACAAAAGGATAACCGCTATTTAACTCCACACACAGTGCAAGGGAGATCAACAGGGTTAATCCCATCCAGCACCTACTCTGAAGTAAACGGGTGTCATGTGTCACTGCTAAAAACACTTGCTATCGATTGATTCTGCTGAGTAAAAGGCAAGAAAGTAATAAGACAGATTTGAACAGCTGAAAGCCGAGAAAAGAAACACGCTATTGAAAAAGTAATTTGAGTTGGGACAACAGAAATAAAAAGAAACCTGTAAACATTACAGGTCAATGGCCTGGATATGTGCAATAAAACTACACGCCTCTCTCACTTTTAAAATAAAAATAAAAATGTTTACTTTTGTTAGGTTTAATTTTTATATATATAAAACATGGACTCCTCATAAATCAGACAAATAAAAAAATAGTCAAGAATTATGGATAAAATAATTATTTTTTCTTTTTGGCTGCCCAAGAGAAAGCTAGAATGCTGCCTCAGAAATGCAGAGAGGTGCTAGACAAACCACAAAAATGAATAATCAACATTCAAGCATGCTGTTATTCAACAGGTCCAATGCAAGTACTGTTCTCTGGAATAGGTGAGAACACAAACTTAACACATCATCACTTCCAGCATTAATTCATTATTTTTCCATAAGTGAGCAACAGTGCATGATTATAGTATGCTGGCTACTTCTCAGCTAAAATTATTCTTATTCTGATGTAACTAATTATATATAGGGAAGTGCTTATGTGTCGCTTCCGAACGAACTTGACATGGGATTAAATAACACTGATGTCAAACAATGTTTTTGTTTGTAATTTTCTGATTTCACTTTCAGTCTGATGGCCCAAAAGTAGAAAAGTGGAACTGAATTAGACCATTTGACTTTCTAAGTTTTCAGTCCTAAATTCATTTCTTCTTGTTCCCGCATCAATTTGTGAATGTTTCCTGAAATCTGCAAAAAAAGTTTATGCATATTTTTGTTCATTATTCTCCAAATATATATATTTAAGGAAAATTTTGAATGTAAAGCTTTACAGACATAAATATTTATAAGCAATCTCTATTTTATGTCTTTTATAAATTATTTTCCTATACAAAGGATGAGTAACATATGATTTTCTTGTATACATTCTTCGTTTGCAAATGTGAACTAAATCTAGTATTACCCACTCTTAAAAGTTTTCTCAGACACACTATTTTCTGCAGAAAGCCAAACATAAGGTAACCTCATTCAATTCACATGTAATCATAGGGACTGGCTTGACACAAACTTTGCTAATTTAATTCACACCAGGTATCCTATTACACACATTAGCAAGAGAATGTTCAAGATTTCCAACCTATAATTCAACAATCTATGGAATGACAAATGCCAGATGTGAAAATTAGATTCAGAATGCCAACTCACGTTTCTAACATTCAATACATAACAGAAAAATCAAAATACATGTAATTTTGTTTTATTAATGATATTAAGACATTTCACTACAACATATTATAGATACCTCTTAGAAACATGGATGTTTTATTTGCTAGATTTTAAAAATCAGGCATCCATGTCACAGATAGAATGTTTAATTTTTTTTAGCCACTAAGGGTCTGTCAAAATTAGAAGTTAACTTTTAAAGATGAGAAGTGGTGGAACATATCAGTTAATTGGGCTGATAGTAATAGTTGAAATGAAAACACACACATTCTCTCACCCCCATCCCACAAACATATTCACACTGTTCCTGGAAATCTCAGGTGGTGACAAGGTTAAAGTCTTTCTTCCCTATTCTATTATGAATTATAATGCAACCTAAGTCACTGATAGAGTATCTTGTTTGGCCAATTTTGTTTTTTGTTTTTGAAAAAGAAAACAGTGATGTCATAGGCTAGAAGAATTCTGCATAAATGGCATGCCTTTATCTTTTTCATCAAAGCCAGCGTGCTTTATATGGGAAGGCAAATAATGGGACAGAGATCATCCCTATTCTTTTTTCTGAAATGTGCAGTCCAGGGATAATCTGTCAGAATTCAGAAGGATTCTTTGTTCTGCAGCAAAGTTTATATTTATTGGGGCTGATCGTTTGTTCATTGCAACGCCTGACTTCTGAACTTCAATATGAAATACTTTTCAGGAAATATACATTAATGGTTGAAATGTTTCCACAAAAAGAGAACCACGGATCACAAGCAGCAAATCTGTTTTCTTGTTTTAAATAAATCTTTTATTGGTTTTTAAAACAAACATAAACAAACAAAACATAAAAACATCAAGCCATCTTCCATATATATACATACAGTGTGCCGGTTGGTTTACAAATTGTTTTGTGCTTCCATTTCATAGTCTTCAATTACAATTACATTGTATATATTCTCATATCTTCAGTCAAGTCTTAAATACATTAATATCATTATTAATCAATCATTTGACTATACTTTTATTCATTCATGTTTTACAAAATAATAATATTTTACTTCATTTGTTTTATGACGGTTCATATTATCATCCAAATCTATCCTAGAATCATTTTGTACATATAATAAGAAAAAAATACATCTTTATATATTTATTATTTTCTAAGAGTCTACATAATTCATTGCTATATTTTATTGTCTAACCATTGATAGAATAGATCCCAAATTTTATAAAATTGTTTATCATCTTGTTCTCTAATTTCAAATATCAATCCACTCACCTCAGCACATTCCAACACTTTCTTAATGATTTCCTCCTGTGATGGTGTTTTCTCATTTTTCCAATTTTTAGCAAATACAATCCTAGCTGCTGTTAATACAGTCAGGTATTTCAAGTTTTACTATATATTTCAGGTAAAATTCCCAATAAAAATATCTCTGGTTTCAAATCTATATGCTTTTTTGTCATTTTTTTCCAACCACGTGTGGATTTTAGTCCAATATTTTTTAGCATCCGCGCATATCCACCACATATGGTAATATGAGCCAGGTGTCTGATGACATTTCCAACATTTTTCAGATTTATTCTTGAACATTCTTGCTATTCTTGTCGGGGGGAAATGCCACCTGTAAAACATCTTATACAAATTTTCTTTATATGCTGTTGACATTGTCATTTTATAATTTTGAGACCACAATTTTTGCC
This sequence comes from Pseudonaja textilis, assembly GCF_049901715.1. Classification (NCBI taxonomy): domain Eukaryota; kingdom Metazoa; phylum Chordata; class Lepidosauria; order Squamata; family Elapidae; genus Pseudonaja; species Pseudonaja textilis. Next base: position 93,352,232 of record NC_141990.1, read on the forward strand.
ATTTCTCTAGATCAATCCCATATCCAAAGTTCTTCCCACAAGCAATCATAGTTTCTTTAACTTGTTCTTCTTCTAGTTTAATTTCTAATAAATATCCATACAATTTTTTAATCACCTTTTCATCAGTACCTGTCAAAATCTTATCTAAGTCAGTCAGTTTATCATAGAAACCTTCTGTTTTAGAGTCTATATCATACCTTGAATGTATTTGCGCATATGAAAACTAATTCATCTTTATATCTTGTTCCTCTAGTTTTTGTATAAATTTAAGTTCACCCTTTTCATTCAATATTTCACCATATCTAACTGTTTGTTCCTTTTTGTATATTATAGGATAAGAAAATGCTTCAATAGTCGATAGCCAGATTGGAATTTTCAAGTAACATTGTCTTTTAGTCTTCTCCCAGTTTAACCACAGAGACTCCCGTATATAATGTCTTCAGCAAATCTGTTTGTGTAGTCAGAAGAAAGCCCTAATGCTTTATTCTTAGAGCCTACAAGCTTCCATCATCAGAAGCAATAATAATTTGCCAATGAAGTCAATTTAGCTCCACAAAAAAATGATGGGTGCAGAGACATAAAGAATGAATGAAAAGCACAAGCTTTCTATGGTATTACCAAATGCATGATAATAAGTCACTTCAATTATGTTATCCAAATCTATTTTTAAAGAAGAATCCTTGCTGTTAGATTCTTTAGTAATGCATAATTTGCTTCTTCCACGATCTTTTCCAGTAGTTATAAATGGCAATACAGAATTAGAATTAAGTGATCATATAGTTTAGTTTATGCTTAAATTTTGCCAATAAATAAAGTGATCTGTTGTCAGTTTTGAAATGAAGTTCATTGCAGTACACAAAAGGGTCCATCAATGTTACTCAGTCCTTCCTATTGTGTATTCTTTGGTTTCTCAGTGGTTACATGTTAGAACTGGTGTTTGGCTTAGGGCAGTGGAGGTGCAATCTGAAGCTGGGGGATGCTATCATCAGTCCCTTGTAATGGTCAGATTGCTGTTCATTTTTTCAGTTTTCTGTAGCTGTTCTCCACTGCTGAGAGGAAAATGTATTATCTAGTTTACCTCAGGTACCTAATGGATCCTTGCTGGGTTTCAGAGGGAATTGAGGGGAGGGTGTTCCTAAAGCTCTGGTTCATGATTTCACTGAAGCCTTAGTTGCTGCTTGGACCAAAGCAGCAGCATTGGATCATCACTCATTCTATGGAATTCAGCAAGTCAGAGTCAGGCTTATTTGGAAAGAGTTTTAGCTTGTTGGTACTATTGGACAGCATCCTTGGACTATAAGTGAAGTCACTTATGAATTACAACCAATGCTTTTGTTTGGACAGTCTCCTGGTATGTGGTTACACCCCAGCAGCAGTGAAAAAATTTTGAGGGAGGAGGAATGGTCCCACCAGTTCTTAAAGAGGCAGTGGTCTACCCCTTCCCCAAGAAAACTCTGCTGGATCCAACATTGATGGACTTTTTTTTATGCTATCTCCATCCTTTTAAGTGTTGTATTGTTGTGTTGTGTTGTGGGAAAAGAGCCTCGAGATCCAGTTGACTTTTCCTCTTTTCATTTGCTTTCTAGTAACCGCGTGTGGAAAAACCTCGGCAGCCTTTTTTATAGCCGGCTGCTCGCGGCTCGTGGCCAATGATGGCTCTTCAAATCTCCCACCGCCATGGACCAAACTATCATAGGTAAGTATGCAAATATATAACAAAGATGATCAGGCCGCATTAATTCTGGCCCTTCTTATCTTTCATCAGCTTTCAGTACCACTGATTATGATATCCTTATGAACCAGAGATTAGGAATCAGGGGTTAGGAATTAGGGCACAGTGTTGAGTGGTTATCCTCTTTTATTTATTTTATCCCAATTTTATTATTTTTATAATAAAACTCAACTCAAGGTGATAAAGATACATAATAGTCCTTCCTCCTCCTGTGAATTGGGTTTAACTGAAAGAGTGTGACTGGCCCAAGGTCACCCTACCAGCTTTCAGGTAAGACTAAACTTACAACTCTCTTTCTTTTAAGGCTACTTCCAGTTGGTATCATTGGATGACAAAGGTGTATCTTGGCTGGATTTCTCTGGATTCTATCTACTTTTTAATATCTCAATGAAGTTGCTGTGTAAGGTCATCTGCTGAATATGGGATTAAGTACATTAGTATACTCAGCTATAGAACTCCACCGCAAGAGATACCATGAAGGTTTTTTTCCATTGTCTGGAGATTTATGAGGATCTGCATGGGGAAGAACAAGCCTCAGCTTAACTGAGGTTGTATTAACTAGCTGTAGGTTTTGACATGTTTCTTAAGTGAATCACTGCTGTCATTCAATGAATTCCACAGTTGTTAAGTGATTGAATTTGTTTGTTGGAAGCTGGCTAGGAAGGTCACAAATGGCAATCACATGGTCCAAGGAAGCTGCAGCCTTCATAAATTCACTTGAGCCAAGGGTCTACATTTTGATTATGCAACCATGGGCATGGTGTGACAGTTTTAACTTCAAGGGCTGGTCACAAATTGCACTTTTTTTAGTGCTGTTGTAACTTTGGTACTGAATGAATGGTTGTAAGTCAAGTACTACATACATAGCAAAGAAGTTACCTGTCTTAAGATAAAAATAACATTAAATCTGTAAAACTATAGTCAGATATTTGGGTCTAATGAATAAAATGTAAAGATAAAAAAGACTGCAGTAAGGTAATGCAGAAAGAAGAAAAAATAACTGAGAATGACAGCAATAATTGTCAAGAAAGTTCATAGAAAAAGTTTCCCCAGTGAACACTGAGGAGCTATTTTTCCAGTTTATCTGGATAACTGGAAATATTTTGTACTGAGGAATATACCCATATAATGATATTTATAATACATTCTCTTTTTAAGGAATTCATCTGAATGGGAGTGAGAGGATTACCAATATCTATCAACATAAATGAAATTTCATAAACTTTTATAAAGTTGATTTACCATTTGATACAATAAAAATATTAAATAGGTATTTATTAGTATGATTAAAATTAGAGTCCTACTGAATTTTAATAGCATGGAAGCTGTTCATATAATTTGGTATTGTTTATCAATTGATTATACATTAATGCCATATTTTAATGTATATTTAATTGCAAATATAAATAAATAAACAATTTCTTGTTTCTTATTAAAAACAAAAGTTTTCTTTGTTAGTATTGCTCAAATGATAAACAGAAATAATTTAAAGCAACACCTTCAGGCAGTTATATATTAAAATTCATGTAAAGTATGAACCATTAAAAATCCTCTTTTTTTAATTCAGGCCATCAACTCACTTGATGCAATGTAAAAAATTAATGTGAAAGTGAAAACCATATATCAAAAGTCACTAAAATGTGGCTTCTTTTATCAATAAATAATGATAATAAATTAGATTCTACAAGTGCACCTTATGTCCAGAGGTACATATACATATTTAAAATATCCATAATGAAATATTAATTTAAATAAATAAATAAGTAAATACAAAGATAAAAAATTCAAGGAGAATATATATATATATACCATCTTGGTCTGAAGCATTGTCAGAGAGGGATATATCAATTTCTCCTGAAAGAAATCATTTACGATGCATGCATTATTTCTATCTGTTCCAACAAGGACTGGCCGTATTATGTGTATGTGTTGTGCCATATTAAAAACAACAACTGTTATGGTGTTATAATTGGAACAAATATCTGAATAGGTATAGAGCAGGGGTGCCGAACTCAAAGCCTGTGGGGTGCTTAGATCTGGCCTGCAGAGTTGGCCTGGAAACTGCCAGGGAAAACAGAGTTTGGGGGGAGGGCTGTGCTCCATTATTGCTGGCAGAGGGCTGCAGGAGGGAGGGGCTACATACGACCCCCTCAAAGCTTCATTTTCATTGGCAGAAGACTGCAGGAAGCCCACACTCAGTTTTTGCTGGCAGAGGGATGCAGGAAGCTGTCCAGGATGAAAACTGGGCCCAGGGGGCCATACACGCCCCCTGGGCTCCGTTTTCACTGGCAGAGGGCTATCAAAACAAAACAAAAGGAGAAATGTTTCCCCTTTTGCATTTGAGCAAAGAAAACGAAGGAAAGATGGGAAGAGCGCAAGGAAGGAAAAATAAGGAAAGAGGGGAAGGAAGAAGAAAGAATGAAGAGGGAAGGAAAAAGAAGAAAAGAAAAGAAGGAGATTATAATGAAAGTGAGGATCTCAGGGAAGTCCTGCCTTAGCACTTGGCCATCACAGGTGCCTCCAACACGTGTCCCGTGCCATGCCCACTATGACCATTCCCACCATGGCCATGCCCTCTGGCCATGCCCCCAGACCTCTGAGGTCAAACACAACCCTGATGCAGCCCTCAATGAAATCAAATTTGACAGCCCTGCATAGACAATTGAAATATATTTTAGTCCACAAATAAAATATTAAATTACTACAGGTAAAACTGAAGAATCACTAGAAAGCACAGAGAACGCAATACAGATACAGGTAGTCTTCAATTAACAACCAGTCTTTCAGCATCTATGCAAAGTGATGATGGCACTGAACCAGTGGCGGTTACAATTGATCCTTATGAAGGTTGCAGTGTTCTGCAATCATTTGATTGCAATCCGCATTCTTCCTTGCTGCCTTCCCACAAGCAAAATCAGTGCTGGGGAAACTGGCAGAGAAAATTGCAAATTGATCAAGTACATGTCCCTCACCTGGGCACCTTCTCCCAGCCTCTTTGCACTCATGCCACACCTCTCCAGACACCTGCACACTCGCTTCCCTGAACGTTTGCTATGCTTGTGTTACATCTCTCCTGCCACTTACACACCCTTCCTGACCAGTCACAGTCTCCCCCAACTGGCAGCAATCACCCCAAGCTCCGCTGCACATGTGTCGTGACTCCCCTGACAATCATGCACCCTTTCACATTTTTGTGAAACCTTCACTGCTTGCCATCCTGCTTGCAAACCACCCAGGAGATGAAATTTCTTGACAGTTTCCCCACTGACTTTGGTGGGAGCCAGTAGAAAAGTGAAAGGAGATACTTGCTTAACGATCCATGATCCTTACTTAATAATGGCTACTGGGACTTCAGGATTTGCAATGGCTAAGCAATGTATCCTGTGGTATTATACTCTATGATCCCATCACTTAATGATGGAAATTCCGATTGTAATAGCTTCCATAGCTCGAGGAGTCCTTGTATAGAAGGGTGGTGGACAAGAGAGAGAAATGTAAGAGAATAATGACATTTTAAAACAAATATTAAAAAGAAAGAGAAGTGTACAAATGAAAACATGGAACTACAATCCAACCAGCCAGCAGCAAAATATAAGGCCTGCATTCAAAACAAAGGAAAAATGTTTCAAGTGACTACATTGATGAACAGAAGAAAGGCATATTAGAAAGTATTTAAAAGGATAATCGCGCTCTTAATGTCAATAATTTATTTTTGTTTCTCCTAATAGAGTGAAGCTGCAAAGCAGAGCATAATAACATGATTGTTTCTTTTGTGACTGAAAATTGGACTCATTTTGTAAATAATTTTATTTACAAATAATTTTAATGTGTTTGTTAATTGGTGATTTGTTACTTTAACTTAAGGAATGTAGTGAAATGAAAAAGAAGGAAGGTATGAAGTTCCTTTGCTTTTCAATACTGTCTTGCACAGTTCTTCATAAACAATACAGGAAGTTAATTAATAATTAAGATATTTCAAATGTGAAAAAAGTAGAAAAAAAGTAACTAAGTAACCAAGGCAAAGAATTTTAACTGTTTAATTTTTAAGCAACTGTATCTGAATCCCTGGATATTCAGTCAATATTTAGAACTCTACTTCAGGATTTCTAGTTGTATTTTTTTTAGTAGGGAAATTATATTTCTCTATTACATAGCAAGCTGTTTTCCATGTGGGAATAACTGTATTTGGAATTTGATACAAACAAGTGAGAATTCTAATCAGTGTTTTTATAATAACATACTAAAATGCAAATTGTTAGACAGAATTTGAGTTCATTTAAAAAAAAAACCATGAGTTAGAAGAGGGCGAAATTAGAAAATAAACTTATCTTTCTGAAAGCCATTTATTCTACTTTTAGAAATCTATATTTATTAATTATTTACTTGCATTTATAGGCTTGCCAATCCAATCCAGCAGCATGCTGAATAGTTTGCATACCATATACAAAAGAAGGTAAAAGACAAGAAAAATAAAGAATTAAATTACAATTATATTTTAATATTCTACAGATCTGAATAAATTACACAGATATTTAAGAAAATTCACCCTCTGCGCTGCAATAATCAGTAGGGCAGTGACTTGTTTAGAAAAAGAAAATTTTATCTTGAGAAAAAAAATAATTTATAGTAAATTAACAATTGCATTCACATATCAAATTCTACAGGGAATGCCACATATTCATAAAATTGGAAACAAAACAATAGAAATACACAACTATCCTCTTGATTACATCAGAATTCTGAAGCAACATTTTGTTAATTGTTAGCCAGCCTGACACCGATTTTGATCAGTTAATATCCTTGTTTTTTCATCATTCCATCTGGTTAGAGTTTCTTAGCCTAGGAAATGATAAAGATCCACTGCAACAAAGATATACTTAGATCTTCAATATAGTTATTAAAATGGCAAATGTTTAATTTGAACCAGGAATCTAAGCAACGCAAAAGGATCACTGGATTTTTGCCTCATGCGAGTCACCTTTTTTTCACATGTAATGACAACTAATTTGGCACTAAGGAAACATAAACACTTTCATTTTGGAGCATGCCATATGGATTTTGCATTTTCAGAAAACAAGCAATAGCCACACTTTCATTTCCAAGGCCAGGTGCACTTCCATAAACAATACACTGTAGTATTTGAAGAAGATAACTACTAGAACCCTCCTAATTAAATGAAACACAAATGAAGCACTAACTAAATAAAAGTACATCAGTGCTGCCAGTTGCTAAATGTAGCTAAACAGAACCCAGGTGCAACATAACAGGGAGAGTTAAAAGAGTGCTTTTATAAAGATAGTAAAATGTAGATTTATCGGAAATTTTCTAATGTAAACACCAGAAACAGAGATTCTCATACATTTAGATACTGATGGTACAATGTTTATTTTTTATCTACAGACATGATCGAAACCTCTTTTTCACATTCATTTCTAAACAAAGAAGATATAAATTCATGTAATTTAATAAATTTAAATGTAGAATTATTCAATCAGGTTTATGGGAGTCCGTTAAGCTTCCCTTGCCTTCTATTGCACCCAGAGGTGCAGCAACATTTTGATGTCATTGTTCATTCCAAGAACCAAAGCATAGGCTCATCCAGAATATAGGATCAGACTAAAGCAAACACACACAACTGTGTTTGAAAACCACACCACCTAGACTGGTGAGTGCCTCTTGCGGGTTAGAGAGAAGCACAGTGCTTTCTTTTTTGAAAATGTAAAAGAGCTAGAATAGCAATAGAACTTAAGACTTATATACCACTTCATAGTGCTTTATAGCAGGGGTCTCCAACCTTGGCAGTTTTAAGACTTGTGGACTTCAACTCCCAGAATTCCTCAGCCAGCTTTGCAGACCCCTGCTTTATAGCACTCTCTGAGCAGTTTAGAGTATTGCTGCCAACAATCTGGGTCCTTATTTTACTGACTTCAGAAGGATGGAACGCTGAGCCAGCCTTAAGCTGGATCGAACTCCTGGCAATGGGCAGAGTTAGTCTGCAATACTGCATTCTAACCAATGCACCACCACAAATGCATAGGTACGAAGTCTATTATTTTTAATTTTTAAGTTATATTGTTGATCACCAGAGCGAATGGCTAGTTACAGATTTATTCCTCCCCCCCAATCACAACTGGATTATATTAAGTCAAAATGTGACACTTAGAACTTTAAATAATTATCTCCAAGCAAATCTGGAAATGACTGCAGCTCCACTTAATAAGACGAAGAAAATGAAATATAGAAGGAGTTCTTTTCATAGTGCATTCATGTCAATATATTCACCAAATTAACTGCAATGATTCTATCTAAGGAATGCACAAAAGAAGCACTTCTATTGTTTTACTGAATTAAAAAAAAACCTTGCCTAATGTTAGTTAGGAATAATTGTTTGGGTTTCAAAGGATAACAATAAATTAGCAGATTTCCATGAATCTACCTTCCTTCCTTCCTTCCTTCCTCCTTCCCTCCCTCCCTCCCTTCCTTCCTGAGACAACTCTATGACCTCTTTACAATTCAGAAAATTATAGAGAAGAAGCACACCTGCCTTTAGAGCTGTGTGGAGGTTGAATAATTATTGTGTATGCTGAAAAAAAGTTGAGTGATGATCTACTGTATACTTCCCTCCTGTGGTTCACAAATAGATGGGTAAATTTTTCTTTGCTAATTTAAATGCTATTCAGTGAGTCCTAGCATGCTAGATTTGTGCCAAGAATAGGGGTCACAACGCATGTGCATACATGAATTTGTCTCGCATAAACAAGGCGAACAGCACCCAATTAAAGTATATGAATGCAATGGTCAACTCAGTTGTTTGCATTGCTGACACAAACTATTCTATGACAGCTGCTCATTATTTAGAATATCATCTTCCTTGTCCATAATAATAGGTCTCCATCATGGTTAATCACTTTATTTAAACACTCTCACATTTCCTTCCTTGAAATGAAATCCTTCTTTTCTGGGTAGCCTACATAAGAAGTCAGTATAATTAATGGGTTTTCCAAAAGATATACATCAGGGACCTTACCCTCTGGGAACAACTATGTTATCCAGCAAAAGCTCCTTCATGCAAATATTTTAAGAAATCTATACTTAGAATAATGTTATATCAATGCATTTTCTTTAGGCTTTCTTAAATAATGGTATGATGTTCACTGATCTTTCATATGACACTTTTATAAATAGATTGAGTACATGATCTTGCCATGGGTGTTGTTATACTTTCTTCTTTAACTCACTAGGTGGATGTTGTCTTTTTCTTTAAACAATTGTAATTTCTCAACAGTTTTCTGTGCAACATCAAGGGATTGATATATTAATACTCTCTCTCACTCTCACCTTGCAAGAAAGTATTGTTTTATTTTATGACAATGTCCGTGTTAGCACTCTAACGTTCACTTCCAAATACGAGGCATAATTTAAGAATTCTTTTTCAATTGCTCTACTTTGCTTTTCCTCAACAACTATAAAGTGTTCAAACTTCCCCACCTCAATTATATTTCTATCTTCTATTTTTTTCAATAATAAAGAACACATTTGATTTTTTCCAGTTTTTGTAAGATCTTTATATTCTCAAGATTTAGGGCCATATATTTAAGAAATACTAGATTGTTGACATTAGAAGGACATGATTTGTTGTTGGGGTGGCATGCTTTTTATGGTACAAGGGAACTAAAATTCAGGGGTATTTTAGAAGACATCATATACGGGAGTCTTTGTGGTTAAATTGGGAGAAGATTAAAAGACAATGTTATTTGAAAATTCCAGTCTGGTTATCGACTATTGAAGCATTTTCTTATCCTATAATATATAAAAAGAAACAAACAGTCAGATATGGGGAAATATTGAATGAAAAGGGTGAACTTAAATCGATGCAAAAACTAGAGGAACAAGGTATAAAGATGAATTGGTTTTCATATGTGCAAATACATTCAAGGTATGATAAAGATCTTAAAACAGAAGGTTCTATGATAAATTGACTGATCTAGATACGATTTTGACAGGTCCTGATGAAAAGGTGATTATTATTGTATGGATATTTCTTAGAAATTAAACTAGAAGAATAACAAGTTAAAGAAACTATGATTGCTTGGGGGGAGAACTTTGGATATGGGATTGATTTAGAGAAATGGCAAAAATTGTGGTCTCAAAATTATAAAATGACAATGTCAACAGCTTATAAAGAAAATTTGTATAAGATGTTTTATAGGTGGCATTTTCCCCCAGACAAGAATAGCAAGAATGTTCAAGAACAAATCCGAAAAATGTTGGAAATGTCATCAGACACCTGGCTCATATTACCATATGTGGTGGACTTGTGCAGACGCTAAAAAATACTGGACTAAAATCCACATGTGGTTGAAAAAAATGACAAAAAAACATATAGACTTGAAACCACAGATATTTTTATTGGGAATTTTACCTGAAACATATAGCAAAGATTTGAAATACCTGATTGTAAATGTATTAACAGCGGCTAGGATTGTATTTGCTAAAAACTGGAAAAATGAGAAAATACCATCACAGGAGGAAATCATTAAGAAAATATTGGAATGTGCTGAAATGAGTAGATTGACATTTGAAATTAGAGAACAAGAGGATAAACAATTTTATAGAATTTGGGACCTTTTCTATCACTGGTTAGATAATAAAATACAGTAATGAAATATGTAGATTTTTAGAAAATAATAAATATATAAAGATGTATTTCTTTTTTATTATATCTACAAAATGTTTTTAGGATAGATTTGGGAGGATAATATGAATTGTTATAAAATAAACTAAGTAAATTGTGGTTATCTCGTAAAATATGAATGAATAAAATTATAGTCAAATGATTGATTAATAATGATATTAGGGTATTTAATTTTTGATTGATAATATGAGCTCTTATGTAATGTAATTGAAGACTATGAAATGGATCCACAAAATGATTTGTAAACCAACCGGCACACTGTTTGTATACCTATGGAAGAAAGTTTGATGTTTTTACATTTTGTTTGTTTATGTTTGTTTTTAAAAACCAATAAAATTTAAAAAGAAAAGATTTAGGGTCATATAAATCGTCTGAAGTGTTGCTGCTGTCAGAACAATGTTGCAAATGAAGAGCTGCTCCTCAAAGCATCAAAGCTGTCATGTCATCTCAAGGTTCAGTGTGGCCACTTCAAGGAGCATTCTAAATCATCTGTGTAAGTTTATACAGGGACTGTAAATATTTTTGCCTGAATTAGTGACAAATGAGGAGAAATGTTTTGCTCCAAAGTTCCCATATATTCTCATTCAGCCCACTGTAATACAACTTTCAACGAAAATACAACATAGATAGTCCTTGACTTAATGTCAACTCATAAAATATTTTGATAGTCTTTTTAGAGTTCCCAGCAGGAAGGGAGGGGGAAGCAGTGGGCAGCTTGCATTCCATAAATGGTTTCAAAGATAGTTTCTAGGTGACCGAAGTTTCTGCCACGCAAAATTCTAACTGGCGAACATGATTGATGACTCTTGGGCATGGATATGTGTCCCCTTGCAGAATATGAATAATGATATACCCAGGGGATGGGCGAAAACCAGAATCAAAGGTGACAATTAATGATGTGTCTCAGAGTTGGCTACACAGAGGTAGTGCCAGCATGTTTACTCCTAATAAATCTTCTTTAAGCTTCAGAAGTTGACTCGAGACTCATGATTTAAATGGGGGCAACTGCCAGAGCCCTGACACTTAGAGCATTTTGTTTAGTGACTGTTTGAAGTTACAACGACCCTGACACTGGCCCGTTTTTCACATTTACGACCATTGCAGCATTCCCCTGGTCACATGAACAAAATTCAGACAGTTGGTAACTCACTCGTATTTATGATGGTTGCAGTGGGATCCTCTTTTGCGACCTTCTGACAAGTGAGGTCACGGGGAAGCCAGATTCACTTAACAGCCATGTTACTAACTTAACAACTGAAGTGATTAGTTTAACAAACTGTGACAAGACAGGTCATAAAATGGGGGAAAACTCACTAAACAAGTGTTTCACTTAGCAACAGAAATTTTGGGCGCAATTATGGTCATAAGTCAAGGACTACTAATATAAAGGAAGGAAGGAAAATAGAAAGGAAAGCAAAGAGAAAGCAAAAAGTGCAAAAAAAGAAAAAATCAAAAGAAAAATAGAAAAAAAAAGATTCAAAAAAGTGGTTTTTCAATTGTTGTGGGACAGTTGAATTCATCTCTGACTTTCAATTTTGAAATATTTCAGTATTATTTGATTACTTGATTTTGTTTAAAACATTTTGGATTAAAAGCATTAGATGGTTATCATTTCCACGATTAATTTTTTTTAAAGAAATGGATGGCTTGCTTTAACCCTGAACAAGTATACAGGAGAGGAATATTGTATAACAAGGAGTTTAATGATGCTATTAGCTCTGCTTTATTAAGGGCATATGAATGCCACACTAACATGGACAATATTAATTTAGTATATTGTAATTTGGTGCCTTGCTACTGAGCTCATTTGATAGCCTCATAAGCCTCGCACTGCTGAAAACCTGACAGTATAATTTGGCTGCCTGAGGCAAAGCATTCTGGGTTGCTATCAGGTCATGAAGGTGCAATACCAATTAATGCATTAAAATAGAAGGCAACATTTTAGTGGGGTCTGCCTTCTTTCAAATGCTGTATATGCTGGGTTGAAGCAAATGATCCTGAAAGAAATTCTGTGTTTGCAATCCGACCGCACATCTATTCTACTTCGCCAGGAGTCAGCCCCACTGAATTCAACATTGCTTACCAGTGGAGTTTTCTTATTCTTGCACTTAGAGCAACATTAAAGGCAAAAAATACATGGAGAACTGGAGTTTATATTATGGTATCCCTGAATTTTTAATGCAGTTGATAGCATTTAAGTTGTGTTTTTTCTACTATCTATAAACTTAGAAATAAATTTATGTTTTCAGAGAGTGGCAAATATTAAATCTCAGAAGTAATATATGCATATGAAAAGCAACTTTCTTTCTTAATTATACTAAACCTCCTTAAATGGCCTTAATCCTCTAATTCCCCCATCCCAATTGTAAGCATATTTAAGTACACATGTAACTACAGTATGTTGGCTCATATTCCGTCCTTGCCAATTGCTTATCACACTAGGTAGTGCCATATACAGAGTCTACAATGTACAAAGAGAATTATGGAGATGGTTGCTTCAGAACTTCTTTAGTGGTTATGGTAAAGTCCAGTTTGAGAGAAACTCTCAACAGGTCATTAGCTTTTGAAAGAAACACACAACATTGACTAATTTCAGTTGAACAAAATCTAGTCAACATTAAAAGATAAAGAAGCCCTCAAGCTGATAGCTCAATTCCAGATAACTGGATCCAAGAATAACCAAGCAGAAACAGATGCAATTTTCTCCTTTCAAAATGACTTTCCATTCTTACCTCCATTAATGGCTCATAATTCCTGTTTATGCTGGAGGAGAAATTATAATTTCCATAAAGGGCATATGCTTTGGCTATTCATCCAGTTCGTTGTGACTGAATATCTGAGGATAGCTTCTACTTCCCTTTGACCAAAGATGCATAAGTTCTTCTTGCACTTAGAAGTTGTGTTTCTGAATACTTTTAAGAGTGATCAAAAAATTTCAATGAATTCTGTTCATGTCTTCCGGATTAACATGGGAAGATCAGAAGAAAAAATGGAAATCATGGGGGCACTGGAGGCACTGCAACACATCCCAACTCTTGATGTTATCAGGAACTGGTTATACAGATAGTCTTTTATAGCCACAATTGGGATCAGCAACTTGGTTCAAAAATTTAAATCTTCTCCCAGGCCTTGGTGTAGGGAAGATGGAAACCCTGGTTAGATAAATTTGTCATATGGCTATATGTTTTGAAGTCCAGTTCTAAAATTTTGTTTACTTCATTTATTGTTTTAGCTTATATTTATATTTGTTTCGATACTGTGAGCTGCCCAAAGTTCATCTAGAGTCAGATTGACTTAAGTCTGTATTATTAAATAAATAAATATATTCTTATTATGTAAAACTTATTCAGTTGAATGAGCTTGTTTTATTCAAGCTGCAGCCTTGTCCAGGAATGTTATCATATTAAGACAACATTAATGTTGAACTAGAATCAAGAAATAAAACCAAATGCTTTAAGAGTTTTAAGCTTTTTTATGAAAGAGAAATATTGGAAGGCGAAGGGCAATGCCTGATGTCTTATATGGAAGTGACAAAATATACAAAGAAGCAAAAATGTACACTATTTTCATTGTCATGCTTATCTAAGAATTGCAAATTGTACCTGAACTGCACAATTAATAGTACTAGGAATGAAGGCATACTAGTTACTTAATATCATTTGTAGCTACTAGAATTGAGTGAATCTTTAAGGAAGTGCTTTGCTTAAGTCTCAAAATTGCTTTCATGGTCCTTCTGACTTTTAAGAGTTAAGTGGGTGCATTACTCCACTTCCCCTGTCATGACTGGCATTTGAAGGCATTTTTTTCAAGAGGTAGCAGGGCAGATGAAGAGATACAAAGAACGTAACAGAGGAAAATTGCTCCAACCCTGATTTTTTCATGTTGGTCAGTATCATAGTGTCCATTCCTTGAGGTCAAAGTTCTAGCACTGATTGTACAAAGACAGAGTCCTTTGGAAAATATAAACTTAGGTCTCTAGCTTCAACCTGATATGTTGAAAAGTCATGTATGGATATGTACTTATATTACACATGCATATATACACATCACAGATAACTTCCACTGTACTGAAATTCAGAGAACAATATGAAATAAAAATGTGCATATAGGATTGAAATTCTATCTTATTTCAGAGATATTATTAATAAGGGCAAGGAAAAGTATTTCATATAATTCAAGAACATGAATAATGATTTCACTTTGCCTTCAGTGTCAAAGAGGTTTTGGTGTCATGTATGAGAGGCTAATACATGATTTTTCTGGCTACACTTTTCTCTTGTAATATAATTGCCCAGACTCTGCTCAAAAGAAGCCTATAGCTGGAATATCGGGGTTACGATGGGTCAGAAATGAAGTGAATTGTGCTAGCTGATCCAGGTAAGGAAGAGCGAACAATGCTATCCTTTTCTGAACCTGGTTCCAATCTGCACTATAAATCTTTAATTCCCATGAACATTTTATTCATATCACAGATTTTTAGCCAAGAGCCCAAGACTATAACTTCATGGACATAAGTGCAAGTCAAAAGAGAGGCAACATGCCCGCACACCATTACAGACAAATTTTAGCTGATTCTTTAGTTAAAACATCAGGAAAGCTTTCCATATATCCTGCCATCCATCTCCTACATCGTTAGGAACAAGTATGTGAATAAACCCATTCTCATCTTAAAACCATTTTTTAAAAAAATGTCCAGAGGTATTCGCTAATAAATCCTCTTGTGCAGTAGGCAAGACAAATATATATTTCATTTCAGAAGGAAAATAAGACACAGAGGATTTATATTTGGACATTAGGCTGAATGATGGATGTTGGTGGCTTGAGGAAGACAAGGACGTGTTCCTACAAGTACATTTTTCAGGAGATTCTAAATATCAGTACATCGTATAACCTACACATTTAATTTGAACAGAGTCATTTGTAATGGCATCTTCCCTGAATTTCTACAGGGTTTTTAATTATGAAATTAGGGACAGGAAAAATGCAATTTATTTTGTCTTCTGATTACCCTTCATAACTAAGGACAAAATTAAAGACATGATGGTGATGCTGTACGCAAAATCTCTATGGGCTGCTGTTAATGGTATACTGAAGACTTGACAGAACAATTTGTTATAAAAATACAGCATTTAAGATGTTGGTCACTTTCTAGCATGGACAGAATAATCAAGGGTAAGAGAAAAAGACAAAAGAGAAAATTCAGCACAAAAAATACAAGAGAAGCAACTAGCTTCTGAAATGGTAGTTTAGTCTAGTTGCACATGAAAGGAGTTGCCATTTTATAGAACAGCATTACCCAGTATCAGTACTTCTGCAACACAAGATATCACATGCAAAAATCTGCATTTGTAGAAAACTAAATGCACACATTATGAATTGAATCAGTGCCACAGAAAACTGTGACATTATGCAAGCTAGCTGAATTAAAACTATTGTTCTAATGAATTTGACAGCTTATAATTTTCCAATAATTTCTGCTGCAATTTCCAAGAATATGCAAATTTTAGCAAAGTAATACTTGTTAAAATGTTACTCCAGTAGACTTCTCCACCTCAATCCCAAATTTCTCATGATGATTGATAATTTAAAGTTAAATTCCTCAGTGTATATTTATTTTTGATTGTGCTTACAAATATATCATGAAGTTAATGCTTTTACGCCAAAAAATTCATTGTAAGTAAATAAAATCACACAGATACAATGCTGCCAAAGATTGCTTATCTGACACATCTCCTGCTTCAACTTCTGGACCAAGCATTTATTCAGGAAACAAATGCTACTATCTGTTTTACTTTAATAACGCTCATAGTTTCTTTTCACTATACAGTTGCCCATTTTTATAAAATTACGGTTGATGTTCCTTTTCCAATCTCAGGGGTGTGCCCTTTCCTTTTGAGCTTTCAAGCAAAAAGATCGTTTTCCCCCAGAAATTGCTGTAGTTAACAATGTCTGTTGTTATAATGTTAGAAATTTTAGTCAGCTGGGAAGTGTGTGAAAGGTGAATAATAAACAATTTTCATGTAGCTGTATCACCAAATCATGATTTAGATTAGAACTGTGATAAGTCACAAAATTTAAACAATACCTTTCTTTTTCTTTTCTTTTTTTTCAATAGCTCAGTTATACCAGAGACGTACAACATCAGATCGAATCTTTGTTGCTGTGGAGGCTACCATTTTGATTTTGATATCTAGAATAAACTTTTAGCGCAAAGCTGAAGCCCAAAAGTCATTTTAACAAGAATTGTGTGTGTGTGTGTGTGTGTAGGTATTTATGTGTATTGTGTATGTTTGTATGTACATACATATACACACACCGGTACATAAATACCTACACACACACACACACACACACAATCTCCATCCAACCAACATTGGGATGTGTGTGAGAGAGAGGTCATTGCAAGGGCCATCAGACACAGCTCTGGTGCTTTGGGAAAAAAAATTGACCCCCTCTTCATTGAAAGGCTGCCACAAAAAAAAAAGGGGGTCAATTTATTTTCCAAAGCCCCAGGGGGCAGAACAAGAAATAATGGATGGAAACTTATCAAGGAGAGAAGCAACCTGGAATTAAGGAGAAACTTCCGAATAGTGAGAACAATTAACCAGTGGAACAGTTTGCCTTCAGAAGTTATGGGTGCTTCATCACTGTAGGTTTTTAAGAAGAGATTGGACAGAGCCCTTTCCTCTTGGGAATCCAGATTACATCCCAACATACTGCATTGTGGTTTTACTTGTTTTTATTTATTTATTTTTATTTGATATTCTTTAAATTTCTATGCCACCCATCTCACTTATTCTGCAGCTCAGGGCAGCATATATTTCCAGGTGGAGAATCTGTAAGTAGCAATTACGTAATGGCTATGTGACTTTTGAGCATTCTTTTAAAATGAGAATTTCTATGATCCTACAGAAATCACTCTATCGCAAAGCAGTTGGCAGTACCCTCCACTCTCCCAGAAGTCAAGTACTGTATATAACTGGGGGGGGGGGGGAATAAAACTCAAAGGGGGCATTTGGTTAATTATCACTTAGAACAGGGGTCTCCAATCTTGACAACTTTAAGACTTGTGGACTTCAACTCCCAGAATTTGCTGGCTGTGGAATTCTGGGAGTTGAAGTCCACAAGTCTTAAAGTTGTCAAGGTTGTAGACCCCTGACTCAGAACATATGTGTCGCTGGGTATAAGCTGATGCCTTTACAGATCACAAGTGCTAGTTCTATAGAGATAGCTCTACTTTACCTAAAAATACTCTGTTTTTGTTGCAATGAAAGTTTTCTTTCCAGAAGTCCTGATATATTTGTTGCCAAAAATTAAACCCTACATTAATAGGATATAACCATTTAAATGTGTATTAATTTTAAAAACTAAGCTATTATAAATCCTGAACAGGTATGCAATTGAGAAAAAGAGAGAGAGAGAAATATATACACCAGTTGGGTGAAAACAGGTTGCAATCTTCTCAGAGGAATTTAAAAATGCCAGATGCCAGGATCAGGTAAATTAGTTTACAGATTTTGACAGCACCTTCCATACTACAGGAGTGTCAATCAGCACAGATACCTCTATCTTTAGATGAGTGAAGCAGCAGCACAAGGAAACAACAATGAGCAAGGAAGGATTTCATTCTTTTGTGCCAGGTTTCTCTGCCACCTTCTTCCTCTGTCAAAATGTACAGATGAAACTTGTCTATCTGTTAAAATGGAATTTCTAAGGGAAAAAAAATCCCCAAATGTGTTCAAATCGCATTGAAGACACCATCCCTTTGGGTCTGAGGATCTAAAGGAAATATTTTTAGTATGCTTTGTGTATTTTAAGAGATGCACAATATTGAGCCAGTTTGGTGTAGGGCTTAAGGCCCTGTCTGTGTGTTCTAGAACTGCCTTAGGCACAAAGTCAGCTGGATGACCCTGGGTCAGTCACTCTCTCTCAACTCTAGGAAGTAGGCAAGGGCAAACCATTTCCAAATCAATTGCCAAGAAAACTGCAGGGACTTGTCCAGGGAGATGCCAAGAATCAATAGTAACTTGAAAGTACTAAAATAATGTAACATAATGTAGCATAAACAATATTATTATACTTAATCCTGAGTTATTTGGATACAGATTTCAAGACACAAAGTGTATTCATCATTACCTTTTATTTTCTGAAGTCAAAGCTGCAATCTTAAGCACCATTTAAAGAGTGTCTTCTATTAAATTTAGCAGGACTTTTTCTGACAACTGTGTATAAAACTGCAGTCTGAACAATGAACTAGTTTTCAGATTGTTCCATCATCAATCACTTTGGCTAAGGATGATAACAACTATTATCCAACCAATTTTGAGAGTGCTAGGTTGAAAAGCTGACTTACCTCATTGGAAATTTTAAAGTACATTATTCATCTGCCATAAGTTCCTACCATGTTTTCTTCAACGGAAAACAATTCTAAATTTAGAGGCTGCCTTCCCCTTCCAAAAAGAAAAACAATAGCAGGTTGGGATAAATATAAAAGCACGGGGGGTGGGCGGGAGGGAATCCTGTACCTTTTCAAAGTCTAACAACACACCCACACACCTTTCCTTATGTCAGACAGAGAAAGAGAAATAGAAAGGGAAAGAGAAGCTATGCTGGGAAAAAGAAGAGAGGAAAAGCAATGAGCAAAGCACTACAGAGCTGAACTAGAACTGGACAAGGAATGAAAGACAAGGAAAAGAAACCTACAAAATACTACAAAAAAGGGTCCCATTCTCCAGCAGCAGAGCTAAGTGCCAGCCTTTCCAAGTTGGGTGGGCAACAGCTAATCTTCAAGTCTATCCTCACTTACAATACGAACACCTGTAGTCATCTGCATCTCCAACCAATCCTCTCTTTTTTTTTCAACAGCACCTTCTCTATTCAGAAAGACACCTAACACCAGGGATTAGGGAATTTTTCCTTTCCAGCAATTATTAAGTCCCCATCCTGGATTTCCAGTTCACATTTTCCAGTTAAGGGCTCATTTTGATTAACATCAAACAACAAAAATTGTTTGAACAGCAAGAGGGCGGAGCTGGCATCGCGAAAATACAGCATGCAATCTTGGAGGTCTGAGATCCCTGCCGATATCTTTGCTCCTGGACGGTCCAATTGGATCTAAACCATCCTGAAGAGACAGTGAATGTAAAGAGAGCATCCTGTCGATCCCAGGGATACCGCAAAGTCCCTGGTGGATCCAGGAGAAGCTGTTTTTGCCAGCGGCAAAGAGGCAGCCATTAAAGCTGCTGAAGTTGGGACAGCTCCGAAATGAAAGAGAACGGAAAGAGAAAGTATGCCGGTTTGGTGAGAACTTTCTTTATTTTAAGATTTGGAGGGACACCCTAAGGAAAAGAAAGAATCTGTAAAAGTTTTGACAGAAGTGATTAAGTGGCGATTTTAAACAGTAATGTCAAAGTAATTTTTTTTCCCTCATTGATGGATTTGCTACACGTGATTTTATAATTTGAAACTGGACTGGGTTTTGCCCCCTTCTTTTACCTATTCTTTCTCTCCTTTTTGACTTTATAATATTCTAGGCTAGAGACTCCCTTTTAGTCATCTTTTAAAATATCTTTTTCCCTTTTTAATTAATTTTTATTATATTTTGTTTGGAAAAGGAGGGGGAAAGTGAAAGCAAAAGAAACTTTGTAACACTGCCAACTAGAGGCTTGGAAATATTCTATTTCTTTTTCTTGACCAGACAAAGCTGAGAAAGAACTGAGACTTCTTTTCAAGGACATTGCCTGTTTGATAAGATAGAGGGAAGTGCATGGGAGAGTATTATTGCAAGTGCTCTTCAGGGTTTCTATCAACAGCTGGAGTCTGGTGTTGAAGCTTATAGAAAAAAAAAGGTGATAAGACTCTGGAGAAGAAAGTTATAAATTTTAACAAAAGCCTTGGATAATCAAACAAGGTGCAGTGTGCTCTTTTTATTTTTTTTAAGCTGCGCTATTTCTTACTTTAACAAACCCCCTCCTTACTAGTTTACTTTTAATAATAGCTATTTGGATTTTTGGCCTTTTGGAACTTGATTTTTGTCTTTCTTTTTGTCTCTTGAAGTCCAATTTTTATGTTTGCATTTTATTTTAAAGAAAAAGCTTTAGTATTAATGATTTTCTTCTTTTTCTTTTTAAGGGAGTAGTCTCTTTTCTTTTCTCTCTCTCCCTCCCTTGTATTTTTTTCCTATTTACCTTCCATATTGGCTGTTTTTTAAATTTTTGTGGCTTTCTTTCTTTTTTCTTATGCATCCTTTTATACCTGAGACCTCTTAATTGGATTAAGGTGTTGAAGAACCTGAAGAACTTTTCTTTTCTCCTTTTTAGTTTTTTACTCTTTACTTTTCCGCCTTTTTCAGGATTTAACAATTTTTTCTTTTTTGCGTGTGTTTATGGTCTTTTCTTCCATTTTTGAGTTTTTACTGCTATCTAGCCAATCAATTGGATTAAGGTATACAAGAACCTGAAGAAATATTACTACTACTACTACTACTACTACTACTACGACTACTACTACTACTACTATTTGGTTTCTTTTTTCCTACTATTTTTATTTGGAATTGCAACTGGTTATTTCACAAGTGGATTAAGGTCTAGAAGAACCTGAAGATTCTGAATTGTCTGAAATGAGTAGGAAACTAACAGCCCCTGGTTCCTCAACTTCTTCTTCTTCCTCTTCACCATCTGGAGGACAATGTTCAATACAGATGATGTTACAGCAAGAAAAAGAACAGGAAAAAGTGACCCTGCAGATGATTATGCAAGGAATTCAAACTATTCAAATAAGAACAGAGAATATTGAACAAAGAATGGGGGAAACTGATGAAAAGGGGGAGAACATTCAACAAATGATGATGAAGTATGATGAGAGATTTCAAAAAATTGAAGAAGATAAACAAAGAGATAAGAAGATTGGAGATATTGATAGCAGATTAACTGTGGTTGAACAAGATAAAACTGGGATGCTGAGATGGGAGATGGACAGATCAGAATTTTATCTCAGATTCCAAAAGGTAGAGGAAGAAAAGGGACAAAACCTAGCTGAGATAATGATAGAAGTTTTGGCTGAAGCTTTGGAAATAACTAAAGAGAAGATGATGGATGGAATAGATGAGGTTTATCAAGTCTTCACAAGATATGCAATGAGAAATAGCTTACCAAGAGAAGTCCACATCAGATTTACAAAGAAACCCATTAAAACACAAATATTGCAAGTGGCAAGAGAGAAAACATTGAAATATAAAGACAAGGAGATTGTGGTACTGAAACAAGTACCCAGAAGAGTGAGAGAGAAGAGAAGAGAATACCGATTTCTGACTAAAATGCTACTAAAAAAAGATGGCTGATTCCAGAAGGTTTAATGTTCACATGGCAAGAACAGAGACATAGAATTGATTCAATTGAGAAAGCTGAATCATTTTACATAGAATTTTTTGGGGGGAAAGAGGAAGAGACAGAAAAAGAAATGTCACTAATTGAATTCTAAGAGGACTGCCAAATTGCGACTGAAAAAGAAGAAGGTGCAGTAGGTGGAAAGGTGGAAGCCAAAGAACAATGTGAACCAAGATCTACGAGAGCTGCTAAACCTAACTACAAAATATAACCATGGAAGAGAAAAAACTGATTACAATTAACATAAATGGACGGAAACTTTCCATAAATTAGAGAAATTAAAATTTGATATAATCTGCTTACAAGAAGTATATATCAAAAAACAACATGAACAATGTTGATACAGCCAAAATAAGGGAAAATATTCACTTCTTCGACAATGCAAGAAAAGAGGAGTGGTTTTATACATTAAAGATATAATCCCAGCGAAATTGATTGATATTGATGACGATGCAAGAATACTAATGGTGGAAATAATGGACAATAATATGAAAACACTCCTGATTGCAATCTATGCCCCGAATGACAATCAAGAAGAATTTTATAAAAGATTACATATGAAAATAATTGAACTGGACTATGCTAATATAGTTATGATGGGAGATTTTAATGGAATTTTAGATAATAAACTGGACTATACATCACAGAAAACAACAAAGCAAAACAGAAAGACTATCTAGAGAAATGGCAAAAATCGTGGTCTCAAAATTATAAAATGACAATGTCAACAGCATATAAAGAAAATTTGTAAAAGATGTTTTACAGGTGGCATTTCCCCCAGACAAGAATAGCAAGAATGTTCAAGAACAAATCTGGAAAATGTTGGACATGTCATCAGACACTGGGCTCATATTACCATATGTGGTGGACTTGTGCGGATGCTAAAAAATATTGGACTAAAATCCACACGTGGTTGGAAAAAATGACAAAAAAGCATATAGATTTGAAACCAGAGATATTTTTATTGGGAATTTTACCTGAAATATATAGAAAAGAATTGAAATACCTGATTGTAAATGTATTAACAGCAGCTAGGATTGTATTTGCTAAAAACTGGAAAAATGAGAAAATACCATCACAGGAGGAAATCATTAAGAAAATATTGGAATGTGCTGAAATGAGTAGATTGACATTTGAAATCAGAGAACAAGATGATAAACAATTTTATAAAATTTGGGATCTATTGTATCAGTGGTTAGACAATAAAACATGGTAATGAAATATTATTTTCAGGCGGATAGATTTCGTGTCTGAGCATTCTCACATGATGGTGGGACTCCCCCCCAAAAAAAACAGTTAAATAAAGAAAAAACAATGCATCCTCATATAAGAACTCTTCTGCTTCCGATTACCCCCATGCTTACAAGTTGCAAAGGAAACACGGAAGCAGGGAAGCGGCTGCCCAACTCCGGAGCTCCACACCATTTTTTTTTCAGAGGGAATCTGACTCGAGTATAAGCCGAGGGGGTTTTTTTCAGCACAAAAAATGTGCTGAAAAACTCAGCTTATACTCAAGTATATATGGTATTTTCTAAAACATGAATGAGTAAAAGTATAGTCAAAGGATTGATTAACAATGATATTAAGGTCTTTAATACTTGATTGAAAATATGAGAATATATACAATGTAATTGTAATTAAAAACTGCGAAATGGAAGCACAAAACAATTTGTAAACCAACCGACACACTGTATGTATATATATGGAAGATGGCTTGATGTTTTTATGTTTTGTTTGTCTATGTTCGTCTTAAAAACCAATAAAATAATTTTTTTAAAAATTGTTTGAATGGCAATCAAATACCACCTGAAAATGGGAGAGAAAAATAGAACCAAACCCCGAAGACAGATTTGCAAGGTACAAGTAACATCAACTCTTAAGGTAGACCAGATTCCACAGGAAGACCATTACTTATTTTATTGAAATAAATTATAAAACAGAATCTTGTACTCCTGGCTGAGCTTCTCTTCCCCTCCCCCTTATATCTCACCTCTTACAATGCCTGAATCTCTCAATACTATCTCCCTTCCCAGGACTAAGGAATGCTTCTGTCCTTTTTGTATACCTAATGTTTTCTGAATATTTGATTCAAGGCCATTTCCCTGGATTTCTATAGATGATCCCTGTTAAAAAGCCCTCTTTAGGTTCCTGTCATTCACACCTGAATGATTGCCCAGCAATGTTGTGACTTGGGCTTGCAAAATATCACAGTGTATTTTGCCTCTCAACATTAACCCTATTCAAACTGGCATTCCTTCCAAGCCACATTTTGACTGCAATTCTCTTAGAATTTGAAAACTGACTTTGTTAATGAATATGACAACACCTTAATGGTACAGCTTTACACAGTGCTAAAAGTTCCAGTGTATTTCTCTTGTACTATTTGCGTTCCAATTTGAATATTGATAGTATGCAACCACTAAATTGAAGACAATTGGGGTTTTTTGTATCAAAGAATCAAAAAATATTGCACATTGAGATGTGGAAAAATCCTTAAAAAATTAAAAATGTGAATGAACATAAGGCACTGAAGTTGCCATTTTAATTTCCAAAATTTTGAAAAGATAAATATTATGATTATGCAGTGGGTGTTTTCTTGCTTCTGAAATTAGAAAATATTTACCGGTACTATGTGCACTGCCCAGATAGCAAGTTTTCTAAACTTTCAATGTTCTATCTATGGCCTCCTTGCATTGAATTTGAAAAGAGTTACATTAAATACAAAATAAAATATTTTTAAGACAACAAAGTTAATAGTTCTTCATACTGATGATTTAATAGCCAGTCAGGATGTTCCCTGACATTTATTGTATGTGAAACATAAGTTACTTGTGTTAATGTTTGGGAGAAAAGCTGCTGCAAATATGCTGTATATCAGGGTTGTCAAACTCAATTTCATTGAGGGCCGCATCAGGGTTGTGTTTGACCTTGGGGTGCCAGGTGGCCTGGCTGGGGTGGGCCCCATTTTCAGCCGGAATGGCCTCCTGCAGAGGCCACTCCTGCAGTCAGAAAAAATGGAGCTTGGAGGGGCTGCATGCTCCCTCTCACCCGCTCTGTTTTTGCTGGCAGAGAGTTGCAGAAAGCTGCAGGAGATTTGCAGGAGGCCATCCCGGCCAAAAACAGAGCCTGGGAGGGTCATGTGCAGCCCTCCTGAGCTCCGTTTTTACTGGCAGAAATACCATGGGCCGGTCCTTTGCTGTTTCCAGGGCAGCCCTGTGGGCCAGATCTAAGCACCCCATGGGCCAGATCTGGCCTGCGGGCCTTGAGTTTTGACACCCCTGCCATATATTCTCCTGAAGTTTTATTATTTAGTTGTAAAATGGATCCATTCTGCATATCATTGGGATGGTTTGAAATATTCACAATACAATATTTTTCTTACATGGTTACAACTGCATTACTAGCTCATTTTATGGAATTGTGTATTGTAAATCCTTACAGAACTGCAATTGTTAAGTGGGAATGTTAAATACCTTTTAATGAAAATGGTAATAGGATAATATATCTAACACTAGTCCATTCTTCACTGCCATTTTTATTTTAACATTTACTGAATTTTGGAAAACGACATGAAGGAAGGCTGAAGAGCATCACAGCCTTTCTCTGTCTCAGACTAACCTTCCTCAAGATTTTTGTTCTGGGGAAAACCAGGAAGATAGAGTTCTAGGTATACCTCTTTGACCACATGTATGGAAGATGGTGTGAATATACTGCTTATACTATATAAGGTGAACAAATGGCATAAATTGGATTTTCATATATGTCAAAGAACTAGGATTGTGGTAGCAAAGATATCCCATTAAGAAAAGTCTTCCCTTTCACAATCTGCACACACATAAAGCTTCAGGTTCACATAGTACACCCATTTCATTTATTCAGTTTGATGCCACCTGACTCTAACAATAAATAGCAGCTCATAAACAACAGCAAAAAACAGCAAAAGAAAAAGAAAAAAAAGAACTACAATAAATTAGACCATAACAAATTGCCAAATTATTACAGGACGAGAATCTTGACAGCACATCAAAATATAAAACATCACAAACAGGGAGTCCTGTCCACTCAACATCAAAGCCTAGGAAAAACTGTTAGATTTTAACCATTCTGACATAAAAGAAGACCTTTGGCCATATACATAAATCACTTCTGTCTTTAAAAATAATAAAAGTAAGCAAGGAAATAGTGAAATTGTTTCAAAAGTCATGTCAATCTGACAAACTAGTTGCTCACCCTGAACCTTGACCTATGAGAATGTCAAGGCATCCACTGAATAGCAAATGTTTCAATACAGATTTTATCAGAATATGGTAGAACACAATGCAGAATATTGTATAACTTTGTACCTGTGCCTATGAAAAAACTAACAGCCCCAAATTAATCCTTTCAAGAGATCACGCAGTTCCATCCAGAACCAATTCAACCATCTCATCCAGCCGCTTTAGGATGTAATTCTTTGCATTATTTAAAAAACTTTTACAGTAATTGGCATTTACTAGTGGTTTCAAAGGCTTTCTATGAAAAAGGAAGATCACTGTTTGCAAAATACCTAATGGCCAAGGAACTCTAACACTCTTGCCTGGATGCATGCCAATTACCACAGGGAATCTGAACGTTATTCATGATTTGCTTGGCTATTTTCCTAAACATAAGCTTTTGTTTTTGTTTTTTAAAGAAAAATTAAATGCATTCACCTGGGGCTATACATCATTTTTCTAAGCACTTATGTTCAATTAAGCAATGGTGGTCTCTCATACAAATTTACTAGAGCCCATAAGAGAAATGAAGTTATCAAAAAAGACTGTGTCAAATGTTCCTCATCTGATACAAAGGAGATTAGTACATGACATTAGAACAGAAGGAGAACTAAAGCACTAATACATCACCTTGGTTTCCTGCTGTCAAGCAGATTAACAAGGAGACAGAGCAATAACTTATTCATGCAAACACGCTTATTTACTTCATTAGATAAATGCTTGGTACATTCAGGGTTTTATTTTCTTTTGTTATACAGCTTTAAGTGATGCTGATTCTTTTTAAATGACCTTGCCAATGGATACATAAAATATCCCATGAAAGAGATAAAGGAGGGGACCATTACTGCAGTTAACATTAACATCTTTTGTTCTTGTGCTTTTGATAGTTTTTTAAATACACACACACACACACCTACCTCTTTCTTCATTTAGGTTTGAATGCTGCCCAGTCATTATTGTGTTGGGCAACCACAAAATTAAATGAAATAAATACATAGAGCAATTGCATCTAAGCAATTGTAGATGCATGAAATTCACTATATCTACATTTAAATGCCAGGCAACATGTGGACATGCCAATACTGGTAACTGATTTTTCAGCCATTAAATTATCTCTTATGACAGTATTTGTAGCTCTGCCCAAGGGAACCAGTGAATTGGATGTTTCATACTGCTGAACTTGCTATACAGGGATGATCATTTCTTTGTTATTTTTCAAACAAAGAGAATAAACATAATTCCTCAGAGATCTATATCACTAATCTATTTTTTTTAAGAGAGGGAACACTTAAGATATAAATGCAGGCCTAGGGGGAAAATTCTGCAAAAAAAGCAGATGCAGAATATGCTAAATGCAAGCATCTGTGATCCTCAAATGTAGCATGTCCATTGAAGTTACAAACTGAACACCATTCCATACCAAAGGAATTTCTGAGTCAAAATGTCAAAAAAGTCAGAAACCAAAGTACAATTCTTGGTGTGAAAATATGCAAATGTGTTATCCTATTATTAGATATGAAAATCGATTAGGAAACTATATATGTTAATCAGTGCTGCCTGATGAGGCTAACTGCCACAGCTGAGGTAAATATAATGAGGATCTCTAGAATTCTCCCTCGAGATAATAAGTCTCCCATCTTGAAGTTCAATTATGTCTCACTTGTCATAAGACAGTCTTTCTGTTCCTTTGATCAGAAAGAAATAAGAGGTGGGAAAATCTCTTGCATGTCTGTTGTGTGAGAAGCGTTGGAAAGCTATAACTTCAACTTCATAAGAAGTTGACATTAAGGCTTCCCAATGCTATTTACACTTGCTTACTTTCTTAGAATGAGGTAACAGATTTGGAACTCAAGTTTTATTCCGTAAGACTTATTATGCATATACAAGAGACATCTTTCTTTCTTTTAGGAATAAGAAACAGTCAACTCAAATTAGGGCCAATCCTTGGTCATCAATTTATGTTGTGAGTTCGATTACAAACAGTTTTTTCAGAGTGTGTGGCAAAGCAAAGACGTACTGCCATTTACTGAATTAGATGCAGCTTGCTGGGGTGCTGTGGCTGCTCTCCATAGTTGCTGCACAACCGGGATAAAACCACAATTAAAGAATTGTAGACAGGTGACAGACAAGTTCACATTCCCTTGCTCTTTGAATCATTTTGCAACAATAATAATTAGTGCACTTTTACTAATGTGTGATACTTATTAGAAAAATACAGAAATTACAAAAATAAGTCCAATAGAATTGGTTCATAACAGCCAAACCAGTAAACAAATAATATAAATTCAATAATCGTTCATTTTGGAAACAATATCCAGTGATATGATGGAGCCCATATAAGTTTACAATTGAAAAAAGCAAGTTTCAAGCTAGGAACTGTCAAGATTAATGAGAACAAGGTAGGATCCTCAGGCCCTTCACTAACTGATTAAAAACAGATGACTTTAAAGGGGATTTCCAGAGTTTTAAGGCCTGTGCCCAAGTGCTGTGAACTGGAACAAGGAACAGAAACATCCCCCTGCTCAGTGTAACCTAAGGAGCAAACAGGACTGAGGGAAGAAATGTGGACAGACAGATACTTGGGGAGGAAAGGGAATACTTTAAATATAAGCACCAGTGGTATAAACTGAACTCCAGCTCAAATAGAGAGGACTTTCTCATTATAATTAGAAAAGCATGAAAGAGAATAGAGAGAAGAATTAAACACAGCCCTACTCTTGATGTTTTAGATATCCCATTATTTTATTTCAGTCTGTGAATTGCACTGGGTTTCTTCTTTGATTTCAATATTTCTAGATTCCCTATCACCATGTAATTTGCTGATATGTTTTACATGCCTGCTTAGGACATGACAGATTAGGATATTTCCAGTGCCAACAAAATGACTATAAATGGACTGTCAAGTCTCCCTATCCACCAGATTTGAGGAATGATAAGAGCAGACCTTTATTTGAAACAAGCAGACACGCTTCACCTAAATCTATGTAGGACTTCTTGCTGTCATCTAGTAGTCTTCTAGAATTTTGAAGCCTAGATATAATAGTCCTATTTCCTTCAGTGTGGATACAAATAGTGTTTATATGAATCTTCCTGATGTGTTATTTATCTACAGAAGAGTCACATTTTCTAAGGAGATACTAAAATCACCTTAACATATCCAGTACCTAAACAGAGTCAAACTGTAAGACACTGGCTAGTGGAAAGAGAAAATTGACAAAGTCTATATATGTATATATACTGTATATATACTGTGTGTGTGTGTGTGTGTGTGTGTGTGTGTGTGTGTACATTCAATGTGTTCTTCAAAGGGCAATGAAGCCACACAGTTCAAAGACTGCTCACTGCTCCTTTATTCCTAGAAGACCTTTGACATGTGAAATATTAACATTTTTGATGAAACATAACAAAAAGTAGTCACCAATTTTGATTTTGAAAATCCCAAATATTACATGCCTTTCTCAGTAAATCTGTCTTTTGAGCAATAACAAATGAAAAGATTTGGACTTAGCCAATTTGCAGTTGTTAAAGATAGTATTTTTTAATGTGGAATTGTTTGAAGTCTAAAAGGTATTCAAGATGACAATTATTGTGAGATATGATTTATTTGGAAGCTTATTATATTTTGAGTACAAGTTCTGAAAAAGACGAAATCACACAAATCTGTACAGATGATTATATACTTCTATTTCACTGGAAATGTTGACTGAAACAGGTCTCTGGATTTAGTTATATTTCTAGAAAGTATAGATTTAAAAGGATTACATCTTTTAAAACCATTTGCAAAGTTGGCTTCCATAGATATTATTGCTTCCAATATTTCTCTGTTTTTCATAGTGATTGTACATTAACCATTCATTTGATTTTCCTCATTGAACAGAAATATTCATGTGATATTCTTTGTTTTAATACCACAATGGGGAAAACACTGTAGTCATTGATGATACTGCCAAAATGTGTGATTAAAAAAAAATATATCAAAGAAATGTTTTTTTATTTTATCTGAGGGAGAGTCCATTAAGGAATATGGAATATAAATAAATTAAAACAAATACATGTTATTTTTTTCACAACAAACCTTCATACTGTAATCAAGATATCAGAAATGTCTCATTTCAACCAATGCTTACTGCATATCACTGAGAACTAGAAAACAAAGGATTGTCCTAACACTAATGTTCACTTGCCTGCCACATCATCAGAGCATGTCACTGGGATATAACCTGAGGAATAGCTTGTCCTATTTGTTAAGTTTGAGCAATGAGAGGCTGAACCAGAGCATGAGTGCAACAATACTTTATTATAACAATAAAGGGCTGACCGTGCTTGCCACGCCTGGAACTGGCTCGCAGCAATCAGCAACTGGCTGGACCCCGCAGCCTGCTTTTATAGCTGGCTGCTGGGGAGAACCAACCAATGAGGAAAGGGGGAAGAACGCCCACACAAAGTGAGTGGACCTGAGTGAGAACTCCTAGAGTCCTCAGGACATAACACCCCTTCCCCCCAGATGCGAACATGCATAGTCCTTGAGGTAGACAGGGGGCTTGTGTTGGCGCCTGGAACGACGCAGTTCGGGAACACTGTCTGTCCGTTCAGGATCAGTCTGTGACGGTTGAGCCGGCAGAGTGTCACCAACGCGCTCTCCGGTTCGGGCATCCCCGGAACTCACAGGGTTGGTTACTGGGGTCGAGCCCCCGTGGACTGGATCGGGCTGGTCAACCCTCTGGGCACTGTTGTCCGAGTTCGGGCTGACTGGAACGACTGTAGGTGCGAACTGGTCGTTGGGCACGATGTGGCTGAGAGGCGGATGAGGCGGTTCCCCTTCGTCTGGTGACTCTGGATCCCTGCTGGCAAGGGTGCTGAGGCGCTCCGCAGTTGGTCTATGTGCCTCCTCCAGACGCGACCATCCTCCAGCCTGACCCTATACGACCTCGGCCCGGTGATGGCTATGACCTCGCCTGGAATCCATAGAGGATCCCCAGCTAAATTCTCGCAAATACTGGCTCCTGTAACATAAAATGTCTAACCCCAAGTGGAAGCGAGGGAGAGTCAGGGCAGTATTGTGGGTGAAGTCTGTCCAATACAGTCCTCAGGCGCCGGCCCATCAGGAGCTCCGCTGGGGACTTATTGGTGACTGAACAGGGGGTTGAGTGCTGGCTCATCAGGAACCGTGAGAGTTTGTGGTGCCAGTCATCCCTGCTGAACCTGGCGAGGGCTTCTTTAGTGGTCCTGACGGCTCTTTCAGCCAACCCATTACTGGCAGGGTGAAATGGGGCTGTGAAAATGTGGCGGATGCCTAGGTTGGCAGCAAACGGCTGAACTCTATTGATGCGAACTGTGGGCCATTGTCGGAGACAATGGAGTCGGGTAGTCCGTGCGTTGAACAGGCGCGTTAACACGTTGGTGATTGCTAGTGTGGTGGTCGTGGATAGCTGTGCTACGTCAATCCATTTAGAATAGGCGTCCCGACCACTAGGAACATCTTCCCATGCAAGGGGCGGCCAAATCGATATGGATTCTAGACCAAGGGCGCTGGCGCTCTCCCATCTGGTAGGGGTGGCAATGGGGGAACAGGACGGGATTCCTGACAGATGTTGCAGGAACTTACCCAATTGACAATGTCCTCGTCTAGACCCGCCACCACACGTAGCTGCGTGCTAATGCCTTCATTCTCACGATGCCAGGGTGTCCCTCGTGCAACGCCTCCAGGACTCGGGTACGCAGCGAGGTCGGAATGACCACTCGAGTGCCCCATAGTAGACAACCCTGCAAACTGGACAGCTCCTGCATGCGAGTCTTAAAGGGTGTGAATTTGTTTTCAACGTTGCCACCTGGCCACCCCTCCTCACCCAGTTGAGCACCTGGGCGAGCGTTGGTCTGCCTTGGTTTTAGCAGTGATGTCAAGGGCGGTGATGGGTAGGTCCAACTGGGTGATCTCGAAAATGGCGTTGACAGGAGCGGGGTCTTCAGCCGGAGCGGGTAAGGGGCAGCGACTGAGAGCGTCGGCGTGGGACAGTGTTTTGCCCGGCGGTGTATAAGTTTGTAGGAGTAGGCCGCTAGGAAGAGTGTCCACCTTGTCATCCTAGGGGAAAGGACCTGAGGGGTCTGTTTGTTCCCGGCCAGTAGGCCCAAGAGGGGCTTATGGTCCGTAACCAGTTCGAAAAAATGGCCAACTTTTTCACGGCCGCAACAGCTGCTAGGGCTTCCTTGTCGATCTGGCTGTAATTGCGCTCCGTGGCCGAGAGCGTCCTTGAGAAAAAGGCGATGGGAGCCTCGGCGCCATTGGGAAGTCTGTGACTAAGGACCGCCCCAATTCCAAAAGGGGATGCGTCTGCTGCCAGTACTAAAGGAAGGTTAGGGTCGAATTGGATAAGCACCGCCTCTGATGTGAGTAGTGATTTGACGGCGTTAAACGCCTGGTCTTCTTTGTGCCCCCAGTGCCAAGGTGACTTTTTGTTCAGTAATCTGTGTAGGGGTTCGGCTACTGAGGCTTTATGGGGCAAGAAGGATGCGTAAAAGTTCAGCAGCCCCAAGAAAGCTTGTAGCTCCGTTTTGGAGGTTGGAGTGGGAGCCTCGTGGATTGCCCTAACCTTGGACTCCAGGGGGTGAATGCCAGAGGCATCAATTTTATAACCCAGAAAGTCCACCTGTCTAGTGGCAATGGCACATTTTTCTTTTTTAACTTGAGGCCATGCTGTCTGAACCTCTCTAACACTGCTCGCACTCTCTGGAAGAGTTGGGGTCTGTCCCTGGCCGAGACCAAGATGTCGTCAAGTAGGGTACTACATCAGGAGGCCCTGTAAAATCCGCTCCATGAGGGATTGAAAAATACCTGGGGCAACACTTACGCCAAATTGGAGACGCTTGCATCGGAAGGCACCCTGTGAGTGACGATGGTCTGGAGTTCCGCTGTTTGGTTATCAACAGGGAACTGCTGATATGCTTGAGACATGTCCAATTTAGCAAAAATACTGCCCGCTCGAATGTGTGTAATAAGTGCTGAATGACGGGCACAGGGTAAGCGCTAACTTGTAAATATTTATTGATTGTTGTCTTGTAGTCCGAGCAAATTCTCAGGCTACCATCTTTTTTGAGGGGTGTGACAATGGGCATCTCCCACTTGTCGAAATCTGTTGGCTCAATGACCCCTTGTTTTAATAGTTTATCCAATTCAGCGTCTAGTTTTGGCCGGATAGCGAATGGGACTGCTTGGGACTGCCTGGGGGTCAACTGTGAATGAGATGGGAGTTCCATTATAACACCCCAGCTCCTCGCTGAACACATCTGCGTAATCAGCGAATAAGGAGTCAGTGTCTAAGGTTGAGACAGCATGGACTCCTGTTAGCCCTAGGCCGAGGTGGGGAAACCAATCGAGCCCCAATAAGGTGGGTAGATTGCCGTTAACTACCACTAGAGGTAGGTGACCTTTAAAAGTTCTAAAACTGACAAAAAACTTGCCTCTGCCGATCACAGGAATGGTCTTCCCCTGGTAGTCCTTCAGGCCGAACTGGCATCTTTGAAGCCGGGTAGTAGATAGGCTGGGGTGGAGTCTCTTGAGGGTGTTCCACGAAATTATTGAGAGCGCTGACCCTGTGTCAACCTCCATGTGGCACGGTTTACCTTCTAGGGAAACGGAGAGAGAAATTTTACTGACAGTGTGGCAAGTGCGTTTGGCAAGGCGGTGCGTGCGACAGTTTAATACTTGCCTCTGTGGTCCCGAGTGCGAGGAGGGAGTCTATGTGCTGCGCTTTGGGGGCTTGGCAGACTCTCGCGATGTGCCCCCTTTATGGCAGTTGTTGCAGGTGGCTCCTCTAAACTTGCAGGTGGCCTTTGATGCGATCCCCACAGGCTAGGCACAGGGTGATGTGCTTGGGTGGACCGGTGTTTTCTTGTTTGGCCCCTACCTGCAGCCGTCTGTCGTTGGCGAGGCGGTGGACGTCGTTTTCATCGTTGAGGGTTTCCTCTGCTACCACCTCCTCGGAGTGGACTGGGAGCGATGTCAGATTGGCACTTGGGCCCTGTATTTCGGTGGCTGAGTTCGTTGCCAGCTCGGCTGCCAGGGCCTCCTCGACCGCTTGTGCGAGGTTGAGGTCTTTTTTTGCTAGAAGGCGCCTCTGCAGGTTGAGGTCCTTGACCCCGCAGACTAATTGATCGAGGAGCATGTCCTCCAGGTAGGTTCCAAACCCGCAATGCAGTGCTGCTGTTCTGAGGGCGGCCATATATTGATTGATGGTCTCCTTACTCGATTGCTTCCTCATACGGAAAGTGAACCTCCTGGCGATCTGTGAGGGCCTGGGAGCGTAGTGGTTAGTGAGGATCTCAAGCAACTCGGACCACGGAACGTTTTTTAACTCCCTTGGAGCTACGAGCGCTGCGGCAGTATCGTAACGGTGGCTTCGCAGTAGATTAGGAAATAGGATTTTTCCGATGCTCTCCCGCATCCGCCAGGCCGACCGCATCGATGTAATGATTGAAGCGGTTCTTATACGATTCCCACTTCTCTTCGTCTGGTTTGAACGCCGGGAATACTGGATTGGAACTCATGGTGCTGGGACCGGCTGAGCTACCTGTGGAAAAAAAATCTCTCTGGGACAACGGGCAAGGTTTTAGTGCTCGTGGGTTGCAAGTGATTTCAGCTCTGGAGAGGTTTTTTTGCTATCCTCTCTCTCTCTCTGGGTTAACCATGTTGGCTGTTAGCCATTGGAGGTGTCTAGATTCGCGCCAGTGTGGGCGTTAGTGACTTACTACAGCGCTGTGCTGTGTCTCTCTTTGGTTTGAAATTCAAATGACAACCGTTTGAATTTCGCGCCTGATACTGAGCGGCTGCGGCTCGCAGCGCTTCACTTTCCCTGTAGCTGGACTAACAAGCGGCTACAGACGCTTCTAACTTTCGAACCTGACCGCTTTCTCTGGCTGCGGATCAGCGTTCGCTTCTCTTCGCCTGCTGACCGCTTTCTCTGTCGGCGGATCAGCGTTTGCTCTTTTTGTTTGCTCTTTTTGTTGCTCTTTTTTGCTGACCGCTCTCTCTGGCTGCAGATCAGCGTTTCTCTTATCGCCGGCCGATCGCTCTCTCTAGGCTGCGGATCGGCGGCTAGTGACTCAGCGGTTGCATGGTGCTTCTGGTAGCCATCCCATCCTCGTCGCCAGTGTTAAGTTTGAGCAATGAGAGGCTGAACCAGAGCATGAGTGCAACAATACTTTATTATAACAATAAAGGGCTGACCGTGCTTGCCACGCCTGGAACTGGCTCGCAGCAATCAGCAACTGGCTGGACCCCGCAGCCTGCTTTTATAGCTGGCTGCTGGGGAGAACCAACCAATGAGGAAAGGGGGAAGAACGCCCACACAAAGTGAGTGGACCTGAGTGAGAACTCCTAGAGTCCTCAGGACATAACACTATTACTTGAGATTTCATTTATTTATTTGCTGATCCCAGTATTCTGAGTAGAAGGGCATGGTGAAAATAAAAAAAAATCTTCCTGTCATGTTCCTTTCATTTTGAAGACTGGAAGGGAATTACAACAAGTACATATAATTATTTATCTGACCATACCTAGCTAGGCATGCTACTTTTTTCCACTTCTCATGTTTGTTTCCACAGTTTAGAATTTATTCCTTTTAACTGCATCAGCAATCTTAGTTCTCTTAAAAATTGATAGCAACAAGACTTTCAGGTTTCTAACAACTATCTTTTCTGGGGGGAGGTGGGGGAATGGACACTTCCTGCTTTTTCTGCCACCACTGCTGATCAGCCCCAAGTTTGCTTGAGTCATGATCCTTATGGCAGCAAAACAGGAGAGAAACTTCTAAGAGACCAATGGGGGAAATACCTACTTGACACAGGAAGAAGTTCCCTGGGGAACAAGATCCTGGATCTTAGTCTACTACTGCATGTAAAAGTGCTTCCAGAAGTCAGGGTTTAATTTGCTTTGAGACAAGTGACAAGTGTCCCCTGGAAGTGCCTTCACTTGCCTTATAAAGAAATGCATGTATGAAAACAAGTTCAAGATTGCTAAAATAGTTTGAATGTGGAACTTTTCTAAGGCAAAACCATGGCAAAAGTTTTCTCATTATGTAAAACAGTTCAAGCTTTTGTAAAGTTAAGTTCCTTTATGGGGAGCAAAGGATAGTTATGTCATTTGAGGCCAAGAACAAATCCAAAAGCTGGTAAGTAAAAAATTTTTTTTAAAAAAAACCCACTGCATATGCTATATTTAACCATATGCATTAACTGTTCAATGTCGATATATTTTTCACTGTATTTAACAGGAAAGAAAAAAATATAAATGTTTAGAAGAAATCCTTAGAGGAGCTCTGGGGCCACATATCCACTGAATTGCCTAGTGATGTCCTTCCAGCCTAGTAAGAACTATTTGAAATGAGAATACATGCTACAGGGTATCCCAGGACAACCTCTATGAACCCTATATAAATTTGAAATTTAAACCTGGGACATTATTGTCTTTCTTGCAATCTCTACCCTGCTTTCATAAATATAACAAAAGAAAAGAACAAGAGCTTTGATTGCTAAATTCAGTTATGACTTCAGCACCTCTGAATTGATTGGTAAAATCAGAACTGTTGTATAAATGGAAAGTAGTATCCTAGGAAGTCAACACCTCTTGGGAGGATTAGTGTAAGTGCTCTGTATCTGTTTCTTAATGCAGAAATTCTTAATATGCAGTTTGCTATGCACAGCACTCAAACTGCTGTATAACGCTGGAAGAATGAAGAGAGCCCAGCTCTAGATGTCAGAAAATAGCAGAATTTGTTTTCTTAATTGTTGGATGCAAATTTGCTTTATTTAAAAAAAGTAAAAATATGCAACTTACAACAGATCATTAAGTGATGATTCAAAGTTACAAAGGCACTTGACAATTTTTCAGTTACAACTTTTGCAGCATCTCCATGATCATGTGATCAAAATTCAGATGCTTAGCAACTGGTTCCTATTATGACCATTGCTATGTCCCAAACTCATATGATCTCCTTTTGTGACCTTCTGACAAGCAAAGCTAATGGGAGAAGCCAGATTCACTTAACATCTGGGTTACTAACTTATTAACTACAGTGATTCACTTAAAAACTGAGGCAAGAAAAGTTGTAAAATGGAGCAAAACTCACTTTAAAAATGTTTCCCTTAATAACAGACATTTTGGATTCAATTGTGGTTATAAGTTGAGAGCTACCTGCATAACTCTTAGCACATTCTGCATCCATTAATTTGCATCCAAAAATTACTCAATCATGCTCTCCTGATATCTTTTAACTTTAACAATTAGATGTAGAAATAGTAGTATTTTAGTGAGGAGCAAAGTTGATTTTTGTTTTTGGATTAATGTTTATAGCCTCTTGTGTTTTTTGTTAAAAAGCATTCCAATTTTTTTTTTTACAAAAAGTCTTACAATGAATAAGATACATTGATCTCACTATGTCACTTTGCATCAAGAGTTGGCTAGGAGTTTTGTAAAGGACAGCAGGCTGTTCTACCATCTGCTGTCTGATTATTGTCCTGAATGTTTCCTCTAACAATAGGCTTTCTTATTACCAAATCTAGGATGAATTGACATTGATTGATTCAGGCTATTAAAAGACACACACAGAACATGATTCACAGGTTTTGATCAGGGACCTCACCATGGACTTGGGCCATAGCAACAATAGTTGGATAAACAAGCCACCATTAAAGCTTTCAAGAGTTGTATGGAAAAAACATTTTAAATTTCAAAAAGTTATATTTTCATTTCATAAGAATGGGAACAAAATATTGTGTAAATTAAATTTCTCGTTTGATATATTTGATAGCAGTGGTCACCTTTATTGAAACAGAAGTGAAATGTTTAATGTTGCACAATTGGCCAAAGTGGATCGGGTTTAAAACCTCATGTTTCATAAAGAGAAACAACTCAGCTTTACGGTATGTTTTTAATATTCTACAGTTTTGAGTTTAAACTGAAGGGACTATAAAACCTGTAGGTGTTTGTGGGTATGCAGATGTGTTTTAAGATATGTGACCTTGAAATTATTATAAATAGAAGTCTCTACTTTTTATTTTGTTCATTGA
Source organism: Pseudonaja textilis (assembly GCF_049901715.1). Lineage (NCBI taxonomy): Eukaryota > Metazoa > Chordata > Lepidosauria > Squamata > Elapidae > Pseudonaja > Pseudonaja textilis. The sequence goes on from NC_141990.1 coordinate 93,390,356, forward strand.
TTACAAAACAGCAGTATTACATATCATCTTTACATTTCATGGTATTTGTATTTTCTCTTAAGCACAGCCAACAAAGGTCAGTCTGAGGAATGTCAAGAGGAAGGAGGTTGACATTTGCAGCAATATTTGAACAATCGTTGCAATTTCCCTAGTATTATTTGTCATCCAACACAGACCTCGCTGTTTTTAAATATTATCTTCTTACCGGTGTTAAGTGCTATCCGCAATAACTCAGAATCCAATCCAATCTTTTGATTCTGGAAGGAGCTTTTTAAAAAAATCCTTGCCTAGGCATCAACCAGAGGCTATATTAGAGATAACTTACTTAGAGATAAAGAAATGGAATAGTTCCCAGATGAATAATGAATAGCCTGATGGGTCAAGCAATGATCTCTGGAAGTCATTGATTATAATGATTCTCTTCACTCAAGATTATTCCTTTGCATAGACATCACTTTAAAGTTCTGTAAAATATGCTTCTCATTCTCCAAAAGGTACACTGTCCGATCCCATGATACTTTGTATAAAATATCACAACAATCCTGAGAGAGAGGCCCAAAGTTACCGAGCTGGATTTTATGCCTAAAACATGATTAGAATTTATAGTCTCCCCTTTCCCCGACCAAACTGGTTCTCCTGATTGGCTATTTATAATCGCAATTAATCAACTTCAACTTATGTCATTTCTATGACACTTTGATAAAATTACTGTACCTTCATTGATTGGATTCTGTTAATAGCTTTTTAAGTTATCCTCTTATAAACTTTATAATAAACGTTATAGATGAGTTCATTCCTTTACAACATGACCAGCTCATTACATTATTCTACAGTATACCCCTATATTATTAGGGTTCCATTTTACAAACCTCAAAATAAAAATTGCAGTTTTATTCATTCCTTTTTTCAGTTAATTTGTTTTGTATAATTCTTTTTAAATAGTATGGGGAGTACCTCAGATGATCTAATAAATATGTGATTCTTCTGCAGTGAACATGACCACAGGTTATTCTTTGGCTATGATGCAAAATGTATGCCTACTTCAATCAGTTATTATTAATATACCATGAAGCTCCTCTGTATCAACTGCTTAGATTTCTTTTTGTTTAAATACAATTCCTTCTTCACAGATTTCTCATATTGCTATTATAATAGGATGAGGGAGATGTGTGTGTGTGTGTGTGTGTGTGTGTGTGTGGTGTATTTGCATATATGTATATATCTCTCAGACATTCATTTTCTCTCAATATATGTTTCCAAAATTGGAATGTGGATTCATAAATCTGCATCTCTTTTTCTTCAATTATTTTTGCTGTGGTTTTTGAAGATATAAACAATTAACACAGATTAAGGGGGTGGGTGGGGGTGGGGGAGAGGAATATAAAAAAGTTATCTTGCAGTGCACTCTGTATGGGGCTATCCTTAAAAAGTCTCTGGAAGCTGCAACTGATGCAAAAGGCAGCAGCTCAAGCAGTTTTGGGCCTCCCTAAGTTTGCACCAAAAAAATGTGAGCTGCACTGGGTGCTGGTTTGCTCCTTGGTCCAATTTAAGATATTGGTTATTACTTCTAAAGCCCTTTATGCCATGGGACCAGGTTATCTGCGGAACAGTCTTTCACTGACCCATCCCACCTAGTCAATCATGGCAGCCAGGTATGTTATGGACCCCACCTGTTAAAAAGAATTTGGACTGGTGGGGTCTAGGAAGAGAGCCTTTTCTGCCATTGCCCAAGCCCCAGAATATCTTGTCCCCGGAGGCCTTCCAGAAGAATATCAAGGCATGGCTCTGCCAGCTGAAATGGGAGGTTTAAGAATGGTATGCAAACCTGTGGGTGGGTGGTGCCTTAAGGGTGCTCCCTCTGCCTTTTTTTAGTTTAGAACTCATAATTTATTTTTATTTATTTGTATACTACCTCTTTATTTTTAGAATAAGGTGGTGAACATATCCAAAGTATCTTCCTCCTATTTTTTCCACAGCACCTTTGGATTGGGCTAAGAAAGTAACTGACTCAAAGTCACCCAGTTGGCTTTCATGGCTAAGACAGGGCTTGAACTCACAGTCACATGCTTTCTAGCCTGAAGTCTTGATCACTAGACCAAACTGGCTCATTTAATTGTATAACTAACCAATTATTCAACTCAAGATTCTGGGAATATATTGCTTATCTCATATTTGAAGTAGAATATTACTTATTCAGGAAATAGTAGACAGTCTAAGGTTAAAGTTTTTGGGGTTTGGGTCTTACAAACTATTGTTGGAAAGCAATTGGTCATTTTCACCATCTCCAATATAATTTGGTGTGATTCACAAACGCATCTTATTTATTTATTTTATTTTATTTATTTTTCAAGCAATTATAAGATAACAGGTATAAGTATAAACATAGTTATGGATACATGAAATGGATACATATAAGAAAAATAAAAAAGAAACAATAGGACAGGGACGGTAGGCATGCTGGTGAGCTTATGCACGCCCCCAAAGACCTTTTAGGAAAGGGGTGAGGTCAATAGTAGACAGTCTAAGGTTAAAGATTTTGGGGTTTGGGGAAGAAACCAGAGTCAGGTAGAGTATTCCAGACATTGACCACTCTGTTGCTGAAGTTGTATTTCCTGCAATCAAGTTTGGTGTGGGTTACCTTGAGTTTGTATCTATTGTGTGCTTTTGTATTGTTATGGTTGAAGCTGAAGTATTCATTGACAGGTATAACCATTGCAATGTATTATATACTATACTTAAATCGGACCGAAGGCGGCGTAGTTCTAGGGTTTTCTAGGTCTAGAATTTCAAATCTCAGATTCCATCTTGTAGTTAAGTAGGATTAAAAGCAACAATTTTATACGTGGAAGATGTTTTTTTCTAAAAAGAAATAATCAACTATGTAGCTGTCATTTTCTTTAGTAAAATATTGCTTGTCAATACTTATTTTAACCTGTGCAGAAAAGACATGTGACTGCTCAGAATCTTGCAAATGACGAGTGGACTGCAGAAACAATATACTTACAGTACAAGAAACTGCTGGATCTCCTTTCATGTCTTCTAAGCTACTTTCTAATTGGCTTCAATTATTTATTATAAGAAAAGTACATTTCCCATAATTACCTAAAGGTGATTCAAAACTGTCACGCTGCTATGAAGGAAAAAAAACAAAAACCAGGCACCGTATTTTAATCTGGTCCAGCCAGTCTTTGAAGAATTTCCATGTCTCTCAACATATCCTATTAAAAATGTAGCATATATGGTGTTATTGCATGGGGAATTATTATTATTTTAACAACCTAAAGTTTTTGGCAATTCAAAATGCCCAGGCTTTAAAGTCCAAGGCACTATACATATGTACTTGTACTAGGGTATGAAATAAGTATCACAGAGGGACGTACTAAAAGTTTGTTTCCATATTTAGATAATCTGATATGAGTTATCTCTTAATTTAATTCTTTAAATTTGTTTATAAAATCAGAATTAAGCTGAATTGCAAAATATAGGATTAAAAAACCTGCCCTTTTAAAGAAGATAAAACTATATTCACCAAGCATATGTGTTCCTACTATTATCTATTATATTTATGCAAATCTAAATGCTTATTTTGCAGCTTAGCATACGAATATTTTTGAAAAAGAAAAGACATATATCCAAGGCATAGGTATAGCTGGTATCATGGCTAAGAACATACTTTTGAAGCTCTTACCACTTCTATTATTGTATTGCAATTATTACAATTATTGTAATCCTCCACTCACAGTAGAATTCCCTATGCCTCCAGGCTCGAAATTCTGGACGTGGACAATCTGGAATTGCACCGCCTGCGTCTAATCTAAGCATAGTTCACAAAATTGTCTGCTATTAGGTCTTGCCTGCCAATGACTTCTTCAGCTTCAATCACAATAATACACAGGCAAATAACCAATACAAACTCAAGGTAAACTGCTCCAAACTCATGACTTTAGCAAAAGAGTGGTCAATGTCTGGAACGCCCTACATGACTCCATTGTTACAGCCCCAACCCCTCACAGCTTCAACCTCAAACTTTCTAGCTTCAACCTCACCCCATTCCTAAGAAGTTCTTAAAGGGGGCGTATATAAGTGCACCAGCGTGCCTACCATCCCTGTCTAACTGTCCCCATTTATCTGTATTTACTTCCTTTGTTCTTGTTTATGTTCATACTTGTTATCTTGTACATGTTTGACAAACAAATAAAATAAAATAAATAAAACAATATTCATGCTGTGCTTATAGTATTTTTTGCGTATTCTAGAGAAAGGTCAATTGGCAAATTTACAATCTGCAACAGGGAAGACAACTGTATAGGATCAATTGGACTTAGATGTGCAATCGTCTTATCAATGCTTCAACCATCCCAGCAATTGTTTAGCTGTGTATTTCCCTGTGCAAATTACACAGGAATATCTGTGCAGATGTATCTTTATCTACAGCATTCCTACATTAATTGCCATTAATATGGCATCTTATTCTGCTGTATTATCATACGCCAATAACTTATAGTTGGAATGGAATCGCCCTCAAGACCTGATAACAGCAACAGCAAATGTTCAATTTAAATCAGGGGTCTCCAACCTTGGCAACTTTAAGATTTGTGGACTTCAATTCTCAAAACTGGAGAGCCTGATTTTACTTCAAATTAGCTCACAAACTAAGTCCCCTTCAAAATTCAGATGTGCTGATGTTCACATGGTAATTCAAATCTGTCTCTCCTGACAAAATAAGCATTACTGTACCCAAATGAGCAACAGTATAGGACAAGAATAGTGTAATCCTCCCCTTATACATTGTACATCTTCCTTGCACTGAAATTACGATTTCAGCACCTGGCCTTCACAAGGCTCTAACAGAGCTATTTCACTGAGCTTTACCAGGCACTTTATTTCATTAGGTTACAGCCTTTCTAAAATGACTGATTTTGTCAGACCCTCTTTAGCTGGAGGGCACGCCGATATATTTGCTAGCAAAAGGGTTAATGGATTCAGCCTTAGAAAAATGCACTGCTTTAAAGGCTTATAATATGATGGATAGTGAACCGCACACACACTAGTAAACAGAGGTGAAAAACAAATTAATTGAAAGGTAGAGAGTTTATTGTTTGCTTCCCTTTTGATAGATGGATCTCATTATTTTTCTTGGGTAGACAAAGCCATAACAGTTCACCAAGGAAGGCAAAGTGGCAGTTTCAGGAAACTGCTTACAGATGGACAGCCAGCAGGCTAAAAATATTACTTCTTGTCCACCTCATCAATAAACGAACTCCATGTAGAATGGTAATTCTTCTTTCCTGCTTGCGCTGTCCTTTGTGAGGCAGAAAGGATGTTATTGATAATAGGGGGATGTTCAACAAAATATATACAGTGGCACACACTCATTCGCTAAGGTAAATCCATACTGAGTAGCTATGCAATCTTTTAATTCCATTATTTAAAATGGCAGCAGGCCATTGTTGATGTCTTAAGAGATTGTGCTGATCCTGTATTTGTATTTTGTTGCTAGCTTATTAATGATTAATGGTACAGATTTATTATTTGCCTAAATTTAGATGTTGTGCATTCTATGTTGAAAATACTTATTTTTCCCATGGCCTTATTAATTTCAACCTGCATAATGTTGATAAAGTTTCATAACCATTGTTGCTTTAAAAAAAATTGAAAACTTAAAACAAAAAATGAAGAAAATGAATATAAATTATAATACAAATTATAAAATAAAAAAGATAAAAAAGAAATAAGGCTGTATAGAACAAATTAAAGAAAATGCTTGTTAAAATACTTCCATAGCACTAATATCTTGAAAGATATTTGAATTCTTAAATGGCTAAATGAAATATTTTCCAAAAAAAAAAAGAAATGAAAAGTGTATTGTTAAGTGTTAACAAGGCAGGTGTCTCTAAAAGAAGCAGCTGGAACTTGATGAAACCAAAACAACAGCAGATATTATTAAGCCTGGTGGAACAGTGAAGAACCAATTTGTGTGATCACATGTTTCACAGTTAACCATAAGCTGTTCTTACTGTTCCATCTAAATAAACTTGAAACTCAAAGTACAATTAAAATTAAGTAAACACGTGCTACAGTAAGTGAGACAACCTACAAAGGCTGGATGAGAGCATTAGTCCACTTCTATGTGACTGTGACATTACCTGTTTTACGTTTAAATTTTGGAATGATTTAGATTACAAGACTAATTTTGGATAATAATAATAACGCATAAGGTTTTCCATCCTGTGTTAACAACTGGAGACTCTGCCATATTTAAAATTTTATCCATAACAAATATACAATGAATTCCTTATGGCCAATTATATTTGTGAACTTCAATATATATATTAAAATCACTGGAGATTTAATAAACGATTAAAATGTTTCTTCTTGTGTACAGGACTGGAGCTATAGTGCAACTATTATTTAGGGGATGAAGGAAGATTTTAAAGGAGTATAAACTCTCTCTGTTTAACATCTAAAAAAAAAGCAACTGACCACAAGTGGGGGGAAAAACCTGAAAACCTATACAAAGCTACAACAAATACAAATACACATCTTAAAATATTATAATTTGATGAATATAAATACATCAGTCTACAACTATGCAGCTATGCAGCTATGATTTGGACTGATCCAAAACTAGAAAAAAATAAAATGATAGGTGCCTATTATCACATTGAAGCCCTCTTCTCACAAGCCCTTGACTCACAATAAGTCAAGGAGAAAGCTCATATATTAACAAATTAAAATCAATTTGTATGCTGCCTCAAAAATAGAGGCAAGTGTCGGTGGGTTAGAGATTAAAGAAACAGCAAGCTAAGAAGAATAAACAGATAAACCATAAATAAGGAAATTCAGTAGCACTTTGGAGAAAATAAAGAAAATAAAAAGAAAATGAAGTTTAACCACAATTATAAGATGGAACTTCAATAATAAATCAAACCATAGCCCACCCTACCAGCGCCACAGAGATCTATATTCTAGATCCCTGTGCTGGAATACAGTAGACCAGATTCCCAGAAGGAAGGGGGTGCATTCCAAAGAAATAAGAGGCAGCTTGGACCAGATATTATATGTGAGGGAATGAGGATGAAGATGGCCCTCTCCCTAATAGTTTATCAGAGTATGCAGATAGTAGAGTACTTCAATTTGGCAAAATTCTGTCTAAAAATGTGGAACAATAAAGAATTTAGGTTGGAAGAATCACCATGTATCTTTCCTAGTTTATGAGCCTGATAATCCCTTTACACTTGGGATCTGGGGAGAAACAATTCCTCATATCTTACTGATCAGGTGTAAGTAGGAGAAAGGCAATCCCAAGGATATCTATTACCTAACCACAATGTTTTTAAAGTTAGCAACCATCACCCAGAAGGTTATTCTAACTCAGATTAACTCTATATGTAATTAAATTTAATTAAAAGCAAACTCAGGACTGAATAGTTTTGTAGCCATGAATGTACACCACATAAATATCTTTTCCTTGGCTCAATCTGGAAACTAGAAAATATAGAAACCCTTCCCGGCACAATTAATCTAACAATATTATATACATTGCATTTCCCAGATAAGTAAAGTTGCAAGATATTAAATATTGTCTATCATATTCAATATAGATTGCAGTAATTTTTTAAAAAGATCCATTGAAAGAGAAAGCTAATTTTGGATGTTCTAAATCTCTAGCTAAGGTAAAATAATATTGATCTATCATTTATTACCAGCATCTGATTCTAATGAATCATTTTTAATCTCTTAAAATAAAATCTATGCTATTTCTGATTTGTTTTGTTGCATAATTCATCATGAAATAAATGAAGTATACTGCAGTTTTATATTTTTATCCAATTCTTCTGAAAAAACAAGCAATTGGAAAGGACTGAAATAAACAATAAAGAACACAAAGGCCTCTTTGTTATTGATCCACAATAAATGCAATTGATTTAGTCAATTTGCAGACAATTAACTACTTTTCTAATGAGAGTCCAAATGTGACAGAGCATTAAACAAGGATTAAACCTATCCAAGATTTATTTTTGAATATTAGGAAGCCAGGGAAAGTTAAATTTGTCAAAATTGATGAAAAAGAAACTATAATAATACCAGTCTTAATGGCAGATTGGCACAGGAGGAAGAAAAATGTCTGCATCTTGAATTTATTATACATCTTCTACCAATTTGATGCCCCCCCCCAATTCTAGCTATGTTGTCATGTTCTTATTTTTGTACTGGTTTTGTTTTATATTGTAGTTTTTTAATGTGAGCTAACAAAAATCATTTTTATTGTAGTAGCATAGAAATACAGTATGTTAAAAAACAATTAAATAATAAAAAAGAAAAGCAATTTAAATGAAAGAAAAGCATTCAAAGGAAACCTGGCCATCATTTTGTTGTTGTTGTTGTTGTTGTTGTTGTTGAGTCACTAAGTCCTGTCTGACTCTTCATGACCTCATATAGACCATAGCATGCCAGGCTCCCTAGAAAAAAACAGAACTCAATGCCTTCTCTATGAACGGTGCAAAGTAGGTGTAGAGGTTTGTACACCCTTTAAGTGCTATAGTTTTGTTCTTTTATCAACTGTCTCAAAGAAAGACAAGTTTACCTGAAATTCAAAGTACAAATGGAACTGCGAGAAATGCAGGATGAATGGTGTCAGAAGATTGATCAGAAATGACTGAAAAAACACTGGGCTGAATACTTTTCCAACTTAATCAGCCATCCGTAGTTGATTCTGATATCTTACACCAGATTCCTCAGCTGCCAGTCTTGGTTGTCCTAGACCTGCCTCCCTCTACTCACGATATCAAGAAAGTGACAGGGCAAGATTGTATTCTCCTGAGACCTACAAAGCATGAGACCCAAATGCATTCCAAAACATTGAGCAAAGCAGACCTTGAAAACTACAGAACTATCTCACTGCTATCCACTACAGGTGAGATCTTTGCCTAAATTCTCTTGAACAGATTGGTCATTATCTTGGAAAGGAATCTCTCAGAAGAGCAATGTGGTTTCTGGTTCAGAATGAAGTTGTGATGACCCAGAGCTAGGCATGGAAACAGCCAGAATGAAGGCTTAACTCCCCTTTATTGTTCCAACTTTCCCTCAAAAATCCCACTGTTCACTGCAAGTCCAGGTGCCAACCTCTAACCACGTACCTCCAATAGGTCCTGACTACTATTAATCCAGAGGAGCAGCACAGTTCTGAGAGCAGCCGCAGGCCAAGGAATTTGGCTTCAGAGAGTTCTTGCCACAGGAATAATTCCCTGAGGCTGCAGCACTACCCGAGTATAACTGTGTCACTGCAACTTCATACATAGTCCTCTGCTGATCCTGCTTCTCCATTCTCTTTGCTTGGGGATCAGAGGGGGAGGTAATTACTTGTCACCTGAGCTCCGTCGCTCTTCTGCTCCACTGCCTGCCCTGTCCTCCCATCTCACCTGCACTCCCTCCCCCTCACTGGTGACCCTTCCTAGGCCCCAGGGACCCAGGACTGTCTTGTCCTGCTCCTCCGATCATTCCTCCATTGGCCCTAGTTCTGTCATGTTTTTCTCCTTGGACTCAGGCTCCGATGGGGCCATGACAGGAGTACAGCAGATATGATACCATGTTTCTCCAACAATACGTGCCCCCAATAGGAAGGCCCAGCATGTTTTCTAGGCATAAGGTGAAATTAAGCCCCTCCCCCAAAATTTAGGCCTATTTTAAAACATGCAAAATTATGGGGGAGAAGGGCAGAGGGGAACTTGCTGTTAGGAGCATCCTGTGGGCAGCCATGCCTCACCACCAACCGTTCCTAACGGCCAATCATGGAAGAATGTGGAGAGCTCCCTAACCCTGACAAGCACCTTTGCTGCAGACTCAGGTATGGTGCTGGCTATAGGCTGGGTCAGCAGGAGGGTAGTGGTGGGGCACTTTACATCACGGGACCTTCGGCACCCACCACTGCCGCTTTCACTGCCATTGCTTTCCCTTCTTCCTTTGCCACAGCTTATGCTGCATTTGGAGTGCTGCCATTGGTCAAGACGTAGAGGACAGAGATCATGCTGGACATCATGGCGGTAGTGGAGAAGTGGCTCTTCCAGCAGGTGGAGGAACGGTTCGAGCACATTCCTCTACCAGCAGCGTTTCAGCCGCTTCTCTGGTAGGGGAGCCGCTTCCATAGCTTCCAAGGTTCCTGCCAGTGGTGGCACCTCTCTCGCTAACACTGTCTCCAACAACAGCAGCAGCAGTGGTAGGACAGACCCTGCTGCCGACGAGAACCACCTGCCCTCCTGCAGGAGCATCACTTTGCTTGATAGCAGCTGCGTCAGCAACATCCTGAAAGTCGGTGAGTCATTTGGGCTTCAGTGGGTGGAAGTGGCGGTGGGAGGGTGATGCCATCATTTCTCTCCCCCCCACCATGTCTTGCTTTGCTTCCCACCCTAGAGCTTCAGGTCATGGTCTCATCACCTGCACAGTCAGGCGCTCTCCCCTTGCTCCAACTGCCCAAACCCACGCTCCCCTTCTTTTAAGTTTTCTTTATTCTCATTCCCTCTGTCAGTTCCCTAGGAATACAGACTGGCTGGGCAGCTTCCTCCCCCCCAGTAGTTTTAAAAAGGGAACCATCTATCCATTTTGCCCTTCGAGCAGAGGCAAACCTTCCAATCCAAACATAAGAGAAAGGGAATCATCCTACAGACCCTTAGCACCCCCTTAGCAGTATGAATTAATGAATGAATCAGCAGGAGAATCCTCTGGGAAGCTTGACAGGGAAAGAAGGAAGGGGAAGGGAGAGAGGGAAGAGTGTCTTTGGGATTTGCCTGGAAAAATCCAGAAGGTGGATTTCCATCCTATTTCTGTCCTTCAAGGCGATGAAGGTGGGGAGTGCAATAAAGGGGGTCCTAAGGGTCTGTAAGATGATTCCCTTTCTCTTATGTTTGGATTGGAAGGTTTGCCTCTGCTCGAAGGGCAAAATGGATAAATGGTTCCCTTTTTAAAGCTATCGGGGGATGGGGGGTGGAGAGGAAGCTGCCCAGCCAGTCTGTATTCCTAGGGAACTGACGGAGGGAATGAGAATAAAGAAGGGGAGGTCTACTGGGGGGTTTCAGGCAGCTGGAGCAAGAGGAGAGTGCCCGACCGTGCAGGTGACGAGACCATGACCCAAAGCTTTGGGGCGGGAAGCTTCCACACACCAAAGCCCAAATGACTCACCGACTTGCAGGACATTGCCGACACAGCCGCCATCAAGCAAAGTGATGCCCCTGCGGAAGGGCCGGTGGTTCTCATTGGCAGCGGAGTCTGTCCCACCACTGCTGCTGCTGTTGTTGGAGACGGCGCTGGTGAAAGAGACACTACTGCCGGCGGGAACCGTGGAAGCTACAGAGGTGGCTCCCCCACATGAGAAGCAACTGAAACACTGCCGGTGGAGGAATGCGCTCAAACTGTTCCTCCACCCACTGGAAGGGCCACTTCTCCAATACTGCCGTGATGTCCAGCAGGGACTCCGGTTTCTCCATCTTGCCCAATGGCAGCACTCTGAATGCGGCATAAGCTGCAGCAAGAGCAGAAGGAAAAGCAACGCTAGCGGAGGAAGCGACAGCAGCAGGTGCCATTGGTCCCGTGATGCAAAGTGCCCCACTGCCACTGAGGCTGACATCATGTCACCACTGCCCACCCGCTGACCCAGCCTGCAGCCAGCACCATACCCGGGTCTGCAGCAAAGGTGCTTGGCAGGGGTAGGAAGCTCTCCGTGCTCCGCCATGATCAGCCGTTAGGAGCATCTGGTGGCGAGGCATGGCTGCCCATGAGGCACTCTAGGCGAGGATGCATGGGGGGGAATTAATTCACACCCGAATAGACAGACTAGCCATTTTTCGGGGGTCAAAAGAAAATAAGGCCCGGAGGGTAGAGCTGATATCGTGACAATACGGCATGCAATCTCGGAGCTCTAAGATTGCAGCCGATATCTTTGCCCCTGGACGGTCCAAACGGACCTAAACCATCCCAAAGAGACGGCGAAAGTGAAGGGCGCGTCCTGTAGATCCCAGGGATACCGCAAAGTCCCTGGTTGATCCAGGAGAAGCCCTTCTTGCCAGCGGCAGAGAGGCAGCCATTAAAGCTGCTGAAGTTGGGACAGCTCCGAAACAGAACAGACTGGAAAGAGAAAGTGTGTCGGTTTGGTGAGAACTTTTTTTAAATTATTATTCTAAGACTTAAAAGGACACCCTAAAGAAAAGAAAAAATCTGTAAAAGTTTTGACAGAACTGAATAAGCGGCGGTTTTTAAACAAAAGCGTCAAAGGCTTGGTTTTTGTTTTTGTTTTCTTATTACTGGACTTCTATCGTGATTTTGCATTTGCGAACTGGACTGGTTCCGTTGCTATTTACATCTATTTTTTCTTCTCTATTTTGATTTTGCAACATTTTAGGTTAGAGACTCCCTTTAGCTATTTTTTCTTTTATATATATATATATATACTTTCTTTTTTTTAAACTTCTATTACATTTTGTCTGGGAAAGGACGGGGAAAGTGAGAGTAAAGAAACTTTGTAACACTGCCAACTAGAGGCTTGAAAATGTTTTAGACGAAGCTGTGAAAGCTGAGAAAGAAAGATTAGAGACTCCCTTTCAAGGACACTGTAACATGATAAGATAGAGGGAAGAGCACGGGAGAGTGTTATTGCAGGTGTTCTTCTGGATTTATATCAACAATTGAAGCTTGGTTTTGAAGTTGTGGAGAAGAGAGCCTTGGATAATTAAATAAAGGGCAGTGTGTTCTTTTTAATTTTTTAAAATTGTGCTACCTCTCCTTACCAGCTTTACTGTACTCTTTTTTTTTAAAAAAAACTTTATTTTGGTAATATTTCCATTTTTGCTTTTTATTTTAAAGGGAAAGCCTCAAAAAAAATTTCTTTTTTCTTTTCCCTTCTTCTTTGGGTTTTTTGTCTTTCCATTCATTCTTTTGGTTCATTTTTATGTTTTTTTTTAATTTGAGACCTCTCAATTGGATTAAGGTGTTGAAGAACCTGAAGATTTTTTTCTTTTTCTTTGTTTTTTCTTTTTCTTTTTTGTCTCTTCTCTTCCTTTTTACTTAATTATTGATTAGATTAAGGTTTAGATGACCCTGAAGAAATTTTCTCTCCTCTTTTTTAAAAATTATTTTTGGGCTTTTTTATCATTTTTATTTTTCACCTTGGATTATAATTCACTACCTCATAATTGGATTAAGGTTCAGAAGAACCTGAAGATTTTGAATTGTTTAAAATGAACAGGAAATTTATAGCTTCTGGCTCTTCAACTTCTACTTCCGCCTCCCCACCATCCGGAGGACAATGTTCAATCCAGACAATGTTAAAGCAAGATAAAGAACAAGAGAAAGTGACTCTACAAATGATTATACAAGGAATCCAAGAACTTAAAACAAAATCAGATACTATTGAAAAGAGAATAGAGAAAACTGATGAAAAAGTCGAGAATATTCAACAAATGATGGTGAAGTATGATGAGAGATTCCAAAAAACTGAAGAAGAAGATAAATAAAGAGACAAGAAGATTGGAGATATTGATACCAGATTAGCAGTGGTTGAACAAAATAAAAGTGGGATGCTGAAATGGGAGATGGACAGATCAGAATTTTATCTCAGATTTCAAAACATAGAGGAAGAAAAAGGACAAAATTTAGCTGAGATAATGATAGAAATACTGGCTGAAGCTTTAGAAATAACAAAAGAGAAGATGATGGATGGAGTAGATGAGGTATATCGAGTTTTTACAAGATATGCGATGAGAAATAACCTACCAAGTGAAGTTCATATCAGATTTACAAAAAAAGGCCATCAAAACACAAATATTACAAGTGGCAAGAGAGAAAACGTTGAAATACAAAGGCAAGGAGATGGTGGTCTTAAAACAAATACCCAGAAAAGTGAGAGAGATGAGAAGAGAATACCAATTCTTGACCAAAATGTTACTGAAAAAAGAGGTGAATTATAGATGGCTAATTCCAGAAGGTTTAATGTTTACGTGGCAAGAACAGCGACAGAGAATTGATTCAATCGAGAAAGCAGAATTATTTTACGCAGAATTCTTTGGAAGGAGAGAGGAAGAGGCAGAAAAAGAGATCTCTTTAATTGAATTCCAAGAGGACCAAATGGGGACTGAAAAAGAAGAAGGCGCAGTAGGTAGACAGGTGGAAACCAAAGAACAACGTGAACCAAGATCTACGAGAGCTGCCAAACCCAACTACAAAGCATAATCATGGAAGAGAAAAAACTGATTACAATGAATATAAATGGACTCAATTCAGCTGCTAAAAGAAGGAAAATTTTTCATAAATTAGAGAAATTAAAATTTGACATAATTTGTCTACAAGAAGTACATATTAAAAAACAATATGAACAGCTGTTGGTACAGCCAAAATTAGGGAAAATATTTACTTCTTTGACTCAATGTAAGAAAAGAGGAGTGGTTTTATATATCAAAGAGACCATCTCAGCAAATTTGATTCATACTGATGAAGATGGAAGAGTATTAATGGTGGAAATAATGGACAATAATATGAAAACACTCCTGATTGCAATTTGCGCTCCGAATGATAAACAAGAAGAATTTTATAAAAAATTACACATGAAATTAATTGAACTGGACTATGTTAACATAGTTATGATGGGAGATTTCAATGGAATTGTAGACAACAAATTGAACTATACAGCAGCAACAACAAAGCAAAACAGAAAGACTCTCCCTAAATCCTTTTTAAAAATGATATATGAAATAAATTTAAAAGATATATGGAGAGAAAGAAATGCTAAAACCAAACAATACACTTTTTACTCAAATAGACATTTATCATGGTCCAGAATAGATATGATCTGGATCTCAACAGAACTAATATCTAATATTCAAGAAGCAAATATTGAAACAAGTACTTGGGCAGACCACAATCCAGTGACAATTAAGTGGAAAGGACAACAAAGAAGATCAAGATGGATGTTAAATAATACTATTTTAAAGGAAAAGGACTTCACACAGCGGATGGAGAAAGAATTGGCCTTTTTCTTTAGAGAAAATAAAAAAGGATACTTCAATTCAGAATGTATGGGACACAATGAAGGCATATGCTAGAGGCTTGATAATAGACTACACAAGGAAAAGGAACATCAGGAAAAGGCAAGCCACTAAAGCTTTAGAAGATGAGCATAAAAGACTTGAAAAAGAGCTACAGAAAAAGCCACAGAGAAAGGACATTAAGCTAAAATTAGATATAATTAAACACAAAATGGGTCAAATAGAGAAAGAAGAATTAGTACAGAAAATCAGAAGTGCAAAACAGAACTATTTTGAAGATGCAAACAAACCAGGTAGATGGTTAGCATATAAATTGAGAAAGGAGAAAGAATCAAGGAAAATATTGCAGTTAATAGATGACCAAGGTCAAGTCTGCCACGGCAATAAAGAGAAGAAAGAAATTATTCGAGACTTTTATGGGAAATTATATAAGTAAGAAAATTTTGATGAGGAAAGAGTCAAACAGTATTTACAGAATGCTAATATACCTAAGATACCTAAAGAGACTGAAAAAATGTTAGAAAGCAACATAACAATGATGGAATTAACTGAAGCACTTAAGAAGCAAAATAATGGAAAGGCACCAGGCCCAGATGGACTACCAGCAGAATTTTATAAAACATTACAAGAATCGTTGAACCTTCCATTACTAGAAGTCATGAATGAAGTTATGTTAAAGAAGAAGATACCTAAAACATGGTCAGAAGCCTATATTACACTCATTCCAAAAGAAGAGGCTGACCCATTGCAAATTAAGAATTATACACCTATTTCCTTACTAAATGCAGATTATAAAATTTTCGCTTCAATATTGGCAGAAAGACTTAAAAAATATCTAAACAACTTTATTCATCCTGATCAAAATGGATTTCTGCCAAAGAAACAAATTAAAGATAATATGACAGTAATTTTGGACACCCTGGAATATTAAGAGGCACACCCCGAAAAACAAATGGCTTTGATATTCTTAGATGCACAAAAGGCATTTGATAATGTGAATTGGAGATTCATGTTATTGTTATTGGAACAGATGGGTTTCGCCAGAAAATTTATTCAAGCAATAGAAGCCATATACCACAAGCAAACGGCAAAGGTAATGATAGAGGGAGAATTGACAGATCCCATCAATTTAAGAAAAGGTACAAGACAAGGATGCCCACTATCACCTTTGTTATTTATATTAACTTTGGAACTGTTAAACAGAAATATTAGGGACGAAAAGAGTATAAAAGGAATGAAAATTAAAAAGGAAGAATTTAAATTGCAAGCCTTTGCGGATGACCTGGCTTTTATTTTAGAAGATCCTTTAGAAACAGCACCAAAATTATTGGAAATGATAGAGGCATATGGCAAAGTGGTTGGTTTGAAAATAAATAAAGATAAAACAAAGATCTTGACAAAGAATATGCTATTAAGACAAAAAGAAGAATTGGCAGACCTATTGAAAATTCAAGTCACAAATAAGATCAAGTATTTGGGGATACATTTGACAGCAAGATGTAGTACATTAAAAGAGGACAATTACACCAAAATTAAACAGCAGATAGCGTCAGACTTGATGAAATGGGAAAATCTACAATTGTCATTAATAGGGAGAATTTCAACAATCAAGATGAATATTTTACCCAGAATTTTATAGTTGTTTCAAACAATACCAATTAGGCTTGGAAAGGATTATTTTGAAGATTTAAATAAAATTGTGCTGAAATATATATGGCAAGGTAAGAAAGCGAGAATAAAATTAAAACTCTTGCAAGATGCTAGAATTAGAGGAGGATTTAGTTTGCCTAATTGGGAGTTGTACTACCAAGCAACAAATTTGATGTGGGCTAAGGAATGGATAACATTAAGGAATATTAGATTGTTGACATTAGAAGGACATGATTTGTTGTTGGGGTGGCATGCTTTTCTATGGTATAAGGGAACCAAAACACAGGGCTATTTTAGAAGACATCATATACGGGAGTCTCTGTGGTTAAATTGAGAGAAGATCAAAAGACAATGTTATTTGAAAATTCCAGTCTGGTTATCGACTATTGAAACTTTTTCCTATCCTATAATATACAAAAAGGAACAAACAGTTAGATATGGGGAAATTTTGAATGAAAAGGGTGAACTTAAATCTACGCAAAAACTAGAGGAACAAGGTATAAAGATGAATTGGTTTTCATATGCACAAATACATTCAAGGTATGATAAAGATTTTAAAACAGAAAGTTTTTATGATAAATTGACTGACTTAGATAAGATCTTGACAGGTACTGATGAAAAGGTGATTAAAAGACTATAAGGATATCTATTAGAAATTAAACTAGAAGAAGAACAAGTCAAAGAAACTATGATTGCTTGGGGGAAGAATTTTGGATATGGGATTGATTTAGAGAAATGGCAAAAACTGTGGTCTCAAAATTATAAAATGACAACGTCAACAGCATTTAAAGAAAATTTGTGTAAGATGTTTTACAGGTGGCATTTTCCCCTGACAAGAATAGCAAGAATGTTTAAGAATAAATCCGAAAAATGTTGGAAATGTCATCAGATACCTGGCTCATATTACCATATGTGGTGGACTTGTGTGGACGCTAGAAAATACTGGACTAAAATCCACATGTGGTTGGAAAAAATGTCAAAAAAACATATAGATTTGAAACCAGAGATATTTTTATTGGGAATTTTACCTGATATATACAGTAAAGATTTAAAATATTTGATTGTAAATGTATTAACAGCGGCTAGGATTGTATTTGCTAAAAACTGGAAAAATGAGAAAATACCATCACAGGAGGAAACTATTAACAAAATATTGGAATGTGCTGAAATGAGTAGATTGACATTTGAAATTAGAGAACAAGAGGATAAACAATTTCACAAAATTTGGGACCTTTTCTATCAATGGTTAGATAATAAAATAAAATAATGGAATATGTAGAATTTTAGAAAATAATGAATATACAAAGATGTATTTCTTTTCTTTTTTTATTATTATATCTATAAAGTGTTTTCAGGATAGATTTGGGAGGATTATATGAATTGTTATAAAATAAACTAAGTAAATTATAGTTATCTCGCAAGGTATGAATGAACAAAATTATAGTCAAATGATTGATTAATAATGATACTAGGGTATTCAATTTTTGATTGATGATATGCATTATTATGCAATGTAACTGTAATTGAGACTATGAAATGGATGCACAAAAAAATTGTAAACCAACCGACACACTGCTTGTACATTTACAGAAGAAAATTGGATGTTTTTATGTTTTGTTTGTTTTTGTTTGTCTTTAAAAACCAATAAAATTTACAAAGAAAAAGAAAAAAAAGAAAATAAGGCCCGGCCTTATTTTCTGAGAAATACGGTATTTGCCATGAGGCAAGTCCAGAAGAAGTGCATCTAGTAGAACAAGTCTCTTTCCTCTGTCTTCACTGACCTGACAAAGGCATTTGACATTTGAAACAGGGTGGCTTTCTGCATCATCCTGAGATGTTATGGAAATCCAGGAAATTCATGAACTCCATAACACGAGTTGTTTACTACAGTGTTACATCAGCTGTATTTGTCTTTTCCAATGGAATAAAACAGTGCTAACACTGGTCCTATTCAATCTGTTCTTTGCTGGAATGTTGTCCATATCTGTCCAGGATGTGTCCAAGATCTGAAGGAGGGAATGTACATTGAGTAACAATTGACAGCTCTCTCTTTGACCTTCGCTGCTTGAATACACAGAGTATCAGAGTACCAAGCTGGAGGTCTGAGATTATGAGAAATCCACCACCACTGATTCCTCGTTATCAGAAGCCAGATGAGAAGAATGGGACATGTTATCAGAATGAATAACTGCCATATGCTTCAACAATTGCTCACCAGTGTACTGATGTCTGGGAAGAGACCTCAAGGTCAACCATGCAAGCACTACAAAGACACTATAAAAGAAACTTTTCACCAGTGATTCTCAACCTGTGATATATCGACCTTGGGGGTCCATGATGTCACAGGAGATCCACGAAGGCTTAAAGAAATGCTATGATTTAAATCTTGGATTAGGTCTTGGTGGTCTGTGGCCATGTCTTGTGACCACAGAAGGTATTTAGAGGGGCTCTGTAGTGAAGAAAAAGCTGAGAACCACTGCTCTATACTACTTTGCTACCAGCCAAAGATAGAAGCTGCAGCTGTTGATCAAACCCATTGGTGAGCTCCTGTGCTATAAAGCCTCCGTTGGCTTTGAAGTCAGGTGCCACTAAAAACTGATATAAAGCCATAAATGGTTTCATAGAATAAGTCACAGAGACTACAACAATGGACTTCCAGTGTTCCCGCTGTACTTCCACATTGGGACTGCTGAGTGTTCACATATGAACTGCACAAGAGTGTCTTCTTCAAATCCAAAATATTACTATATATGTTAACAGGAACAAAAGATTACTGACTTCTTAAAAGCCTAAAATTAGCTAGGTGAAACCAATTCCATAAATAAGCAGATATTTTGACCAGTTTTATCTCTAAGGGTATGACCGTTGAATTCTCTTCTTTCTACCGTTAGCTTTTCTAAGAAGCTGTCTGAACATTTGAAAATGAAGATAATTCATTATACAAAGCAATGAATGACTATGGGGGAAGAGGTCTCTGAAATACTTCTGGCTTGCAGTCTACCATTGTGTGAAGTATTGTTAAGAATAAAAATTACATGAAACTGTTAAAGTCAGGCAATATGTGGAAGATTAAGAAAAAATTCTGCTACACTTGCATAAAAAATGGACAGAGCCACAGATCACTGCAAATGACCATCTGAAAAAAAAAAAAACTGATGATGGACTGGTTTCCACAGAACATTGTCATTTATATTTTAAAAAAATGATCTTAATGAGATTGCTGTACCCCAATGTTCCTTATGAATTAACCTTGTATATAATGCTTCACCCCAATAATCCCTAGAGTAGAAACTCTCTACTTCCTACCCTACTCTGGGTTGCAGCTGATAGAACAGCTGAATAATGAGGTTAGACAAAATGTTCCATTCTGACAACTATCCCATTTAGATTATTCCCCGTGTCCTGAGCTGGAGTGTCCAAAATGTTTATGCTATGAGACTTAAACTTGCCTTCCCTGAGTAAGAATGCAGTCCAGAAATTAACATATCCATTAATTGAATGATAATTATGGCTTGTCGAAAATAATCTGGAACAGGACCATATAAGTAGTCACATAGTAAACTTGTTTTTTGGGGGGGAAAGAGAGCGGTCAAGGTATTTTTGAAATTAGAGGACATTTCCATAAATCCTTCATTATGATCAGGTCACTGTCTGTCCTTGGAGTTCTCCCTGTCTGTGACTCACTATAAGAGAAAAAACAGAGCTGTTTCATCAAATTTCCCCCAGGTACCTGATAGACCAGGACAGATTTCAAAGGATGCCTAGGAGATCTCCTGAACCTTTGGTGGGTAGTTCTGTGGTGAGCCTTTTTGACCTAAGACATCTAAGATGATACGGGTCTTGTCAGATTTGTCATTGAGCATCCTCTCCCTGTTTGCTGACCCAAGGAAATTCTTTGGTTACTGAGGAGCTCTGGGAGATAAAATGACAAAGGACACCATAAAGCAGCCCTCTGGGATAGAACAAAGAAGAAATGTGACCCAAATATGGATAAAAGTTCATAATTGAGCATACACAATAACAGCAAGCTTGATCTCAAGAGATTTACTATCCATAAATTAAACTGCACTATTTCCCCTTTTAATGTGGTTTTTTTAAAATACCTTTATTCTTGTCCTTTAGGGTGGGTATGTTTTATGAGACAAATTTGTCCACCTGCCAATGTAATCAAGTATATCTTCTAGAGTCCTCTACTACTTCTACAGATTATATTGTGAAGATGAATTGCTCATGCTCAGTAGATAAAATATGGCAGGAAATTCTACATTTAATTTTGTGCACCTCTTCATTGGCTTCCATTATTCTTTTCACTAAAGGGTAAATTATTTGGAAGAGAGCAAAGACTCCTTCCTTCAAGTTTATTTGCATACATGTGATCAAGATTTAGTGTTCAGGACCAGTGAAGAAATTTCTTTGGAGATTCCTAATCAACCTTGGCAATATATTCTGATGAAAATCTATTCATCTCTGAAGCTTTCCAACATTAAAAATGTATCACTTCTTATACTAGGAAGTAATAAAACCATAAACTTTTCCAAATAAGATGGATTCTGAGAAGAGACCCAAGGCCTGTCTTATAAAATGCAGATTATATTCAATTTATGATGTGATTATTCCATATAATGACCTATTTGCTTTACTTATGGTTCTTTCCCACATAAATATAACTCTTAAATAAAGAAGACCTCCTGTTGTACCTCAGCACATTAATTTCATTGCTTATGCTCTTTGATTCATCATTTAGGTAGATTTGAATAATTTTCACCGTGCAACTAAATCGCTTCTGGATGACACAGTAAGCGGTCTGAAAAATAAATTGCTCATATGGGGAATTACATTTAAAATCTTCACCTTGTTTTGTAGCAAGAAAGGTAAAAAAAAATGGAGTTTAATGTGAGCAAGATTCAGTTCAGATAACTAAAAGGGATCAATTCTTAAACAAGAAATAACAAGAAAGGGTTTTTGCCAGGTTTTTCTTCCAGAGTTCCCAGCATGTTTTAGGATATCAAAATGTCCTATTCCAGGTAAATAAGGTATGTGCCAAAACCTCCCTTACAGCATTGTTCTATTAGAAATTCTAATATATTTTGGATAAAGTTCTAATTTTAATTTTTCTGGAGAAAAGCTCTGGATCTTTGTTCCACAACGATCAAACATTTCATAAATGCAGCATTCTCCTATCAAAGACTTTCCATGCTTAAAAAAAAAAAAAAAGTGGACTTGTGGAATGTCTCCTTCTCATACCTGACAGGAATGAGTGACAACATCCTTTTTTAAAAATAATAAGTTCAGACCAGAGCTGGAAACCTGGGAAATTGAGGATCAGATTCAGACCTTCTTGGAACTTGGGGAAATTCTAAATTTATTCACTGTGGTTGTGTCTATCAAAACCAGATTCCATGGTTGTGATTCTTTTTCATCAACATTGGCCACAAAGTCACTGTGTGACTTTGGGCCAATCATTTTTCTAAGCTTTGGGAAGAAGGCAAGGGCAAATCACTTTTGAAAAATGTAACCAAGAAAATTGCAGGGGGAGTCACAGAAGTCAAAGTGATATGAACTGATCTCAGTTGATTGAAAAATTCAAGACTGTTGACCTCAAACAATGTTTTGAAATCTATTGTTTTAATTTTATGTTTACATTCTGACAAACAGAAATATGATACTAGTTTTTACTTTGTGATCTTTGTGGTTGCACAGTCTGCTGTGTAGATAAAAATAAAAACAAATAACAAATTGACAAAAAATCATAATACTATTATTAGTAGCATGTTTATGTAATCCCTAAATATGACTGTTAGCTTGATACACATGAAACCTACTGAACAGCACAGAATGAATATAAAGCAAGCAATTTTTTTTAACAACACTAGCAACATGCTAGACCAAAATCCTAAGATGTGTTTCTAGAACCAAAAAACTTTGGAATGTGAAAGTCCTGATGTTAATGAACATTACGTTGATATTGGGACTAGGTGTCGGGCTCATGCTGGAGACGTTCTGGGAGCCCGACACTCAGGAGTGCTTGTCCTTCGAGTCTGCTCCTCGCTTGCCAGCTGGTGAACATGTTTGCAACCAGCTGTTCGGCGTAGAAGGAGGATCGACAACGTGCAGAGAGGCTTGGTAACCATGGACATGTCTGCTATTCTGCATTGTTAGAGCAATGGAGCTTCTGGCTGGGTGGTGGGGTTGTAGGTGATGGGTTTGTTGACATTAGGCATACGTAGATGCGGGGTAGAGGTGAGGATAATAAAGGATGGGTGTCGGTTAGCTGGGTGGGATTGACAGACAAGTATAATAAGCACTGAGAGGCAGTTGCTCTCAGTGCCAGCTTTATTTGGAATTGATCCAGTGTTGCCTTTTGGGACTGTTGTGAAAATAAACCCTGGTTACTGCGAATTACCATTGTGAGAACTGTGGTTTTTCAGTACAAATCCTCAGATACCCAGTGGGGCTGACATTCTGAAAATTGTTCTGAAAATTGTTCAGAAAATAGTTCTGAAAATCGTTAATTTTTAGTTTTCTATATATCTGTATTTTATTATAAGGTAAGTTGCCTAGAATCTAAAAGTGAGGCAAGATATACATTGTAGTAAGAGAATGAACACCTGCACTGGAAAATGTGGCAAGTGGTGAGGTGCATGATCAATTCAATTGATCAATTCAAGTTGCCTCTTTTGTTTCCACTGCTCTTGCCTTCTAGCAGCTCTGTGCACATGGACACTGGGAACAGGGTCCCCTGGTCCTCTGCTTCACGCTGCTGCCAGACTCAGAAGGCTCCAAAGGCAGCACCCAACTCCCAGATGGTCCTGGCCCCATCCCTGCATCAGATGCAGGACCCTCATCCAAATCATCTCCAGACTCCGTGACTGGTCCCCTTTCTTCCCCACTGTCTGATTCCACTGCCGGCTGCACCGGCTGCCGGCGAACCACAACATGAATAAAGATTATTCTGAAAAATTAAGTTGCATGAACAGAAAACAGGACCTCAGAAAGGGCCTCAGGAGATGGCTTTAGTGTTTACTAAGGTACATATAGTAAGAAACAATCATTCAGGTCACCATTAGGAGTTCCAGCAATTGCAGTATTCTGAATGGAATCCAAAAATGGTTTGGAAGTCACTGAGGGCTCACCTTTTAGGGATTACACTTACCTGCAACTGCCAAGTTCCTAAAAGCCATTTTGAGGAGACCATGTTGCATTTCAAATACCCCTTTTGAGTACTGAATCAAAGTTCCATTCGTTGTGGCTTAAAACTAGCTCTATAATTTAAATTATGGGATATAACTAATATTGGCTAAAATTTTAATAATCACCAGCATTCATGACAAGCCATGATAGCAAAAGGACAATATGGGTATCATGACATAAGTGACATAATTATGCAATTTGTGATAGTTGCATCATAATATGTGATATAAATACAATACAGCTGAAACTCAAAAAATTGGAACATCATGCAAAAGTTCATTTATTTCAGTAATGCAACTTAAAAGGTGAAACTAATATATGAGATAAACTCATTGCATGAAAAGCAAGATAGTTCAAGCTGTGATGTGTCATAATTACAGCTCATGAAAACCCCAAATCCACAATCTCAGAAAATCAGAATATTGTGAAAAGGTTAAATATTCTAGGCTCAAAGTGTCCCACTCTAATCAGCTAATTAAGCCATAACACCTGCAAAGGGTTCCTGAGCCTTTAAATGGTCTCTCAATCTGGTTCAGTAGGAATCACAATCATGGGAAAGACTGCTGACCTGACCGTTGTGCAGAAAACCATCACTGACACCCTCCATAAGGAGGGAAAGCCTCAAAAGGTAATTGCAAAAGAAGTTCGATGTTCCCAAAGTGCTGTATCAAAGCACATTAACAGAAATATGTGGAAGGGAAAAGAGTGGAAGAAAAAGGTACACAAGCAGCAGGGATGACCGCAGCCTGGAGAGGATTGTCAGGAAAAGGCCATTCAAAAGTGTTGGGGACTTTCACAAGAAGTGGACTGAGGCTGGAGTCAGTGCATCAAGAGCCACCACACACAGACAGATCCTGGACATGTTTTATTCCTCTTGTCAAGCCGCTCCTGAACAACAAACAACATCAGAAGTGTCTTACCTGGGCTAAAGAAAAACAGAACTAGTCTGTTGCTCAGTGGTCCAAAGTCCTCTTTTCTGATGAGAGCAACTTTTGCATCTCATTTGGAAACCAAGGACCCAGAGTCTGGAGGAAGAATGGAGAGGCACACACTGCAAGATGCTTGAAGTCCAGTGTGAAGTTTCCACAGTCTGTGTTGATTTGGGGAGCCATGTCATCTGCTGGTGTTGGTCCACTGTGCTTCATTAAGTCCAGGGTCAATGCAGTGGAGATACCAGGAGATTTTGGAGCACTTCATGCTTCTTTCCACAGACGAGCTTTATGGGGATGCTGACTTCATTTTCCAGCAGGACTTGGCACCTGCCACACTGCCAAAAGCCCCAAAACCTGGTTCAATGACTGTGGGATTACTGTGCTTGATTGGCCAGCAAACTCGCCTGACCTGAACTCCATAGAGAATCTATGGGGCATTGCCAAGAGAAAGATGAGAGACATGAGACCAAACAATGCAGAAGAGCTGAAGGCCACTATTGAAGCATCCTGGTTTTCCATAATTCGTCAGCAGTGCCACAAGCTGATAGCTTCCATGCCACGCCACATTGAGCCAGTAATTGCTGCAAAAGGGGCCCAAACCAAGTACTGAGTACATATGCATGCTTATACTTTTCAGAGGTCTGATATTGTTCTATGTACAATCCTTGTTTTATTGATTGCATGTAATATTCTAATTTTCTGAGATTGTGGATTTGGGGTTTTCATGAGCTGTAAGCCATCATCATCATCACAATTATGACAAATCATGGCTTGAACTATCTTGCTTTGCATGTAATGAGTCTACCTCATATATTAGTTTCACCTTTTAAGTTGCATTACTGAAATAAATGAACTTTTGCATGATATTCTAATTTTTTGAGTTTTACCTGTATGTCATGTCACTTATATAGGTTAGATTATAACACATTTCATCATTGGCTACCTTTTCCCTTGCCTTTGCACTTGTTTTCAATGGATCTCTGCCATGGCCAATCCTCTGGAAGAGTTTTATTTTACCTTATAAAAAGTAAACTGAAGGGTATATGAATAACTGTCAATTCACTTCTCAATTCCTGATTTACAGGGGCTGTAAAGGGCTACTAAATAATAGATATTGGATATTGAATTTCAGAAAGGCTGAAGCGCAGACAAGTTTATTATCACTGAAGTATTTATTTTAGCTCACACTGTAAGAATAGCTTTAGTGCAGTTCAATCTTTTTACTCTTGGCCGCATTGAACAAGAAAATTAGTAATATCCCTATTCATCAATGTGTGTGTGTGTGTGAGAGAGAGAGAGAGAGAGAGAAAGAGAAAGAAAGAGAGAGAGAGAGAGAATAGTCAATCATATATTACTTTTTAAAATATTGTTCATGTTATCTGTATTATTTCTTCTTTAGTATTACCTCCTTCTTCCAATTTGCAACTTTTACAAAGAGATCAGCAGTGTAAAAGGATGTACATTTTACTTTCTTCCTATTAGATATTGTTTCTGGTGTATTATCTATTGGTTACAAATACATTGTGCAAGTTATTGAAAATAGACTAAAATGTATTTTAGTTTATATTATTTAGTATTCATATTTATTTTCATCTGAATCCAATCATTGCCAGACATATTGTATTACTATTTTCATTGTATATTTGGACCAGATAAAGTGTAGGATAACTGTGGACAGATTTTTCTCTCTTTGACAAGTACACTATTAGACAAATATGGCCTGATGCTATTAAAGGAGAACCATCTTTCCAATGTTATTGTTCATTCAATAATTGTGCTGAAATCAAGATCAATTTCAAGTTATTTAAGTCAACCTACATCCACAAATTGTTGGTTTTCAAATTACGTCCAACTGCAACTGCTGAAAATCGATGAAACAGTAATAATAATAATAATAATAATAATAATAATTATTATTATTATTATTATTATTATTATTATTTTAAAGTGATAAATATAAAAATCTATAGTATAATCTGCAAAGTTATACTAAATAAATGTAAGTTATGAAAAAGCATAACATAAGCAAAAAGCAAGAATACTCCCACAACTTAACAATACTTCCAGAACCAGAAATTGTTTTGATCTGGTTTTGATGTACTTTGTAAACCATTTTTAAAATAAATGCATAAAAAATAAATGCATATAAACCTCTTAATTATGCACCTCTTAATGAACACAATTTGGGTTATAATAATGTAATAATGTAATATAATGTAATAATTTTCCTAGTAAGTATATGGTTTGCTATTATTCTTCATGTGATACAAAAAACGTAAAACAAAAAAACAAAAAACCCTCACATCTTTTCTAAAAAAGAAAAACATGAATTTGGCAAAGTCTGGTCTTAGGGTCTGAAGGCACCCCTTGGAGGTTACTCAAGTGAGTAATTCCATGGACAAAAAAACTAAACATGGCTATAGTTACTTGAACCAGCTTTTCTAGAAACTAGATGACACCCTAAGATAGTCTAGGTTGGGTATCACTAAGGAGGGAGCTTTACAAAGTCACCCAGCATCCCTTTATCTTTAAAACAGTTCAGCTAAGTGAGAAAAAGCATCTAGAAAAGTGTTCTGAATTTCTAACCAGTTTAAAAACAAGACAGTAATTAAGGCATTTGTCTCATTTTAAATGGGTGAAGTAAAATCAGATTTAACCACCCTGATTCACTACCATCATGCATAATAGAAAGGTGTGTGTGTATATATACATATATACATATATACACAAACATTATTTAAATACTGTATCTTTACTATTACCATAGGCATAGGTATACTCTACCAACAGAGTAGGGTACTCTGCACAATAATGTTTAGTTGTGAAAACCACCTATCAATGGGGATTTCTTTAAAAATGTAAGTAAAATGTAATTCAATGAAATCAGTTGCAACATTATAATCATTCTTGCCACGAAAGGACCACTTAGCCTCTTTGTTAAGTCCTTCAACTAAACAAAGGTTACTAGATTACCATTCCTGGTTTTTAAAGCTTTAAAACATGATTCTTGCAATGACTGTGTAGGCAAGAACAGACATGAATAAATACATTGTACAGTGTAAGCCTTTTATACTTTTACAGTAACTGCTAGTCCCCAAACTCCAAAGATTTTCCTAGAATGAAATGTTGGTTTAAGTATTGTTGATATTTAATGCAATTATATGATGAACTAGAGACATCCTGAATGCTCCCTTTAGTTATCAAAAATATCAGCTCATGCATTATGTAGTATAGCACTCTTGTGAAGACAGGATGTAATATTAATAAGATAAATAAATGAAGCATGGGATATAAAAAGAGCAGGCTACAATAATAGAGGAAAAAGAATTTTGGCTGGAATCTTTGTGTATATATTCATTTAAGCCTACAAAGGTTGGATATTTTTTTCAAGGAATAGATCAGAGAGATAGAAATGATGGACACTAAACACAATGGGATCCCTCTTGATATTTTACAAAATAGGTTGTTTTAATGTGCACGTATTTAACTGCCAAGCACCCTGCTGACTGAACCACAGTTTGAATTCCTATTAATAGCTCAAATAAATATGAGGGAGTGCCTATCTCAAGCAAGATCCAGCAAGTGGGAGAATTTTGAGTCCCTTTAATTAAACAATGTCACCTCTGTAGACCTCAGAGATGTATCTCTCTATCGCATTGCCTGGCCTCTGGAATATTTCTGTTCCAAAGCAGAATGGCTCCCATTCTGATGAAATACACTGAAAACCTGACTATTCTCCCAGGCCCTGCAGGGCAGTGGATGATCTCATTAGGGTTTTCTTGTGGAATATGGTTGTGTTCTGTATGTTCTCTGAATGTGTATCAGCCATTTCTTTACAGTACTTCATTGTTCTGGCATCTTAAGTCAATTGAAGCCAGGTAATTAAAGAAAGGAAGGACGAAAGATACACAATCGTCATTGTGTTATTTTTAAGCATATTAATTTTTGGGAAACTGAAAAAAAAAGTTATTTTCAGAAAGTACAACTGTGATGAGCTATTTCTTTTCCATTTGGTTGTGGGTTTTTTTTTTTTAAGGTACTTGTCATTTTGTTATTATCGGTAAAAGAAATAGAGGTTCAATTTGCAGGCACATTGTTTGAAATGGATAAACTTTACAGATAGTCATCAATTACCACCATTTGTTCAGGGACTAAAGCTCTGGTAACACTGAACAAATGCTAATTACACCTGTTCATTGAATTTACACCTGCTGAATGCCTTCACAATCATGCTATCAAAATTTGGATACTTGGCAGTATCACAGGTTCTTTTTAATCTGTACCCAGATTGATTGACTTTAAAGCTCAAAATATCCATCAAAAGCACTGACTCTAGCCAACTAAATTTTTATATCTCACTCTAAGGATTGGAAAGATGTTTTATTGTGGGGAAAAAACCTAAGATGCCAAAGTGAAACATACTAACATATATATGTGAGTTCTTTCTATGTTTATTGTCTTAAAACTATACTGTATTCGCATTATTGTTAACACTAAACAGTAATCGCTATACTATATTCTTCTACTGTTATTACATCTTATTCTATAATGAGGGGTCCTTGATGCTCTTTGAGGATGGTTGTTTTCTTGCAGACTTTTCATTACCCAAACTAGGTAACATCATCAGAGCATCCCACATTTCAACTCCGAGCTACAAATATTATCCTTTATGGTAGCATATACTATTACTTCTACTGCTATGCTACATTATACTCCATTGATAATATATTTTAATCTTTGTTATTATTCTACTACTACTAGTAGTTAACAGCAGTGCTTTTCCTTGTGGACCTTGATCTATAGAAGCAACCCTCCCATTTCCCTCTC
Source organism: Pseudonaja textilis (assembly GCF_049901715.1). Lineage (NCBI taxonomy): Eukaryota > Metazoa > Chordata > Lepidosauria > Squamata > Elapidae > Pseudonaja > Pseudonaja textilis. Next base: position 93,419,985 of record NC_141990.1, read on the forward strand.
TCCCTCCTCCTCCTCTCCTCCTTTTTTTCTAAGACTGGATCTACTAAGCTTCCAAATAGCTGCATTCTCTGTGAAGATTAGGAATTCTGCAACCTGTTGTCTAAAAACACCTGGAGGTGATGCTGTGATAAAAATTTCCAGAAACAGTACACAGAACAATAAAGCAACAAAACAAAATGTGTTATTCCCTCTTCACTTTCCATTCCTCACACACCCCATGAGGTGAGATGAGAATTTTTTGGAGCAGGAAAGAATGAATCTTTTGGAGCCAAAGAAATTCCATTGTGGAATAGATCTTTCTTTACCTGATCTTGTATGGAGATTTGGGAATGATAAAGGAAGTCCTATCAAGTTTTTTTTTTAAGAATTAAATATAAATAAAGAATGTAAGGCAGATCTTGTTTTTGGAAATATTAGTGATATTTAGAGGATTAACTTTAAATTAAATTTAAAATTGGATTAAATTAAAGATGTGCGTTTTTAATTTAAAAAAAATCAAGGCTTTTTTAAAAAATTAGACTTGTATGGCTGTTGATCTTGCAAACACAGTTTAACAAAAATCAATATAAAGAAAACATACCGAAAATATAATTTAAAAAATTTAAAAAACACTCTAGCAAAACTATTCTACATTTACAGTAATAATATTTTAAAATCTAGAAGACTGTTATAATGAGCTATATTAGTAATTCATTTGCTTTTTCACTAATTGCCTTACTAATATATTAATAGTATAACCAGATTATCTATAATTAGGGCTCTGATTGCACTACATTAAGGATAAAAAAGGATTGACACGATGTAGACTAGGCTAATAAACGTTTTGGTAGATATGTACTATATATAAATTCACTAGTGGGAAGCAAATGGGATGGGGGATTTGAAAACATCACCTCTGGCTCTATGCTTTGGAATTATTAATATTTATATGTCTGCTTATATAAAACAGGAGTCTATAAAGTAAAATATCAAAAAGATGAACAAAATTTATTTAGAAAATTAAAACTTACTACAGTTTTTGGACTGAATGACCCATACAAATAATAAAAGCTCTTACTAAATTTTCAATCTAAATCTTCAGAAACGATGAGCAATATTCTACTCAGAAGGATTTAGTTTTCATGTTAGAGACTCTAACAATGACAAACGTCATTCATCATGGGACTCATGATCAATTTCAATTTCACAGGATCTGTTAATTTTCAAGGCTTCAATAATAATTTAGTTTTTATTGATGGAATTGCAAGAAATGCAAAGCAGATTAAAAATGACACATAAATGAGAAAGTTTATGTAATTTAACACTCTAGAATGTAATTGAGAAGGACCATGCAGACCAATTCAAACTCTTAATGTGGATCCACTATAGCAAAGATCAAAAGTCATATTTTGTGATTTAATTTCACATATAGTACTATACTTAAGAGTGAGTGCTACCAGTTTGCTCATATATTTTTAAAACATTTGAACTATGTATATGGTATGAATGTTAACAATGTGTTTATCTACTGGACTTAATTAATGATAAGCAAATTACTTTCCATCAAGCTTTTAAGTAGCACAGGTTATTGCTCATCAGAAAACAGCACTAAGAACATCCATTTCTTAAAAGCATAAAGGGTATATATCTTCCATTCATTCAAGAGGTAAGGCTAGCAGCTTTCTCATGCTCCTTCCTGTAGCAGAAGGTCACTTTCAAAATGACCAGCCAGAAAGAGAACTTAAAGATCACATGAGAAAAGTAGAAATAAATTCAATATATGATACTATTTATAATTTGTTACCTGTATCGATGAGGCCCTAATATGTGGCATTTTTATTCCTTTTTAAAGTAGTCTGATGGATGCACTCTCTCCACAGAAAATGACCTTCACAATAAGGCCAATGTATTATTTTCCTCACAGAGCAGTCAGGATATTGTACAGTAGAGTATACCAGAATTATCAGAATGATTGGAAACTATAATGAGTGGAAATTCATTCGGAAGACCCTCTAATCTCAGTTAGCACTCTCTTGATGAAAGTTTTGACTTAATTTCAAGCTAAGTGAGCAGTATTTAATAATGGGGAACGTAGATGACTACATGATAGTCCTACCTGCAGGAGATGTTGGTGTTGAAAGCAGCCAACATGAACGCTTCACTACAGGTAGTCCTCAACTTACAACAGTTCATTAGTGATCGTTCAAAGTTATAACGGCACTGAAAAAAGTAATGACTTATGACCATTTTTCACAGGTACAACATTTCCAGCATCCCCATGATCATGTGATCAAAATTCAGATGCTTGGAAACTGGTTCATACGTGTGACTGTTGCTGTGTCCTAAGATCATGTGATCACTTTTTGCGACCTTCTGACAAGTGAAGTCAATGGGGAAGCCAGGATCACTTAACAATTGAATATTTAATAACGGAGGCAAGAAAAGTCATAAAACAGGGCAAAATTCCTTTAACAAATGTCTCATTTAGCAACAAAATTTTGGGCTCAATTGTGGTTGTACATCGAAGACTACCCATATTCCCCATGGAGCAAGGCTGTTCTACATCTTGTGGCTTGCTTGATACATGATTTGATTCACTTGCATATCATGGTCAGTCAATGCAGCTCTGCCGTGAAGTTGAGCTGCTGAAAAAGTTAATAACAGCCTGTTGGAGATTGCAAAATCTATTTCTTTTCTTAGTAGATGTTGATAGCCTATGTCATGTCTGATTTATTACACATATGTATACATAGCATATTTGAAACATTAGGATCTGCTCTATGGTTTTGCTGCACATTCAGGGGAAGAGCTGAATCTGCTCAATTTTCACACCTGAGTCTAGATGATGGAATTTACCTGTCCTAGGATTAGGAACTTCTCCCTTTCTTCATAAACATACAGACTGTCCAGTCCCTTGCATAGAAGACATGAAACAAAATAGAATCACTCCGGGAAGAGAAGAGCCCTTCCCACCCCACGCAGCATGTCTATCATCTCCACTGGGTCCCCGGGAGCTGAATACCAAGCTAGCGCTAATCAGCTGTTTGCCTGAAGCCGAATCACAGCTTTCCAAGTAAAGTTTGAAAACTAGCTCTGAAGAGAGCTCTCACAACACAACTCACTTCGACGAGTGGACTGAGTCGAAAGCTGGGGTAACTATATCAACAGAAGCAAGGTTGATGATTCAGCAGATTCAGTCATGTGACAAGGAGGTGGAGCCTACCCTGCACTAGACTTTTGAAGTAGTCTAACGAAGAATGGACAAGAGTTTTGACAAACCGCCTATGTAGAGATGTCCCATTTGAAAACAGAATACGTACAGGCATTTTTGTGTTGATATCTTCCTTTTAATAAAAACTATTAATCAGCAGTCTTTAAAAAAAAGGAATAAAAGTTAGAAATATAATCACTATATACTCCACTAATATACTCAGTAGGTGGTCTATAGCCTATAGAATTGGATGGTATTTGGTCAATTTGTGTGAGTTGGAAGATGGACTAAAACAACACTAGGCAGATTTGTTTAAATTTATAATGTAACACTGTAGGCCATTGTTTGGAACTAATGCATTTAATACTATGAGGGACCACAGGTTGGCAAATTGTAAGCTTCCTTCACAATGGATTTATTGTTTGCATCTCCATTTTTGTGAATGAAAAAAACTCATTCAATTGAATTCAAATTTAGCCAGATCTGAAGTTTAGGTGTCTGCCACTTTCCCAAGTTTGTGCTCTCTGTTTTAGGTGAAGTAGGTGTAGAAAAATTATGATCATAGGCTGATGTCCTGCTATCTCTCCCTTCATATTTTTACTTCCTAGAGACTTGGGTTTCTTTCACTCTTTATTTCATTTAAAGACATTGTCTAAGGGCTCAAAAATAATTTACCCCCAATATGAGGATTGATTTTTACTCAAGAGACCATGTACTTTATGATGTGCAGTTCAAAATATAAATTCAAATGTACCAATACATGGCGATAAATCCCAACTGCATATATTAGAGAATGGGACAAATAAGGTTGGCTTGGTGGCATTTTTCCCTAGGGAAAAAGTCCTTGAAAAAAATATATATAATCACAATTTTAATTCAAACATTACTTGAACTTCAATCAGCATTTCATAACTTGGATATGCTTGAGTTGTAACCATATATTATCAACATAATATTTACAACTTGCATAAGAAATTCTGGAAAAATTAATGTTTTACCTTAATAAAATAACATTCTGAGATGACAGTCCTTGCTTATTGCTCCCAATGTGCTGTTTGACGTATGTCATACTAGGCACTCTTTTTACTAGAAACATCAATCAAAATATTCCCTGGGAAGTCATTCCTATAGGTGTTCAATGGTTATAAAAACTTGACATTTTCATCAAAAATATAATTCAAAAAGGTTATCATTCTATGCCAATGTCTTTCTCCATATCAGTTCCGTTAGTGCAGCCATGGCCAGGAAAAAAAAACCCCAAACACATCAAGTAAGTCATTGCCTGAATTTGTTGACATATTTATAGGTTGACAAGCAATTGCTGACAGCATGATGAAGGAGGACCTTGAAGCTGTACCATTTAATGCTACGGAAGTTTTGAAGATTGCCACCAAACAATCTTTAGCCTCATTCTATAGTTAACAGGCTTATAGTTAACAGGGTTATCGTACTATCACACTACTGTGGAATCAGACAGAAAAACAATCTAGCAACAATCCCAAAGTTGCTTTTTCAAAAAGCATTTGGACTTCTTTGTTTTTCCTTAAAGACATTTTTGCTGCTCATTCAAGAAGCTTCTTCAGTTCTGACTGAAAAGTGGATAATGGAAGGATTTGTATTGCTTGTGGGCATCTTGTTAGTACTCTCTCTGAAATTGTTGAGGTCATTAAAAAAAATATCTTGTGCCCTCAGGGTCATCAGAATAGCGCAAATGGGTTTAGAACCTTCTTGGAACTGCTGAAAGGACTCTGTTGTAAACAGGACATAGGTAGAGTCATTTCCCTCCCTCTCTGCTGAGAGAGGGCTGTTCAAATTTAATGTATTTTATTTATTTTTATTTTATTTGGTTTGTCAATTGCTTACAAGATAATAGGTATAAGTTAAAACATAGTTATGAATACATGGATACATATAAAAAAAACAAAAAAAAAACAATAGGACAGGGATGATAGTTGGTGCGCTTAAGCACGCCCCCTAAAGACCTCTTAGGAAAGGGGTGAAGTCAATTGTAGAAAGTCTAAGGTTAAAGTTTTTGGGGTTTGGGGAAGAAACCACAGAGTCAGGTAGAGTATTCCAGACATTGACCACTCTGTTGCTGAAGTCGAATTTCCTGCAATCAAGTTTGGTATGATTAACCTTGAGTTTGTATCCATTGTGTGCTCTTCTATTGTTATGGTTGAAGTTGAAGTATTCATTGACAGGTAGGACATTGCAATGTATGATTTTATATACTATACTTAGATTGGACTGAAGGCAGCCTAGTTCTAGGTTTTCTAGGTCTAGAATTTCAAGTCTGGTGGCATAAGGTATTCTGCAATGAGTAGAGGAGTGGAGAACTCTTCTTGTGAAAGATTTCTGGACTTTCTCTACTGTGTTAATATCTGATATGTAATGTGGGTTCCAGACTGATGAGCTGTATTCAAGTATTGGTCTAGCAAATGTTTTGTATGCTCTAGTTAGTAGTGTGATATTACCAGAGAAAAAGCTATGTAAGATTAGGTTAACAACTCTCAATGCCTTTTTGGCTATATAGTTACAGTGGGCTCTAGCACTTAGGTCATTATAGATGAGTACTCCAAGATCCTTGACAGAGTGTGGATCATCAACAAGGTCTTGACTATTCAGCCTGTATTTTATTTTCTGATTTTTTTGCCAATATGTAAGACAGAGCATTTATTTGTTGAAATTTGAAGTTGCCATTTGTTTGACCATTCTAATACATAGTCGAGGTCTTTTTGAAGGATAGCAGTATTGTCTGTGGTGTTGAATAGCTTTACATCGTCAGCAAAGAGAACGCAATTGCTCTTAATATGATCACACTGCCTTGGGGGACACCACTGTTAACAGGTACAGAATTTGATAGGACGCTCCCAATTTTGACCATTTGTTGTCTGTTTGACAGGAATGCTTCAATCCAGTTATGCAGGTGTCCAGAGATACTATAAGATTTTAGTTTTAGTTTGTCGTGTACCACTGAATCAAAGGCTTTACAGAAGTCTATGTAGATTGCGTCTATTGCTTTGCCCTGATCGAGTTGTGTAATCCATATGTTATTGCAGTGTAAGAGTTGCAGATTACAGGACAGTTTTTTTTCTAAAACCAAATTGTTTATTAGAGTAGGTTGTTTGTCTCTAAATGGAGGATAATGGATTGGTTAATTGATTCCATGACTTTACAGGTGATGCAGCATAAAGAGATTGGTCTGTAATTTTCAACTAGGCTGGGGTCTCCCTTTTTGAAGATGGGGATGACTGTGGCTTGTGACCATAGTTTTGGCAAGGAGCTGGTCCTGAAAGATTTTTCAAAGATTATGCTTAGAGGTTCAGCTATCGCAGTGGGTAGCTTTTTTTAAGAAGTAGGCACATATTCCATCCGGTCCAATAGATAGAGATGGTTTTAGATTGCATAGCGTTTTTTCAACACTATCTTCTGTAAAATCGATATGTATTAGATCATTGTAGTTGTCTGTGGTTCGACTAGGAAATACTGGGCATGATCCATTGCTGTTTACAAATACTGAGCCAAAGAATGTGTTAAAGAAGTTGGCTTTAATGGTGTCATCATTGCAGTCTTTACCATTAGGTTCTTTCAGGGGTGGGATGGACCTTGAGTCTTTTAGTTTGTTGTTTACAAAATTGTAGAAAGCGCGGGTGGAATTGGTGTGTAGAAGGTTTTTCTCTTGTTTAATGTGATAATTGATGTATTCAGTCTTTATTTGGTGGCATAAATTTTTGTATCAGCTTTTGGAGTTGGCAATGTGACCTGATTTGTTTTTCCGCCAAAGTGATCTCTTTTTGGATTGAAGCTTCTTTATTGTTATGGGTAATCTGTTTTTTCTGGTTTTTGGAGTTGTTATTGGTACATATAGTTTGATGACTCTTTTGACTTCAAGTAAAAATATGTTGTGATGGTCTTCAACAGTATTGCATCCAGTGAATAGAAATTCCCAATCAAGGGATGAGAGATCGTTGTCTATAAGATCATGGTTGCCTTTTTTGAAGTTATAATTGGGGATTACATCATTGTGTTGATTTTTGTGTGGATGTATGTTGAGACAAAAGTCAATCATGCTGTGGTCACTGTTGGAAAAGTGTTCTTTAATTTGTATTCTATAAATTGAATTAAAACTATTGCAGAAGATTGAGGCAGTTGTTAAGCGTAGTATTGTTGGTTACTAGTTGTTCCAGTCCCAGGTTTGTTACAGCATCGTAGGAGGTTGCATGTATGGGTTCAGTTTTACATTCGTTTAGGGTCCAGTTAATGTGAGGTAGATTGAAGTCACCAAAAAAGATAAAAGCATGTGGGCAGGATGTTGCCCATGTTAGTAGTGAATTTAGCTTGTTTACATGTTCGATGTCATAATCAGGGGCTCTGTAACATAGTAAGAATCAAAATGTGATATTTAAGGACAGTTCACAGACAATGGTCTCAGGAAGAGCAAGCTCTTGGGTAACTTGGATGTTTTTTAGGTGTAAGGACTTTTTATAGAAGATAGCAACACCACCTCTTCTACGAATTTCACGATCTGATTGGTAAACATGATAGTCAATTACTGTGGTAATGGAGTCAGAGAGAGATGCATTGAGCCATGTTTCACAGACAAATATGATGTCGAATTTAGTCATACTTAGTAAGAGGAGAAATTCAGGTATTTTATTTACAAGGCTTCTTGCACTGAGTAGCTTGCATTTAAGGCCAGTTGTAGTTGGAATTGAGGTAGTTAGGGGTGTGCGTGCCTAGTTTTGAGTGATGCTGGATTGGATGGGGTGGGGTTGGATGTGGAGTTGTGGGTTGTGTGACTTACTTTTGATACAATCAGCGCGATAGTCAATGTACAGATTCTTCTCTCCATTGTCTAGACGTCTTTTGAATTCATTGAATTCATTCATGGGAGCGGATTCTTTGCAGTATGAATAAGTCTGGTCTTGAGTGAAGTTTTTTGTCGTTGGGATTGGTTTTTGCAATGGCGTTTATTGTATGAAATAATATGCATTTGCATACAACTCTACAAAATTTTGGGGCCACTGTGCCATCATTGTATTTGAGCTCAGGGCCATCTCTGGTTATTTCAATGATATCTTCAGGAGAGATTTTTGTTGTATTTGAGTTGTTTATGATATTATGAACTTTGGTGAACTTTAGTTGGCCTTTTTGACCCCTCTTTCCAACCAGAGTTCTTCTCTGTCTAGAAAATGGACTTTGGTGTCTTTAAAAAAGTGGCCTGTCTTTCAAATGCAGATGGACTGTTGAACCTTGATCTCTTATGCTGTACCATGTGTTTATGAAGTGGCTGTTTTGTTTCTCCAAGGTACAGATCTGCCTGTCTCACTGTATTACACTGCACATACCACATTGCTCAATTTGTGTCTGAGTGTTTTGTTCTTTGGATGGACAAGCTTCTGCCTTAGTGTATTCTTGGTTAGTATACATGTATATTGTGTTGGTAGGAAATCCTCCTCACTGGTTTGAAAGAAGGGTCAAAGAGGCCATTTACGATCTATGGCTTTCTATGAGTTTACTGTATTTAAAAGCAAAGATTCAACATCTTCAAGAAGAGACAGGTTTTGAACAGGGTTTTGAAAGAAGGGGAAAGGAAAGGTTTAATTTTTCATGCCAGGTAGTTATTTTTTAATTAATCTGGAATTCTATTTCTTCTTTGAAGGATATTATGTTTTTAATATTAATGGCCTATGGATACTACAAAATATCTGAGAATGTTTTGGATTTTACATGTTGAAAGCAATACTTACAGAACACCTTTTATTCATTACAAATATTAGAAGCCAATATCATTAAAATTAGAAAAGAAGTGAAATTTGATTTTCCATCTGAAGATGAACACATTTTACAGGTAATCCTTCACTTGTGATCAAAATTGCATCCATTAGAAGTTGTGGTTTTAGGATTGGGGCTCGACACATAGTTGTTAAGTGAAACACATGTTCATCAAGCCAATCTAATGAGCAAAAATGCCACCCAAAAAGTCACAAATCAGGGTCATGTGATCACAGAACACTGTAACTGGTTGTAAATAAAGTTGGTTGCCAAGCCCCTGAAATCTGATTTCATGACCATGGGAGGACAGCAGTCGTAACTTCAAGAATGGTTAATAAGTAGCTTTTTTGAAGTCCATTGTAATTTCAAAAATTGTTAAATAACCGGTCATAAGTTGAGGACTACCTGTATTTCAAGAACCACACCTGATCTGGAAATAGTTTCATATTTCTTCCAATCTAGTAATATAGTTTTCCAATAAAAATATATTAGATTAAGGCAGAAATAAGCCTAAACAAAACTGTATTTGAAAATATGAAAGTGAAATGGCTGGGTTTTTTTATCCCAAAATAAAATTTATATATGGTAACTTAAAGTACTAAAATAAATTCAAACAAGTTATTATAAATTATTATTGCATAACAAGTGTCTATAGAAAATCAAAACTAAATTAAATTTATTTTCATTCCATCAATCAAGCTCACCTTGCTGGCAATAAATAAGAAAGAAAGAAAAAAGAAAAATGAAGTCTTTTTACAATCAACATAAGCATGGAATTGCATTATTCCTGTCTCCCTGACAACCTGTCAACTTCCATGACCCAAGGAAATTCCCAACTGATTTTCTGATCCAGATGTTTAATAATTCAGAGATCTGTTCCTTTTGGGGAGAAATGGCATTTGTCATTAATGACTAAACTACGACCAAAGAGCTCTCTGTCCTCTGCCTTAATGTGCCAAATGTGATGCAATGTCACTTTTGTTAAATTAACTAAATAATTTCAAATGCCTTTCAGTTGAAGGACTATGACAACAAAGGATAAAATAATCACCTCTACAAAGAGCCAGTTTTTCCCCTTAATACCTCAAAAAATAATGCCATGTTATCATTCAACATATTATCTGTATGTTTGTTAAATGTAAGTTCTAATCAGTTAAAAATGAAACAGTTTGCTATAACAGAAATCAACTTAATTTTATGAGTCATAATACTCCTGGGACATATTAAAAACACAAAGTACCTAATTAAATTAGGTATGAGATGACTTAGATAATTAGATAATTTACATACTTTAGATTTAATCTCACAGGCTACAATATAGGTGGCCAGTGCTCTAATCTGCACCAACATAACAGAGCAGGATTTAATATTTCATAATTTGTGAATTAAAGTCAATCAGCAATAATTTATATAAAACAGTGGGCATGGGGAAAATATTTTTAAAAGGTTTCCATGGGCAATGGAGACAAATATGATCTTACAATTCTAATTTACTCAAGGAAGCAGATAGCCTCCTGATGATGAATGAGAGACAATTTGCACAATTTATACAGGAAAAGCATAAATGAAGCAGAGAAGTACCTTCAGACAGAAACATAGACAGAGGAAGAAAAGCTTTAATTGCAGAAATTACTGTAAAAAATTGGGTGGGGGGAGAATAGGCTCAAGATGCAAGGAAAGAAAGTCTGGAATGGAATGGAATTGGAAGGGAAGGGAAGGGAAAGGGAGGGAAGGAAAGATTCTTTATTGGCAAAGTGTGATTGGGCGCACAAGGAATTTGTCTCCCATGCAGAAGCTCTCAGTGTATGCAAAGCAACAGAAGCAAAACAAAATATGTATCGAAGTTACTGTAGAATACAGCTAAATCTGTACAAGTATAGCTAACTACTGTATACTGCTGTATTTGACAACTATCACTTACTGACTGAATTTCTCAGTTGAACATCTATTATATATACCGAGTAAAAGATTCCAATATAAAATGTTTTGGAAATTAAACATATCAGAGAAGAGTAGAAGTTTTAGATAAAAATGATACATCTCAACATCCCAGTCTACAAAAGGAACTGATTCATCCCATATCCTTTATTCCTACATAGAAAGCCACCCAGTTTGTTGCATTAACTCACATAATAATATATTCTGTTTCATGCAAAATAAACTGAATTTGTTTAACTACAAAGCATTATTCTAAACCTTGTCCCCAATATATCCAACTGGTGGAAGTAATTTCATGATCTGTCATTGTGAGCCTGCCTTTATCTTTTTCAAATCAATAAAGTTCTTTTGCTTTGCTTTAAAAAAAGTTTCTATGCTATATTTTAGATATATTTTTCATATCTAATTAAAAATACAAACCAGCTGTTGACATCATTCAAGGATTTATACTGCTTTCAATCATTACTTACATCTAAGTCTGTGGATCAAATTATTCAACGGAGTGGGAAACCTAAACTCTACCTCTAGCCTCCCCTTATCTTTCTGTTGCATTCCTCTTTCCTTTTGCTTTCTAGCATTCTGTTGTTTTTGCATCTTATTTTTCTCTTTCGTAAATATTTTTTTATTTCTTAAGTCCTTACTTTTCGCTCCTCTCTTTCTCCTTTCTTTCTTAGTCACACCATTTAGTTCATTAAAAATGGCTTCTTCTTCCTCGTCTTCTTCCAGCTGTTGTTTAATTTGCTGACACATGACAAGCGCCATATCTAGGAAACAAAGGGCTTCTCCCATAACATCTTTGCCTTCTTTCCTTATTTTTAAATATTGTTTTTTTAGTTCATCAAGAGATAGAGCCATTTTAAACTATTTCTTCTTCTTTTTCTGTATCCTCTTCTTATTATTAAGCCAATCAGTTATTTCCAAACTTAAAACAGTTCCCAAAAGTCCCAAAATCCCGAAGTCATCAAACAGTCCAGGCAGAGTACAAACTTCTTCTTTTTACAATTTCTCTTCCGGGGTGAAGTCAAATTAGGGAAAGAAAAAACGTTCAGTCTGTGCTTTAAATCTTTTTTACAATTAATTTCTATTCTCATTATCTTCAAGGCATCTCCTCCAGCAAAGTCTTAGAATAATTTTTTTTTTCCAAGCCTCTCCCTTCCCACTTATAACAAAGGAGTTTAGGTTTTACCTTCTATTAAAAAGCAGGTTTTCCTTGTCCATTTGTTAATTCCATAAGGGAGGGAGAGTAACTTTCCCTTTTCATCACTTTTCTTCGCCGCTGAAAACATCAATCGGGAACATTGTAGCGTCCAGAAAAAAGCCAATATTTTCCCAGGTGTTGAATATGTCCTTAAGGTCCCAGTTCAACCAAGAAAAATATTTCGTTTTAAAACTCCTTCTTCTTCCTCCTGCACATTCTTTATCCAGTTGCCGGCTTCTTCATGGCGGCCATTAAGACCACCGCTCCACCGTCTTGAGAGAAGGGGGTTATTGCCGGCTGGGGAGGGGGTTTGCGATACCCCTCAACCCCTGTTCGGATCCCCCCTTTCTTCAGCTGCCCCAACAGGGCAGCCTTAGCGTCCAAATCCGTCAGGATCGGAGGTACCAAGGCGGCTAGCACAGTAGGGATCGCGGAGAAACGCGAATCCCTGCTGTCACCGAAGCCGACAAACTGGAAGGACCCCCCCTCCCCTTATCTTTATTGTTTATGTCTGATGTGACAGAATATTTTTATTCTTGGAGGAATTAAATAAAAGAAACAGTTCAAATAGCAATATTGGCCACCAGTTATAAACATTATAATTGGTAGATTGGCTCGGAGATGCTGTCGATATGTTCAGTGCTATAATAAACACTAATGCTCATTGATTGAAGGGATCCTAATTTTCATTTCTTGGTATGGGCACACTGAACCCAAAATGTAGTCAAATAAATATTATCATCAATTAGACATTGTGTCAGCTATTAACCAAATGCAAACAGCAAAGTACATTATGATAGCTGGTTTCCTTCAACTCCTTTTAAATCTTTTGGTATTTTCAAAAAAGTGGTGGCCAAGATTGTAAAAGTCCAACAAATTTGTAAGTCCATCATATTTGTAAGAATATCACTTGAAACTAGAACAAAGTATATCTCAAAAAACTTGCTAAAATCAAGATTAAATTTCACATGTCATTTTTCAGATACCCCGCTAGCAGAAAATGCAGAAATATGCTTCACACATTTCCACTCTTCCACTCTTTCCACTATACCTATACTCCAACACATGTAGAGTAAATGTTTCAGTTTTAACAATCACCCAAAATTTGAAAAACATTAATGTTCTAATTCAACTGGGAAACCTAAGAATCCTATAGCAGTTCCAGAATAGAAACCATTTTAAAGTATTTGGGAACATCCATATTTCTTCAGTCATTTTATTGTCTCCAGGATATAAGTATACTGAGGTTCTTTGCAGCTTACTAATGATATCAGTAGAACATCATGTGGGTAGAAGCAAGGAAGGGTTATCAGGTTTTATACTTTAGCTGGAATAGCTGCTGAGTCACCTTCCCAAGGTTGTGCTTGGTGACACTGGTGTCCTGCAGGGAACAGAAAACTAAATGATCCCAGCAGTGACTAGAAGTCAAAGCAAGAAAAGCTTCTCATCAGGATTCTTCAAGAGCCACAACAGCTACATGGAAACAGGACATACAAAACTTAGGTTTATATTTGTTGAAAGGAACATAACTATTTTCTCTTTATGTGAGCGAACATAGTGATGACATTGGGAATTTTTCCAGTTGTTCATTGAGATACTGGCTAGCTTGCAACAATTCTTGACATTGTATAATGCTGAAGTTCCATTTTGATAGAGCAATTCCTAAAATAGAGTTGTTACACGGCATGCTGAGGAACACCCACCACTGCCTGCATAGCTGCATTATGGATCAACTGAAGCTTCTGGATAGCCCAGGGCATTTCAAGGATAGCCCAGGGCATTTTGCTATAATCAAGCTATGAGATGATCAAGGCACAATGACTGTCACTTTTGCTTTGTATTGAAGGAAAGGATGCAACTGGTGCACCAATGAGCAGGAACTGTGGCTCCGGGAAGATCCCCTTATTGCACATCACTCTTGAACAGGGATTTTAACCCCTTCCAAACGCAGAAATTGGATCTCCCGAGATCTGAGTGTCCCATAAACCCACCACCACTCAGTCTTATTAGGACTGAGTTGGTCAGTTCCTCATAGAGCTTTCAGCAATGGGACAGAATCTCAACAGAGCCACTTGACTAGCTTGAGATCAAGAGATGTAACTGGTATCATGAACATACTGATGAACCTAAACTATCAATCAGCAGATTATGGCATCCAGCAATTTCATTAGGAGAAGATCCCATCCACATCCTGTTTATGCATTGATCCATTTTTATCTAGTTCTTGGTTTATTTTAATATTTTAATTCTTAAATTGAATGTTTTAAATGTTCTTATTGTTTTATGTTACACTTTTGTATTGTTGCAAGCTGCCCAGAATCACAATGAAATGGGCAGATTGGAAACTAAAGGCCAAAGTGTCCCCAAAAGTGGTAGGAGCACCCAGGGATGTTAATTCTAAACTGGGAGAGTGGCTCCAACAGATCCCAGAAACAACATCAGAACTTTTCTGACCAGAAGAGTCAGTGCTAGGAACAGCTAAGATTCTGGGAAGAATCCTCAAACTTGTAGGCCTCTGACAGGGTATACGAGATTGAGGAAGAAACACAGACCATCCCTAAGACCGAGAAAGGAATTTTTATATATTTAATATAAATATATAAATTCAGATAAAGAAAAGGTTGGAAGAGTGAGTAGAAAATAGGCACACACAAAGGTACCAAGGGAAAAATCTTTCCCCAACCACGAATACTGAGTGGAACTTGCTTCTATGAAAGAAAGACAATCACCATAGAACAGCTCCCAATCCCTACCACTAAAAGCAGCTCAGGTATCCTAAATGTATTAATCTTACTTTACTTTTACTCGTTTTTTCTTTCACTGACTGTCTAATTATATATTGGTCTTGAGAAAGTTATAGATGATAACAATACATAAGGTAACATAAAATAGGTGGTAAGCTGAAAACGGAAATAATAGGGGATAAAGAATTGAAAATATATGTGAGGATGAAATAATTTTGATATTGAATTAATGAATTGAAATATGAAAGGGAAATTTATCTAAAGACTAGTCGAATGGATAATAATTTGAAGTGATATTAATTAAGAAAGTTGAAAGTATAACTATGACTATGTATAAATATTATAATCTGGGATCACATTGCTCACATGAAGAGATGTATAAAAAATAAAAATAAAAAACTTTGGGAAAAAATAAAATAAAATAAAAGCAGCTCAGGTATTTTGCAAACAAATGCATTCACAGAAACATTTCATGTTTTTTTGTCCAAAGCTTAGATCTCTCTACTTTAAGTCAACATAATTGCTCTTCTGATTGAACAGTAATTGTGTTAGTTGTTAGTTAAAGTTGTTTTTGTTGTTAAGAATCGTATTATTGATTTTCCAAAAACAACATTGACCACATACCTTATCTGAAATAAAAAGCTAGATTCTTAATCCACCTGGATACTTTGCATAATTATGACCAGCAAACAACTAGATAATGGGTTGATTCTACTTCTGTTTAAACAAGCTGAAAAATACCTATTAAAACTAATCAAGACAATGCATAAGCTACATCCATCTGTCAAAGATCAATTTGATTTCTCCTCTGAGGACTGAGGGCTGGCAGAGGACGAAATTGCACTATTTCATAGAACTGAAGAAAAGGGGAATCTTCCAACTGTAACATAATATCTTGAAGAATATGGAATGTCTCCAAATTGACAAAATGAAGCCATATGCATACATATGAAGCCATGTGTATTCAGAACCTCAGGATCCAATCTAGGAGAGAAGAAGAAAATATTTAAGGAGAAAGGCCGATTATAAAAAAGTCTTGGGGAACTTGGAGTTTAGCAGTCATGCATATCTGATTCCAGTACTCATCTAGTCTTATGCCCACAGTCTGTATATGCAAATTAGTTGTATGTTTTTGGTTCTTGTTTCCTGTACTTATCTTCCTTGTGATCTCTTGTCTTTTGCCCTATGGTTCTTACTGACTACTCTTTACTCATTTCGATTGAAAATCCCAAGCAAAAGCATTTAGCACAAGGCAAGGTAGCATACAACTAAAAAAACTTGAATGCACTGCTAATTTGATTATAACAGGGCATTGACAATTGAAACATTGCATCCACTAGATTTATATGGAGCAGATTATCCCAACTAGAAATAGTTTTGCGAGCTAAAATCCAGATGTGAGAGGAAACAAATACAAGTTTGCTTGTTATTAAAGTTCTGCAATGTTCCAAAACGTGTTGTAAGGCACATAAATACAAACAAAGCATCTATTCACAAACATTAAAGCATCCATATCCTTTGAAAGAGTTGAATAGCTATTTCTAAGTTGTCCCTAGCTCTTTATGCATTGTGCACATGCGTAAGCACATAGTTTCATTGGTGGTCCTAGTTAGGGTTAGAGTTAGCATGATTAGATCATGCAGTTGAAGTTTACATAATTTATGCTATAATTATCCATCAATCATTTCAGTGATTCTAGCTCCTCAGAGTATCAGGTAATTCTGCTCAGAACACTTGTGAGTTGCATTGCTTAAAATCAGAATCATATCCCTGTGCCAGTTTAAATCCTGAGCAACAGATGGAAAATAATCCACCCAGGCCTTTAGAAAATGTCTGGATTTATCTGTCTCAGCAAGCAGACTACTGAATTAAGTCCAATACAGAGAAAGCAAAACAGTCCAGGTTTCAATATTAATCTGTTCATGTCTTTGCAACTATTGCTGGTTCTCCAAATCTATACCTGCTTCATAGCATTTTATTTTGGACCTGATATCATAAACATTTTATATGGTCATAATGAAGCTATGAATTATCAAATCACTCCAGATAATGAAGCTTCCATGTTCGACTTAAATTGCCTCAACCATCATCACACTTGGAGCCCTCATCACCATACTCATCAGTCACAGAAATTTGTAAAACTGTGAGTCAATTATCAGCCATATATCAACCAATATTATCTTAGTTTTGTAACATGGCTTTTTAAAATAACTTATTCATTTGTCCCAAAGGTGCTTTTTCAAGAGGCAACTGGATTTTCTGGACTCCTTGTATAAAATCCTTCCATTCCTCACCATCCAGTCAGAGTTGAAGAAGCTTCTTGGA
Organism: Pseudonaja textilis; assembly: GCF_049901715.1. NCBI lineage: Eukaryota > Metazoa > Chordata > Lepidosauria > Squamata > Elapidae > Pseudonaja > Pseudonaja textilis. The sequence continues at coordinate 93,437,155 of NC_141990.1, forward strand.
TGAGAAGTAAAACATCTTGAAAGAAAAACCAGTTGCCTCTTGAAAAAAGCACTTTTGGGACAACCATGACCTGGATGACTGAGAATCTCCATAGACATTTATTCATTTGTATTCATGTGTGGGTGTATGTATGCGCCTCCAGGTTAGACCTGACTCCTGGCAATTAAACAGAGATATACTTTCTTGGCAGAATTTTAAGATGTAGATTCTCCTTGCCTTCTTCGTGATGTTGAGAAAACAACTGGTCCAGAGTCACCCATTTGGATTCACCACTAAGGCAGGACTAAACACAGATTTCTCCACTTCTTGTCTAGGGCATTACCCATTAGACTAAAAAAGAATTCTCAGCCTGGTATAAGAGAAAAAAAAACTTAGATAAGACTGATTTTACCAACTACACAACTGTACTTGGCAGAAAGAATATGTGCCTACGGATTAAACAAGGCCATAAAAAGTTGTTGCAATTTTAAGATATTTTGCTAGAATGAACACCTTTAAAAATTTAAATCAAAAAAGGGCTTGTTGCTAGAGGACAAAGCCAGACTAAAAGAGCCTTTAAAGGGCAATCCCTAAGAAGTTTCCTGGCTAGTTTCGCAAAGCTTTAAAAAAAAAAAAAGAATGTTTGTCTACTTATAAAATTGATGAAGATTTCTTCTGACTCTACTGCTTACAAGGCAGCCTATCTGGCAAAAGCATTCCCAAATGTGTGGCAAAGAGAGATTATTGTCAACTATTATAAAATATTGATGAACAAAGAAGTGCTGAAAGATTACAGAGTACCCCTGTGGCTTCAATTACAAAAGCATAAAGACAGAAGTAAAAGGAGGAAATACTTCAAGGAGGAAATACTAATGCTTCAGCCCATACTGTCCTTGCATCGATATAAAGCTGTGGACTGAGCAAAGACTTGCAAGAGAAAAAGGAGGCATTATTATTACATTTCCCCACTTCTTCTGTATCCCCTGGAAAATTGCTCTAAGATGGTAAGGGCATCCCGCAAAAAAGGTTTGGAGACCTTATATGGGCTACAGTGGGAAGGGGAAATTGGCAAAACATGGTTTTCTGTTCTTTAGCGGGAGGCCTCTGTTGTATTTATAATGTAATTAATAAACCAAAAGCCAGCAGTAAATTAATTGTAAGACTGACATTTGTAGAAAAAGTAATGCTGTATAAAAGTTGAAAATATGAATTAATACAAAAGGTGGTGTGTTTTTTTTTAACCTTTTCTTCTTGTAAGAGATTACTGGAACAAAATACTGTAGGTGGCAAGGATAATCCTTTACTTTCAGCAACCCCTGGGGTTTCAAACAGAACTGTATCCATCTGATTACTTACACTCTGAAGCTGTCATCTAAGGCTTCAAATGCCCATTTACTAAATATCCAGCTACAGCAGAAATGTATATAATTGTTTAATATGTAAACTATAAATGTAGATAGTATAAATATTTTAGAGTTCATAGTTCAGGTTAAAGGAGATACTGTTATTCAAAAAGTTATGTTCACTCTTGTTCTCTTGCTGTAAATTATCACAGTTGCTCACATTTTAATCTAAATTAAAATCAAGAACAGGAAATAGAGTAACCATACACATACACACGTTTATACTATATCCTGTGTCCTATACATCCTATATGCTAAGGAATATATTCTAAGGCAGTTTAACTTTTCTACATATATACAAAATATATCATACCTTGCAGTTTTAATAAGCATTTTTGAAATATTAAATATTAATTTTCTGTTTTCTTCTGCTCTTTAAAATAACAACTTTGTTTTAATAACTATGCTTTAGTCAATGTCTTCATTCAGAAATACTAATTTATCTTAATAAGATCTCAAAATGCAATCATTCATTGTTAGATTGTAACTAAAATTGGGATTAATTCCATGCCTTAAATCAGCCTTCTATCCTATTATGAGGGAAAACAATAGCACTATCATCCCTTGCCAGTCCAGCTAATGGCCATAATGATTATAATCGTAGAAGTAAATGCAGATAATAGAACAGAATAACAAAATAACAGAGTTGGAAAGAACCTTGGAGATCTTCTAGTCCAACCCCTGCTCAAATAGGAAACCTATAGCATTTCAGACAAATGGTTGTCCAATCTCTTCTTAAAAACTTCCAGTGTTAGAGCATTCACAACTTCTGGAGGCACTGACTAGTTGTTCCAACTGTCAGGAAGTTTCTCCTTAGTTTGTCTTCCGGTTTGCAAGGCTCCGGCAGCAGGCAGGAATCCGTGATCGTGCGCGGTTTCTGCCTGGGCTTGCCGCTGGAGCGCCCCGAGCCAGCTGGCTTCGGGGCTAAGCCACCCCGTAGAGGTGGTGAAGAGGGGGGAGATCCCAGCAGGGTCAAGGAAAGCCACATCTTTCCTCCTCAGCTGGCTAAACTCCCTTTCCCGAAGGCGGTAAGAGCGGCGGTCAGAAATGGCTGCCTCAAAGAAGCACTCATCCGGAAAAGAAAGTGCAGGAGGAAATTAAGAAGTGAAAGTTTTGGCTGACCGGGATAAGAAGCAACAACTAAGGTATCCTGGAATTTAAATTTTATAAAAGATACATCGCTCCCAAAGAAGATTCGGAAGCAGCGAATGAAAGTGAAAAGGGAAAGCTTTTTTTTTTCACTCTCCTTCATTACATTGACAGCGAACAGAGATGAATGAGAAATCGGAAAAATCTGCTTTGGCATCAATAGGTAATTAAACTGGAAAATTAAATGCCAAGGGGACAATAAAGATTTCTGAACACTAAATTTTTTTTTTTTTTGCTGTAAGTGGGAAGGGAGAGGAAAAGAATAAGAGCAGAATTTGGAAGGAGGAGGCTGCCTGGAATTCAAAAGAATCTAAAGTTAAATCTTAACAAGACTTCTAAAAGATACATTTTAACTGGAACTTTGTAACTAAATAGTAACCCCAGGAAGAGAAAGTGAAAAAAGAAAATGTTAAAAGAAACAGCTTTTGTGTATTTGGATTGCTTGGTGATTTTGGGACTTCTGGAAATTATATTTGAATGATTAAAAACACTTGAGTGGTTGTTTAAAAATTTTTTTACAATGGCATCACTTGTGGATGAACTGAAAATGGAATTTAAAAAATATAAAGAAGAGGAACAAGAAGGGAAGGGCTCTCTTGGCTCCGTTTTTCAATTCTTAGAAATGGCGACTTGTACTTACGAGAAACTACAAGAAAAGACTGCGCAACAAGAAGACTGGGACAAAGAAGAAGCCATCTTTAATGAACAAGTAACTTTACTTGGGGAAGAAAGGGGAAAGGGGGGAAAGAGAATGGAGAATTTAAGACCTAAAAAAACAACCAAGAAAGGGAAAAATAAGGTGAAAAGTGGATATAATGTTAGAAAGCAACAGAAAAGGGGAATACAGAAGAGGGAGATGGAGGTGGAGAGACAAAGGGCAGAGAGAAGAAGCAAGGGAGGAAGGAAGGGAAGAGAAGCTACAAAGGTGTGGAGCAAGATGTAAAGAAACAGGGCATTCAGAGATAATGGGTAAAAATTTAACTGAAAAAGCTATTCTGCAAAGGTACATAAGATTGTATTGTTATATTTGTATTAGAAATAATGTTAGAAAATTGGAAACAACGTATGATTAAAAAGTGGGATAAAATACTCAGTGTAATTCAGTGAAACTTTTGTGAACAAAATAAATGAAATGAAATAAATGAGAGAATTGAATTAGGAAGGAATGGGAACATTTTAATGACACAATATTTTAAAATATAAGTGAAGTGGGGGGGAAGCAACTATGGATAGTTTTTAAGTGTTCCCATAGAAGCATGATACCTATTTGAAAAGTAATGTGTAAAATGTTTAAGATTTAAATGAATATTAATATTAATGACAGAATTGAATTGGTATGGATTGTTGTTTTAATTATATTATATATTTATAATATATACTATATTTTTAAAATATAGTGTGTAGCTTTAGAATGTACTAAGCAGAATCCAAATGGAAGTTATGTATTATATTGTTATAAATTTAGGGGAAAGATATAAAGGCGTCATACTCCAATCAGTGATTACAGGAGAAATTTTGTTTAATGAGAAAAGATAATAGACAGCTGAAACAGGACAGACAAAGAATATAAGTATAATGATCTGAATTGAGATGAAATAAATAAAATTAAGAAAGTTAAAAGAGGGGAGAAGCTATATAGAAAATGTAGAATGGTAATAAGATATGGAATGGTATATAAACATGAGCATGAACTTGAATTTGTGTCTGTATGAAGAGATGTAACCTGGGATCAAGCTGCTTTCAAAAAAGATGTTTTATGTTTTTATGTTTTATGTTTTGTTTGTTTATGTTTGTTTTTAAAAATCAATAAAATTTTAAATTAAAAAAAAGGAAATTTCTCCTTAGTTCTAGGTTGCTTCTCTCCTTTATTAGTTGCCATCCATTGCTTCTTTCTTACCTTTAGGTGCTCTGGAGAGTAGGTTGACCCCTCTTCTTTGTGACAACCCCTGAAATATTGGAACACTCCTATCATGTCACCCCTAGACATGCAATTCAGTCTAACTCTCCTGTATGCAATTAACTAATACTTTTAAGGATTATATACCTCTATCAAGAGTTATTTTTAAAGTACCCCTTGCAATTTTTGTTCCATGAACTGTACAATTTCCTTTATAAGTTATTAGTAGAACCCTGATATATAAACATTTTAAATGCAATTAATCAGCATCTCATCAGTGCTTCTCAACCACTTTAGCAACTTAGCAACCTTATGATGCATGTCCCTAAATTAGAAAAGGCTATGTTATAAATAGATTTAATATTTGCTCGGAAATGTTTAGAAAAATTAAATGGCCCATGAATGTCCATCTAACAACACTATCATCATCATCATCATCATCATTATTATTATTATTATTATTATTATTATTATTATTATTATTATTATTATTATACACAAAAATGACAGTATACACAGAAAACGAAATAACCATGCTGGGTTTTGTATCACATATCACTAGTCAAACACTTCCCAAGTGTTTAGGACTGTGTGATGTATTGGCAGATTATGCGAGCAGTTCCCAGTAAGGTGGTCTTCTGCAGCTGACCAATGGTGACCTTGCCAGCACCAATTGTTTTTAAGTGCTTGCCTAGATCCCCCCCTATGGGGTGTCGCCTTGACTTGGTGGGGGGCTTAACTGTTTCAATGAATCTGAGAGCTGTGCTGGCAGTAGTGCAGATCCAACCATGTCAGAGAGGTCTAGGCCAAGGAGCAGAACTGAGTACACCCAACAACCTATGCAATGAATCATGGTGAAATACAACCGAACGAAGCCTATACTGGCTCCGTCGTCACCCGGGTTAACAAGGACTGCACTGGGTGTTGAGGAACCTGGGCATCCGTTGACAAGTGGGCTACAGGCCATGGGTCCCACAGCTGAGCAACCAGGGTATGGGCCTGCAGGGCTACTGGAAGCTGAACAACCTCAGAAGTGGCAGAAATACACCATGTCAGAGAACCTCACTGTAATGAAATGCTACTACAAAGCAGAACCAGAAAAATGAGGCTACCAAAAAAGGATGTACAAGTTATGGAAATAATAACAACAACAACAACACTTGAACTTCTTATGACAGAATGAGAAAACAGAAACACTGTCTGTCATTCTAATATGTGAACTTCAGGACATGCACACTGATTTTGTACTCTGATAAGTAAGCACTGGAAAACTAAAGGGATGGAGCAATTATGCTTTTTCAGAAACTTTCCCATTAGTGAGAGAAAGTGAAAAGGGTTTGATGTGTTGGCCAGAATAGTGAGTGTTGAGATTAAGAATCTGGGAAGAAAAATATCCATAAACCATGATGAATATAGGCGGTTTTAGCTGCTGCAAGAATGTTATGTTCCTGGCTGAGAAAAATTTCTTGAAGTTTCTTTCTGAAGAAAGAAGGTGGCTATCGTGATCATCAAAGTGAAGGACAGAACTATTTGGCACAGATGGGTCTGGTGGCAAAGTTCCAAGCCAGCAGTGTTCTGCCAACTGAGGGATTAATACCCATGGTTAACACTAAAGAGGGAGAAGGGTTTTAAAACTAGATACACATACATATGAGTTTAAAAGGTACTCTTACTTTATAAGATGACTTACTTTACAGAAAGAGAAACAGTTAACCTAAGCATGCTTTTAGACATAATAAATCAAGCTATTGCTTCCTACTGTCAGAAGCTATGAAGTGAGAACTGGTTTCTTTCTCTATACCCGCTGACAGCTATAGAATTAGTCTTGCATGGTTAATAGTGAAACAGAGATATTCCTATCTTTGATGATGCTCTGAAAAAGGGAAAAGAACTCATAAAATGAAGGGATTGTGACCTCAAAATCTCTGTTAATTTCCTGACAGCCCAAAGCCTTGTGTCACTACCTCCTTTGGGTCCAACCTCAAAGCAAAACAAGTTCATAAACATTAAAATCAGACACTTTCAGTTCTTCTGAAACTATAATTACAATACTTCTATGAATAGATTCCTGATACTTAAGACCAGTTTACAATCACAAATCAATGCACTGCATAGAGAATATGCCAGACAAATAATTTAAAATATATATAAGACTAAATAGTTATCCTTTTGAAAAGAAATATATGGTAAAGATACAGGTTGACCTAGCAGATACAATCTGGACTAACTAACAAGGCCTCTGACAACAAAAGCTTTTGTTAAAGTAAGATTTCTCTTCTTTCCCAGTGACTAGACCTCTGGGAGTCCGTTTTGCTCAATCCTGGCAAAACTGAATGCCTGTGAGATTTAAGACCCATTCCCTGTTCAGAACATTTTTCACTTTCAACTCTTCCTGGAGCGCACTTTTCCTGTCAGAGATGATACACAATTTGGAGGTCCTTCTGGACTCATATATGGTCTCTTGCTCAAAGACCAGGTGACAGAAATTGCTAAGGCACGTCTTTGCACAGGTTTGCTTTGTCCCACCAATTGGCCCACTCCTGGATTCCTTGTTCATGCATTAGTTACTTACTACTTGGATTATTATAAGCCACTTTACTTGGGTATGCCTTTGAAGAGCATGTGGAAGCTATAACTGGTACAGGCAGTTTCTGGAACTTCTCACTACTCTCATGTAACACTATTACTCCTAAAATATCCCTGGCTCCTAATAGTCTTCCAGGGATAATTCAAGGTGCTAATTATTCCTTATAAAGCCATACATATCATAGGGCCAGTATGTTAAGTTCCGAAGAAAGGGGAGGCCACACCAGAGCATTCTGTAACACGCTTTATTCACAGGAATAAAGGGGCTGTCGCGTCTGCAGCTAACAGCAGACTAGCTAGCGAACAGCAACTGGCTCGACCTAGCAGCCGGCTTTTATAGCCGGCTGTCGAAGGGAGCCAGCCAATGGGGGTTGCAAACGCCCCCACCGGATGGACGGACCTGATGGAGAACTTGTGTTAGTCCCGAGGACATAACACTCCTTCCCCCCAGATACGAACACGAGTAGTCCTTTAAATAAGCGGGCGGCTTGTGCGAGCGTCCAGACCGGCGCAGTTCTGGCGAGACATAAGGTGGCATGGAGTTCTGGGAGTCCGGAACTGGCTCTGCTGGACCCTCGGATCGAACTGGGCCCCGGTCTGGCGTATGGGAATGGTCACAGCCCCCGGGTTGGATTGTTAAATTGTCATTGTCACGCAACCCGGGGGTGTCGCTGGTTGGAACGGCTGACGCCTCTGTAGGACGGTCCCGGTCTACCGTCCATTTCCTTGGCTCGGCTGGCGATGACTGGTCACTCTGGAGGTCACAGCTGGGATTCGGATGCGGCGATTGGACAGTCACCGGAGTCCCTGGATCAGCGTTGGCATGTTTGCTCTGGCGACTTCTTATCTGGTCCAGATGCCTCTAGCTGGACGCGGTATGATCTTGGGCCGGTGATGGCCACGTTCTTTCCGGGCACCCACAGTGGATCGCCTGCGTAGTTTCTGGCGAACACTTGGTCCTGTAACATAAAACTCCTGACCCTACTGTTAGACCCAATTGGTGTATCAGGGCAGTAGTGGGGATGCAGTCTATCTAGTACTGTCCTTAAACGTCTGCCCATCAGTAACCCGGCGGGGGATTTGTTTGTGACAGTACAAGGGGTCGAGTGTTGGCTTAAAAGAAAACGAGAGAGTTTGGAGTGCCAGTCATCTTGAGTGAATCTTGCCAATGCTTCTTTCGCTGTCCTAACGGCTCTCTCTGCCAACCCATTGCTGGCAGGGTGAAAGGGAGCCGTTAGGATATGCCGGATGCCCAGGTTGGTGACATACCGGCTGAATTCTATGGAGGCAAATTGGGGGCCATTATCAGAGACTATGGTGTCAGGTAGACCATGTGTAACAAATAAGCGGGTCAGAGCCTGGGCAACTGCTCGGGTGGTAGTTGTGAGTAGGAGGGCCACATCTATCCATTTGGAGAATGAATCCACGACCACTAAGAAAGTCTTGCCGTGGACGGGACCTGCCAGGTCAACGTGTAGTCGTGACCACGGTGCGTCGGCACTCTCCCATTTGGTTGGGGTAGCCACCGGTGGTGCTGGCCTGGATTCTTGGCAGGGGCGGCAGGAGCTTACCCATTTCACGATTTCGTCGTCCATGCTGGGCCACCATACATAACTCCGAGCCAATGCTTTCATCCGGACGATGCCGGGGTGCCCCTCGTGTAACGCTTTCAGGACGGGCGTACGCAGCGGTTTTGGAATGACCACTCTGGTCCCCCATAGTAGGCAGCCCTGTAAACTGGAAAGTTCCTGCTGGCAGGTTTTAAACGGTGAGAAATCAGTTGACAGATTACTGCCCGGCCACCCCCTCCGTACCCAGTCCAGGACCTGGGCGATAAGTTTGTCTTTCTTGGAGTGGAGAGCTATGTCACCGGCGGTGACTGGGATGTTAAACTCACTGGCATCGAAAATTGCATGGACCGGGGCCGGGTCCTCCACATGTGCTGGCAACGGGCAGCGGCTGAGAGAGTCGGCGTGGCTAAGGTTTTTTCCTGGGCGGTGAACCAGTTTGTACGAGTAAGCCGCCAGGAATAATGTCCACCTAGTCATCCTGGGAGACAAGACTTGCGGTGTTTGTTTTTCTCCTGAGAGGAGTCCCAACAGAGGTTTGTGATCAGTGACAAGTTCAAAATTGTGCCCAAAAAGGAATTCATGGAATTTTTTGACCGCAGCAACGGCGGCTAGGGCCTCTTTGTCGATTTGGCTATAGTTACGCTCGGTTGTTGACAGGGTTCGAGAAAAGAATGCGATTGGAGCTTCGGTGCCGTTGGGGAGTCTGTGGCTTAAAACAGCCCCAATTCCAAAAGGTGAGGCTTCTGCAGCTAAGACTAGAGGGAGGCGCTGGTCGAATTGAATTAGGACAGCGTCTGAAGTGATTAGCGTTTTGACTGCCTTGAAGGCGTGTTCCTCTTTGGGTCCCCAATGCCAGGGAGTGTTTTTGTCTAGAAGTCTATGCAACGGTTCGGCTACTGACGCCTTGTGGGGTAGGAACGACGCATAGAAATTTAGCAGACCCAGAAAGGCCCCTCTGTGGGTGACAATTGTTTGCAATTCGGCCGTTTGGTTATCCACAGGAAATTGCTGGTACGCCTGTGACATATCCAATTTGGCGAATATGGTTCCCGGTTCAAATGTGTGTAGTAAGTGTTGGATTACTGGGACTGGATATGCGCTAGTCTGTAGATAGCGGTTGATTGTGGTCTTGTAGTCAGAACACATTCTTATACTGCCATCTTTTTTAAGGGGTGTGACAATTGGAGTCTCCCATTTAGCAAAATCTGTGGGCTCGATCACCCCTTGCTTAAGCAATTTATCTAGTTCTGCATCCAGCTTAGAACGCAGAGCAAATGGTACTCTCCGTGGTTTCAAGCGGATGGGAACAGCTTGCAGGTCCACTGAAAAAGAAATGGGCGTACCGTTATAACAGCCCAATTCATTGCTGAATACATCAGCATAATCTGAGAATAGAGTGTCGATATCGGAAGGTGAGACAGCATGTACTCCCGTTAAGCTAAGGCCGAGATAGGGGAACCAATCCAACTCCAAAAGGCTAGGGAGGGCACCATCCACCACCACTAAAGGCAGATGGCCTTTAAAGGATTTGAATCTAACAAGGAACTTGCCTGTTCCGAGTACTGGAATATTCTTCCCTTGATAATCCCTCAAGGTGAGACGACTTCTCTGGAGCTGCTTCCTGGACAGGGTTGGTCGTATTTTCTTGAGCGTGCTCCACGAGATGATCGAGAGCGCTGACCCGGTGTCGACTTCCATAAGGCAGGGTTTACCTTCTAGATGGATAGAAAGTGTGATTTTATTAGGGGTCAAAAAGGTATGGTTAGCCTGGTAACACATATAACAATTTTCTACTTGCCTGGGTGGCTCGGAAGTAGAGTAAAAGGATGATGACCTTTGTGGAGTTGTGTGCGTTGCCTGGCAGGCCCTGGCGATGTGGCCCTTCTTGTTGCAATTATTGCAGGTGGCGTTCCTAAACCTGCAAGTTGTTCTTGCATGGGACCCCCCGCAGGAGAGGCACAACAGGTTGTGTTTAGGTGTGCTGCTGTTTTTTAGTCTAGCTCCTACCTGAGGCTGTTTGAAGGGTTTGAGGCGATGGACCTCTGAGTGCTCTATGGAGTCTTCTTCGCTTACCACTTCCTCGGAGTGGACAGTGACCGGGTTGGCTTTGGTTGCGCTACCTTGAATTTCAGCGGCCGACTGAGTTGCTAGTTCTGCTGCCAAAGCTTCTTCGATTGCCTGAGTGAGGTTGAGGTCTTTCCTGGCCAGCAAACGCCTCTGTAATTTTATATCTCTGACTCCACAGACGAGTTGATCCAGGAGCATATCGTCTAGGTAATTTCTGAATTCGCAGTGGAGTGCTGCGGTTCTCAAAGCGGCCATATACTGATTGACAGATTCCCCATCTGCTTGCTTCCTCATACGAAAAGCGAAGCGTCTCGCTATCTGTGATGGCTTTGGGGAGTAATGATTGGAGAGTGTCTCCAACAGCTCGGACCAAGGAACGTTCTTCAATTCTCTGGGGGCGAATAGCGCTGTGGCGGTATCAAATACTGCGGCCCCGCAGTAACTCAGGAAGTACGACTTCTTCCTGTTCTCTGTAGCATCGGCCAGCCCGATGGCATCAATGTAGTGATTGAAGCGGTTCCTGTAAGAGTCCCACTTGTCTTCATCTGGTTTGAATGGTGGAAATGCTGGATTTGAATTCATGTTGAAATTCAGTCTGTTGCAGACTGACCGATCTCACTGGGAATGCAATGGCCCTGGTAAGTGTGGCAGCTGCAGTTCGCAGTGCTGCTTCAGCTCTATAGGATCTCTCTGGGTTACACGCTCTATGTGGCTATGGCTGAATAGCCGTAACTGACTTCAGTTTGAAAATTGCGCCCTTACAAGGGCGTAGGCGGCTATGGCTGCAGCCCCGTGCTGACAGCTATTCAAAATGCACGCCTAATTGTATCCTGGCGGCTGTGAGTGCAGCGCCGGAACTTCGCTAGCAGCAGAATCCGCACTGTGACGGTTGGATTCTGTGCTCAATGCTGGGCGGCTGAGGTTTTCAGTGCCCTACTTTCACGTAGCTTTTTTAACGAGCGGCTACGCGCTCTGCTTTCACTTCCGCAATCCACAACTGACCGAGTTCTCAGCGACGCGGCTACGGTTCAGCGTTGTGGTGTGTGATTCAGCTCTTGTTAGTTGCTGCTGGTTGGCCGGATCCCATCCTCGTCGCCAAAGTTAAGTTCCGAAGAAAGGGGAGGCCACACCAGAGCATTCTGTAACACGCTTTATTCACAGGAATAAAGGGGCTGTCGCGTCTGCAGCTAACAGCAGACTAGCTAGCGAACAGCAACTGGCTCGACCTAGCAGCCGGCTTTTATAGCCGGCTGTCGAAGGGAGCCAGCCAATGGGGGTTGCAAACGCCCCCACCGGATGGACGGACCTGATGGAGAACTTGTGTTAGTCCCGAGGACATAACACAGTATACTTGTGGGACCTTTTTCCCATTGCTTCTGTTTATCCCACCAGAATCAGAAGAGAGGACATGTTCCACATCCCCTCCATTAAATAATAATGCCTTGTTGGATTCAGGAGCCATGCCTTCTCAGTAGCAGCACCTGGGCTTATAGAACATAATCGAACAGAGATCTGAACAGAGATCTAGTATGTACTGTATACTTCAGAAGTCATGGTTATCATTTGCAGCAGTTGGTTTCAACATTTGTTCACCACCCAGAATCATTGTTATGAGACAGGTCTTACATATATTATTAAATATTAATTGTAATTTATTATATATAGTTTAAATAGATAACAAGCATGCATGAGAATTAATTATATTAAAATGGCTCAACATTGATAACAAGATTTCTGTTATCTTTTTGGTTGTTTAAAGTATCTCCGAATAATGTGACTATAAATAAATGTGTAAGGAATTTTTATGATTATGGATTATTATCGAGGTCATGAATGTACATTGCTATTTTATGAAGACATTTTTAAGTAGAAAGTTAATGATTTGCAGCAAATGTTAGAATCAATTGTATGAAATAACAATTATGGGTCTGAAAATTATTACTTTAAAACCAAAATAAGTGTATTTAATGGCAAAAATGAATTGAACTACTGTAACTTATTGATAAATGAGGGGAAAATTACAAAAACTCATGTTGTATAATGTTCCTTCACTAATGATGGACAGCTGGATAGAAAATTTTAAATTGTGCAAATACTGGCAGAAAGGGGAGTAGGCAGTATGTAGTTTATTAAGAGGAATCAATGCATGCCAAAAGAGATAAAACTGGCTATATATTTTAAAAAACATGCTTTGGCCAGGAAAGTGAAAGTTGATGCATTAGGTTAGAAGAAATATTAAAATAAATTGAATGTATTGGTAATGGCAGTTACAAAATGTTTGTAATAGAACAAAAAAAGGGGTCAGGAATGAATGAATGAATTAATGAATGAATGAATAAATGAATGAATGAATGAATGAGGACTGAATAAATGCAGTGGAACAGAAAAGTGAATGGTGTGAAAGAAATACATTAAATTAATTTATTCTACAGAGAAAATAAATGGGAATCAAAACACAAAATAAACATAGCAACAAAGAATGAAGGAGAAGATTGATTGATAAACTCATAGTTCAGTGGAGTTGCCTCATTTTCTATTTAAATAACTTGGATGAAGCACACTGTGGAAGCAAGGATGATTTGGTTTGTACAATAAACTATATTGGTATCTGTTTCTTTTATCTACATGCATTTAATATATTCAGCTTACACTTTCTTAGTTCTTTTTGACATTTTGCATGTTATCCCAAAGTTGGATTGGTGAGTATGCAGGTATATACAGATACTGCAAATACACAACACATACACATCATTGAGAATGTCAGACAGGCTGGTTTTAAACTTTCCCTCAATTTTGCCCTCAAAGAACAAAGAAAAAAACATTATTTTTACCACCACCCCTTAATTCTTTCAATCTTTTTAGTTTTTAAGAACTTATAAAAGGAAAAAAAGCTTCTTTTTCTGCATGAAAAGGTCACTGGAGTTATCTTTAAGATAGCCTTTTCTATTTCTTTAAAACAACACAAAATCCTCAAGGAATTAATCCATGCTGTAAAGAATCTCATAGTGGAAACAAAGGTGGTATTCAGCAGGTTCTGACCAGTTTTGGAGAACCGGTAGCGGAAATTTTGAGTAGTTCGGAGAACTGGCAAATACCACCTCTGACTAACCTCACCCCTATTGGAAATGGAGATGTTACAGTATCCTTCCCTTGGAGTGGGGTGGGAATGGAGATTTTACAGTATCTTTCCCCTGCCACTCCCACCAAGCCATGCCCACAGAACCGGTAGTAACAAAAATTGAATCCCACTCTTAGTGGAATACTAAAAATTTGCAGTTTCCCCAAAGTATTAAGCAATTTTCCATTTTAAAACACACTCCATTATTCAAAACCCATATTAAATCCATTAATAGCTGCTGTAGCTAGCCATCTTGGCAACTGTATTAGATGGAATAGAAAAAAAAATGCTAATAGGGTACTCTTACTCTTTTCTTTGCACACTTGTACTTTCACAGAAATTTCACCCCACAGGCAGAAGCAGATGGGACTGATGAGGAGGTAATAAATGCTACTTACCCAGAGTAAAAATAGAACTGTACCTCTGCCATCATTTACATAATAAAAAGAATACATCCAGATCAAAGAATTATGTTCTGCTATGTAATATACAGATGGCATTTCCCTTAAATTGGCACATGTCATATTGGAAGAGATGATGAGGTTGTACACAAAGGGCCATGAAGAACTCCCACCGGGATGGCCATATGCTTTCTTTCATGTGTAGGACTTATCTGCATATCTTGGATAATTGGATCATTCTAAAGAAGGCTTCAGCTATTTAAAGGAAGAGATAATCCGCATTTCCAGTGAGATGGCCAATTAATTTTAGATGCCTTAGAGGCTAATGAATTCTATGAATTTATGAACTCTTCCTCATTGGAACTAAAGCATTTTACTTCTGTGGAAGCAGTATTTTGATACTAATTGCAAATGGACTGTTAGCTGGCAGAAGAATGGGTAAGTATGCTCATGTCCTAAAGCACCATAGGCTAATATTGCACAGATATCTATAAAATAACTTTACTCCTTGGAGACAGGTAAGAAACTGAGAAAAAGGAATACAGATCCTTGGAAGGGCACTGCTAAGAAACTGGAAGTAAACACCTGTTTCTGGCAAACTATCATATATTGCGGCCCCATGACTGGCACACTGCAAACAGCCATAAACGCAGGTAGTGGTTGTGGCTGATGCAGTGCAACCACAAGGAGTTGAAAACAAGCTCTTTCCACCTGAGTGAAAAGGAAACCACTCAAGAGAAAGAAAAGATCAGCTGTTAATTGACAAGATAATTCTGGAAAATTACAAAAGTAGGAAGACCAACTTGGATGTAGTATGGATACAAGAAGGCATTTGACTTCCTGCCACATGATTGGATAATCAGGTGCCTAGAAACAACAAGAATTAATAGAAGCACCAGATGTTTTTGTGTAAAGATAGGTGCCACAATGGATGACATAGTTGCTGGTCAATGGTGATAGATTGGGAGAGGATAATATCAAGAGAGAAATTTTTCAAGGAGACTCATAATTACCACTACTGTTTGCCATTGCGCCAATTCCTCTGTCAAAAATACTGCATAACTCAGGCCAAGACTATTAAATATCAAAAACATCTTCCAGGCTACCCCAACTCATTTACATGGATGATTTGTAGCTATGAAAAAGATCTGAAATAGAATTGCTGCTCAACACTGTCCATATATGTAGTCGAGCCACTGAGTTTTGACTGGACAAATGTGCCGTCCTCATCATCAACAGGGGAAAACTAGTGAAAACTCAAGGGATCCAGATCTCCTATGAAAATATCATCAAGAATCTGGATGAAGACAATCACTACAAATCTGGACATCCTTCAAGCTGACAACATCAAGCACACTGAAGTAAAAAAGGTTAGAAGTAAATAATCATGAGAGTGAAGATGTCCAAATTCAGTGGGGGGAAAACCATCAAGGCAATTATGAAATATATGAATATCAAAAAGTGCAATTATTGATTTTCAGAAAGTACATTATAAAAAAAAACGAATTATGAAATGTTTTGCACCCATATGGGAATGAAGGTTGCTTGTTGAAGACCAAGTAGGTTGTATCAAACTAAAAAGAAATGGAGTGAAATATTGTAAGTTATATCCAAATGACCAAGTAGAGAGAAATAAATTTCTATTCCTTGGTAGAAAGTTTATTAAAGATGGAAAATTGATATTAATATATGCAAATGGTAACAGATTGTGTATTGTATGTGGTCTGTTGCAAGAAATTAATGGTTTTTGAAAGAAACAGAAACAGCTGTGTTGTCCTGCCCACTTTGTTATATGGAACTGTGAATTTGACAAAAGAAATTTAAAGAGCTGAAAGGATCTGGTATTCAGTACTTAAGTGTGTATGGAAAAACAGGAAGATATAGGGTCAAAAACAAATGAGTGCTCAAGGAATGTGCATTCAATTTAAAAGTAGGCAACAGGGCAAAAAGAGTGAAGTGTTTTAGTCACAGGAAAATAATAAATGAAGACTGAATTACAAAATAATTATATAAAGGGAGAGTAAATGGGTCAAGAGGAAATTTTAGTTGAATAGAGTTCACAAGACCCTAAAAATTGAGGAGTGAGAGGTATAAACGTGAAAAGGAATATACACTCATGTGAAAAAACAAGCACACCCTCTTTGAGTTCTATGGTTTTACCTATCAGGACATAGTAAAAATTATCTGGTCCTTAGCAGTTCTTAAAAGTAGGTAAATGCAACCTCAGATGAACAAGAACACATTTTTATTTTACAAAAATAAATCAATATGGAGAAGGGATGTATGAAAAACTAAGTACACCTTGTGATTCAATAGCTTGTAGAACCACCTTTAGAAGCAATAATTTGAAGTAATCATTTTCTATATAACTTTATCAGTCTCTCACATCATTGTGGAGGAATTTTGGTCCACTATTCTTTACAGCATTGCTTCAGTTTATTGAGGTGGGCATTTGTTTATGCACAGCTGTCTTGAGATCCTGCCACAGTGTTTCAATCAGATTGTGGTCTGGACTTTGATTGGCCCATTATAATACTTTGAGTCTTTACGTTTTCAGCCATTCTGTTGTAGATTTGCTGATATTCTTGGGATCATTGTCCTGTTACATGACCCAAGGTCAGCCAAGTTTTAGCGGTTAGACAGATGGCTTATATCCCAGCACCACTGTCATTGATGGTTGTACATTTGTATTGAAAGGCTATGTTTGTTTTTTGCCAAACATGGCACCTCCACTTTGATCTCATCTATCCAAAGGATCAGAAGTCTTGTGATTTGTTCATCTAAGCCATGCTGCCATGTTCTTTGTAGAGAGAAGAGGTTTTCTCCTGGCAACCCCTCCAAACAAACCATGCTTGTTCAGTCTTTTTCCAATAGTACTGTCATGAATGTTAACATTTAACATGTTAACTGGGGCATATAGAGTTTGAGATGCAACTCTTGGATTTTTTGCCATTTCTCTGAGCATTGCATGGTCTGATCTTAGGGTGAATTTGCAGGGACAGACACTCTGGGGAAGATTGAACACTATCTTGAATATAAATCCACTTTAAATTGTTTGGAAATGGCCTTACAACCCTTCCCAGATTGAGGGGCAGCAACAATTGCTTCTCTAAGATAATCGCTGATGTCTTTCCCCTTTGGCACTCTATTGACAGTGAATTCTAATTCAGTCTCAGGCATGAAAAGTTGAATGGGTGATTTTGAGCCAGTCACCCTCTCTCAGCCCACAGGCTGTAGATGTGGGGAAATCAGAGAAAGGGGAATTAGGCATGTTAATTCCTTGAGTTATTTATAAAACGAATAATGGTAGGATTAAAAAATTGAAACAGTATTTGGATGTAATGGAAGCAGGAATAGTTTGCAATGAGAGAAAGATAGAGATTGGGAATGATATTGATATGAATTAGTTCAAACTAAGTTCCCTTTTCAAAATCCGCTATCTTTAATTTGTTTGATTTATATCAAACAAATTAAATAAAAACACTTATTTATATGCATTTGGTGGATCTAAATAATATTGTTTACCTCACAAAAGAAACACGTTGATGTTTACTAATGGATGTACATATATACATTTGAAATGGAGTGTAGGTAATGTTTGAGTAGCAGAATGGATTTATGTTGGCATGTTACCCTATATACCAGGGGTCCCCAACCACCGGTCCGGGGACCGGTACCGGTCCGGGGAACAATTTCTACCGGGCCGTCGGTTTGCTGGGTGCCGC
Source organism: Pseudonaja textilis (assembly GCF_049901715.1). Taxonomy (NCBI): domain Eukaryota; kingdom Metazoa; phylum Chordata; class Lepidosauria; order Squamata; family Elapidae; genus Pseudonaja; species Pseudonaja textilis. Next base: position 93,455,051 of record NC_141990.1, read on the forward strand.
CATCTTGTTTTGATGAAAAAGTGCTTCCGGTGAGCTTTTCCGGGTAGAAAGTGGCGTTTGGGTGCTGAAAGAATCCTCGCGCCTTAGTTTCATTGGGGGGGGGGCTTCGAACAAAACTAAGGCGCGAGGATTCTTTCAGCACGCATGGCAAGGTGAGCCGAGTGACTGTCCCAAAGCCGTCGCGAAGCCCATCGACACAGGTACAAAGGAGGAGTTGAAGGTGGCGGGGAGAAGCAGGGGACGGCTGGCTGGCCGGTCACTCAGCTCACCTTGCCATGCATGCTGATGCTGGTACCGGGCCGCGGATGATTTTGTGATGCTGGTACCGGGCTGCAGCACAAAAAAGGTTGGGGACCACTGCTCTATACTACAGTATATACAGTACCCTGTATACTATAGAAATGCAAAGTAATTCTCAAAACTAGGATCATTCTGTAAAATGGTTCCAATTTTTGAAGAAAGGACTGCCATCTATCTACCCAAATGTGAATAGTTGTTCCACACATTCAAAAAATTCTGAATAGCATTTAATAAACATGAATAATATTCACAGATTTGCCTATTTGTTACACACATATTTTCAGTAAGAAAGGAAACACTGGCACAAAGGGGTCATAATTTTTTTTCAAATAATGAAATATTCCCTTTTTTAATTAGATGACTCATTTTGTAATCAGATGTGCATTTATCATGAATACAGCTACCTATGCTCTAGATTTTATTCTGTGAACTGGAGTTCTTAAAACCAAAAATAATTTAGATTCAATATCCTTCTAAAAAAGAGGGGAAAATGATAGACAAGGAAAAGAATGAGGCAAGAAAATGAGTCTTCCCATTCCACATGAATTTATGGATACTCCTGGGAATGTTTTAGAATAACTGCATTATCCACATTAGAGAACCAAAGGAACATATACTGGCAAACTTAAATTACATTGCTGTTCTCATTTTCAAACATAGGGAGACAGTTTCCCAGAATATCCTAAAGTACATTCATATCACAGCGATCAAGCAAGATGTCAATTTTCTCTGTCCTCTATTACATGCCATCTCTCTCATTCTGCCAAAGACCAAGATTGAGAATAAGAATTTATTAGGTAAAGGAAAAAAAAGTAAAATAGAGTAACCATTCTACATACAAGGGCACAATAGAAAGGTGGAGGTTTTGATTAAAACAAAGAACAATCCCGGGAGTGTTCATCCTCTTGAAGATCGGGATGGTCCTGGACCTTCTAGTTTATGATAAGGCATTAAAAGCACCTGGATGTTCCCCTAAGCATTTGGACTAGGACAGGGGTCACCAACCTTTTGGATCTCAGGGACCACCAAACTCATAATTTTAAATCTCAGGGACCACTAACCAGTTCTGTGGGTGTGGCCTAGTTTGTGGGTGTAGCTTGATGGTCATGTGACTGGCTGGGCATGGCTTGTATATAAATATTATAAATATTTATATAAATATTGATTTTTTTATAGAAAGAGAGCAAAAGCAGGCAAAGCAGACAGACACATTGAGTTGCTCACAGAATCACAGATTCATTCAGAGATCTATCTATCTGCCATTGGCTGGCTCAGTCTGTCACATAAAATTGGCTTGCAAGCAAACTCATAAAATTTGCTAGTAAGCAAACTCACAAAATTAACTCACAACACACCATGTATGTAAATATTGATTTTTTTATAAAAAAGAGCAACTTTTACCCAAAATCAGGCAAAGCAGGCAGATAGAGTTGCTCACAGAATCATTCAGTGATCTATCTATCTGCCATCAGCTAGCTTTGTCTGTCACATAAAATTTGCTTGCCGTGAGTCTGCTCTGAATAATAGAACCTTCAGTCCTAAGGGAGGTTCAGCTGTGCTTAAAAGCAGAGCTGAAGATCTAAAGACTACCTAGAAAGCAAGAAATGCAACCATTTCCTGCTTCCTAACTAATCTAAATCTCTCGGCACAGCAGAACAGCTGATGGTCAGGAAAAAAAAGGAAAAATAGCAATTTAGCAGGTAAGTTTGCTGGGTCAGGAGTGAGTGGGCAGGGAGGTTCCCACAAGCCACATGGGCAGTGCAGCCTTGTGTTCCTGTGTAGCCTAGATTAATTGCTCTTGGGGGTGCTTTGGGGGGTGACATTTCTCTGCAGCCCACCAAAATTTTCTCACAGCTCACCAGTGGGCCGCAGCCCACCGGTTAGCAACCATGGGATTAGGAGATAAGGCGAGCTGTCAGTTCATTTTCTTATAAACTAGGATTATTTTTCAATATTAAGGATTCAATATTGTTCTTTTGATTATTACATTATTATTTTTAATCTTGCATGCTGTCCAGTGTCACTGCTGGCAGAATTCACAGGAATTTCAAGCATATTTTATTCTTGAGAATCTTATGAATTGTTGAACAATTTTGCAATATGTTTCCCCTCTCATTTAGTTCAAATCAGAAACGTATGTAGCTTTTCTGTTTAGCATTTGGTTGAATTTAGAGGATTAATCAATGCATAGCTGTTTCTATTATTTAAACTGCAATCCCATGCACAATGTACTTTTTTATTTATTGGTATCACAGATTCAGAAAAGACACATCAACTTACATCTTCAAACAAATTATTCTCTGTTAACAATGTATGCTGGAAACTAACTCCCAGGGATTGGGGTTAAGTCAAGCTAACATTGAAAACAATAATCTTATCTGACATCCATGACCTTTTTGATTAAAACAACTCGTCTCTTTTTCAAAAGACAGCTATTACATCTCATTAACCACTCAGCACCCATGCTGTCCTTTGAAATGCCATGCCATACAATTTTTGTTCTCTTGACTGATGATATTTTGGATTTTTTTTTCTTAGGTTAATACATTAGAAATAGCATGTTGCAAAAACATTAACAATAGTTCAGGATTGAAAAAAAAAATAGAGAAGTGTCTGCTGAACCATACTTCTCTAATTTTTATATCACATTATTCTTCTTTGTCTAATTGAACAAACACTATTCTTAAAATCACATTGGAATGCCACTGCAAATTACAAAACTACTCGGCATGTTGGCTAGCAATTGAAGATAGTTTTAAAATCTGGTTAATATCGTGACTTACAACACTCAATCAGAAACTTGGAAAATACACTCTATAGCTAGTTTGGAGGCAATTGGAATATGGATGAAGGGCAACAACATAATGTTAAATCCATACCAGTTGCAGGTTATCATTATTCAAAGATATTAAAGGTCTAAATACTTCCTTTCCTGGATTGGGAAGTGTATTCAGTATATCCCTTGGGATTCTCGATTCTCACTTTTCTCAAATAGCATTTGTCTGAAATGACTTTCAACCGCTTCAGCTGATAAATAAGTTACAATCTTATCGGAAGAAGACAGGCATTGCTTCTGTTAGTCATGCTTCATACAGTACACGGTGCACTTGTCTATGAAATGCCTTTGAAGACAGTGTACAATCTTATTTCATCTCTAATCAGAAATGTGGCAACCAAATTTCATCTGTCACTCCTACATCACAATGTAACTTGCAAAGGGTCAATTGCTGTGATTTCCTATTTTCTTTTACAATCAGTCTGAAGTGTTCATTTTAGACTTTTCCCTATATACCTGTCCCCAATTAAAACCAAGAGTTTCAGGGTCACCACAGGTAACATTGATACAAGCATGTTTGTGGATTAAAAAAAAAGAAAATTCATGTTTTGAAAATGCTCTGTGGTATTTTTTTTTCCTGTATTTGAGATAAATAAATCTGGGCTATGTGCTTTTGGTTCCCTCCCACCCCCGATCAGAGTTAAAGGCATCATGTGTTTTAGGGTCCATCCACTCTAAATCCAGATTAAATAACAAGAATTGCAAAATTATGGCTAGGAATTAACCATCAACATTTAGCGCTATGGTAAAAAGTCTCTTGCTTCTCCATTAATGATGAGATAGATTTATTTCTATATTTTAAATTATGGAAATTATTTGAAAATAATTTTGGTAAAATAGTCTTTCTTGCCCTGCATTGAGGGATGCAAGAGCTGAAAATACCCAAGTTCACGTGTAAGTAAAATATTTAAAAGGCACTCATTTCACTACTATTCTGTGGAGCCTCTTTCCCCGTCACATGTTTGAAGACTCATATACTTGTTTCCATGTTCAAAAATCATACACTGTAAATCAGTTTCTACAAGACTTGACCAAAGTAGAGTCCTTTAATAGATCAAAGTAGTTAAATTCTGACACTGGTAAAAAAAAAAATGTGTGTAGTTACTTTTTCCCTCCTGGGTCAGCAAATTTTCTAAGCAGCTTGCTTGCGTGTGTGTGTGTGTGTGTGTGTGTGTGTGTGTGTATGTCATGTGTGTGTGTGTGTGTGTGTGTGTATACTGTATATATCTTTTAACAATAGCCTATTTCCATCAACTGTATGTTCTGAAAGATTTTGTTTAACAATTATGAGAAATGCAAAGAACGGAGAACTCTGATGATCATTTTCACAGTGCAGCTGCAGTTTTTTGTTTGCAGTTGCCACTTTGCTAAAAATCTACCACTTTATTTATTCTTCCCAAAAATGGCCTTCAGTATTATTGGGAAAAGCTTATTATAATAGGAAATAAATCCAGGTATATATATCAATAGTCATTCAATTAATTTAAAATAATTAACAAAACCTTATACCAAAACACATGTGATTCTTTCCACCGAAATGGAGCCTGTCCATTACATTTGCATATCACAATGGCCCTAAAGTGAAGCATCTCATTTAACAAGCCCCCCCCCACATCCCTGTTCTTTCAAATGCAATGAAGGTGAAGGTTGTTAAATGAAGAATGGTGTGCCAAAGGGGTGGGGGAAATCTTTAGAAGTTTAGCGCAGGCTTGGGCTCACCTAGTCTGGGCCTCCTACTCCACCCCCTCAACTACCAAGACACCTGATGCTCTAGTTCCTTCCCTAAGGGTCCCGCAGGCCTTGACCAAGCCAGGACAAAGAGTGCTTTAAACACCCTTGCCTGACTAAATAGCCAGCTTGGGAGCAGTATGAAGCCCCAAAGGGCAGGAAAAAACCTTGGGAGGCCCTTGGCAGGTCAGATGAGAACTAGGCCTTGACTGTAACTATCCTCTCTATTCAGGTCACTTCTGTTGATCATCTCTAGTTTCCAGTGGTGGTATGCTACCAGTTCGCCTGGTTCTGCCAAACTGGTTGCGGCAACGAGCAGCAGAGACCGAACTGGTTCACTTTGCTGTTGGGCCCACCTGCCCACCCGGGCTCCCATACTCACCTTTATCTTCTGCTTTTGAAGCGCAGCTGCTTTGTGCGGCGCAGAAGAGTGCCATGCAGCAGCTGCTGAAGTGACCGCCAGAGTGCAGGCTTTCAGGAGGTGAGTTGGAACACTTCTGCACCTGCACAAATGCCTCTACACCCGCACAAAGTGCTTGTTTGGCGTGCACGTGCATGTAAAGTGTGTGCACGCACGTAAAGCGCACCGACCAAACCTGTGGTAAAAGTTTTGAATCCCACCACTGCTAGGCTCCCTTGCCTAGCTGAGTGGCTGGCTTGGGAGCCGGTCAATATATACATACTATGGCATGTTTTGAAAATGATTTAGAACACAATCTTAACTAAATATACACTCTAATACTATATTTATTTATTTGTGGTATTTATTTTAGTGGGCAAATTCATAGACACGTGGATATAGTAGATTTCTTCTATAAATGGATTATTCCATGTGTTTTACCAAAAAAAGAAAGAAAGAAAGAAAGAAAGAAAGGAAGGAAGAAAGAAAAGAAGGAAAGAAAGAAACTTTTAAGCATACCGATGCACAATGAATCTGTTAGTAATCTCCATTTTGCTCTCCAAATTCATGTGGACCTAAACCTAACCCTAAGTGAGTTTGCCTCCCAATGGGATTTTCTCATGTATTTTACCAGGAAATGCAAATAGGGCAGATTTCCAGAAGTAACTACCCTCCTAAGCATATCAATCCACTATGAATGTTGGTGAACTTCATTTTGCTCTCTGAATTCATGCTGGCCTAACAAAGACTCTAAGTGGATTTTCCCAATTTGTTTTACCAGGAAATGTAGCTAGGATAGGCACAAAAAGTCAGTGCACTCCTAAACATACCAATGCACTACAAATCTATTTGATTTTGATTTGATTTGATTTGATGACCTCTATTTTACTCTCAAAATTCATGCAAACCTAACCCTAATTCTAAATTTATTTGCCACCCAATGGGATTTTCCCCTTTATTTTACCAGGAAAAGTTTTGTATTTTCCACATTATAAGACGCCCATTCCACACAGCAGGAATTGCTGCTGCCAATCCCTGCTGTTGTTCGCCACCACCAAATAGTGGTGGCAGTGATCAGCAGCGATCCCTGCTGCCTGAAATGGGCCAAAAACAGAATGCGCGGAAGCTGAAAATGGGCTGCAGAGGCTGAAAACAGGATGCACAGAGGTGGCAATAGGCGATGGCAGTGGTAATGGGCAGCGGCAATCCCCGCTGCCTGGAACAGATGATCAGTCATATTACGGGAGGCAGCTCCAACCGCTAATCAGATGTTCATGCTAAATCAGGCTGTGATAACGTCCTGAAGCTGACCAGGCTGTTTGCTATTTGCTGCAAGGACACGAGCCAGAATATTGATGGATGCTGGGAGGCAGTGGCAGGTTATTTTTTTCTTGTTTTCCTCCCCAAATGCTAGGTGAGTCTTATGGTCTAGAACGTCTTATAGTGCAAAAATATGGTAGATAGTGTGAGCTCGAAAAGTCAGTGCCCTCCTAAACATATTAATATGTTAAGGATCCCAACACAACATTGGTGCTGACAATTTGCATGCCTGAATTCATGGTGACCTAACCCTAAACCTAAGTTGACACCAATGGGATTTTTGCACATTAATTGAATTTTCTCATATATTTATCAAAGAAACAAAAATAGGGTGGACACAAGAAGTCTGCAATCTCCTAAACATACCGATGTACTACAAATATGTTGGCAACTTCCATTGTGCACTCCAAAATTATGCAAACCTAACCCTAACCCTAAGTAGGTTTGTCGCTGAATGGGATTTTCGCACGAATTTTACCAGGAAATGCAGATTGGGTGGGGTCAAAAATTCAGCACTCTCCTAAGCATACTGATGCACTATAAATGTTTTGGAAACCTCCATTTTGCTGCAGACATAACCTTATCCCTAAGTTTGTTTGTCTCCAATGGGATTTTCAATGACTTTTACCAGGAAAAATGGTAAGGCATTTAGGATGGGCTCGAAAAGTCAGCACCCTCCTAAACATTCTGATGCCTTAAGAACCCTTTGGCAATGACAGTTTTCCTTCCTGAACTCATGGTGACCTAACCCTAACTTTAAGCTGATTTGCACACTAATGGGATTTTCCTTGTAATTTACCCCAAAATATATAATCTAAATTTTATCTATCAGATATGCTGATATTATTGAAAAGATCTCTTCCTCCTAATATGTTGAAAGAGTAGAAATATGCATTTCTGTTCATCAGTTTTCTTCTAGTAATCTATTATGGTGAAATAATAATGTCAAGTTTCACAACTATGTTGTGTGTGAGTCACATACATTTTCATTTAATAAATCGTGATTTGAGCGAATTCCCTTACTTTTCCAATCTCTGCAGATATTCAAACTGGTTATTTCAGTCGGCTATTGAATGTGCCCTAGTATTCTTCCTGATTTTCTACCTAATGCTTAACTGACTTTCTTTTTGTCAGAACCATCTGTTTAAATCACATTCAGTTAACATTTAGCTTCTCAGTATGGTTCTATATAAATTCTTACATAACGTTCTTATAAACTTTAATCAACAACCATATGTTTCTCTCTTTTACAGACACATACACACTCAGATACTGTATGTATGCGTTTGTGTATGTGTGTGTGTGTACATCCCCACCCATACATCTACATTTATATCCAAATGGTTTATTGCTCCTTAAACTAAAATAATGTTAAAAGTAAGAGAAAATATATACCACATAATAAATTTTCAATAGTAAAATAAAGAAATGCCACTGTAGATAAAGCAGTTGTGGAAACCTCACAAGGTCCTGGTATAAGCACTTGCAATATTTCTAACTAGTTTTTAGCCAAAATTTCCTAACTTCTGAGCCAAGTGCTTGCCATATTTACAGAAAATGTAATTCATATCTCCTCTGATTAATACATTTTATGTATTGTATCTAGAAATCTAATTCTAGAAGACATTGAGCAAAAAAAAGAGTGAACCCTGGAACATGTCAAAGTGGTTAGCTCAACCAAACATTGTTCAATTTGGATCCATAAACTCTGAACATGAAATTAGGAATCTTTAAAACTATAACTTATCTGAACAATTACATAAAATCTGATGCTATATCTATGCCATACAGTGCTATAATTTTCTTCTCCTAACCTCTTTTCTTGAATTTAGCAGATCAGAAAATGCAAAGATAAGTGCATTCACTTATCTTTATTGTATTAAAGGACTATTCTGGTATTCTGAAAATATAACTTAGAGTTTATGAAGTAGAAGTACCCTTCCCACAGAATTCTAGAAGCACATTGATGTCCAGATAGAAGTCTTCTCCAGCCATTAGATATAGGATTAGAATTGCTGGTTTGTAACCTTTTTTATATTAGATTTTTCCCACAAGATTAAAAAGAAATTTGACTGGCTTTCAACTGTTCCAATCATTCTCTTTTTGATCCCTTCACTGTTCAGTTTTCACTCTTTATTTCCAATTGAAGAAGCAGTTTGACTTGAATATCAAACAACTTTCAGCCAAATCTGAAGACATGTAATTGTTCTGCTCTTTCTTAAACTATAATTTCCTTTTCAGACTGCAGTATTGTGCCCCTTCTTATGTTCCATCCTTCATAGTTTTAAATTAAACTTACTTTGCTATTATTTCTTGTTATTTCCCAGTATCCAATATATGTCATGATCTTTTAAGGCTTTTTAATGGCTTTAATTCTCCTCCTTTCCTTTCCAAGCTAATTTCTGATTTATCTATCTCCATTTATCTATCTCCTTATCTAGTGTTCTTTGATCACATATTTACTTTTATAAATTTCCGTATTGCTTTTGTTCAATAGATTATTTTCTCTGCAACTATATAGTTATGATTCTATTTTCCCTTTCCCTACAATTGTCTTCTCTTTTTCTGGATTTCTTCAAACAGACATTTTCACATCAAACTAAAATCAATCTACTCTTCTTTTTTCCCCTTACTCCTTAACTCTATTGCCTCCCCCGCACCCTTCTTATTTATAATACCATATGGTGTTAATGTAATTTTTTTCTTTCTGCTAGTGTCTCCTTGTTAAAAACCGCATGTAGATTTTGTGTAACCTTGAGGGTGCTTAAAGAAAATTGTGAAGAGAATTATATCATCCTATTATGGATGTGTTAAACATTTGCTGTAGCTTATTTAATACCTACATGAAGCCCCTGGGGATTCAGCAGTTTGGGATCTGGTACTACCAATATGTTGATGATACCCAACTATACATCTCCAGGCAATATTGCAGATGTTGACTGAACATTGTCCCAATTCATTCTGGATGGTTGGGGGGGGGGAGCAGTAAATCCTAGCAAAATGGAACTACTGTTTTGTACATCAGGTTTCTTCTGTGTTCCTTGTTGGACATGATTGCACTGCCCCTAAAAGTACAGGTCTAGGACTCTGAAATCCTCCAGGTCTCCCAGCTTCAGCTGGTTAGATATTTTCTTATCTCTTTTTCCATGAGATCAGCTGAAGGACCTGCATAATAAAGGTAAGTTTTTTACATCTCTTCTTCACTGGACTTGAGCAACTGTAGTAAATTCCAATAAATACAAGAACTATACTGTTAGAGACTGCTAAGGTACAGGTAATCCAGTGGGACTATAGTAAGAATGCATGGCCCGTGGGCATTTTTCTATTAAATGATGATCGCATTGTTCAAGATTCAACTCTGATAACCCTTAATTTTAGGTATATGGTCCTTTATTTCTTTAAAGAGAATCCACTATTCATGCTGACTTGAACAAATGCCGTCAGTCCAAAAGTACAATATCTGCCTTTGAAGAATAAAAGCTGTGGTCAAAACCATGTTGCCTGGAGCAATTTAAAAACAACAATGAATTCTTAGACATATCTAGGGAAAAGAACTAGATCATGTGATTTGGATTAACAAGAGTATGAAATAGTTTCTCTGTTTGCAAAAATCAAAAATGTAGCAAAATCAAGCTATAACATTCTTAGTTTAATTTTTATATTCCTCTGCATCTTTGTAGAATGTAAGAGTAAAAAAGGAGATGTCAAAACAGCACTAAAGCTATACAGAAGTTACAATTTGATGCTTCACAAGCTAATCATTATTAGAGTATAAGTATTTTTACAACATAAATATTCATGATAAAGACAAGAGAGGCCACTACATTTCCCACTTCTATTTTGGACTTCACTGTTTATTTTAACAAAGGGCAGAAGATAAATGAAACACAGTTAGAGCTGCTGTTATTAAAAAGGAAAAAAGTGACTCATTAGAAAAAGGCAAACAAATTCATGCAGAAAGAAGCTTTACAGGAGGCACCTCAAACACCTGAGAAAAGATTCATTGCCAAGATCCAGTCCTTCACAGCAGCCAAAAGCTAATTTAAATATGGTGATGATGTCTTGTTGTCATAGTATGATCATGAGTTCATTGGAAGCTAGATGTGCTTTCACTGTTAACAGCACCAAAAAGAGATTGTGGAGACATTGATAAATAATCTGACTTTTACAATGAATTTAGATCTTCAAAATACCTTTACATTCCATTATAACTATTAGAGCTCGATTTCATTGAAGGCCACATCAGGGTTGTGTTTGACCTTTGGGAGGGGCATGGCCAGGATAGGTGTGGCCAGCTCATGTTGGGGGGCACCTGTGGTGGCCAAGTGCTCAGGCAGGACTTCCCTTGATCCCTCCCAATCCCACTATAATCTCCCTCCTTCCTTCCTTCCTTTTCTTTTCCCTTCCCTCTTCATTCTCCTGTCTTCTTCCTTCCCCTCTTTCCTTCTTTTTCCTTCCTTTCTCTCTTTCCCAGCTTTCCTTCTTTTTCTTTGTCTTTCCTCTTTCCCTTTCTCCTTTCCTGTCCCTTCTTGGATGCTCAAATGGAAAAGAGGAAACATTTCAACATTTCTCCTTTTGTTTTGTTTTGAGTTTGTTTTGCTAGCCCTCTGCCAGTGAAAATTGAGCCCAGGGGGCTGTGTGTGGCTCCCTGGGTTCCATTTTTGGCCATGACAGCCTCCTGTAACCCTCTGTAGGAGGCCATTGTGGCAAAAAACGGAGCCTGGGAGGGCTGCATTCCATTTTCACTGTTAGAGGCATTACAAGCCATTCCTTCACTGTTTCTAGGGCAGCTCCATGGGCCAGATGTAAACACCCTGTGGGCCAGATCTGGTCTGCAGGCCTTGAGTTTGACACCCCTGTATTAAAGCATCAAATCTGTATTTTTAATTGGTAAATTCCTGCAGACTATATTATAGTGGCCTTGAATACACAGACGTGATAACTTTAGTAGTAAAACTCTCCATAGTACTTCATGATTTAGTGTTTTAAATAGAAAAAGCAAGTACTTTGTATTGCCCACAGATGGGATGATTTCCTAAAAGTATACTAAACTCCCATGAAACAGATTTATAGAATAATAAAGCACAGGTTTTTTTTTCATGTTTTACTTTATAACCATTTCATATAAATATTATTCTTAACCTGAAAACATCCATGCAGAGCACTAGTAAAACAAGACAGTAAATGACTATGTTCAGCTTCAAAAATATGCTACATTTTAAAAACAAATTTTGAGTAGGGGAGGAAAGCAGGCATGCTCATGCTTTAAATTTTTACCCTTCTGCTTCACATGAGTCAATTTCAAATTTATAGCAATGACATATTTCCATAGTTGTAGTAGAGTTTTGACAGCCAAGCAAAAAACAAAAAAAACCCTTACATCTAGGATCCTAGATGTATTTACTTAAACATTGTTTGTTCTTCCAGGAAAGAAGTTTGGATGCAAAATATTCTCTAGAGCAGTGTTCCCCAGAGAAATCCTTGAAACAGTACATTTTCATCTATTTTTAATTATAAGTATCATCCCAGTTTATCTTTCTGTACTTTCAACTGTGAATCAAATCAAAATGACCCAAAGTTTTCATTTGAAGCACACACTGCAGCTCTCTTAATCATAATAATTGTCTTAATTACAGAAAATATTTTAAAGTGTCTCATTTTACTGTCACACGTGGAGAGATCTTCAGCTAGAACAGAAGCCACTGTCAGCTTAAATTTTTGGTTAAGGCAGATGATTCTTGAAGGCAATTTTATAACCAACATAACTGAAAATGAAAGAATATTTAAATTTGTCAGCAAGATTCAGTGCATATTTAAAAACAACCAGTGATGTCCAAATGTTATGATAAGCAACTAGGTTTACAGCATTCATTTAATTTGCATTAGTCCACCTTTTCTAAGAAATTCATCATGGAATTCTCAATGTTATTTCATTTTGCTTTTGGAATGAAGACATACTTGGATAAAGTTTGGTTGAAAGACTGTCATAGTTTGTCATTTAAAGAGTTAATGGATTCACAGTTGAATTAAACCAGATCCAAGTCTAGCAATCTATTTTTGGTTCCCTAGAGTTATTAAGCAACCAACAAGATAAGACCAGGACTTTCTGGGAAATTAATCCAGTCTCCCCTTACTGGTAATCAGTGTCCTTCATGTCTTTCAGAAAGCCATTAATAATTAAGATGTTACTGAATTTCAATTATGAATGCTTTAGGTGTTCTTCAATCAGCAGTTTATTCATCATCTCCCCCTTCTCCTCCTCCTCCTCTTCCTTTGATGTTATAATACGTTTCCTATATATCTCTTAGATGTTTTGCATCACCAGTTTTTCAATTCTTTATTCAGAATTTTTAGTTCCCGAGCAACAGAAGCATTTTATATCAAGCTATCTTTTAGAAGACCATTCTATATGTTGTTAGAGCAACCATTTCATTCCCTTCAAATGCAGTCATAACCAATGATCAAAGATTGCTTAGAGGTAATTGCAGTCTGGAGTATACAGAATCTGCAGGTTCTCATTTCCACCATTCAGAATTCCCTTTCATCTCCAGCAGCTGGAGGCAAAAGGAAAGCTAGCCCCACCCCCATATTTTGCTATGCACTTTTAATTTGATAGATAGGGAATCACTTCCATTTTTTTCAAAAAAAGAAAAAGAAATGATTTAGTGACATATTCATAGGACACTGATTTATTTTTAGTTATAAATAAGCCCAGTGCCACATAGGTGACAATATCTTCTCTTTCACTTTACAGTGATCATTCAAATGACTTGGAGTTTTCTTGGCTTCTCACATTTCAATTAAATACCATAGGAAGCTATGGTGGATAATTTCTTCATGTTTTTCCAGTTCAGAAAACATTTACAGCTGCCAAGGCTACAGACTGATAGAAAAAGATGTAACAGGAAAAACAAAGTAAACACCAGCATTTTTCGCATTTCATAATAATTGGTCAAAAAAGTGCAAAAAAGTGTAAAAAAAAAGATTTAGGTACCTGGGATTGAACAGTAGCTTCTTTTGCAATATATGTGTTTATCTCCATTTCATTAACCAAAGCTCTCCATTTTTCTTATAGTGGTTTAGAATTGTTCCTAATCCTAACCCTATGAAACATTTTTGGATTTCCTCATGATCTTTTACTAATTTGGGTAGCAAACAATGTACTGCATCCACAACAGGGAAAAAAAGCCTCCTTTCCTTGATCTTATTTCATTTTGATCTGCAACTCAAATATATTAAAATAATTGCAGGAGTAATTAATGTGTTATATTTATATAGTTGAATGATTAATAAAGTACAATAATTAAGCCGCATTCAGAGCATTAATAAATTAAATTGAATTTACCTCTGAATAAATATGCAAAGAATTGCTGCTTTTATAGGGGTAAAAAATTCCCGAGGCTACTTCTAGTATTTTAAATCACAAAAATATTATAAAAATATTAAATTAAATATATTCTATGAATTTTTAGTAAGGAAATGGCTGGCATTATCAGACTTCAATAATGCTATTTTAAACCTCAACGTAATTTATTTTGCCAGATCATGCTATTATGCTATTGAAACCCACAGCAGATTTCTATTTACTTATGGTAAATTATACATCTCATTGAATCACAAGGCTGGAAGTGACCTTGGGGGTCTTCTAGTCCAAAAATCCTGCCCAAGGCAGGAGACCTTATACAATCCCAGACAAATGGCTGTTCAATGTTTTCTCAAAAACCTTTAAAAATTAGGCAGCCACAATTCCAGGAGGCAAATTGTCACTTCCCTTTTTTAATACAGAACTACACAAGTTCTCCCCTTCTCAGTTATATCTGCATTGCTTTCTCACCATCTTGTGAATGAGAATTTGCCTTACACATAACCTTCTGTTTATAACTAGAAATGTGGAACTGGTATATTATTTTAAAATTAAAAATCAAAACTTTTTATGAAACAAGCCACTACTATTTATATAGCTCAGGTGGGTTCAAATATTCTGTCAGTTTGCTTTAAAATATTATGTCAAACTTCTCAAATGTTCAGTTCTAAAACCAGGGGTGGGATTCAGTCGGTTCAGGCCAGTTTGAATGAACCGGATGTTAATTTTACATCCAGTTTGACTAACCAGTAATTCTGATGACCAGCTGGCCTGGCCCACCGCTCCCCTTCCCTTCCAGGAGTCCCATTCTGGCTCCAGATAAGTGCAAGGAGACCTCCTCGCAGCAAAAATGGGGCATGGGGTGGCGGCACCGGACCCTCCCATGTCCTGTTTTTGGTTGCCAGGAGGTTCCAGGGAGCTTTCTAGGCCAAAAATGGGGCGTGCAGTGTCCGCCGCTGCCCTTCCCCCCCCCCACGGCCTGCTTTGGCTGCCAGGAGGCTCCTCTTCAAGGGAGAAAAAAAGGAAGGAAGAAAGGAAGAGAAAGGAAGGAAGGAAGGAAGGAAGGAAGGAAGGAAGGAAGGAAGGAAGGAAGGAAGGGAGAGAAAGGGAGAGTGAGGGAAGGGAGAAAGAAAGAAAGAAAAAGAAAGAAAGAAAGAAAGAAAGAAAGAGGGAAGAGAAAGAAAGGAAGAAAAAGAAAAGGAAGGAAGGAAGGAAGGAAGGAAGGAAGGAAGGAAGGAAGGAAGGAAGGGAGGGAGGGAGGGAGGGAGGGAGGGAGAGAGGGAAAGAGGAGGGGAAGGAGAAAGAAAGAAAAAGAAAGAAGGAGGGAAGGGAGAAAGAAAAAGAAAGAGGGAGGGAAGAAAGGAAAAAAGAATAAGAAAGAGTAAGAAAGAAATAGAAAGGGAAAGGGAAAGGAGAAAGAAAGAGAAAGAAAGAGGGAAGGCGGGAGGAAAGGAAGGAAGGGAGAAAGAGAGAAAGAAAGGGAAAGTAAATGAGGTATGGAGGGAGGGAGGGAGAGAGAGAAAAATGAGAGGATGGAAGGACCACAAACCCTGGCACTAGATGCAGCTTCAGAGGATGCTTTGAAACAGCACAGCAATCCAGGGCTGGAAAGGACCTCAGAGGTCACCTAGTCCAACCCCATCTCTAGCAGGAGACATCTGGGTTATTTTGGTGCCTCACCCAGTCACATGACCACCAAGCCATGACCACGCCATCATGACCATCAAGCCACGCCCACAGAACCAGTTTTTTAAAAAAATTGAATCCCACCCCTTTCTATAACTGTCATGAAATATCACAATGTTTAGTTGTTTTCCTTAGAAAATGGTCCTGCAGAACAAGCCTTTGGAGTCATAATTTCTTTCAATCACTCCACTGAGTTAAAAAAAATTCAGTACAGAAACTGAATACAAACTGAACACAGCTGAGGAGCAAACTTGCCATTTGAAATACAAATTTAAAGGTTTGAAATATATAATTTTTAAATGCTGTGCAAATAATACTTTTTCTTGGTCCTGAAAATTTTGGGTAGAATCTTTCATTTTTAGACACAAATAAGTCAAGCTTTTCAAACTCTGTTTTGGGAGAGACATTCCTTCAAATATATGGTATTCAAATTATTTAGATCATCTAACGCAAGCAGTAAGCCATTGAACTAAGTTTGGTACACACTGCAGTTCTTGATTCCATACAGATCACCCTTCTAGAATTCAAGATATAAGCTCCTTTAAATTAAAAGTTGTGGAATGTATACAAAGGTCTGATATTTTAATTGAAGTAGGAACAAACAGGATTTCCTCCAGTTTGTATTCAAATGGGTGAACCAAAGAAAAGTCATTAGTGATATTCTCATAATCCTCAATGGCTCTATACAAGAATATTGGAATAATTCCTTTCTCTTTTCATTACAAATGGGCTGAAGTCTAAGGAACTACAAAAACTGCAGGAAAAAAAAATCCAGAGAAAAATTACATTAGTCGCAGAGTACTACAATAAGAAAAAAATGGCTCACTTTGCTTTGTATCAGCAGAAAGCTAAAAAAAAGCAAACAAAACCTCAGCATTTAATTTGTAATATGCTAATATGAAACAGTAAATCTTATCATTCATAGATGTTTTTACTTTAGGGATCTAAATCTCTCCAGTAGAGGAATGAAGAAATATGATACATGAAAGGAAAATGTCAGGGCACTATTAAATCTGTTGTTGTTGCTGCTATTCTTGATATACCCAGCTGTTCAATTTTTTTAAAAAAAATGATTCCCCAATTATGCTAGTTCTAACCTAATTATCAATTGATCTTCTTTGATGATGTCAGTAGGGGTTGCTACATGATCAGCATTCCTCTTGAATAGCACGCTAAAATTACTATTAGCTGAAACACAGGCAGAGAAAATGAAATTCCATGTATTGTTTGCAGTTTCATCATTCCTATGGCCATTGAAATAAGTGAGTAAGTGAAAAACAATCCAGCAAATTTAAATGAGGAATCAGGAACAAAAAAAGATTAAAAGCTTAATGCTGAACACAATATCAATAATTTCTATAAAGCCGACAAGCATTTGCTTTCTCTAGACTGATCCACAATAGCTCTTTTTAAGAGAGATGAGATTTCTTTCCAGGAAGGTTCACTGAATTGCTAACTAATTGCATTCACAGTACTTGCCATATCATCATCATGGAACTTTTTATGGCTGCATGCAAATAGATTAAAATCAATTAAAGAGATGAGTCCATTTTTTTCATGTATTTTTATTTAGTTTGACAGCTGTTTTCTGAATCCTACAAAGACTGCATATGCAGCAGATAATCCCATATGAATATACCAATTGTTATATTTGTTACCTCCTTCATAGAAAAGCTGTTACATAAAAGTGAAGCAGTTCAAAGTGACAGATAAAACTCTCCCTCCATGCCTCAAGTCATCTCTAGAAATTGTACAGTCTGCTATTTCATTAGCATTCCAAGGCAATAACTGAAAGCATTCAAACTAAAGTCTGAAAAAGTGATGCAATTTGGCTCCAACTTTGAGCTACATACAAAGAACCTGTTGTGATAATACATGAAAAAATATGAAACTATTTCAAAAAAAAATCAGTCTGTTCAAGAACTCTACCTTCTAATTTCTTTGCCTTATAAAAACTCCTGCGGTGAAATTGTTCACAGATAAATAACAGCATCTTAAGGCATTTTATATTAACTTTTGAAATCTACACCAACATTAGCATTAGTTTTGGAGACTGTCCACAAGCCATTTTTCCTAATAGTTGGGCTTATAGCAGCATTTGAATCATTTGCTATTGTCACCAACCTTGTGTTAAAACAGTGGGGAACCATAAAACATAGTTCTTATTCTTAACGCAATACAACAGGTTTAAGTGGAGGAATTCTTAACATACAACAGACTGTTAAATCAATAACACTGGCAGTTGACTTCCATAATTTTCTGGCTTCTCTAACTATAATTTATTTTTCTAACATGGCTGGAATCCAGTTTACAATTATTTGTCTTTAAGTTCTAAAAATGTAAATAGGATAACGTTGGCTTGTGTGTGCTGTAACCAGTGACTGCAGTCTCAATACAGACAGTACTAGGTAATTACAGGTAGTCTTTGACTTACAACAGTTCATTTAAAGACTGTTCCAAGTTACAACAACACTGAAAAAAGTGACTTATGACTATTTTTCACATTTATGATGGTTCCAGCATCCCCATGGTCATGGTCAGGTGATCAAAATTTAGATGCTTGGCAACTGACTTCCATTTATTCCAGTTGCAGTGTCCTGGGGTCATGTGATCACTTTTTGCAACCTTTGGACAAGTAAAGTCAATGGGGAAGCCAGATTTGCTTAACAATCATGTTACTAAGTTAACCAGTGTGGCAAGAAAGGCCATAAGATGAGGCAAAATCCACTTAACTGTCTCGCTTAGCAACAAAAATTTTGGGCTCAATTGTGGTCATTAGTTGAGGACTACCTATATACAAAGAAAAAGAATGGGAAGAGTTTTGTCCTAAAAAAGTTTCAAGATTGTAGAATAATTATACTGCTATCTTACTTTAACAGAATAACAGAATTGGAAGGGACCTTGGAGGTCTTCTAGTCCAACCCACTGCTCAGACAAGAAACCCTATAGCATTTCAGACAAATGGTTGTCCAATCTCTTCTTAAAAACTTCCAGTGTTGGACCATTCAAAACTTCTGAAGGCAAGTTGTTGCACTTATTATTTCAACTGTCAGGAAATCCCCAGTCCTCTAATCATCTTTGTTGCTCTTCTCTGCGCTCTTTCTAGAGTCTCAACATTTTTTTATATCATGGTGACCAAAATTGGTTGCAGTATTCCAAGTGTGGCCTTACCCAGTGGTGCAATTCAATTTTTTTTACTACGGGTTCTGTGGGCGTGGCTTATTTGGTGGGCATGGCTTGGTGATCATGTGACTGGGTGGGCGTGCTCGGTGGTCATGTGACTGGGTGCACATGGCTTGGTGGTCATGTGACTGGGTGGGTGTGGCCAACTCAATGTCACTCACATCAAGGGGTGCCTCGTCTGGCCCCTCCCCTCCCAGCCATTCCTTGTCACCCAGCCTCAACTTATCTATAGTTCTGTAAAAATGTTCACCTTTTTTGACTTTATTATCTGCATACTATAGATGTACTTTCATGGACCACTGAAAGGAGGAAATGGCTCACATGCTTTACTCAAGAGTGTGATAGGCAACAGGCTTTTAAGGGGCTGCCACAAAGAAAGGGGGACAATGTATTTTCCAAAGAAGCAGAATGCAAACAAGAAGCAATGGATGGAAACTGAACAGAGAGAAGCAACCTAAAACTAAGGAGAAACTTCCTGTGAGTGAGAACAATTAACCAGTGGAACTGCTTGTCTCCAGAAGTTCTGGGTGCTCAATCACTAGAAGTTGTTCAGAAAAGACTGGACAGCCTTTTCTCTGAAAAGGTATAGGGTTCACCCCAAGGTCCCTTCTAAGTATTATTCTGGCACCTTTCCCAGGATTTCTACTCAGAGTTTGGCATCTTCAGTTTTCTTGCCTGAGCTGGGGGTTGGACTAGAAGACCTCCCAGGTCCCTTTCAACTCTTGCTAAACACATGTGTATTTTATGCTCTGGACTATTGACATTGAATGCATGTAAACCCTGAAAAATATGTGGTAGCCCTGGGCAAAAGAAAGGCAGAAAAATCACTCTTGGTGTAGGGACAGTGTAAAATATTAACACATGATAAATAATGGAACAATTAAAAATAATAGCGCAGAGTTTTATTTCTCTCTCTCTCTTCCTATTTTTCTTTCTTTCTTTCTCTCTCTCTCTCTCTTTCTCTCTCTCTCTCTCACACACACACACACAGCACTTAACAGGAAGCAGCTCCTTTAAATTTCTCCAAGGCTGGAATGGATTCCCCCACCTCCTCTGTCAGACCACACTCTTTCTCACTCCAGGCACTTTACTCATATGGGGAAAGTGATACTTGTAGCATCTATGCCTTTCTTCCAGGGAGAAAGAGGACGTGGGGAACGGAAAGCTAAGAGAGCGATCGCAAGTGAGCGACCGGGTTAGGGGTGTGGCCAGCCAGGGGTCACCACCAGTTTGGCAACCCAGGCCAAATAACTGCTACCGGTTCGCCCGAGTAAGTGTGAACCGGTGGAATACCACCTCTGGCCTTACCAAGGCATTATAAAGTGGTATTAACACTTCCCATGATCTTGATTCTCTCCCTGTTAATGCAGGCTAGAACTGTGTTGGTTTTTTTGGCAACTGCAGCACACTGCTGGCTCATATTTCAGCGATTGTCCACTAAGACTCTCACAGTTACTACTATTGAGCCAGATATCACCTATACCAGTGGTGGCAAGCCTGTGGCACGCAGAGCCTTCTGTGTGGGCATGTGCATCATCACCCCAGCTCAGCTCCACCGTGCATATGTGCATGCCTCTCGCTGACCAGCTGGCCTTTGGGTCTTTGCTGCGCATGTGTGGGGGTGGGGCACATGCAAGAGAGGTGTGCATGCGGGGGTGCATGCATGGGGGTGCGTCTTGCATTTTGGGTATGCACGCCCATGCTTTGCGCACTCGGGGCACAAAAGGTTTGCCATTACTGACCTATACTTTACCTGTGCATTTGGTTTTTCTTGCCTAAATGTAGAACCTTATTTTTTTTCACATTGAATTTCATTTTGTTTGATAGCAGCCAATGTTCAAGCCTTTTGCAAGATCCTTTTGCATGTTAAGCCTATCTTCTGGAGTGCTGGCTATTTCTGCCAGCTTGGTATCGTCTAAAAATTTGATGAATTTCCTATCTATCACCTCATCCAAATCATTGAGGAAGATGTTGATGAGTAGTGAGCCTAAAACAGAGCCTTGGGGTACCTTATTGCATATTTCCCACCATGTAGATGCAATTCCATTGAGGACTACATGTTCAACCAGTTACGAATCCATCTAGTGGCGATGCTGTCTAACCCACATTTTTCTAGCAGTATCTCATGAAGTAGTAGGGTTGTGCCCTACTTTATCAAATGCCCTACTAAAGTCCAAGTAAATTATATCCGTAGCATTCCTCTGGATTACTAATTTTGTCACTTTCTCAAAGAATGCAATTAGATTTGTCTGGCATGATCTGTTTTTGACAAACCCATGTTGGCTTTTGGTTATGACTCTGCCTCTGGGTGTTCACTGATTTGTTGCTTATCTTTTCTAGAATCTTATCAGGTATTGAGGTCAGTGTCACATCCCCATGGCATGCTGGAGCCGTGACACCGAGTGTTTTGCTGGGTCTGAGTATTCTTCCGTGGTAAGAAGCACCTACCGGCCGACCGACACTGGGTCGGAATGGCCGATGGAGATGGATGACGAGCCCCGATGACATCAGACGCTGAACTATCACAAGTCACGGGCGGCTATCGGCAGAGCGATGAACATGCTGACTGTTAAAACAATGACCCAGGGGGGTTGAATATACATCAAGAGGGTACAGGGGAGTTGGTGGAATATGGAAAGTGGGGCTGTGGCTAGGGGGTGGTAAAGGAGGATGGATAAATAACAGCAGAATGCACAGTATCGAGGGTTACATAGTGACCGGAAATTAAGCAGTAGTGGACACCGGATGGTCGATAAGCCCATTACGTTATTATCTGGTGGATAAATACAGCTCTGGCTGCGAGGTGCACCAGAGCTGACTTTACTATCACTTTTGATGCCTGTTGTTACCCGAACCCAGAACAATATATGGATGAATAAAAACTTTTCAAGTTGCCGTGGAGCTTTATTTCCCTTTCTTTCTGGACTTCGGCTGAACAGCTGAGAGTCAGGCTGATAGGTCTGTCATTTCCCAGATTTATCCCCCCCCCCCCCTTTTAAAGATGAGAACTACATCAATTCTTTTCCAATTCTCTGATAGTTCCCCAGTGCTCCAGGATCTTTGAAAGATACAGTTCAGTGGTTCTGAGATTACATCTGCCAGTTCCTTCAGAACCTGGGGTATAATCCATTTGGTCCTGGTGATTTGAACTCATCTAGGGTGGACAGGTGCTCACTTACCATTTTCTTGCCTATTTTAATTTATATTCTTAATCCTGCTTAGCAGGTGTATTGTTCTGTTCTACCGTCTGCTGAAATTCATGGGGCAGAACATATGACAGAGCTTCTCAATGGTGGCCCATAATTTACTGAGTGTCTTATCCCCATCTCCCAAATACAGATGCCCCAACTTTCCTTTTTTTCAGGATGCAATTATAAAGTGGCACTGTTCCAGCAAGCATTTGGCCCATAATAGTTTGGAAATTATAAAAATTGCTTTTTAAAACATGTTTTACATTTTATTAATACTTTCCTTATTTACTCAAATCCTTAGCCTCTTAAAATAAAATAGAAAGTAACACCATTTTAGAAAATGTAGTCAGTCAGAATAAACACTGCACAAGAAGGCAAATAGTCTGATTCAATGTAAGACATTTTCCTATAATTTAGAAGCTATTTTGAGACATCTTCCCACCTCCTCCACAAATGCTAATGAATTAGTTAGATGTAATAAGTACAGGGGATAAGTAGCACTTAAGAAAGTAAACATGATATAGCAAGTTTGGTATTAATGGTTTTTCACTGAATTGTCAGTTTCTTCAAGACCCAATTTACCAATATCTATACAATGCAATTAGATTTTGTTTCAAACTTTTCAAACATACCTATTTCTATTCTCTTGGTAATTAAACAGAAATCTCTAATGCCTATGAGGGGACTTTGGGAGATAAGCTTTTAAATCACTCAACCATTTTCTAGGTTTAAATATATTATCTCTTTCCAGATAATACCCAGATCAGGAATACCCCTTGAAATACCCCTTGAATACCCCTTGAAAGTACTCTTAAAGCAGTCTTCATTCCCATTTAATATATCTATACAATGGTACAAGAACGTGCTAAAAGGATAAAGTGCATCTGCATCTCCAAAGTTCCATTAAAATCACAGTTGGAAAGGGCTACTTTAGCCTCTAAGTCTAATACATCATTAAGTGCAGAAATCTTAATTCAAGGATATCTTAAAAAGGCCATCCAGATTTCACCTGAACTCACTTAGTGAAGGAGTGACCAGCAGTTCTGTATATACAGGTAGCCCTCAACTTACCATTATTCAATTAGTGACCGTTCAAAGTTACAATACTGAAAAAAAGGACCACTGACCAGTTTTCACACTTACAACTATTTCAATATGTCCGTGGTCATCCAGGCCATTCGTTGTTTGAGATCCTACCATCAGGAAGACGATATAGAGTGCTGAAAGCCAGGACAAGTAGATTTAAACATAGCTTTTACCTAAGTGCTGTGATCAGGTTAAATGCAGAGTTATGAATCTGGTGGTCTTAACATATATATATCCTGGTTGTACAGTTTTTAACTATTTGTTTTAATTTGTTTTACATTGTTATTTGTATATGTCTTTTGGTGTTGTTCAGTTGTATGTTGTGGAAGAGCACCTTATTTCGTTGTTCTCAGGTTTCTGAGTACAATGACAATAAATTTATCTATCTATCTATCTATCTATCTATCTATCTATCTATCTATCTGTCATGAGATCAAAACTGGTCCCATGTTGACAACTGACATTTATTTATGACAGTTATACCACACTAGGCAGGGTGTGTATGTCATGTGATCATCATGTAACCTTCTCAGCTGGCTTCTGACAAGCAAAGCCAATGGGGGAAGCCAAATTCACTTAACAACCGCAGTGATCTGCTTAACAACTGTATCAAAAAAGGCCATAAAATGGAGCACTTCACTTAACAACTGTCTTGCTTACCAATGGAATTTTTGGGCCCAACTGTGGTTATAAGGCAAGGACTACATGTAATCGGTTCTACTGTCAAAGTGCTGTTAGTGGTAGGAATATGTGGTGGCGCAGTGGTTAGAATGCAGTATTGCAGGCTAACTGTGCATTACCACAACCAGGAGTTCAATCCTGACTGACACAAAGTTGATTCAGCCTTCTATCCTTCTGAGGTCAGTAAAATGAGGACCCAGATTGTTGAGGGCAATATGCTGACTCTGTAAACCACTTAGAGAGGGCTGTAAAGTACTATGAAGCAGTATATAAGTCTAAGTGCTATTGCTATTACAAATATGTTACAGTTAATGCCTTAGTTTCCTTTCAAATAAAAGGAGATCAATGTGTAAACTTCCCAGGGCTGACAGAATCTCCTTCTGAGGTTAAAGAGATACTTTTCCTGAACCCCTCAGACTAACTTAGGAAAAAAAATGATTTTCTCATTTCAGGAAAAATCAGATAATCAAACAGAGGCATATTTATATCAGAACTACACTAAGGATGTGCTAAGACTCTCACTAACCAGCAGTTCTAAATTGTTAGTCTCAGGAAAGTTATTGGTAACTATCCTATAACAAAAACTTATTTGTTAGAGGTGAAATAATTCTGTAGAGGTAGATAATCTAATTTGCATTAATTTGTTCTACTATGTTCTAATAAAATTGAATAGTTCTATTTCAATTTTTGCTATTTTTCACCATTATGTTATACAACATAGAACAATTAAAATCAGATGAGAGAAACTGCAATGAGAAACTATTTTACAGAGCTAAGTAAGGAATTTGCTTTAAAGTCTCAATTGCTAATTCATTAAATATTAATATGCCATTCCCACTCCCACCTCTCAGGTATAGTCATTAAAAACAAAACTTCTAAATTTCTAATCTACATTTGACATAAGAATGAGCTGTGCTCCAGGTCTGAACAAATCCTGAATCCTGAGACAGATCAAGTTAATTTAGGACAGCTTGTCAATTACTTGAGATTAAGTAAATAGCTCTTATTGATTCAAACGCCTGCACTGGAGTTTCAATATGATGCAAGTGCTGTACTAAGTACAGTACAGTACTTGTGAAAAAGTCCACAGCATACAGTGCAAAGATAAATAAGATTTGATTAAGTGTGGTCTGTTTTCAACTCAAAGTCACCTTTGCAGTCAGATCAAACTTAAGCCCTAAGACCATAGGGACAGAGTCTTATGGCTACCAATTAGGGAACACAATAGCAGAAAGACAAAACAAGAAGGAAGCAGAGGCAAGTTTAAATCAACTATGAGTTCAAAAGGGTTTGGAGAATGTTAGAGAAACAGTATGAACAACTAACATCTGGAAATATGAATGACCAACCATGAGGTATTTATGATGAGTTGTATCAGAGTTCTACAGCCTTACTGGTTCAGAATGCACATTACGACAGCACAAAATATTATTAATGTGTGATTAGAATGTAAACTTTGGAGTAATTGAGAATCTGGACTTACAGAAAAATTTGGACTGAGTACACAATATTGCAGAAGATAGTTTAATAAAAACTTGGAAAAGAGTGTACTTTCTTCATTGTCAATACCTGCTTCCAGCAACATAAAAAAGTGTCTCTACATTTATATAGCATCAAAGAGAGTGACAGAATTAGAATCAAATATACGTCCTCAGAGGAAATAGACTAGTGCAATCCAATCAGTCAGGATACTTTCAGGTGCAGACTGAAAAAGACCATGAAATATTGGTGTCAAGCATAGGTTAAAATCAGAAAATTAAGCAGAGTAAATGTGTCAGCAAGACTTGACCTGGAAGAGATATAGTCAGAATATAAGATCAATTGAAAGAACAGACTCAGTACATTCCTTTTATGCAAAGTAGAGCTTGAGAAGCTACAGAAAGAGAAAGGAGGCATTATGAAACTAAAACAGAACAAAAATCACTAAATTTCAAAGAGGTAAAAATCAAAGTGCCTTTCACAAAAAACTATCATGATAGAAAACACAAAGGATGAAAGCCTTGGACAACAAAAAGGGCATATGATAACTGGATGTAGACCTCAAATATCAAAAGGAAAAGGATAAGAAAAGATGTTTCAATCAAGAATGTTCATAAATGTAGAAAACGTAAAAGATCTTTTAAAGAAGAACACAAGAATCACAAAAAAACGTATCACTAAGACCGGAAAATTCAAGAATAATCTCAGAAGTCATCAGAGGCACATGAAGTTATAATATGGAAATCTGCCATAAAATGGGATTATAAAATAGCTAAGTTATTTGTAAAGATAGAATATATATAAGAAGAAACTTCATTAAAAAGTGAAGAAACAGACCATCAAATAGGAAAACAGCAGGTGTAGATGAAATATTCACTTTACTATTTAAAGCTGCAAGAGAAGAGAAATTGAAGCACTTAACAGCCCTAGTTAATATGATCAAGAGAATGGAATGTGCCAATTAGCAAACCTCTGTACTAGTCATGCAAAGTTTTGCTTCTATTCTTACAAAGAAGAATACAGCAATGCATGGGAGAAAAATGACAAATGAACAGTCAGGTTTCAGAAAAAGCAGAATGACATAAAATCAGATAACTAACACAAGATGGATAATGGAAAGAGAACAGAAGATAGAAGTTTACCTTCACTTTCCTGACTACTGCAAGGCTAGAATGTGGAACATATCAAGACTAATAGGCATGCCAGAATGCTTGATTATCCTTCTGAGGATTAGCAAAAGTCTATTAATATAAATGAAGAAGCAGAATGTCCAGAAGAAGGGAATAAGATGAGGGTGCGTATTGTCCCCATCTTACAAAACAAATGTAAAAATGGCAGGATTCAGGCAGATAAGAGCTAGAATCAAACCTGTCGATTAAAACATTTGCAACATTGTAGCAGATTATGGTACTGCATTAGCTCAAAATGAAGACTTAGAGCTCATTAAGAAGGCAAAAATGGAATGTGAAAAATACAGATTAATAGCAATAGGAATAGCACTTAGACTTATATACCACTTTACAGTGCTTAAAAAGCCCTCTCTAAGCGGTTTAGAGTCAGCATATTGCCTCCAACAATATGGGTTCTCATTTTACTGACCTTGGAATGATGGAAGGCTGAGTCAACTTTGAGCCTAGTGAGATTTCAACTACCAAATTGCAGGCAGCCAGTAGTCAGAAGTAACCTGCAGTACTGCACTCTAACCACTGTGAGATCGTGGTTCATTAAAGACAAAAATATGCATCCTATAAACTCAGTGAATTTATAGTTCAGAAGTGGACATGGCCTTGTTTTCTTGGGCTGAAAAATAGTTACCTTTTCTGCAGTACTGAAAAGCTATGAAAACCAGGCAGTAACAAAGACTGAGAAAAATAAGACAAAAAATAGAGAATGAAAATCAGAGTATCATGGATTGACAAAAAAACCAATCAACCGTCTCTAGACTAAAAAGTTGGCTGTTTCTTTGTTAAGACAACTATTCAGCTTGCAGAAAAACACAGTATATTAGAAAAATGATTAGGTTTGATAAGTTTGTGAGAAACAAAAGGGGAAGCATTTTTTTCATGGAATTATCTATACTTAACAAATTAAAATTACAGAGTAGCAAAATTAAAAATGATAATTATAAGATAAAAAATAAAGTAATGGCAAGCATACAAAGTTTCAAAAACATTATAGTGAGAAAAATGGAAGATGTACTTTCATATGGCCCTAGTTAGAGGTAGCCACGATGAACAAACTTCCCTCAACATTTCACTACAGATCAAATAAAACTAGCTAAGGCCCTTACTATTTTAAGTTTAGTTGATGGAAATTGGAAAGCAATTTTGTAATGATCAGGAAAATGGATATCTTTTTTTGGTGTTCTGGAAATAAAAACATTTGTTCCACAAAGGCGAAAGGAATGTAGTAGAGATCTTTTGGAATCTCTATTCAAGTATTGCTGATGAGATCAACAGCATTCATAGCCGAGTTAAAAGCACTTCTCAAAGGTAGATTTAACACTGTCAGATAGTTTTCAGTGCAATAGAAATTCTTGACTGCAGGAAAAATATGGTGACACTTTGTTGTCTACCAAGGCAGTTAGCTGTTTGAATTGTGCAATCAATGAAATCTTTATTTTCTTTGTAGCTATAGAAAGTACCTCAATAGAAAGCCCATAAATTTTATATGTGCTAATAGACAATGTACTAAATGAAAAACCAAACTGGATTTGTTCCAGAAATATTTTTAGTTATCCTAGAAGAGAGCATACCAAACTTAAACATCTGCTCATTCCTTTGCTATGGTGTTATTTCCATAGCCAAATCCTCTAGTATGAACAGAAAATTTATGATAAGTGTGATGGTAAAACTGTATGGAAATACATTCTGTAAAATTAAAAGATGAATAGTTCTATAATTAGGGGAAAAACTTAGACCCCTTTTATGAAAATAATAACTCTAATATTTCAGCCTTTTGGAAGACAACCATAGGTGTTAAGTTAACTGAAGAAAGCAGTTAGAATGGCAAGGTACCATCTTCTAAAACATCTGAAATAAGTTAGGATGGCATACATTCATCCATTAAGTCAGAAGTGATGTTTGACTTGATTGCACCCAACTAACCATCTTTAGAGTGATTGAGGTCTGATTGAACCATTTCCATTTCCCAGGTTTGGTTCTCAAAATTTGGAAGCAATGTGTTGAATACAAATTCTGGTAATAATTTCTTATTAGTGAGCTAAGTTAAGCATCATCAGAATGACCAGAAGTTCTCTACTTTTATTCTTCTCTCTTAGCCATTCTCCTGAATTGGTTCATCAGTCCTACTGATTTGGAATGGAAGTATACATAAACAAACAAGCAAAAAAAAAGACATACCAATCCCTTCCACCCTGCCATAATCCTGAAACTATTTTACAAAATTCTCCTTACATATCCAATTTGTTTCCCATGTCCTTCCATCAATCAATATAAGTGCACAAGTTGAAGAATCCAAATGAGAGCACTTCAGTAATTCAGGCATGACTCCATGCACAAATATTGGGCACAATTTCCATAACAAGCAATGGTGCAAAGGCTCTCCTGGACACAGACTCCATTTCTTGTGCTTTCTCTGCAAAGAACACCACTAGCCCTATCAATGCTGGATCCAAAACCAACCAAGCATCCATCAGCTATCTCTCATGTTCTTCTCACCTGCAATCTTGACTATCTCTCCTATATCATCCGCCTCCAAATTCCTATTCTTAAACTTATGTGCTCACAATTGTATATCAATATTTCTTCTACTTCTGCTAAGAAAGAGAACAGAAACCATTCTTTATTCCCTAATTCTTTCTCTCATCTATGTTTGAATGATAACATCTCCCTAGGCAAATGTTTTTGTGCCTTCGAGTCAGTTTCCACTCCTGGCAACTGCCAGGACAAGTCCTTGCAATTAGCTTGGCAATGGTTTTACAGAAGTAGTTTGCCACTGACTTCTTCCTAGGGCTGAGAGAGAATGACTGGCTTAAAATCATCCAGCTGGCTGGCTTCATGCCCAAGGCAGGACTAGATTTTGCAGCCTGCTGACTTTTATTCTGATGGCTTAACCGTTGCACCAAACTTGCTCTCCTCTCTATGCAGTATTACCTGTTAAATATAATACTTCTAATACTCTTTTAAATAGAGACTGTTTGATGTCTTGCTTCTGAGAATTGCTAGGAAAACTGCAGGGACTTATTCAGGTAATCACCAGGAGTCAACACCGACTTGAAAGTATAAGTGCGTGCACAAACCCACACTATTAATTATTAAAGAGAACTGAAAAGCACATCTTCCAGTTAGAAGTTATTCTTCACATTATCCAGTTAGAAGTTATTCTTCAACCGGAACAATCTGGAACTGAACACACTCAAAACTGTAGAAATGGGGGTAGACTTTAGAAGAAACCTCCCATACTAGCATCTCTTACAATACTAGACAACACCGTATCAACAGTAGAGACCTTCAAATTTCTAGGTTCTACTATATCATGACCTGAAATGGACACCTAACATAAAAAATGTCATCAAAAAAGCACAACAAAGAATGTTCTTTCTGCACCAACTCAGAAAGCTCAAACTGCCCAAGGAGCTGCTGATACAGTTCTACAGAGGAATTACTGAGTCGGTCATCTGCAGCTCTATAACTGTCTGGTTTGGTTCTGCAACCCAACAGGACAGACACAGAGTGTAATTAGGACTGCAGAAAAAACAATTACTACCAACCTACTACCTGCCTTCAATCGAGGACTTATATATATATACTGCATGAGTCAAAAAGGCTGTGAAAATATTTACAGACCCCTCACATCCTGGACATAAATTGTTTCAACTCCTTCCCTCAAAACGACGCTATAGAGCAATTAGAACAACTAGACACAAGAACAGTTTTTTCCGGAAAGCCATCACTCTGCTAAACAAATAATTCCCTCAACACTGTTCAACTATTACGAAGTCTGCGGTACTATTACTATTAATCTTGTCATCACTCCTTATCACCCATCCCCTCCCACTTGTGACTGTATGACTGTAACTTTGTCGCTTGTATACTTACGATTTATATTGACTGTTTCCTCGTATGATTTGATTGCTTATTGTACCCTATGACTCTCATTAAGTGTCATACCTTATGATTCTCGACTCTTGACGAATGTATCTTTTCTTTCATGTATACTGAGAGAATTTACACCAAGACAAATTCCTTGTGTGTCAAATCACACTTGGCCAATAAAGTATTCTATCTTCTTTCTAAAACATCTTCAATACAAAAGAATGTATCTTGCTTTCTCTTAAAGTGCAGAGTGTGGATATCGACAAGGAAGCGAAGTAGCAGTCCTATCTCTCCTTGAAGTTCTTCAGATCAGATATTTTGCAGAATTCAGTACACTGGTTGATTTGCTAATGATTATTCTCTTTAAGTGGAACATCAGTGCTTCATTAGGAGAAGAATTATTACTCTTCTTCCCAATAAATATTTATCTGAATATGTACATTGGAATATTGTATTTCCAAAGGATTTATTTCCAATTAAAAAGCAGCATCAGGAGACAACATTGTGCTTGTTTTTAAAAATGCATTCATCTATTTAAATTATGCTGTCAATTTTATTCCATAGTTTTGAGATATCTACAAAAAATAGTTGTAAAGAATGGTGCCCACCCCCACCCCCCCACAAAGTTTGGGCTCATTTTTTTCATCTCAGAAGCATTTGTTAATCTGCACATACACTGATACAGAGAGTAGAAAAAATACAAAAAGATACTATGGATAGATCATTCTTTTCTTGCCACTGGTAATTGAAGAGAGATTTGAATGTAGATGTTGGAGGAATAACTTTGTTTCTCCATACAGATCCTCCATTTATAAAAAGAGCAGGAAAAATAATATTCAGCATTTCTAACCCAACTTCAATATACTGCTGCCCAAATCTTTTCATTTTACCAATCAACCAAGTGTGAATGAAATAATTTATGAAGTCTTTAAAAGGAAGTCCAGAAACTTCCTACTATTCACCTTCTGATCTCAACTTTTGGATAAGAGAAATGCCACATCAACCACATGGCTGCTTCCTAGGGTACAACTCCAAGGAATTTAATACTTGCATTCCTTGGAAGAGCCTTTATCTGATATATAAATGTGAAGATAAATAAATTAATCAGCATTCTAAATATATTGTTTCCTGAAGTTTAGGATATTTTTTATTACAGTTTAAGATATTTATTTATTTATTTTTTATCAACTTACAACCATAATGGAGCCTGCCCATTAAGGTCATAAGTGATGATAGCCATTAAGCAAGACAGTTTCATTTAATGGCACCCCTCCCCCTCCTATCCTTTATACAGTTATTAAACAAATGTGCGGGTCATTAAGTGAAGAACAGGATGTCTTGGAGTGGAGAAGATCTGAGAAGCCTAGTCCCTACTGCCCGGACCTCCCAAGATCTTGTCGGGTTCATTCCGGTGTTGCCTGAATGACCCAACAACGATTCAATGACTGTTCCAGCTGACATTCCGATATGTTCCGCTCTGTCATGCTGCGTCAATGGGATCTGGCATCTTGGCAGTGGTTTGGAGGCAACATGATTTGCCTCTCACATCGGTTATCAGCAATTCGGAACTGTAATCAGCTGTTGGGAGGAGCGGCAGTTAGCGGTTGCATCAGCCGCTGCAGGGTGGTCCCAGAAAGCAATCATGTGTTGTTAACCTTTGTTGGGGAAAGAGAATACGTACCTGGGATGGAAGGGGGAGGGATTGTTGGAGTCATTTAGGTACGGGGTAGAGGTGTGTGGGTATAATTATCAGGCGGTGCTGTCTGTTAATTGGGAGGAGGGTATAAGAACAGTGTTGGGAGGCGGTTGCTCTCAACACTGACTTTGAACTGATCCTTGTTACTGTTACTACTGATCGTGATTGGATGCCAGGCAGCATAACTACAGGCACAAGAATGTCAGTTATAGCTTGTAAGCATCAGCATATTTCCCGAGGGACCTACAGGACTGCTCCTCACCTAGTTTCAAGATCTGGCAGCATCCATCTTGCTTTTCTGTTTTTTTGCAGTGATGCCCAGCCAATGCAATGTGAGGTCAGCTTTCTTAGAGAGGCTGCCTGCCTCATGGCAATCTCATACTATTGTAGCAAGCAGGTACTATTTTCATGAGCCTGTAGGGAGCTCCATTTTTTCTATACTTTTTAAAAAAAAATTTTTTTATTGGTTTTTAAAAATAAACATAAACAAACAAAACATAAAAACATCAAGCTATCTTCCATGTGTACATACAGTGTGCCGGTTGGTTTACAAATTGTTTTGTGCTTCCATTTCATAGTCTTTAATTATAATTACATTGCATATAATCTCATATTTTCAATCAAAAATTAAATACCTTAGTATAATTATTAATCCATCATTGACTATACTTTTATTCATTCATGTTTTACAAGATAACCACAGTTTACTTAATTTATTTTATAACAGTTCATCTTATCATCCCAAATCTATCCTAAAATCATTTTATAGTTATAATTAGAAAGAAGTACATCTTTATATATTTATTATTTTCTAAAAGTCTACATATTTCATTATTGTATTTTATTGTCTAACCATTGATAGAAAAAATCCCAAATTTTATAAAATTGTTTATCCTCTTGTTCTCTAATTTGAAATGTCAATCTACTCATTTCAGCACATTCCAATATTTTCTTAATGATTTCC
This sequence comes from Pseudonaja textilis, assembly GCF_049901715.1. Classification (NCBI taxonomy): domain Eukaryota; kingdom Metazoa; phylum Chordata; class Lepidosauria; order Squamata; family Elapidae; genus Pseudonaja; species Pseudonaja textilis. The sequence goes on from NC_141990.1 coordinate 93,488,021, forward strand.
TCCTGTGATGGCACTTTCACATTTTTCCAGTTTTTAGCAAATGCAATCCTAGCCGCTGTTAGTACATTTACAATCAGGTATTTCAAGTCTTTACTATATATTTCAGGTAAAATTCCCAATAAAAAGATCTCTGGTTTCAAGTCTATATGTTTTTTTGTCATTTTTTCCAACCTCATGTGGATTTTAGTCCAGTATTTTTTAGCATCTGCACAAGTCCACCACATATGGTAATATGAGCCAGGTGTCTGATGACATTTCCAACATTTTCCAGATTTGTTCTTGAACATTCTTGCTATTCCTGTCGGGGGGAAATGCCACCTGTAAAACATCTTATACAAATTTTCTTTATATGCTGTTGACATTGTCATTTTATAATTTTGAGACCACAATTTTTGCCATTTCTCTAAATCGATCCCATATCCAAAATTCTTCCCCCAAGCAATCATAGTTTCTTTAACTTGTTCTTCTTCTAATTTAATTTCTAATAAATATCCATACAGTTTTTTAATCACCTTTTCATCAGTACCTGTCAAAATCTTATCTAAATCAGTCAATTTATCATAGAAACCTTCCATTTTAGAATCTTTATCATACCTTGAATGTATTTGCGCATATGAAAACCAATTCATCTTTATACCTTGTTCCTCTAGTTTTTGTATAGATTTGAGTTCACCCTTTTCATTCAATATTTCACCATATCTAACTGTTTGTTCCTTTTTGTATATTATAGGATAAGAAAATGCTTCAATAGTCGATAACCAGACTGGAATTTTCAAATAACATTGTCTTTTAATCTTCTCCCAGTTTAACCACAGAGACTCCCGTATATAATGTCTTCTAAAATACTCCTGTGTTTTAGTTCCTTTATATCATAAAAAAGCATGCCACCCCAAAAACAGATCATGTACTTCTAATGTCAACAATCTAGTATTTCTTAGTGTTATCCATTCCTTAACCCACATCAGATTTGTAGCTTGATAGTACAACTCCCAATTAGGCAAACCAAATCATCCTCTAATTCTAGCATCTTGCAAAAGTTTTAACTTTATTCTCGCTTTCTTACCTTGCCATATATATTTCAACACAATTTTATTTAAATCTTCAAAGTAATTTTTTCCAAGCCTAATTTTTTAAGAAGGCTTCATTTGTTTGTGGTTTTTTGGCCTCACATCACATTGGTTAGAAGACAATTATCTAAAGAAATAACTTCTGGTCTTCTTTGTAGCCAATATAAATGTTCATTATCATTTCCACCCTCCTAACTTAATATCATGCCTTCTTTTTATAAACAGTAATTTTTAATCAATAATTCTGAAATCACCAATTCATTTTTGTTCACTGTTAGCAAAAACATCCATAAAGGGTTTCTAGTCTTTTAAAAAAAATAATTGTTCCTGTTTAATTATGCAAGTAAATTAATCCATTTCAGCATTTCTTCACTGTATATTCCTCCATTGTGGGTATTTCATTATTACTTCAGTTTTGTGCATATAGTAATCTCACCTCAGTAACCATACATAAAACTAATTGTCCATGAGTCTTATCTAGTCAATTATCTATAAGTTCTAATAAAAAAGCTGTGGTTTCAACTGAAAATTAAGTTTTAAAATTCTCTTCATCATCACATATATTTGTGTTTAACACTTCATTTTTTTACAAGTCTATCATTCATAGTGAAATATCCCTTTGTAATTTTCACATTCCTAGCAGCAGCTAGAAGTACCTTTATGTATCTTTCAGAATTTCTCTGGTTCCGTATACTAATGTTACATCCTTCTATAGAAATTTTCTCTGAAATCATAAGACAATATGAATTTTAGTCCTTTTAAGCACATTGTTTCCTTTGATCCAGCTGTGCATTATAATCAAGATTCTTAGTCCATTTTATCATGCCCTCTTTAAGTTGTTCATCCATTTCAAATCAAGTACAACTGTTCTATACTTCATAAGTTTTTATTTAAAATCTCTCCCTTAAATGTCCATATGAAAACCACTGAAAACTACATTCTTCTTCAATTATTATTATTATTATTATTATTATTATTATTATTATTATTATTATTAGGTTTTCATCTTACATTACCTGTTTTCCTATACTAAGAAATCTTCATATGTTAATGAGTTTCTTTTCTATAAAATATATGAACTGAGGCAAATATATGTATTTTCAGCCTTAGTCTGAATGCGTATGTATTCCATATTCATAACATGGCATTCCTAATATAAAGATATGTAAAGCCAACATTTATTTTATCATACCCCCCAAAAACCCATGCAACCCAAATCTCAGACTATGTCCTTCTAATCCACAGGTGTCAAACTCAATTGCGCCACTTGATGTATCATGATATATTGCAATGTTCTTTGCCATTGTGGAGCCGGAGTAGGTGTGGCTTACACATGACACATTTGACCTGCGGGCTGGCAGTCTGACACCCCTGTAAATCTAATCATAACCATCTCCTATTTCTTAACAATAGCCATTCCTTCATCCAAACATTTTGTTCGGTTGTTTTGCAATAGCATTCTTTTTGATACAGTACATTTTTTTCATTCCTAGTCTAAAGAAACTAACCCCTCAAGGTAGAATCTGTCCAATCCTATACTGGAAGGTACTTAGTTACCCCCAATGAGAACAAAGAGACATCGGCTCATATATAATTCTTCTCTGTAGCAGCCGCTCCCCCTACTTTGAAACATCCTTTCCTAGGAGATATCCCAAGCACTTCCTAATTGGCCTTCTGCAAAGCATAAAAAAATAGCTGATATTGCTGTCTGTTCAGTATTGGGTAACATTTTTTCTTACTTTCTCTTTGATGTTGTGTGATAGGGATTTGTTCTTTAATTCTGAAATATTGAGAATCTTGGGAATTGGATGGCACAGAAAAGCCTGTTGAATAAACCAATAAAAATCACCCAACCAACCAATATCCAATGTTAAAATTAAAATAATTTGTTCCATTCTGTATTAGTAAACCAAATTTAAGTCTTCTTTTCCTTTAATTGTAATCTTTAGTGCCTTTTTTAAAATATTCAACATTTCAACAATTAAAAACAAATTTCCACATTTTGCAACGATACTATAGCAGTGTTTACATTAGTAAATATCCTTTATTACTGTGTTATCCACCTCTATATTTAACTCTTCATCATTTTAAGCATTTTATACATATATACATTTATACATATATACATTTATTTACACATAAATCTTATTACTTTATGATTCATCATATAATATCATTTGATGCCTTTGCGTCTTTTCTTTATCCATTTGTACCAAAATATCCCATATCTTAGTATGTTCCTTCTTCCTTATTTTTCAATAGCTTTGTCAATCTGTCCATCTTGGCACATTCGTGTATCTTATTCATTATTGTGGTTTCTGAGGGGGTTGTAGCCTGTTTCCAATTTTGGGTGAATGAAATTCTAGCAGTGGTTATAATATAGTACATTAGATATTGGTGTTTTTTATTCAGACTCGGCTCTAACATGCCTAACAGGAAGATTTCTGGTTTGAGTTTGAGTCTCTGTTCCATTAGCTCCTCTAACCCGGATTTAATTTTAAGCCAGTATCTCCCTGCTTGAGGACATGTCCACCACACGTAAAAATACGTTTCCTGACTATGGTTACATCTCCAGCCTTTGGCTGTCATATTTGGGAACATTTTAGCTATTCTCGCTGGGGGGAGGTGCCAACGGTAAAACATTTTAGCCTTCTGATTTCCTTAACATCCAACCTTCAAAGTCTCATCCTATTGTGATTTTTAAGATAATTCAAAACAAAAACATTTTCCCATAAAAATAATTCTTATAATCAATTCCAAAATATTTCAAATCCAACTAGATCTTTAGTCCATTTGTAACTTTCTAAACTCAACATTCTAATCACCTTTTTGCTGTTTATTCCAAAATAATTCTTAAGTCTTTAAACTTGTTTTTAAATCATCTTTTGCTAAGAGTTAGAAAAAGTTCACCCAGTGTTATAAAACTTGTTGATCCAAAGGTTTCTACTAGATGAAAAGCAATTAATAAGCAATTTCCAAAAATGATTAGAAAATCAAATATGCAAACCCAGTGTCCTTTTAAAGTTACTGATTATGGTGTGAACAATAAGATGGCTTTCTCTTGACTTCCAGACGTCTAAACCCACTATTAAGAAACAACTGTATGGTGCACTTACGAGCAATTTCAAGTCTTCTTCTTGTCTGGAGAGGAATTATGAAGAACCAACCCTTCATTTTGCTTCATCATCTTCAATTTGCCATTTCTTCCTTGGAAATCCTCTAATAGTCACTTCTGAATAATTTCTATCAAGGTCTTATTGCCACCATTTGTGCACTTATTAATTACCCTATGAACATATGTTGCTAATGCAGGTCTCAAGAGAGACATATTATTTTCTTTCCCAAATTAATGTGTTGTGCCTGAAGCTTCAGAATTACATACCAGATGTTCAAAGTCTATATTTGATATTATAGCAGCATTCCAAGCTCATCAAAAAATAAGCAAAGAACATAGAAGCAATAGTAACAGAATATTTTCAGAATACAAGGTAAACTACGTCACCATGATATAAAAGAAATAATAAGCCTCTATGATTCATTGTATTTCCATATATCCCAAATTAGAATATGTGTGTGTGTGTGTGTGTGTGTGTGTGTGTGTGTTTTCTTAAGTTTTCGCGGGTACTTACATGTATGGTATTCAGCTTTGTTCGGGTATTTTCCCACGTCATTGTAGTTGTGCTTTTAAAGTTGTAGCAACGTTTCGGCAGAATATCATCTGCCATCATCAGGCTTCTGTGTTGTGTTGTGTTTGTCTGTGAGTCAGACTTTTACAGTTGTTTCAGTTTTAAATTTGGGGCTAGCCTACTGCTGTGCCAGAATGGTTTTTTCTTCATCCTGATTGGTTGGGAGTCTTGATCTGTGTTTATTGGTCTTGGAGTTTGGTGTGTTCTACTTGATTGGTATTTCTAATATCTTCTGTCTGTTTTGTGGCTTTTTTTGTCTTGATTGGCTGGCAACATTCTGTTCCTGTATTGGAGGCTTTTAGTGCAGCTTGGCTCCGAGTAAATGGACGGCTATCATTTGTTAGGAAGCTAGGTTTCATCTGGGTGCCTGGTTGGGGTATGTTTGAGCTGGAGGCATCACGGGGGGATCTGTTTGTGCCCAGGTGTTTGCCTGGCTTGTGGTGTGGAGATTTTTTTGTTTGTGAGTGCAGGCTTCCAAATAATTGACAGTCTGGTGGAATCATCTCTTCTATTCATGCTTTCAGGTCTTTTTTCAATCTCTATGGCTTCTCTGATAATTCTGTGCCTGGGTTTTCCATAGTGGCTAGGGTTTGGTGCCATTGAAGTTGATGCTATTCTGAAGTTGATGAGATTCTGCGGAAACGTTGCTACAACTTTAAAAGCACAACTATAATGACGTGGGAAAATACCCGAACAAAGCTGAATACCAGACAGACAGACAAATTTTATTGATTTAAAAGGTTTGATTGGCTGGCCATCTTAAAACAATTCCAGGCAGCTCACAACAGCAATAAAGCCAATAACTATAAAACATAATCTTAAAGTGAAACAGTAAAAACATTAAAAACCTACACCTTAATCATGTACTTAGGATGTCCTATAGCAAACTCCAATTACTCTCATTCTTTTCTTTCCATTCTATCCTATCCCAGGTCTCATTAAAAAACAGGATTAGATATCTGTTCTTCCAACAGGCTAAAAGAGTGAGTCATGATGAATTGCTGGAGGGGTGGATATTCCATAAGGTAGGGGTAGCCACTGAAAAGGCACTCTTCCAAGGCCCCAATAGGTGGCAAAATTTGAGGGAAGGGATCTGGAGAGTGCTTATCCGGTTCATACAGTGGGATCAGTACATATTCTCAGGGAGAAGTGATTTGGCCAATAACCAGATGTTGGGCAGGGCTTTAAAAGTGATAATAAGCACCTTGAATTGCATCCAGTAGGAAACTGAGAGCATGCAGCTTGCACAATAAAGGTGCAATGTAGGCAAACCTATGAACACTCAATATCATGGATACGACTGCACTACACCAGTTGTAACTTCCAAATTGTCTTCAAAGGCAGGTCCATGTAAAGCCAGTAATCAAAATGATTTCAGGAATCCAAATGAGAAGCGATTAAGGCATAAGTGACCATGCAGGAAAGGCCACAATTAGTACACAAAACAGATCTGTGCAAATACACCTCTAGTCATGGATTTTTCCTGATCCTCCAGGTATGAGGCAGGAGGGTATCAAAATAGCACACCTTCATCAGTCCAGGAGAATGCAACCCTATCCAGAATCAAAGATGACAAGTCCCTACACCCTGTAGATTAAAATCCCAGAGACATTGCATCTCTCCAGAGTTGAGATAAAGTCTCAACCATCCAAACTCCAACAGTCCTCCCCATCCAAACTCCAACAGTCTCCAGGTATTTGGACAGCATTGGAATGGTGTTACTGCTTGGCCAGGGATAGAATTGTACAGTTGGGTATAATCACTCTACTGATGATATCCCCTTGTTATGTCCCACCTTCAAAAATAAACAGATAAGGCTGAAAGCAGCAGTCCTCGCAAACAAAGGCAGCAACCAGGAGTCTCCACCGATCACAGCTGTGGCCAGCCTCCACAAAACAATCCAAAATAATAGTTCCAACAAATCCAATTCAAACAAAAATACTTCAGACCCAAATCCTCCAAGTCAAAGTCTTCAGCTCTCCTTGCAGACAATTTGTTCCCGACAAGAGTGCAGAGTCATCCCTCTTCCTTTTATAGAGCAGCAGCTAATTAGTCTAATTACTGATCTGCCCTCCTCCTGTGCTCCCGTTGGTTTCTCTCGTCAGGAGACGCCTGCTTCTGATATCCACCCAGCGATTATCTAAATTATTACTTTCACCTGAAGACTTCCCGGCTGATAACCTGATTGAGAAACCGAGGAGGTTGAAGGTTCAGGCCGGTCCTGCAAATCAAATGTCCTCCCTTGTAACATTCTCATTCAAAACTGCAGGCAAAACTGTTAGGATTCCCTTTTGAAATTCAAACAGTCATTTCACGATCAAATCAAACTACAGGGAGTAACGTTCTCATTCAAAACTGCAAGCAAAACTGTTAAGATTCCCTTTTGAAATTCAACAGTCATTTCACAATCAAATCAAACTAAAGGGAGTAACGTTCCCTGGTTCTGACGTCAATCCATGATCTAACAGTCATCAGATTCAAAGTTCCTAACAGGATTGGACCTTCCAATCACAACATCCCCTTACCCTGTGTCATTGGATTATCTCATCCTAGTTTCATGTAGATATTAAAAGAGGAGAACGAGACACCTGTCCTGTCTCAGATTTCAGACAAAGATACGCAGAAATCTTGTTAAGGAGTTATTTACTACAGCAACGCAGGTAGTAGTAGACAAGATCATAAATTGAGATCTATGCAAAGAATGATTGCCTGAGAAGTCTGTTTGTAATTCAAGTAGCAGTGGAATTGTCCAAATTCATTCATTCTTTAGTCAAAGAACTAAGTTGGCTAGTCCGATAGTTAAATGTTCCAGAACAAGTAAACGCTTACAAGATTTAATTCCAAATGGTTGATTCCAACAAAAGCTGAAGGAAAAGCAGCTATATAAATCTATTCACAGGCAGCTAGCTACAATTACTCAGGTCTTGTCCTTTGCCTAGTGAGGAGCCTCACTGTGCTGGTTAGACGGTATATAGCATGCTGGTTAGACAGTATATAGTTAGTTTGGGAATGAGAGCTATCCCCTTAAGGGAATGCTTCATGAGAAATGTAGTTAATGCCTCTTGGGAGATGTAGTTCATGTCACGTAGTCACATCTGTAATCCTGATTGGTCACTGAATTGACCTCTGGTTGGGCTGAGGGAGTTTTGGGGCATTCTTACCTGGACCCCAGCATCATGCTGAAGTCTTCCTTTGGTATATCACTAAGGGATGAAGATAACCATCTTTTCACACTATGGAATCAACTATTAATGCAAAGATTGGACATTAGATGAATCTCAGCATAACTGTGAGTTATACCTTGAGGATGCCTGATATAATCCAAAAAAGCAACTTTGTATGGAAGCCTTTGTAGTGTTGAACTGCCTGAGTCTATATTCAGCCAGAAAATTAGAGACTTGAAACTCACTGAATGACATTTCTCTGCTCACCACTGCATGCATCAAGATCTGGGGCTTGGTGTATGTGCCACATCATCTGACTGATCCAACTGATCAGGAGATATCTGTGATTAATCAGCCTCCTCAGATGAATTGTGACTTGAAGATTGTCCTGAAGCTGACAATGCACAGACTTCGCTAGAGAAATCCTGTCAGAATTGGACTGAGAATCTGAATCTGAATCATGGAACATGATAAGACCTGAGCTCCAGAAAGTAGGTTCTGGAGTCAAGCATAGGTGGACTGAATAAGGTATCAATGTTACACAACAGAGCCACCTTGCCCAAGAGAAATCCACCCCATCTCCCAGTGTACCTTCCCATGCTCAAGTCAAGATGATAAAGATAAAAATAATAAAGATAAATTTTGGATATCATACGTTCATATGTATTCACAGAAATAGAGAGATGTTATCACAAAATATCACATCCTGTTCTATATAGAGAGATTCTGCACAACTGAACCATCTTTACCGGTATCATTTTTTAAAGATTTGACAACACTTAAAATAATTTCATTTTCAAGCAAAAATATCAAGACGCCTTTAATGCTTTTAAAAATCATTGATTGCTACCCTTAGTAATCATTTTCTCTACTTTGGATTTCACTCGTGAATTTGGATATTATCAAAAGATCATTATCTATACAGATATCAGCAGCAGGTTAGTTGGAACCTACACAAACATTTCATGCAGACAAAACTAGCAGGGAAAATGTCAAAATGAGGGCAATTCCAAAAACAGCCTAAGTATTTTCATTGGCTACAGAATACTGATTTGTTGTGGGTGGGTGCAGAATATGAATGTGAGAAACAGGATACTGCATCCAAAGCTAACTTTTTAGAACATTAAATATCTAATATGGCAACATGTCATTATATAGCTTTCTTGTGAGTTCAAAACATTTTACCAGAAATAACAGTGAAGCATGCAACTGTATTTCTAGATATGGAAGCAAAATTAAAGAAAGAGTATGGAACAGTGGCCAATGAGTATTTCTTTTATTCATCAAAAGACTCATTTTCATCCTCTGAAAAAGAAATAAATTTATCCATCATTTTCTTCAATGAATTATCAGAGAACTGTCTCAAATGTAAGCTTCCTACAGCCAATGCAAATTTGGTTTACATAGGTGAGGACAATTTGCAGTCCATGGGCTATTTACAACTTCTTATCCCTTTGTTATGACCTCCAGAATCACAAAAATACATGCTAATGAAGAAATCTATTATATGATTTCTGTCTTTTTTTTTAAAAAGTGAAATAGGTGATAGGTTTAAAGTATTTATTTTACATTAAATTGCCCCCAACTAACAAGCAGGGTATAGTTCATCATTCTTTTGACCCAATCTTAGAAAACTGCCCAAGACCAGGGGTCCCCAACCTGTCGGTTGCAACCCACTAGTGGGCCATGAAGGGGGCTGCAAAAACAGCCAATGAGCGCATGCATGCGTAATCTTCACTTACACAAGCAGCAGATGAGTATGTGCGCTCCATTTGCATGAGCGGCAGGCAGACTTGCACGCTGCTCATGCAAATGGAGATATATGTGTGTGTGTGTGCATGCTTGCCAACTGCTCACGTGAAACCATCTACTCCCCCACCCCCAGTCTGCAAAGCCGGAAACATTGGGGAACTCTGATTTAAGACCATTAATAGAATGTTAAATGATGAAAACATCTAAAATTAGGTTAAGAGAAATTAAGAGAAGGGACACAACATTATCTTATGTAGTTACAAATGTCCAAAATTAGACTATTCAATGCTGTAAAGCCACTTGGGAGTTTATCTGAGTATTACATTTAGTTTTAGTTAATATACTGAAGACAGAATTCTAATAGTGAATTAAGAATGGATTAATATTAATGAAAGGAAATGTAGATATCTTATTATATATATGAAAATCTCATTGGCAGTCATTAAGGCTAATAAGTGATCATGAAATCCTAAATTTCTACCCTTCAAAACTTCCGTATTCCCTTCTTAAGGAAAACAATTATGGATACGGTGAAGTAAGTATATAGGGCAATCCTACTGCAGTTCATGACTTGCTCCAATTTTAAGAGTCTTTGGGGATGTTGATGTTAGGCAGAGAAATACTGTCTCTCTTCTTTTTGGACTTTTAAAAAGTCCTTATTATTGCAGAATTAATCTTTTTACTTAGATTGTAATTGGAATGGAGGGTTGTGCAAGGTAATTTTGTTCCAGACAATTCACAGCCCTTAAAGGATGTCTTGTCTTTCTTTTCTTTTTTCTGCCATCAGAATAGCTAAATAAAATAACTTGTCACAAAGAACCAGCCAGAATGTATTCCCCATTCCCAGAGAACAAACTCCAAAGTATTCAGAGAATACTTTAGAATATTCTCTGAATACTCTAGAGTATTCACCTTTAGAACACTGTAACCGAAGACACTGGATTTCATTCTCAAACTTCTTCTCAAACTACATATGCTTATTGTCGCTCTTGGGAACTGGTGGCTTCCCTATCAGCTCGTTACAGAATTCGTCATCTGCTTGTAAACTTAAAATATGGTCAATTGTTGTTTTCAAACATCACTGCAGGTCATGAAGACTGAATCTTGACCATCTTTACTTTTGGTTCTTAAGATACCATTAGTAGAAAGCATTTATTTATTTTATGCCCATTCATACATTCACATGTTAATATAGGCAGTCCTGGACTTACAACAATTCATTGAGCAGCCATTTGAAGTTACAATGGCACTGAAAAAAGTGACTTATGACTGTTTTTCACACTTAAAATCATTGAAGCATCTCCATGGTCATGAGATCAACATTCAGACACTTGGCAACTGACTCATATTTATGACGGTTGCAGTGTCTCAGAGACATGTGATCACCTTTTGCGACCTTCTGACAAGCAATGTCAATGGGGAAACCAGATTCGCCTAACAACCATGTTACCAATTTAACAACTACAGTGATTCACTTAACAACTGTGGAACAAAAAGTCATAAACGGGGGGCAGAATTTTTTTCTATTCTAACTTTCTCACTTAGCAGCAGAATTTTGGGTTCACTTGTGGCTGTAAGTCAAGGACTACCTATATATGAAAAAACAATAATTCAGCAAATTTGTTCCTTGCTGAACTCTACTAACACCTTTCTCTTTCTTCCTGTTTTCTCACTCTATGGAATCTGACTGTCTTATATTTTCCTGCAGTCTCTGCTTCCTCAAAAGTGACAGTGACTAAGTTACCAAAAAAGGGCAATCAGCAATCTCAGAACAAAGCCCCTTGCAATCAGGAGATTATTTTATAGAGGAGCTCACAGTCCGTTACAGCACCCTGATTTTTGGGTTATTCTCCTTCTTGTTTCTTCCCCTGTAAAATTTAATTAACATAATAGTATACAACACTGCAGTGTATAAATCAAACATAAAATAGGAAGATGTATCTAAAAATGCAGTATTACCAATTAAACACCAACATCAAGCAAACATTTAATACAGCTAGTCCTCGAGTTAAGAATGTAATGGAGCCTGCCAATTACATTTGTAACCCGAGGATTCGTAGGAGTAAATTGCATATCCTGACCACAGGGAAGGGATCCTCCTAATTTTTTCTCAGCATTTATTAGTTAGTTATGCATAGTGTGCATTAGTCTGGTAAGATTTTGTCTACTGGTGAACAGCGATAGACTGTTAAAAGCATTTACACAAGTTGTTCTTAGCTTACCACACCTGCCAATATCAGAACTATGTACACTGACATAAGTCAATTAAATTCCGTTTTTATTACTTTGAGAATTCAAGGAGAAATTCTTGAATTCTTTTCATTTATCTGAAGTCAAGTTTATTTCTCCAGTTAATTTGCATGATATCCTTTAGACTAAATATTAGTTCTTGGAAATTTATCCTTTTAATATAGTGATGTATTATTGATAGTGATAGCATTTCACTAAAGTTTTAAAAGTCAGTTCAGAAGGCTTTTGTAAATTAATAGCTTCTCATAATCTATAAACAAGGAAATGACTGTATGCCTTAAAAAGTAAAAATAATAAGAAATGTTGTCTCAAAGGCAAGCTTTGATGGATAGTTACATTTCCTTTGATGACAAACCAAATAATAATAATCATAACCCTTCCTCAAGCTTTTTCTACAATTCTATGGATTCTTTTTATGTTGTACTCAGATATGTTGGTTCATTGGGCTTGGCTAATTTAATATACTTTCACTGTTTTACACCTCTCTTGTAATTTGAGTTATCTATAATTTGTAAAATTTGTTCTGGAAATTATTCTTAAAATTACATTAATACTATTGCTGAGTCTGGCAAAGTTATTTATAAAAATAAAAAAGGTGGGATTAAAATATATTTAAAAAATTGTCTACATCGTCACTAATCATGTTATCTGTTTTTGGATTTAGTTCAGGATATGACTCCAGCAGATAAGACTAATTAAAAGATTATGGAGGACCTAAACTAATTGCTTTTTTTCTCCAGAAAATTTTCTTACATTGTTCCTGTATTCAAGTGGTGAAGCATTTCAGAATATTTTGATATCCAAACCTGATCCACTTACCTGGTTATAAGCCCTATCAAACATTCTGTCAATGATCAAATTATACTTCAGTGCTGAACTATGTTTTATGAAAATATCCAGTGGCAGTATTAGCTTTTATCTTCTAAAGTATAAAAAATTATTGTTATTACTTGTTGATCTTGATACACTTTGAGACCACAGATCAGGATCTTCCATACAAAGGACAATCCATAAGAAGTAATAGATGAAAACTTACCAAAGAGAGAACTTAGGAGTAATTTTCTGACAGTGAGAGCAATTAATCAGTAGAACCTTCAGAAGTTATGGATCACTGGAAGTTTTTAAGAAGAGATTGGACAGCAATTTGTCTGGAATGGTATAAGGTTTCTTGCCTGGAAACGGGGTTGGACTAGAAGACCTACAAGGTCCCCCCAAACTCTGCTATTCTGTATAAATCTGTATAAATTCAAGATGAATGTCTCATTATACAAGTATCTCCAGCTATAGAAAAAATTAACATATCTGAATCTACTTCCAACTCTTTCTAGATGAGAATTAAATTACATATATATTACACCATCAGGAAAGTGCTGTCTCTGGCTAATTCCTTAAGCCTCTAAGAACTAGGTAACAAATGCTATTCAAATGCAGCAAGCAGTAACTCAGCTTTCACATAGTGGCAATACTGCATGGAAATAAAGCTGGAGAAAGAGGGCAGTGTATCACTACGATTACTGCCAATGCCAAGAGGACAGAGAACTACTATACAATCTAAACCTACCTAAAAGACAAACAGAAAGGAAAGAAAAAAGCAGCAGTCCTAGCAGGGTAACTTAAAATGAGGGCAAAATGTTCTCTCCATTATTGATACTGAAATCTTCAGAAAAGTAGGGTTAAGTGAAGTACAATTGGAACAATAGAAAGCAGTTAAAAGGGCATTTAGCTTTTAGCTAGTTTTCTTCATGACTTCAGAAACATTTGAAAGGTAAAAGAGAAATGAAAGAGCACAAAATGTTCAAATTATATGCTATAAAGAAAATTGCAATGTCATTGATAGCAACAATTGCAGTTTTTTAATGCAAATAACTAAATTTTATGTTTGTAGAAAACTCAGGTACAGTTGCACAATAGTCATCTATGCATCTTTCAATATAAAATAATGGAAGGGCTAAACTACAGACTGGATTCTCTTTAAATACATTTGCTGCATTATGGCTGCTCAAACACTTGCAAAACCCTCTTGAAAATCAAAAGACAAGTAAAATGACTGTACATACCACAGACCACTGTGGATTTTTCCACCTGCTGGAAAAACTACTTCCAACTCATCATAAAAGTAAGGTAATCAACAACTCAAATGAGAGATTTCTAGGAAATAACAGAATATTATGATGTAGAAATGATACTATCTGGTATTAAGATCCCTTCCAGAGCAGAAAAGTTTCATAATGATTCTTGGTAAGTGAAATAAATACTTGATAGGAGGAGTAATATCTCTTCATCTCAGATAATCTAGAACAGGCATACATAACCTACTACTCAATACTTGGCTACAAAACTATGTGGTCGGGTTTTAGTTTTTTGGGAGGAAAATAAGGGGAAAAATTCTGCCTCTGCCTACCAGCATCCATCGGTATTCATCTGGCTAGTGTCTTGTCAGTGTGTAAGAGAGTTGAGGGCTGTCTGGAAACTGAAACAATATTTGCTGTGTGAGCAAGGAGACAGCAAGGAGCCTGGGTGTGGCTTAGCTCAACTTTTCTATATTTAAGTTGGTTGCTGCTGTGAAACTAAAGCTGAAACTGAAACTCCTCTCCTCTGCTTGTGTTTTGCATTTGGAAGAGATTTCTTTTCAGATGGGGAGGGGGAGTAGAACTCCTTAGCATCGGAGCGTGTTAATAATAATATACGGAATACTAATGCTCTGATGGTCATTTAGAAAAATCCTTTCTTAGTGAGCACCTAGAAGCCAAGAGGAACATACGTGCTGAATTTCCAGTTTGTAGGCTTTACAGTTCTTGAGATTTTGGGATGAAGCTTGAGTATTTTGCTTTTATGTATATATAATAATAATAAAGAATAAAGATAGAGGGGGAAAGGCTATATTGATGAATTAAAAATCCTCACAAGCCACAAATGAATACCTGGCACACAGATCAGCTATTCCACAGCTAGTAAAGCAGTGGCACCACAAGAGCTGGCAGTGACAACAAGGCTTGGAGGCAATACCAAAGCACATCTTTTGGGGAGACAGCTGAGAATTTATTACTTTTTTTAAGTGCCACTGGGCTGCACAAGACTGCTTGGCAGGCCACATGTTGCTTAAGGCTGTATGTCATGCAAGACTGATCTAGAAAGTCATTTGATGTTTTGCTTAGGGTTGTAAGCACAGTCCTAAGTAACATAGGAACAATTCTAACAATAAAATGAGAATAATTAGCAAACATAATTCTGTAAATATTGGAGACACAACCATATCTATTGATTTTTATACTTAAAAAGGTGGTAGAGTTTAAATATAAGAGCAGACCTAAACAGAAAGAAATGTATATGGTAGCTTCTTCATGTTAATGAAGAATAAACATGTTAATGTAAATAAATATGATCTCTGATTCTTGACTTTCACTGAAGATTTGGTTATCTTGATGTTTTTGAGATGCTTTCATGGATCAAGTTATATATTTTTATAAAATCTCTCATAAAATTTCTTTAGTTCATTCAACAGAATAATGATAATCATAATAATACTAATAGAGGGGGGAGGAGGATAATAAGGAGGATAAATAATAGTGCTACAGCCATTCTACTTGGGTAAATTCACATAGACCTAAGGCAGTACTGTGAGAATTAGGTGTTCGGCAGAGTGATGGCACAAGAGGAAAAAAATGTCTCTGTGTCTACTTGTTTTGACCTGCAATGCCCTGTAGTGACCATTCTGAGGGGAAGAGTTGAAACAGTTTATGTCCAGGATGTGAGGGGTCTCCAGATATTTTCTCATCCCTCATTCTGACACAATATACAGGTCTTCTATGGAAGGCAGACTGGTTGCAATTGTTTTTTCTGCAGTCCTAACAATCCATTAGAGTCTGTACCTGTCCTGTTTGGTTGCCATACCAAACCAGATAGTTTTAGAAGTACAAATGGCAGAGTCAATAATTCCTCTGTAAAACTGCATTGTCATATCTGACTAAAGCAAGGAACAGTTAACCATGATTACATAACTATAACAATCTTGAATCACTGACAACGTATATGTACAATATGTACTTTCAACATGTGAACCCAAAGACAAAGATGCTAAAATAATATGCTGTTATGAGCCAATAAATCAAAGTGCAAAAAAGAGACACTGTTTTCTACAAATGGAAAGATAAAAAGGCAAGAAGCATGCTGACAAGGAATTAAGCCAAATACTAAATTTAGATGAAGGTAGAAAGATTAAAAACTCCCAAGAATTAATCTTGGTTCCTTTTGACTGCATGGGCGCATCCATATAATTTTCTTGGCAAAAATACTGAACAATTGGGCATTTTTCAACTTCCCAGACTAGCCTAGGGGCATAGGATTTCCTGATGTGGTACAAACCAAACATAAACTAACTCTTGCTGTGCTATGCTTATTTTTGTAGTTTTTTTTTCAAGTTTGGCTCGATGCAATATTGAACCAGATACAACACTGACATAACTGTAATAGAAAAATGAAATATTGATCTCATGGCTGTTCTCATTATTCTTAGCTGAGGCCAAACCTGTCAGTCATGGCACCCAATATTCTTCTGCCCAAATCTCTTTCTTTGGGCACAGCTGCTACACTCCTCCCAATTCCACCCTCTTTTTTTTTCCTTTGGGGGGGTTGGAGCAGCATTTCTAGTCTTTTAGAAAAATAGAGAAGCAAAGGCTTAATGAAGACCAACATGGCAACTTCAGATCCATTGGTTTCACTTCAAATCTATTCCAAATTACTCTAATCCAACTTCAGATTCTCTACTTCAGATTAAATGATGCCTCCCCTTAGCATTTACTTCATTCAAATGTTACCTGGAGTAAAGTTCCCAAGATACAAAGATTACTGTAATAGTGATTTATCAGTTTGGACATTATACATTACAAAAAAAAAAACAAATAAAATGGTTTTCAAACTTGATTCAAATTAGGGATTAATATAGAGTTTTATATTTAACTATTATAGCTATAGAGAGCTTCATTCTGGCACATAAGACCTTTGGCAACCTTCCACACACTTTATTAACATAAATGGATTTTGCTAGTTATTGCTACAAAATGATTTTGAATAAAGATAAACTAATCTCTGTTACAGCCAGAATATTTATTTTATTTTATTTTATTTTATTTTATTTATTTATTTATTTTATTTTGATTTAACAGTCGCTTACAAGATAATAGGTATAAGTATATAGTTATGAATAGTTATGAATACATGAAATGGGTACATATAAGAAAAATAAAAGAAACAATAGGAGAGGGACGGTGGGCACGTTGGTGCGCTTATGCATGCCCCCTACAGACCTCTTAGGAAAGGGGTGAGGTCAATAGTAGACAGTCTAAGGTTAAAGTTTTTGGGGTTTGGGGAAGAAACCACAGAGTCAGGTAGAGTATTCCAGACATTGACCACTCTGTTGCTGAAGTGGTATTTCCTGCAATCAAGTTTGGTGTGGTTAACCTTGAGTTTGTATCTATTGTGTGCTCTTGTGTTGTTATGGTTGAAGCTGAAGTATTCATTGATAGGTAAGTCATTGCAATGTATGATTTTATATACTATACTTAAAGCCACATAATTGTTCAAAAAGTTTAAAAATGGCTTGTATTTGTAGAATTCTTTCCTGGAGCTACATGACGACTCAAACCTAATTTACTATCCCTATAACCATCTTCAAGCATTTTATGATTTACACAGAAATTTCTTGCATTTTATGATTTACACAGAAATTTATTGCATTAAGAAATCACTGTTTTGTATTCTCATTAATTTATCTTTTTCTATGTTGAATTTCATTACTTTTCTTATGGTGCTAATGTCTCTATTTGTATCGCTCGCTGGCGTTCAAAAGTCTTGCAGACTAGTATGATCTGACAAAAGGAATTAATAAGCTGTTTCCCATTTTTAAATCATTAATAAAGACAATGTCACCGATTTCCTTCTGTTCTGTATTTTCTTTCTGAACAGCGGGATAGTTAATCATATTAGAGATATGGCACCCATTATCATTTAAGAGGCAACATGATGAAAATCCACTTCCGCTTGAAGAATACTAATAGAATGGATTCTTCACCATGAGGGCTTTTATCTTCCTCAAAATGCCAGAGTTTGACAAAACAGGATTTTACAAAATGGAAAGGAAAGGAGAATTAGAGTCCCTAATATGAATCAAGTTTGCAAACCATTATTTGCTCTTTCTGTAATATATAAGGCCCAATTTGTCAAACTACTATTACAGTAATCTTTGTATCTGGGAACTTCACTCCAGATCTAGGTGCCTCATGCCCAGCATGAACATCCAAGCCAACAGCACCAGCAGATTTAGTTCCTTGATACAGACTTGTTGATTATAGTTTTTCAACAGCAGCTGCAAGGCATTAGAACCGAACAAAGCTCTGTATAGAAATCAGCAGCAACTCCACGCCCTGAAAACTGGCCCCATCTGACAAACCTCTGCAGGAAATCTGTTGCTCATGGAAGCATTGCTTATTTCCAAATGTAAGATGAAATCGATTCTAAGCTACTGGAATGGGAGAAAGTGGAAGTCCTATTCAAGTACGATCAAATTTTGTAAAACTTTAATGAGCAGTGGAGAACAAAACTGATCTCTTTAAGGTTTTTTGGCTCTAACATTTGGTATAATACACTTGCCTCCAAAGGAAACTTTGGCATAGGCCGAAACATAATTGGTTTGGTCCTTCAGTTTTAACAAGCAAGCACAAAAAATTACGAACAGGAAAAACTTGTTGCATTTCTGGTGAAAATTCCTTAAGATAAAAGGAAAACTCCTGCTCAAGTTCAGATGTCTTTGTGACCATAATCCATGCAGTTTTCTTGCCAACAAGCAAAAATGGTTTGTTACTACCTTATTTCAGGAGACATTTTAGAGCAATTGTTAAGTGAGTCATGCCTGATTTTATGACCTCTTTTGACATGGTGGTTAAGTGAATCACCATGGTTATTTTTAAGCAGCAGTGCTGCCTTAGCAATATATAAATAAACTTTTAAAACTTCAATGAATGTATGTGTGTGTGTGGGGGGGGGGGGACAGTTACTACAATGCTGGTATCAAATAAGCATCGATCCCTGCCATCTGCCTAAGAGAATGAAAGTTTTAATGCCTACAGGAATATTTTTCCAATTTATTGAAAATATGTCATTTCAAAAAGACACTGCACATTCCAATTTAATTTGAGAGAAAATGAGAAAGTATTCTTTGAAGCAACAAAGCTGAAATAGGCAGAGGCAGAACCCCTAACAACACTGGACCAATTTACCTTAAAGATCTCCTTTGCCTGAAAATCTTTTAGTGGTACCACTAAAAGACCTCAACAACAACAAAAAAATCAGCACAGATTAACGGCAAAAGCATCTCTGTCTTTTGTTTGCAGAATACATCAAACCGTTGATACAAAATGAAAAAAAAAATGGACATATCAATGGGTTTATGCGGAGGTAATAGAAAGTCACATTAGTGCCTGCTAGTTTTCAGCTTCACCCAATTTTGAATTAGAAGACAAAAAAGAGAGGAGAGAATGATAGTACTGCAAACTGCCAAATTCCAGTGCTCTTTTATTTACGAGAAGGTGTTTTTGTCCCATATATAGTCCCATTGTTAGAACGTTAACAACTAAAAAAACCAAGCAGCTGCAGCCAAGTATTTTGTTTGAAAGTGTGTTGTCAAGTCTCTAAAAGCTGACTGCAGCCAAAAAAACTCAATTCTCACAGAATCTCATTATTTGGATTCACTGAAAGGAAAAAAGAATTAAGTTACAGAAGAAGCTGGATATGTATAATTGAGCACTCCATCTATCAATAAGTTTGTTAAAAGCAGGGCTTCTTTTATTCTTCTTTCTAACTGCCTCTTGGTGTAATGGAGATGTTGCTATCTGCATGCCTGATACGAAAAGACAAGCGTCCATATTACTATCCTGCAATATTTGGCCAACTCACATTACCATTTCAAGACTCGGAGCATTCTGTAACATTTGTCTAAGTCTTCTAAGAGAAATAAACAAGTGACTTGGAGTGGGAGGCAGGGCCGTCTTAACAGCATTATGGGCACCAGGCAAAGCAGTATACTGGAGCCTCTATGACAACTGCTCACAGGAATAAAAATGTAAATGGTCAATAAAATCAAACATATATTTGCATGTTAGTATTAACTTTAAAATGCAGTAAAATGTAATGAATATGTTGCTGCATTTATATGATACAAGGTGCACTGAAAGGTTAACATACACAAATTAGTATATGGTCCCTATGCTTGTGGGGCTCACGGGCAAGTGTCCATCAAGCCCATGCGTTAAGACAGCCCTGATCAGAGGGACACAAAGAATGTCTTCATCCGTTTGTTTATTTTTAAGCCTTTTTTTACTGCCAATTTACCCCATAGCAGTCACTCTGTGAACATGCAGATTCTGTGAGAGGATTAGTAGCAGACAATGGAAGTTACAGCTTTCACAGCTTTTCAGAAGGTCATAAAAATGGGGCTGTTCCAGAAGGTCTTTGGGGACTGAGTGTTGTAGATCCCCTGTGCCAGGAATGCTACCTTAATTGCAATTTTCAAACTGTAATTATATATGCTTATTTTATTACATATTACTATATTTTATTATTAGTGCATTAGCTAAGACTTTATTTTGCTGAGACTGAATTGTTTTATAAATAAATATAAATCTCAAATACTTTTACTAGCTTTTAAAAATTGTTTATTCTGTTTGGTAAACCATGTTAATTAATTTTTTGAAATAATGTTCAAGTAATAATATTTTCTCAGGTATTATCTTGCATAGAATATCCATATCACTTCCAAAAAGACCGTAGAAACACTGACTGATTTCTTCCTCCAGCAATTTATCACAGTGGACAGCATCCTATGTTCCTTTCCCAGGAATAAGTTCCAGTTTCTCATGGCACTCATTTCTAAACACAGATGAATAGGGTAGTGCCATTAATATGCTGAAGGAATTTACATTATATGTAATTTTGTTCATGCTGTATAAATAATTGCTGTACAGGTCAATCCAAGAGCAACAATACCATTCAGATATCAGTGCAAAAATGCTGAAGAATATAAGTGTAGTATAGTCTTTAGCGATGCATAAATGCATCCACTTAGAGATGTAACACAGTAGTTCAAGAGCTATACCAGGCTTAGTGTGGTAGGTCAGTGGCATATTCCAAAAATAAACATGCCAAAGGCCTTTGGGAAGGAGTTTTAGGAATTTTAAGAGGTGAAATAAAACAGCCATCTTAAGCAACTACAAGTATCTACATGCATCTTCAAAGTCTTCAAATGCACAACAACAAAATGTTCAGATATGGGTATATTCAGATACATTTTTGATGCATTTACTTTTCCTCTGGGACACAATTTTACAGGGAAGATCAGATGCCATTATTTTCCATTTGTAAATTTCTCACGTTTTCTCATTTCTCACTATTTTTTTCCACAAATCCATTAAAAAGAATATGGCAAAACGGTTTTCTGTATCATAGCTTGATCAGTAGAGCTAGGTGTCTGAATCTTGAACTATCCAAGATTTACTTGAGACTCAGTCAGGTATATTATTATTACAACATAGAAAAGAAACAATTGTAGTTGATTCTGGTAGTTTAAAATTATGTCCTCATTCATGCATAGATATTTGGGCCTTCATATGCTGCCAAATGGGTAATCCAAAAAAATTATGGAAAGAACAAATACTATTCTAAAGACATTCTCTTTTTTTAAACACAAGATGGCAACTTTGTTTCTTCTTTTAAAATAGAGCCAGCTTGGGTTCACAATTCTTTTATGGAATCCCAGGGTGGATGCATGGATTCTAGTTTCATTAAATTGCAAGAAACTTTTTCTCTGGGGCTTCCAAGGAAGGTTATGGTAAACTAAAGACAACTCTGCAAGAGCAGAGCTGACAACCGAGACAAAGACCAAAGGATCAATGAGTAAACTTGTTTGGAACCTCTCTAGATAAGGACAGGATGGGAGATCACCCACATATGCATCAGATGGCTGCACCTCACAATGAGACTGCAGAATGGCAGTTTTCCACAGGTATGAGAGTTAGAAAGGGAAAGATGTAGCCATCTTGCTTGCAATCCACAGTAAAATCTTTTAAGGCAGTGGTCCCTAATCTTTCTAGCTCTGTGGACCAAGTGGCAGTGGTGGAGAGGAGAGGGGATGGTTTCATACATGCACCTGCCACTTGCCCAAATATAGCTTTGTGTACATGAGGTTCTGGGCTTTGGCCCGGGGATTGGGAATCCCTATTTTAAGGGACACTGTTCACAAGTTTCACTTACTAATCACTTTTGGAAATTGTGCATTATCTACCTATAACTTATTAGAAACCTTCAGACCAATAAGTTTGAAACATCATATAACTGCCTTCAATCCTGAATAAAATAAAATTCTCACTATAAGCTTAAGAATTTAAAAATCTGAAATAAACATCAGAAAGCTAAATAAAATTTTGATCTTAGAAAATTATAAATGAACTAAGGGACCAGATAAAAATTGGAGCACTAAAACTTTTACAATAAAAATTTGAAATTAACTATAAAAAACACACAGTTTCTCATGGGATTTGGTTTTACTATTACAAGTTATTTAATTGTTATAAGACAAAGTAAACAATTTCATGATTTCAAAATTGGGTTTTGAAAGAGGTCTAAAATTTTTAGGTAGAGGAACAATTTACAAACCTGAAACATGTTGCAAAGCATTCTAACAGTGAAAATGCTGAAGATGATTTTTAAACAATGGAATTAGAAAATGCCACGATTATCAAGAATGTCAGTAATGATATCTGCTTCTATGGATAGACTATGTCCAAAAGATGTTATTGAAGGAATTACCGATGCAGAACAAATTTTAGCTGTCAAGACAGAGATGGTATCAAAAGAGGATTTGCAACTGACAGGCCAAGAGAATTTGTAAAAGGATGTTTCACTGGGTCTACAAAAAAATTGGCTGAGGCTTTAAAATTTAAAAGGGAAATACAAGTGAAAATCCAAGAGAATGACCTGAATAATTTTTCCCCACTGGATTTACGAAAGAAGCTTTTGAAGAACTTTGTGCAATAGGACAAAAACAGAAATGAAATTAAAACCTACGATATTAGAATGAATTAAAGATTAAAACTGTTAGAAATAAAACAAAAAAAATTAAAATTGATTTATTGTTTAAGGTTAAAGCAAGATATGTTGTTATCTCTGGCAACCCTTTACAGTTGTTGTGTTTTTTTTTTGCTGACACCAAAACTAAAAGATGGTATCTTACAGATTTTATAGACAAGAGGTGGGATATGGGATGAAAACAACAAAGACTTTGTAACTTTAAAGAGATTCATTTGTTTATACTTGTAATCAAGGTTGGAAGTCATTATTTTGTTTCTATTACCAGGCCAGCCCCACGAGCCAGGTTTAAACATGCTGCAGGCCGGATCTGTCACACGGGCCTTTAGTTTGACACCCCTGGCCTACATTAATAAAATATAGTTCCACTGAAACGTATGGAGTCTGCTTTTTGACCTAACCTAACACAGCAGGATTGTATGGGGAGGTGGTCAGGTGGGGTATTCTAACTTAGATACCATTATAAAAGTTGCCAACTACAAGACACTACCAATTCAAAATGATACCTTTAACCACATCTGATACTTCTATGTTTCTGTTTTCTGTATATGTGGCTGATTAATAATTGCAACTAACTGATTAAAATAGGAAAGACTGCTAACCCAAACATGAATACAATACCCATACATGCACAAAGAGATACAGCAGGAGGCAGAAGAATTCAGTATTTTTGCAACCTATGTTGAAAATGGCTATAAATATATTAAGAAATCAACCAGCTCTTGAACTTAAATGGCTAAAGACAAAAATAAAATCAATAAAAATTCATTAAGTCAGTAATAACTATATGCCCAAGAGAGCCAAGTGTTTTTTTCCCCACCCATGTTATTTCTATATTGTCTTTTTGCAAATGAAACTGTTTTGGGCAAAAACTTTCAATTGTGGTATTAGACATGGAAGTTAAGATTTTTCAGAGGTGAAAAAGTCAGATACCTGCAGTAGTATCATCTCCACCTTGTCATTACTGTATAAGTAATTCAGGTGATGAACTGCACATACAGTATTTAGCTGATATTGGGATATACCATTCATATTTTCAGATAGCTGGATAAAATAATTTCTTTACTAAGTCCTGTAGAATAATAGTGTAAGGATTTAGAATTTCTATGTCTTTATGCTATGTTCTACAAAAACAGATAATTTATTCAAAGCTAAATAACAGTATAAATTGCCAGACTTGAGCCATATAGTTGTTAATTCTGGTGTAATATTATTCGATGTTCTACAGTAGTGGAATAGTTTTCAGTATACCTCACAATAAGCAATTAAGTGCAGGCACTTTAAGATTTATACTTTTGTCACAAAGAAATAATCTAACTATTCAAAAGTATTAAAAATCTATAAAATTGCATGCTTTTGATAATGTATTAGTACAAATTGTAAAACAGGGAACACCTTATCTCCTTTGTGCCAGCTATATTATTTCTTGGCTAAACCAAGATTCTTTTTGCTATCAGTAGATGTATGAACATATTTTTCTATTAGCATGGTTGTTGTTAGCACTTCATCGAAAGCGCCTCTATCCCAAAATGATGTTGGGATTGTTGTTTTAAACCTGCTTAAGCACTTTAAGCTGTTTTACCTATTTAGGCTTTTTGCTACTTAAATGCAGACCCCTTTGAAACATCTCCTGCAGGTCTAAATTTTTCAGTAACTACCATGCTCTAGATCATATTAAGGCAAATATGAGGGAATTGTGTATATTTTACCTTAAGAAAAAATTAAGGAGATACAAGAACAACATTTTTCAAGTACCTAAAGAGTGTTATACAAAAGTTAAGACCTGATGATGTACTTCCAGAATGGACAGGACAGATAATAATTTTACATTACAATACATCATTAGGAAGGAAAAATCCTCTATAGTAAGAGTTGTTTGCCATTATGAACAATTACAAACAATTACACTTACAAAGAAGGATGGTGTGTTTAAATTTCATGAATTTGTACAAGAAGAAGATAGATTTCATCTGCCAGGGAAGCTTTAATTTGAATTTATACACTGAACAAAGGGATGGTCTTGTTGTTTTAAGGAGCCCTTTTCAATTATACGAACCTCACTGAAATGATTTGTTATGTTTCAATTTACAACTGATGCTCAGATGCCTCATTGTGCTCTGAATACTTTGTTCTCTCTCCTGCAGCGCATATTCCTAGAATGAATGACATCTTCCTTAACTGTCACAGGTAAATACTGAGCACATTTGGCAGAAGAATGAAGGTTGGGCATATAAAAGACAAAATGGGAAATGGTACGATCAATTATTAAACAAATTATTTCTTATCTTAGATGAAGACTGATCCAAAAACAAATGAATCTGGAGAGTTTGTATACTTTACTCCAGCTGCATCTGAAAGAAGGGTGCCTGATAACTATTTGGGGGTTTCAAGAAGAGGATTTTAATTTTCATGAACCAATTCCATCAAGCAATTTAATCCTTCTGTATGGAAGTTTATAGGACTTAAAATGTAGTTTTTGGAATATTGACAGGGAAACATCCCTGTCCCTTGAGAGATTAGTATGTATATACATATGACATATCTTTCTGTTAAAAAAATTGTGTGGATGGCTATTCAGAAACACTTGCAGCAACCTTGCACTTAAATTCAGTTGCTGCTTTTATATTTAAGTCAAAATGAGGTTGTATGCTTCCTCTTTGGATGGAATGTAGACATTTATGAAGTGTCCTTAACAATATGTACAGTATACAATAACTAATATTATATAAACATGTACTGTATTCGCACAACCCAGGCTTTATTCCTTGTCTTTCTAAAGTAACTTCTTTCTTTTTCTCATCTCCTTTCTTCCCCATGCTGCTCTCATTCCAAAGACTGGTTTATATCTACGATAGGAAGAAGTGAAAAAGCAGAAAGCAACCATTAACATACATTCTTCTAGTTGCAAGAGTAACTTTTATATCAGCAATCCAGTTTGGGCAGGACCATACTAGTTGGGTAATTTACTATATATTGAGGAGTGGGTTCCTTCTCCCCAAGTTCATTCATTCCAATTTCACAGTCTCCTAAGTTCGAATTAAATTTCAGGAACACGAATTAAATTTCTGAACTTGTCATAGTGGAAGAAAATAGCTAATCCCTCTTCCTTCCTTCCCTGATATGACTCAAGAAGAAGTTAGGAGACCCCAAGGAGGGCTATCACCAAGCTGGGGAGAGGCTGATAAGCTTTTTGGTATATTAAGAAAAGGAATCTGTCAGCCTCAAGATCTCTTCGGGTACCCCAACTATTATCCTTTATTTCTCCCTTAGTATCTCTACTACTAGGCTTCTTCTTTTCGGCTGTCATTAGCAACGGGGGGGGGGGTAATTGTGGGGGAAGAGAGCTGGAGGTGTTTTGCATTCTTTTACTGTGGGCAGAAGAAGGGGGGATTTCTTCTTTCCAATTTTCCATTTCTTTCCTAGCCTCTATCCTTTTGCGCAGCTGCGAGGTCTTATCAAAATATGTCAAGGTCAACGGACAGAGGCCTCATCACTACCTGAAGATGCTCACATGATCATATTCAGAACTTTTAATTGGCAGAGACTTCTGGACTTTGGGGGTGGGAGCAATTCCATTTCTTTGTATGTGTGATCTGCGCGCCAAATTCTCACTTTCGAATTCCATTTGTAGCTTCCTTTTCATCTTCTAGTAAAAGAAGAACTTTGCTCTGAACCATGGAGTCTGAGTATTTCTTTCTTGGATTTTGAAAGGAACATACCGACATTATTCCGAAAGTCCCCATCAGCCCACCCGGAGAAAACACCAATTTTTCTTCCGAGGGGTTTCACATCATGTCATCTCCAGCCAGCGAGGAGGATGAGCAGGGAGCTGTGGGGGCAGCAAATGCTGTTACCAGAGATGCCAGCCACCGATTTGTTAGCTGACCTTACACTGGAAGAAACTCCAACCGAGATGCCCAGATGGTCGTTAGGAGTTGGATGGAAAAATCCGGAAGACCCCCTCCTGGAATCACTGTAAGTCGAAGAGGTGCGAGGAGCGGCTGTGGCAGGGGGAGGAGATGGAATGCAGGCTGGATCAAGCCGGGAAAAGCTTTAAGGATGCTTCTGAGAAACCCGGCAGGGCTCCAACATATGAGGGGAAGAGAGCGAGTTCAGCCTGGGAAGTCGGGCTGCCACCACCCCCTGGCCCATCCCACGCCGGCGCAACCACCAGCTCCCGTCTGGGAGCCCCAGCAGCGGGGTAATGCCTAGAAGACGCCACCCGCCTCCTTAGATGTGAAGTTTGGAGGAAATCCCAAGGACTTGGGGTTTTTCCTGGTGCAGGTTGGAAGCTATATGGCAGAATATGAAAGGGAGTTCACCTCTGAAGCAGCCAAAGTAAGATGTGTTACCAGAACCCTGGAGGGATGGCAGCTGACTGGGTGGTGACTCTGTATAATGATAACTCCCCAACTGCGAAGCCTTGATGTTTTTATGACTGCCTTGAGGAGGAGGTTTGAAGACCCTCTGGCAGAGAGAAGGGCCAGGATCAGGATGAAAACCATAACTCAAGGGGGAAGATCAGTTGCTGACTACACCCAAGAGTTCAGACAGCTGGCATATCGCATTCGAGGCTGGTCCCAGGAAGCTCTAATAGAAGCCTACAAAGATGGCCTAAATGAAGAGGTATACCACATGTGCATCTCCAGAAGGGATCCCCATGACTTGCAGTTGTGGTACCTGTTAGCGGAAGAGGTGGAAATAGATCTAGCCCGAAGTAGACGCAGAGGAGGCTCCGTGTGGAGCACCATGCTCCCTCCTCGGCTCCGAGAGATCCCTAAGCCCCGGAAGGGAGGGGTGATGACAAGGGCCAAATCCACTGCCTGTTTCCGTTGTGGGAAGGAAGGCCACCGAATTGCGGATTGTCGAGTCAAACCAGATCCAAAAAAGGACGGGGCCCTGGAAGGAAGCCCGAATCCTCCCCAACCAGGCCTCGCGAAACCGGGCTAACAATAGGGGAGGTTGTAGAAGTCACTCCCCAGCGGAAAAAGAGCTGGGACCCCGACTCCTCCCGGCGAGAGTGAGACCGACTCGGAAGATGACGTCTCGGTAAGTCCTAACCGGGCCCCCTTACCATTCCAATTAAATTAAGGGTGCCCACCTCGGGTACTGAGGGGGAAATGCTGGCCTTATTGGACTCGGGGTGCACGAGGTGCCTAATTAGCATGAAAGTAGTTAAAGGCATGGGCATTGGACTGAGAAATTTGAAAACGCCCATATCTTTTTACCAATTAGATGGGTCTGAAGCGGGGGTTGCCCTGCACGGTTTATAACGGAGCCCTTAGAGATGACCATGGGAACCCACAGCGAGACCTTGTGCTTTATTGTGGCTCCCGGGATGGAACACTCCCTAATCTTGGGATTGCCCTGGCTTCGGAAATGGAATCCCCAAGTAAACTGGAGAAAGGGGTGGATACGGATTCGTACTGACCAACCTCCAGGAGAGGGAGGAGCAAACCCCTTAAACCGGGGAGAATCCCCATCCCAAGCCCCAAACCCCTGCTGAGACAGCTTCCACAGGGGCCGAACGCATAGAAGGGGAGGAGAAAATCCCGAAAGAGTACTGGGACCTAAGAGAAGTTTTTAGCGAAGAGGCCTCCGATGAGCTCCCTCCCCATCGGTCAACCGATTGCAGCATTGAATTTCTACCGGGGTGACACTACCGAAACCAAAGATGTATTCGATGACCCCAAAGGAGTTAGAGGAATTGAGATCGTTTATCGACAAGAATTTGAAACGAGGGTTCATCCAACCTGCCAGACCTCGAGTGGCGGCCCTGTGATGTTCCGCGAGAAGAAAGATGGCTCCAAGCGCTTGGTGGTGGACTACCGAAATTTGAACGCGGTATCCGTGGAAAATGTGTACCCCCTCCCTCTAATGAAGGACATGTTGGCTCACCTGGCCAAGGGAAGATCTTCACGAAACTGGACTTGAGGGAGGCCTATTACGAATCCAATTAAAGAGGAGACGAGTGGAAAACTGCATTCAATTGCCCAATAGGTTGCTTCCAATTCAATGTTCTCCCGTTTGGCCTACAGGGGGCACCAGCTGTCTTCATGCAATTGATCAACCAAGTGCTCCACGAACATTTATACAAGGGGGTTTTGGTCTACCTTGGCGATATCCTTATCTACTCGGAGACCAGAGACCAACATGTGAAACTGGTGCAGTCCGTGCTGCACAAATTGCGCGCTGCCAAATTGTACGCCAAATTGTCCAAATGTGAGTTCCATCAAGAAAAGATTGACTACCTGGGATATCGTATCTCACCCGAGGGTCTTGAGATGGACCCGGAGAAGGTACGAGCCGTATTAGAGTGGGCCCCACCAAGAACCCGAAAACAACTTCAAAGTTTCCTTGGATTTGCTAACTTTACCGGCAATTCATCCCATGTTTTGCTAAAATAGCCATGCCTATCACCAACCTCCTAAAAACAAAGGGTGAAGCGAAGCCAAAGCCTAGCCAGCCGTTGAATTGGTCTATGGAGTGCCAAGCCGCTTTTGAGAAGCTAAAAGACTATTTGCTGCCGAGCCAGTGCTAAAGCATCCGGACATGGATGTCCCCTTCGTGATCAAGCTGATGCAAGTGATGTGCGGTAGGAGCGGTCTTACTTCAATTAAACGAGAAGGGGACACTACAACCGTGTGCCTACACATCCCGTAAATTAACTGACACTGAACGTAGATGGGCTGTCTGGGAGAAAGAAGCTTTTGCAGTCTGCTGGGCTCTAATGACCTGGAGGCATTTTCTGGAAGGCGCGAGGTACCCATTTGAGGTTTGGACTGATCATAAAAACCTGGAGGCCTTAAAAACGCCTCGGAAACTATCTCCTAAGCAAGTTAGGTGGGCCCAGTACTTCAAGCGATTCAATTTCTTTCTGAAGTACATCCCAGGAGGAAAGAATTTTATGGCGGATGCTTTATCTAGGATGCCACAATACAACAGTGTTCGAAAAGAAGTGATAAGTCCGATTGTGCCCACCACACAGCTGGCAGCACCGGTGGTCACCAGGCGCAAAAGAAGAAACAAGAGGCAGATCTGTCCAATGATTTGATCGAACAATTTAAAGAAGCTTTGAAAACAGATGAATGGTTCCAGGCAAATGCAAATAACTGCACTGTTAGAGATGGGTTAGCCTGGATGGGAGCGAAGCTGTATGTACCTAAAACACTGAGGAGCCAAGTATTACAACAAACTCATGATTCCAAGGCAGCGGGTCACTTTGGTTTCGTGAAGACCTTACACCTAGTGAAAGCGGCAGTTCTGGTGGCCCTCTTTGAAAAAGACATTGAAACTTATGTAGCAAGCTGCCCAGTTTGCGCCTCAGCTAAGAGACCTCCCGGTAAGCCGCCAGGTCTGTTGCAAAATGTGGCCAGGCCAACTGCCCCTTGGAAGGAAATCTCTATGGACTTTATAGTAGATTTACCTGAGAGTGCTGGGCACACGGTGATCTGGGTGGTGACCGACTTGTTTTCCAAACAGGCACATTTCATACCTTGCACCAAGATTCCCTCGGCGAAGTCGTTAGCCAAACTGTTCATTATACCGTCTACAGACTGCATGGTGTTCCTGAGCGTATAATATCAGATCGAGGAGTTCAATTTACCTCGAACTTCTGGAGGGAATTTTGAAGTTGATAGGCTCCACCCAAGGGTTAAGCTCCGCCACCACCCCCAAACTAATGGGGCCTGCGAGAGGACTAACGGGGTGCTAGAGCAATATCTCCGATGTTACATAAATTATCAGCAAGACAACTGGGTGGACCTGCTACCTTTTGCGAAGTAGCGTATAACAACTCCGTTCACAGCAGCACTGGTTTTACCCGTTCAAAGTGGCCACGGACAAGATTTTGTACCCATACCTGAACTTCCTCGCTGAGAAACCCAATATCCAGTCATTGGATGACTGGATATCTCAACTACAACTCAATTGGCCAGTGCTTCGCAAAGCTCTGGACGAGCGCATCAATCCCATAAGAAATTTGCAGACAAGAAAAGAGCCCCACAACAGTCGTATCAAGTAGGCGACAAAGTATTCCTCTCAACCAAGTATCTGCAAACCACTCAGAGATCAAAGAAGTTAGGCCCTAAGTATGTGGGGCCCTTCCCTATTGAGCGGTTGTGAATCCCGTGACAGTTCAATTGACGCTACCAAAGACTCTTCGTCGCATTCATCCTGTTTTCCATGTCAGCCTGCTAAAACCCGAACACACCTGTACATTGAGACCGACCCAGACTGATCCCCGTCCCATTGTTGATTGAGGGTGAACAACATTTTGAAGTTAAAGAGATTTTAGACTCTCGAAAAGGAGGGTCGCCTACAATATCTTGTAGCCTGGAAACATTTCCCCCCTCTCATGCTGAGTGGGTGAGCGAAAAGACGTTAGGGCTCCTGACCTGCTAAAGAAATTTTATACTAAGTATCCTGATAAACCATAAGAATGTATGCAATGCTTAACATATCTTTTTATTCTCTCTTACAGGGACTAATGTCCTTTTTCTCAGGGGGTCCGAATGTCAGCCTCAAGATCTCTTGGGTACCCCAACTATTATCCTTTATTTCTCCCTTAGTATCTCTACTACTAGGCTTACTTCTTTCGGCTGTCATTAGCAACGGGGGAGGGGTAATTGTGGGGGAAGAGAGCTGGAGGTGTTTTGCATTCTTTTACTGTGGGCAGAAGAAGGGGGGATTTCTTCTTTCCAATTTTCCATTTCTTTCCTAGCCTCTATCCTTTTTGCGCAGCTGCGAGGTCTTATCAAAATATGTCAAGGTCAACGGACAGAGGCCTCATCACTACCTGAAGATGCTCACATGATCATATTCAGAACTTTTAATTGGCAGAGACTTCTGGACTTTGGGGGGTGGGAACAATTCCATTTCTTTGTATGTGTGATCTGCGCCAAATTCTCACTTTCGAATTCCATTTGTAGCTTCCTTTTCATCTTCTAGTAAAAGAAGAACTTTGCTCTGAACCATGGAGTCTGAGTATTTCTTTCTTGGATTTTGAAAGGAGCACATACCGACAGAATCCCTCAGTCTCTTCAATGCAATTATGCAGAATTCAGCATGCATCCTATGAGAGATGCCATGTGTCACATCCTCTTGAAATACATGGGGAAAATTCAGAATTGTCAAATTGTTGTATTAAAATTGGGATGGATTTTTCACCAGTACATTTGGAGGTAAAGTTTGAAGGAAGCAGTCTCCTCTGCCTTGAAGCATTGATGGAGCTTGATAGGTACACCAAAGTAGCCTTCTGCATTGTTTCAAAAATATGGCTATGTAAACTTTTGACAAAAATAAGAGTTGTTGGCAACAGCAGAAAATTATATTGTGACTTCTTCACTGGAACTATTCATTGTATTTTAGTGGAGAAATGTATTTTAAAATATGAATACTTTTTAGGTAAAAAGAGATCTTTTCAGTTCTGTTTGATGATAAAGAGATATGACTCTCTTTTTTCCCCTTTACGTTCATCTGGAACATGAAGAACATTCCAAATAAAGTATTTCTGTTATCTTATTATATGTCTGTTAAGAAACTCTGCTAATCCTAGTGGGATTCAGTCCTAGGTTCAAATAATTACAGCCTTTTAATGGATTGCAGTCTTACTATTGTTTGAAGACATTCAAGGGTTGTGGTATTGATCATTTTTACTTGAGAGTCAAAGGTATATAGAGCTTTGAATAGGATTATATTCATGGGCACTGCTTTAATAGGGAAGATCAAAGCTTGCTTTCACTGACTGTATTTAATCTCTCTGAATTGGTGTCATCTATATCCACTCAAATTTATGTGAAATGCAGAAATGATGAAAATTATGGGCTTGAAGGAAAGGCCTGATTTAACTGGCACTGATGGATACCTTTATTTTTCCTGTTTAATTATTTTTTAATTTTCATCCTGAACTATAATTCTATGATTTATTTATAACAATTTTTAAAGGTAAAAGTAATGATAGATAATATGCTGGATATTGTTCTGAGAATCAAAAGGGTAGGGCAGATCATATCCTACATCAGACTGATGGAACTGTAAGACAAAACACAGTAGAAATGCTGCCACAAGATAGTCCCAGGTAGATCACACTGTAGTATCAGTTCCATAATTTGTCACTGTGACTATTTGCCACTAATCTAACTGGGCATTTTAAAAATAAAAGTGTACTATATTCTCAATCAGATAAATCTCTTCCTTGTTCAGACTATTTGGAGTGTTGAGTCCAGATTGAGGGAAATGAGTTCAAAAAGATCAGTTACAAATGAGAGCATGTTCAGAAGAGGGCTAAGGGAAAACAGAATTGAGGAAGAAATATAACAGCTTTCTTCAAATAACTGAAGGTTGTCAAATAGGAAGAGGGCTTCTCTTTGTCCCAGAGACCAGGGCCTAGAAGTAATGAATTAAAATTAAAAAGAAAGACACCAGGAGAAACGTCTTGACATGATGAGCTGTCAGATAACAAAACAAGCTATCACTTGAAGTGCAAAGTTAATGCTAGAATTAGACATCCTCAAATAGAGCCTGAATGGAATCTTCCAGTGATATTTTAGTGGAATTTGCATTGAGCAGCAGGTTGGATTACATCCAACCTGCTCTAAGGAACTCTGCTTTTATGGTTCACTTCTTCTAAGATCACTCTTTTCTACATTTTTCCCAACACAACAACTTTGTTAGATAACTTGGAATGAAAATTACTATCTTCAAATCACTCATAGGCTTTCAAGGCATAAACTTGTGCTGGAGAGTTTAAATCCAATATCCTAACCATGTAGAAGACCCATCATCTGGGTCTTATAATAATTGTGCAGCAGGAGATGAGTTTGAAGTTCTAAGCATTGTTAAGTCCTACATTGGCAAGTAAAAAGTATCAACTTTCTGATAATTTTACTTTAAAAAAAAGATAGAAACCAGATCACTCTGGCAGAACACTAAGTATTAAATCATCTAAGACTAAAAAGGAAGGCCAAAGGTGTTATGATATGTACAGAATAACCCTTGAGTAACAAGGATATGCACATGGAAACGTTTATGAGTAGTTATGAAATTCAGCCACACACAGCCATACACTGAATTAAAGTTTATTTTAAAAAATAGCACAGTCCAATAAACAATCCAGATCATATACGTTTTACAGTCCAAAAATATCCAATTACAAAATCTTCTTACCAGTTGCCTTTGTCATTTCCAGTAAACAAAAATATCAAAGTATAAGCACAGCATAAACACAACAGAGATACAGAATGTCAGAGACAGAATATCAGAGAGAGTAAGCCATGATCTCTAGCTCCCTCTTATGGCAACCTGCAATACAATCAACCAATCAGAATATAGTATAAATCAACACAGTGATTTTTTTCTTAAAGCTACGAACATACATTGTTGGTTTATATATTGCCAGCCCAACTAATTGGTAGACAGATTCCTAACAAAAGGCCTCAGAACTGCCAGTCTACATCTAAATGTAAAAAAAAAAAGTGTTTAAATTCAAAATACTACCATTTAGCACCTTCTGGTAAATGATAACGGTAAAGCTAATCTAATTATTTGATCTTCACCCCACTGAATTCCCACCCCAGAAGGATTACATTATTTTCAGATCTTTGGTTGACTAAGATCCAATTTATTCCAGTCAACCTAACCTAACAGTTTGAAATAGAGCATTATATAGTGCTATACTGTATAAAGTTCAATTTTCCAAAGTATAACAAATATTTATCTTTATCTACCCATGGGATGAAACTTGGCTCACATCAACTTTAATAATTACATGGGGAAAGGTCGAATAAATTGCAGCATATTAAAATGCACATCATTATAAGGAGAATTTCCTTCAAGACAAGAAGAAAGACATGTGCAACTTCAGGATACTTATTTATTTATTCAAAGGGATGATATAACATCTTAAAATAAATTCTAAGCCTAAATTTATTTCTGAAAGGATGTACTACACAAATTTAACACTCTTGAGAATTACAAGTTTAAGAGTGTGAAAACTCAATTATAGCCATTATAATCATACTATTCTGTAAGTTTTGATTAATCTGAAATGAAACAATCTAACACAGCCAGCAGGAAACCATTATTTGATAGGCTATATAAACTATCACATTGTCTATAATAGAGATTCAACCAGCTGAGAACTTTAAATGAACACACGAATCTCCAGAAATTATTTTCACACTTATCAGTCTCTTTCTCTCTCCCTCCCTCCCTCTTTAAAAGAAAAAGAGGTGTCCAAGACATTATATTGTTTTTCCACACAATAATGTCACCTTGCATGAAAAAGTTCCATGTAAAAAATAAACAAAGAATTGCATGTTTGTAAAAATGTACAAGACTTATATGGCTGCCTATCTCATACAATGACTCTAGGCAGCTCACAACAATCCATAAAACAAAGTACCCTTCGCCCTAAGGGCCAGACCAACATCCTCAAACCTCAACTCCCATCTGAGCTCAATATTTGGGGGAAGAGCCAGATCGTCACAATTCTTGTGAAGGCTAAAATGATCCCAGGTGGAAGAATATTCCAAAGGTTTAGGCAGGGGTCTCCAAACTTAGCAACTTTAAGACTTGTGAACTTCAACTCCCAGAATTCTGGGAGTTGAAGTTCGTAAGTCTTAAAGTTGCCAAGTTTGGAGACCTCTGGGCTAGGACAACCACTAAGGCGGCACATCTAAGGCATATCTGAGGTCTTTTCAGATAGCAATGTAAGAGATGGGACCTGGAATGCATTCACCCTTTCTAACTTAGTGGGATAGTCAGATAACTGCAAGTCCCCATGCCTGTCTCATGTAGGGCTTTAAAGTAAATAACCTGAATTGCACATGCAAAAATTAGAGGAAAGTGACAATATTTCTGTTTATCCCTGACTAGGAACCTTTTTTGAACTTTCTGTGTAAAACATTAAAAAATTACTTTGACGATTAGATTTTTCTTGCTTGGAGATGAAAAAACTCTTCCAGTGACACAATAATGTGAGCACCAAAATCATTTATATTATATAAAATTCCACATATGTCAGTTTACACATCCAAAAGACCTTCTTGATAGCCTGATTCAGATAGATCATAAAGTTTATCATAAAATTTAAATAGAGATTACCACTCTTCCTATGAGAAAAATCAGGAATCATTCAGTGCAGCTCTCCATACATGATATTATTTCAAGTATTTCAAAATAAACCACATTGGGGGGAAAGTTACCTTCTTCATAATGCTAACAATGTCTGACTCAATTTTTTTTAAACTTTACTAATAGGGATATGCAATTATCTTATTTCCTTAAAAAGTCAAGAAAAGAACAATTGTAATGAGTTAAAATTGTGTCTAATCTGGTTATTTGCATAAATGAGTGATTTCAGCATAAATATGATCCAACAAAATCACTGTTGCCATATTACTTTTCTCTTCTTATTCACAATCAGCTACTTTTCTTCTACCTTTCACTATTTTCCCTTTTCTCACAGGGTATGATACATGCTTTAAGAAACATGTAATCAGAATCAGGATCTTATGTGATCACAGAAAACTGAGAACTCACCAAAATGCCAGTCTTTTCATATATACCCCAGTACCGGGGATGAATATCAGGGGAGGAATACAACTCACTCATCATAGCTGAATTAGTATTCAGGATCAATGTAATATCAAAAGAAACGATCTCAGCTTGGCCAGGGCATGAGGCAGAGAGTTATAATAAACACAAATTTTGGCTAGCTGCTAGAGATATAATGCCATGTCAAATGATGTCATGCCATTACATAGCCAAATCTGTTTAATTACTTGTCCTCTCAAAATTGAGAGAAGAGTTATGCAGCTGAAGTGTACATCCTAGGAAAGATTCCTCTTTTCCAATATTACTCTGAAAGGCAGGTCAGAGCATGAGAAAATAAAAATAAAACCATATTCACTTTATTGTTTTGACAACCAGAAATCTTTGTGTGGTATCTGCTTTGGGCTATTTTGTTGTCTCACAACAAAGTCCCAAAATAGAGAGAATAACCTCTGTTTATCTGAACAAAATAGAAAAATGGTATTTTTCGTATAGATAGTCCTTGACTAACAACCACAATTGGACCCAGGATTGCTATCATAAGTCTGTGAGGTTATAAAATGAGATGTCACATGACGGCAATGACCTACAACAGCAATCCTGGTGCTTCCTTCTGCAGACATTAACTGAGAATTGCTGATCATTAAGCAAGTATCTAGCCCAATCCAAGCCATTCCAGGCTTGGTTCTTCCCAGCCCTGAGCTTCAGTAAGGTAAAGGATTTCTCACATTCTCCCCCCCGCCTGCCCATCTCACCCCATTTTTGGCTTTCAGCTGCCCTGAAACCAGTGGCAAATCAGAAAACTGGGCATACCTTAGTAGCAGCAGGAGAAAGAAGATTGTGAAGGTCAACTGGGACAGTGAAGTGCAAGGTGCAAGGGGCCAAAAGGTCATAAATGTGGAGAGATAGGTGCAGGGAATTGAAGCACCCCTATGATGCTTCCAGCCTTCCCAAAAAACAGGCCCGTTACTGGCCTCCCCGAGTGCCCTGCACTTATTTGCATCCAAAACAGGCTGTGTGGGGATTCCTGAGAGGGGCAGGACAGGGTGGGAGGGGCCAGCCAGGAATGGGATTTGGGGGTTCTCCGAACTTCTTTCTGTTCTCCGAACAGAATCTTAGCTAGGGGTTTGGGGGAGCTCCTAGATAAGAGTCTGTGCAGTTTCGAGAACCCTCAAATCCCACTCTCCCAAACCCCTGCGAACCCTCAACAGCCCACCCCTGGTCATAGGACAGGGACTATAAGTAGTCCCCCCCCTTAGCAATCACAACTGAGACCAGCAACTCTGTCACTAAGCAACACAGTCTTTAAGTGAAACATCACCTGACTGCAATGGGTTTACAACTTCACTTCCACTGTGATGATTAAGTGAATCACCCTGGATCATTAAACAAGGCCTTACAGTATGTGACCATGGTTTGTGAGTTTACCGCTGACTTCTCCATTGATTCTGCTTTTAGGAAACTGGTTATACAGCATACAAATGGCAATTGCATGACCAAGAGACCTGTAACAATCATAAATGCCCACCAGTTCTGAAGTACTTGAACGTCGACCACATAATCATTGTAGATGGTACAATGGTTGTACATGCAAGAAGAGGTCAAAGTTACTTTTTCATAGCTATCATAACTTCAAACAGTTGCCAAACAAGGCTGTTATTAAATAAGGTCTACTAAACAATCAATTCACATTTGATCATTGTCTACCACTAATTTACTACAATTATTATAAAGTATCTTATTTTCCAGTGCACTTACATAAATTTACTTACCTTTTAGTTCACCCTTAACTCAAATGTTTTATTTATATAAATGCAAGACTTTCTGGGATTCAAAACAAACAACTAGAAATGTGATAGTGATTAAAGTGAGCCAAATACTTCCAGAAAAAAAATTCTCCAGTTATTTTAGGTTAATTATAAGGCCAATACTTCTTTGGTTTGTAACATATTTACATACTGTTATGAAAAATGTTTGAAGTTATCCAAAACCCTTTATCTTGAAATTACAGGTAGTGGCACTGAAATGCAAACTTTGAATAGAATCATTATTTCTGGCATGAATATTTATTGATGATCTTTCTATTTCAGATATTTAATAAAATAATAGAAATTTCCAGTATATAATGTAAAAAAATTGTGATTATCACAGGAATTTAGCACGTTAATTAAATTTATAAAATTGTAAGGGAAAAATGTTTTTTTGCTGCCACATACAAGAAAAAAAAATGTTTTCCACCTCAATGAAAATAACTTCACTAAAAAGTCGTGTCTCTCTCATTTCAATTAACATTTTTATGTTCATAGTTACAAATCAATTTACATAATGTCTACATTAAGCTACAGATAATACATTACAACCATAACAATAATG
The DNA here is from genome assembly GCF_049901715.1 of Pseudonaja textilis. Taxonomy (NCBI): domain Eukaryota; kingdom Metazoa; phylum Chordata; class Lepidosauria; order Squamata; family Elapidae; genus Pseudonaja; species Pseudonaja textilis. The sequence goes on from NC_141990.1 coordinate 93,527,000, forward strand.
AAAAGGGATCTCAAACAGAACAAACTCCAATTACAATAATTAAAGAAATAAAAACAAAACATTTTTATTTATTTATTTTATTTTTACTTATTTATTTATTTTGTCAATCGCTTACAAAATAATAGGTATAAGTATATACATAGTTATGAATACATGAAATGAGTACATATAAGAAAAATAAAAGAAACAATAGGACAGGGACGGTAGGCACGTTGGTGCGCTTATGCATGCTCCCTACAGACCTCTTAGGAAAGGGGTGAGTTCAATAGTAGATAGTCTAAGGTTAAAGTTTTTGGGATTTGGGGAAGAAATCACAGAGTCAGGTAGAGTATTCCAGACATTGACCACTCTGTTGCTGAAGTCGTATTTCCTGCAATCAAGTTTGGTGCAGTTAACCTTGAGTTTGTATCTATGGTGTGCTCTTGTGTCGTTATGGTTGAAGCTGAAGTACTCATTGACAGGTAAGTCATTGCAATGTATGCAATCTTTACCATTAGGTCCTATCAGGGGTGGGATGGACCTTGAGTCTTTTGGTTTGTTGTGTACAAAATTGTAAAAAGCGTGGGTGGAATTGATGCGTAGAAAGTTTTCCTCTTGTTTAATGTGATAATGCATTGCTTGTATAAAATGTGAAAAACAATTTGCCTGGAAAACACAAAACATAAGAGTTTGATAATCTGATCAGTGAAACATCTTATTTTTTTCTGTGAATTATTTCTTCCATTTTATATATTTTCTACCAAAGGTATGTATATAGTCACAAATGACAATATTCAGGGTGTATTCCCAGACTGTTAATTTATCATAAATAAAGTGTATCCATTAAGAAACAGACTTGTCATTGTGAAATTATTGCCTTTGTTTCAATTGCAACAATTATCATTCTGGAATTAGTTATCAGATAACATCTATTGGTGACCTACCAAAGTACATCTTAATGCCTTGTTGAAAATCACTGACCATTTCATGAAAGTATTTTTGGAAAGCATGCGCTCCTTTAGTCTAACCTTGGGTTGGAAGTTGAGCTGGGCTGAAAAGAACTGTGAGAATGAGGCAATGATTAGAGTGAATATCTTTTATCAACCTTTTGACTTTCTTATTCTTTGTACATAGTAGTGAGAGCTGCAGTAGTAAGAGAGAACAGCAGCACCAAATAATTGAAGAATACATGAAAAATAAACTCTATGTACAGTAAAGACAGCTGTAGAAAAATTCTACTTAGCACTAATAGCATCAGATGGCATATTCAATATTCATGCAAGCACATCTCATGGAAAATATGTCAGCAATAGGCACAAGCAGCCAAAAGAAGACACAGGCTATTACGTCCTCTGAGTACAATTTTTAACTACAGGTAGTCCTCGACTTATGACCACAATTGAGCCGAACATTTCCATTGCTAAGTGAGACAGTTGTTCATTGAGTTTCCCCCCCTTTTTTGCCACAGTTGTTAAATGAATCACTGCAGTTTTTAAGCCAGTAACTTGGTTGTTAAGTGACTTTGGCTTCTCCATTGATTTTGCTTGTCAGAAAGTTGCAAAAGGTGATCACATGACAATGGGACACTGCAACCATCATAAATATGAGCCTGTTGCCAACTGTCCAAAATTTGATCATGTGATGGGGATGCTGCAATGATCATAACTGTGAAAAAATGGTCATAAGTCACCTTTTTCCAATGCCACTGCAATTTTGAACAGCCACTAAATGAATGGGTGTAATAAGTCAAGGACCACCTGTATTATGTTTTGGTATAAAACTGATTTTATATGCCACCTACAATGAGGCAGTTTATAACTCCCATAGTAAGTAAAACAGGTATATTGACTCTGAGAAATTTCAGACCTCATTCCAAACAAAAACTAACAGTGTTTCTATGAAAAGGAAAACTATGGCAAAATTACAAGCAGATGAAGATTAAACAGTTAAAATAGTCATTTATTAGGGATGTGCATGAATAAACAACTTGATTGTAAAGAAGAACAGGGAGTGCTTCAATTCTCAGACCACCCAAATCTACTCATTTTAAGAGTTCATGTTTATTAAACTCACTCTTCCTTTTCAACAAACACAAAGGAAATGAATGCTTTCAGCTACATGGGGCTCGTAATGGACACGAAACGTAGCTAGCATCACATTCTCCTTTCACTGCTGTGCAACAAAAGCTTCTATCAAGGCTTAACAGTAAAGAAAATTCAATTAATTCATTGTAACAGAATACTAAGGTCAGAGCACCCATTACCTATGGATATAGGCCACTAATCCCTTCTACTGAGAAAATGTCAATTCTTATTCCTATTGTTATGATTTAGAAAGAAATCCAAGGAGCAATCTTTTCTTGCCAGTAACTTCTCTATTCCAGATTGAGTGCTTGGCCTCTGTCCCAAGAGTTTTACATTTGGGAGAAATAAGATACTTGTGTGGAGGTTTGGACCAAGTGACAAGGAAAGACTTACCTATCAATTTCCTTGCTCCTCACCTCATTTTAGTTCTAATTGCCATCACGGGCAGCAATTTTTCTACTTTAAAGGGAATTGCCAACTATGCTACCATGGTATGGATTTGCTTGTAGCATGTAGTTTATGCTTAAAAAAGGACAAGCACATAATTTATTAGAAGTCATTAAGGTGGAACACTGTAGTATTCAGATCAGAGAGAATATAAGAAGAAAGTTTAATAAACATTATATCTAATTGTGCTTACAATTCAGATATATTTATTAATGTTAAAACAGTTATTAATTCATTTCAAAGCTTCCACAACTGAAGTATTATTAAGCATAGTTTCACACTGAAAGATATGGACATTATTCCTCCTTCACATGAAACATACTGAATTTCAATGCAATAAATCCTATTTATTTATTTAGATTTTTAAAGGAAGATTAGTGGAGTTAGTGTTATTCTGATTAAGAAACATACGACATAAAAATTATTCATTCTTGAATTTTTAATATTATTTTATTACCAAGCTGTATGGCTGGAGCACCTATAGTGGACTAAAACTAAGCTTCCTACAATTTGGTTCTTTACCTTCATCAATATTCAGGTCCAAGTATACTAGACAGATTGCAATACCAGCCTCTGTAGGCATCACTTAAGTCCATCACAATCTCTAAATTTTGATTCTTGGACTCAGAGCTTTTTCCTCCATTTTCCTTGGTTTTTGAAGTTATGAAGAAGCTGCTTAAGAATTGATGCATCTTCCCAATTCCTGCTTTGTATCATGACTTTTATTATCACTACTATACAGGTAAAACTTGAAAAATTAGAATATCATGCAAAAGTTCATTGACTTCAATAATGCAACTTAAAAGGTGAAACTAATATATGAGATAGACTCATTACATGCAAAGCAAGATAGTTCAAGCTGTGATTTGTCATAATTGTGATGATAATGGCTTAGAGCTCATGAAAACCCCAAATCCACAATTTCAAAAAATTAGAATATTACATGCAATCTATAAAACAAGGATTGTACAGAGAACGATATCGGACCTCTGAAAAGTATAAGCATGCATATGTACTTGGTTTGGGCCCCTTTTGCAGTAATTACTGCCTCAGTGTGGTGTGGCATGGAAGCTATCAGCCTGTGGCACTGCTGAGGAGTTATGGAAGACCAAGATGCTTCAATAGCGGCCTTCAGCTCTTCTGCATTGTTTGGTCTCATGTCTCCCATCTTTCTCTTGGCAATGCCTCATAGATTCTCTATGGGGTTCAGGTCAGACGAGTTTGCTGGCCAATCAAGCACAGTAATCCCACGGTCATTGAACCAGGTTTTGGTGCTTCTGGCAGTGTGGGCAGGTGCCAAGTCCTGCTGGAAAATAAAGTCAGCATCCCCATAAAGCTCATCTGTGGGAAGAAGCATGAAGTGCTCCAAAATCTCCTGGTAGACGGCTGGACTTAATGAAGCACAATGGATCAACACCAGCAGATGACATGGCTCTCCAAATCAACACAGACTGTGGAAACTTCACACTGGACTTCAAGCATCTTGCGGCGTATGCCTCTCCATTCTTCCTCCAGACTCTGGGTCCTTGGTTTCCAAATGAGATGCAAAAGTTGCTGTCATCGGAAAAGAGGACTTTGGACCACTAAGCAACAGACCAGTTCTGTTTTTCTTTAGCCCAGGTAAGATGCTTCTGACGTTTGTTGTTCAGGAGCTGCTTGACAAGAGGAATACAACAAGTCCAGGATCCGTCTGTGTGTGGTGGTTCTTGATGCACTGACTCCAGCCTCAGTCCACTTCTTGTGAAAGTACCCAACACTTTTGAATGGCCTTTTCCTGACAATCCTCTCCAGGCTGCGGTCATCCCTGCTGCTTGTGCACCTTTTTCTTCCACACTTTTCCCTTCCACATAACTTTCTATTAATGTGCCTGGATACAGCACCTTGAGAACATTCAACTTCTTTTGCAATTACCTTTTGAGGCTTTCCCTCCTTATGGAGGGTGTCAGTGATGGTTTTCTGCACAACTGTCATGTCAGCAGTCTTTCCCATGATTGTGATACTTACTGAACCAGACTGAGAGACCATTGAAAGGCTCAGGAACCCTTTTGCAGGTGTTATGGTTTAATTAGCTGATTAGAGTGGGGCACTTTGAACCTAGAATATTGAACCTTTTCACAATATTCTAATTTTTTGAGATTGTGGATTTGGGGTTTTCATGATCTGTAAGCCATAATCATCTCAATTATGACACATCATGGCTTGAACCATCTTGCTTTGCATGTAATGAATGTCTCATATATTAGTTTCACCTTTTAAGTTGCATTACTGAAATAAATGAACTTTTGCACAATATTCTAATTTTTCAAGTTTCACCTGCATAGCTAGTCTTGATTTTAGCGGTATGATTTTTGTGGTATCAAATGTGGTCTTTGACTTTACATGGAAATAAACATGAACTTACTTGGTCTTTCTAATCCTTACTTGCCAGCTTTCAAATCAAATTCATATATGTTGCAAATAATACCTTGCAAAACTTGACCCAAAATAATATATATAAAAAATATACTACATACTGTTAAGTGATAAATGATTTCCCTGTTAGAAACAAAAGATGCCTTTTCCTTAGCCTGCAATATTTTCTTTTCTTACAAAGTAAGCTTAGGCTAAATCATACAAAGGTCCTAGTTATTATGCAGAATATTGTAATTTGAAAAATAACAGGGAACTCAGTAGCAATATATGGAGACTCTTCTTGCTTTTGTGTACGAAAGCTGCATAGTCAGCCAATGTGCAGGACACAGTTGAACACTATGGATAGATTTATGTACATATTGGATTGAGTTATTCAGTCACAGTCATGAAGCTGGTAGCAGATTTTTCTGTTAAAACAATATAAACTATGAGCAATTACCATGATGGTAGTTAACTAAGAAATGGCAGAAACTTTCAGCAGTTCTACATTACCGTTTTATTTTGCAATTTTGGGGGGTTTCTGCTAGATGATCATGAATGATGATTGTATTATGCCAGCATTAGCGCTAATGTAGTTGCTCACACATTTATCATAATGAAATCGCAAGGTCCTTTTCTGCTATGTACATAATTAGGTGAGAAATATTCAATATTAACTGTGGAGGGTTTTTTTGAGGGGGCAGGACAATCTATGAGAAGAACATTCATTTTAATACATTGACGTTCATTGCTGTGTCATGAGCTGCATAGGTTGCTCTATGTTTAATTTTAATTAGGACCTCATAGTCTTGTAGGTTACAACACTAAAGAAAATATATGCTGCTAAAAGTTTATTATAATAGTTCTCGAAGAAACAGATTTCAAAGAAACATAAAGTATAAAAGAAAAAAGGGGATTGTGGCAATGAATAACCCCAAATTGTAATGCATCAAAACTATCCAGCATTTACCAGACCTATGAAGGAGATTCTTAAAAGATGAAAAAATTCGTTTCATAAATAGTCTAGGGCATTACCCCTTTATGCATTATGCTATAAATTATCGACAAGACAATTACAAAAACAGTGTTGTAGAGAAACAGCTAACATATAGGTAAAAGCTTTTGTAAAAATTAATGAATAGGAGAAAGTAACTACCTGTGAAAATACTTATTTAGAAAGATTCTCAATTTAAATTGCTTCACATTTGTTTATAATAAAGCTATCTTCTATACCACTCTTAACTGTTGTACCTTTGCCACCGAAAAAATATCTCTTTGTCATATAGCATCTCAGATATTTTCAAATCTCTTCTGGAGGATGGGGGATGGGTTGGGATGGGAAATTTCTAATGCTTAAGCACTAAGTCAAACTACATTTATTTTAGAGATACTGTAGCTCAATTAGGGTAATATTTAACACTGGATAGTGCTTTCAAATGCACTGAGGATTTCATATGCATTAACTAATTGAAATCCAATCAAACCCTTGCACAAGAAATCAATATTATTTTCTCTCATATTGCATAGTAACACACTGAAATTGAAGAAAGTACCTGCTTAAGAGTACTTTGGTGGCAGAGAAGACATTGCAGTGGGATCTTTTCCTACTGCTTATCTTAAATAACAGTTCTATAAAGAAGGAAGTGCTGGGAATGCAGCACCCATGATGATTAATATAGTTACAACACACCTAGGGAGGAACCTCACATCTAACTAACTATTCACACATTTTTACACACACGTCAAATATTGCTAAAAATGGACAAAAAGGAATTATATCTCAAAAGTTATGTTCTCCCTCGAGCTGCTCGGATCATCCAGAGAGTGGGAGGTGCTCCAGTCTGCCTCTGTGTAGGCTGGGCTTAATCATTAGGGAACGCTCCGCCCTCTGTCACATGGTCCCTTGTGGCCTCCCAGTTTATGCCCAGCCTTTGCAGAGTTAGGCTGTGTGTTTTGATTGTGCTTCCCACTCTTTGGCTGATTCAAGCAGGATAATATTTCAGTTCAGGTTTGATTTAAGCTTATTATTCCCTTAGCCTCTGCGCATCTGGGGGTGTCTTGAGACTTAGGGGTGTGCGTTTTTCGCCCCCAGGGGGCTGGGCGGGCAGCTTAGCAGCACTTAGTGCTAACACCCCCCCCCCCCCCCCCCCCCCGCTCTCTGCCGTTTATTTTTTTTTTTCCTGCCTTGCTGTCCTGGTGCCTTTCTAAGGTCTGGAGCCTTTTTTATTCTGGTTTTCCCCCCACTAACGCCAATTTCAGCGTCCTCGCCCTTGTGGCTTGCAGGATGCACCCACCCTGAGCCGCCCGCTTTGCCTTTCACTTTCGATTTCCAGGCGGCCGCCATTTTGGGCGCCGCCTCGTGGCTGGGCGACATTTTGCAGGCCTCCTATTGCTGCGACGTTCTGCTGGCCCTAGGCTTAGGCTCCCAGGCCTAGTAGGGCTGATCTCTCTATCTCCCTCTCCCAGAGGGGAAAAAGAAAGCTGTTTTTTACTCTTTACTCTGTTAATGGTTGGTGTAAGTGTTGGCTTCCGCAGCAGATCTCAGGGTGGGGAATTAGAAAAGCAGCCACTCCCTCCCTGAGGGGGGGCAAGCTGCCTGAGGCCTTGTATTGCTGGCGTTGATTTGGCTGATTGGCTTCTCTTCCTTTTACCAACTGCCAGGTTGTTATTCAGTCTAATACAGAATATCTTCATATTTCCTTACATTGGTAATCCAATCTCATTCAATTGGCATTTTTTCTCTCTCAGATTTGCTTAGAGAGACCTAGCTTCCATCACTGTTGCTGCAGTGTGTTTTCCTGGATCCTTATCCTGGTGGGATATAATTGTACATTAAAAGTCTATATCTGTGGCAGTTTTTTTTTTTTTTTAAAAAAAACCTTTTTTGGTCATATTTTCAGATTATTCATTGCAAATTCCAAAAGGGGGCGCGGGCCAGTTTCTGGATACCCGGCCTTACCCAGGTCGTATCCTAGGTGTGCCAACCGCCTGTACACACACACACATATATATATATATATTTCTATATATTCATTTTGATATTTCTGTTGTTTTACCATGGCAGATGATAACCCTAACTCCCGCCATTCTTTGAAGGCGAAATCTAAGTCCTATCATGTGCGCAGACAGGCTAAGGAAACCTCTCAGGAGACTTCTAAGGCCTCTCAAAGGGACGCTTTAAGGCGTCATAAGGCACTAGAGAGGGAGTTCGATAGGCGCTCTAGGGTGACTCAACCATCACCCCCAGCCGCCCTTCTACTTCCAGGCACCCCCTCCAGTTTGTTCCCTCTCTCCAGGCACAGCTCATCCCAGGAGTCTCACGACCCTGGACCAGCTACCAGCCGGATGCCTGAAGCAACCTTCACTCCCACGGCCGCTGGCCTGAGACAGGAGGACCCACCCACGATCGAGATGCCTGAGTACATGAGAACTTGGATGGAGCAGGCTATTCGACAGGGGATAGCTCAAGGCATGCAGCAGATGGCCGGATCCAGCCTTCCTCAGACAGTTCCCGCGCAAGAACCGGTGCCAACTAGGTCCATGCCCGCCCTGGACCCTGCTCCTGGTCAGGTACCCTCCCGGGGGGCCAGCCCTCTTCCAGAAAGGGAACCGGAGGAGGGAATGGAAATTTTAGACCAATACAGGGAGGAGGAGGAGCACCTTGAATGGGGATCCACCTTCCATGGGGAACCCTTTTCAGATTTAGACCCGATGGAAGCAGAGTTGTCGGAGGACGAGGGCCTTACCCCTGTCCAGCCTTCCTTTGTGGGGTTATTCAAGCCCCACATGTTTAAATCCATCTTGTTTAAGGCCAAGAACACCTCGGGCCTGGCCACTCAACTTCCCCCTGTCCCCCACTCCTCTGGGGAGGAACCGGAGGACGCAATGTTCAAACAGCCCGTGGTGGCCGAGGATGTGATTCCCGCTCCTCCCATTTTCCACGATCTGGTTTCCAACCAACTGGGTTTTAGGGGGGCTCCTCCGGCCCCATCCACACAGGATAAGAGGTTCTTTAACCTCGAACCGGATTTCTGCTCCCTCCTCAATACCCCAGAGGTGGACGAGCCCATTGTTGGTCTCGCCTCTTCCTCCTCCCCGAGTGACCCACTGGAGGCCCTCAAACCCGAGGATAGGAGGTCTGAATTGGCCTTGCGGCGGGCTCATCTAGCCGACGCCTGGGCAATTAGATCGGCCACCGCAGCCTCCTTCTTTACCAGGTCCTCTATCCGGTGGCTCCGTCAACTGAAGGCCCACATCCCTCCATCCAATACACGGGCGCTGCAGGACATTGCCAAAATCACAGCAGCGGCAGAGTTCTCAGCGGACGCCACGTACCATTCAGTTAAATTCGCCTCCCGGGCGTTAGCATCCCAGGTCACTGCCCGCCGTCTGCTCTGGCTCAAACCATGGCAGGCGGACGTGAAGAACAAGGTCAAGCTGGCATCCGCCCCCATTAAAGGGGAGAAGCTCTTTGGGCCGGCCCTGGACCCTCTCTTGGCCGAAACTAGGGGAAAGAAGAAATTCCTTCCTCCTCTTTTTCGGAGGCCTGACTCCCGAGCCCCTCAGCCCTTTCGAAGAGGATCCTCCCGGTCCTTCTACCAGTCCCCCTTCCCCCAGGTACCCGAGACCTCCTCGTATAGAGCATCATATTCCCAGGATCGTTCCGACCCGAGCGATCGGAATAGGAGGGGCGGAGGATTTAAGCGTCCCTTCAGGGGTTCCGGGGAGACCCTTCCGGCGCTCCAAATGAATCCTGTCTTTTTCCCCCATTGGTGGTCGGCTGAGGCATTTCGCCGACCTGTGGGATTCTACCACTTCCGACAAATGGGTCAGGGACTCCATCAGGTTTGGACTCGCTCTGGAGTTCAACTCTCAACCTCCCGAGTTCTTCATGTCATCTCCCTCCTCTAGGGACCCCTCCAAACGCAAATTAATGGATGCGGCCATCCATCACTTACTCTCCATCCAGGCCATCCAGCCAGTTCCCCCCTCTTAGCGAGGGCAGGGTTTCTATTCCCACCTCTTCGTGGTTCCCAAGTCCTCGGGGGGATGGAGGGCTATCCTGGACCTCAAACGGCTCAACCGCTTCCTAAACCCCTGCAAATTCAAAATGCACACCCTCCAATCCATTTTGCAGGGTACCAGGCAAGGAGATTGGCTATCTTCTATAGACCTCTCTGAGGCATACCTCCACATCCCAATTCGGCCTTCACACTCTAAATTCCTTAGATTCTGTTACAATCACCACCATTTTCAGTATGTGGCCCTTCCCTTTGGGTTAGCCTCAGCTCCCAGAGTTTTCACTAAGATCCTCGCGGCCCTGGCAGCTCGCTTAAGGGACTGCCCAGTCCGTCTCCACTGCTATCTGGATGATATCCTCATCCTGTCCCATTCACAATCCCAAGCAGAGCTGGACACCAAGACTACTCTCTCCGCCCTCCACGCCCATGGTTTCCTGGTCAACCAAAAAAAGAGCCAACTGGTCCCTTCTACCCGAATTGCCCACTTGGGGGCTATCATTGACACGGTGCAGGAAAAAGTGTTCCTTTCCCGGAAAGGCTCCAGAGTATTCGAAATTCAATTCAGGTTATTCGCCGATCAAGGAGGGCTTCTCTGTTAGATTTATCTAAATTACTGGGAAAAATGGTTTCATGCATCTCTATTATTCCTTGGGCCCGTCTTCATACCAGGTCCCTGCAGTGGCTCCTGCTTCCGTTTCAAAGGTCCGGCAGAAGCAACTCAAAATCCTCCATCAAGGTACCTCCAAAGGTCCTCTCGTCTCTCCTCTGGTGGACCAACCCTGCCATCAACAGGGGTCATCTCTTCAAAGATCCCCAGCATCTCGTCATCACCACAGACGCCAGCCTGAGCGGCTGGGGCGCTCACTTCCAGTCCCTTACAACACAGGGCAAATGGTCCCATGCAGAGCGGGCCTGCAGCATAAACTGGCTGGAGCTCCACGCCATCCACCTGGCCCTCCGCCACTTCCTGCCTCAGGTACGTGGGCGGCACGTCCTTATTCTCACGGACAATGTTACCGCCAAGGCCCATGTCAACAGGCAAGGCGGGACCCAGTCTATTCGGTTGATGAGAGAGGCCGAGAGACTCTGCCGTTGGGCAAAGCGTCACCTCCTCTCGATCAAAGCAGAACACATTTCGGGGGCCTCAAACACCCGAGCGGACTGGTTAAGCAGGGCCACCATGGACCAGTCTGAGTGGCGCATTCATCCATCCCTTTTCAGGGAGGCGACCATGATCTTCGGTCTCCCGTTAGTGGACCTCTTTGCATCCCCCTGCAACACCCAGCTCCCTCGGTTCTTCTCCAGATTCCCTTCCCCCGGGGCCGAGAATCACGACGCACTTCGCTGTCCGTGGCCCCCCGGACTCCTGTATGCCTTCCCCCCGTTAGCTTTGCTTCCCAGGGTCATTCAGAAACTGATCCAGGAGAAGGCAGATCTGATTTTGGTGGCCCCCTACTGGCCCAGGCGACCATGGTTTGCAGACCTCCGCAACCTCTCGGTGTCTCCCCCGTGGAGAATCCCTCCGGACAGGATCTCCCTATCTCAGGGGCCCATTCAACATCCGGAGCCCCAATGGCTCCAACTAACTGTGTGGAGGTTGAGCGGGAAAAGTTGAGGAAGGAGAATTTATCTGACCAGGTCATTAACACGATCCTGGCCGCCAGATGGCCTTCAACCAATCGGATATACGATGCCACCTGGGTCAGCTTCTGCAGGTGGTGCCATTCATCCATGGTCAACCCGCTCTTGCCTTCGGTGGCCCAGATTCTGAATTTTCTCCAGGATGGGCTCAAAAAAGGTCTCTCACCTAATACCCTGAGACGCCAGGTAGCGGCCCTCTCAACTGTTGTCTCCGGCGACAATCTGGGTCCCCTCTCTCACCATCCCCGTATCAGGGCCTTCCTAAGGGGGGCTACTAACCTCCGTCCCCCTGTTGTGCACCGGTACCCCACTTGGGACCTTAACAAGGTCCTGGTGGCCCTCAGCAGACCTCCTTTCGAACCCATTAGAGAATCCTCTCTCCAAATTTTGACCTTTAAGGTAGTATTCCTGGTGGCAATTACCTCGGCTCGCCGAATTTCGGAGATTGCTGCCCTTTCGGTGAGAAAGGACCTCTGTATCTTCCATTCCGATCGGGTGGTTCTACGCCCCGACCCGACCTTCTTGCCCAAGGTCAATTCAGCCTTCCACAGGGCTCAGGAGCTTACACTCCCGAACTTTTGTCCCAATCCTTCGCGGGAAAGGGAGAAACAATGGCACACCCTAGATGTCAGGCGGGCCCTCCGCATATACATTAACCGCACGCAACCCTTTAGAAGGTCAGAGTCTTTATTTCTCTCCTTCCAGCCCAAGTCCTTAGGCCACAAGGTGTCCCCTTCCACCATCGGGCGATGGATCAGAGCCACCATCGCCAAGGCTTATTCGTCTCAGGCCTTGCCAGTTCCCAGTGGGGTTACGGCGCATTCCACCAGGAGTGCGGCCACCTCTGCGGCCTGGGCCACCCAGGCTCCAATCTCAGACATCTGTCGGGCCGCCACTTGGGCTTCCCCCTCCCCTTTCATTAGGCACTATAAGATTGACATCTTTGCGTCAGCTGAGGCCTCGTTTGGTAGACGAGTCCTCCAGCAGGTCATCGAGGTCCCAGGGGAGCTTCCACCCCAGACGGATTCCCTCCCGTAGGACAGCCAAGCTTTGGTATGTCCCACTCTCTGGATGATCCGAGCAGCTCGAGGGAGAATGGGCGTTGGTCTTACCTGACACACCATTTCTAGTCGAGCTGCGAGGATCATCCAGCCCCACCCTTTTTAATTTTTTCCGTCTGGGGGAACCTTGTTTCAGCCAATGATACTTTAGGTCTAGTTAGATGAGAGTTAGACGACTTTCCTCCTCTCTCGACTTCGCATAAACTGGGAGGCCACAAGGGACCATGTGACAGAGGGCGGAGCGTTCCCTAATGATTAAGCCCAGCCTACACAGAGGCAGACTGGAGCACCTCCCACTCTCTGGATGATCCGAGCAGCTCGACTAGAAATGACGTGTCAGGTAAGACCAATGGCCATTCTCTTACTTGGAAACTCAGACAAAAAATGTCTGAAATCTCACTATTTCATGATCCCATTAAACTCCTACTATCTATCAACTGCTCTTAAGAGTTCCCTGGGAGAAAATGTACCTGACTTTTGATAGGACCACACTCAGTCTTGATAGGACTGATTCCCACCCAGTCTTTAATGGCAGCTCTATACAGACCACCTACAATAACCAAAAGAGTAGAGCGTTAAGGCTAAGAGTCACTGTCTTCTGGTCCCAGGTAAGATCACATTGCAGAAGTCTGTGTCATAGCAATAGCACGTAGACGTATATGAGTCAGCACATTGCACCCACGAATCTGGGTCCTCGTAAGGATGGAAGTCTGAGCCAACGTTGAGCCACTCAGAATCGAACTCCTGGCAATGGACTGTGAGTTAGCCTGCAGTACTGTATTCTGACCATGGTGCCAACACGGCTCATAAAACTTTCAGTCCCAGTACCCATGCATCCCATTCCAGGAAAGGCTGCAACTGGTATATCTACTAAAGACAGGCATGAGTCTAAGAACTCCAAGTTATGGACCTTAGAAGCAGTGCCACCCACTAGAATTCTCTACCCTATTCATTACTCTTGCTTAAAAATGGAAAACTGTAAAATGTGCAATAGTTATCAAGTGCCATTAGTTCCAAGGAAGTCTTCTTAAAAAGTAGACGCACCATAGCTTTCTACAAGGAAAGACACTGATAATCTAGATTCAGTTTGTTGGCGATTCCCAGCCCCATGTGGGAGTCAGGAAGACATGGATCAAGTCCATAAGAGCATTCTACCATTTCCTCAAAGTCCACCAACAAAACGAAATTTAAATAACAGTGCCTGACAATGTTTTCTCTATAGAGTTCATAGCTACTTTCATGTTTCACTTACAATATAAAAAACTCCTCCAAATGTTTTGCATACCCTATTAAGTAACAAGGGATGTGATGGCTCAGTGGCTAAGACGCTGATCTTGTGAAGCAGAAAGGTCAGCAGTTTGGCGGTTCGAATCCCTAGCATCATATAACGGAGTGAGCTCCTGTTACTTGTCTCAACTTCTGACAACCTAGCAGTTCGAAAGTATGTAAAAATGCAAGTAGAAAAATAGGGACCACTTTGGTGGAAAGGTAACAGCATTCCATGCACCTTCGGCATTTAGTCATGCCGGTCACATGACATCTTCGGACAGCGCTGGCTCTTCGGCTTTATAACAGAGATGAGCACCACCCCCTAGAGCTGGAAATGACTAGCACGTATGTATGAGGGGAACCTTTACCTTATTAAGTAACAAGGCTGTACTGTCTCAGGTAGAAAACTCTAGTCATATAAACAAGCATACTATAGTTGCAAACAGTGTTTAAAAATATCTGCAGTGCTATTTTAAGTTTCTTACCATCTGAGATTTTCCTACTATTATATGCCATTTTTTAAAGAAAGCTTACTTGCCATTCCATACCAAAAGTACAAGCTTCAGTTGTATACAATGCATATGCACTTCACTGAGTATTATTATTATTATTATTATTATTATTATTATTATTATTAATTTATTTATTTATTTATTTATTTATTTTATTTGCCACCTATCTCACACTTTGAGCAACTCTAGTTTACTCTATAGTAAATAATAAGAATAAAGCTTGATCTGGCTGAGTCTTTCACAATGTATTTATGCCATGACTAGAAATGTGAAAGTCTCTTAAAAAGAAATCCAGATATCTTTCTCTATTCTTTCCTAGGCTATATAACACCCCCACGTACACACACACATTAAAATGGATGAGGAATTTTACAGTATAGTATTCCTTTTTAAAATATACAAAAACCAGTTATGATAGGGGGAAATGTTCTATGTTCAGAACTATATCAAATGAAGCACAAATAAATTCACATGAAAAAAGGCTTTCATTTTCCAGTGCAAGCAAGTCCGTGAAGTTAATAAAAATGATAATGCAATTTCCATTCCCCTCCATTCTCCAGACATGGTAACAGCACAATGTAGCTAAGGATTAAACCAGTTTTAAAGAGCTGCCTGTTACACAAAATGTTGTGCCTGGCATCGTATTCAGATACATTCAGAATTCTCTTCCTGTCCAAAAAAGAAACCTGGAATATTCACATCACCTAATTCTATAGATCCACTTTCCCTACTCACAGTTCTCCAGGATTACAAGCAATCATCTGTCCCAACATAAAATGCTGATGTCCCAATCTTCTTCAATTTAAAAAAAAAAATTGAATAAGCTAGGAAGCTGGAATTCTTTGCATGCAGATCATATTATTTTCCCATTAAATTTTTTTTATCATTACTTGGATTATACCACAATTTTATATGCAAGAAGAGATTTTGATAGAAAAATTAATTTAAAAAAAATGTAAAATAAAGAACTCTAAAAATATATGGTAAGATATGCATGCAGGTTTGGCTGGAACCTTCACAGAGCTGTAAACTGATAAACATTTCTCATAAGTAATGGATGAACCGAAATCAAGAAATTATTAAAAATGCATTAAGTGCAATATATGTGGAAATAGATCAATTCACTATGGATGTGTACTTTTTAGTGAAAACAAAAGATGGGCCCTTTCATTTTTTAAATGTAATTTCTACCAATAAAATACAATGCATTCTAACAATCTAGGGGAAATAAAGGATACACAGCATTCGAATCAAATGTTTAAAGCTAGGAGATTGGACATTGTCTAGTTTGAGAGCAGTATACTAATACAAACCACTACCCAAACTATGCTTACAAAAAAGTAACAGAACAGAGCTAGAGTTACTACTGCATGTAATGAAAATCCAGAATTCCTCAGGCTTTGACTTACCTGGGAAACAGCATGCTCTAGTTTGCTTATTCATGCTATTTGATTGTCTTCCTTCGATCATACTGCCAGCGGGATGACCAAAAAGAATCAGGCAGCTCCAAGCCTACTCATCAATGCACATCAGGCACTTATTTCTTTATGAATAAGCCAGAGTCAAAACCCATGGAGTGGTATGCGTGTTGTGTTTGCAAGCATTACGGGGAATCAAAACCAAGCAATGTTTAATGATGTATGTTTTGCAACTATAAGAGAAAGACTTATTCACAGAAAATACATTACAGGGATAAGCAAATCTTAGCACCTAGCTAACTTTAGACCACCAGGAGAAGAGTCAAAAGAGAATGTCCTCTGGGTATCCATAAAACAAAGAAGAGACATAAAATAAATTCTTAACTTTCTAGGCCATTAACTATTACGTTACTTTGAAAATCTATCCACTTGGCCAAGTGACCCTAGGAAGCTTACAGGAAGACTCTAGGAAGCTTATATTTAAAAAAGAATAAAGAAAATACAATTCACAGAATAAGACAGCCACACCATGTAATGTTTAAATATTTTCCCGTGTCTTTGTATTTTATCTTATTTTGAAATTAGTTTTGGAAAATACATACACAAAGAGTTAATGCCACTGAATATACACCTCTAAGAGCAACAATTCTGGTTCTTGTTTACAAAACAAAAAGGCTAGCATGTTCCCAGTTCTCCTATCACAACCACAGTCATACCTATCCACAGTGTGAGCCACACCTGCTACCAAGATATGCTAAACAAGAAAGGTGAAACAATATGTACACACAAAATGTCTACATTCCTGGGTGATATAACCTTTTGAAGAGATTTGGATTACTTCTAAGAGTCTAACTTCTAATTAAACATTCAAAGGATAGCAGAAATGTATATATAGTTTAAGTATTTATAGCCTGCCCTACCCATTATCCAGAAGATTTCAGTGCAGGTTTCAATCTACAAAAGGGCTTGGATAGTTTAAGAGGCAACTTTGCTAAACTAGTACTTTTAAAATGTTTGGAACTCCAGAACTGCAAGGCAAAGTATTTTAGCTTTTTTGTTTTTATTTATATTATATATGGACTTTGGTTACAAATTACTTCTTATCCATGTGAGCCTGATGAGTTAGATTGTGTATACTTTTTTCTTTTTTAAATAAACAAATACAATAGTTATATGTAACTGCAGTGTGAAGACTGAAAGATTCACATTGGAAAATGCTGATTATGACAATGAAAGCAACTAAAGAAATGAAGATATTTGTACACTTCAAATAAAACTGGATTATGTCATAGCTCTTATATAACTGGACACTAAAACATACTTGTTGTGTACAGAGAATAAACTATTGTTCTGTGTTAAATATGCCATTGTTCATAATGCATGAATTACAACGAAAGTACTGTAATATAAAAATACTTGAATTGTTTTCTCTGCAAATTAAAACCTTCCAATGATATTCCCAAATTACACATTTATTGCATTACATAAAAATACTTTCTTTTATGGGAATTCACAAGGTTGTATTCTCACTCAAAACAAAACAAAAGATAAAGTTAGTACAGGTAGTCCTCAAGTTACAATCCCAATTGAGTCCAAAATATATGTTGCTAACATTCATTAAGAGGGTTTGTCCCGTTGAGAATATTTGGTGTTTTCCATACCTGCGCAAAAGCTATTCTGGCGGTTGTTGTAATGTGTAGCAATAAATATTTTACCTCTTTTGGTAGTTTATCCTTGATGATTCCTAGAAGGAAGGTTTCCGGTCTGAGCTCAATCTCGTACCCAGTAATCTCTTGTAACCAATTTTTGATTTGGATCCAATATAACACCAAATATTCCCAACGAAGAATTGATAATACATAAAATAATGGAAAGTGCTGAGATGAATATGTTAACATTGGGATTGAAAGGAAAAGATGACTCAGAATTCTTTTTAATCTGGAACAACTGGCATAAATGGCTAACAAACAGAACTAAGAAGGGAGACAAGAGATTTAATTGAAACAATCCTTATGAGAGTAAAATGTAAATATGTAAATTATATAAAGATATAAAGATAATAATTATAGTGGAAATTATTATTTAATATTAGTTAAACGTAATGTAATGTATTGGGATATTTAAGAACCTGTATAGATACCAAGAATGCTGTTGGAATTGAGATATTTTATGATGTAATAAAAGAAACTTAATAAAAAGATTTTTTTTTTAAAAAAGAGGGTTTGTCCCATTTTATGACTTTTCTTGTCACAGATGTTAAGTGAATCGCTGCATTTGTTAAGTGAGTAACATGGTTGTTAAGTGAAATTGGCTTCCTCTTAGACATTGGTTGTGAGCAGGTCCCAAAAGGTGATCACAAGATCCTGGGACACTACAGTGGTCATAAACATGAACCAGCTTCAAGCATCTGAGTTTTGGTCATGAGGTTGCTGCAACTATCACAAGTGTGAAAAACGATCTTAAGTCACTATTTTCACTGCCGTTGTAGCTTTGAACAGTCACTAAATGAACATTTAAGTCAAGGACTACCTGTATGTATTTTGTACTAAAACTAGCTAAAAAGAAAATGAAGTTCTTCCAATAGTTACCAAGATTTGGACTCTCGCTTGTTCAAATGAGCATTTTGAAGCTTCAGAAGAAGCAGATCTGTACAATAACAAGTAACTTGCCATCAATAGCTGCTCTGCTACTTGCCCAAGACATTGTAAATGAAATCCTGTAACATGACGCCTTCCACAATGCAAGCAAAACCTTATGTAAAGCTTGATCCATAACTTTATTAACAAAATCAGGACACTAGAACTTTCTCAGTCAGGCACACACTCAGATATATAACTGTATCATGCTGAATACTTTTGTGGGTAATATATGTAAATACTATGTATGACAAGAGTAATGTAATCCTTTTGGACTTGTTTGATCTCTCAACAGTTTTAATATCAATGATTAAGGCAACCTTCTGGACTATCTATGAAAGTAAGAAAGAAGCCATTATTTAAAACTAAATAGGTGTTTGCAATCAGTGGAGGGGAGTAGAGATCAACCCTTCGCATTCCCAACTGTGGATCCTGGTGACATAGGGGTTGACATTCTCCTTCCTCTAGCCACTATGCAAGATCATCTAATGGTATAAAGTCAGATTTGAATCAGGTACATAGATGACAATTAATTACTTATCTCAACTCTGAGCCATGAAGAAGATATGGCCAAAGTTCTGCTTTGATGTTTGGAAGCTATGAGGGTCTGGATGGGAATAAACATTAGACTTCACAAGACTGAATATATTTGCGCGCAGAAGCCTTTCAACTGGAGATACTCTATCTTTGTCCCTGGACAGGATTATGCTTCCTTGTGCAAAGCAAACTTGTAAGCTGGGAAACCTCTGGGCTCACAGCTCTTATCAAGAAGAGCAGGTGGCAGCTGTGGCGAGAAGGGCCTTTACAAAGGTCCACCTTCTGCACCAATTTTGGGATCAAGAGACTTTGCTCATTGTCACTCACCTCCTGTTTGGAATAATGAAATACGCTCCACGTGGAGTTGCCTTTGAAGACTTCCCAGAAATTGCATTAGACTGCAAATGAACAATTGAACAATTCAACTGCTGTTAGCCAATCTATCCATGTAACATCTCTGCTTCAAGAAGTGCACTGGTTATCAGTTTATTTCCAAGGGATCTAAAATAAATACAATGAACATGCAGGTTGTTATCCTCAAAGCCCTTCATGGGTCAGGATCCTCTTCTCAACCCAATGATCTCTGATCCTTTGTTGAGAAGCATGAGAAGGAATTCTCTCTTTCTTTAAACTCTCACAAAAAGTCACCTGCAGAAATCCTGGGATCAGCCTTCTCTGGAGGAGCACTCCATTGCTCTTGTCAGTACTTACCCACTTTCTCTGGAATCTCTCTACCAATCTTCCATAATTGTATTGAAATATGTTTTGAAACAGATTTCAACAGCAAGATTTCAAAGACTGGGTGGGTTATCTTAGTCTCTCCTGAAAAGTTTTTCAGTAATGACTGATCCTTGGGCTATTATTTATTATATTGTGGTATTTATGCTGTTTTGTTTGTTATTAATCTCATACTATTTAATCTCACTTGTTTTTAATCTCATACTATTTTAATCTCATACTAGAACAGTAAGCCTCTCAGAGTCAGAAATGACTGGTGAGCCATAAGCCTAATAAACAAATAAAACCACAATAAAGTTTAAAAAATATAAAATAATTGCCAAGTCAATTTTAAATCAGGGATAAATTAAAACATATTTAGAACAGTTTAGTACTCTAAGATAAATAATTCTAACCTAGAACATTTTTCAAATATGATTTTTAGAGTTTTTGAATTCAATTTTTTGTGATATATTTTAATCAGAATAATATGTTGCCCAGAAAAACATAAGTACAATTATCCAAAAATAAAGTGACAAGGATAACATATGGATCATGGAATGAATTCTGGTTAAAAAGAGTTGCAAGCTAAATAAGATTAAAAAGAACATGAAATTTTTACCTTGGACTGTTTCAGTATATTTAATAGCAATATAATTTACAGATATCAGCAGTTAGAGATTTCCACAGCTTGGAAAGAAATATTATCACCTCTTAATGTCTCTATGTAACCTATACTTAAAGTCACAGTTAAGGAGCTGCCACAAAACATGGTAACTGCTTTATTCACTTACAAAATTGTTAGTTGCTGAAAACAAAGTGGTTGTCCATGCACAGTCACTTGAAGATAACAAGGAAAGCTTCTGAAGCAGCCAGGGGATTCTGGAAAAAGTCCTGGCTGCTTTAATTATTTAAAGAGAGGTGCTACATATGCTCGCCCACGTATTCCTTAGTAACCAGTTTGAAGGATTTGCACAGTCTTTATACAAAGAATACAGATAATAAAAAAAAACATTTTTAACAGTCTCCAAATAATCTTATAAAAGTGAGTAGCCCACATGGTTTTATTACTTACTGTTCACATGGACCCCTTTATTAGTTGTGGACCCTCCCCCCAAAAAAACAAAAGTTCTTTGAATCTCCCTCCCTTGGAGAAAATAAGCAGTGGGTTTCTATCTCAAACTGACATTTAAAGGAAGGTACTGGAAATGAAGTAGATGGGTCCTGTCTCTATATTTCATCTTGAGGGTGCTTCACTGTGACAAAATAGATTTTACAACTCTCTTAAGAGATTCACATCTAGTGTAATCATTAAGACTGGCAACTACGAAATGAACCATAATGACATTTTAAAAATAAAACACATGTATAATATAGTCTCTCTGGATAATCACTAAAGGACAAATATCTAGTGGAGACACTGAAATCAATGTACAGCTTCTACTAAAAAGGGAAATTTTAAACCTGATTAGTAAGAAAACAAAAAATAAAACTACTCATATCAAAACATCTCTATACAAACATGTATAGAATACTGTGGACATTAATTTATATTCCACCTTTGTTATTTTGATCAGAAACTCAAGGCTGCAAAAGTATCTAACACCTTCCTCCTATTTTTTCTACAATCCCCACCCTGTGACATGAATTGGTCTGAGAGTGACTGGCCTAAAGTCACCCAGCCAGCTTCTTCAAGAATCAAAGATGTGGGAGAGGATAGAGAAAATAAACCATGATGAGAAAAGAGGGCTTTTGAGGGCTTTTAACTTTTTAAAAGTAATCCTGTTTGAGTCATGATATGAGGCATATAAAATTATGCAGTGGAAAAATATCTTCTTTGTTTATTCTCATAATTGAAAGCCAAGGTGATACAGTCAAGCTTACTGATATGGGACCAAAAACAGCAAAGCTCTACTAATCTCTAATCTGTAAACCCTAATCTACTAGCACAAGATATCATAGTGGTTAGCAACTTGCAGAACATTAACATCTCCTTAAAATAATTCAATTATTTCTTGGAACATAAGGCCAATAACTGTTGGTGGAACTATGCGGATCTCTAAAGAGGTGTTCTATTTCAATGAGGCTTTGAATGAAGCACCTTGCTTTTCTTTGACAAGCTAGAACAGCTGCTTCGCTCCGTAACAGCAGCTTCCATGCCTATGCCCTGCTTACATCAATGCCTCGTTAATGGAGCAGAGGAAGTTGGGCCAACCTCAACTCTCTGCCAAGATAGAGTGACGCTTCTCCATGGAAAGAAAAGTCCACTCAGCCAGATCACAGGAGACATGCAGACAACCTACTGATAGCTAATCAGCAGTACTCCCACTAGACTGAAATCAATTCTGATCTAGATAATCACATTCACCTTCAAGATTGTGCTAGCACAACCCTAATTCACTATCTTCTTAGCACAAGCCATTTGACCAAAGCAGTGTTCTTAAGACTGAGCCAAATTAGACTGTACTGTAATTTATATATTTTGCTGATTTTCCATCATTTTTCAGTGCTGATATTTTTGCTGATTTTCCATCATTTTTCATTGACCTAGCATTTTCATTGTAATTTTGTTTTTCAGCCTAAAAGTGAACCATTCAATCTTTTGCACTTACTTTTCCAACAATATACAATTACAGAACATGTCTAGTTTGTTTTGCCGGACATATCCTTCAGCCCACAACAACATTTCAATTCCAAGCAATTTTGGATGATACTGCTTATTGGGCTTAGACTAATTCCGTGATGGTGAGCCTATGGCACACGTGCCAGAGGTGGCACACAGAGCCCTCTCTCTGGGCATGCGAACCATCGCACCAGCTCAGCTCTGCCGCACATGCCTTTGTGTGCCTTCCACTGGCCAGCTGGCCTTTGGGTCTGTGCTGTGCATGCGTGGGGCTGTGGCGTGGGAGGGGGTTGTGCATGAATGTGAGAAAAGAACAAAGAAATAATAAATCAAGGAAACAAAAGGCATAAGAAAAGGAAAAGGAACTATTAGCTGAAATCATTTAACATCAACATCATTCACTATAGTTCTCCATAATTATCTAGTCTTACAAGCCATCTCAGCTTCTACTAGGCTTATGCACCACTTCCTACATTACATTTTATTCTTTAGCGTCTCCCCTTTTTTGAAAATCTGATTCACTCCCTCAATTGTATCTTACTCAGTTCTTCACCCTCCTTTTCAACCCATTCACTTTTTCTTCTTGGATTTGGCAATTTGTGATACAATTCCCACTTGTTTATTCTACGTGGCCAAATCATCTTGGTGTACTGTTCTTATACTGGTCACTTGATTTTTGATTTGATTTCTATTCCTTCAGCACCCATTTATTCTTGAGCCCATCTCTTTTTATTTTACTACGGCACTATTATTTATTTTACTATGGTAATCTCTATCAAATTCAACTTTATATTTTTCTTGGCACACCCAATTCGAAAAATGGATAGAAGCATACTCTTAGGCATTTTTTCTTTTTTTGACAATTTCTTATAATTCTACCAAAATGCCTTTTGGTCTATTCCAAAAATGCCTTTATTTTACTAAATGACTTCTTTCACTAAGGCTTAGAGGACACTCATCTGGTGCTGTAAGGCAAGTTGATCCAAAGTTTCCTAACAGCTGAAAAGCAGTTAACAAGCAATATTAAAACTTACCAGTAAAAGCCAATATATGCAAAATACAGTTGAGCAGAAAAACAAAAATAACAAACAACAAAACAGATCAAACCAACAAGGAAAGAGAAACCTATACTGTAACCACTTAGGCTGGAAGAAATGGTGAACCAATGACTCTATTAAAAGAGTGATGAGCTGGTGAGAATGAAGAGCTTGCAGTAATTCTTCTCTGGACAAGGAGAGGACTTGAGGTTATCAATACATGCTCCAGACACTTGCTACTGGAAATGGAAACACATTAATCTCCCAAAGGCGTTAGAGCTGAAGGAGATGAAGGAATAACCATTTTGCTAAACCACATTTGGTGTCCTCAAAAAAAACAACAACACTGGATTTGCATTCTTCCTTTTCTAATCAATTCTAAATATTGCTTGTTAACTGCTTTTCAGCTGTTAGGAAGCTTTGGATCAACTTGTCTTACAGTACCAGATCAGTGTCCTTTAACCCTTAGTGAAAGAAGTTTTAAATACAAGCTTAAGGATTTTTTTTAAAAAAAATACTTTGGAATGAACAGCAAAGGGGTGAATTTTGATTTCGGAAAGTTACAAATGGAGTGAGCATCCAGGTAGATTTGAAATAACATTTTGCAATTAATTATAAGAATCCTTCAATACTGTTGTTTTGAATTCTCTAAAAAACATAAGACTTTGAAGGTTGGATAGTAAGGTAATTCTTAACTTACAATCACAAATGGGACCAAAACTTCCATCACTAAGTGTTTAAGTGAATTGTGTCCAATTTTACCACCTTTTTTTGCTGGGGTTATAAGTGAACCATTATAGTTGTTAAGCAACTCCTGCAATCATTAAGCAAGCCTGGCTTCCCCCATTGATGTTGTTTGTTGGAAACCCTGGGAAAGTTGGAAATGGAGATCACATGACATTAGGATGCTGCAACCATTGTACATACAGGCCAGTTATGAAATTTTGATCATGCGACATGGATGCTACAATAGTCATAAATGCAAGGACCAGTCATAAATCACGTTTTTAGCACCATCATTACATGGTCTTTAAATGAATGGTTTAAATTGGGAGAATTAGAAGGAATTAAAGATTACCATTAAAAGAGAAGAATGCTGAAATGTCACTAATTATTAAAAGGGATATACAAATAAAAATCCAAGATGGCGACCTAGATAATTTTGTAAGATTTACAAGTTAACGCTCTGAAGAATGTTGGGATAAGGGACGAAGACAAAAATGAAAATAAATCAAGTTCAAGGCTATTACTTGAACAGATAAAGATCCAGATTGTTAAAAGTAAAAGGAAGAAAGATGTAGTTGGTTTATTTGATCAAAGCTAAACAGATATATTATCTCTAGTAAACTTTAATGGACTTTTGCTGATCAACATTATTTTCATTCTAATTTTTTAGTCCGTATTATCTTTAAAAATATAAAAAATGAACCTTTTTATCAATTATACAACTATGAGCAATCAATATCTTGATTCTATGAAGTACATTTTTAAAAAGTGCAATTGTGATAAACTGTCTGCATGCAAACTTAAGAATGTTTGAATTCCTTTAAATGCCAAATCCTTCTTTGTCTAACTATTTTTATTTCTTATGTTTTATGTCAGGAGTGGGTTTCTTAGCAACTGATCATGAACTCAATACATACCAAGCAGTGTTAGTGGAAGGAATGCAGAGATGACCTAGTCCAGCTCCCTTGCTACCCTAAGGTATGCTGATTTCATACCAGCACTATCAATCAAGTGTCAATTTGCAGCTCTTCTTTTTCCCTTAATGAATTTTTAACAGCAAGAAAGAAAAGGCAGAAGAGATGCGTGGGAAAATATGCAAGTGGAAGATTATAATTTCTTGATCTCCACCCTGATCTCCACCCATACAATTTCACAAATACGATATAATTATTGCATCATAAACATTTGGTCTAAAAGTAGAGTATTCATAGATTGCCTTGTACAATCCACAAACAGGGATATGGTAAATATTATATGTTTAACTCTTCCTGCGAAGGTAGCCTTTGTCAGTCCAGAAATTCTGAAATACACATTTTTAATTTCTTAGTGCATGCTGAAGTAAAGTAAAAGTCTATAACAAAATTTAAGTTTCTCTCAACTCTTCCAGGATCATTAAAATTAATAAACATTGTAGTACAATACATACTCATATGCATCAGTGTCTTGCACAGATCAATCACAGTGAAATGATTCATGAGCAGACAATGAAAAGTAGACCAATAAGGAAGAAAACATTTTTCAACAGTATTCAATATTTTGGAATATATGTAACATATAGTTGACCAAGGATATAAAGCAATTAAATTATCAAACGGTCAAGAGTTTTATCTTCTCTCTTTTAATAAATCAATGCTATGGCATTAAAATTTGTTTAGCAGGAATCAAGAGAGCTAAATAATGTCATGAACTCAAGAATTAAGTTTCGTAGTTGGCCTTATATAGTATTCTACTTCATAAACTTTGAAACTGTACAACTTTATGTCATGCCCCATTTCAGCTCAAGTAAACTTTGGCACATTTTAAATTAATTAGGGGTTGTGTGCAGAGGTCCTTCTATGTTGAGCCAAAAAGACAAGGAAACCAAACCCAGTAACATTGGATGTCTGGGACAAAGAAGGAAATAAGAGCATTTTGATAGCATTCTCTTTTCCCTCCAGAAACATCTCATCTCTCAGAACTCACTCATCCTTCAGCTTGATTCCATAGGACAAGTCCTGAATATTGCCTTTTTTGATTACATGAAATAAAAAAAAATTAAGATTTGAAATGGCCAGCTAATACATATTACTGGTAAATGCTCCAGGTTTTCAAAGTTTAATATAAAAACAAATATGATACTTTTAAGACAACATCTCCTCCCTAAGAAACTGCATGTAAATAAGCAAAATAGACACTATTCTGAAGGACAAGATTTAGATCCCACCACACACAACTGAGAGTTGATAGATTCACTGAAACACCCTCCTAAGCTAACACACCTATCATTGGCCATTTTCTTCTTCCAGACTATCTTTTGAACCACCTGTCATTTTGAGAAAATAAAGCACCTTAAATGGTATCTTACCAACTATTACAAAATTTGTTGCTGTTCTCAAGGTTAATTGCTTTTCTCACTCCTTTATACTAGACTCTATGCAGAAGTTCAAATCATTCACTCCCATGCACCGAGGACAGAATTGCAATAGTAGGAAAAGTATTTCACAACCTGTGCCACCTAATTCATTCAATCAAGGTACCTTCACAAACTAGCTGACTGGAACTGCATCTCTGAAACACCTTTTCACTTACCAAGTTAAAAGTGTTCAGCAAAACTACAGTAGTTGGAATCTCCAACACACAAGGTCAGAGACTGACACTGATTTGCTAGTTGTCTCCTTTTCAATCTGTGGCTAAGGCAGTTTCATCATTCCAATAAAAGTACATGGTCCGGTTATCTGAGCTTTTTACCACCCGCTTAAAAACAATACGCTACTTAAACCCTGAGCACTGCCTCTCACCTGATCATCTAAAACCACTTTATAATCACGATCGCAAAGCGTTCACCCGTTTTAATTAAGAAGAACCAATTCCAAGACTCCGCTTTAAGCCTCCCTGAAGACAAGTGAACTTTTCATGCCTCCCTGAACTACACCTTCCGTGGCAATTTAGCCGAAGTCCAAATTCCCTTTCAAAAAGCATTCGGCTCTAGAAAAGATCCTAGATCTCTCTTGAGTTGGCGGGCCTTCAGTGGGAAAGAGGTCTCACTTTTTAACACCACTACCACGCTTCCCACGCTCGGAACACAGCCCACTCTGTTCAAGGAGAGCACAGAACCGGAACCCCGAACAAAAATCTACCCCGTTCTCACGTTTAGCAAGTACCTACAGCGCTGCCACACTTCGCGCTATCTTTCTTCTAATTTCTGCTTTCCTCGCGTTGCCCTGAGCCCACACCCCTCTTTTTGCACTTTCTTTCGCAGGGGAGTCTTCGGATGGGAGGGACGGGGGGGGATCGGGAGAGACAATCAAAAGGATGCCAAAGCAGCAGCCCGCTTACTCACTTACCAGTTGCATGCCACAGATAAAGAGCAGCGTGCACCTGCCGCTGCAGTAACCCATGGTTTCCCCGAGCCCTCGCAGCAGCCCCGCAGTCCCACGCAGAGCCCAGCCGTATCCAATCAGATGGTGGGAGAGGCTAAGCGAGCCTGGGCAGGATTCAAGGGGCTCCTATCTGCCGCCATTGCGTCCCGGGAAGGGGCGGACATCAGGCTCTGCCTTAGCAGCAGCAGCAGCAGAAGGAGCAGCCGCCGCCGCCGCGCCAACAATCGCCTTCGGCGCCCTCCCGCCTCTCGTGCAAAGCGGCGCGGGCGGAAACGGTGTCCCGGCATCCAGCAAGCACAGCGGCGGTGTCTCCCAAAGGCATCCGACGGCCTTTGCAAGTTTGTTGGCCAGCCGGGCTCAGCTCTTGATCCATCCAGCCATTCGGGCAGGTGGGGAGGAGAGAAGCAAGCGAGCTCAGCCCCCTTCTGTAGTCTGACTCTCTCTCTCTCTCTCTCCCGCGTCGGCTCTTTTCTCACGCCCCGCTTCACCCGCACCCCCACCCACCCCCGCTCCTTGTTTTGTTTCGCCTCAAGACAACAGCAAGCCCGAGCCTCTTGTCAGCGCTCGGTCGGGGCTCCTCTTTGCCTCGGTCCCGCCGTTCAATGGCAACGCGGCTATTCCCAATGCAGCACAGCAACAGAAGGAGGAGGAGGAGGAGAAGAAGAAGGGAGCTGGCTGTTGCTCAGAAGCGTGACAGGCGCTGTCTCTCAATGTTTGCAAGGCAACCGCCGCCGCCGCTCCCTGCTCAGCCCAGTTTGAAGCACGCGGGGCGGCGGGGAGGGAGGCTGGAAGGAGGGAGAGAAAGGAAAGGTTGGAGGGGGATAGGAGGGAGACTTCCCGATCCCCCTTATGACCTTAACTCTGGCCTAGACTTCAGGGACATCTTCCATCTCAAGCGCACACCCAGCCTCTCTCCTCGCTCCCCACCCCCACCCCCTTTTTGCTTTCTTTTCTGAAATGGCACCTCGGCGTCGCGTCCACCCCCGCCTGCGTCGCGGCGGAAAGCGCGAAGTTGAGAAGAGACTGTAGCGGTGCTTTTTGAGCGGGTTGCACACAAGGACCTCGGGGGAGATATGAGAAAGGGGGAGTCGCCTTTTTTGGCTGCAGCCGTCAGAGGGGAAATGAGGGGCGGCCTCGGCGGAAAGAAGGGTCCCCGGGCGCCGCCACCTGCCTGCTCTTCGGGGGCACGTCAGGGAGAGCTTGGCTGGCTGCGCTTCTGCTACCTTCCTCCCCAACTAAGGAAGCGGTGGGAAGCTGTGTGTGGAAGTGGACGCCGGCTCAGGCCAGCGGCGCGGCGCTCTCTACTGCCGCCTGCTGGGCCTTGGTTGCAGAGGCAAGCTCAGGTAAAGGAAAGCAGGCCGGCGTGCCCATCAACGAATGAGGCCCCCCCCTTCTTGATTAGCGTCCACCTCAGCCCGTGAAACAGCGAAAGAGAGAAGCGGTTGCTAAGTGGGGCTGCTAGCCCTTTATATTGCGCTTCCCATCTACCCCGCTGAGTTTCTTTACCCATTCCTATCGACTGCAAATCTCTCTCTCTCTCTCAAACAAATGCAAGAAAATGAGAGAGAGGGCATCTTTTCTTGCATTTTTCTTTGAAAGAAAATTCTGTTTGCCACACAGCTGCTGAAGAGAATTGAGGGTCGTCCCACCCAGGAGAATGCAAGTCTCATTCTAACAAAAGCAAGTCTATTTCCCCGTCGGCTTTAAAGGAAAAGAACACCTGGTTTTAAAACAGTTACATTCAAGTTTTCTTGAGTCTATATACTACTGAAACACTCTATAACCTTTTACTGGGTGAAAGAGGGCATCACTTTTGAACCTAGGTATCTCAAATGGGCAAACTTGCAAAATACATCCAAAATGACTCCCAAAGGAATAAGATTGGGAAAAGTTGTGGGAGCCGGGATTCAAGGGAGGGAGGGAGATAAGTGGTGGCTATTGTGTTCTAGTGATTTTCATTTTTAATGTTCTGGACAGTTTCCCAGCCACTCTCTCAATTCCTTATTCACTCTGTCCCTGCCCAGCTGTCACTTGCCTGCCTGCTGAGAAGGAGAGGGAGTGAGGAAGGAATCTCCCATCAACCTTTTCTAGACTATTCACACACACACACACACATATCCATTTGTGTCTCCCCCACATGCCTTCCCTGACCCACACCTTGAAATGGGAAGATAGATTCATTTTATTACAAATTATTTCATTTCAACTATAGAAACAATGTTAATGGTAAAGGATGATGAAAATATACTTTTATGATGGATGGTGTGGCTTTCAACTTCATTTGGTTTACTGTAATCCTGTTTGTGGGGAAATTGGTAGTTGGGTATTTAAGACTCCTTAACAGTCAGGTAGCATTTACAGTACCAGCATTAGAAGTTCAACTGAAGGGAGAAAGAAAGGAGAACTGTTTTGTTCTGATTATTTTTTCAGCTTTCTCCAAGTATTACAAGTCACTACTGTATTTTAAAAGATAATTAAAACGCTGTGACTTACCCATTGTGACTAGAATGAGTCAATATCCATCTGATGGGTGTTGGCAGATTCTACAGCTTTTTCAGTATATTCAAGAACAGAAGCTAAAAGGAGAAAAATGCTTCGGCAAGACTAGGCATATCTTTCTCACTCATTTAAAGTAATATACATTGCCTGCCATGGGGAGACTGGGAGTTCTAGTTCTGCTGCAGATGCAAAGCTATTGGGTAATTCTGTCCCAGTTACTCTTTCTCAGTCCTAGGAAGAATGAAATAACAAACCAAGAAAGCTGCAAGGACTTGTCCAGGCAATTGCCAGGAGTAAGAAGAAACTAGAAGACACTCAAACAAGTACAAAATTGGTAGTACGGTGTCCTGTAGAATAGCATTTTTAAAATTATATTCTGTGGAACTTGAAATCTGCAAGAATTGGGTGAGGTTCATGAGAGATTAAGGAGGAACCTTAAATAAAGTCGGTTTTCTATCACTAGAACTTTGCTCTTGATCTGGGATTCTCACCTAGTTTCCACAGCCTAAAAAAGAAAACTTCTACTCTAGATCTTTTTTTTAAAAAAACCTACATTTTATATATCCCAAACAGAATAGTATGGGTGGCAAACAATCAATGTTGTAATTCAGAAATCTTTGAAAATCACATTGGAAAAGTCGTATCTAAACTGGTTATTCTCAAGTGATGGTATGGATACTGAAAATGGGATTTAGATGCAGCCTATATGGGACAAAAGGCAAGACACTAGAACTTTAACTGAATATTTCATTGAGTTTTCTTCTACACCAAGACTGGCACACAGAACTAATTTATTTCAGTAGTAGCAGATTTTAGCTAGCCTCCGACAGCATTGTTTATTAAGAGATCAGCCTCTTTGAAAATCTGTATCATTACCATCATTCTTAGAGAATCTTGAATCTGATCTATGTACAGACCACAATAGATTCTGATATATATATTGGTTCATGAAGTCCTTGAAAATTTTCATTCTTTTTCATATAGTCTTTTCATGTAGTTTGGATTTCAGTGTTATCTTTTGTTTTCTAACAATGCAGTAAATAAATAAATCACCCAGTCAAAGTTCTCATGACATTTCAGAATAAAAGCATGAAATTTACCAGTTTCACTTGGTGCATATTGACATTTTTGTCTTGTTTCTGTAGCCCATCTTCTGTGAAATAGAAATTACCTTACTTGATCTAGTTGAATCTTACAGCAACAGATCAAAAGATGCTATCTCTGAAGGTGTGTTGGTTTCGGAGGTAAAAACCAAAGCCACAGAGCACTTACAGTTACCTCTTCCACTAACATGTTATCATCACCTTTTGCTTCTGATAATACAATGGTGGGTTCACAGTATCAGTTATTTTTATATGCCAATTCTGGATCATTATTCTATGTTATTTTCTACCCTGATATAGATTAGTTCAATTGGTTGGGAAATATTCAGTTTATAAGATTAATTGGATGGGGAAAAAATTGCTTTAAGATCACTAGATCAATATAACATATTGTTAAATTGTACATGTAACTATTTGTTGCGTGTACAAATACACTAAATAGGATTAAACATACTAAAATACTTCTAAACATTTAGAAATTAATTTGTCAAATGTTATAGATAACATTTCTATGGATATTACAAATAGCCCTTGCTTATTGACATTCGTTCAGTGCCTGCTCAAAGTTAAAATGGCACTTATGACTAGTCTTTGAAGTTCTAGTTGTCACAGCATCTCTGCTCTTGTGATCACAATATGGATGTCTGATAACCAGCTCAGATGATGGTTGCAGCATGGTCACATAATCACCATTGGGGATCTTTGTTGTTAGATTTCCACAAGCAAAAGCAATGGGGAAACTGGCAGGGAAGATTGTGAGTCACTCCTTTGGGTGAGAGTGTGCAAATGGCTTGTGATGGAGGAAATCACTCACAGTTCCCTGCCCAGCACCAGCCTACCAAAATCCCTCTGCACTTGTACCATGTATCACAGGCCATGTATCCTGCCAGGCAGTAGCTATCTCCAGCTCTGCTGTGCTTACCATGCCTTAACTATTTCCTGGCCTGATTGCAAACCACCAGGGACTTATTTAATGACTTGCAATTTTTGCTTAATAATGGCAATTGGGTGTGCTGGAATTGTCCTCATTAAGTATTCTGATCATGTGGCATTATTCTTTCTGACCACATTGCTTAGTGAAAGAAATTCTAGTCCTAGTAATTGTCATTAACCAAGAACCACCTGTAGTTAGTGGATTAAAATTCCACTTAATTGGTGGGTAAAATCAATATTAATTAAATTAATATTACTCCTCAATATAAATTTTAAGAGGCATACTGGTGTTAATTCAAAATATTTTTAAAAAATTCATATTGCTCTAAGGAAATTTATATGACAAGACAGGCTGCCAAAAATGTTATTGGCTAAATTGGTAGGTACTATGTCATGAAGAAGAACATTTTAATTTGCCAGACTTTTAAAAAATATAATTGGGCATTTATTTGATTGACTATATTTATGTGGAATGAGAATTTAACTGAATATCAATCTCTATAGATTCTGTTCAAAAGTTATCCCTGTTTAGATTACTCAGATCAATACAAGCCAAAGAAAAAACTTTCATTTCCTGTCTTACATGCAGCTAAACATGTTCAACCCCTAAGGGGATGTAAACTGGATTTTGATGCTGGGTCTCATGAATATTTAATTTTATTGAAAAACTCTGCTTTAAAAATAAGTGATAAGATAGTCTTTGGAAAGAATGTGAAAATCAACTAAAATAGATACATTAATTCAATTATTTTGTAATTATGGTTTTACAACTTTACAACAATGTGGAAACTTTCTTTGCTTAATGCAAATCAATAGCAATATAATTAACGTAAGTGTGTTGATTTTTTTAATATGCATCATAAGCATTAACTCGAGGTGCTATCATTTTTAAAAATTGAATCTAGTTCTGAAATTAAAACTCTTTAAGTTTGAAATTATGTGAGATGTTGCAAATATCTTTAAAGCTGAAATTACTGATATTTTTGATTTATGAAAGATTATGAGAGACTTTCAATACCCAATAACTGAGCATGAATGAGTGTTTAAAAACTTTGCTTCTTTGAATTTTAAATTCATCATTTTTTTTAATTCCAACTCTATTAGATTTCTGAAAAATGTATCAATATAAATGTGTGTGTGTGTGTTTGTGTATAATATAAGAGGTACATTAAAATGTATGCAGTGCTTTAGCTTGCTCCTTGGCCGAACCACGACTTTGATTCAAAGACTTCTAATTTGATTCTCTCTCAGGTTTGATTCGTTTATTCTCTCCTTAGCCTCTGCGCAATTGTTTATTCTTTCAATTTATCTAACTTGGGGAGGATGCCGTTGCACCCCCAAGGAGGGCAGCGGGAGGCTCTGTAGCAGCTTCGTGCGACCTCCCCATAGCTAAAAAAAGTGCCTCTGCCTCTTTAAAAGCCGCTGCGTTCTGTTCTGCCTTTCTGGCAATCTTGCTGTTCTAGCGGCTGGTTTTTTATCGCTGAGAGTCGTATTGCTGTTTTCCCCCCCCCACCTCGAACGCCGATTTCAAGTTAATTAGGTTAATCTCTCCCTTCTCTCACCGTCTCCATACTTGGAGTTTCAGTTTTGATTTCCCCGAAGGGAGGTGGCTGCTGAGCAGTACCAGAGCCATCTGTTACTGGTGGATGCCATTTTGGATCGCAAAAAAACGTGGCATAGGCCTTTGCTTTTCAACTTCCCTGCGCTGTGGGTGGAATTTGACTCAACGTAGCAGGATTCCCACAGGATCTGTTGGGTCTTTTAACTTCTTTTCTCTGGCAATTTGTACTTGAGGTTACCTTTTATCACTGAATCTTGTTGGCATAGTCCCCATAGCTATCCTCAGTGGCACAGCAGCAGGCAGCTAGGCCGTGTCCGCCTGTGCAAGTAAGCTGCTGTAGGCCCCATTTTCATTTCTACCCGGGCCTCAGGCATATCGAAATTTGGCTGATTGGTTGACTCTCTCTCAAAAATTGTGTTGCAAGTAGACTGTGGCTCCCGGAGCACTAGTGCAACAATTATACCAGCTTCATTGAGGTATCATTTTCAAGCATAACTTCAATATTAGCATTAATGTACAATAGTAATACTAATACTTTTAACAATATAAGCAATAATAATAATAGTAATAATAATATATTTTGTACAGTATAATATGGTAATTCATTACATTATTATCACTGAGATACGACTCCTTCCCTATTTGGATATATACATATGGCTACCAAAAAAAAGGGGGGGGCGTTAAAAATTATCAGGGCAACCGTCTTGAATCAGATTGGACCCTGGGCGTGCCAACCGCATCATATTGTCTTTTTCTACCCTACTACTATAATATATAATTTATAAGAATGGCAGATGGTAACACCTCTAAAGGCCCTTCATTGAAGGCAAAAGCCAAAACCCATCATTTGCGCAAGCAGGCTAAAGAGACCAAAGCCTCTCAAAGGGGCGCCTTAAGGTGCCACAAGGCCCTACAAAAAGAAATTGATAAGCGCAGCAGGGAAGCCCTCCTGGTGCCTCAGGCTTTACCATCCTCCAGTCCTTCTACCTCTGCTCAACCCCCCCCCTCCTCTAGATCTTCCCCTCTCACCCAGGCACAGCTTGTCCTCACAAGGTCAACATGCTCAGACTTCCAGAACGCCAGCTAGAAGGGCGCCAGAAGCCACCTTCACCCCCACAGCTGCTGGACTTCATCAAGAGGGTTCCTCCTTGAGGAGGTTCCGGAGAGACTAAGGACCTGGATGGAGTTGGCCATCCGCCAAGGGATTGCAGACGGAATCCAGCAAGTAACCAGGTCTAGTCATTATCCGGTGGCTCCTGACCTCAAGTCTCAGTCACTAAGATCCCTGCCCAGGTCGGACCACCACCAGGTATACTTGCAGAGGGAGATCCCCTTCCATGGCCGGGAGGAGGAGGAGGAGGAGGAGGGAGAAATGGGCTAGTTCATGGAGGCAGATGAACTCGAAATGGGGTCCATGCAGGATAGCGAGCCCCTATCAGAGGCAGACTCCTTGGAAGGGGAAATGTCTGAGGACAAAGGGCTTATCCCTGACCAGCCCACCTTTGCGGGTTTATTCAGACCACACCTATTCAAATCTCTGTTATTCAAGGCCAAAAACATCTCAGGCCTAAGTACTCAATCACCAGGTGACACCCCCGCAACCTCCACGGAAGGTCCAGCGGACCTAATCTTTAACCAGCCTGTAGTTGAGGCTGAGGTTATACCGGTCCCACCCATTTTCTCTGATTTAATGCAAAAGCAGCTGGCCTCTACAGCGGTACACCTGGCCCCATCTGGTCACGATAAAAAATTCTTTAACTTAGACTCAGGATTTTCAAAGTTGCTGAATACCCCGGAGGTAGACGAGCCCATAGTGGGCCTAGCATCCGCCTTAACTCCAACTGAGGTGTTAGAGGCCCTAAAGCCTGAGGAAAAGCAGGCCGAGTTAGCCCTGCGCAGGGCACACCAGTCAGACGCTTGGGCCATCAGATCGGCTACGGCCGCATCTTTCTTCACGAGAGCATCCATTTGTTGGCTTTGCCAACTGCAGCAACTCGTACCCATGACTAACATCAGGGCGTACCAGGACATCGCGAAGATTACGGCTGCTGCCAAGTTTTCCGCTGATGCCACTTACCACTCAGTGAAGTTTTCCTCTCAGGCAATCATATCACATGTCACTGCCCACCGCTTACTTTGGCTGAGACACTGGCAGGCAGATTTTAAAAACAAAGCAAAACTGGCCTCTTCCCCCCTTGTGGGAGATAAGCTGTTTGGTCCCTCCCTGGACCCCTTACTTATGGAGACCCGCAACAAGAAAATGTTTCTTCCTTCCCTTATAGGAAAATCAGACTTCAGAACCCCCCAGCCCTTTTGGAGAGGCTCCTTTCGGCCCTTCCATTGGGCCCCTTTCTCCCCCAGGTATCAGAGGCCTCCTTTCTTCAGGTCAGCTCAACCCCAGGATAGAGCTGATTCGGGAGACAGGAATAGAAGGGGCAGTCAATACAAGAGGCCTTTTCGAGGGACAGGAAGCAGGCCCTTCCGACGACCAAGATAGGTCAGGGGAGACTCTCCCCATTGGTG
Organism: Pseudonaja textilis; assembly: GCF_049901715.1. Taxonomy (NCBI): domain Eukaryota; kingdom Metazoa; phylum Chordata; class Lepidosauria; order Squamata; family Elapidae; genus Pseudonaja; species Pseudonaja textilis. Next base: position 93,563,080 of record NC_141990.1, read on the forward strand.
GTCGCCTTAAGTTGTTTGCGAGTCAATGAGACTCTTCTACCTCTGACGCTTGGGTCAGAGACACCGTTAGATTTGGTCTTGCCCTTGAGTTTCACACCACCACCCCAAATTTCTTTATGTCATGCCCCCCGTCCAGAGACCCGATCAAGTGTAATCTAATGGATTCCGCGATCCAACACCTCCTAAACATAAAAGCCATCCAACCAGTTCCATATGAACAAAGAGGACGGGTTTTTTACTCTCATCTCTTTGTTGTTCGAAAACACTCAGGGGGGTGGAGAGCAATTTTGGACTTAAAAAGGCTTAACCACTTTTTAAATTAATCGTAAATTCAAAATGCATACCCTACAATCGATATTGCTGGGCATCAGACATGGAGATGTGCTCACGTCCATTGACTTGACGGAGGCGTATCTTCATAGTGCTGTTAGGCCTTCCCATTTTAAGTTTCTAAGATTCTGTTACAACAATAACCACTTTGAATACGTGACCCTTCCCTTCGGATTAGCCTCTGCACCCAGAGCTTTTACCAAGGTCCTCGCAGCACTCACTGCCCATCTCAGGAATATCCCCATTCGTCTTCAGTGTTACCTGGACGACATTTTAATCCTGTCCCCCTCTAATCCCCAAGCAGCGAGGGACACTCAGCCCACCTTAGCTTCTCTCCAGGAGCATGATTTTCTCATAAATTGGAAAAAGAGTCAACTATCTCCATCGACTCGAATAACTCATTTGGGGGCAGTTATTGACACATTGGAAGGCAAAGTCTATCTGTCCTCAGACAGACTACTTAGCATCCAAAAATCTGTTCTGGAGATTAGGCACTCTAGAAGGGTGTCCTCACTAGATCTATCTAAACTATTAGGAAAAATGATATCATACATCTCTATTATTCCCTGGACCTGTCTTTGCTCTAGATCCCTCCAGTGGTTCCTGCTTCCGTACCAGAGATCCGGCAGAAGCAATTCCAAACGCATGGTCAGGATACCTCCCAAGGTCCTCATGTCCCTACCTTGGTGGGCCAAACCAGTCATCAACAAGGGCTGCCTCTTCAAAGAGCCTCAGGATTACTACCACCACAGATGCCAGCTTATTTGGATGGGGCGCCCACCTTCAGTCACTCACATCCCAAGGCAGATGGTCCGCAATAGAACAGTCATGCAGCATAAACTGGCTGGAGCTTCACACTATTTTCCTTGCCCTCCGCAGCTTCCTTCCCCAGGTGCGAGGTCAACATATCCTCATCCTAACAGACAATGTGACAGCCAAAGCCCACATAAACAAACAAGGGGGCTCACAATCCATACAATTGATGAGAGAAGCCAAGTGTCTGTGTCGCTGGGCGGAGAACAATCTTCTTTCTATCAAGGCAGAGCACATTTCTGGCCTGTCAAACACACAAGCAGATTGGTTAAGCAGGGCCACCATAGACCAGTCAGAGTGGCACCTCCACCCATCGCTGTTCAAAGAAGCAGCAAGGATATTTGGACAACCACTGGTAGACCTATTCGCCTCCCCTCTCAATGCTCAGATCCCGAGATTTTTCTCAAGATACCCATCCCACAGGGCGGAGAATTACAACGCTCTCTGCTGCCCATGGCCAAGGGGGCTCTTGTATGTATTCCCCCCACTAGCACTGGTGCCCAGGGTTAGCCAGAGATTGTTACAAGAGAAAGCGGAATTACTCCCAGTGGCACCTCACTGGCCCAGGCAGCCGTGGTTTGCAGACCTTCGCAGCCTCTCGGTAGCCCCTCCTTGGAGGATTCCACCAGACAAGATCTCACTATCTCAGGGGCCCTCCTTCACCTGGACCCTCAATGGTTTCAATTGACTGTCTGGAGGTTGAGCAGAGCAGATTGAAGAGCGAGAAGCTCTCCACAAAGTCATTAGCACCATCCTAGCTGCTAGGCGACCCTCAACCATCTGTATTTACAATGCCACACGGTCCATTTTCTGCAGATGGTGTAGTAAATCTCGAACAGACCCTACTTCACCTTCTGTAGCTCAGATTTTAGAATTTCTGCAGGAGGGGCTTGACAAGGGACTATCCCCTAATACCCTGAAGAGGCAGGTAGCAGCGCTAACATCAGTTATTTCCTGCCAAGGTTTCAGCTCCCTTTCTCATCACCCTCGCATACGCTCCTTCCTTAGAGGGGCTACCAATCTAAGCCTCCCGGCAGTACACCACTACCCCACCTAGGACCTTAACAAGATCCTCCTGTCTCTCACCAAAGAACCGTTCAAGCCATTGAGGGAGTCAAGTCTCCAATTTTTGACATATAAGGTAGCTTTCCTGGTGGCCATCACCTCCGCTCGTCGCATATCGGAAATCGTAGCCTTGTCTGTCAGACAAGATCTCTGCGTTTTTCATGCCGATCGAGTGATTCTCCGTCCCGATCCCTCATTGTATGCCTAAGGTCAACTTGGCTTTCCATAGAGCACAGGAGCTCATCCTTCCAAACTTCTGTCCCAGGCCTTCACAAGAAAGGGAAAGGCAATGGCACAAGCTTGATGTTAGGCGCGCTCTGCGAATCTCCATCAAGCGCACTCAGTCCTTCAGAAAATCGGAAGCCTTATTTGTTTCCTTTCAGCCCAAGACACAGGGTCAAAAGGTGTCTCCATCCACCATATGCCGTTGGATAAGAGCAACAATAGCTAGATCATATCAGGCTCAAGCCCTGCAGGTGCCTAGAGGCATAACTGCTCACTCAACTAGGAGCGCGGTGACATCGGCGGCTTGGGCCACTCAGACACCAATAACTGAAATCTGCCGGGCAGCGACTTGGACCTCCCCATCTCCCTTCATTAGACACTACAAAATTGATGTGTTTGCCTCTGCAGAGGCCTCATTTGGCAGACGGGTTCTGCAATGGGTTCTTAGGGACCCTGAGGAGATTCCAAACCAGATGGAGTCCCTTCCGTAGGACAGGCCAAGCTTTGGTATGTCCCACTACTGGATGGTCTGAGCAGCTCATAGGAGAAGGGGCATTGGTACTTACCTGATACGCCCATTCTCTTTGAGCTGTGAAGAGCATTCGGCCCCACCCTTTTCTTCCATCTGGTGGGCTCTTGTTTCAGCCAATGAACCTTTTTAGGTAGTAGGGATGAGAGCACTTATTCCTCTCGTCTTCGCAAAACTGGGGAACGCTACAGAGGAGTCACATGGAGGAGGAGGAGCGTTCCTCAATTCAAGCTCAGCCTAACAATGCAGAGACTGAAGCACCTCCCACTACTGGTTGCTCTTTGCAGCTCAAAGAGAACGGGCATATCAGGTAAGTACCAACGCCCCTTCTACCTCTGATTGTGATTGGATTGCAAGTGACTTTACACTGAATGCACTAATATACAACTGAGCAAGTTATTTGATTTCTTTGTGAATAGTGATTCCATAGAATAACTGCAATATTGCTTTCTATAATGTGTTTTTGTTTGTAAGCTGCTTAGAGTCGTGAGCGAGTAGGTAGCTAAATAAATTTTCTTAATAAATATATATTGATAGCGTATTGTGTGCAGCAGATGATGAATAACGTAAAAAGGTGCATTTTTCCAAATATCTATTCTGTTTAGCATTTTCCATCAAAATGTTACTCTCGAAAGTTTGTAGCTTTTTCTGTAATATTGATTAGAAAAAAGTGCTAAGTTTGCTAACAAATAAAAGAGATTAGAAGTTGAAAATTGTGATGCTATTGAAGCAGTCTAAATTCTGGTTCTAAGAACAAGTATGCCCATTATGCCCTGCCAATTACAATCACAAGTGACAACAACTATTACGAGATATCCTTGCTTAATGACCCCCATCTCCTGCTCTCCCTGATACCACTCTTAAATGTACAGGTCATTAAGTCAACACTGGATACCTCATGGGAGGAGAAGGCCCTGAGAAGCTGGCCAGCCAACTGGGTCTATAAAGGAGACAAATAAACAGGAAAAAACTTTACAAATAAGGGCCTGGCACTGCATTCCAATGCCAAAGATGCTTCTAAACAAATCTCCATGATTGGCTGATAAAGCCATGCTTGTGGGCGGAGCCTCTGCCCCAATCAGCTAGTCACTGGGAAACTGCAAACCTCTCCTGGCTCTTGCTAGCTCTGAGGAAGTCAGCCGCCTTATGCAAAGCAACTGCTTCAGGACAAACTTCCAGAGGTTTCCAAGCTTTTTGCTGTCTTTGGGACCTAGCTTCTGCTGTAATCATTTGATGTGTGTTGATGCTGCCACTTTTTCTTTACCCCTGAACTTTTTCTTCAGATCCTCAAGGCAGACAAGCTGCAGAAAGATTTTATTTCCTTGCTTCATTCCTTCCTTTCCTCTATCTTCATTCTGGCAGTGACTCATCAAGATAAATAACTTAAAGATTTTGTCACCCTCTTTCCAGGCCTGCAGTAAATTTAGCAAATTAAGTGGTTAAAAGAGACTGAGATTAGAGAGTTGGAGGCAGAGAGTTTAGTTTCAGTTAATTGGGGGAGAAAGATCAAGAAGTCTATTCCTCCCAGCTTTTTTGTTTTCTTTATTGAAGAAATGTCAGATTTGAAGGGAGAGAGGGAAGATGTTAAGAAAAGGAAAGGTTTGGGGAAGTTTGTCCTGAAGCTGCCATTTTTGTATGCAAACAGATGGCTTCCCCAAAGCTTAGGAGAGGTTTACAATCTGCTGACAGTCAGCTGATTGGGTCAGAAAGCTCCAAAAGCAGCTGCCATTTCCACAAGTAATTGTCAAAGTGCCTAAAACTGCTTCCAGGAGGCATGGGGGGCAGGCCCAGGCAGCATGGGGTCCTGTTTGAGGCGAGATGGAGGAGAGAGAGGTGGGGGTGTTGCAGCTTCCCTGTGGGCAGTTATAAGGGCAAATGACCAGAAGGGTCCTATAGCCGTAAGTTTGAAGAAGATTCATAGGTAGCTTTTACGGGGTCTGTCCAGGGGTGGGATTCAAATTTTTAAACAACCGATTCTGTGCGTGTGGTTTAGTTGGTAGGCGTGGCTTGATGATCATGTGACTGGATGGGCGTGGCCAACTCAATATCACTCACATTGAGGCATACATCTCCTCACCTGGCCTCTCATGTCTGTGGGGATGCTGCAACAGTCGTGTGAAAAACGGTCATAAGTCACTTTTTTCAATGGTCACTCCACACAAGCAAAGTACCAGCAAAGGAGGGGAAAAAACTCCAGAGAAGTTCCTGAGACAGGAAGTTTAGTCCTGCCAAGAATGTTATAAGGGTTAACAGAGAGGCAGTTTCTGTAAGCAACACCAGAAATGTTTCTTTCCTGCCTTCCTTACAGGATTAGGCCAGTAGTTTCTTCTAACAACCGGTTCTCCGAACTGCTTAGAATGTTAACAACCAGTTCTAGCAAATAGGTGCAAATCTGTAGAATCCCACCCCTTGCTCTGTCATAACTTTGAACAGCTATTAAGTGGCCAGTCATATCTCAAGGACTAGTTGTAATTAGAAAGGTAGCAAATAAAGTTAGAACTACCAGATCTGGGCTTCAAAACTCCTTATAATCCTAGATGGTATGGTGTTCATATAAGATGAATTAACTGCATTTATTAAGATTAGCTCTGACATCACAATGCATGTTTTGCAAGACCTGCCATTTCTTACTTGCATCATAACCTCACACACAAATATTTAAGGGGCATGATTTGCATTAGCATATAAAAATGCACATTGTATTACTTGAGTCCCTCCTCTTCTAATGTGGATATCTCTGCCATCTCTCTAAGCATTAAGCCAACCCAAACCTGCTTAACCTTCAGAGTGAGGGAGATGTTGGCATCTGCTGAGATGATCATAAAGTAACTGAGGCATAATTATCCTTTCATGTGTCAAAATGTTCAAAATAACCTGTCTTCCGTGCTGTCCTTAATAACTGTACTGATGCATTCCACAGCAGGTTTTATGGGTGGATATTTAGGGACTGAGGTATAAGTAAAGATTCTGTATGTGATTATAAAGCATTAACATTAAAGATAAGCTTTAACTTAAAATTTCTAGGATGCTTGCATATGAGTGAAGAGTATGTGTTGTGTCTTAGATAAAAGCAGCTTTTACAAAATGGAATTTCATTTTATAGCAATTAAATAAATGTAAAGAAAACACCAAAATCTAAATGGGTCTTCCTCATTTTTTTAAAAAACAGTTTTGTCAGACAATATTAATTTATAAATATAATAAATACTTCAAACAGATTAAAAACAGTAAGCCTAACATGAGGATAGCTTATTGTGATCTACACCTCCCTTGTTTTCATTTCTCAATCTTTTTCCAGCCACACATTCTTTGCAAGCTTATGTTTTTCACAGAGGCCCTATCAGTACGAAATGAATGTATTTCAGGCAGTAATAGTATTAGGCATGATAATCTATAGCATTTTCTTTACACAGCTATTATTTTTATGAAAGGAGAGTGGCAGTTTTGTGTAGTAAGCAAATAATCATTCAATAACAAAAGAGCAAATAAATTTTATAAATAATGAAGAACGTGTCCATGAGATGGATGGCAAATAAATTTTATAAACAAAGAAAAAAATGTTCTCTTAACCAGCATCACATCTATTTGTACAGCTGGTCAGTAATAGATTACAGCAGTTACTACCATAATTCAGAAATTAGATCAGTTTTTGTATGCGTTTTAATATTCTGGTAATGTATTGCGTAAAGCATCCCATCTGGAAGGAGAGACCATCTTGCAAATATCTCTTTCACCTTGAAGGTTTCTGTTTGGCTGAAAAACTGCTTCTGAGATTGAGAGAAACTTCTGGGATAGGATAGGATAGGATAGGATAGGATAGGATAGGATTGGATTGGATTGGATTGGATTGGATCCATAAGATAGGATGGGACAGGCAGGACAAGACAAGATTGTCTTTATTGTCACTTTTTTCTGTAAACATTGGCACACATTTTAAAAAATGAAATTCCGATTTTGCCTACTCTCAAATGAAAGCACATGAAGATGGTATTGGGCAATTGGGGGAAAAAAGCTTTCTCTAAGAACCTCCCTATAATGCATTCATGAGAAAGACATTTTGAATTTAACTCATATTTGAAATATTAACAAAAATTATGCTTTGAGGGGAAATGATTGAAATGTCATGTGAAAATGAATGTAACATTTTTGTCTTTAGCAACTCTGTTTACATATCTTCTGCAGCATCACTGTTCAGTAATGCATTCATGTATGACTGTAAACCCTATTGCTGCTTCAAAGACTGTGTCAAACACCTTTTTCCTGGTCCTGAAGGATTTCAAAGATTGATTGCCCAAATGACAGTTTACTTACTTTACTGTCATATATATTTGTGAAATGCTGTAACAAGTTGATTAGAGGGTTCATATTTTGCATAGTGACAAAATCATCTGTCATATAATAGTCTGATGTCTTAAAACCATTTAACTAAATAACAGTTCCTAGTGGAAAAATGTAATTCATTGCAGTAAAACTGATTTACAAGTGCCTTATGTCAGATTTTAACTAAATGTTAGGAAGTATTAAATGGAACTTTCCACAGCCATGAACACAGAAATCCATGGAAAAGGAAGATCTAAGGATTACAACCAAGACATTTACTTATTGTTCTAGAAAAGTTTGCAAAAATTCTGTAATATATTATTAACATATGCTATTTTCTACTCTATGATAACTAAATGGTAGAAATTTTTAATCCCATCTAATGTCATTAACACATAAATTCCCTATCCAATTATGTGAGATATATAGTTTTGTTGCTCTGTTCACTTAATTTTGGGGGTAGGAACCAATAATCAGGTATGATGAAAATCCAATAACGTTAGGAAAATCACAATAACATTAGGAAAATAATGTAGAGACATTATTTTATTAGAAGAGTAGATAGATGTTTAATACTTATTAGATGCATTATAATGAATTTCCTTTTATCATAAATAGCCCAATATCTTTATATATTAATTCAGTCAAAATGGTGGGATTTTATAGCTAAAAATTAAGACTGAAAATATATTAGAGAAATAGCAGTCTGTGTAAAAACCTATGCCAATGATTTCTGTAATACATAGTTTTATTCCAAACCAGTGCAAATGGGATTGATATATAAGGTTTGATGTAAAGCAGGGGTGTCAAACTTTATTTCACTGAGGGCACATCAGGGTTGTATTTGACCTTGAGGGGTCGGGCTGGGTATGGCTGGGCTGGGCATGGCCAGCTTGTCACCACTCTTCGAGGCTCCGTTTTCTGATTCCTGCAACCCTCTGCCAGCAAAAATGGAGCCCCAGGGCTGCATACAGCCTCCCCTAGCTCACTTTTTGCTGGCAGAGGCACCACCGGCCAATCCTTTGCTATTTCCAGGACGGTCCCATGGGCCAGATCTAAGCACCCCGGGGCCGGATCCAGCCCATGGGCTTTGAGTTTGATATCCCTGTTGTAAAATGAAACATTGATTACAGACAAGTCTAAAGACACATAAACATGGAAGAAATGTAAAAATTTCTATTTAAAGGGAAAGCAATAGGTGACATATACAAGCAAATTCTATTTACATTAAGTGGTTAATGGTAATATAATATTGTTTATATTAAGCTATTTTATATTAGATTAAGAGAGAATTAAAATAGAAAATAGGAAGGGAAGGGGAGGGAGGGGGGAGGAAAGAAGGAAGGAAGGAAGATTCCTAAAGTGGAAAAGAACGAAAGGTTTGTTAGAATAAAATTGCAAAATAAAATTATATTTTAAGAGATTTTTTTTTTTTTTTAATTCTTACATTATACATTAGTGTGGCATCAGCACAGAATAATCAGATGCATTTCTGCACTTGATAATTAACTGATTACTGAAATTGGATAGTCCAACCTCAAGATCATATGGAATTTATTATTTAAATTTACTTAGAGAAAAAGGGAAAAACAGACAAAGCCTGCATCTGCTTGACTATTTTATAAAGCATTTTTGGAGGCAGGTGGGAAAACAGGGGTTATATACTATTCTTTATATTATATAAAAAAAACTTTCATAAGATATGATTGCCACCTGGTGAGATACATTAGGAAAACAATACCTTGTAAAATCTCGGGTGAATTTCTAGGAAATAAATGGGGGGAGGGGGGAGGAACACATTAAAATCAGTTCATGAAATCAAGCAGAATTAGAACATAAACAAAAAATAAGGAATTGACTTATAAGAGCTCAAACTGTGACAGTGACCTTTAGCTGTAAGAAACTGCAATTATCCTTGAACAAATGTATAGCCACATTTGTATAAGAACAAAGACAGCAGGACCTTACACACTTAAAACAGTTTAAGGAAGATGAGAAATTTTAGTCAGGATACAATGCATTGTGGCAAAATGGAGCAGGGGAAGACATTTTTATGAAATGGGTGGGAATTAAAATGAGGGAAAAGTTTGAGGAGTCTTAGGAAATAGGAATGACTATTGGGCATTCTGGACCTTAAAAATTATTTTCAAAATATTTCCAAGAAGAAATTGTTTGACAATTTTATAATGATGTATAAATACTGTAGATTACATTGATTAGTAAACAAGAAGCTAGTTGTCCAAGGACAGATGTGGTCCTGCTGCAGGAAGCGAAGGACAAATTTGGTTGTGATCAAGAACTTCTTGCTGAACAGAGAGAGACACCTGTGGGCTAACTAAAATTGTTAATGAATACATATATAGTATCCTCAGTATATGAATTTTTAGTGAGAAAAAATAGCCAAAAGCCAAATTCTTGGAACATATTGTTGGTTCACATGATAGGACACTGGGTTGGCAATTTGCAAGCCCACATTCAAAGCCCAAGTGCTGCTGTGTGAGCTCCTACACCAACTCCTACCGACCTAACAGTTCGAAAGCATGTAAAATGCGAGTAGATAAATAGGTATCATGAGAGGAGCCCCCAATTAGGCATCCACCAGGGCAATGGTGGTATCACTAACTGATCTTTTCACCACAGGAACACTTTGGTGCTTCCAACACAGTACAGTAAGTATAGTATAGTATAACTAATAATTCCCTCGGATCATCTAGCTAATCTTTTTATAACACCCACTTGTTCATTATTTGGCAAGGAACTGAAAGAGTTAATCAAATTTGTCTCTAAAAGTTCTTCAGAAGACTGACTTGCTGTGGAAAGTACAGATTGTTTGCTGAGATGTTTTCTTCTCCAGGACAGTGGTGATAGAATGTCCTTGGAGTTACCTACTTTTATCTTCCTACAATTAAACTTTAAAGTAAAAGCACTCTTATTGCCAAGATGAGTTATTAATGAGCTTACTCCCTCTGTGTGAAGCACATGTAATGGGAAGATCACAAAGGCTTCATTTTGAACAACCTGCTGGCAATAGTAGGATATTCAAATGTTAGGAGGATTTGTTTAGTGATTCTCCTGGATAGAAGCTACACAACCTTTTGCAAATCAGTGTACTGCCTTTCACAGTGTGAAAGCTGACTGAGAGAAAGAAGGGTTGCACTTCTGGATCCCCATTTTCCTCTATTTATTCTGTTATTTTGGATTTGTAAAATAATCTGATTTGGCTGCAAGTAACGGTTATGATGTAATTGCCTTTCATCCAAAAGCAGTATTTTTCTTGTATACTTCTCTGGATGTAGGTTTAAACTTCTAAACATGAGGTCTTTCCAGTACATGTTGTAGGACAGTGGTGGTAACTTTTTGGGGCTCCTGTGCCAAAAATTGTGCGCATGCTTGCACTCGCATGCCAGCACTCAGAAGGCAATATGTGCTGCCCCTCCCATGCCCTCTGTGCATGCATGCACGATCTCCCCGCTCCCTTATCTGCACTGTACCTTCCAGCTGATTTTTGGCCCATTTGAGGCCTTTCTCGGCCTACCAGAGGCTTGAGGCCTCTGCAGCCTTTGCAGGATGAAAAATAGGCCCATTTTGTCACTTCCTGTATTTCCGGAAATACCAGAAGTGATGAAACGGGCCCAATTTTTGCCTGCAAAGGCTGCAGAGGCTTCCTTCAAGCCTCTGGCGGCTGAAAAAGACCTTAAATGGGCTGAAAATCAGCCGGGAGGTGCCCACATGTACAGTGAGGTAAGTTGGCCTGGGGCTCGCGTGCCATAGGTTTGCCATCACGGTTATAGGACATCATAAGCACTGTAGCATAGGTGAGATGGATTGTTCTTCACAGTGTATCTTCTGTAGGGAAGCCCCATTTTCTTACATTGTCCTTTGATCCTCCTATCCTGGTACACAATCTATTTAGCAATTTCCATACAGAAATTGTTCTTGTCTAGGTAGCAGACAATCATGTGGTTGTGCCCAGTTGCCCAATAGTTCCTTATTCGCCTTCCATAATTCCAGGGCAGTATGTCGTGATTGATTGTTAGGAGGGGGTAGAAGTTTTGAGGAAGTTGTTCCTCAATCAGTGTAAAGTCATAAACTGGGTAGATGCTGGTAAATGGTGGCCTTTATCACATCTTGCTGACCCATTCAAGGAGAGAACCAACCTAGAACTGAGGAGAAATTTCCTGTTATTGAGAACAATTAACCAGTAGAACAGCTTGCCTTCAGAAGTTGTGAGTGTTCCATCACTGGAGGCTTTTAAGAAGAGATTGGACAGCCACTTGTCTGGAATGATATATGCTTGTGCAGGGGATTGGGCTAGAAGACCTCCAAGGTCCCTTCCAACACTATTATGTTCTGTTCCTCACTCTCTTTTTAAGTTCCAAAACAGGATCCATTTTTCCACCACAGTTATTGGTTTTTGAGACATGGTTATATCAAGGTGAGCTTGTTTTGACTGGCGTAGCAGTAGTATATGATGTGTTTAAGCTTAATAGCAATAGCACTTAGGCTTATATACCACTTTACAGTACTTTACAGCCCTCTCTAAGAGGTTTACAGAGACAGCATATTGCCCCCCGCCATAATTTTGTCCTCATTCTGCCCACCTCAGAATGATAGAAGGCTGAGTCAATCTTGAGCCTGGTGAGATTTGAACTGCCAAATTGCAGGCAATCGCAGTCAGCAGAAGTAGCCTGCAGTACTGCACTCTAACCACTGTGCCACCATGGCTCATAATAAGAGACAATTAGAATGTCTACTTGGTTGTTAACTGTGGTTAAAAGCTCAAGAACTGACAATATAGTTTGTGTCCTCAGTAGGCATTGCCTGCTTATATTGTCAGTAACATTTTCATTTTTTAAATCCTAATCCCTTTATTGTATAAGCTTTGCAGCCGCTGCTCAAATGACTGCAATTGTGAGGCAGAAGCTTCAAAAGTTTGGAATTCTCTGTCTCCATTTGTAGATCCCATTCCAGGAGGATCTATTAGAGAAGCTATCAGGAATAGTGCAGGGGATGATTTGGTTAGCTGTTTGCCTTTTTAAGTAACTGTCAACTTTGAGTTGTTTGGTAGGCTTGAGTGAAATCTGAGAAGCAGAATGTGAATACTGCCTCTTCTTCCTTTTCTCCACAGCAGAAATGCAAAGAATATAGGTCTCCATTAAAAAGACTAAAAATGCAGGACTCTAGCAGAACAAGAATGAAAAGAAAATGAAATAAAAATAAGATAAAATGCAATGGAATAAATGTAAAGGAGTTAATTAAAAATTTAAAAAGTGGCTTTAGAGGGAGCTTTTAGCAACAGATGCTACCTCAATACCATCTTTCTAGGCTCTCCTGTTTATACACATTTTTAGGCTGCTCCATTCTCAGCGGACTCTGGGTAGTGAACTATAAAATAGTAACAATATAATTAAAACAAAACCTAATACAATAGAATTCTTATAAAAGCTATGAAAACCCTCATCATGGTGGTCTCATACAGCTGGAGTTAAAAGCGTCACTTGCTTACCCAAAGCTAGGAGGATATGATTATATGTAAAAATTAAACTGAATTCCTTGGTGCTAATAACGTGTTTTTGACATTGTAGATGCTAATGGATATATTTAAATATTTTGTAAAATAAATATGTAGATGTAAAAAATTTCAAACTCAAATAATAATTTAGAAAATGAGTCGAAATTCATAGAATCTTTGTGCCCTTGCAAAAAAAGGGAAGCAGATGGAAACCCAATTTCTAATCTCAGTAATACACAAAACCCAAGCTTGACTTCTATATATGACACAAACTTATTTTAAAAATTGCACATTGCTCTCATTGCTCATGCTCTCCATAGGGAGGAAGGAGGGGATATGAACCATAGCTTAAGGATCTTGCTCTCAAATGTTGCCCATTCACATTGATCAAACCAAACCACTAACTAAGAAATAGATGATGTTCTTTCACAAATTAAACTATTTTACTATGATCATTTTCATACATATGGAATATATATATAACTGACCAAATATAGAACATAGAGCTTAGAATAATAGGGTTGGAAAGGACATTAGAGTTCTTCTAGTCCAACCCCCATCCTATGGCAGGAGTTCCTACACCATTCCAAACAAATGGCTGTCCAGTCTCTTGTTGAAAATCTCCAGTGATGGAGCTCCTGCAACTTCCAGATTGATTGACTGATTGATTGATTGATTGATTGATTATTCTTACTGTCAGGAAATTTCTCTTTAGTTCTAAGTTGGATCTCTCTTTAATGATCTTCCACTCATAACTTCTTGTTGGGTTCTATTTTCTCTGTCATTTCATAATCAACTAAATATGATACAGTTTCCTCTTTTCATCATCAGGACTTAATGTTCTCCAGTTTTCCTGGTCCAAGCACTTTGTGAGAGAAAACACATAAAAGCTTCAGTATTTTGCTGTGAAAAATTGATGATCTGTCATGATTTTCTAGGGGAAGTTAGCATCTTAAAAGGATGCCAGTGGATATATTATAAGCGTTCTTCTGGATGTAAAAGGCTATTTATCCATAATTCTTGTCAATTAACCATCAAAATGTATGAAATAGGAAAGTAGACCATGTATTGAAACATCGCCATTCCTAATTTTGATATTGCAAAGTGCCAAATGTCCTTTGGCTAAGTGGCTTAATCCGTAGGTTTAAAAAAATAAGCTAAAAATAAAACCAATGCAATTTATGCAGAAAGGAGGCAGGGTCCAGAATGCCAAGTAATACCAGATGGTCCATCTTGCTCCTAACTAGCTTCTGGCTTTCTTCAGCACTCCTTGTGGCCATTTGGAATGCTATAACTATAGCCTGGCAAAAGCTTTTAGTTTTCATAGATCAAGAACCCATTTTCTAAGTAACAAGCAGTCTACATCTCCTGGAGCTTCTAGTCTGTGCCAGTTGGATTCCAATTTTCTGGCAAACATGAGGATCTCAGCAATAAATTGCCCAAGATTAAAACAAAACAGCCAATCAGATGTAGAATTATTCTGAATAAGAGAGATGAGATCTATTATATCCAAAAGGGTTACAGTTAGCATATGTTCTAAACTCTGGAAAAACACCTCTAGGGAAATCTATTTCTGCACTGCAAGAAAACTCCCAAATTGTATATCTCTTTTAGAAAGAGGGCATACCCGTTAATTGTAACCCACTAATTATAACCCTCTATTCAGGATATTTCACTATCCATACATCTTCAGTCATTTATGGATTATATTTATTTATTATTTTGTTTGCATCTCATCTTTATTATTTTTACAAATAACTCAAGGGAGCAAACATATCTATACACTTTCCTGCTTCTATTTTCCCCACAACAACCATGTGAGGTGGTTAAGCTGAGAGAAAGTGACTGAACCAAAGTCACTCAGCTGTCTTTCATGGCTAAAGTGGGACTTGAACTCATGGTCTCCCATTTTCTAGACTAATATGTCTTAATCACTAGACCAAACTGGGTCTCAGATTGTATCTCAAGTTGTTCATCTGTCCCAAAACAATCACAATTTTTCTTCAGTGTTTGGATAGAAACTAGACGTAGAGTTATCACCTGCTTGCGATCTTCTCCCATTAGTGGACCAATTGTTTCCTTGACATTTTTTCTTGCTTCTTTACATGTTGAAAAAATTATTTATTAGTTCAAAATGTCACATTTATATGCCACATGGGTTACCAATTGACAATTGAGTGGTTGAAAGACTAGAAAATCTTGATTCATATTTCATGCTATGTTATGATTGACTTGACTATGTTTATTCATAGTGGTTAATGAACCGCTATTATTCAAGCACAGTTAGTTAGGTAGTTCAATTTATTGTGTTGTTTACCCCAGTAGCCAAATTCCTTTATCACACAGCCTTCCTCAACCTTAGTTTCCTTCAAATATATAGAACCTGACTCTAGAAATTTCAGCAATGGCTGTGCAGGCTGAGAAATTCTTGAACTTGAAATCCTAACTGGAGAAAATGGAGATGGGGGAGACAAACCACATTATTGTTATGAGCAAATTTAAACAATATCTCACCTCATGCAGAAACTCACAGTGGATTTATTGTATTAAATATGTTGCAGAACTGTGACCATCTTTTCTGATACTCTGTTTATATACCTGTAGTTTGCCCATTACTTTCCTCTTGCATTTCCTTTTAGGAAATATTTTGTAAATGTCTACTGTTCTTTTTCTTAGAGATCTCTTTCAACATCTCTTTCAGTGTTCATTGTTTGCTAAAATATATTTGAATGACTAGCAACCAAATAAGAATTAACAAATCGGAGAGCACACTTGTATAGATATTCCCATCATTTGGTAGATATTATTCTAAGATTGCTATTATCCAAATCAAGGATAGGAGGATACTGGTATAGCCCATTTTTATGGTTTATAGATATTTCTAGAACATTTGAAATTTTAATATATTTCATATATTTCATATATTCAGTATGTTGAATGAGTTTTAAAGACTCAACAGTTTACAAATTGGATGGATAGATGGATAAGCAGACATAAGACAGGATATTTTCCAAATCTTAAAATCATTCTGAAACAATGAAAAAAAATGAGCTAAAATTAATCTCCTGCTTGGGAAATAACAAAATAGTATTACAAATGTTTTATTTAATTCACAGAGCATTTAAATTGCAAACAATATATTAGAATATATTAATAATTTTCCTATGTCTTTCCCAAGCTTTCTAATAATTTGATGGCATAATTTTAAATTATTTCATGATTGGTAATTTCCATTTTTTTTCCAGCTGCCATGGAACAGGTCTTTTGTCCTCTATTGTCTTTAAATCCACTCTTCAGAACACATTTATCATTTGAACATGATGTAAAAAGAAAAAAAAGCATCTTATAGTTTCATCTTATAGTTTCAGAAAAGATGAGCACCTTTCCAACTGAACAATAAGCTTCCATCCTCAACTGATTTATTAACAAGATTCTAGACATGTGAACTTTAAAACAAATCCCAATGAGTTCAAGAGAGTTCTAATCTAACAGATTTTTAGGTCTAAAAAAGCTCATTAAAGCTTTGAATATTTTTGTGGAGGGAACAAAGAAAAAGAATGAAAAGAAATCAAGTTGTAGGTCATTATTTGAAGGGACTAATGATCAAGAGTGTTAGAAGTAAGAAAAGTAAAATTGGTTTATTTGATTAAGTTTAAAATAGATAAGTTTTTCTGGTAACCTTTAATGGATTTTTGTTGACATCAGGACTGAAATAATGAGGTTTTATGGATTTGTTTATAGATAAGAGATGGAATAAGGGAAGAATATATTGTTTGTTTCATTTTTAAAGAAGGCAATAAGTTACTAATATTGTTTATATTTGTGATGAAGGGATAATTCATTGCTTTATATATTTCTTTTATTTGTTCATTATATTATTATCTTTCATTTTCTGTGTTTCTATTTCTTCTTTTCTGCACCTTTTTTCTTTTTATTCCTTTTTATTTTGTATTAGTTTTTTATTGCTGTACGTTGTAATCTTTAATAATATTACTCTATATAAAAATGTCACTATAACATTTATAAAGACATGTCATTGATAGACTACTGGAGATTACAATTTTTTAATCCATATTTGATGCATCCCTAATTATATCCATTTTAAAACTGATCTTGAATTTTTGATAAAGTTATCTTGTGGGTTTAACTTCTGCCATGGATTCCATCAAATAAGAAAGACACCCAGGATCCTTGAAGTATCCAAAGCATCTGGCCCATATTGAGCTATTAAAACTTGCTTAAATTCAAAATAATACAATTGTTGTGAACTAAAAAATACAAGTTCTTTTTGCAGGCAATAAAAATCCTTAAATATATTACATTATAATTGAATGGAAGTCACTGCTTCCACCATACCTTCCAATACAAAAAAAAAATAGCACCTTTTTAAAAGTGGAATTTATCCAAAGAGATAAATTATCATGACTCTCATTACCAGGGATGGGATGCTACCGGTTCGACCCGGTTCTATAGAACTTGTAGCTGCGAAGAGCAGCTGACACTGAACCGGTTCGGTGTTTGGTCCACCCACTTGCCTGTGCTCTAGGCTGTCTAGGCGAGGCACAGCTGAGGTTGAAAAAGCAGAAAACAAGGATTTTTTAATGCTGCACACCCAAGTGCAGTGCTTATCAGCTGTCCAGGCAGCACAGCTGATGATTTGTTGCAAACGCTACACACACGATTGTCCCCAGTTTGGAGAACCAGCAAATCACTCAACTAGCTGGACCCTCCCCTCCCAATGACGTGGGAAAATACCTGAACAAAGCTGAATGCCATACATGTAAGTACCCACGAAAACTTAAGAATATATATATATATATATATATATATATATATATATATATATATATGTTGTATTGGAAGGATATGGCTCGGAACTTTGAATCTAATGACTGTTGACACACACACACACAGAACCAGGAACACAAATTGGCAAGCACAATTAGCACGTTGCCTTGATGAGTACAAAAGGACACAAACACCTGAGCTTGTCCTCTACTTCAAAATGATTAATGATTACTTGGGATGAAGACGCTTTCAGTTTGAGAGCCTTCTCTAGATCTTTGAGTTTGCAAAGAGCTCTGTCTGTTTGACTTTTTTTGAAGCCCAACAGTTTGATTCATCAGAAGTTATAGTTTGATTTGATTGTGAAATGGTTAAACTGGGAGAAGGTTAAAAGACAATGTTATTTGAAAATTCCACTCTGGTTATCGACTATTGAAGCATTTTCGTTTCCTATAATATACAAAAAGGAACAAACAGTTAGATATGGTGAAATACTGAATGAAAAGGGTGAACTTAAATCTATGCGAAAACTAGAGGAACAAGGTATGAACATGAATTGGTTTTCATATGCGCAAATACATTCAAGGTATGATAAAGATTCTAAAACAGAAGGTTTCTATGATAAATTGACTGATTTAGATAAGATTTTGACAGGTACTGATGAAAAGGTGATTAAAAAACTGTATGGATATTTATTAGAAATTAAATTAGAAGAAGAACAAGTTAAAGAAACTATGATTGCTTGGGGGAAGAATTTTGGATATGGGATTGATCTAGAGAAATGGCAAAAATTGTGGTCTCAAAATTATAAAATGACAATGTCAACAGCATATAAAGAAAATTTGTATAAGATGTTTTACGGGTGGCATTTCCCCCCGACAAGAATAGCAAGAATGTTCAAGAATAAATCCGAAAGATGTTGGAAATGTCATTAGATACCTGGCTCATTTTACCATATGTGGTGGACTTGTGCGGATGCCAAAAAATACTGGACTAAAATCCACATGTGGTTGGAGAAAATGACAAAAAAAAACATATAGACTTGAAACCAGAGATATTTTTATTGGGAATTTTACCTGAAATTTATAGTAAAGACTTGAAATACCTGATTGTAAATGTATTAACAGCGACTAGGATTATAATTTGCTAAAAACTGGAAAAATGAGAAGATAGCATCACAGGAGGAAATTATTAAGAAAATATTGGAATGTGCTGAAATGAGTAGATTGACATTTGAAATTAGAGAACAAGAGGATAAACAATTTTATAAAATTTGGGATCTTTTCTATCAATTGTTAGATAACGAAGTACAGTAATGAAATACGTAGATTTTTAGAAAATAATAAATATATAAAGATGTACTTCTTTTTTATTATAACTACAAAATGATTTTAGGATAGATTTGGGATGATAATATGAACTGTTATACAATAAATTAAGTAAAGTATGGTTATCTTGTAAAACATGAATGAATAAAAGTATAGTCAAATGATTGATTAATAATGATACTAAGGTATTTAGTTTTTGATTGACAATATAGATCATATGTAATGTAATTGTAATTGAAGACTACGAAATGGAAGCACAAAACAATTTGTAAACCGGCACACTGTATGTACACCTATGGAAGACAGCTTGATGTTTTTATGTTTTGTTTGTTTATGTTTGTTTTTAAAAACCAATAAAATCTTTAAAAAAAAAAGAGTTTGATTCATCTGATCATCTTTCATTTTAAGAACCAAAGAAGGAGAATATCCTAGATTTAAAAGATTCAATTCAACAGTTTTGATCATGTGGATTAAAAAATTGCCCTGAATTGTCCTGAATGATGCTAGGGCTTGAGGATCAAATGACCTGCTCTCTGCCCTGAGACATTCGTCTGACCCGGCTGAAGCCAATGCTCCATGTCTTAATGGGCTCCAGGAGGAGGAGGGGATGCTGTTTCCCTCCATTGTGAAGCACACTAAATTGAACTGTACTGTGCAAGGTGCTGCAACAGCAATGGGTAGACCATGGAGGTGCCAACAGCAGTGGTGGAGAGAAACAGTCGGGGCAGGCCAGTGTCTCGGGGCTGAGAGGAAGTCGTGCACCTGCCTGAGCAACTAAGGTGCACAGAGCACCAACAAGGGCTGTAAGAGATTAAGCTTCACTCCCACTCTGGAATATGGAATGAATCTCCATTCCTTGCCCTTACCTTCTCAGGCCAGGCAAATAGTGACTGGGAGGGGAGGGTGAGGAGCAGCACCAGCCAGTGGTGAGTTCAGCTGAAGGGAACTACAGCAGAAGGATGAAATAACCGCGGGTTGCCGACACCCATTGTTTTAGCCTGCCTGTGCCGCCACCCCCCTTTGCTGCAACAGCACCATTACCTCATTCTGGCTGGCAAGGGCTGCGCTACTCCTTGCATGTTCACCACCTGCAAAGTTGCAAGTTGCATGTACCTCCCTTTATGGCAGAGATTTCCAGCTCCACCATGAGCTGCCTGGCCGGTCCCGTATTCCAGTGCTCTAATCACAGGAGTGGCCCATTGGTCATTCTGGAGCAGCTCCTCCACCTGAGCGTGCTGTGGACCACCAACATTTTCTCATGGACCACCAGTGGTCCACGGCCACTGGTAGGTGGCCTCTGATTTAGATTGTACCCTTTTCAAGGAAGTGAAACGAGCTGGATTGCCAATCAGAGCCTCTAAAATGAGCTGGGTTAGAGGCTTAGCTTGAAAGAGATCAGCTGGAATATAATATCTTCCCTTGGAGCAGAAACAAACTGAGGATGGCATTGGAAGATCTTTGTCTAATAGCAGCAGCTTTTTCACAATGGACATTTTCCAGCCACTGAAACACATGACTATTCCTAAATACTTAGAGCAAGCCACTTATTCTGTTCTATGGCCATTAATTCTCCATAAAAATTTAATCCAAACCAAATCAAAGCCTTTTTCTGCTTCAGAGATACTAGTAGAGCAAAATCCATTCTATCTTTAGCTCTATTATATCTATCAATTCATAAGCACGGATTATCTAATGTTTGATAAACCTAGATTCAGAAGGGGAATTATATATAATAAAGCCTTCTGCAACTGCTTAGTCAATGATGGAGTTAGAATCTTAAAATCCATATTAATAAATGAAATAAGCCTACAACTAACACAATATTTTGGAGCTTTACCTGGTTTTAAAATCAGCCTTATATTAGCTTCATTAAACAATAGAAGTATACTGAAACTGACAGAAGGTTTGAATACAGATAAGGGAGGTCGGAGGAATTAACCAATTACTTTCCACATCTAACATTAGTGTAGTAATGGCAATAAGTCAAAACAAAGTTACTAACTAAAAGCAGGATAGGACTCTGCCAAGTGAGGGTGGGGGGCATATCAGTACAGTTTTCTTCCCAGTCTAGGATGAATACACTGTGATAAGTCAAGGTTGGTTCTCAATTACTAGTGAAAAGCCTCCTCTGGAAGTTAGTCACACTTGAATGAGAAAAATCTTCCCAACTGAATTGTTCCCTTTGATCTTGCTATTGTGCTAGTTTCTAATTGGGTTGTTTTACAATAGCTTGTTATCCCTCCAATTACTATGGTTATTGTTTTATTTTCTTCCATTCAATCATGTCCCATTCTTGGAGATCACCTGGATAAGTTTCTGCAGTTTTCTTGGCAAGGTTTTCAGCCATTGCCTCCTTCCTAGAGATAAGAGAAAGTGACTAGGTCAAGATCACTCAGGTGGAACTAGAACTTGCCATCTCCTAGTTTCTAGCCTGATACCTTAATCACTATACCAAACTGGCTCTCATGGTTATTGTACGTTAGTGTTAAGTATTTACTAGTAACTTATGATTTTTAAAGATACTAGTAGAGATGGTGATAGAGATGGAGATATTAAAGAAAAGGGTATATGATGCATACAGTTACGTCCATTTGAGTGTATTGTGCATTTGAGTCAGTACTGACATCTGATAACTGTTATGACAACTGTCCCTGCAGGTTTCTTGGCAAGATTTCAGAAATAGTTTGCTACTGTCTGAAAAAGTGTGATTGGCTCAAGGTCATCCAACTTGTTTCATACTTGAAGCAAGGGTAGAACTTACAGGCTCATTATTTCTAGCCTGGTGCCCCCAACCATTAGAGCAACCTGGCTCTCATATTCTAGGCCTTTTTTTAATTAAGGATTTTTCATGGTTTACCATCTTTGTAAAGATAACATCAAAGTCTATTTGCCATTGATTAAGGTTTAAATTGAAAGTTAATGTTTTAAATTTAAGTGACAATTAGATTTAAATTGTTTTTCTCTGCTTTAATATTTCAAATACAGTTAGAGTTGTTCCTATTGAAATGTTGCTGCTTCACTGAGTGAAAAATATTTCAATACTTCCTCAGAAAGAATTTTAATATTGTGGAATACTTTCTTTCCTACCAAGGACACCTGAATTTTAACCAGCAATTCAATCCCACGTGAGGCTCTCATTCATTCTGAAGTTTTTTGAATGAGTGGTAATTGGTCTCAGAGTTCCCACCTGGCATTTGGAAAGAAGTAGTCCCAAGTGATCAAGAGAGAACCAGATTCAGTAAAACTAATTTGACCTACTAATAATGCTTTTAAAAAGCAATAGCACACAACAAACCCATTTATTACAAAAATAATACAATAGGATAAAAATAATGAGATGATGCACATTTTGATTGATAAGAAGCAGTAGCATCATCCTTAAACAAAATGTTCCCCAAATTAATTCAAATTGCCGAAGAATTGAGAATAATGGATATGTCACATGGCTTAATTACAGCAAACAAAGGGTAATTGATCAACTCTAATGGGGAAATGACACTGGAGTCACTAATAGGTCAATTGTCTCAAACATCTCCATTAGTTTAGCATTATTGAAAATAAATGATGTGTCCCTGAAATTCCTTTTAAAAAAACAACCATGTATCAACTTCTCAGAAGTGAAAGGGAAACAATATTAATATTGTGGAGAAGCAGCAAATAACTCTTAATAACAGTACAAAATCTGATGACAGAAGTAAAAGGCAGCGTTTTAGAATTCATCTAATTTTTAACAGAATATCTCTAATAAATAAGGAAATTCCTACTCATAAGATTGAAAGATATAGCAATAGCAATAGCATTTAGATTTATATACTACCTGCTGTACTGCTTTACAGCACTCTCTGGGTGATTTACAATGTGGAAGCATTATTTGCATATTTTCCCCAACAATCTGTGTTGTCATTTTACAGAGCTTGGAAGGATGGAAGGCTGCCTCAACCTTGAGTCCCGTTAAGATTGAACTTCAGACTGTGGGAAGAGTTTTGCCTACAATTCTGCACTTTAACCACTGTGCTACCAGGGTTCCTCCTCTCATATAAAGATAGCTCTGTCCCTACTCAGGTTCAAGACTAGGGACAGGATGCCAACTGTTGCCTGAGTGCCTTATGTTATAACCAAATGCTTGTGTGCATTTGGGAGACCATCATGTCTAAGTTTACCAAATAGTGGAAAAAACTAAAACAGATAGAAATAGATATGTGCACCAGAGAATATATTTATTTATCTACTCACAAGGAGGGTAGACATCTCCTGAAATAATGTCCCTGAAATCATGACATTTTACTGTTTGTGGGCAAGTGCTGGGGGAGATTAAGAGAGCAATGGGAAGACAAGACGGACAATATTGGGAAAATTGGGGGAGAGTGGGCAGGAATATTGATGGGAAAAGTGGCCAATGAGAAGGCATCAGATGGAAAGGTGATGAGAAGGCATCTGATGGAAAGGAATTGGGAATATCAGTAATACTGGCAATAACAGTGGTACTGACCCTCACTTGCAATACTTTGGGTTGTAACATAGCAGACTGACTTTGTGTGCACAAAAGTATAGGCATTCAGATTGATTAGTCACTTCTTTCTCAAATATTCATTAAGTCAAGGTTTTAGCTTGTGTATATATGCAAAGTTTTTCCCTTCAATAGCACTAGAAATAGCACTTAGACTTATATACTGCTTTACAGTGCTTCACGGCTCTTTCTAAGTGGTTTTCAGATTCAGCCTATTGCCCCCAACAATTTGGGTCCTCATTTTACCCACCTCAGAAGGATGGAAGGCTGAGTCAACTTTGAAACTGGTGAGATTTGAACTGCCAAATTGCAGGCTGGCAGCCAGCAACCAGCAGAAGTAGCCTTTGGGACAAGCTTATGAAACATTTCAGAATGCCAACAATATTAAATGTGTAGTGGATTTTGCACTATTATGCTCTTCTGAAAAAAATAAGAACCCTCTTATCTGTCTATCTGAATATAAAATGCAAATTGCTGCAACCTAACACAAGTTCACATGCTGTTATTACTTTTTTCCTGCTTTAAGGTTTACAACAGCCAATTACAATTCCTAAAACCTGTCTTTTTAAGGCATTGGAAGTTTTATGAGGAGGTGTTCTTTGTGAAAACACTCAAAGACAGACAAGTATATATTTCTCAGATAAAGAGGGCACTAGATGCTGCTCTCTAGAGACCCCAATTTTTACAGCCTCATTAGCAATGTCTTAATTAGATGTCAGGCAGGTTAAAACCGACTTCTTCAGTTGAAGTAAAAGGCAATGAAGGGCAACTGATGTGATCTCAACATGCTAAGTTACAAACTTCAAACTGTTACAAAATTCAAGATAGAAAAGAGCATGGCTTTAAGTGTTTGGGATACAGTTCTTTGAGAAATGATGTTGGATAGCTTTTCCAATATTTCTTGCTGAAAGAAAAGAATTAATTTTAGATTTACTGCTCACATATGATTTCAAATATGGGAGGATAAATCCCAATTGTTGTAGAATACTCAATAGAAAATAGATTATTTGGTTCAGCTTGAAAATCAGTGGAAACTACATTCCTACCGTAGTTCTCCTTTTCCATTCATGGGAGCATGGATCAAAGGCTTTCAGCTTATCAGTAGATCATCTTCAAAAAGATAATTTATCATCCATTTTACTGTAGCATCAGTCAGTCCTGCATTCTAACTTTCCTCATCTCTCTTCATATATTGTTTACAACTCGTGTAAAGCTCTCTGTTAACAAACCGTTAATGAACAAAGTTCTAACTTATGCATGAAACACAGATAACAAATTTAGACAGAAACACTTGAAGCATTAACCTAGATTTAGCCAGGAATTCACAAGGTGAAAGTTTGGTTATATCTCCGAATATATATTGTGGCAAACACTCTAAAGATGTTTTCCACAGTTAACTTTCCATGAAACATATCAGGAAGTGTTTTTAAAGTAAAACCCTTTAAGCATAACATATGCTATGGGTTCATATATGAAAAAAAGAAGAACAAGAAACAGGAAGAGATGACCAGAGGCAGAATGTAATGTCTTCCTCAATCTCTCCCTCTTCTCTCCAACTGCATGCTAAATGGTAAGTTTATGCATATATTGTGTGAAATTATATTGAAATTTAAGACAAGCCATGGAATTTATAAATTAGTATGTCATATCAAAGCTTGCTAATTGCTATATTGTGTATTATTCCTTTAGTTTGCTTCTTGGAATGCTTATCATTCTTATTAAGTTCTTACCAAAAAAAAAGGAAGTAAACGTTGTTGCTCTGTAATGAACCTTGTCCCATGCTTATTTTTCTGGATATCCATTAGCTATCTCATATTTTGAAGCAGTGGAAACTGAAGTTCACCAATCCCATAGTAGGCTTTTACCCAGAAATATATGCTGGCTGCGTGACTTACCCACAAAATACTCTGGTCCTTGCAATTCATATGAAGGTGGGGCTGAGAAGATGTGTATTGTTCGAGTTTCACCTGAGAAGTTTTCTCACTTAGGAGAGCTAATGGAAAAAGGAAAGGGCAAACATAAACCTTGCACCCATTTTTCCATCTTTCCATCTTGGGGCAGGAGGGCTAAAACAACTTTTACTTGCACACACTGTTGCATAGGTTTTGTTTTGTTGCACAATTGCACAGGGAATTATCCTGTTACTCAAACAATCCTTTCCAGATTACCTTCGTTAAGGCAGAAGTTTGGGGACTAAGGAGGAAAATGTGTGAATCATTGAAGATGGCTATGGCTTTTGAGTGCAACCCTCCCTATTTGCTCTTAGGATACAGGTAGTCTTTGACTTATGACCACAATTGAGTGCAAATTTTCAGTTATTGAGTAAGACATTTGTTAAGGGAGTTTTGCCCCATTTTATGACATTTCTTGCTACAGTTGTTAAGTGAATCTGCAATTGTTAAATTAGTAATATGGCTGCTAAGTGAATCTGGTTTCCCCATTGACTTTGCTGGTCAGAAAGTCATAAAAGGTGATCACATGACACTGGGCCACTGCAATTGTCATAAATATGAACCCACTGCCAAGCATCTGAATTTTGATCAGATAACCACGGAGATGTTGCAAAATTTGTAACTGAAAAATTGTCACAAGACACTTTTTGCAATGCTGTTGTAACTTTGAACAGTTACTAAATAAACTGTTGTAAATCAAGGATTACTTGTATAGAGAGAGATTGGAATTTACAGATTTCTATATGCAAAAGAGGCTTCAGAAGATATAAGAGATTACTAAGATTATCTTCTGCTAAGTACACTTTTAATAATGAAAGACTTGGAACCATTTCACAACTTGGACAGAGCTGTCTTCAAGATAACACATCCTAAGCTAGTTCGGTATGATAACCAGCAATCTCCAGAAGAATGTATTTCAAGCATTTATAAGGCTGTCCAACTCAAACAGTGCAACTCTGAGTGTTGTATCATATAAATAATCATTAACCAAAAAGAAATAATCATACATCATTAAATAAATATCCCACTTTATAAAATAGTGAAGCAAACAGGGTAATGTAAAATAACCAAATGAGATTTAGCAATAGATTTGTTACATTCTCACTGTACATGTTTTGATGTACTCAGTTAAAGCAGTTGTATGTCTTAAAAAGCATTGATGTAATTTATATTTTTGCTAGTTTCTGTCAGTTCTCATTAGCAATACATTTTTTAGGAAATAAGAAATAGTCTTGTAGTTAGGTATCTGACTGATAAGATATCATTTTGCTTTTATTCATAATAGATTGGGTACAGATAAAGGCTGATTTGGATAAAACAAATGTGACTTGAAGGCATTGTGTCAGCCTCCAGGATTTCTTTCCTTTGCTTTGCACATTGCTTCCTCATAAACTTACAGTGTGGGCTTAAAAGATTTAAAAGTAAACCTTTACCATGCTGTCATCTTCTCTTCTAGGAAGCTAATGCCTGGGTAACATGATTGTCATGAGAATTAAATATGAATGTTGGGTTCCAATGATGAGAAGCATCATTTCTAAAACAAAGAAACAAATAAACATCAATAGTCTTCTGTGGGGCTAAAAATATTAAGACAGCAATTTACATACATTCAGGGCCTTAATATAAAGTACAGTATGATTACAAAAATTCAGTGCATGTGTCTATGATCTATGAGGTGGAATTCATATAAATTATTGAAATTCAGAGTTAATTTCCTAGGCAGAATATTATAATTGAATCATATTTACTTGAATAATTAATATAATAATATTTGAATATAGTTAGTGTTACATCTATGTTGATTGTTTTACATTCTATTGGTTTTTATTTAGAACTCTGTTAAAAATTAAAGTTGATGTAAACATCCTTTATGATATATTTGTCTTCTGTGTTGATGACATGGTGGTACAAGCCAGCTTAGCTATACAGTGAGTTTAAACTTTATATATGAACAACAGTGACCTCATGTGGCTATTGCTTTAGGATTTATCTCTCAGAGATCAACAGTAAAGTCTCTTTTTCAAAATTAGCCCATAGAAAAATTATAAGAAGATAACTAAGCATGATATTTTTCACTCATGTTTTTTGGTGGTTTGATAAAAGGCTTTTACTCTACAGGCAGTTAATGGTCAAGAAACATTTCTAGTCCTTACAACTTTGAAGATCTCTCAAATATGAATTGCATTTGTTTAATGTGATAATTTGTAATCTATTGACATTAGGTAGATAGAAAAAATATTTTCAGAACACTTATTACTTCTGATCTAAGTAAAATTACTTACCACTAAGTTCTCCTGAAATTCAAACTAATTTATCCCTTTACTTTCAACAGAAGTTAGTTATTTACCTTTTGTTGAAGTTAAACAATTTGTCTACTTGCCCCAAAATCTTCTTATATACGTTTCCTTTTTGGTAATTCATGGAGTTCAAATTCCAAGAAACAAGAAGACCTTAAAGATTATTTAATTCAGTCTCTAAACCTACGCATTCCTAATGTTCATTGTAAATATACATAGTCATAGTGCAACATGCCTTCTCTCCTGATTATGAATACAGGGAGACTTTATTGAAGGATGTTGTTCATCTGAATAAGAAATCACTACTATTCAGAAAAAAATTCAGAGCCAATGTGTCTGTGGCTACCATATTATTCAGCTTCCAAAAGAGATTGACTCAGGTCCAACAAGACTTAGCATCTTATATAGAATTTAAAATAAGCATTTACTTTATTACTCCTACAGATAATGCTAAAAGAAAAGGCTGATTAAAACTTGTAATGGTTGAGCAGGAATGACTTTCGCTAGCTGCTCCAATCTAGTCACTTTCCAAATTTGCAGATTTTAATTCCCTTATTTCCAGCAAGCTTCAGCATTGCTAGGAATTCAGGTCAAATGCATTTAATTTTACTAGTTTAGGGAAGAGTGATCTTCGTTATATATGCTTGAAATATTTTGCTGCCTTGAGTATAGGACAATGTCCATCTCACTCCAAATGTATGCATAGAAGCAGATCAGATGAAATACTCTATTTTACTTCAAGATGGAGAATAGGATCCTATTATTGACTATTCATGATATCTGTTCTTGACATCAACTTCATTTTGTTTGATAATAGGGCTGGATCTGTGGACAATTCTCCCCAGCCTTATTTGGAATGAATTTGGACAATTATTTAAGAAAACATACTCTTTCTAGAACCTACAGAAAAGAATAATGTACACACAGCTCTATCCTTGGCATCTAAATTACTGGAATTCAAGGTAGCAGCTAAGGATTCTAGGTAAGTAGCAATTGCTGTGTGTGTGTGTGTGTGTGTGTGTGTGTGTGTGTGTGTGTGTGTATTATGAAGCAGAAAGAATGTGTGAAAAATTACATGTTGTTCTGATCACCTCTGATTTAATATAAATCATAGTAGAGCCTGAAAACAAATGACATGACTTTCGAAACTAGATGATATGGTATGATTGTGTAGATGGTTCTCATGAAAATACTAAAATAATTTCTTTGTTCTGTTTTATATAATTATAGCATTTAGGTTGCAATCTTAAAGATGCTTCCTTGAAGGTATGTTTCAATTGAATATCAGGAGCTAGATTTATCTCCTTAACTTTCTCCTATGGTTGCTTAAAACAGTAAGCTTTTCCATTACATTAATAGAACAAATGTAAATTTTGGATGTCATTTTTTTTAATTTTAATGAAGATAAATCATCACAAACCACTAAAATTCAATAGCTATAGCTTTTCAACATCTAAAAATGGAAAGGTGTCTATCTTAGACTTTACCAGTCTTGACCATCACTCTTAGAAATGAGGAAACTGCCAAAAAATTAATATCAGTATTAACATCAGAAATATAGCCAAATACATAAGGACATTCTAAGAGTCAGCCAATAAACCCCTCTACATGAACGGATGAACCTGTCAGCTTCATTTTTATTTATATTCATTTCACAAATGTGTTCAGTCTCATATTTATCATATAACATGAATCATTTACAATTCCTGGTTATATGGATAAATATGCTGGTTATAAGAAAAAGTGTGCTGAATATGCAAGAACTAACTTGCAAAAGACAATTTGCTCTATTTCATCTATTGTGTTATGGCTTTTTTTAGTCATAAATCTTTGTAGTTTCATGTTCACATTTGTACTTACCTATCAACATGGATATGAAGTGTCTTAAGTTAACCATACTTCTTTGCAAAATGAGCCAAATCAGAAATAATGTTCCTTTCTATTCAATATTTCATATCAAACATTGTAACTGGTTTTTTGGCATTATATGCTGTAAAGGTTATGTTTATGTCTTAAGTTTAAATTCTTTATACTGAAAATTTTTCCAATATTTAATTTAATTGGGAGGCAACTTCTATTCACTGATTTATTTTAAGAGAGTTGCCAACAGCACTAAAATCAACATATTATTTGTGAATTCACAGAATTATTTGGTGACCTAAAAAGGCTGTGAGGCCAAGAAAACTACTTTAGAGCTAGCACAGCCATTTTGTCCAAGTTTTGAAATACAATATTTATGCTTGTTTATAGCTGATTTATTCAGATGAGTTGACATATCCAGATTATGACCTGCACTTAAGAAATTATGTTCTGATTGATTTCTGACTAGTGGGAACCAGTTGGTATATATGAATTTGAAAAGCAAGGAAAAAAGGAAAAGAGACCTGCTTGGTCTAACAAAAACATGAAGATGGGAAACAGGATTTTTAATTCCAGGAAAAGGAGGAAATTAAATAAATAAAAGTGTATTTTGTGTTATGTGGGAATTTCGTTTTCCCATAGATACTTATTAATGATGTTCAATAAGTAAGCCATAATTTTATGCACTCGGGGTAACAATTAGCTTACAATTTTCATAAATCCATTTGTTGAAAAAGTAGATGTGGGAACAAATCTGTTTAAGGAGAGGAGTTTGAAATGTTATGAAGTAATCTAATCTAGGATATGAATTATGACAAGACTTTCAAGTTTGAATGAGAATCATTGATCAAATGCACCAAGAAAGTGGATTTTTTCAGTAATCAAAACCTTTAATAGGATGGGAAAGCCTCTTGAGTTTGGGGGAGTTGAAGTATTCATATTTTATTTTTTTTCATTTTATTATTTATACATCACTTTTCTACCTTGCCCATCTCACCTAAGTGACTATGAGTGGTTTATAATGCAACAAATATCTAACATCTAACAATTAGACAGTCATTTTGCATACTATTCTATTTAATTCTGTTCCTATTATGATTGTGGCCTTTAGGGCAAGTCAATCATACTGTAGGGTAGCCTAGGAATATATATTGTAAGGTATCTTTGCAACTCAATGCAACATATATGAAATCAATAAAACTGATTCTTTCATGGGCATCCCAGCAAGTTATATTGATGCCAAACTGTCAAAATATGCTGCATAACATTGCAATGTGAGCTCCACCCTTTCCTAACTGTGTCACAATTTGCATGCAAACCCTTAAGGAACAGAGTGTACTGTAAGTTATACGAAACATTTTGTCACCCATCTTCTACAAAAATCCAAACAGACTTCAGTCCTAAATATACCATCCATCAACTGCCAGTAAATCTTTGCACTGACCTACAAATAGAATAAAATAAGTATTCACCCAAGATTTCTGTACTTCATGCCTGCATGAGCACAGATTGTGGGGTGTTGAAAACTTCAACTTGAAAGAACAATGCAGGCCACCAAGTTAATCAAGGAATAATTTGGCCACTTGGTTGAACTCAGGAAACATGGAGAATGACTAAGGTTATAAAGTATATGTTTGCTCTTGAAACTGCTGGATCCGCCTTACGAAAAATAATAAAAACTTTCATCATTCAGGGATGTGATTCATCATTCAGACATCAATACTTGGTGTCTCCAACAAAGCATGATCTTCTGCTGGTACAGTCAACTGATACAAACTCATAAGCTGTGGATGTGAAACAAGTAGTTGAACAATGGTTCTCAATTCGTGTCCATGGACCCCTGAGGGTCCATGATGTTGTCACAGGGGGTCCACAAAGGCTTGAAGAAATGTTATAATTTAAATCTTGAGTAAAGTTTTGGGAGTCTGTGGTTTTGTTGTGGCCTGCTAGCTGCCAGCAGAGCCAGGGCCGTCTGACATTTCCCAGCTGCCTTTGGAGTCAGAGGAAAGTGGGGAAGAAGAACAGCTGGAGCCTGTTTCAGATGCGCATATGTGCAGAATTGTCAGGAGAGGGGAACAACTGAGGAACGGGCTGACTTGGGAGGAGGGGCACATGTGGATGCTGAATTGCCCCTCCCTGGGGAATAAATAGAGGCAAAAGGGGAGTGGTGGTTGCAGGAGACAATAGTTCATATTTCTTTCAGAAGATTTGCTTATAGTGGTTCATGACTCAGAGACTCTTTGCCAGGAATTAATTTACAGCTTTGGATTGGAAGCTCTCAGCCTGGCAATTATCCAAGTACTGATAAGGTCTGTTCTTGCAATTAACCCTTGGAAGTATTATTATTGGGACTTTTCTGTGTGTGAATGCCATGAATTCACAGTAACTGAAGAGGGGTTTTTCACGACAAGAAGTCTATTTCTTGGTTCTGCTAAGCCTGGGTCAGAACAGGTCTGTGGCCACAGAAGGTATTTAAAGAGGGTCTGTGGTGAAGAAAAGGTTGAGAACCACTGTAGTTGAACATTGTTTTATAAGAATACATACATTAGAGAATCACAGTTATGATTATAGTAAGAAGCATAGTAGGTTACCTTGTAAGTAGCACTATTATATGAGTAATACCAAGGAGTGGTGCTTAAATGACACAGTTAAATCTCACCCTTTATATTATTTAGCCATCAAGTCAGTCAAGGAGTTAGGCTCAGTTACGTCCAATTTCTCATCTTTGGACTACATAGCCTATGCACACTCTTCTGAATCCTGTCTACTAGATTCTTTAATACCTGTACTAAATAAGAATATTGAAATGATTCAGTCTATTTGCTTACTCTGGGGAATGATCTTGCTCTAGGCTACTAGGCATATGTCCGCTTACCTAGACTCTAAGGAGACAAAATGAAATCCTTAGAGAACAGCTTGTCTTTATCTTGATTCCCGTGTATTCAGTCTGAGCTTTATTTGTGATTGTAAATCACCTGAGTAATGGCAGTGTATCCACTTTTGAAAAATATAGCAAAAAAAAAAAAAAAGTCTTCTGACCTGTTCTGGTTGTACAGGCAATCTGGCTGTGACATCTGTCACCTTATTGATCTGCAGGCTTGATGTCTGTACTTGTTTCTCCTTGGTTAACTTCAAAGATTCAGGTGGAACAGAGAATACCACCACTTTCACCTGCCTCTCCAAATCCACTTTTGTGATTCTTGCTCTGAGACAAGTTTGCAGAGAGGAATTATTCACCGTGATATATTGTGCCAGGGAGTGAGATCATTTTTTTTCTGCGTATGCCCTAGCAGTTAGGAATCATTCTGCTGCTATATTTTTGTTGAATCTCTGCAATTTCTTGCTGGTGCCGACACTTTAGCCTTCAGGACTTTGTCTTTTGAAAGTGATATGAGTTCAAATCTAATTTTGCCTGGAGCACCACTTAGTGTCATATCAAAATGGAGTCATTAAAATGTCCAAATCCATTTTTCTAGTTTTTAAGTCCTGGAACCACACTTGGAAATTCCTGCTAATTTAATTCCAAGACTGTACCCTGAATTTTGCAGTACAAAATTTATTAAAGCCACTGTAATCAACAGAAGGGGGAATAGATAGTTATAGAAGCTCTCTCTCTCTCTTTGTATCCCTCTGTTTTTATTTCTGATGGAACCAATCTTTTTATGGATTTAATAATTACAAAGAGTATATGGAGAGAAGTGTACCATTATGTAATCTTAGAGAGAATAAAATATATAAATGCATTTATAACTGCTGTAAAGAAGACCAGAAACTTCTTTATATTTTTCTTTTTTATTTCCACTTTTTTCTTTACTATTTCTTTACTATTGATTCTATTTTTTATTTTTGTTCGCTAAACACATACTGCTTTTACTTTGTGAAAAATCTTCAATACAAATAAACCAATGTACCAGCCTTTGATTCATATACAATGATACAGATGCTTAATTATGTAGGAAATTTAAATTAAAAAATCGTGTAAAGCTTTTGGATTAGCCAAAATTGTACACCTTCATTCTTATCTCATATTCACCAAGAATACATACAATGTTAATAATCTTTCAACCATTAAACCATTCACCTCTAAGAAATATTTCCATTTGTATACCAGTATACCATAAATGCATGGATTTTTAAACATTTTAAATTTTTAAAAAAGTTACATTTGCATTATGTTGATTTTGAAGTTTCCAACCAAATGGCATCTGTAGGTATTTTTAAAAAGTTGAATGACTAGAATTTGTGATGAAAATACTGCCTGAGGGATAATTTAAGGATTACTTGATTGTTGCAATGCACACAAAAGGCTTCATTTTAAAGACGGATCAAAAGGCTTGATGATCTGAAGCCACAGTTCTAATAAAGAGTAGTCTAAATTCTAATATCCTTTTATAAATGTTAACTGTCAACCCTTCTTTCCATTTTTTAAACAGTTTGGGGGCATTTTTTCAGTATATTTATGTCTAAAGTATTGTCCAAATATATAAAGTAATGTCTCTACCATAGCTATGAAGAAAGGGAATTTCTTTAGCGTCCAGCATTTTTTGAAAAATGTATGGGGAAAAATATTGACTGTTCTTAATTTTAATATAAATTCCACAAATATGGATAAAAACATGTTACCACGTCCCATTTCCTTGAATCCTTCTTAGGATTTAGTCACATGGCAGCTTAAACTTCTTGTCTCCAGCTTTTTTATAAAAAGAAAATTTAAAAAACCCTCCAGGAATTCCTGTAAGATTGCGGTGGGTTAATATTATCACTGTCTTGATGTTCAATCTGGACTAAGGCCAATGGGAAATCTTACCAGTCATTCTTGCACATCTTGTCCTTTCCTTGTGTAGGAAGTCAAGTATATGATTGACAAGGTGTGGACAGGTCTTCCTGTCCTTTTCCTTTTATGATTGGTTCCAACTCAATAGTCACTCATGTTTGCTTAATCTCATGGAGACCTTCCTTCCCCTTCCTGTATTCAGCTATTTTAACTTTATACAATCCTCTTATTCCTCATTTATATATATAATATATATTCACATTATATTTCTGGACAAACTGAGACTGTTTAGTGAAAAAAGGAATGTATGGGGGAGCTCACTCCAGATTTTTACATATTTTGGATTTGAAACATCAAACCAGAAAGTAGCTGTAGCATATTGATAATAATAGCCAATACGGTCCTTGTAGAATTTTAAAAGTAGCTATTTTCATCTGGGCAACTAAGATTTGCTGCAAGTAATAATATAAGATATGTGCTGGCTATCCTAAGTAGAAGTCATACTATGGTAGCATTGGGCATGTGCTTAGATTCATCACACAATATATACAGCAGTGTGAGAAGGAAGTGCCATATGTAGCATAGTAATATTGTCTCATGAAGTTTAAAGCATAATTATAATCAGCAGTGGGGTGATCACCAGAGGTAAAAATATAGTATAGGGGTGTCAAACTCGAGGTCTGCAGGCTGCATTCAGCCCGCAGGGTGCTTAGATCTGGCCATGACTCTGCCCTGGAAATAGCAAAGGACCAGCCCGCGGTCCCTTTGCCAGCAAAAATGGTACTCAGGAAGGTCGTGCATGCCCTCCTGGGTTCTGTTTTGGCAGAGGGCTGCAGGAAGATTCCCCCCAACCCTGCCTAGGCCACCAAAGGTGCCCCCTGACACGAGTGCTATCAAGCTGGCCACACCCAATAAATATATTTTCCAGAGTATTCCCTCTTTTTATCCCCTGAGCAAATAGAAGCTCTTTAGCAGAGACTGGTTTTGCAGTAGACTAAGAAAAAGAGGAGCATGATGTCATCTGTTTCTGCATTCTGGGAGAGGTGGCTGACTTGTTCTGGTGACAAGCTAAAAAGTACATGAAAGCATATTATGTGATTTCTAAAATGCAATAGTCTTCAGGTGATTGCCAGAAATCACAAGGTATCTGCTGCAATCACAAGGAGTCCTAACACTTTACCATAACTTATTCTATCTTTACTGGGAGCTTGGAATACAAAAGTTTGTACATATATATTGTAACAAAGCTACTATACTTTCACAGTACGCACAACTTACCCCTCCTCCTCCTCCTCCTCCTCCATAAAATACTGTGGAATATTTAACCTCTTCCAAATAGTCAAGGTTAACTCCCCTCTTGTTGTGAAAAAAAAAAAGATATCTACTTCATTTATATATAATAACCTAGCAGAGAAGTGACTTGTGAAATTAACTAGGAGAATCTGGATGCTGGGGAACATTTACCTCCCCCCAAAAAAGTAGGGGGAAACTCTTCTTACTCTTTTGGCAGAAAAGGAATTACCATCTTTGTTCACTATAAATTGTCTTATCACCAGGAACCCAATGGAGAACTTCAGTGGCTGAAGGCCTGTTTCATAGATACAAATACCTTATTAATAGGTAAATAGGCAGGACCTGTTCAGATTCTCCTTTGATATTTTCTAATTCAGGGTTTCTGCCTTTAAGGTTAACCATCCATATAAAAACTGGAGGCATTTGGAGGATGTGTGGGGGAATGTTCAGTATTCTTCTCCAGAGAGAGGGTCTCTGTGATGGAGGGGAGTTCTTACCAATTTTGGAAAAGCTTCCATCTTTCAGTGGTTCCATCATTCATTTACTATATTCAGTAAATGTTCTCTTTCATGGCAACTTGTGATGAAGGGTGTCACTGATTACCAACTATGAGTCTCTTTATATGCTATCTTTGGGATCAAAGGTGAACATGGCTGTGAAGACATGGGGAAATGACAGAAAGAGGGATGCTGTCTATCCCTGATTCTCAACTCATAGACACGATAAGGCACAAAATAAGGCATCAACAGCAAAAAACAACAACAACAACAGCCTTTGTCTTCTTTCAAGCTTTTGCTTCGCACACAATAGAAGTAATTCTCTTTGATTAAATTAAAAACAAAAAGGGAATTAGATCAAATCCTTTGAGTATTTGTGATATTCAATTAAAATGTATTGAGTAATAAAATTGCATGGCATATGCAGGAAATAATAGTTAAAAAGGCTAATTGGAAACCTGGCTGTTAAAATGACAAATTGTTATTTCCTTCGCTTTTGATTCATACAGCGTTATATATCAATAAGGGCTGGTTTGCAAAATGTCTCAGCCTTTGATAGACATTGGCGGACTGGTTAACTATTGCTAATGATAAGCCAGTCAGATCAGTCTCAAGAGTAAATAAGAAATTTAAAAAACCCAAGAAGTCACAGCCATCAGGAAGCTTTGATATTTGGTACTGCAGGGAAGAGGTTTTATTCCTTGAGGTTGACTTAGCTTACCAGCCCTGCTTTGAGAATATGTATGTGTTAGTATGGCAATTTATGGTTTATTTGAATTTAATGCATTCATCCCAGTCTTCATAAAAACATCCATTTGATGAATCAAAAATTTCTATAAAAGTAGCATAAATGATCAGTGCAGTTTTCTCAGGTGGTTTACTGTACAAATATGCTTATCTCAGAAGCTTGCAGATATTATTAGACTGCAACACTTCACTTGATATTTGGTTGGTTGGCTTTAATATTTAGCTAATATATTGCAATATATAAAAGCATACAGGTTTTCTTTGTTCTGTTTTTCCCTGGCAGTGCTGGAATATAAATTGGTCCCTTTTGGAGGCTTCCCATAACTGTTACCTTGTTTATTTCCTTCTTCACAAAAAGCTAGGCCATAATATAGTTTTTTATGTCTAAGATGCCAGCTATTGCATTTGTACTGAATGCCCTCAGGATAATTTTTTTAAAAGGGGGTCACATTTGTCATTTATAAATTCAGATTCTAAGTTTGATTTTTTAAATAATTTAACCTTTGATGGAATTAGTTTGTTCAGATTCATATCACAGGCATTTTTATTATGACCATAGCT
Source organism: Pseudonaja textilis (assembly GCF_049901715.1). NCBI lineage: Eukaryota > Metazoa > Chordata > Lepidosauria > Squamata > Elapidae > Pseudonaja > Pseudonaja textilis. The sequence goes on from NC_141990.1 coordinate 93,600,475, forward strand.
TCAACAATTAACAAGTGGAGATCACAAAGGAATTATGGACTGGAAAGTAAAAAAGAAAGAAAGAAAGACTTGTCTACAAATCACTAGTTACTAATTGTTATAAATACTCAATGGGAAGCCACAAGGAAATGTAATTTTATTTATATATTACATTTTTATCCAGGCTTTTTTACTTTATAAGTAACCCAAACTGATACACATACACAATACCCCCTTTGTTTATTTTCTCCACAACAACAACCCTGTGAGGTGGGCTGGTCTGAGAGAGAGAATGGTTGGCCCAAAGTCACCCAGCTAGCGTCCTGACAGCTTTGGAAGCTGAAAGAACACTCTGGACAAAGGCAATATCAAATCATGTTCTTATTGTTGCTGTTTTTAAAAAAACAGAAATTAAGGTTGAGAAAGGGAATTTTTATCGATTTTCATACCGCTACAATATACTGTAATGCTGATTGTAACCTTGTAACTGAAAGGTTCCTCACATGCCTCCTCTGGACACTATCTGCACTTGGAAAACTCTGGCCTAGATGATCTGGATTTAAGATTACTGGTTCAAAGAATAGGTTTGTTTAATAATTTGCTTGCTTTAAGAGAAATATTATGATGCTTGGCTTGCCCTAGGTGGAAGGCTTTCGTGCTGTTTAAACAGTGTTGAGGTAATTCCCCGTTTGGAAACAGAGTTGCACTTTTATTCTTGCTCATCAGTTAATTTTCACTTAGTCTGTTTTATTCTAGTTGGTGCACTCTGCAAAGTGTAGCAATTATGTGGATTGTCATCCCTTAATTTATTTCTTATTGCACAGATAGTCCTACAGTTACGACCACAATTGATCCCAGAATTTATGTTGCTAAGTGAAACATTTGTTAAGTGAGTTTTGCCCCATTTTATGACATTTTTGCCACAGTTAAGTGAATTACTGCAGTTAAGTTAGTACTCTGCTGTATAATGCAATGATGGTGTAGTGTTGGGGATTTTCAGTTCAATGTGTGAAGGGTGAAGGATGTGTGTTTATGTTTATTTTCATGGTCATGATGATGTGCACTGAAGATAGTGTTTGATTTCGTTGTACGAGGTGCAGTGACAATAAAACTAAACTAAACTAAACTAAACACGCTTGTTAAGTGGACCTGGCTTCCCCATTGACTTTGTTTGTCAGAAGGTTATCACATAACCCTGGGACATTGCAACCTTCATAAATATGAACCAGTTGTCAAGCAACTGAATTTTGATCATGTGACCATGGTGATGCTGCAACGGACATAAGTGTGAAAATCGATTATAAGTCACTTTTTTCAGTGTCTGTAATGAATGATCCAGTATTAATAGATGTTGCCTGCATTTCAAATGTTATTCTAAAACAGAAGAGCTATATTAAGCTAATTATTTTCCCTAGTTTCATAGTCTTACCCTGTCCAGTGGCTGCCCTTTTTATTTTATATCTGTTGTGGTATGATCCTGGAAGTAGGTATGGCTTGTCCTATAGTATTTGCAATGCTTGGAAAATAGTTGATGCTTTATAAGTGTTTATGTTTAGTATTAAACCCACACAAAAATTTAGGTTTATCCAGAAGGAAAGTTATTAAATTTCATCCAGCTGTGGCATTAAATGAATGTTCATTCTGGGAAATCTGAATGAAAAGGCCTCAAAAGTATAACTATGGATGAATCAGCTTAGCTGATAATATAGGACTTCAGTCCAAAATTCTAGCAGACATACTTTAAGATTATTTTAAGAGGTGTAGGACCAGTTTCGGATTTTGCTTTGCATGAGCCATTCATTTACTTTTTATTTTATTTTTTTAATTAGATATGTAGGTTAGATTAAGTAACTGACCAGGATGAGAAGCTAGGACACGGACTGTGTGGGAAACAAGAGTGTGTTTTTGAAAGGACTAGAAAGAATGAAAGTTTTGAAAGTAAAATTCATTTTCAAAATTCAAAGTCTCCTTTGAAATCCAAATGTGGTACAAAACAGTCAGAGGCTGTCACAATATTTGCTAAAAATGTAGAATTACAGGGTCATCCCATGAAGAAATTTTCACTCTAAACCATACAATGTTTAGTGCACCGTGAGTATTCCAATTTGAGTTCTTCAAATATATGTCTCTGTATGTATACATATATATTACAGATTTTTAAAAATAATATAAAAGCAAACACAAACTAATACAAATAGAAAAGAAGTCAAAGAGAAATACAAGGAAAAAAATAGAAAATAGAAAATAGATGCAAAGTAACTTCTGATTTTCTTTACAATAATTATAAGTACAATTATAAGTTTACCTCTTATTCCATGATTACAACATATCTCTCTTCTGTGTATGATTTATTCTGTTTAATCATCAAAATAATAAATCGTAAGTTCATTTTTTCTGTTTCATGGAAAAAGTCTCCAAATACAAGTTCCTATAATGATTAGCCCCTCTCCACAAAGAATTCCAGGAGTTTCATTTTATAATTGCTGCATATTTGCAACTGAAGTGTTTCTCTGTCTTTCCCTTAGCCACTGAGATCATAATTGCAGCTGTGGATCTCAATTATCTGGTGATATCTGTCATGCAATGCAAGACACTGCCTGGTTTTGTTGTAAGAATCCACAAAGCACTCTAGTAAAAAAAGCAGAAAAGAAAAATGCCACTTTGTGTTTATCTTTCCACAATATAATGATTGTTTATAGAGATCTAAAGCTGCAGCCCACATCCATTCTGATAACCTTCTTAACCTCACTTTAAATGCTGGGTCAAACCAAACAGACCATTGAACTGAGTTGTAAAATGGGAAAGGAAGCTTAAATGCTCAGCTGAAAGAGTGTCGTAATTATTCCAGTACAATTAATGTACTATTTTACAATTTCAAAATATTTACTTGACTTGAAGTTATGATCCTCTTCTTTTTTCATATTTCTTCCTCTTGTGAAACAAATGCTAATTTTTCCATGCTTTATTTTTAGAACCACATTGGTTTCCTCTTCATTTCTCTAAATATTCTTTTGATCATACCACCAGGCTACCTACTTCATTGTTTCTGCTCTCTTCTATTCCCTAACAACTTACAGTGCTCTCTATATTTCATGTTTTAGACCTTTCCCTCTGGGTTAGCTTCACCATAACTCACTATTTTAAAAAGTATGTCTATGCTGGGAGGACAATCTGGTGTCCTCCATATGTTTGGACTTCAAATCACATCAGTTCCAAACAGATCATTTCATTATCTTGTATTTTCACTAATCACTATGTTTCACTCTGGAACTACTTATTGGAACAAGGGAAGACAAACTATGGCTTTCCAGATGCTTCTGAATTTCAGTTTTCTCATCTGTTCCTATCCGCATGGCCAATGATGAGGGATAATGCAGTTTTATTCAATGATGTCTGCATTTGAGAAATAATTGGGCAGTTAATTTTATAATAGACAAGTGCCATTTCAATCATCAAAGCTCTTTGCTACTGTTTTATTATTTGATTTTCTCTTGAAAGAACATCGCACATTGAGTTTTACATATAACAAAAATATTGTCCTGACCCAAGAATCAGAGAATGACTCTGTGAAGAAGCTATTTCAGTAAGATCTGTGAAATGTCAGCCTCAGGACATGCAAAGAATTACATGAGACTGCCCTTTACCTGGGCATATGGAGAAGTCAGATGATGAAGTAAGGCTTCCCAGCCCCACATTTGGCAAATAGAGAGGAGATCAGAACAAAGACATTTTGTGAGGCTCCATGCCAAGCAAGAAATTAAATCTCTTGATTAAAGACAGCAAACTGCCTTATGATTTAAGAAGCACCCCTGACCCATGATACCTTGTTAGAAGCAACTGTCTAATCTCTGGCTCTTGTGTGATGCTTGTGTGTGAACTCTGCTTGTGAAATTCTGATCTCTGGATTAGTTGACAGCCCTGACCTGGATCTTGGAACTCTGGATTGGATTTGGACAATCCTGCTGTGTGCTTCTCTTAAAATAAAAGCCATTCAGGAAAGTTTCTTTCAGAGATTACATTTTGACTTGCACTCCTTGTCTGCTGCAATACTTTGATTTTGAGAAAACTGCTAATTCCCATAGCAAATGTGTGAATGAGTGTTCAATTGGAATAAAAAACAGGACAAATGTCAATACTGATTTAATACTGATTGCTTTCTTACTCCTATTGTGGAATGGTCACAGCAAAGCAATGGTAATCACAAATAGGTTCCTCTGGGAAAGCAAGTCTTTTTGGTTCCTCCCAACTTATTGCTAGATGAAATCCATCAGCTTTTGGTTGGAGGCTTGCTGCTCATTTGACCTACCTTTCAAAGTTCCAGAGAGCACACAATTTTCTAACAACTCGGTGTGAGATTATTTGAGGGGAAAGGCATGATTCATTTCCACTAAGAATGACTTCTTTCTTCAATAGGTTGTCATATGACTGAGCTCTTTGACAATTTCATAGGATAATTAATATTTCATGTCATGGGCAGAAAAGCAAGTTCAGACAAAACACCCATGGCAACATTAGGGTTAAGAATTCCTATCTTTTTAAAGTGGATGAAATTTATCCCAAGATAGTTTAATAAATTGTTTTCTCGTTTCCTTAAAGGACAGCACATAGCTCTAGCATTTATCAGAATGGATGCTGCCATTCTTACCAGTGCTAGACATAAAATTGTTCATCACCATTGGATGTTCTACTTTTGAATGAAACCACCGGCAGACAAAGTTTAATCAAATCAGGCACCAGCCTAGGCATAGAAAAATCCTATTGACCCCAATCCTTTATTTGCAGAATATGACATAATTTTGTCCAACTAAAGCTGTAACCTTCTAACCTACTGGATGTATCCTGAGAGATGTGTGTGGCCACCCTGAACCTCTTACTCCCTCCTCCCACCACCCCGTCTCATCTTCCATTAGCTTGGAATTTTGCAGTCTCTTAATCCAAGCCTCTCTCTTGGAAAGATATCTGCTGCCAGAACTTCTCTCCACTGATTCTCCAGATGCATATTCCGTAAAGAGATAATGCATCTGTTAACCTCTCAGGTTCTGGGGTGAAAGGGAGGCCTGATGGTATGTAAACCAATTAATGTTCGTGGTAAAAAAAAAACATGTGTAAAAGAATGAAAGATTTAAATTTAGTAGGCATTTGACTATCCCTTTTGTAAGTATATATTCTTATATTAACTTGGAGAATAAAACTTTTCAAAATAACCAACAGAAATCTCCTGATTTGGTAGTCATCTGTAGCAACATCTCTTTAAAAATTAAATGTGTCTTTTGAAATTAATTATGGAACTGGAAATGTTTGGATCTGTAGTTCAGTAATATATAATAGGCCACAAGCTCTCCATGCTTTTCTTGTGGAAAAAGTGTGCTTTTCATTGGATATTAAAGACAGAATGGAGACTCCTTATCCTCATTTGTAATAGAAAACAGGTATGAGGGAAAGCTTTTTCTGTAGACATGTTGAGTCAGAATAAAAGAGTTTAAGGCTATAATCCCATGCCTATTAATTGGAAGCAAATTCTATTACAATAAATATTTAACTGTATTATGAATGCTTCCCTCTAATCTAAAGTAATCTGAGGTAGCATAAACATATTTGTTTGTTTGTGTGCATTTATTATGTGAGGAAGAGTGAGGTAATTGAGACAACATGAAGATAAAATACTTTGCATCATTTTGAAGTCTCCGTCAAAGAGGTTTCAAACAGTCCTAGCATTTATTTATTTTTTCTTTCCTTAAATGCAGGGTTTCCCTTGAACTTTTTAAAGGTGTTTGAAAGGGTGTGGTAGTTGAGTTGGCTGGGCCTTAATAAGGTAGCATAATTTGTGTTGTCAAGATATAATCATCAGGATGCTTTATGAAAGTACTTTGCAATATTTTGAACCCCCAATAAGATGCTTTTAAAAGCTGTTTGTTGAAGCTTCAAACAGTTATAGCATTTATACTCTCCTTTCCTAAAGTAACTCATGACTGGTTAATTCTTCTGGTTATTGGTCCAGTACTCTATGCATGAGCCACTAGAACTACCTGAAGTTCCCATATTATGTATGGAAGAGTACCCAGCACTCTGAAGAAAGCTCTACTGTTGTGAAAGATGGATGGGAAGGACAGAAAGACCAGTGGCAAGGTGGATAGATTGCAGTGGCAATCAAAGACCTGAGGGACCATGTTAGGGTGGGATAATCATGAAGAAAATCTGTAAGTTCTGACACTAAACCAGAGGTGGGATTCTCCCAGTTTGGATTGGTTCAGGTGAACCCCTAGTTCCAATAATCATCTGGCTCTGAACCAGTTTGCTTCGATGTTCATGTGGGTCCACCCACCCACCCCTGCGCTGTACTCACCTATATCTGCTCAGCTGATTCGTGCAGCAGAGTGGATTGCCGCACCTCAGCTGTGTTACTTCTCAAAGTAACATTGAAGGTCAATAATTTCAAAAGCTACGCACACACGTGTGATGCACATAATTAGCGAACCGGTTGTTTCACCAGCAGCATCCCACCACTGCATTAAACTCATCATCATTCATTCATGGTATATAAAGAAAATCTTGTGAAGTTGATTAGTCTGAGAAATCAAGACTAGCCAAAGTCATCCAGCTAGCTTCATGGCTAAATGAGAATATGAAGATGAATCTCTCCACTCCTAAGCTAGTGTTTTAATATTCTACTGGAGTCAATATATTGTGTTAGGCTTTCTTATTCCTTATTAGGAATACAGCTCATTCTGCCATTATCATTCTAGACATTTAAGTATTCCTTCATCTGTCATCATAGTTATTAAACACACACACATGCAATACTTAAAATGCATTGGCGTTTGTTTTCATCTTGTTTATAGCTGAGATTAGAAACCTCAGAAAAATCCCAGATGAGTTCTTATAATAGTTGTCCTGCTGATATTTTATTGCTTAATTATTTTTTCTCCTTTCTGATATTTAAATTGAATGCATTTTTGAAGTTTATGTTTTAATATATATTTTAATTGCTATAACTTGATAGTAAGGAAACAGGGAAAAACTTCTCATTTTTTTTTAATATTGTTTACATTAAATTGGTTATGAGTTACATTGCTGGTGTGGAAAGCTGGATTTGAGTAGGCTACATTAAAAGATGAGTTGCCAATATCATGATATTCTAAAAATGTTGACAGAGCAATGGACTTCTTGAGGAATACATAATCTCTTTCTATACAGTGGATTTTCAAATAAGGAGGATTTTAGTTTCTACAGGCTTCAAGAGACTAAATCTCTTCCCTTTCTTCACCTTTTCTTTTCCCTTCCCTTTCCTTCCTTTTGAATACAAATATACCTGGTTTAAACTCCATGCTCTGAAACATCTACCTGATGCTCGATGCTTCTTAAAGGTAAGTATGAATGTACAATAACATCAAGCAAACTGGAATTAAGTATGATTGTACTTGCCTTTGCTAGATTTTACACATATCAGCCATAGTAAAACAGCTTGGTGAATTTAATATTTGGACTAATGGCTAAGTGGGTGGAGAAGGCAATGTTGCCCTTTACATCAAGTAAATAAGTTGTATTATTGCATTGATTCTGAAATGAAATAAGCTGTGCCTGCTGCATTTAGGGCTTTTTCTGAGTAATACCATCAATCCCTATCCCAAAGTCCTGTTCTGAGGACGTGATAGGTGTTTTCCATATATCCACATTTAAAACATCTCTCTCTGTCCCTCTCTCCTCCCACTCTCTCTCACACACAATTGTATTGGTTTTATTTTTATTTATTTAATTTTGTTAATTGCTTACAAGATAATAGGTATAAGTAAAAACATAGTTATGAATACATGGATACATATAAAAAAATAAACAATAAAAATAAAAGAAACAATAGGATAGGGACGGTAGGCACGTTGGTGAACTTATGCACGCCCCCTACAGACCTCTTAGGAAAGGGGTGAGGTCAATAGTAGACAGTCTAAGTTTAAAGATTTTGGGGTTTGGGGAAGAAATCACTGAGTCAGGTAGAGTATTCCAGACATTGACCACTTTGTTGCTGAAGTATTTCCTGCAATCAAGTTTGGTGCAATTAACCTTGAGTTTGTATCTACTGTTTGCTCTTGTGTTGTTATGGTTGAAGCTGAAGTATTCATTGACAGGTAGGACATTGCAATGTATGATTTTATATACTATACTTAGATCGGACCGAAGGTGGCGTAGTTCTAGGTTTTCTAGGTCTAGAATTTCAAGTCTGGTGGCATAAGGTATTCTGCAGCGAGTAAAGGAGTGGAGAACTCTTCTTGTAAAATATTTCTGGACTTTCTCTACTGTGTTAATATCAGATAAGTAATGTGGGTTCCAGACTGATGAGCTGTATTCGAGTATTGGTCTAGCAAATGCTTTGTATGCTCTAGTTATTAGTGTAATATCACCAGAGAAAAAGCTACATAAGATTAGGTTAACAACTCTTAACGCCTTTTTGGCTATGTAGTTACAGTGGGCTCTAGCACTTAGGTCATTAGAGATGAGTACTCCAAGATCCTTGACAGAGTTTGGATCATCAGCAAGATCTTGACTATTCAGCATGCATTTTATTTTCTGATTTTTTTTGCCAATATGTAGGACAGAGCATTTATTTGTTGAGATTTGAAGTTGCTATTTGTTTGACCATTCTGATATATAGTCAAGCTCCTTTTGAAGGGTAGCAGTATTGTCTGTAGTGTTGAATAGCTTTACATCATCAGTGAAGAGAACGCAGTTGCTCTTGATATGATCACAGAGGTCATTTATGTAGAGTATGAAAAGAGTTGGTCCTAGAACATTGCCTTGGGGGACATCACTGTTGACAGTACAGAATTTGATAGGATGCTCCCAATTTTGACCATTTGTTGTCTGTTTGACATGAACGCTTCTATCCAGTTATGCAGGTGTCCAGAGATACCGTAAGATTTTAGTTTTAGTAGTTTGTCATGTACCACTGAATCAAAGGCTTTACAGAAGTCTATGTTGATTGCGTCTATTGCTTTGCCCTGATAGAGCTGTGTAGTCCATATGTTGTTGCAGTGTAAAAGCTTCAGATTACATGATAGTTTTTTCCTGAAACCAAATTGTTTATTAGAGAGTAGGTTGTTTGTTTCTAAGTGGCAGATGATGGATTGGTTAATAATTGATTCCATGACTTTACAGGTGACGCAGCATAAAGAGATTGGTCTGTAATTTTCAACTAGGCTGGGGTCTCCCTTTTTGAAGATGGGGATGACCGTGGCTTGTGACCATAGTTTTGGCAAGGAGCTGGTCCTGAAAGATTTTTCAAAGATTGTGCTTAAGGGTTCAGCTATGGCAGTGGATAGCTTTTTTAAGAAGTAGGCACATATTCTGTTTGGTTCAATAGATAGAGATGGTTTTAGATTGCGTAGTGTTTTTTCAACATTGTCCTCTGTAAAATCAATATGTATTAGATCATTGTAGTTGTCTGTGGTTGCTCAACAGATTGTCACTAAGTGGTGGAGAGCCAACAGATCTTGCTTATGTATGAGTCATTCAAAGAACTCAGTTTCAGAGAATTTTCGTAAATTAGTAAATCATTTTCTTAGAGTAACATCACATTTACCCATGTCTCAGTGGAAACTCTTCATCTGTCTACACAGCCTAACCTTTATATGTTCTGCCTTCTTGGCTTTGCTTTTTATACCTTCAGAAAGGGGGAAATAGTGCTAGATAACTGAGTTTAGAAAATTTGGAAGCCAATCTTATGTTTTAAGACAATCATTTTTGACATTCTCCTTATCCATAACTCCCCAGCTTCTTGCAGCCTGGCAGCATCTGGTAGCTATGAGACACACATATGGATAAGCAACTTTAATTTCTCACTATATATATTGTAAAAATACTACATTAAATTGGAGAAAAAGCCATGTATTGGCTGTTATGCTACAATATTTCAGAGTGGAACATCATTCTAATTTAATAATAGATAAAGATTTATTAATGATAAAGGAGGGGGAAAGGAGAAAATAGTCTTAGTTGAATTCATTCAATGGGGTACAAATGCTTTTTTTCTGAATTGCATAAGTTTATGTTTGTTTTCATCAACAGACTTAAAATGGGTTTTCTTTAACAGAAGTGCAGATGGGGAATCTAGCAATGTTTCTCAAATTGAATTCCCATTGCTATCATGTCGCATTTTTCATTGATACCACCCACTGTTTTCTAAATGTACTCTCTCAACAACAATCTGCCTGAAATATAGTTTGAGACAGTTTCTTCATTAACCTCTCTCCATTTTTATTTCTAGCAATTTCCTTGGTTTTCTAATTGCATTTCTTTTCCTTCTTTTCTTCGCCTGTAAAGTGAAATGCCAATTTTGTAATTACTGATATGCCGAAGTATTTATTTCTATCCCTCCTTATCCTTATTGCTTCCAAACCCATAAGTGTCCACTTGCTAAACTCTTGAGGATTCATAAATAACTGCATAATTTTTAATTGTTTAACCAGAGTTCACGGGAAGCACACACATCATAACCATTAGCACAGAAAGGAGACACTTGAGTGCTCAGTTACTCATAGTTAAATTATTGTTAATAAATTTTGAGTACTTCTCGGAGCATGAATGAAGTGTGGGTTTCCACCCAATATGCACTTCATTTATACCCACAAAAAATTATGAGACTGTACTGAGATACACTGGAAGGAATAAGATAAATTGAGGGAAAACTACCTTACACATAGTGATTTTGTTTTATAGATTTTTTAAAAAATCATTAGATATGTTTCACATTCTCTCTACTATGCCCTTAAGTCCTAGTAGGAGATCTTTTCTCCCCTAGTGACTTGTAGAGTCTCACAATATCAGCTATGAAGAAATGGAGATTTGGCCTTGGAAAATGTTACTCAGTCATGAAAAAAGGAAAGTGTGAGGAAAAAATCATAATTAAACCTGCTTTGATTTGTTTTGCTGAAGATGAAGCAGTGAAAGAACTCTGCTGGGCTTGATTTTCATATGCTACTCCAATGAAGATCATTCTTAAAACCCTCCTGGGCCTGTTTTTTTTAACCTTGCCTATCTTGAAGAGCTAACATCATCCACATTATTATTGTGCTGATATAACAGTAGCAAGGTTTATACACTCTAAACTGTAGTTGGATGATTCTACAAAGTATTCTAGGTCATTAGTGAAGCATTGAAGGAAGGGAGTTATATGAGCCTAGAGTGACAAGATATCAAAAGAAGTCTAATAGCACTTTTTCTAACCCTTTTCTTATTAAAAGGTATAGGCTTTTGTGAAGAGAACTCACTTCACCAGATGCCCAGTAGGGCTTAATATAGGACTTAAATGACTTGACATAAGACATAAATCAGGGTGAAGAAGAGCTACTCTATCAACAATTGTCATATGGTGTGCTGCTAAATGTTTAAGAACTGCCTCTGCTGTGCTACACCTTTATCCATGCTTGAGAAAGTGAAGCCTTGTTGTCCAGGATGAGCTGTAAGTTATTTAAAATGTGTTCAAGTAGTTTGAGCTATGATTTGTGGATGAGAACCAATGATACCATAGATCCTCTCTCAGGGTTGATCTGGTTCTGTGGATTTGTCTGGATGGATAATTCAAACTGTTTAATTCCTGGTTTAATTCATTAGCGAGAAAATGGTCTTAGTATTACTTGATATATGTTGCCATAGCAGAACATCCTGCTTTTCTGATAGAATCTGTGCTAGAGAGAGGGCTCTCATCTGCTTCTTAACTGAAGAATAAACTAATTTAAAGAAGCCTTCCTTTTCACAAATATACCACAATTCTTGACGCTTCTTCACCTTCCTCTCTCCACTATTCTCAGTGTGGTTAATAAAAATGGGTCAATATTTTATTTTGTACCTTTCACATTCCTTTTTCTCCCTTTCTCATTTGGAACTACTCTAGTCATCCTACTAATAAAATTTTTAAGCATCCTCATATTTTTGATAATACAGGATTGCATAAATAAATGGATTGTGTAGGTGAAAATTGCTGTAGACGTAAATGTATCATATAGGGATTTTTGTGTAAATTAATTTCTAAATTCTTTGAATGAGACAGGAATGGAGATAAAGAACAGTGAAAAAAAGGAGAAGAACTGATTATGTAAAATAATAAAGTATCTGAGAGGAATGTACCACTGAGATGTAATAAGGTAGACGTAGACTATTATTATTAGCTAGTCACTTAGGAATTTTCCTTTGAAAGTATCAAATTTATATACTTTTAATTAAAGTATTACCTTATTATGTATAGCTATGTTCTCTCGGTGTGTATGAGTAGCTACTGTATGTTTACAGCAAAGAACATGGAGCTTATGCTTTAAATAAATTTTGTACCTCAAATCAGAATAAGTCATTTCAGAAACATACAGGAATCACTGAAAGGAAAGCTTTTATGAACCACTCTAGAGAACTCTGAATTGTTATGGATTCTCAGAATGGACTTTTGTACAAAAATTAATACTTTTCTCCTAATTTATGAAGCCAGGAAGAGAGAGGGAGGAAGAATAGGAATACCCTCTTTATCAAAAAAAAAAAAATCTTTCTTCATAACTCCCCTAGAGGAATCTAACCCTTGTGTTGTCCTAAGTTCCATTACTTTCTTCTGTTACTTCCAAGGCTTTTGTGGAATGGAAATCTGTGGGTTAGAATGCTAAAATGTAACACAAGAATGAGACAAGACCAGCAGTATGATGCAGAAAATAAAATTGGGAGTGCCAGGGCATACTGTAATGTAAAAAAGCAAAGTTGTTTTCCTATTGATAAAAGCTGTTTTCTGTAAATCTCTGTCTCTGTATCTTTATCAGATGTTATCCACTTATATAAAATGAAATTTAGAAGTATTGTCTTCCATGCTTCATTGCAAAATCATTTAGATTTTCCTATTATTTATGTGGCACAACATTAGGGAGAGAAAAGTAAGACTTTTGCTAATAGAAGCCTGATAAAGGTTGCTACAGGAATAAGGAGTTTTCCACGACCTCTGTATATTAACCATAGAGTCTCATTGAAGCAAGGTTTTTGTTATGCTCCAAAAATTTAACGTTAAAAGTTGCTCCTCACATGCTGTTGGCAGCTGCCTAAACCAAAAGTAAATCTTTTTCCCAAGGACAAATCTCATGAGCAAGTTTTACAAAGATAAAAGTAGGAGTGTTAAAATGAATTCCAACATGTTTATTATTTCTCCTTTAGAATAAAGGAGCTCATCTAAGACCTTCATGAATCTGCTTTGGGGTTATTGTTAGCAAAACTCCCAAATCTATTATCTGCAGTCATGACATCAGCTTTATAATGGAGCCTAAATTCTTGGAATCCTTGTTGGAGAACAGCTATTCTCCAACAATATGCATACTATTGTTGAGTATGAAAATGAGAATAGTATGTTGAGCATACTATTCAAACTTCATTGTACAGCGCCACATTTCACTTTACTCTTCAAATACTACTCTTAAATGAGACATGGTACAAAGTAGAGGACTTACCATTCAACAGAGCGGGGTTGTTCAATGCTAAAGCAGATGATGAGATGGAAGGCATTCAAATATTGAGAACCCACCACATATTGCATGGAACTTCCTATTATGAAGTCTTCAAGTGCCAAATTCAAGTGCAGAAAAACGGATGGATACTCATATTCCATACTGATTTTTTTTCTCAGTACAATACTGGACCAAACCAAGATTTTTTTTAAAAAAAAAGTCACATAAATTAAAGGTAAAGGTTTCTCCTATCCAGTCATGTCCAATTTTAGGGAGCAGTGCTCATCTAAATTTCTCAGCTGAGAAAGCCAGTATTGTCTGAACACTCTTCTGTGATCATGTGGCCAGCATGACTATACTCCAAGGCACATGGAACACTGTTACCTTCCTATTGAAGTGGTACCTATTTATCTACTCTCATCTGAATGCTTTCAAACTGCTAGGTTGGCAGGATCTGGGGAAGTATTGGAAGCTCACAGTGTCATGTGGTGCTCAGATTTTGAACAATAGCTATCAGCTTTTCAGCTGTCATGCTCAGTGTCTTTAGCTGCTGAACCATCACACCCTTTGACCACACAAATATTAAGACAAAACCCTGCCTTCTGTGCCAATATAGGTATCAAGAAGGGGGGGGGTACATAATGTCAAAATACATGTCACATTACAGTATTTCTCCTCCATATTCTGTGAATGAATATTGGTTTTCCAGAGTACAAATGTTGCAATCTTCAATTTTTCACATAAAAACCTTGTAGTTTCTGACAGCATTCTGGGTTCTCAGGTCCTACTAAACTATTCTTTTTCTTCACACAACTGTATTGCATTTCAAAAGAATATACAACACAAAAGAACAAAGAAAAAAGTCAGAAAAAGAAAAGGGAGGGAGGTCAAGGAAAAAATAGTGGAGTGCAGAGAAAGGAAAAAGTAGAAAAGAGAAAAGAGTAACCTGTGATTTCCTTTGGTACTAATACAGCATAAAATTCAGTGATCCTTTGAACTAGAGCAATCCAAAGCACACAGTACTTTTGTAGTCATGAACAATTCTAGTGATCAAATCCCAAGGTTAAAATTTCATTTCTTTCAAACAATTCCAAAAGTGAATTCTAAATAGAAACTAAGCTAGACAGTCTTCTTTTTAATCAAAGCAGTCAATTTCACCACCTCTGCCAACTCCATTAACGTTTTCATCCATTCTTACATTGGAACATTGTTGGAAGAAAAACTACTGCTTTCAATTGTTTGATTCAATTTGAGAATTCTCTGAATTAAAATAAAGATCTGATCCCAATATGTCTTAGCTTTCTTACATTATGATGCTAAGGTACTCAGCACCAGAGCAACCTGGGAGCTCCGAGGGAAAAGAAGGAATGGAGCTGGCAGAGGGGAGGGGGAGGAAGGGAGGGAGAGAGAGAGAGAGAGAGAGGAAGAGTGAGAGAGAAAAACCTGGGCCACCCAACAGCTCTCAGATGTTGAGACTGCTATTAGACACTTCAAACCTGTCAGAGATCTTCTGTTCTTAGATGAATTCTAATTCCAATTTAATGGGTTAAAATGAAATTTTCAATGTAAATAATATAATTTAACTCTTCTAGTCCCTGTTGCAAAATCAATTTATATAAAAGCTAATGGAAAAGGGAAGCAGCAGATGGAAGTAATTGCAAATTCTTTTCCCCCGAATCTTAGCTTAACGTTTTTCTTGGATTACAGACACAATTCTGTATTTTGGGATTCAGACTGAATTCAGAACAAACTCCAAGTGATTGCATGTTCTGTGTAGATAACATGCAGCTGCCAGGCTTGTTAAGCAAATCCTTCATATCAAGAACAGCCACTACAGAAATAACTGATGAATATTAGTCATGTTTCCATAAATATTATGTACACTGCTTCTCAGTGGAGCTTGTATTATTGTAACTCTTCAATTTATTTATGTTAATATGATGAATTTTGTGGTTGCTAAAAAGAAATAGATTCATGAACCATAATTTCCTGGAATCTGATGTAAACTACATTTTGCAACAATTCAATTTAAAATCCAGTTTTCAATGCTACATTTCACTTCAGGACATGCAACTCAGAAAGATGATGTCCAAGACAATTATTTTTCATTAGCAAGAGTTAACAACACTCTAAATGACAAGGCCTCTTTTTCACAAACTTCATCAGTACCCACATTCTTATATACTAAGCAAAATGAAAGCATTATAAAAATGCCACAATCAAGTTGATGCAATATTATCTTTAGATTTAATGAATGTAAACCAGCATTCAGAAAAGTGTCCTCTAATTTGGTACTAAAATATTGGAGCAGGTAGCTTTGCACAGGGGAAATAATAGCAATAGCACTTAGACTTATATACCAGTTTATAGTGTTTTACAGCACTCTCAAAGCAGTTTCCAGAGTCAGAATATTTCCCCCAACAATTTGGGTCCTCATTTATTCACCTCGGAAGGATGGAAAGCTGAGCCTGGTGGGATTCGATCTGCCAAATTGCAGTAGGAGTAGCTTGCAGTACTGCACTCTAACCACTGCGCCACTGAGGCTCTATTAATAATATATATAATGATATTTATATCTATTAAATATAAATAATATTTAGAGGATGAAGTTTTAAGAATAATGTTTGTAGAAGCAACTTTGGAGGCTGGTTATTATTATAACAAAAAAATAGTAATCTTCATTCAAGAAGTAAAATGATAGAAAAGCTAAGTTGTATCAATCTGTAGTTTAAAACTACACTGTGCACCCTCCAAATTGGATGTGTATGTAAAGAGAGTCCATACTACTGAAGAAGAACTGGGAGAAATAAAAATGTGGAGTGTGGCTCTTTATCAGTTTTATAGATGCAGAAAGCCAATGCACACAATGCTAAATTTTCCAACAGAAAAATAATATAATTTGCTGCTTAGAATTGACTATTCTAAACTCAACATGTCCAAATGACCCTAATGTTAAGTTTGGGTAATGAGAGGCTGAACCAGAGCATGAGTGCAACAAATACTTTATTGTGATAATAAAGGACTGAACGTGCTAGCCAAGCCTGGAACTGGCTCGCAGCGATCAGCAACTGGTTGGACCCCGCAGCCTGCTTTTATAGCTGGCTGCTGGGGAGAACCAACCAATGAGCGAGGGGGCAGCCGCCCCCGCAACGCGAACGGACCTGAGTGGGAACTCCTTAGAGTTCCAGGGACATAACACCCCTTTCCCCCAGATGCGAACACGCATAGTCTTTGAGGTAGGCAGGAGGTTTATGCTGGCGCCCAGAACGGCGCAACTCGGGTGGGTTGTCTGTCAGTTCAGAGTCTGTAGGGGAAGGCAGGATCGGTAGGGAGTCACGAACGTGTCCCTCGGTTCGGGTTGGTTCGGGACTTGTAGGGCTGGTCACTGGGGACGTGCTCCCGTCGACTGGTTCGGACTGGTCAGCCATCTGGACGTCGCTGTCTGTGTTCGGATTCCCTGGATCGGCTGCTGGTGTAATCAGGTCACCGGAATTGGTGCTGATGTGGGGTTGATGCTGTGGCCTTGCCCCGGTCTGTAATTCTGAGTCACTGCTGACGAGGGTGCTGTGACGCCTTCGCAGCTGGTCTAGGTGTCTTCTCCAGACTCGGCCATCCTCCAGTCTGACCCGATATGACCTGGGTCCGGTGATGGCCACGATCTCGCCGGGATCCACAGTGGGTCTCCAGCGAAGTTCCTCGCGAATACGGGTTCCTGTAAGACAAAATGCCTAACCCCGATGTGGAAGCGAGGGAGAGTCAGGGCAGTAATGTGGGTGAAGCCTGTCCAATACAGTCCGCAGGCGTCTGCCCATCAGGAGCTCAGCTGGGGACTTATTAGTGACTGTGCACGGAGTTGAGTGCTGGCTCATCAGGAAGCGGGAGAGTTTATGGTGCCAGTCATCCTTGCTGAACCTAGCTAGAGCTTCTTTAGTGGTCCTAACGGCTCTTTCAGCCAATCCGTTACTGGCAGGATGAAATGGGGCCGTGAAGATGTGGCGGATGCCCAGGTTGGCAGCGAAACGGCTGAACTCGGCTGATGCGAATTGGGGGCCATTGTCGGAAACAATGGAGTCTGGAAGCCCGTGTGTTACAAACAGGCGAGTTAATACCTTGGTAATCGCTAGTGTGGTGGTTGTGGATAGTTGTGCCACGTCAATCCACTTAGAGTAGGAGTCCACGACCACCAGGAACATTTTTCCGTGCAATGGGCCAGCTAGGTCGATGTGAATTCTGGACCACGGAGCGCTGGCGCTTTCCCACTTAGTGGGGTGGCAATTGGAGGGGCTGGACGGGATTCCTGGCAGGGATGGCAGGAGCTTACCCATCTGATGATGTCCTCGTCGAGGCCCGGCCACCATACGTAGCTGCATGCTAATGCCTTCATTCTGACGATGCCAGGATGCCCCTCGTGCAACGCCTCCAGAACTCGGGTACGCAGTGAGGTCGGGATGACCACTAGAGTGCCCCACAGCAAACAGCCCTGCAAACTGGATAATTCCTGCAGGCGGGTCTTGAAAGGTGTAAATTTGTTTTCAACATCACCGCCCGGCCACCCCCTCCTCACCCAGTCCAGTACCTGGGCGATCGTTGTGTCAGTCTTGGATTTGGCCGCAATGTCAAGGGCAGTGATGGGGAGGTCCAATTGGGTGACCTCAAAGATAGCATGGACCGGAGCAGGGTCTTCAGCTGGAGCCGGCAGGGGGCAGCTGCTGAGGGCGTCTGCGTGGGACAATGTTTTACCTGGGCGGTGTATGAGTCTATACGAGTATGCCGCTAGGAAAAGGGTCCATCTCGTCATTCTAGGAGAGAGGACTTGAGGGGTCTGTTTGTCCCCAGCTAGTAGACCCAGGAGAGGCTTATGATCCGTGACCAGCTTGAAAAAGTGGCCAAAGAGAAATTCATGAAATTTCTTCACTGCTGCGACAGCTGCTAGAGCTTCCTTATCGATCTGGCTATAATTGCGCTCTGTCGCAGAGAGCGTCCTGGAAAAAAAAGCGATGGGAGCCTCGGAGCCATTGGGGAGCCTGTGGCTTAACACTGCCCCAATTCCAAAAGGGGATGCGTCTGCTGCTAGCACTAATGGAAGGTTGGGGTCGAACTGAATAAGGACCGCCTCTGACGTGAGTAGTGATTTGACGGCGCGAAAAGCGGAGTCTTCTTTGTGACCCCAGTGCCAAGGCGATTTTTTATCCAACAGTCTGTGCAGGGGTTCTGCCACTGATGCTTTATGGGGCAGGAAGGACGCGTAAAAGTTCAATAGCCCCAAGAAGGCCTGCAGTTCAGTTTTGGAGGTTGGAGTGGGTGCCTCGTGAATTGCCTTAACCTTGGACTCCAGGGGTGAATGCCTGAGGCGTCAATTTTATAACCCAGAAAGTCCACCTGTCTAGTGGCAATGGCACATTTTTCTTTTTTTAATTTGAGGCCATGCTGTCTGAACCTCTCTAACACCGCTCGAACTCTCTGGAAGAGTTGGGGTCTGTCCCTGGCCGAGACTAAGATGTCGTCGAAGTAGGGTACTACACCAGGGAGGCCCTGCAAAATCCGCTCCATGAGGGATTGAAAGATGCCTGGGGCAACACTTACGCCAAATTGGAGACGCTTGCACCGGAAAGCACCCCTGTGGGTGACAATGGTCTGGAGTTCTGCTGTTTGGTTGTCAACAGGGAACTGTTGATACGCTTGAGACATGTCCAATTTGGCAAAAATGCTGCCAGGTTCAAAAGTGTGTAATAAATGCTGAATGACGGGCACTGGGTAAGCGCTAACTTGTAAAAACTTATTAATTGTGGTCTTGTAGTCCGAGCAAATTCTCAGGCTACCGTCTTTTTGAGGGGTGTGACAATGGGCGTCTCCCATTTGGCGAAATCTGTTGGCTCAATGACCCCTTGTTTTAATAATTTATCCAATTCCGCATCTAATTTAGGCCGAATAGCGAATGGGACTCTACGCGGTTTTAGCCTGATTGGGACTGCCTGGGGGTCGACTGAGAATGTGAGATAGGGGTACCGTTATAACACCCCAGCTCATCGCTGAATACATCTGAGTAATCAGCGAATAAGGAGTCAGTGTCAGAGGTTGAGACAGCATGGGCTCCTGTTAGCCCTAGGCCGAGATGGGGAAACCAATCAAGCCCCAAGAGTGTGGGGAGGTTGCCGTTAACTACCACTAGAGGTAGGTGACCTTTGAAAGCTTTAAAATTGACAAGGAACTTGCCTCTGCCGATTACAGGAATGCCCTTCCCCTGGTAGTCCTTCAGGCTAAACTGGCACTTCTGGAGCCGGCTTCTTGATAGACTGGGCTGTAGCCTCTTGAGGGTGCTCCACGAGATAATTGAGAGCGCTGACCCTGTGTCAACCTCCATGCGACAAGGTTTACCTTCTAACAAAACGGAGAGAGAGATTTTACTAATGGTATGGCAAGTGTGCTTGGCATGGTGGTGAGTGCGACAGTTCAATACTTGCCTCTGAGGCCCAGAATGTGAGAAGGAAGGGTGCCTTTGTGCCGAGTTTTGAGAGGCTTGACAGACTCTCGTGATGTGCCCCTTTTTGTGGCAGATGTTGCAGGTGGCTCCTTTGAATTTGCAGGTGGACCTCGGATGAGATCCACCACAGGATAGGCACAGGGTGATGTGCTTGGGTGGACTGATGCTTTCTTGCTTGGCTCCTACCTGCAGATGCCTGGCGTTGGTGAGGCGGTGGATGTCGGTTTCATCACTGGGGCCTTCCTCTATGACCACCTCCTCGGAGTGGACTGGAACTGTCGTTAGCTTGGAAGTTGGACCATGGATTTCGGTGGCTGAGTGTGCTGCCAGTTCTGCTGCCAGGGCCTCCTCGACGGCTTGTGCGAGGTTGAGGTCCTTCTTAGCGAGTAGGCGCCTTTGGAGGTGGAGATCCTTGACTCCGCAGACTAGCTGATCGAGGAGCATGTCCTCCAGGTAGGTTCCAAACCCACAATGGAGTGCTGCGGTCCTGAGGGCGGCCATGTACTGGTTGATGGTCTCTTTGTCTGATTGTTTCCTCATATGGAAGGTGAATCGCCTGGCAATCTGTGAAGGTCTGGGAGAATAGTGGTTAGTAAGGATTTCTAACAGTTCAGACCATGGAACGTTTTTTAACCCACGTGGAGCCACGAGTGCTGTGGCAGTGTCAAAGACGATGGCTCCACAGTAGATCAGGAAATATGATTTTTTCCAGTGCTCCCCTGCATCAGCCAGCCCAATTGCGTCGATGTAATGGTTAAAGCGGTTCTTGTATGACTCCCACTTCTCCTCATCCGGCTTGAACGCTGGGAAGACTGGATTGGAATTCATAGTGAGGCAATCGGTTGTACAATCTGTTGGGAAAAATCTCTCTGGGGCAGCAGCAGAAGGTTTCTAGTGCCTGTGGCAGGCAAGTGATTTCAGCTCTGGAGAGGCTTTTTCACAATCCTCTCTCTCTCTGGGCTAAACACGAGGTTAGGCTGCCGGCTGTTGGCAGCGTTTTGAAATTCGCGCCTGCGTGGGCGTCAGTGACTTGACTTACAGCACCGCGCTGTACTTTTAGGGCAGAAATTCAAATGACAGCCGTTTGAATTTCGCGCCTAAAGAAACGAGCGGCTGCGGCTCGCAGCGCTTCACTTTTCCTGTAGCTAGGCTAACAAGTGGCTACAGACGCTTCTCACTTTCGTTGCTTGCTGACCGCTTTCTCTGGCTGCCAATCAGCGTTCGCTCTCGTTGCTTGCTGACCACTTTCTCTGGCGGCGGATCAGCGTTCGCTCTCGTTGCTTGCTGACCGCTCTCTCTGGCTGTGGATCAGCGTTGCTCTTATCGCCTGCCGATCGTTCTCTCTGGCTACGGATCGGCGGCTAGTGATTCAGCGGTTGCATTGTGCTTCTGGTAGCCATCCCATCCTCGTCGCCAGTGTTAAGTTTGGGTAATGAGAGGCTGAACCAGAGCATGAGTGCAACAAATACTTTATTGTGATAATAAAGGACTGAACGTGCTAGCCAAGCCTGGAACTGGCTCGCAGCGATCAGCAACTGGTTGGACCCCGCAGCCTGCTTTTATAGCTGGCTGCTGGGGAGAACCAACCAATGAGCGAGGGGGCAGCCGCCCCCGCAACGCGAACGGACCTGAGTGGGAACTCCTTAGAGTTCCAGGGACATAACACCTAAGGTGGGAAAAATCCATAGGATCATGTCTGTTGTAATTGTCTAGATATGTACCAAAAATAAGAGATTGGGTATGGGTGTTGGGGTGTGTGTGTGAATGTATGGGCATTCATGAGAATGTGTAGCTCCAGTTAATGAAACAAAAAAGATTTTTCTAGGTTGAAAAAAGAGATAAGATACTGTTATTTTAAAAGGAAGTTCTTTAAAAAGATCTGCAATAAGGAAACTTTGAGCTTTCTTTGAATTGCAATCAGTCAATTATGGAAGCCCCCTACTGGCAAAGAAAAAAGAAAAGTGATTGCACAAACCTGAATATTTCAAGAGTGCAAGGTGGGTTTGAAATCCATCTCTCAAAATAGGTTGTGTAAACTTGATGTTTAAAACCCATCACTGATAAATTCATTGTATTGGAAATTGAGCACTCAGGAAACAGCTGAACTCCAAACCATGAAACGTGCAAGATTCTTCTTGTCACTTAAGACAGATGGGATTTTTGAGGACATAGGCATGCTGTGAATCACCGGCAGTGACCATAAGGGTCAAAACTATCAGCAGAAAAACTCTCAACTCTTCCTTGAAGCGAAATAGAAAGGGAATTTTAAATCATGCCAGGCTGTCTGTCATTTTGGCCTCCTGGCATTTCATGTACATGAGATCAAGCTGCTGTTCTTTACACTGAGCGCAATTGATTTTGAGTGCAGAAGTGGGCCTGAAAGCATACACAAATAGCTGTTAAGCCTTATGTTTCTCAGCTGGAGTCTAGTGTTACTTTCAAGAGTAAAGTGTTTCCCATAGAGAATGGGATGTTTGGCTCAGTATTACCAAAAAGTGGATAGTATTAATTTCTGCCTCTTTTAAGCAAAAATATCTGAGCCTTGATCTCAACGGATCTATGCCACTGCAGACTGCTTCTGTTTCCATATTGCTTTTGCTGAGGTCTGGCTGATAAAATGGTTTAAACCTCAGAAAATGCAGAATAAAAAAACTGCACTTCTGGCAGAGAATAACTAAGTACAAACATATCAGGCAGAGAGGACTGAATTTTACGTTCTCCCTGTTTGAAGTCTTATTTCCTCCAAAATCTAATACACTTTTCTTTGATGGTTTTTAAAGCAAGTCAACGATGGCAGAGACATGTGGTGCATTACTGTTGTAGTGATGCAATTGTGCATCACTGTTTTGTTTTAAGAAGCTTTGTTGTCTAGAGACAATTGATAATATATCAAAAATTCTAATTCCAATATTTTCTTCCCCAAACAGTTGGGAAGTATTGAGCCCACCATATGAAGTTTTATTTATTTATTTGCAAAGTTATTTTTATAAAAACTAAACATTTCTTTACATTCCTAATTTTATCTAATATGTACGCAACATTGCCTGTAATTTGAATTTTGTTTCTTAGTTTTGCCTGAAAACTGCACTACAAAATTCAGAGATGTGCACAACCAGAAGGATAATTATATAAGGATAATTATATAACTCTTTATAAGAGTTTGGAAATTCAGATGAGATCAGGTTGATTAAGCATGTGTAGCTCTATCCAAAGTCTCCAGCATTTCTAATTTCCCTTTCCTCATTATGCTATAAATCATCAGAGTACAGACAGTGGAAGAGGAGAAGGTATCAAAAGCCGCTAAATGTCTAAGACAGCAACTAGTCTTAGCAGTCCAGTAAGCATTTTCTCAATAAATTATCTACTATTCTTGAACTGTCTGTGCCCAACTATGATTCTATTGTATATAGATTTATCTGTACCACGTGACACATCAACTCCAAACTTCAATCTTATTTTAACCTAGCAGATTGTGTGCCAGGCTTCATCAGGTACATGGGGCTTCTGAATCTGAGTTGCAAAAATGTGAATAATCACTAGAAAATATTGAGAACAATAGCTTAAATATGATACATCTAATGTGGTATGGGAGGTAGCGTTTGATTTTACTTTTATTCAGCCAATAAGAATAGTACAATTTTTAAAAAAGCAGCTTTGTACACTGTGTGAAAACAACCCTACTATTAATTATATTCCTTATTTATTATTTTGTCAGCATCTCATTAATCTAGTCTCTGAAATAACCTATTTTCTGGGTTTCATCAATAAATAAGCCATGAACTAGTTAGCTAACTCACTCATGATAGATAGATGGGTAGATAGATAGATAGATACATAGATAGATAGATAGACAGACAGACATAGACATAAATATAACTGCCCATCTGACACTGATCCTAGGCAGCTCCTAACCCAATGGTGATATTCTACCGGTTTGGCCCAGTTTGGCTGAACTAGTAGCTCCAACGATCATCTGCGAGCGAACTGGTTCACTCCAAAGATCAGCTGCTGGGCACTCCCACCTGCCTCAGCTCTATACTGAACTTTATTTTCTGCTTTTCAACTTCAGCTGCTTTGTGTATCAGCTGTTTTACACACATTGCCATGTATCAGCTGTTTTACTTACACACAGGGCTTGCAGCAGAAGGTGAGTTGCAAATGCACATGCGCAAAGTGTGCGTTTGGTGCACATGCATGCACAAAGTGTGCACTCACACCAAACTGGTAGGAAAACTTTTTGAAACCCACCACTGTCCTAACCACTAATAAAAGCAGAAATATAAAAACAGGTCATATACCCTTCCCACCAGATACCAGATCACTCATACGGTGGACCCCGTAACTCAACCCACTCCTAGCCCAATGCTTTGGGAGTACAACCAGATCTTTAACAGCCTTCTGGAAGACTAAAAGGTAGGGGCTCCCTGAATCTTAATATGGGTGGCTATTGAAAAGTTCCAGGGTGGCCATAGAGAAGACCTCCAAAGTCCCAATGAATGACAATATTTCAAAGAAGAGACCTGGGACATGCCCATGTTATCTGGCCTAATGAGCACATATCTTTGAGGAGAAGTGATCCTACATGTAACTTGGCCTTATGCCATGTGGGGATTTAACCAGCACCTTGAATTATATCTGGAAAGCAACTTAATGAATGGGCTAGGTAAACTCAACACACTAAGCCACAAAACCCTGCCTCTCAAAAGCAAAAACTTAGTAGTATATTATACAAATATGTCTGCTAGGTCACTACTTAATTTGTTTAAGCGCATTATTGAATATAGCCAGTGAATGAACAAGCATGTATATCTTCTTTTAACCCTTCTGACTCACAGGACAAACATGTAAATGGCTCAAAGTCATTAAACAGTGGATACTGGCACAATGCCAATTAACATTTTAAGAGAATATATAAAACAGCTGTAGCAACCAGATCCTGAGTTGCCAAAATCTGGATGATCAGTAGATGAGACCAGATACTGAAAACTGATACTATCTTGTTTTGACTTGCTCAAAATGAAAAGAAACGTGAGAATGGAATTCAATCTACATGGAATGTGAGAGGATTATATTTCTAAAATTGAAATAGCAAGTGATGGAAATCAACCAGGCCCAATCACCACAAGGTACGATGTTGCCAAATACTTATTTTGTGAATGTTTTTGCCCCTTCCCCCAAAACACCTTTTTCAGGGATAGATGCATCAATGCTAAATTTAGTGAAAGCAGCTGGTTCTTATCCTAGGCAGCTAATCCTTGATTGCTCTCTGCTCTGCTGCTTTGCTCCCAGGTGCCAAGGTTCCTGTGAGAAGCTTCTCTGTCTTCCTGGGTTACAGCCACAGCCCCTAGGGCTATTAAGTGTTGAACAGCCTGCCTCCTAGAGTCTTGGGGCACTGCATCAAAGTAACTAACCAAAGTATGACTTGGCTGGTTACTTTGCCTAATTTCAGGGTTCTTGTGAATGTACTTTTAATTTCCTTGGAGGAATATTTTAATACAAGTAGTCCTTAACTTAAAACTATTTCTTTAACAACATTTCTTTTTTGAAGTTATGACTGCACGGAAAAAAAGTGATTATAACTAGTCCTCACACTGTGGAGTCCTTGGTGCTCTCTGACCTCAGTTATTTTTTTGCAGACATTTGAGTGGGGTTGGCTTGCTGTTTATATATAATAGCTTGCTCTGTCAGTGATAGTGAGGTGTGTTTTTCCCCCATGGTAATTCTTTGATTAGCAATAGTGATAGTACTTAGAATTTTGTACCATGCCATAGTGCTTTACAGCAGTCTCTAAATGGTTTACAATATCCTCATTTTGTTTCCAGCAATCTGGGTCCTCATTTTGCTGACCTCAGAAGGATGGAAGGCTGAATCAACCTTGAGTTTGTCAGGATTGAACTCCAAACTGTGGGCAAAGTTAGTCTGCAATATTGCATTCTAACTACTGAGCCATCAGGCTCCTTGATATTGATTAAGATATTGTTTTCAGTGTGATTGTTTGCTTCTGAATAGTTTCTTGATGAGGGTATTATTTTCTGATTGATTGATTGTTTTACTGGTGTTAATCCTGATTGCTGAAGAGGATGTGTTCTGGTCTTTTTGTTTCCTTCTTAATATTTTTATTGTTGTCAACCGTCTCTTGGTTAGGCAGCAAAAGAAACTCCTGGGACATTATTTTACCAAGAGTATAACTTTACTGATAGTTCCATATAGGCACAGATGAAATGAAGCTAGATCTGAGGTTTTCACACAAAAAACAGCATAGCTAATTTCACCTTTTCCCCATTTGGGCCACCCATTGTCCATTGTCTACCAATCCAAATGTTCTTTTCATTTTGGGAAAACAGTCTGCACCTTTGGAAGGTTCCCATCACACGACCTTGAAGTGTCAGGATTTTCTCAGGCTGCAAATGGCTCACATAAATTTCTCATCTCCGGCTTTAATTGGTTGGTACTATGATTATGCCATGTGGTTGCAATATTTGCTGGTTGTTTCTAAGATACTTCTATCATTACCCTTTTCATAGCTTGAGGTAGTTGTTCTGTAATGGATTGAGATGTCAGGCACTTTAGATAAAGTATGGTTTAGTCTATATACAGGTAGTCTGTTTCTTTTTCTAGTGTTCTGGATCTGTATTTGTACTCATCTGAATAACGTTCTTACATAGCTCCTCTGGTGAAAGGTTGAACTATTACTTTGTCAATAGAGCACTTGTTTAGTGTGTCATAGTGGGTCTTAAAGATAGGTCACTAAAAGCTCTGGATCTGTCAGATTCAAATCCTTTCCATCCCCCAAGAAAAGCTGAAAATGGTTTTAGCTTTGAAGCTGATGTACTTATTTTCTCCCCAGGATACTCAAGAAGTTGGGGTTTCTGTGCCATTGAATCTCTCTGCTATCAGAACATTTTTATTACTTGCTTACAACATGTTAATGCCAAAATACAATGTGCAGGTTTATAAACAGGACATCAAAAGAATTAATGGAATTCAGAGTTTTCCACAAAAAACTGTTTCTGCTTTAAAAGCAAGATGTAAATATGAGATGAGGAATCCTAGAGGTACAAGTTATAATTAAATATTACAGAAACCAATTTCCTCTTTATCTTCAGTCCTCTAGATAAGGCAAACAGCTTAGAAGGAAGCCTGCAGGTCTCAGAGTAAAACCACAGTTCAGGACCCAGTGAAATGAAAGAGATTGTCAAAAATGTCCACAAATACAGTACCGTATAGAAAGAATTCCTGTCTTCATCATCTAAAGTGAAGAAATGTATGTCCTAGCATGTCATCACAAGCATCATTTCTGTGTATAATTCTATTCCAATAATACAGTATATGCCAGGTATTTTCAAGGATATGGCTGCATGGATATAGATGGGTCTGTCAATAAGCAGAACATTTGTAGGATGGTATACTGTATACTAACCAGTTGTTGGAAATGGAATATAATATTTAAAATAAGTAACATCCACTTTTTGTGATTTGCAATTATTTTTACAGTGGAAACCATTTTTTGCTTTTGAAGATATAATCCCACAATTGGTTTTTTATTGGGAGGGGGGACGGATGGTACCTTCAAATCGTTGTTGATTCTTGGCAACTGTCTGGATTCCCTGCTGTTTTCTTGGCAAAGTTTGTCACAATGGTTTATCCTTGCCTACTTCCTAGAGTTGAGAGAGAAAGAGACTGGAGAATGAAGGTAAATATACACGTCCCAGGATAATGTTGCAGGTTCCAATCTGAGAAGACCAAAGATTTATTCTTCAAAGCTTTTGGGCTCATGCTGGAACCCATCCTTGGGGAATTTCTCTTTCTTCATAATATGAGCGCTGGGCTATTCTATGCATTGAATTTTTATGATTCCTGGTTGTGTGTAGCTTTAAGTTCTTAACTAGGGTGTTGATGGCTAGCTATCAAGTTGTTAGTTGTTGTTTCCAGAAAGCGGAGGTCACTCAGTTGGCTTTGTGCTTAAGGCAGGGCTAGAACCCACAATTTCCTGGTTTCTAGCCTAGTTCCTTAAACACTACATCAAACTGGCAGCACAACACTTAGAAATATGTATTGGTGCAATATAGCAAATCCATTATTTTGATTACTACAGTTCCATATGTGCTATTTTAGTAACATATTTATTTTTGTAAATCCCATCTCACATCTGGAACTAAATACATTGCAGTGGATTAACTTTCACAGTGAGAAAGAGCAGGTGGCTCTAGGTTAATTTCCTTCTTATTCCAGACCTCCAGAGACATTTTGGGGGATTTGGGGCAGTGATACCACAGCTGTAGGTGGGAAAACCACCATCTGTAGGAACAGTGGGTTAAGATGTTGCCAACATACACATGGCCACTAGATGGAAACAAAGAAGCAAAAACATAAACACTTGTCCTTTGCTGCCATCTAGTGGCTGCAGGCCAGATCTAACACTATTTAACTTGTTATGTAAAACAAAACAATGTACCTAATATAATAAACCAGTTGTTAGGTTTATTTGCTTTATGATATGACTCTGCTTTATGGTGGTCACTGGTTGCAATAACAATCTTTTTCAAACTACAATTGAGTAATTAAATAACCTCTTTGAATTTATGGTTAATATTTATTGCACAGGAAAAGTAATGTACTCTTCCTTCCTGTAGCACTTGCAATTAGCTCCTCTTCATTCAGGAATGAATAACATTATCCTTATGAACTGGGGGTGTGCATAATATTTTAAAGTCAAATTGTTTCAAGCTCAATGTTTGAGCATGAAACTACACAGTTATCATGAGACTGAGATAAAATAAACTCAAATGCTTTGAACATTCCTATTATGAACACCCCATCTGTTTCTAAGAATTTATCTATTTCAGACTGGCATAGATGGCAAAGTTCTTGAAAATATCACATTCTGTTTTGGGAAAAAAAGTAGGAATAGCACATATACATAAAAATATAGACACAGACTTCATGGGGAATGTAGTATGAAAAGCCCTTTTTTATATTTCATAAAATTTGGCAATTTCTCCCTTAAATGGTTTATAAATTGAATCCCATGTTGCTGAAAAACAAGGGTTTTGTCCTACTAGTTAGGAGAATTGACTTCCTTTTTCCAAATCTGGCTCCAGATGTGGGTACTGAATTGGATCAAACTATCTTTGGAGTTTTCCAGTAAAGCCATTTTGGGAGGTGGGGAAGCTACAAATTGATGCCAAAATTAGATGACGTGATCTCTGTTCACCCCTTATATCAATGTTTAGCTTTGCTGTTCGGAAATGTTTAAAAAATGTGATTCCTGCTCGTAGCTCTATGAAAACACATATCCACACCTCTCTGATTAATCTCATTGAACATAATGTAGTTTTGCATCAGATTTCACACCTTTCTGAAACCATCTTTTCGTATGTCAAAACTTTCCCCATTAAAATCTACATGATAATGAAGAAAGCTCATTTGAGCAGCTTTTTATCTTATCTACTGACAGCATGGCACAAGCAAGATTATGAATGCAATTAGCACACTTTAATTACTGGCTGGGTAGGTAATGCATTGATAACTGTCCTGCTTGCTGTTTTATGGAAGATCTGCCTCATTGTTCATTTGTTTATAATTATTATGCTTCAACAATGAATGAATGTCCCTCTTGAAAATAGTTTTTTATTTGATTCTAGGCAGCAAAATATAGTAGAGCTTCCAATCCTGTCAGCACGCCAGGTATGATCAGAAAGCTTTATTAGGAAGCTTTCTGCTAAAGGGTTACTTTAAAAAAAAAGAAGTACTCAATTTTCCTAGGTATTTGACTTTTTATATTGTGTTGTTTTGACAGTGTTTCATTATTCATTCAATATGGCACTTAGAAACCTCCTTCCCAATATTTAATAAATCCATCTATTTCTGATTACTTCTGTGTTTCTGTTTAAAACCAGCTGGATTAAACCTTCAAACAAAGTATTTAGTGAATGAATATGAAGTTTGAATGTTCAAACAACCACCGAGTGCCTTGATTCCACTAACTAAAGGGGGAGCTCAAATATAAATACTTAAGAGATGCAAGAGACTGATACTCTGATAAGAATTGGGGAAGAAATGAGAGGGTGTGTGGGAGTGCAGGAGAGCATGATGAAGCTCTGAGAGATTGAGTAAGAGGTGCAGGGTGTGGCAGGTGTGTGAGGATGCATTACAGGTGGTGTATGCATGAAAAGCAGCAGTGTGGATCATGGAGGGTGCATGAGGATATGCAAATGGATGACATGCAAGGACAGACAGGCTGGGGAAGGATGAACAGCTGGGGCAGACTTACCCTAGTGACTTGTGACCTTTCCTGCTGGCTTCTCCATTGATTTTCTGGGAAAGACAGTAGGGAAGTTTGCAAACGGTGATCATGTGATTGCATGGCACTGCAACCATTTATGTGAACCAATTGCCAAGCACCAGATTGTGATCACATGACCATGTGGGTGCTAGGAGAGCTGGCCTGTAACCACCATAAGTTCAGCACTGTGATAACTTTGAACAGTTGCTAAACAAATGGTGATTGGTTGAAGAATATTTGCATAAATATTTGTATAGGCAACAGAATATCAGAACAGCTTTGTATTTATTTGTGTATTGCTCATATGTAACAGCCTGCTGATGACAGAACTTGCAAGTAAAGGGGACAATCAAATTCAGTTTATTAGCAATCAAGGATAGGCAAATTTGTATCTATCAGTAGATTTAGATTATATTTTTCATGTATCTTTCTCAAACTTGCTAGAGATGATGGAAACTAAAGTTCAAAACTTCTGTAGGACACCAGATTGTTGTTATTTGGCAGCACTGATAGTAGACATTGTAGCTGTTCTCATCCCTCTATTGCTCTATTCAGCAGGAATTACACAAAACCTAGCCATGATTCTATTTAATAGAATTAAATATTTTTTTGAAGATGCTCTTATATCTTCTTGAAATCTAGAATATATATTTTGCCATTAAAGTAGTAAAATTCAATTGTACAAATAGATTAAAAGAGTTTATGAAAACATATATGAAAATGTTATAAGATGGTGTAAAAAGAATAAGCTATCATATAAACAAAACAATAACAAAATAAAAGCAAAGAAAAAGCTTAAAATAGCATCACCACATCATTAAAACACCTAGGAAAATACAAATGTCTGCCTAGTGCCAAAAAGATAAATAAATGTTACCATAGAACATAGAATAATAGAGTTGGAAGGGACCTTGGAGGTCTGCTAATCAAACCCGCTGGTCAAGCAAGAGACCTTATATCAGGGATGTCAAACTCAAGGTGCTTAGATCTGGCCCGCAGGGCTGGCCAGGAAACAGCAAAGGACCGACCTGCGGTGCCTCTGCCAGCAAAAGCAGAATGCCGTTTTCACTGGCAGAGGGCTATCAAAACAAATTAAAAACAAAACAAAAGGAGAAATGTTTCCCCTTTTGCATTTGAGCATGCAAGAAGGGACAGGAAGGGAGAAAGGGAAAGAGGAAAGACAAAGAAAAAGATGGGAGGATGGGAAGAGAGTAAGGAAGGAAAAATAAGGAAAGAGGGGAAGGAAGAAGAAAGGATAATGAAGAGGGAAGGAAAAAGAAGAAAAGGAAGAAAGGAAGGATTATAACAAGAGTGAGTAAAGATCTCAGGGAAGTTCTGCCTTAGCATTTGGCCACCACAGGTGCCTCTGACAAGAGTCCTGTGTCACACACCCACCATGGCCATGACCCCTCCCCATGCTCACCCCCCACGCCCCTGGCCCTCTGAAGTCAAACACAACCCTGATGTGGCCCTCAATGAAATCAAGTTTGATACCCCTGTCAAGTTTGACATTCCAATCCATTTCAGACAAATGGCTGTCCAGTCTCTTTTTGAAAGTCTCCAGTGTTGGAGCATTCACAACTTCCAGAGGCAAGCTATTCCATTGGTTGTATGCTGTCTCTGTTAAGAAATTTTTCCTTAGTTCTAGTTTACTTCTCTCCTTGGTTAGTTTCCAACCATTGTTTCTTATCTTGCTTTTCGGTGCTTTCGAAAATAGTTTGAACCTCTCACCTTCATATGAGCCCCTCAATATTGGTGCTACCATGTCACCCCTAGTCCTTCTTTTCATTAGACTAGATATACTGAATTCCTGTAACAGTTCTTCATCATTTAGCCTCCAGTCCCCTAATCATTTTTGTCACCATGGGGGTGGTGTTCAAATCAGGGTTATAATTGAAGAGCTTTGTCCCAAATAGTGAGGAAAATGTGAGAAAGAGAGTAATACTGCCTTCATCACTCTTAGTATAAGCTGATTTGGAGAATAGCTTTGGATGGCTTTCAAGATTCTGTTACCTTAGCATTATTCATTCATTTCAGAAGTCAAAGTGACATTTAACTCCTGAGTTTGCCAGTCTTAAAAGGATTTGAAAACATGGAAAGAGTCATTACTTCAAAACAGTGGTCCCATGCTGTGAAGGGCTGAAGTTTTAAATGGACAGTAATTGGGAACTGTTGAAGAGCCAAAAGAGCTGGTTATGTTTATGCCAGTCAGTTGTAGAGTCAGGATTCTTACTGCAATGTTTCAATTGGTGTTTTGGAGCATACTCAGGGTCATATAAAATATATAGCAGCAATTTAAAAATTATCATACAGAGCTTATTTCTGTCTAAGTCGCGCTGCAGCTGGCATGTCAGCCCTAACTGATGAAAGCTGTTTTTGTCACTGATGCTGTGTATGCTATAATTTCAGAAATTGATCCAGAAGCACCTCTAAGCTACAGACGTAATCCTTTAAAGTCTATCTTTTCTGCACTGAGCTTTAGTTTGCTAGACTTCCTAACCAGGTACTGATTTATTAATTATGCATCCTCATCTTCTCACCAAATGAGACAACCCATGAGTGCCAAGGGTGAACAAGCATGTGGTGATGTTATATCAGGCCTTAACATTGAAAATCATTTAGAGAAGTGATTAAACAATCACGGACACTTCTACTGCTGGAACTATAGAATAAAATTATAGATAAGTGTGATCAATTTTCTAGACATGAAGTGATGCAACAATCTACTTGGGGTTCTATATAACCTCTAGTTGGATCCAATCCAAAAAAGAACCAAGCTTTTTGGAGAAGCTTAGCTAAAGCTACTCAGAGGCTTGCTTTTTCAACTCCTCATCACCATAAAATAGTGATAATGAGTTTCTACTAGTGATTAGATTTGAGTGAGTTTATTCTCCTGCATTCTAATAATCCTCTACCTTACTTCATTGTCTTCAGGCAAGAGTCTCTGTCATGGGAGAAGAAATTCAGAAATTATTGCATCAACCGTCTTGGTCAACTCTGTATTCCACATGCAGCTAAATTTTCTAGAACCCATTGGAATCATTCAGCCTCTGGAAGCAGGTCATCCTAGTGTATCTCTTTTCCTAATTATTCCTACAGAGAAGAATAATTGCTGGAAAACTAATCTCAGCAGGACATGGTTTGATTGTAACAAGTGAAGAAATATCAAATACCTCACTTTCAGCCTATTATCTCCCTGCCTAATAAAGGAAAACTAAATCACAGTGGGTCCTGCCACATTAAAAAATTCTCATCTTGCATTCTGTCCTCTATAATATTCTTTATAGCAATATGACATGTGTCCTCCATAAAAACACAGTGGGCATATAGAAATACAGGGGTTTGAGAATGTATGGATTTTTCAGTCTATTTGTTTCAAACACATTTGCTCAAAACACTGTTTCATTGGGAACACTAGAGAATTCAGAGTCTGATCTAGACATTACAAAGCATCATGTAATTTGTTGAAGATCCCCAAACTTCCCTTAAAGCTTTGACATTGCAAACATTTTATATTAAATTAAAAACAAAAGGCAGGTACAAATATAAACTAATTATCTATCCATCAAGAGTTAGACTGATACCAGTGAACATCAGGACTCTGCATTGACCAGTAACCATAACTATTAATATGTACACTCAGAGATTTGAAAATACACTGGAAGAGATTCATTCTTGGTATGAACCAGCAGAATTCTTAGAAACTGAGGGGCAAGAACTAAAAAAAGAATCAGAGGGTGAGATGGGGTATTTCAGTGATTTTAAATGTCAGCAGAGAATTCAACAGGGGAAATTTTACCTAAGTTAATTTTCTTCTTCAGTCACTGTGGCTGACTTCACGGTGTCCTTCCCAACCCAAATAAGGCCCGGAAAGAATGTGCTAAGAGTATTCTAAGAATACATTTCAGTTTGGTTGGATAAGATTACCGTCAAGTCTGTATTTCATGTTTTCTGCCATAGACCTCAAAGAACTGTAATCATATTAAAAGAAGCGGCTAGGGCTTTGACAGCTCCTTCCAGTTCCTTTGTGCTGCCTTTGCTTTTACCGGCTTGGCTTTCTAGTTTGGAGCTGGGTGCTTAAAACTGAATAAAATAGATCAAGTCCCTGAGTGGTGCCTAGGATGCCAAATAAGCTGAGCTACAGATCTGCTGAGAGCCATGGCTATTTTTATTAGAAGCTGATACTTTAGTGTAGCTGGGAACACTGCCTTGGAAGAGGGTTAGTTTCTAGCGAAGGTGGGGAAGGCAAAGCAGGGCTCTGTAGAGAAACTTGCTCAAAAGAAGAACCCAAAGAAATTTAAAAGTGCAGAGGACATCCCACCTTTTAATACACCAACTCCTGCAAGAGTCAACATTGGCCCTGTCAGATCCTCTGAGCTGCTAATACAACTTGATCTTTTTTCACAGTGCATTTCTTACCATCAGCATTATGACTGAGATTGCAGCAGAAGGTACTGTAACAATCTTGATGTTCTAATTGTCTGAAAAAAGATTTTTACTCAGTATTTTTAATAGACTCAGCCACTCAGCATGATCTATATATTTTTTTTAGGAAATCATGGCTTTGCTGAAGGGCATGCTTGAAGGGAAGAAGCTGCTCCTCTTTAGCAGCTGGAATTTGTACTAGTTAATAAAACCTGATCATCATTCACCTCTAAAAATAGCCTTGGTCATATAAAGCTTGGGAAGGCAGGCTTAGACAGAGAGGCTGCAGAAATAAAAAGGACAAAGAAATAATAATAAAGATAGGATGGTAAATTTTAAAGCTCATCCTGGTCACTATATTGTTGTTTGGCATTTATGCACTTTTTTGAATCCATTTTACATTTGCTGGCAAATCTTTCAGGCACTTTTTAAAGATATTATCTTGATTTTATTATTTTTATAAGTAACTAAAGGCAGTGAACATACTTAATACTTCTTGCTCTTCTTGTTTCCACAACAACAATGAGTTGGGCTAAGGGAGAGTAACTAGTCACCCTGCCAGCTTTCATGCCTAAGGCAGGACAATTCATACTTAATTTTATTTATTTTTTATCTGTGTGACAAATTTACAAACCTCCAATCTCCCTCACAGAGGGACTCTGAGCTGTTTACAAGTAAACTATGAAAACATAAAAACTGTATATAAAATATAGATAAAAAGCAAAGATACGTAAAATTCAGAATCAAAAGGTGGAAAAATTGGCCTTTAGGTACTATTCATCCCCAGTTGTATGCTTCTCTGTGACCCCAAAGCAAGATGGAGAACCAGGTGTTTAGATATTTCCAAAAGGCCAGGAAAGGAGGGGGGGGGGTTTCACTTCTGGTGTTTAATGTTCCAAAAAGTGGAGGTAATGGCAGAGAAGGCTACCTTCCTAGGCACCACCGGTTGGAATTTTTTAACTGACAGGATCTGCAACATACCATCCCTGCCTGACTGGATGGGACAAGCTGACGTAATGGGGTGAAGATGGTTCTGCAGATAATCTGGCCCCATGCCATGTAGGGCTAATTTTAATGGCCTGTTTCATACATTTTACATTCTGCTGATTTTTGCAGTATTCCACTTCACAAATTATATGAGCTCAAAACTGGCTTTCTACCAAAGGAATGCCCAACAGGAATACTGGTAGAAATCATCTGATTTCAAATGCTGTTTTCCAAGTTGTCACTTTATATTTTAGGTTGATGTATAGCTATATTTAGAAACACTATACGTATTAAATGTGTTTGGTTTAATGTGAGCTGCTATTTACTAAACAAATATTTCTATAGTGCATTTGTTTTCAGATCATGCCTTGTAAATGTGCAAATATTTCTTTTCCCAAAAAGAAGAAGTCAGGATTCTGAACTCCCCCACTGTATTTAATTAAGGAAATGAAGTATGGGTTGTTACAGAGGAAGTAAAATGCAGGATTTGAACCTTGAGGAACAAATCACTTAAAGGCATGATGCAAATGTAAAGGCTACACAATATGCCTTATCAAATTAAATCTTTGAAATACATTCAGTGCTTTGTAAGACTAGATGCTACTAATCCTGAAAGTCTTCAGTAATTGTATAGTTTTGGAAGCTGTATATGAGGATTGCCTGAATGAAGGCTAGAGAGAATAAAATTTGAACCTATAAATAAAGAAATGGTTATCTGGAAAATATCAATAGTTCATGAATAATTTTAATATTTCCAGACTATTAATGTATACAAACATTTTATTCAGTACAATGATGAAGGGTTTTTTAAATGTAGGCTTTTAAATATGCTGTTCATTTTTACAATGGAATCTCACAGCAATTTTTTCCATTATGAATCTTTGCATTCTTCTTTCCCAAGCTTATAACCATCCTTTCTGTAACAAAAGCTCTCATTCAACAGACCAACACTGTGTCCCAAATCATTGCAGTTGTTAATGAAATATGAAAGCAAAATAAGTTTAATATGATAGAATTTGCATTGGATATTATTGGAGACTGAATCTGTTGCTTTCTATTTCTGGAATGCTTAATATTCATGTTGAGTGGTATGTTTGTGAAGAACAGGCACCAAGCCAATATAGCTGTCTTACTTTTGATCAGAGTTTGGGTAGATGTAATGAAGTATTTGAAGAAGAACATGTTGAAGCTGGACAAGACCAGGTTCATACAAAAGACCAAAATTATTTAAAAGGTAACAATCTACTTGCTGGCTCAAAAGGTTGAAACCAGTGACCAACACAAAACAAAACTTTAACAGGTTAAGGGGTAATATTAAATGGATGCTAAATTTTGGGCCAATATTGGCAGTGGGAAAAAATGTGGACTAAAATATTTAATTTAATTTACTCAACAATTTAAGAGGCTATCTTTATAAAATTAAATATTGATGCCATTTGACACATATGAAACAAAAAAAAAGTATAGAAACGTTTTAAGTAAAGTTTGGCAATATGGAAAAGTGGATGGAACCTATTATCATATGTAATGGAATTGTGAAGTGACCAATCCACAGGACATTGGTGAAAATAATGGGAATTTCTTTTTAGATTAAACCAAACCTTTACTTATTAGAGTCAATGGAAGAAGATCTGAGTAAAAAGCATGTGTGTTATTGTTGTACATTGTTACAGCAGCAAGATTATTATATCCCTAGAAATGGAAAAATAAAGAAGCTTCAAACAATGAAGATTATCAGTATTTAAATAGTGAAGACTATTTAAAGTTACAGACTTGTCAGAGATGGACAAAACTTACTTGTCTAATGAGAGAGAATCTACAGAGGGTTTTATTAAAAACTGGGGTTATATTACAAAAGTAGAGAAAAATAGTTTGATGATATTTTATATATTAAACAAGGGGAGATTATGGGAAATGTAAATAGTGATTAAAACAATATAAGAAATGGTTAATGGATGCCTGAGGAAAGTGAAGGGTTGATGTAGACTATGGATTTTTTTATTTACGTTAGATGGTTAATTTTGTTTTTGTATATATGTTTTATGTCCATTTTATGTGTAGAGTTTTAATAAAATTTATATAGAAAATTATTAAGATTTAAGAATAACTGAATAGTAGATGTAACTAAGAATTCTTTTTCCTGAGAAGAGTTCTGGTGAGCTTTTCTACTACATAATTTATCTGATGTAAACATCTGCATTATTATTGTGCAGATGAGTCTTGCAATTATTAAATGTAAAGCTCAGTTGGAATGTTCTAGTAGAGGGGTAAAATATAAAAGATAGGAAATTTAAAAAAGAGAGAAAAGTTTCATTTGGATTTTAGCATCCCAGAAGATCATGGTAGCTTATAGCAATAGCAATAGCACTTAGACTTATATACCGCTTCACAGTTCTTTGCAGCCTTCTCTAAGCAGTTTACAGAGTAAGCATATT
Source organism: Pseudonaja textilis (assembly GCF_049901715.1). NCBI lineage: Eukaryota > Metazoa > Chordata > Lepidosauria > Squamata > Elapidae > Pseudonaja > Pseudonaja textilis. The sequence continues at coordinate 93,638,524 of NC_141990.1, forward strand.
GTCCCCAACAATCTGGGTCCTCATTTACCCACTTTGGAAGGATAGAAGGATGAGTCAACCTTTGCCACCTTATATAATTTTCAAAGGAAAGAGAGATCTTTGACAGATAGTTGGACCAATTGTACAGGTTCTTTTTTAAAATTTTGTATAATATACAAAATATTTGTATAGTTATATATTTTGATAATATATAATTTTATTAAAATTTTAAAAATAAAGATTGAAAGTGAAAAAGAAATCAAAGTAAAAGCTAAACATGCAAGAAAGAGAAAATAAAAAATATATAAAGAGATTTCAAACCTTCTTTACAACAGTTATAAGCATAATTATCCAATCAAACCATTACCTAAAAGCATTGCATGACAATTATTTTAAAAACATTAAAAACTATAAAAGTAAACTAATAAAACAGTAAAAGAAAATAATAGATGTAGGGAACTTAATAATAGTGGTGTCACTTATTATTTCACACATCCCTTTCGACAGGTAAATCCATTTAACTTGCTTTATACCAAGACCAATCTTTCTTAAATACTAGTATTAATTTATTAGTAATTGATGCTAGTATGTGGTAACAGTTTCCTTTTTCTTATAAATAACAATAAACGAATGAAGGCAAATATACTTGTTGCAGGATCCAATCTCAGTTGATCACCGGGAACAGAGGTTCAGTCTTCTGAGCTTTTGGGCTCATGTTGGAGCCCATCCACATTCTGATGAGAGAAAAGTTCCCTGAGGATGGGCTGTAGTTTGAGTCCAAAAACTTGGAAGAATAAACCAGTGACTGACCCAGATTGGATCCTGCAATAACAGTAGATTTAAAAAAAAAAACATAACTGTACTGAGCAATAAATGGAATTATTTAGTCTACTTTTTCTTATGCTGAAAACAGCTTTATGTGAAAAGTAGCTCTATACCCATGCTTTGCCAGTACAAAATTATGTGATCGGGCTTAGTTTTGGGGGAGGAAAATAAGGGGGTAAAATTCTGCCTTTGCCTACCAGCTACCATCGGTATTCATCTGGCTAGCGTCCTGTCAGTGTGTGAGAGAGTTGAGGGCTGCTTGGAAACTGAAGTGGTATTTGCTATGTGAGCAAGAAGGAGACAGCAAGGAGCCTGGGCATGGCTAAGCTCAACTGTTCTGTATTAAAGCCGGTTGCTGCTGTGAAACTGAAACTAAAACTCCTCTCCTCTGCTTGTGTTTTGCATTTGGAACAGATTTCTTTTCAGGTGGACAGTGGGAATAGAACGCCTTAGCATCAGAGCATGTTAATAATAATATACGAAATACTAATGCTCTGATAGTCATTTTGAAAAATCCTTTCTTCGTGAGTACCTAGAAACCAAGAGGAACATATGTGCCAAATTTCAGTAGGCTTTACAGTTCTGGAGATTTTGTGATGATGCATGAGTGGTATTTCACTTTTATATATATAGATAACCAAGTAAACAGATGAATATTTTTTTACCAAGGTTTAAAAAGTACATTTAATTAGCATACATTTATTTAAGATAACTTCCGTAATTATTCATAGCAGTGATTCTTTGAGGTTGCTTTCTATATAAACTCTTATTAAGAATATGTTTCTCTTCAAATTATATTTGGCATATTTGTATTTGTCAGCTTGCGGGTGCATAGTATATTTTCATAGTGAAAGGTGATGAAGTCTTCAATATATAAAATCATAAACAAATGGAGTGATAGAGAGATTTCCATTTCTGTTCTTAACTATTCAGTTAAAGGGAGCTTTTCCAGCATTTGTTTGAATATGAGCAGAACATTCCTAACATTTTGTTTTCTTGATATCCTTGATTCTGTGGAGATTCTGTCAAAAGTAACCTTCTGTGCCTCATTTTTCTGCTCAACTCGGGAAGTCAGAGATTGAGGCCATGGTGTTAGCATTTGCAGGATCATTTTTCAGGAGAGGCAAACCTCCAGGGATGCTTTAAGAGCCAATACAATACAATATAATGGTAAAGCATGGAAAAGTTAAGGAACTCAAACAAAGGGTATTAAAAGTAAAGGCATGCTTTTAAATATGTTTCAAAACAATCAAGGCCTTTTTTGATATCTCCCATGGTAGATTAATAAGACAAGAACCATTACATTTAAAGTGAAATAAGAGCTGTGGTGTCATAGTGATTAGAATGCACTATTGCAGTCTAACTCTGCTGAATACCAGGAGTTTGATCCTGACTGGCTCAAGGTTGACTCAGCCTTCCATCCTTTCGAGGTTGGTAAAATGAGGACTAAGATTGTTGGGAGTACTATGCTGATGCTGTAAACCGCTTAGAGGGGGTTATGAAGCACTAGAGAAGCACTATGAAGTGGTATATAAGTCTAAAGTGCCATTGCTAAATTTGTAATGATTTTCTTCAACCCCAGCTTTTTCCAGGTCAGCTTGTTAACCACCTTGAAATTTGTTATCAGAAAACCGAATAAACAATAAACAATTCATTGTTATTTTTATCTACTATGTATAATTTGTTTTTTTTTTACTTTATTAAATTATTGAATCAAACTATCCTGTATTCCAAAACCACCCTAAATAATAACCTATGAAATCCTGATTGTAATTATGGATTCCTTCATATTTTTCTGGGTTTTTCCCCCAAAAAATACATGTATGGTTTCAATGAATACATTTTGGTTATGCAGATTGAAGTTAACCAAGTGTGGTAAGAACGAACAATATTCTGTTTTTTTATATATAATTATCTGTCAAAAACTTAATTTTAACTAATAGTTTCTGAGGTAAATCTGTATAATTTATTCTGATTTGTTAGTTTTAACTTTTCTTCAGAGGCAACTGGTTGGCTTCTATAAGAAACAAACTGTTAAAATATAACATGACATGAGAAGAGCTATTCTTACTATCTTGTGAATATCCTAAGCAAATTTGTCTGGACAATAACCACAGTACCTTCTGGCTTACTGGGAGACTACACTCAAGCTAATCAGATGCAGGTTCCCCTATTATCAAGTATTACAATAAAATGTGCCTTCTAAAATATTCTTGTAGATTGAAAATGTAAAATTTGTTCTGTTGGGACCCATTCTTTGCTCCATTAAACCTATTCAATAGTTAGCCTACAGAAACAATATCAAAAAGAATAGGTCAGTTATTGCTCATCCTTCTGGGTTTTACCATCTCTGCAGAAATGATTATAGAAAGGTATTTGTGAAACTTCAGGTGACACAGTATACCCAATGAGAAAAAAAAGTCAAGTCAGTTCTTTGTTCTCCCAAGTATCTGCAATCTGAACTTTTGCACCTTTATCTTTTTGCATTAATTTAAAATAAAAATGTTTGTGTGGGACTACATAATGCATTCACAATATGCAAAAGAATTTTGACAGGATCAACAATGCTGTCTTATTTTTTAAAAAATCTAACCCTTTTCATATTTGAATAATGCTGAAATGCATAAAAGCAATTTAAAAAAACACCAATAATAGAAATAAAGAAGGGGGGAAAAGCATATGGTTTATAGGAACTACAGTGTATTATTTGTCATATACATTCACAGTAAGCTCAGGATGCTTTTCAGAATTGTAATCTAAAAGTACCATGAAATTACTTCTAAATTTTTAAAAAAACTTCACTATCGCTTTATTTTTCTACTTGAAAAAGTTTACAAGTAGGTATATGTGTGATCTGAATAGATATGTTACTTTGAACTTAAGAGGTTTCCTTTTTCTCTCATAGTACTCTCAAGGTATTCTTGTGAGCACTTTCTGGAAATATTATTTGAGTCTTTTATATATTATATATTATATTTTATATACTGGAAAGACCATTGCATCCCAATGGGATTGGTCCATCCCACCTGTGCTGGCAAAGGAGGCATGCTGTGAGCACTGTCAACCTGATTATTGGATGAGGTCCAAGACCAGGGCCTTCTCTGCTGTTGCACCTGCCCTCTGGAACATTTCCCCTCCCTGGTGTGAGGTCAGCCCCAATTCTCCTGATCTTCTGAAAGAGCCTAAAGACCTGGCTCTGCCAGCTAACTTGGGGCTTTAATGGGGGGATATCACAGTGGAGGTGGTTGTTTAATAACAGATCCCATTTCCCTCCCGATCCTACCCCTGCCCCTTCCCATCTTTAATTGGATTGTAGCATTGGGTTTGTTTTAGCTTATTAATATATAATATTAATAATATTATATATATATATATTTATTCTTAAGTTTTCACGGTACTTACATGTATGGCATTCGGCTTTATTCGGGTATTTTCCCACGTCATAGTAGTTGTGCTTTTAAAGTTGTAGTGACGTTTCAGCAGAATCTCATCTGCCATCAGCTATATATATATATATATATATATATATATATATATATATATATATATATATATATATATATATATTATATACACACACACACACACACACACACACACACACATACACGACTGTAAGCCACCTCAAGTTACCTTGTGGTAAGATGGGCGGCCAATAAATTTTATAAATAAATAACTCAAAGGTCAGCAAGCTATCTTGCCTTCATTTGTGTTGCTTACTAGAATGCTAGAATCCATCACAGAAAATCAGAAGGAAACACAGGCCTTAGAATTAAGGAAATACAGAGTTCTATCTTAGAATTGCTATGTTTTATTTACTGAAATTTATCTGCAGGTCAATTAGATTAGAGGATGTCAACTTGTATTTAATATCTGTTTTTTCCCATTATCTCTTACATGAGGCAAGTAACCAATAATTTTCCAGATATTTTGAACTAACTCCAACAATTCTTTTCCATCAGCTTACTATTCCTGCCTTCTCTTTATTTAATTCTTTCTATAGACAGCAAGCTTAGGGCAGAGGAATAATAAAACTTTGCTAAAGAGACTTGATCAAATGAAGTAGATTTGTGAATTGAAGAAGCGACACCATCTGAGTGCATTAAATCAAATCATATAATAACTGAAACATGTGAAGATTGGTTTTGTCTGAAAAAAAACACCAGCCTCACTTTTAAAATCTCATTCTGTAAAATACAAAACAGAAGCTTTCATATTATGGCTTATGGATAAATATTTTATGAATTAAATTATTAAATCAGTTTTCCAGTTTGAACTGTATCAATTTGATTTGGCCAAGATCTTTTACTTGTTTGGAAACACTCAAGATGACCCCGAGGCACTGGTCAGACCAGGCATTTCTTTCCAGCTTCTAATCTTTTCATCATTTCTTGTCTTCATCATTGTCAGACTTGAAGTATTTAGTTCGATAGAAAGAAGCAAATGCACTTTTTATTGTTGTTACTGACAATGATTGAGAATCAGAAACCTTTAAAAATATAGACGTGCCTCATTCAGATATCTCCTGGCCAATCTAGTCTCACTTTCTGGCTGCCTCTACTACAATAATGAATGAGGAATGCTAGAAAAAATAATACTAGCTTTATGATTAATTTCAATTATCAATGTGAAAAATCTATGTACGGAGAAAACAACCATATCTTACTTAACACGATCTTCTTATGAAGTATATTTGGATTCAGTTCTTTTTTCTTTTTAAAAACCAAATTTTCCAGGTGCTTTGTTCTTAGTTAAAAGCAATAATAACCTTCACGATAGATTGATGTGGAAATTATTATATCATAAAGGCAGATTCCAATCTCAGGTAGATATAAGCAGAAGGAGGGGAAGAACTCTGTAGAAAGAGACACTTTATTTCCATATTAATTCATTTTTAAATTATAAAAGACAGAAGCAATAACAGGTCACATATTGTTTTAAGGAGTATTTTCTGTATTTGTCCCTTAAAAGCAGTCTTGAAATTGATTTCATTGTAGATTTGTCTCATTCAAAACCCTGCTACACATTTTCGTATAGAAAATGGGTTTGTACATAATTTTGCTTGGCATGTATATATTTAATCCAATTTTTATCTGATAATAATGTCTTCTAGAAGAGATGAAATATGTATAGTACAGTACTTGAATATGGAGCCATCTAGAAAAATTAAATCACTAATCTAGAAAAAGATATTTGGGTTTTTAAGTGTAAATCTTGCCCAATGCAGAAGGCCAAAGAATACTATACAGTCTCTGCTAGAATACACTTGGCAAAGAGATAATTAACTATATTCTGAGACTACTATTCCAGTGTCAAACTAGGATGTTTTTTCTTGGTTAGGATATTTTTTTCTGTATCTTAAAATAAGTATTCTGGGTCTCTCAGATTGAGACAACAAAAATAGATTTTGAGTTGTATTGCTTCAGGTATTTGAAGACCGTTATAATATCCCCAGAGAGCTAGATTGGTGAAGTGGTTTAAACCATCAGACTAGAAAGTGAGAGACTAAATTCCAATCTTTCTGTAGGCATGAAGCCAGCTGATGATTTGGGGCCATTTACTCTCCCTCAGCCCTAGAAAGGAGGCAATGCATACCACTTTTGAAAAAATAATGTGTTCTTATCCAGGCAATTGCCGGAAGTCAGCACTGAACTAAAGGCACAAAAAAACAAACAAATGTCTCTATTTCTTTTCTTCTGAAGACTAATGACCTCAGAATCTAGGACATGCTACAACAGTCCTTAAGTGTGGAAAATGGTAATAAGTCACTTTTTCAGTGGCATTGTAACTTTGAATGGTCACTAAATAAACTGTTGTAAGTCAAGGACAAGCTGTATTTTTGAGCATTGAGTAATATTCCACTTTCAATATTTAGCAGCAGAATTTTTTGGAGAAATACATCATTTTACCTGCGCTATTTTTCTTCAAAATATTTCTAATGCGAGTCATCAGGTTTTTGAACTAAAATCATGTCAGAGAACTGCAAAGTCAGATAAATAGATATACCTCAATCTACATATTAGTCCAGGTGTTGCAGGGCAGGTGAGCTTGAATTAGAATTTGTAAAAGAATTCTTTAATTAGTTCATCCTTATGCAAAGATTTGTCAAACCGTCCAAAATGGGGCAGAGGAATCTGAATCAGGACAACTTCAGACATATCTGTTTTCCCTTTGATTTTCTGATATGTAAATCAGGTGATACTCAGAACAATTTTGAAATCTGTGGGCAGGATCTTCTTTTGTAATATAATGCCTTTACAGTTAGCTGTTAACTCTGTTAACTGTTATATAATAATAGTCATCATGATAGAAGCAGCTGAAATAGAATGTGTTTAAGCAGCATCACCTGTTGCAATCACACAACTGTTCCACTTTTGATGGAAGACATAATGCTACTGATTTGAAATTTGGTATTTTATAGTAGAGCTTTGTAACAGTTCCTTGGAACACTTTGTCCCCTGAAGAAATTTGACGGAACCAAAATTATGCTTTGGAAAATGGAAAAAGTGATGCCTTTTAACATGTAAAAATGTTTTTAAAAGCCTACAGATTGCATCTATCTATATGAATACACTAAGCTGAATGCATCATTCATCAATAACACCCATTTCATGTAGTTGGCAAAAACTATGCCAATTTTGTTCAGCTTACATGACATTTCAAGGTAGAAATCCTAAGTTCCAATCAAATCACTTGATCAGCAGAAGAATGTTTGAAAAGAATGCAAATGAAAAACAGACAAAGAAGAAATGAAATTGTGTACAATGCAAAATGGTAAAATAGTCCTGCTGACAAGGAAGCCAATTAGAATTATGTCTGTCGACTTTGAAAAGCATTTAGAATTTTCTCTAGCAAAGCTGGGAGGTTGTGTTACCGTCATGAATGATTGTAAAGACACATCTGAACAGCTCTAATTCTGACAATTGGTGGAACTGTTCTGAAATTTCAGTCACCACATTTAAATCTGCAAATATCTCATTCTGTGGCTAAAATCTGCAGCAAAATAACTTAAACAAGCATTGATTGTCATATTGATAGGGGAAGTTATTGTGCTCATTTGGGAATCGTGGCAGAAGTACACTTTTCTTTCCTTAGATATTGTTCACCACTTCTGATTATATGTCATTGTGTAAACTTAAAATAACGTACAGTTAGTTTTTTATGCATAAATTATAATCTAATTTTTCCACATTGCTAAATGATATGATTTACACTGAAATGACAAACTAAAGCTACACTATACAGAAAATCAAATTATTTCTATTATGATTTAGTAGACTTGTTTAATCGTTGATATCTTATCTGAGATAAAAATAAACATTAGGAATAAGGTACAAATTTATGTTGGGAACAAATAATTTGTATAGAAACTTTTAATAAAATTACATGTGAGACATCAAGTAGAGTTTATTCCTGTTCTCATATGGCAAGTTTACTTTATATATGTTGTCCAATAAAGTTTAGGTCATTGAGGCAAGCTACTCAAAATGAGAACAATGCCAGTTTGCCAATTTTGGAATCATTGCCTTCAGCTATATAAAGTCATATCCAAAACTGATTGTCTGAATGATTGAATCATCTCTGTTGTTTAAGTGCCATCCTGAGGTTGTGTGATGGCCTGGGCATGGCACAAAGGCAACACAGCCAGAATAATAAGGAGGAGTCTCTTTATTAGCTCCAATTTTGCCCCCAAAGTCCTGGTTACCTTCCAGTCTGGAGAAAAACTCTCCCAGGAACCTGCAACAGATATTCCAGTCCAAAATGTTATAAACAGAAAACTTTAAACTATGAATTCAGCAACACAAGATAAGGTAATAAATCTGGCAGGGCAAGATAAGAAGTTCCAGAAGTGAAGTAACACAGCAATAAATCAAACTAGCTGGGAGGATTCCAGGAACTTACATAACAGCAGCCAACATGAGATAAACTCAATGTTTGTTTCTGACAAATGCCTCTCCCAAACTGCCTCTCATTTATGCCTTGTGAAGGGAATCAGGGCCCATTCCTCCCTTGTAAGCCATGCAACTCACATTGCTCTCTTCTCCATTCTTCCCTGCATGCCCTAGGATGAAGAGGGCATGGGTGTTTGTCTTCCTCTCCCTTGTTCTACCTCTTCCCTGTTCTGTCCAGCCTGACTTTGCCCTTCTCCAGTTTCCTGCACAGCCAATGGAGCCTCTCCCTCCCTCCCTGTCAGCTGTTTGTCTTTCTCCTTGGATTCAGACTCTGACAGGGGCATGACAGATTACTTACTGGGATGTTGTTGTTATTTATAGGAACATATTCCTATGAATCACCAAGAATCTAACTTGTCTCAGAGATGACTTTTGACTATAAATATTCTCCATACTTTTTTAAAAAATGTGTCATAATGTAATACATTTAACTGTCAAAATAGAAGCCTGCAACTCATAGCTAGTCTTGTACTTAGGATATAACTTTCATTTAAGTAAGAGACAAATATCAATAACAAATTAATTTTTACCTTAAACTTAAACTACTTATCATTTCTGGAAGATGTATTTGCTTGAAAGTATGCTTATTTATGTGGACATCCAGCTGGCCATTTAAATCCTGGCTAACTAAAGTAGAGTTAAACAGAAAGCAACTTTTACAATTAACAAGAGTAATGAAAGCCAAGGTTCAATTGAAGGCATATTGCAATCACATTTATATTCCCAAACCATAGCAAGATGGAAATTATGGTTTGTAGTACTGAGAAATAGTAACAACAGCTATAAAGCATTTATTAAGTGTACGGTATTATTCCTTAAAGGAAACTCTTGGATTCTTTATTTTTAAAACCTCTTACAATGGAGCTAAATGTTAACTATAAATAAAAAAAAAACAATTTCAAATGTAAATTTGAATAAAAACTGTTATACATTTGCCTTTATTAAAATATGAATATAAAGAACAGCGAGAAGTTAAAACATTTAAGGGTTCATTTTACTGTAGAGTACACTTATAATGAAAGAGAGAAATTGGGGCCTATTCTACAGGCACTGCTGTGTGACTTTCAAAAGCTTGCTGTTTCTCTTGGCCCTGTAAATGTTGTCTTTGACTTTTTTTCAATTCTGTTTTTTCTTTACTTCTTTTCATATTCTCTTCTCCTTTTCTCTATGCTTCTCCTAAGAATGATGGTTAGTTGCCAACTGCCTTAGGAATTCTCTTCCTTTTGGCTACTTCCCTACCACGTCAAACTCTGCTGCATTGAATACTTTGCTTCCTGTATTCGCTTTCTCTTTTTCCTCTTTTTGTCTTGGTGGAAATGCAGTATAACGGTGAAAATGCCGTGTCAAGTTACTGTGCACTGATTTAATGTCTTTTACTTGTTGTTAGGACCTGTGTCCACAACAACTGTCATAGACAACAAGAATGGAACAGTTCCTGTGCCGCATATGAAAATGTCCAAGAGATCAGTATCAGAAGATTTTGCAACAACCTTCAGTTCACCTGCAGCATGGCTCCTTGTAGTTGCTCTTATTGTTACCTGGTCAGCAGTGGCTATTGTCATGTTTGACTTAGTGGATTACAGAACCTTGGCAGGTAATATTCATGTATGCTGTAAAATTAAAGGTATTCATGCATGCAGCAGAATCTGGTGAAAATTGTCATCTGGAAATTCACGAAATTATTGTTCTCCACAAATTAACAGAGTTATGAATCAAACATAAGACGTTAACATGATTTCAAGTTTTACAATATCTGGGAAGTCTAGTTAATCTGTAACACCTTATTTCTTTTCATTTAATTATTTATCAAATTTGTATGTTATTGTACCCCCTAGATTGTTCAAGATTTTGTTTAAAATCTTTAGCTGAGTAAAATTCTATCCTCCTTTCAGATCTACTCAGAAACACAAAGCAACGCAGGGGTTGAACTGAAGCACACATATCTATTATTCTTTTTGTGAAGAACTGAAAGATCTTAAAACTTGTTCAGCATTTTCATTTAGTTTTTAGATACTTGGAAAAGTTCTTCTCTAGAATGTTTTCATTTGCTTGACTTGAACTACAATATAAATCAAGCTTTTTAAAGCAAAAAGTAATAATAATACTAAAACACTTCAACTAAGGCCAAAGAACTTTGAGGAACAAGGAAGAAAATTCCATTTGTTTAAATTCAGTATAAATATATACTTTACATTTAATTCAACTAATGTGATTTTTTTTTCTTGTATATGACAATTTTCTCTCCTGTGAAATTAAAAATTACAGTTTGACATGAGCTTTTGGAAGGATTCTGGGATGTAGTAGGCTATAATCTTTTAATGTGGATGATGATTTCTACAGAACCAGCAATGGGCAATGCTATAATATCGTTATTGCATTGCCCATTGCTGGTTCTGTGGAAATAAGCTATTATCTAGTCACATCTTAGATCCAAACCATGGGCTTTTCCTCTTGTGCCAAAACATTACATGAACGTCCTTCTTTTTCCCTGTCATGTTATCTAAATTTCATCTCAATCTGTGCCTGATATAGCATAAGGTTGTCCTTAGTTTCTTTGTATTTCTGTCTTCTACTGACAATTTTGCCATGGATAAAATCTAGTATATTCATTGATAAATTGGTTGCTGGCATGATGAGACCTTGGAATTTGCCCAGCCCTTCCAAGATTGCTTTCAATTTCAGAACTTATTATACTAAAAAATCTAGGTGCTATTTCATTGTGTGATAGAGGAGAATTTTTTTCTGAATGTGCAAATCTCCCAACAATTCTGAAATCTGCAAATTCAGCTGAAACCTAATTATCATTGTTTTACATTAAGTGATGCACAGATTTGTCTAGGCAAATTTCTTTTAGTTTTCCAATCTTAATGAGACCATTGAGAATTAAACTTTGGTTTCTGGTTCATTTCTGTGCTTGATAAATAATTACAAATCATATTTTAATGGTTTCAATAGACTGCACAAAGATTTGTTTAGTATTTTTTCAATTATATGTTAAAGTGGCAATATATTTAACACAATAAAATAACTGCTAATAATGGCAATGTTACTGTATATATGTGAATTCCCTTAAAAAAATTTTTTTCAGATGTTGAAGATAGGAAACACTTTTATTAAATCAAATTTAGCATCTGGACGCAGCTGCTGGTGCAAAATGCAGCAACCCATGCATGTGCGTCAGTGTGCGCATGTTGCACATTAGCTAAATAAGCTTCATTGGTTGATGTCTCTGGCCAATGGAAGACTATTTCTCCCTGAGCTTCAATTGGTCCCAACTTTACTGATCCTTCTAAAGGCCCTTAAGACTGATCTCATTCCAGGCATGGGAATAATCATTTTAGTGACAATCTGGTACATGCTACAATGTTTAGATTGGTTTAGTCTCTTGATTGTTTGGTGTGTAGCTGCATTTTACAGTATGTTTTGTATTGTTTTTGCTGCTGTAAGCTGCCCATAGCTGCTATGTGATATGGGCAGTTATATAAATGAAAGAAATAAGGAATGGTAAGGAGGAGAGTGACTTCATTGCACATTGCTGTTGTTATATAGTTACATCACATATACTCTTCTGACACTCTTATTTTCATTCTTGCTGACCCTTCCTTTTTTCTTTGAAGTGCTATTTTCTTATTCCTCCTCCTTTTTCTCTGTATTTTCTGCTTGGTTAGAAGAAGCTCAGTCTTTCCAGAGATCTAATTTTTTTTCACTTACATGGGTTAATTAGACTAAGAGTTGCATTATATTAGGCAGAGATTCAAAAGAAGCTGCAGAGCTTCAAGTAACCTCCCCCTGCTTTTAAAGAAGTGCATACATCCCCCATTTGACTTACATACATGTGGCTGGAGATTGTGACTAAAGGCATATTACTTGTCTTTTTCAAACATTGTCTAAAAGGGTTGGGGAACTTCTCAGAGTTATATCTATAATTCAAGTGTGGCCTGCTACTTTGATTCCTCCAACAAAATGAGTCTATGAGGGGCTTTTGTCTTTTAGAAGAAAGATTGAGAAATTATGAAAGAGCACTCAGGGGTATATTTAAAAAAGGAGAGAGCTTCTGATAATTATGAAATAACACAGATTGTTCCCTCTGCTCTTATAAGTAACAATAAAATATAGAGTGCAATAAAAGTACTGTGTTTCGTCTTCTAACAAATCATCATACAATCTAACAGTTTATTCAATCCATCCTTAAAATCATCAGATTGATTGAGTAAGCCCCATTGGTCGCCATAAAGTCATTGCTTGACGTTTAAAATGTATAACATTAGATAGAAGCTCACAGTTTGTTCTCATTATCTATGAGTAAGGGTTTTTGTTTTAAATGAATTCTTTAAAATTAAAAGTAGAATTAGATACAGAACCATTTTGGAATAGGCAAAGGTGCTTTCCTGGATAAGGACCACTACTAAGCAGTGGTGTTGCCAACTGCTTAATATGGTTTCAAAGTGCAAATATATTTTACTAGGATTATGACCAGTATCAGGTAAATATAAGGCTGCTTTAAAGAGTTGCAGAAAAATGCTACACTTGTGCCTCTGACAACTCCAATGCATTGTAGTATGGATCTTTGGGTTCCTTCGGTAATTAGTTCTTACACCAAGTAGAAACAGTAGCCTCTTGAATTGCACCACAGACAACCTGATATTTCATTAAGGCAAAAATAGAACTTGTATAAATAAATAGATAAACATAAGAGAGATAATAGATAAATAAATAAATACAGGAGATCTGGTGATACAGTGATTAGAATGCAACATTGCAGGCTATCTCTGTCCATGGTCTGGAGTTTGATCTTGACAGGCTCAAGGTTGAGATAGCTTTTCATTCCTCTGAGGTCAGTAAAATGAGGACCCAGATTGTTGGGAGCAATATGCTGACATTGTAAATCACTCAGAGAATGCTTTAAAAGCACCATAGAGAGGTATAAAAGTGGTATTGCTATAAATAAATAAAGGCAAAAGGCTTTATTACAAGGCTACCTTATAAACGAGTTTAGAGATTGCAAAGCAGGAATGACTAACAATGTAAATACTTGCCTGAAATTTTATGATAAATACCCACCTGGAGCAAGTTTGTGATTCTACAAGGTAGCCCTCATTTAAGCAATCACAATTGGAACTGACAACTTAGTCCTTAAGCAAAGTGGTCGCTCAAACTGTAACTGTGTCTGTGCTTACTTCAGCTATCTTTGCTTTAGAAATCTCCAAACATTATAACTGAGGATTGATTGCAAAAAATTTTTTTCATTACCACTATAACTGTAAATGGTTGCTGTATGATAGAATCACTAAGCAAGGATTCAAGGAATTTTTTCCTACCATTCAATCACGTCTGATTCTTGGAACCTGCCTAGACAGGTCTCTGCAGTTTTCTTGGCAAGATTTTGTTACAGAAGTGGTTTGCCATTGCCTTCTTCCAAAAACTGAGAAAAAGCAACTGGCCCAAGGTCACCCAGCTGGCTTGTGCCCAAGGTGGTACTAGCACTCATGATCTCCCAGTTTTTAGCCTGATGCTTTAAACACTAACCAAACTGGCTCTCTGTTTCAGGTTGTATCCCATATAGATTTTTGTTGACCCATATTTCTGTCCCTAATCTTATTTCCAAGATCAGGAAGGAGTAGCAAAATGATCTTTACTGAAGCAAGTGATAATTAAAAATATATTTTAAAAATATATATTTTTTTGCTTCTCAGAATCAGGGAGTTGAATAAATTCTAAAATCATAATTAAAAAATGGCAGTTGTTGATCAGTCTGAAATACAGCAGCCTGGAAAACAGGATACAAAAAATTCCATAGGTCAGTGACCAGCTGTTGGAGGGATGGATGCTGTGGCTATTTGGAATTGAAGTTGTCACTAAATGAGAACAAAGCATTGCAGACCACTGTCCTGAAGGGCTTAAGATGGATCAAGTAAAAAAGAAATACATGAAGAACAGCTGGAAAAAATAAGCATGGAATATACTAGGCATGGATGGAAGATGACATCATCTGTTGCTGTTATTCAGGAAACAGTGGGTGGCCTATATTCTTGGTGGGACAAACAGAGAATGCAGATCTGTCCTAAGTGTTCATATTCTCAGTTTTAATATCTTCCTTAAGGCTAAAATATCTTTTAGATCAATTTTCTACTCGATCATTTTTGGAGTTATCCCTGCTTATTGTCACCTTTTCTGAGTTGTGTTCAGGCATTATGTTCAGTTATCATTTGCTAACAAGCCATCATAGCCTGATTCATATATTATACTATACCAAACCAAACAGACCACTGTACAGATTAGCACAGGGGTGTCAAACTTTATTTCATTGAGGGCTTCATCAAGGCTGTGGTTGACCTCGGGGTGATGGTGGATGTGGCCAACTGGGTGGGTGTAGCCAGCTTGACACTACTCCCCAAACTGTTGGCATGTTTTCTCTTCTCATTGGGTAGACCGGGCCAACGCCATGCTGGCCCTATCTTTCCTTTTTGCACTCGATAGACCAAGCTGATCTTTCCTCTTCACATTGGGTAGTCCAGGACTCCCCACAGGCCAGATCCGACCACATCGCAGGCCAGATACAGCCTGTGGGCCTTGAGTTTGATACCCCTGGCTTAGCACAATCTTCCCCTTGATGCTCTGTTGATTATATTTAATTTCTACAATTTTCAGTAATAACCATGCTTTCTGGGAGATCTTTGGAAGGTGCAGTTTATCTTGATGTGAGAATTTACTTTATTACTTGTAATAGTAATGATAGGAAATAGCTCCTTTCCCCCAAATGAACCTATGAATAACAGGAGAATTAGCTTGCTAAACATTTATTATTTTTCTGTGCTGGCAGAAATGCTAACCTGACAATAACTATCAAGATTAGAATAACTATTCTTATTTTAATTTGGGTGACTTGAACATTAGAGGCAGAGAGGGGTTTGTGAAGTTTTGCACATGTATAGGTGTCCATTTCCAACCACAGCAATGACAAAAAGGCAATGTATGTATTAGGATGTTGTGATGCAAGCTGTATACTTTAATATTTGCATCATCATGTTGCACAAAATGCATAAGAGGCAGAGTTTGTATTGACATGTCCCAGTGAACATTTTATCTCTTTACTGCTACTCAGCTCCATCAGTACTTATAATCACACAGTGACTTGCCTGCCTAGTGCAAAGTTGGGAGTTTTTACACATTGTTTAAATAAATAGACAAACAATGCGAGGAATAAGGCAATGATCCCAGTCTCCTTTGACACTAGTGACATTGGAAAATGCAGCTAGCCTGTCCTGAAAAATCAAATTCAGGCTGCTGGATAACAAATCGAAGGCTAGAAATTAGAAAGTTCATTACATTCTTAGAATGCTACCTGCTCTACTCATAGGAACAAGTAGATAGGCAGAGCTCAAGGCTATCAATGTGTTGATGAAATATAGTACCCAGTGGAAAGTTTCACATTTGACAGGCCTTGGGGAATATTTCTGGACAAACAAAATTGGAGAGATGGAGTCTCCTTTAACTGAAGTGGAATCAAACTACTGACACTTAACCTCAACATGCTGCCAAAGCAGCTTTGAAGTAATCCCCTGGGGGAAAGTTAACAGGGGCTAAGCAGCATCAAGTTTGGAAGGGTGAGATATTTCAGAAAAATAATATAAGGCAATGTATTGTTGGTACATGTCACCAGACAAAACTGTCTAGTATGTATAAACGTTCTTCAAATTTATGTTGTAAAAAAGCTAGAAAATTTCAGACTCAATCACATATAATATTGAGAAAATAATAAAAAATTAAAGATGAGTACACAACCTAAATCAGAGAGTTTAAGGGACTGATGAAGAAGTAGATGAGGGGAAAACCATGGAACTTTGTTTTTATATACACAGTTGTTAAGTAAATCACTGCAGTTGTTAATTTAGTAATATGGTTGTTAAGTGAATCTAGCTTCCCTATTGACTTTGCTTGTAAGAAGGTGATCACATGACCAAAGGATACTACAATCATCATAAATATGAGTCAGTTGCTAAGTGTCTGAATTTTCATCACACAACTATGGGAATGCTGCAACGGTCATGTGAAAAATGATCATAACTCACTTTTTTCAGTGTCATTGTAACTTTGAATGATCACTAAATGAACTATTTAAGTCGAGAACTACCTGTATCACATTATGAAAGGATCGGCAAAATCCAGGAAGCTAACCAACATAGATTAGTTGTAGTGTCCAGGAAGCTTTAAAAATAGAAAGGCTTCCTTCAGGAAATAAAAAAGTTGTTATTTATATGTATCATAATTAGAAGCCCAAACTGTTAGAAAAAGAATACTGTAAATAATAATCATTAAATATGCACTGTGGGAAATGTTGTGGACTTCTTTCAATGTATTTGAAAGAATACGTGGTTTTCCCCTCATCTACTTATCCATCAGACCCTTAAACTCTCTGATTTAGGTTGTGTACTCATCTTTAACATTTTATTATTTTCTCAATTATTATATGAGATTGAGTGAAATACATTGACCTCACCCCATTCCTAAGAGGTCTGTAAGGGGCGTGCATAAGTGCACCATCATGCCTACCGTCCCTGTCCTATTGTCCCATTTATTTGTACCTATTTCCTGTATTCTTACTCATGTTTATACTTATACCTATTATCTTGTAAGCAATTAACAAATCAAAATAAATAAATAAAATAAATATTTGAAATAGACAATTCGCTATGAAACCAAGAGAGATTCAGGAAATTTTAGTCTTTTCAATTTAATGCTTTTTCTGAATGAAACGGTAATTATACAAGAAATAATTAAGTGTATGGAAGGGTACATCTTGCTGAAAGAAAGTCAGTATAAATCCTGCTTCACCCACCAACTTTCTAGAGCTGTTTGAGAGAATCAACAGGCTCTTGAATGAAGGTAAAACACAAAAGCGACTGTGAAGAGTTGAAAAAATAACTCTTTAAACGGGTGAATGGTGAACCAAAAGATCCAGCAGGGCTACTCTAATGCTGTAGTCTCATTATAACTTATATCAAAGCTAACTCCTCAGAAGAGGTATTCTTTTTTTAAAAAAAGTTCTTTTTTATTTTTTATTTACAATAATTCCATCTTTCGTTTCAAACTGTGTGTTGACTGGGTACACATATCTTGTGCTTACAATTATAATTAATACTTTTCTTACTAATATAGCAATAATCACATTTTCTTATAGCTATTATTTGATATATCTATTATTATTTAATAATCTTAACTTGTTTCTCTATATATTCATCTAATCCATTTTAATTTGTTTTATTTTCCAACCATTGATAAAATAAATCCCATACCATGTAATATTCCATTTCTTCTTTTTCTTTGATTACCAATGTTTACCTATTCATCTCTGCACATTCAAATGTTTTCTCAATTACTTTTCCCTCTATTGGTATCATATCGCTTTTCCAATTCTGAGCAAATAAGTTCTAGCTTCTGTTAATGCATGTATAATTAAATATGTTTCGAAGAGGTATTCTTTTAAAGGGGTTATAAATCAGTTAATTAATTCTTTCTATTTTGTATTTAGGACAGTCCATAAACAAACTCACCACAGATCCATTTAGAATCATGCATGGTGCTGTGGAAGAGAGCACCAATTCCATTTATGGCTTTCTTTCTTTACTGTCTGACCTCATATTTGAAGATGAAGATGAGAATGGAAAAGGTAAGTTTAAGTTAGGTTGTTGATTTGATTTATCTTGCTACACCTTTTTTTAAAAGCAAAAATTAATATGAAATGTCACTCTCAGAGCACTAAAGTTTACTAAATAGCCAGCATAGTTCCTTTTTCTTCTTTTTGTAGAATAAAGTCATGCACTGTTAGAGGAAGAATGTCAGAATTAAAATGTTAGCATTATTTTCAGCCTTGCTCTAAAATATACAAAAAATGATAGAACTACAGGACAAACATGCTGCCAAGGAATTAGCTTCAGCAGTCCTATTCATAAGTCTTACATTTTAATTTTGTGTGAGAGAGGAATATTTGAGCAACAGCAATTCTAAATGGACATTGGATGCTTTCAAATCTAAGAACGTTCAATTGTCCCACCTTACATTTTGTATTAATCAGTTGGTGTCAGAGCTGCTGGCATCAACAATAACATTTCAGTCCAACTGAAAGAAAATCTGAATGCTAATATGCTACCTGTGGTCTTGTCAACATATACATTGGCAGTAGTTTGGGAAAACTGCATAACTAAGTCCAACAACTCAAAGAGGCTTTTGATGGTTTTGTCTAAACAACAGTCCATGTTATGGGCTTGGGGAGCTTGGGATGTAATAGGGCCTTTTTTTCCCTTTTAAAGTAATTTAAAAATTGGTTATGTGCCAGTCCTCGTGAACTTCTAATGAAACTCACAAATAAATGGCTTAACATCTCAGAATTAGCTTCTTTTTAAATGATTTCGCCATAGCAGATTTTTTTTCCTATGGCATAGTATTAATTATTGTTTAGACATAATAATAAAACAGTGCATATTTGAGGCTCATGGTAATACAGTTTCTAATTTCTAGCCAAAATGTATCACTTGATAGTTAGCTGTGACAGTGAGGGGTCTGTAGTGGCAAGGTTCTTGAGTGAAAATGGAAATTTTTGTGTATGCATATTATATATGGATATGCATGTATAGGTTGCTTATCTACTACTTGGGTTAAAGTACAGCAGGGGTCCTTAGCCCCCGATTTGTGGACCACCACTGGTCCGCAGCATGTGAGAAACTAGGCCACGCAAATAAGCAAAACCTCATCCGCAGGATGTTGGCAACACATGAAACCACACCCTCTAGAGCCTGAGGAAAAACCGCTCTCCATGTAACACTGCTCCTGACAAGGACATTTGATAGTTTGAAGTAGCATATAATTTGGACCACTGCTGAGATCTTCGATTAGTACCATCTGCAAATACTAACCATTATGTTGTTTTACCACGGGGTTCCATTTCTTGATAGAGTGTCAGATCATTTACCCATGTTACTGAAGAGAAACGCAACTCTAATCCTTTTTAAACAAGAATTGTCGTGTAAGATTTTTTAGTTGTGACAAAAAAGTGTAAAACTGTAGTAGCAAAACAGAGTTACTGAGAGAATTTTAGTTCCCATTTACATCCTATATTTTATTTCAAAAAGAATTGAAAAGAATTATATTCTTTCTCAAAAACCCTATATTAAATATAATACAGCAATACTTTCAAAAGCCTGTAATTTCTAATTAAAAATGTGTACATTATAGTAATAATGTTCATAAGAGCTCAAAACTGAAGCAGATTATAATTCAAAACGTTTGAAGATCCTTTTATGTTTTTTGGAAACCATATATTGCCTATACCAATTAGAAATTCCAAAAGAGGGAAGATACTAGAAGTCTTTCTATTTTAAGGCTTGATTGAAAGATATTTTTCTTTTAAATAGAAGAACTGTCATGGTCATTATTAGGAACAGGAAATAGTTTGCATTTCAAAACATTAGGGAATACAAACAGCACCTCTATGATATTCTTTAATGCTGCTTCATTTTTCTCCAGGATCATTCATATACAGTGTGTGTGTGTGTGTGTGTGTGTGTGCACGCGTGCATATGTATGTATATATGTGTGTGTATGTATGAATGTATGTATGTATGTATGTATGTATGTATGTATTTGATTTTGTTTTTGTGGAAGCTGTTCGCTATCAATATTTTGGTCAGGGTGCATAGTTCAGTCTTTATGTGTGCCTTGTCTGCCAGGCATTTGGTTCTGGTAATTAGTGTTTTCAAAACACTAATTACCAGAACCAAATGCCTGGCAGACAAGGCACACATAAAGACTGAACTATGCACCCTGACCAAAATACTGATTGATACCTGATCCACAAAAACACACTGAAACACAATAGAGACCCAGAAGATGAACAAACCTATGGAACAGATGTCCTGCCCTACATAAGAGGAACAACAGACAAAATCGGCAAGATACTACGCAGGCATCACATCAAGACTGCCTTCAAAACAGACAAAAAAATAGCAGCCATCCTAAGAAACCCCAAAGATAAAATTGACCCAGAAAACCAAGACATATATCAAGTACCCTGCACATCATGCCCTGCCGCATACGTAGGACAAACCAACAGAAGGATAAGTACCCGCCTTGAAGAACACAAGAATGCAATAAAAAAGCTGGAACACACTTCCTCACTAGTCCAACATATGAAAGCCACAGGTCATAGTATCGACTTCAATGGCACCAAAACCCTAGCTACTATAGAAATCCCCGGCTACAGAATCATCAGAGAAGCCATAGAAATTGATAAAAGACCTAATAGTATGAATAGAAGGGATGACTCCACCAGACTATCAATCATCTGGAAGCCTGCACTCACAAACAAAAAAATCTCTATACCACAATCCAGGCAAGCATCTGGACACAAACAGACCCCTCCCCTAATACCTCCAGCCCAAACATGCCCCAGCCAGCTACCCAAATAAAACCTAGCTTCCTAATAAATAATTATTGGCCATTCACAAGAAACCAAGCTGCACTAAGAAACCCCAATGCATAAAAAACAATGTTGCCAACCAATCAAGAACACAGCAACTTGAAGACCAATAAAAACAGACCTAGACTCCCAGCCAATCAGGATGAGGAAAAAAACCATTCAAATAAAGCAGAAAGCCAGCACCAAATTCAAACAAAAAACGGCTGCCAAACCTGACACACAAGATTAAAAAGAACCCAATACACAAGCCTGAGGATGGCAGATGAGATTCTGCCGAAACGTTGCTATAATAAAAGCACAGATATTAAGACATGGGAAAATACCTGAAGAAACCTAAATACCATACATATAAATACCCGCAAAAACATAACACACACACACACACACACGTTGAAGTACTGTTTAGGAATTATATTTGAAGTAGCCCTGGTAATGATAGCAACCTTTAACAATTTGATACACTCCAATTATATTAGATTGCAATTCAATGACATCTGGAAATTATGAAAAAATATCATTCAGTTTATCTGAAAGGTCAAAGGTCCCAGAAAGGAAGTGTTTGACCTCAATGTTCATTTGTTCAAATTACCTGTAGTCAACTAATGATACAGGTCAAAATCTCAAAGTTAAGGGATTTTTGGAAGCCCTTTATTTAATTAGAGCTTTTCAAACTCCTAAACAATTGTAGGATGTATATGGGCAATCAGGGCTAGGTCAAGCAAAAAGGCCCAGCTTCCCCAAATAATAAAAAAGAGCCAAAATATTGCCACCATATCATCTGAGGCTGTCAGGACAAATAAAAAGTATGATAGAGGCAAGCATGTATCACTGGGTTAAGGGAGTGAAACCAGATTTGGCACAATAGATGCTATTGGAATGGAAAATATTGAAATTGCAATGAAAAAAAATCTATTTGGTGCTTGGGCCACTTGAATTCAATGTATAAACTCATATTTGTCCATTCCTATCTCAGATCACAATCATTTCCATAAATCTTGATATGCTCATAAAAAATAGCAATACAAAAATCTCAAAATGGAGCTTCTTTTCTTTTATCTTTTTCATTTTCCAGTCATAACGCTTGAATGCATTTAAATATGAAAATAATCTAGCATGGAATAAGAATGCAACTAGATTATTATTCTGCTATTCATTTTATTCTGCTTATTATTTTCTCTCTTGGCTTAGGTGAAGGAGAGCCGTACCTGAAAGTAAAAGGTTTGTTGATTTTTATAAAGAATCACATGCATTGTGCGATTAAGTGGGTATTAGGGCAGAAACAATGCAGCAGCTTTGTACTGCCAGGGCTTTGCTAATTATGCATCTTCCTGCTAATTGCACATTTCTTCTCTGGATAAATATCATTTGAAAGCCATGCAGAATAGTCAGCTCCTGGATAGGAAGTTGTATGCCTGAATAACTAAAGAAGTTATCCACTAAAGTTAAAAGCCTGAGTAAGTTGCCACTGCCCTAAACAACTAGTTTTGTTTTTTGATAAAATTCCTGTGCCTTTAACAGCTGTGTGACATTTAAATATGGATGGGGTGGGGTGGGGAAACATTTTCCAAACACTACCTTTTATATTTGGAAAAATTGAATATGAATTCTTTAAGAATCAAGGAAAGTGGCTGCTTGCCCCTATTTAAATAATATTATTTCAGAAGATCATTGATCTAGGAAAACTGACTTCTTAAATATTCTCTTTATGGAAATCTAGTTGATCAAGTTGACTTTCCCCAAATGAGGAAGCCTTTCTCATCAGATTTTGTCTTACATTTTATAAGTACATTACAAAGAGCTGAACAGAGACTGAAATGGCATGGAGCTTAGCACATTTATCTACATTGTGTTTCCTTTGCAACTAGGACTTTCTTCTTAAACTTGTGAAGTTCTACCAAAGCTAATGCAAAAAATGGAAAAGAAGCAAATAAGGCTGCTCATTCAATGGAGCCAATGGCTTTGTTTGAATGTAGTGCTTCCATTTTAAATTCTGACACCTAGGGTAGTTTTTTTTTATTGAAGGACACTGTAAAAATTAATGGCATTGCATTTTGTATAAGACATGCAGCTACCGTCAGAGTAATAATGATGGATAAGGATTTATTACTTGAAAATATTCTTATTAATTGTGAAAAAACAACAGATATTTGTTCCTCACTTGGGAACAAATTATGAAGTCCCTGGCCCTGATGGAATCAGTTTTCTATGGAGGAGAAACTTAGTAGCTTTCAGTTCATTTCCTTCAAAATGGAGGAAAGTGCTCTGGTATCCAGTTCTTCCCATATCCAGTGAAATAGCTTTTGTCCTCAAAGGATGAACTATATGAACAAGGGGGAAAAGGAATGTTTACATGGAATTGGTCAGGTTTAGCTATAAAGTGGGATCAGTGAAATTCTTCAAACTCATAAACTGGTGAAGATAGTGATTCAACAGAACCTGTATATGCCATTGTACTTAAAATTATAGTGCTCCATCACTGGAAGTTTTTAAGAAGTGACTGGCAGCCACTTGCCTGGTTTCCACAGTGATGTCCTATTGAATCAGCAATCAGCATTAAAGAAACCAGTTTAGTTTAGTCTAGTCGTTAAGGCATCATGCCAGAACCTGGGAGAGTTGTGAATTCTAGTCCTTCCTTAGCAATGAAAGCTGGCTAGATGACTTCAGGCCAATCCTTCTCCTTCTCAGTCCAATTCCTCTCACAGGGTTGAGGTTGTGGGGAAAAGAGGAGGGAGGGAGGAGTATTACATATGATAATTTCTTTATTTATAAAAACAATATAGTTGAGATTAAAAATAATGAATAGAACCAGTTACTTGGAAGCTCATCCTATTCAGGCAGAAGTTAGGCCCTTCCTTAATTTTGTCAGAATTTCTTTTTTAAAAAAAATTGTTTAAGATTGCAGAAGAATGCCTTTCAAATTCACTAGTAACTTTGTGTTTTTTTCCTCTCATGCAGAAGAAATTCAACCACCAGTCAAAAAGAAAGGTGAGCAAATTTAAGAACAAATTAGGTTTCATCTTTTATCTTAACATTAAATGGCAGCTTGTAAGGCATCCAAAAAGTATCCATGATATCAATCACTCCAAGACGTTATCTCTCCAATTGATTTATTAGAAACAGATCTGGCATGTCAAAAGCAATTTCCCAAGTGAAAGTTTTTTCACATGTTACACAGAATCCACCTTCTCTCCTCCCACTTCTACACTTCATAAATCACGAGAACCAATTAACTGCAACTGGAAATTCTTAATACAATATACAGAATAACTTTGAACTTTTCAACTCCTCTAACTCTCTAAAAAAATGTGGCAGCTGAATTTCAAAGCTGACAGGTGTCCCCCCTCGAAAACTACTTCTCCTAAAAAAAAAAAAACCACACATACAGGGGTTAATACATTGTCCTTAACCCTCTCTCCCCCTTCCCCCGAGGACCCTTCAGTTTGTGGCGAAAATCCTCATGGAATTGGTTAACCAATTGATCAGCATGAACATCCCAATTCTTTACTCAAGTAGCATCTGAGAGGGGGTATCCTTTCCATAAGACCAAATATTGCAATCGGCCAAGGTGTAATCTAGAATCGAGAATTTTTTGAATCTCATAATGTGTTTCCCCATGTACCATTAAAAGTTTAGGGGAGCAATTGGCAGTGGTCTTATCATTGATGTAGTAGCTGGTTTTAGTAAACTATAATGGAACACCAGATGAATTTTCCCTAATAGTCAAGGAAGACTTAATTGGATAGTGACCGGATTGATTATCTTTGAAATTGGGAACGGACCCAAGAATTTTGGAACCAGCTTCTTACTGGGCAGTTTCAACCTGAGATACTTGGTCGACAAATATACTTTGTCCCCTACTTTAAAAGGAGGTTGAAGGGATCTATGTTTATCCGCCTGTTTTTTATAATTTTTTGCAGCTTCAGTCAAAGCTTTTTTTTGTATCTTCCCATCCTTTCTTTAATGAGTTCATCCATTCTGCTAGGGACATGGGTGAGGGAGGTTGTCTAGGTAACTCTGGCATCGGGACAAAATCCATTCCAGTGTTGATTTGGAATGGAGTTAATCCCGTGCTGCTATGTACTGCATTATTGTAAGCAACCTCTGCAAAAGGTAATAACTCAGCCCAATTTTCTTGTTGATAATTTATATAGCATCTAATGTATTGTTCAATCATGGCATTATCCCTCTCCGCTGCTCTGTTACAAGCAGGATGGAAAGCTGAGGATAACCCTTGAGGTGAGCCAATGGATTTCAGAAATTCCCTCCAAAATTTTGCAGTAAATTGTACCCCTCTGTTTGATATTACTCTACGAGGTACTCCATGTAGTCTATAGATATGTTTCACGAACAGCTTTACAAGTTTTTTTGCAGATGGAAGTATTTTGCAGGCTATAAAATGGGCCTGTTTAGAGAATAAGTCAATTATAGTCCAAATGATCGTATTCCCTTCACTCTTAGGTAATTCAACAATAAAGTCCATTACGATCTCTTCCCAAGATTAGGTTGGTTCAGCAACTTGTTGCAGGAGGCCAGGGTTTTTTCCAGTTCTGTGTTTCATTGTGGCACAAATTGAGCAACTTTTTACATAGTCCTCGACATCAGGTTTCATTTTTGGCCACCAGAACTCTCTTCTCAGTAAATGTAGGGTTTTTAGGAATCCGAAGTGGCCTCCCAGCTGAGAGTCGTGGCTACCCTTTAGTACCAGTAGTCTTAGGGTTGTGGGTACATAAAGCTTAGTCCCTTTCCAAGCTAATCCATCATTCATTGTCAACTCGGTTTGATGGTCCAGGAACCAAGGGTTGGTCAATAGGGCCATTTTCAATTCTGTAGTCAACTTATCTTCCAGGTGTTTGGGTTGCAGTTGGCTTGGGCTCGAGTGGACACTTGGCCTGCCAATTGAGCTTCTGAAATTAAGGCTTGTAGTATTTCCTCTTGGTGGCTGTCAAACTGAGGTTTTCTGGACAGAGTGTCTGCCAGTACGTTTTTCCTTCTATATTTAATGTTAAAGTTGAATTGCTTGAAATATTGGGCCCAGCGGACTTGTTTGGGCGATAATCTCCTAGGAGTCTTTAGAGCCTTGAGGTTCTTATAATCAGTCCATACCTCAATGGCCTCTGGCACCCCATCTAGAAAATGCCTCCAAGTCAACAAAGCCCATTGTATGGTGAATTTTTCTTTCTCCCAGACTGCCCAACTTCGCTCTGTGTCTGTCAGCTTTTTGGACACATAAGCACAAGACATCAGTTGGCCTTGAGAGTCCTTTTGCAGCAAAACAGCTGCCACCGCTACATCACTTGCATCCATTTGGACAATAAAAGGCTTGGTCACATCTGGGTGCTGGAGGATGGTCTCAGCTGTGAAAAGGCGCTTTAAGGCCTCAAAAGCTTTCTGACAGTCCATAGTCCAAGCCAGGGGTTGACTTGGCTTTGGTTTGGTGGGTGATGGGCCCATTTTTAACAGCTCCATCAGTGGGAGGGCAACTTCAGCAAAGGACGGAATGAATTGTCTATAGAAGTTGGCAAACCCCAAGAAACTTTGAAGTTGTTTTCAGATCATGAGGGGTTGCCAGTCCAGCACCATTTTCACCTTTCCGGGGTCCATTTCAATCCCCAGGTTGGATATTCGGTAGCCTAAGTAGTCCAATGACTCTTTGTGGAATTCACATTTTGAGAGTTTCACATATAATTTGGTGGCTAGAAGCTTTTCTAGAACTTGTCGGACTAATTGAATATGTTCTTCCATGGTTTCACTGAAGATAAGGGTGTCATTCAGGTACACAAGGACCCCCTGGTAAAGGTGCGGGTGTAATACCTCATTGATGAGCTGCCTAAACACTGCAGGAGCCCCCTGAATTCCAAAAGGCATGAGTTTAAATTGGAAGCTACCCAGAGGGCAGTTAAAAGCAGTTTTCCACTCATCTCCTTCTTTGATGTGGACCCGGTAGCAAGCTTCCCTGAGATCTAGCTTGGTGAATATCTCAATAAGTCCTTCATAAGGGGGAGAGGGTACATGTTTTTGATGCATACAGCGTTCACGCCTCTAAAGTCAACACACAATCTCAACACTCCATCCTTCTTGAACAACACAAGGGCAGCTAGTCTTGATTTGGCAGGCTCAATAAAACCTCATTCCAAATTGCTATTGATGTATTTTTTTAATTCAGTCATTTCAGCAGGCATCATGGAATACATCTTTGGTTTTGGTAATTTCACCCCGGCCTCTAATTCTATGGCACAATCAGTGGCTCAATGGGGAGGTAAGACATTACACTCTTCTTCACTGAATGCTTCAGCCAAGTCTTTGTATTGGTCGGGTACCTGGGGGTTGTCTGGGAGAAGGTGGGATGCCATGGATGGTGGCTCAGAGTCTGGGTTCAAGCTGACCGGTGGCTTTGTAGTGGGTGAAGAGGGGGCAATGGGCCCGGTCCAATGAGGATTTTTCTGAATCCATCCTCCTGTTTGATCATCGGGGCCCATTTGTCTAGCCAAGCAAGTCCCAGTATGATTGATTCCTGGGGGCCACTATGAAGCATATGAGTTCACGACGGGGCCCTAATTCTATCTTGATCAATTCAGTCATCTGAGTGGCTGAGGCCCCCCAATTAAGGTTCCATCCACTTGCTCAAATCTGGGCGTTTTAGCGGCTTAGTCTTTATGCCCAATTTTTCAATGATGGGGAGTCCGATAAGGCATCTAGAACACCCAGTATCAATAACAGCTTCTAACTCCCTGGCCTCCCCCATGTTTCGTACCACTCACTTGACCTTGACTGTAAAAGGTATGATGGGATCACTCACCATTGGGTCATCTTCGCAGGTCGGGTTCTCGGGGATGTGGTGGCAGTCTGGTGGTCCATTGCTCCCATCTGCGTAGAGGGGGCTTTCCCAGCTGTGTTTGGCAAACCCACCCCTGGCTGGAGGTCTTTCTTGATTCTTCCGACCTCTAACAGCTGGATTAGACTTCAACCACGGACCTTGTGGTACAGGAGCAGGGGCCAGACAGTCTGCTGCTCTATGGATGGCTTGGCCACATCGGTAAAATTTCAGCACCCTGGTAGGTTGGGTATGAGCAGATTTGGCTGATCCGGTTGGCTGTCTCCTAACTACAATTCTCTCAGGCAGGGCTGCTGGAAGGGGTTTCCTGTGTGGGTTGATGCTACGATCTAAGCTGAGGGATGCGACATACCATGATTGTAAGGTCTCTGGGATTCCCCTAATTTTACAGGCCTTCTTTACTTCTGGATCAATGCCTTTTATAAAATAGTGTAAAGTCATTCTTTCAGGCCAATCCATAAGGTGGCTTGCGACCCTTCTAAAGTCCCAGATGAATTCTGACAAGGGTCGCTTGCCTTGCCTTATTTCCATTAACTTCTCTTCATTCTCTGCTACCCTCTCTAGATTTTCAAATCTGAGTCTCAATAATTGAATTAATCTGTTTATGTCATATAATTCGGGGGCTTGTTCATTGTGTAGTTAGCCCACCCAGTCTGAAGCATGAACTTCATTCATCCCATTTGTTATGGCCATGACGAAATCACGCTCTGTGGCATATTGATCTCCAAATTATTCTATATGGGATTAGATTCAAGTGAGGAAGTAATTGAAATGTTCATGGTGGCCATTGAAGGGTATTCCGTCTGGCCTGGGTCATGTTTGCGGAGGTGGCACATGCCAGGCCCCTGCAGGTTGTATTGGAATGGAAGGAACAGGCCGGGTAGCGTACTTAGGCTGGGTAGGCCCCCTGAATCCTGGCTGGGTAGTGCCTCTCTGGAATAAGGGTCTCTGTGGCCTCGCTGCTGGTTGGGGCTGCAATTGTGGTTGCCAGGAGAAAGATGGGTGTGGCCTGCTTCCCTGGTCGCGTGGAGGGAATGTGGCTGCTGTCTGCTGTCTGGGTAATCCCCCTTCAGATCAGGGCTGTGTTGGTGCTGGTTGCCATTGGCATTGAATCCACCCCTGGCCTGGATAAAATCCCCACCCTGGAGGGATACTCTCTGCAGGGGGCAAAATTCCTTCTGGAAAATGAGGGGATTGCCTCTGAGGCTGTAACATACCTCTATAAGTTGATGCTTCTTTCTGCCTTCCTCCAACTTGCATCTGTATAGTCTCCTCATTCCTCACGATACTTGGGTAAGTGAATATGGGTGGTCTCAAGCTTCTACCTGTCCAAACAGACTGGGAGACCAAACCTGTCACCTTTAAATTCTGGAACTGTTGATGTAAATCTGCCCTTGATGAACTTCCAGGAATAATCTGGGGGTTGTCTTCTTGAGAGAATTCCAACCCCGATTGTCTCTCTTCCCTCCAATCTGACAGAATAGCCATATGCTTGGGGCTAGAGAAAGATTTCTCTTCAGACAGCTGGGTTACCTCTGCGTTATAACAACTTCTTGAATTGAAACGCTTCGGTATAACTCCCAAATCTCTTTCTCCTACTGCCATCCTGGAAGCATCCATCATCTCATCCCAACAAGGGTTGGCAGGTTCAATTAATGCTCTGGAGGGAGAGCCCACACACACTTCCCCCTGCACACCTCCAATTTCGGCTGATTGTTGATAATTCTCCATCTCAGGAAAAAGAACTCTGGGTTTCAGCCAAGCCCTTTTTTTTAAAAAAAAAAATTGACTTGGGAAATAAATGTAAGCCATCCAGAAAGTATCCATGATATCAATCACTCCAAGACGTTATCTCTCCAAATGATTTATTACAAACTGAACTGGCATGTCAAAAGCAATTTCCCAAGTGAAAGTTTTTCGCGTGTTACACAGAATCCACTTTCTCTCCTCCCACAACTGGAAATTCTTAATACGACATACAGAATAACCTTGAACTTTTCAACTCCTCTAACTCTCTAAAAGAAAAATGTGGCAGCTGAATTTCAAAGCTGTTGATTTACTTTACTAGCATGGGTCACGAAATACTGGGAGAATAGAGAAAATGATGAAAATGGGGTGCATGGCAGAGGTGGTATTCAGGAGGTTTTGACCAGTTCTGGAGAACCAGTAGCAGAAATTTTGAGTAGTTCAGAAGACTGGCAAATACCACCTCTGACTGGAGATTTTATAGTATCCTTCCCCTGCCATGCCTACCAAGCCATGCCCACAGAACCGGTAGTAAAAAAATTTGAATCCCATCACTGGGTGGGTGGAATAAAAGTAATAACTACCTTTGAGGAGTAGAAGAGCTTTTGGAAGAAAGGATTTTCAGAATTCCCTGCCCTGCTAATTCCTCACCTGGAATATAACAAATAAGAAGGAGGCTGAACTTCCTCGCAGATAATGTATTAGTGGAAATTCTGATAATAACACAGATAAGGGCTCAGTTATGTTAGGGCAAACTTGTTCACAGCTCCCTAAAGATACAAATATCTTAGTTCATAGAGGACATAGAAAATGGGGCTTACCTGTCCATTCATATCCTGCCTCTTTCTGATTCATTTCCATTAGTAAGCATCGGAACACTCTGTTGGTTTTATTTCTATAGTATTTTCAGCAATTGCTAAAATTGCCTGTCCTGCAAATTTCACAACTACAGTAATTTATTTTTGGCTTGTCAGGAAGCTCAAAAAGGCTCAGGACACCTGCCAAAGAGAAGGAGGAAAGGGGACGCTACAGGATGTAGAAGATTAGAAAAGGGAAGCAAGACAAAAGGAACTTTGATGGAAATCACTGAGCTATGTCCTAGATTTTATTATACACTTAAGTCATATGGTGCCTGGAAAGCCATTAAAAAAAGGTGTGGACCAATAGAAGTGAAGTTGGGGAAAGACAAGACTCTGATATGTTATACTAATACGAGATTATGAAAAGACAGGCAGAGAGAACAAGCGAAACAAGGGATTTTTTTTTAAAAGGGAGGGAGCACTATGTAGGCTATTTGGAGCATCTGAGGAGTGGTGAGATATAAATCTAAGAATGAGATTCTGTCATTGTTAATCATGACTTCCTCTTAAAATTGAAGTACTGTTTAAAACTTGTGACAAAATATTACAATGGAAAGCTTTTCATGCCATCTAATTAAGTTTAGTCTTACATTAAGGAGCATGCCTCAATAAGATTAAAGAGAATTCGAAGGTCTGTGTTGTACCCAAGAAATCTTTTTTTAGTTGTTCAGTATGAAGGTATAAACTAAGGAACTTTAAAATATCAATGATAAAATGTAAATGTTGCATATATTGGACAGGGCCCTGATATCAGAGATCAGACAAAAAGTCTAAAAATGCATAGTCTTTTCTAGCACATCTCCCTATACTTTTCTTATGCCTGCAAAGCAGAGGTCTCCAACCTTGGCAACTTTAAGACTTGTGGATTTCAACTCCCAGAATTGAAGCATAGCTGGAGAATTCTGGAAGTTGAAGTCCACAAGTCTTAAAGTTGCCAAGGTTGGAGACCTCTGCTGTAAGGTTAAGATAATATGTTTTGTCATTGTGTCTGGAATATCATGGTTTATGACTTCATGTTATACCCAGTCATCCAAGTGTGATTTATTAACAATGACTTGGTATGCTAAATTGAAGCCCTAAATTGCCATGCTTTTCCCCTTCCTTTTAACCGTAGTGATTTTAAACAATACTGAGATTTCCATTTTTTTAATGATATGGTTAAATCAAGCAATGAAAAATAGAAAACAAGAAATGTTTTAAGCTGCAGAACAATTTAAAATACAGGCCATAGAACAACTCGATTCTCTCCTGAAAACCTGTGGACTTGATAGAGTTTGCCAGTATGGCAGATATTGGCACCAGTTGGGTAATTAGTTATTCTATTCACTCCTCTCTAAAGAATATCTCTATTTGCATATTTAGTGCTTTCAGAGTTTAGCTGATTTTCTCTTTATATCTCCATATGGCGATGTGCTTTTTTTGTATTTGAACTGCTTTTGCCATGGTTTGGAATGGGGTTTGCTGTCTCTTAACTGCTTCCCACTGGCTGGTGTTTCAGAATCTTTGTTCATAGTTTTTTCTGTTGAAAAATGCAGCTTTATTTTCAATTTCAAATTCAACTTCCTGAATTACATAAATATTCTCTTGACATGCTTGCAAAGCTTATTTTAAAGATTGTCTTCCTTTGTTCTTGATAACTTGCTTCACGCATGATTAATGCAGGGTTTGGATCAGAACTCCCCATTCTTGTGACCACAGTATTAAAAACAATAGATGGCAGCTAGTGGCTTTATGCAAAGCACTACACTTTATATATGTCAGTGCATATGTAAGCACCATTGACTGACTAATTGATTGATTATCTGCCACCAAATTGTTGTCAACTCTTAGCAACTACATACATTTTCTCCCTGATGACTTATCCCTAATCTGGTCCTTCAGCTCTTCCAAAGTGCACTCACTGCCATTTAACCAAGTCCATCTTTTTTACTGCTGGTCATCCTCTTCTTTTTTCTTCTACCTTTCCCAGCATTAGAGCTTCTTCCAGAGCTGTCTTCTCATAATGTGTCCATAGGTTAATTTTAGCCTGGTCTCTTCTGCCTTGAGTGAGAAATATAGGTTGATTTGTTTGGTTGTCTATTAATTGATTTTCTTGGCCGTCTTTGGTGTTCTCAGGAGACTTGATCAACAAGAATTTTAAAAGTATAAATAAGCTTCCAATTATGCATATTTGAAAGCCCATTCTATTTCAGATTGATGACTCTTTGGTAAAATGAAGAGATGAGACTTTTTCCCCCGCACAAAACAAAGCCATGTAAACCCATTCTTTTATTTAATTCAATGCATTCTATATCATACCTATCCTACTTTAATTAATAATAAAGCTTTGGATCAAAGAAAAAGGAGATATACCCATCTTATACAATTGCTCTGCAATCTTTTCCCATTTTGGGCTTGGACAACCTAGAACTACGTCACCTACAGTTGGACCTAAGCATAGTACACAAAATTATCTGCTACAATGTCCTACCAGTCAATGACTACTTCAGCTTCAACCGCAACAATACAAAAGCACACAAAAGATAAAAACTCAATGTAAAACACTCCAAACTTGATTGTAGAAAGTACTTCAGCAACGGAGTGGTCAATACCTGGAATGCACTACCTGACTCTGTTGTTACATCCTCTAGCCCCCACTCCTTTAACCTCAAACTATCCACTATTGACCCTTTCCTAAGAGGTCTGTAGGGGGGGTGCATAAGCACACCAAGGTGCTACCGTCCCTGTCCTATTGTTTCTTTTTATTTTTCTTATATGTATCCATTTCATGTATTCATAACTATGTTTATACTTATACCTTTTAAGTTATAATCACTTGAAAAAATAAAATAAATACATACAAAATAAAAATAAAAAATTTCTAAGAGGTCTGTAAGAGGCGTGCATAAGTGCACAATTGTGCCTACCGTCCCTGTCCTATTGTCCCCATTTATTCGGACCTATTTCCTGTATTCATACTCATGTTTATTCTTGTACCTATTATCTTGTAAATCAAATAAATAAATAAAATAAATAAAATAAAATTAACAGATCCTAGCAAATGGTTCTTGAATATGTATGTATGTATGTATGTATCTGCTGCTTAGTGCCTATTCTTGTTCTACAATGATCAATGCCTCAATGCTGTTTTTTAATCAGTCCTTTCCAACCACTGGTAAAATTTCCCAATGTCTGCTACTATAGTTAACTGCCAAAGCTACATCCCATGCAGGGTCTTCTCTTGCCTTGGTGCTTTCTCTGCTTGATCTTCCTTTCATGTCGGTTGCTGCTAGAGGCAATCTCTCATCAGCTCATTTTTGGATGCCATCTTACTGCTGTAGTCTTAGATCCTCTTTGGGACCTGTCTTATCTTTTGATGCATATTTGACTGTTGTTTGAGATTGCTGTGGTCTGCTCTTAGGTGCTGCTTCCACTTTGCACTGGTGTCATGTGACTTCTTTCTCCCATATGTTCTTCCAGTACAGTTTAGTTTCTGCTGTTACAGTGTTGTTGCACAGAAGTTGGAATACACTTTGGATGGTTCTTTGGAGAATAGTGCAGTTGTCTTCTTTGTCTCTGTTTTCTAGTATGTCTCCTTGGCCTGGTAGCCATTGCTGTGAGACTTTATTTAGCAATCTCAAGGGGTTCAGATGGAGCCAGGCTCTTGTATTTTTTTTCTTCTGTAGTTGAGTCTTATCTTTAATAGTCACATGTTTCTGAAATTCCCCCAGCTGACTAACTTCTCTTCCAGTTACCTTGAACTTAGCCAAGTCAAGGCAATGTTAATTACAGTCAAAGACCAGAATCATAACCTTTTATCTCACTTTCAAGGGATGATGGTAGTTATGTACTGCTGTTTTTCTTGACTGTGTAGCCAAACATCTCCAAGATTACCTGCCAGGGCAGGCATGACCTGTCACAAAACATCTGCACACCAGAAACAGAACCAGTTACCAGGACATGATAAATCAGCCTACTGTGAACATTCAGAGGCATTGGAAATAAATAATTGTAATTTGTAATTAAAACCATAATATTTTTATGCTGTGTAGGTCAGGGAGTCAAACTGGTAGCCCACAGGCCAGATACATCACATGCAGGCTGCGCCCACCCCAGCTCCATGAATGGGGAAAATGGCGCAAAACGTCACGTGATGGCAACATGATGGTGCGAATTTGACACCCATGATGTAGATGGGGCAAGAAGCCTTATAGGCCCCAAAAGAGGTACCTACAGACACTTTGTACCTACATCTACTTCAGTTTTATTTAATTGTATCCAACTATCTTCTGATAAGAATGATTATATTAAAAATATTGATTAAATCTGAAAAGGTCTGCTTAGAAAAAACAAAAAAGCAGAAATGAAAAAATTGTGAGCAACTACTGAATACTCTTTCTGCTTTTTTTTTTTTGCAAAACACAGCTGCTTGCTCATAGGAGAACTGGCTGTAAAGTTGGATCTGGGCCTCCTTGTTATAGTTGAAACATTTATTTAGGATTTTTAAAATAAATTTTAATCAGGCTATAATAACGGTTATAATCATGAATATTTGTCAGGTGCCTAGAGCTGCTGGCATCTCTCTTCCTTTCTTTCTCTTTAAAAGACTTGACAGTTTCACTTAAGTAAGAATTTAATAAAAGTACAAAGAGGAATAAGGGCCTTGGATTCAAGGAAAATAAAAAATGTAGAGGAACAGAAGCTGGCTGAAGAATCTATATTTAGTTTTTCACAATAGATGATAAATTAATGTAACAGCTATCAGCTTTAACTTGATAGCAAGGAAGACATCAGAAACTTTCAGATCAGCGCAATTTAGCATGTTAGTATGTAAGTAACTGCTATATTTAGTTACATTTAGCTATACTTAGTTATTTCAATATGCCGTATTAGTTATTTTATTTTATTTATTTTGTCAATTGCTTACAAGATAATAGGTATAAGTAAAAACACAGTTATGAATACATGGATACATATAAGAAAAGTAAAAAATAAAAGAAACAATAGGACAGGGATGGTATGCACGTTGGTGCACTTATGCACGCCCTCTTAGGAAAGGGGTGAGGTCAATAGTAGACAGTCTAAGGTTAAAGTTTTTGGGGTTTGGGGAAGAAACCACCGAGTCAGGTAGAGTATTCCAGACATTGATCACTCTGTTCCTGAAGTCGTATTTCCTGCAATCAAGTTTGGTGCAATTAACCTTGAGTTTGTATCTATTGTTTGCTCTTGTGTTGTTATGGTTGAAGCTGAAGTATTCATCGACAGGTAGGACATTGCAATGTATGATTTTATATACCATGCTTAGATCAGACCGAAGGCGGCATAGTTCTAGGTTTTCTAGGTCTAGAATTTCAAGTCTAGTGGCATAAAGTATTCTACAACGAGTAGAGGAGTGGAGAACTCTTCTTGTGAAATATTTCTGGACTTTCTCAACTGTGTTAATATCAGATATGTAATGAGGGGTCCAGACTGATGAGCCATATTCAAGTACTGGTCTAGCAAATATTTTGTATGCTCTAGTTATTAGTGTAATATTACCAGAGAAAAAGCTACGTAGGATTAGGTTAACAACTCTTAACGCCTTTTTGGCTATGTAGTTACAGTGGGCTCTAGCACTTAGGTCATTAGAGATGAGTACTCCAAGATCCTTGACAAGAGTTTGGATCATCAACAAGATCTTGACTATTCAGCCTGTATTTTATTTTCTGATTTTTTTTGCCAATATGTAGGGCAGAGCAGTTATTTGTTGAGATTTGAAGTTGCCATTTGTTTGACCATTCTGATACATAGTCAAGGTCTTTTTGAAGGGTAGCAGTATTGTCTGTGGTATGGAATAGCTTTACATCATCAGCGAAGAGAACGCAGTTGCTCTTGATATGATCACAGAGGTAATTTATGTAGATTTGTTTTTCCGCCAAAGTATTAAACTTGGGCGAGCAATTTTCTTGATTAAAACAAAATTAAAATGAACCATGGTTTCTTAAGTTTCTTAAGTTTTAGGGACATGATAAATGATGGCTACTTAAATTCTGAGATGAAGTCCTTGAGGTCATTCTGGATGAAAGAAAAAATGTAACTTCATTGTGGTTAAAGATGTCTTTTGTGAAAATTGTTTTGCATGTGGAAAACAAACACACGGGCTGAGAAATATATTTCAATATATATCCTAATTGGGACTAAACTTATTTATTTATTTATC
Source organism: Pseudonaja textilis (assembly GCF_049901715.1). Lineage (NCBI taxonomy): Eukaryota > Metazoa > Chordata > Lepidosauria > Squamata > Elapidae > Pseudonaja > Pseudonaja textilis. The sequence goes on from NC_141990.1 coordinate 93,675,368, forward strand.
ATATGGCATAGAATAGATAGTGGCAATAAAATTATATAGAAGGAGGATATAATACTATGGCACATGTATGATGGAAATAGGTAATCAATTTTGTAAGGTTTGAGGAACACACACATACACACACATGTATATAAAGATTACATTTTAAAATATGTTGATTCATATGAATGGGAATATGTATTAATTGTAATGTGTCCTATATATAAGCCTAAGCTAGTAGTACTGCTTTATAAGTCCTTAGCGCGAGTCAGGAAGGCGTGGCGGGTTGGGTGGCGCCCATGCCCCGGCGAGGCAGCCGCTCGTGGTTCGCCCGTAGGGGAGAGGTGACTGTCGGAAGGGCTGGTGACCAAACAACGGGGACAGGTCAGGCCGATCTAGTGCAGCGCCGACCGGAGACAGAAGGGGGCGCCAGGACTTTGTGGGGGGGGCACGCTGAAGAAAAGAGAAAAGAAGTAAGACCACACTTGGATACTGTATCCAGTTTTGGTCACCACAATATTAAAAAAAATGTTGAGAGTTTGGAAAGGATATAGAGAAAGTAACAAATATGATTAGGGGGCTGGACACTAAAACATATGAAGAATGGTTGCAGGAATTGGGTATGTCTGGTCTAGTGAAAAGAAGGATTAAGGGTAACATGATAGCAGAGTTCCAATATTTGAGGGGCTGCCACAAAGAAGTGGGGTTTCCCAACTAGACCACAACTTCGTAGGTCTTGAATAGCATAGACTATCATCCAGTCCAACACCCCCCACTCCCCAAGTCCAGCAAAATTTGTGGAGACAATGGAGAAGTATATTATTATTAGGGTACCAACTGCATATAGATGGAATCCAGGGCCACACTCATTAACAGTAACTGCCAGTCGCTTCATAAGAATATTAAAGAATATATTGTACAAAATAGAACACTGCAGGAAACAGCTAAATAGAAATACTTGTATTAGTCATTGCATCTACATTCTTGAAGATTCTCTTCCTCTATATATAGGAATTTATACTTGGCCACAAATGTCATGAAGGCTGCAAACTAGACACATTTATAGGAAAATGCTGTTGATTTCTCAATCAACATGGTTTTGATGGCATTATAAGTAGTCTTCATTGCATTAATGGTAAAGAGCTGACATTTAGGAAAGTATAACAGTTCTCTTGCAACCACTTACTCTGAAAATCTGCTGTGCAGATATTTTAATAAGTTTGTGTGACTTATTGAATTGGCTGTATTTATGTTTCATGTTGTTTTGTCGCACTTTATCATGTTGTTTATACTTTTAACTATATGCCATTGTAGGAATCAAACTAAAGAGCTGTACACATTTTACTACATAAATAAACATAAGCATTCTCCAGATCAGTCTCATGATGCAGATAGTTACACTCAATTTGCAAAAATACTTCTTGATGCTGTTCATATCATAGATTTACTGCACTCAGTTCTCATTACCAATGATTTTGCAGCACAAGATCACACTAACTAAATTCAAAGTCACTCTATTGGGAACACAAATTCTTACTTTGTTTCACTATATAGTGCCTGTTGTCATATGAAGCTTAGCACAATGTCAGTACAGGCAAAGCTTTGTGATATCACTAGTTTCTCCCCTTTTGATCAGTCAGGAGAAGAATGAGTGGAGTCAGTGGAAATACCACTGTACTATATTAAACATAAATCTCTTTTAAAAAGTATGCAGGGCCTCCTAAATCAGACCAAAGTTTAATTTGGACTTGGATCTGATGTTTCATAGTGGCCAGTCAGCTCACAATTGAAAGTAAAAAGGCAGTTGAGTTTAACTCATTTCCCAATTACTAAATGATTACCTCTATGCAATTTGGCAGTGAAGTGGAAATGCTTTGCCATTATTTATTACCAGGATATTTTTTCTAACTTTGCAATCTAACCAACAGATCTGAAATTCCTTGAGAATACCCCATCTAGAGCTTAACTTCCAAGATCAGACATAATTCAAACAGCCACATTGTGATTAGTAGCCGTTTTGAATTGAGATTGACTCCAGAAGATTAAGATGGACATATCCATACAACTTTCAGCAATTACAGTAATTTGCCATTGTTGTCTTCTCTAGCCAACTCAGCTAAGCTGGCCTCCATCCAGCTGCTAGAAGATTTAACCTTGTTTAGCTTTTTAGATCAGCCAAGGTGGCTAGATGATGTCACCTATTTAGACAGCTCATAAATAAGCCTACTGAACTTGAGACCTTTTATTGTTGTTATTTTGAAGAATGTAAGTCAATAACAGTGTGAAAAGGATAACTACAAAATGATAAGGTTTTCTATCAAAATGCATTGTAAGGTTCTGTTATGTTTGCCATTTGCCAAATCTGTAGAAAATGGTTTTAAAGTGCTTTCAAGCAGTGCTTTTTAAAGACATATTGCCCAATAAAAATAATCAAAAATAATACTTTCAAATCAAAGTATTTGCCTCTTTGGGAAATATGATGTGTTTGACTTGCCTGCGGTAATATTTTCATCACTGAAGACTTCTGTGGAACTATGCACAGTGAGAAAAATGCTTAAAATTCTCAGCAGTAAATCCTTAATCCATGTTAAGTCTGTGTTGTTCACTTCCTCCAAACAAAATAGTGTTAATATTTGGATGCATCATAAAATCATCCCATTTCAAGTACCTTCTTGGTAAACAATGAACTATTGATTAAGACCTACAGTTGTTTGTTTCTCAGTGATACAACTATGTTGCTCTATAATGGTTAAGTACATAAAAGAAGTCTACTTTGGATTTATTTTTCAGTAAAATGGAGCAATCTACCACTATAAATTCCATCATAGCTCAATCCAGCTCAGATACTTGTAACGTAGAGATGCATTATCCATAAATTTTGGTTGAACAAAAACAGCAGAAGCAATATATGTCTAAGGAATCTGTTATGTCCTTGGAACTCTAGGAGTTCTCACTCAGGTCCATTCACTTTGCGGGGGCGTTTTTCCCCCTCACTCATTAGTTGGTTCTCCCCAGCAGCCAGCTATAAAAGCAGGCTGCGGGGTCCAACCAGTTGCTGATCGCTGCGAGCCAGTTCCAGGCTTGGCAAGCACGGTCAGTCCTTTATTGCTATAATAAAGTATTGTTGCACTCATGCTCTGGTTCAGCCTCTCATTTCCCAAACTTAACACTGGCGGCGAGGATGGGATGGCTACCAGAAGCACCATGCAACCGCTGAGTCACTAGCCGCCGATCCGCAGCCAGAGAGCGATCGGCCGGCGATAAAACAACGCTGATCCGCAGCCAGAGAGCGGTCAGCAAGCAACGAGCGAACGCTGATCCGCCGACAGAGAAAGCGGTCAGCAAGCAACGAAGCGAACGCTGATCCGCAGCCAGAGAAAGCGGTCAGCCGAGCGATAGTAAGCGTCTGTAGCCGCTTGTTAGCCCAGCTACAGGAAAAGTGAAGCGCTGCGAGCCGCAGCCGCTCGTTGTTTAAGGCGCGAAATTCAAACGGCTGTCATTTGAATTTCAAACCTAAAAGGTACAGCGTGGTGCTGTAAGTCAAGTCACTGACGCCCACGAAGGCGCGAATTTCAAACGCTGCCAACGGCTGACAGCCTAACCTCGTGCTTTGCCCAGAGAGAGAGAGGATTGTGACAAAGCCTCCTCAGAGCTGAAATCACTTGCCTGCCACAGGCACTAGAAACTTTGCTGCTGCCCCAGAGAGATTTTTTCCACAGATTGTACAACCGATCTTATCACCAGGAATTCCAATCCAGTCTTCCCAGCGTTCAAACCAGATGAGGAGAAGTGGGAATCATACAAGAACCGCTTTAACCATTACATCAACGCAATTGGGCTGGCTGATGCTGGGGAGCACCGGAAAAATCATATTTCCTGATCTACTGTGGAGCCATCGTCTTTGACACTGCCACAGCTCTCGTGGCTCCACGTGAGTTAAAAAACGTTCCATGGTCTGAACTGTTGGAAATCCTTACTAACCACTATTCTCCCAGACCTTCACAGATTGCCAGGCGATTCACCTTCCGTATGAGGAAGCAGTCAGACAAAGAGACCATCAACCAGTACATGGCAGCCCTCAGGACAGCAGCACTCCATTGTGGGTTTGGAACCTACCTGGAGGACATGCTCCTCGATCAACTAGTCTGCGGGGTCAAGGATCTACACCTCCAAAGGCGCCTACTCGCTAAGAAGGACCTCAACCTCGCACAAGCCGTCGAGGAGGCCCTGGCAGCAGAACTGGCAGCACACTCAGCCACCGAAATCCATGGCTCAACTTCCAAGCTAACGACAGTTCCAGTCCACTCCGAGGAGGTAGTAGCAGAGGAAGCCCTTAGTGATGAAAACGACATCCACCACCTCACCAACGCCAGGCATCCGCAGGTAGGAGCCAAGCAAGAAAACACCGGTCCACCCAAGCACATCACCCTGTGCCTATCCTGTGGTGGATCTCATCCGAGGGCCACCTGCAAATTCAAAGGAGCCACCTGCAACACCTGCCACAAAGGGGGCACATCGCGAGAGTCTGCCAAGCCTCTCAAAACTCAGCACAAAGGCACCCCCCTTCTCACACTCTGGACCTCAGAGGCAAGTATTGAACTGTCGCACTCACCACCATACCATTAGTAAAATCTCTCTCTCCGTTTTGTTAGAAGGTAAACCGTGCCGCATGGAGGTTGACACAGGGTCAGCGCTCTCAATTATCTCGTGGAGCACCCTCAAGAGGCTACAGCCCAGCCTATCAACAAGCCGGCTCCAGAAGTGCCAGTTTAGCCTGAAGGACTACCAGGGGAAGGTCATTCCTGTGATCGGCAGAGGCAAGTTCCTTGTCAATTTTAAAGCTTTCAAAGGTCACCTACCTCTAGTGGTAGTTAACGGCAATCTCCCCACATTATTGGGGCTCGATTGGTTTCCCCATCTCAGCCTAGGGCTAACAGGAGTCCATGCTGTCTCAACCTCTGACACTGACTCCTTATTCGCTGATTACTCAGATGTATTCAGCGATGAGCTGGGTGTTATAACGGTACCCCTATCTCATTCTCAGTCGACCCCAGGCAGTCCCAATCAGGCTAAAACCGCGTGAGAGTCCCATTCGCTATTCGGCCAAAACTAGATGCAGAATTGGATAAACTATTAAAACAAGGGGTCATTGAGCCAACAGATTTCGCCAAATGGGAGACGCCCATTGTCACACCCCTCAAAAAGACGGTAGCCTGAGAATTTGCTCGGACTACAAGACCACAATTAATAAGTTTTTACAAGTTAGCGCTTACCCAGTGCCCGTCATTCAGCATTTATTGCACACTTTTGAACCTGGCAGCATTTTTGCCAAATTGGACATGTCTCAAGCGTATCAACAGTTCCTGTTGACAGCCAAACAGCGGAACTCCAGACCATCGTCACCCACAGGGGTGCTTTCCGGTGCAAGCGTCTCCAATTTGGCGTAAGTGTTGCCCCTGGCATTTTTCAATCCCTCATGGAGCGGATTTTGCAGGGCCTCCCTGGTGTAGTACCCTACTTCGACGACATCTTAGTCTCGGCCAGGGACAGACCCCAACTCTTCCAGAGAGTTCGAGCAGTGTTAGAGAGGTTCAGACAGCACGGCCTCAAATTAAAAAAGAAAAATGTGCCATTGCCACTAGACAGGTGGACTTTCTGGGTTATAAAATTGACGCCTCAGGCATTCACCCCCTGGAGTCCAAGGTTAAGGCAATTCATGAGGCACCCCTCCAATCTCCAAAACTGAGCTGCAGGCCTTTTTGGGGCTATTGAACTTTACGCGTCCTTCCTGCCCCATAAAGCATCAGTGGCAGAACCCCTACACAGACTGTTGGATAAAAATCACCTTGGCACTGGGGTCACAAAGAAGACTCTGCTTTTCGCACTGTCAAATCACTACTCACGTCAGAGGCGGTACTTATTCAGTTCGACCCCAACCTTCCATTAGTGCTAGCAGCAGATGCATCCCCTTTGGAATCGGGCAGTATTAAGTCACAGGCTCCCCAATGGCTCCGAGGCTCCCATTGCTTTTTCTCCAGGACGCTCTCTGCAACAGAGCAAAATTATAGCCAGATCGATAAGGAAGCTCTAGCAGCTGTTGCAGCAGTGAAGAAATTTCACGAATTTCTCTTTGGCCATTTTTTCGAGCTGGTCACGGATCACAAGCCTCTCCTGGGTCTACTAGCTGGGGACAAACAGACCCCTCAAGTCCTTTCTCCTAGAATGATGAGATGGACCCTTTTCCTAGCGGCCTACTCGTATAGACTCATACACCGCCCAGGTAAAACATTGTCCCACGCTGACGCTCTCAGCCGCTGCCCCTTGCCGGCTCCAGCTGAAGACCCTGCTCCAGTCCACGCTATTTTTGAGGTAACCCAATTGGACCTCCCCATCACTGCCCTTGACATTGCTGCTAAAACCAAGGCAGACAAAACACTCGCCCAGGTACTGGACTGGGTGAGGAGGGTGGCCGGGTGGTGATGTTGAAAACAAATTTACACCTTTCAAGACCCGCCTGCAGGAATTATCCAGTTTGCAGGGCTGTCTGCTGTGGGGCACTCGGTGGTCATCCTGACCTCACTGCGTACCCGAGTTCTGGAGGCGTTGCATGAGGGGCACCCTGGCATCGTCAGAATGAAGGCATTAACACGCAGCTACGTATGGTGGCCAGGCCTCGACGAGGACATCATCAGATGGGTAAGCTCCTGCAACCCCTGCCAGGAATCCCGTCCAGCTCCTCCTATTGCCACCCCTTCTAAGTGGGAAAGCGCCAGCGCTCCGTGGTCCAGAATTCACATCGACCTAGCCGGCCCATTGCATGGGAAAATGTTCCTAGTGGTCGTGGACTCCTACTCTAAATGGATTGACGTGGCACAGCTATCCACGACCACCACACTCGCAATTACCAAGGTGTTAACTCGCCTGTTTGTAACACACGGGCTGCCTGACTCCATTGTTTCCGACAATGGCCCACAGTTCGCATCAGCCGAGTTCAGCCGTTTCGCTGCCAACCTGGGCATCCGCCACATTTTCACAGCCCCATTTCATCCTGCCAGTAACGGATTGGCTGAAAGAGCCGTCAGGACCACTAAAGAAGCCTTGGCTAGGTTCAGCAAGGATGACTGGCACCACAAACTATCGCGTTTCCTGATGAGCCAGCACTCAACTCCTTGCTCAGTCACCAATAAGTCCCCAGCTGAGCTCCTGATGGGCAGGCACCTGAGGACTGTATTGGACAGACTTCACCCACATTACTGCCCTGACTCTCCCTCGCTTCCACATTGGGGTTAGACATTTTATCTTACAGGAACCCGTGATTCGCGAGGAACTTCACTGGAGACCCTCTGTGGATCCCAGGCAAGATCGTGGCCATCACCGGACCCAGGTCATATCGAGTCAGACTGGAGGACGGCCGAGTATGGAGAAGGCACCTGGACCAGCTGCGTAGGCGTCACAGCACCCTCGCCAGCAGTGACCCAGAATTGCAGACCGGAGCGAGGCCTCAGCATCAACCCCACATCAGCATCAGTCCCGGTGACCAGCTTACGCCAGCAGCCATTCCGGGAATCCGAACACGGACAGCGGCATCCAGATGGCTGACCAGTCCGAACCAGTCAACGGGAGCACGTCCCAGTGACCAGCCCTACGAGTCCCGAACCAACCCGATCCGAGGGGCATGTTAGTGACTCCCTACCGATCCTGCCTTCCCCTACAGACTCTGAACTGACAGACAACCCACCAGAGTTGCGCCGTTCTGGGCGCCAGCATAAACCTCCTGTCTACCTCAAAGACTATGCGTGTTCGCATCTGGGGGAAGGGGTGTTATGTCCTTGGAACTCTAGGAGTTCTCACTCAGGTCCATTCACTTTGTGGGGCGTTTTTCCCCCTCACTCATTGGTTGGTTCTCCCAGCAGCCAGCTATAAAAGCAGGCTGCGGGGTCCAACCAGTTGCTGATCGCTGCGAGCCAGTTCCAGGCTTGGCAAGCACGGTCAGTCCTTTATTGCTATAATAAAGTATTGTTGCACTCATGCTCTGGTTCAGCCTCTCATTTCCCAAACTTAACAGAATCTAAGATGTATACTTTGGAATGTTGCGTAGAAAAGAAGCAAGTTACTAGAAACTGTATATAAAAATGAATATTAAAATCAAGTCTCATTTGAGTGAAGCTTGAGTCCTGCTGACCTCTTGGATATGGTTGGGTAGTTGTCTTGGAAATAGTATAGAAGTTATTTGGTATTGCTTGTTTTCAGGATATTTTTTAACATCTTAGTCTTGATTACAGATATGATATTGCAGGACTGCTTTTGTTTAGTTGTTTTTTCCTATCCTAGAAATAGTAATTAGACTTATATATCGCTTCACAGCCTCTCTAAGCTGTTACAGAGTCACATATTTCCCCCAACAATCTGGATCCTCATTTTACCGACCTCAGAAGGATGGAAGGCTGAGTCAGCCTTGAGCCAGGTGAGATTCGATCTGCCAAATTGCAGGCAGTTGGCAGTCAGCAAAAGTAACCTGCAATATTATAAGATGAGACAAGGTTGTAATGCTTTACTGATGGGTTGATGTATCTTTTTATGGGATCCAGGAAGCGTACCTCCTCTGCAGCCATGCTTACTTTGACTATATAGATCTTTAGGAAGGCACTTAAACCTGGCTCTTTCCAGAAACCTTGGATTAGTGATGATATGCATTTGTGCAACCCCACTAATTGTGATGTGGGTTGCGTCTTCTTCTCAGTATAGTTGCTTTTTATTATGTGCTTAACTCATTCTTATTTCTGTAAGTTGCCTAAAGCAGGGGTGGGATTCACATTTTTTAACAACTGGTTCTGTGGGTGTGGCTTAGTTGATGGGTGTGGCTTGGTGGTCATATGACTGAGTGGACGTGGCTTGGTGGTCATGTTATTGGCTGGACGTGGCCAACTCAATATCACTCACATTGAGGCACGCATCTCTTTGCATGGCCTCTCATGACTGTGGGGATGCTGCAACAGTTGTAAGTGTGAAAAGTGATCATAAGTCACTTTTCTCAGTGCCATTGTAACTTTGAATGGTTACTTCACACAAGCAAAGTACCAGCAAAGGAGGGGGAAAAAAACTCCAGAGAAGTTCCTGAGACAGGAAGTCTAGTCCTGCCAAGAATGTAATAAGGGTTAACGGAGAGGCAGTTTCTGTAAGCAACACCAGAACGTTTCCTTCCTGCCTTCCTTACAGGATTAGGCCAGTAATTTCTTCTAACAACTGGTTCTTGGAACTGCATGGAATGTTAACAACCGGTTCTAGTGAATAGGTGCAAACTGGTAGAATCCCACCCCTGGCCTAAAATCATTGGTGAGTGGGCAGCCTTAGAATCTGACTAAAAAGAGAGCAGAAAAGAAAAAGCAGATTTTCTTGTGATTTTTAAAAAAATACTTAACAGATAATTAAAGAAAAATAAGAGATTCTGGCACAAACCATATTTAGACTGATCTAAATATTTACACATTTTTAGTGATGGTGATTCCAATTATTTTTCTACAGTTAAGATTTTTACCATAGATTCCTTGTTTAATTTGGCACACAAATGACTTAAAAGTAGCACCACAGCACACCTCCCAACAGAATGGCAGAGTGTAAATTCCATCTGTCATTTACAGTGAGTATGTATTGAAATTTTAAATTGTTGCAGGTCAGGATACCTTTACTTGCCTCATACTTTTTTTTTTCCCCTTACAAATGAGTTTGACTTGCTGAATTCATATTGCATTCTGTAGGAAGTGAAGTGATTCCTTTTAGATTGTTTTTAACTAGTGTTCTTGTAATATCTTACACAAGAAACTGTATAAGTGGGAACATGAGCTAAATGTTGTAACAATTATAAATTCTTCAGGTTGACTGTGGTGTATGGTCATGTATTAAGCCAAGTGGAAATACCTTCTATGGAAAGAAATTGTGTTAAGCCTCTAAGACACTGAAATGCCTTAATGAGCTGAGGAATAGGATCTTTCAAACCATTAAAATAGGCATGTAAAGATACTGTTCTCGTTTCTAATGAGAAAGAGAATAGGTAGCTGATAGTGATTCCCATTTCTATCTGATGAGGTGATTCTTTTACATAAATGTCTCTTTCGCCTTATACCTCTCTTCTCAATTGTTTTATGTGGGGAAAATATCAATATACTGTAATTAATTTTTTTACAGCTTTAACATTTTACAGCATTAACATTCAAGTGTTTTTACAGTTTTATATTTGCTTGGATATTATCAAAGATATTACCCTAGTAAGTGTGAGGCTTATCTGGTCACTTAATATAAATTTTGAAACAAAATTTATACTTTTCAATTCAATATATTTTAACAGATTATATGTTTGTATGGCATTGGATTGCACTGCATTGCATTTACTATATTAGGTAACCTTGAGCCAATCACTCTTTCAGCCCAATTCACCTCACAAGGTGGTTGTTGTGGGGAAAATAGGAGGAAGGTGTGTTGGATATGTACGCTGGCTTGAGTTATTTGTAAAAATATAAAGATGGGATATATAAACAAACAAATAAAATATACTACTATATGAACACATTACATGTAGTGTGGTCATTTGCAGAGGTAACAGATTGTTCCAATAGAACAAAACTTGCTGAAGGAGTTGTAGCAGTGCTGTAACATCAATTGATCAAAGACCTTGTGTGATATATTTTATTAGAAAGCTTTTCTTTGCATTCATTTCTAGCACCTTATAAATTTTTTGCATTTTAAACCTGGAAAATATTTTTCTGAGCTGTCTGTGGACATAATTTGTCACTTCTGTGCTTTCCATATCTGGCATTACATGGGCTATATAGATCAGTCAAAAGTATTGAGAATCTTATCCTGCCAAATGGTATTTCAACAAGCTTTTAGTTTATAGGATATAAAACAATTATTTAACTACAGTATAAGTGCTTTGTATCCTCACGTCATCAGTGCTGAAACTTTTATAAAATTGGCAATTTTAGAAGCTGTGGATTCCCCACCCCACCCCCACTTTGCTCTATTTCCTTGTAGCTAATGAAAAAGGAGCAATGAATACGTTTTAAATACATACTCTCTCACAATAATTTAATAAACTGTGGTGCCATCTCATGAAGAATCGGGGTGGTTGCCTTGGTGACAGAGATTATCCTTGCTGCTGCAGGATTCTGGCAGTTTTCTAAAAATGAATTCATAATATTTTGGATTTATTAAAAATATGCTTTTCTGATGGAGATAAATTGCATCCTTTCAGCTGGCCTTGTAATGCTTCTATAAAAATACAACTGCTTTAGCAACTCAGCAAAGTATATTATGTGATTAGTTGGAAATTAAAGTGCATGCTATTTTAAAAAGTGAAAGGAAGCTTCGGAGAATGTGATTCATTCCATATTAAATTTTTAGCGTTCCTTTAGGTTGCAGACTGCCCACACTAACCTCCAAATAATTTCTATAGGATCCAGTCTCCTTGTCAGCAGTGCTACATTTTGGCAGCCTTGCATTTTGGAGAAAGAAATCTACAAAAAAAAAATAAATGGTATATTAAACCTAAAATAGATTGAACAGGATTTTTTTTTTGTAAAACAACACAAAACTCTAGCCAGAAAGTAGATGCCTTTCAACTCATTAGTTTAGTTGTTTAGTTATTAGTTATCTGCTTGCTATTTCTGGCCACTAAAGTAGTCATGTTTGCCACAGGTGACTGGTTTACCTCTGCCCTTCTTATAAAATTGTATTTGCATGACTGGGAATGGACCATCATGGATTAATGATTAGGTTAAATGACCTAGACTTCAAACCTCCCCGCCCCCAATTCACCTATACAGGTGACCCATTAATTACTTCAGTTTCTAAGATTTCAAATTTTAAACAGAGCAAATTTCACACATAGAATCCAGAAGGAACCTGCTCCTTCTTTCATGGTGATTAACCAAAAGTCCTAGAACTAAGGAGAAATTTCTGGACAGTTAGAACAATTAATCAATGGAACAACTTGCCTCCAGAACCAATAACAGATAATCAGAGTTGGAAGGAGGTTGGACTAGAAGACCTTCAAGGTCCCGTCCAACTCAACTCTTCTCTTCTCTTCCCTTCTCTTCTCTTCTCTTCTCTTCTCTTCTCTTCTCTTCTCTTCTCTTCTCTTCTCTTCTCTTTTTGGCTGCTGACTGAAAACCCAATAGCACTAATTTTGAGCAGTGCTTTTTTGAAAGAGTAAACTTATTTATTTATGCAGCTATCTATTTATTTATATCCTGCTTTTATTGTTTTTATAAATAAGTCAGTGAACATACATAATATGTGTTTAGTGGGAATAGTTGATCAACATGCTACCAAGTCAGTCAAGAACAATTAATCAGTAGAACAACTTGCCTCCAGAAGTTGTGAATGCTCCAACACTGGAAGTTTTTAAAAAGATGTTGGATAACCATTTGTCTGAAGTGTTGTAGGGTTTCCTGCCTAGGGAGGGGGTCGGACTAGAAGACCTCCAAGGACCCTTCCAACTCTGTTATTCTATTCTGTCCTCCGAAATCTTAACATCTTGTTGGTGCTCTAAGAGGCAAACCATTCCAGCTCTTAAGAAAAATTCAACTGACTCACTTTTTAAAGCAAACTTGCTCATTTCATACTGCCTGAACCACCAGAGAAACCACAGCGTATTGTACTTATTATTTTCCAAATTTTGTCACCAACAATCTGTAGGGCAATGTATAGGAAAGATAGTGCAATGTAGAAATCTAATATCTATAATTAGAATTACACATGACAGTCTCTATATGTGCCAGTTTCTCCCATCAAAAATTATCATGAAGGATATGTCTAAAACCAAACTTGGAATCTGATTGAACTGGAATGGTAAAATCCATTCTGTTGCAATCTGATTAGACGCAGAGCACCTTACCCAAGGAAATTTTTCTTCACATCTTGGGTATATTTTCAGGCACTGAGAGAAATAGCAAAATGTATCACTATCACTAGGAAAATGGCTCAGAGCAGTTCCATTACATTTCTCTGAAAGCTAATTCTGAACTGAATGTTGAGGTTTTACCTTAAGTGATTTTTTTTTTGATGGAATACATTTTGAAAGCAGAAATCCTACCAAGAGCAAAGTATAAGGAGTATCTCTGTACTTCAAACATAATATTCTAGTTATTATGCCTCTGTAATGTTTTCTCTGTTCCAGAAATCCAGATAGACAAGGCTGAAAAAATAGAGAAAGTAGAAAAGAAGCCATCACCAAAAGGTAATATTATATCTATTTGAGTATGTATATATTCTGTGCGTTGGCACATCTGGTTTAGCACTCTCTTCCACAAACACATGCAAAGGGGTTATATGTCCTTGAGCTCATTGTTGATATCAGCAAGCATAAAATGTAAGTCTTGAAACCAATTCTACCAGAACATGCATTTTTGTTGCCTAAGTTATCAGCAGAATCACATGCCTGTTCAACATGCATTTTATTGGAAAATAATTCACAACAGCATATAGAAAACTTATTCATTCCTACCCACCCACCCCCAAATTGTGGATAGTTAAAATAGGACATATCAAGAATGATGTCTTATGTATATTTCAGTTGTGGATTTGTCAACTTTGATGTATTTGCACTGGACTTCCTTCACAGTGTTCAAATCACAACAGTTTCCTTCTCCTCTTAATTAGCTGGTTTTCTTCTTTCCGTGTAGAAATTCAGAGAGACAAGGGAAGGGAAAGGGAAGAGAAAATAGAAAAGAAACTACCACTCAAAGGTAATTAGTTTCAGTTATTTTTATCACCCAAATGTTTTATATGGAAGAACATAAAAAACTGACCCAAACCTTGGGAAACATACACAGTGACATGGAGGATAAAGTATACACTGCACAATGCCAACTTTCCCATGACTATATCATACATCTTAGATCTGCTCTGGAAGACTAATGTGTTTGGTGGTTGTTTCATCAGCTCTCTCATAAATACCCCTGGATTTATAACCCATGATTAAAATAATAATCAGACAACTAAAAGCAGATGAAAGCTTTAAGGTGCCTTGAAGAAAATGCCTATATCCTTCTCAGTCAGATATGGTAAAGAACCATATCTAAAATATATGAAGAACAGTTTCAGGAACTGGGTATGTCTAGTTTAATGAAAAGAAGGACTAGGGGTGACATGATAGCAGTATTCCAGCATCTAAGGGGCTGATACAAAGAAGAGAGGGTCAACACATTTACCAAAGCACCCAAAGGCAGGACAAGAAACAATGGATGGAAAGAGAAAAGCAACCTAGAACTGAGGAGATATTTCCTGACAGAACAATTAATCAATGAAAAAAGCTTGCGTCCAGAAGTTGTGGATGCTCCAACACTGGAGTTTTTAAAGAAAAAATTGAACAACAATTTATCTGGTGTGGTATAGGGTTTCCTTCTTGAGCAGAAGGTTGAACCAGAAGAAGGTCTCTTCCAACTCTGTTATTCTGATACTCTGTTATTAGTTTAGCAGTTTCTTCCCATAGAGGCTAATCAGATAGCAAAATACTGAAGAATTAAAGAGTAAAAAATGTCATTGATTGAAAAATTAATATCTTGGCTAAGTCTTGATGAACACTTCAAATGAAGATGTCTTTGTTAACATTGCTGGGTTTTTTTAAGGTACATTAATAAAGTATTCTGAATATATTACCTTTGTCTGTACAAAGACAGACCTTTTAGAATAGGCGTATTTAATATGAATGTTTAAAATCTTTATAAGATTTGTTCTTTCTTTATATGTTTCTTTTTCTTTTTTCCCTTTTCTTATTATCTTTATCATATTACACTCTGAACATTAGAGCTATTGCATTGATCAGAAATTGCACTAAACCATGGTAGGACCTTTTAAGCACTGGTTTAATAGCACAAAGAAAAATGGAAGAAATGAAAGCTGGCAGTATCATTTGAGTCTGCAAATGCTGGATTTTTTAGTCTTTTCACCTGGATTGCCATCGGCTGACCCATTTCTGCCAGGGCCACCTGCTGCTGTCTGCCATTTGCTAAACTGAGCTCAGATTAACTTTTAACATTTGATTGCAGCTGCTCCCAAAGCTGTAGTGGCTGCACTTATGAGCTTCAAAATTCTATTTAATGTGTAGTGGGCAGCAGTGGGCAACATGCAAATAATTTCTTGCATGTCCAATTCATTCCAAGCTTACAGGAAGACAGCAAATTGGTTGCCACAGGCTTGCTCAAACTATGCAAATTAGTGCTTAATTATGGCTATTAACAATATGGCCCTTCCTGGATTATCTCAGTCTTGAACAGAATTGTGTGGAGTAAAACAAATTAGGAAAAAAAGAAATATGTTTTAATTTGTGCCAAGGTGTTAATTTTTAATATGTGTACACACACACACACACACACACACACACACACAGAGATTATTAAAAACATTGCATTGCAAATATGCCAGTTTAAGATGATAGATGTTTTGCTTAAAGTTTTTTTAAAATAAAACCTACATCAGTTTGAAGGATTGATAAACGTAAGAAAAGAAAGAGAAAGAAAACACAAAACTTTGTAAGTATGATTTTAAAAACCCAAATAGATCTATCCCAAAATCTGTCTTCAAATAGCAATTAGATAATATATTAAAAATACTTTGCTAATATAATTAAAAATACAGAGCAAATATCAACAAAGCAATCTTTAACTGACATGTTTTAAGCCTTAATAAATCAATATATATATTTGCCTAAATGCTGGATTAGTAAAACAATGATATTACTTCTGCAGCCAGTACCAAATTAGCTTGCGCCCTTTCCTTATTTACAGTTTGCTGTTGTTTTTATAGATTTCTCTATATTCTTGCTAACATCCGAACACTAATACTGCAGAAGACTGTACAAGGTTATGCTTTATCTCAGGCAACATTTTGCTCCACAAAGGTGTCTTCCTTTGCAAAATGGCAGGTGTGATAAAGTTCATCTCACTGAGCTGAGGAGGCTGTGCAAACCATAGACCAGGCACTTTACGTTCTTCTAAAACCTCATCAAGTAGATAACTTCTCAAAGCAATGCTCTTCACTTCAGGAAACTTAGTACATCAATATGTTTCAAACAGGTACTCCACACAGACCACCAAAGTCAAGCATTTCTTTGGAACTTTGCATAGTACAATCCAATGGTGGGTTTCAAAATATTTTACTACCGGTTCTGTGGGTGTGGCTTGGTGGGCGTGGCGTGGCTTGGTTGACATGGCTTGGTGGGCATGGCAGGGGAAGGATACTGCAAAATCCCCATTCCATCCCCACTCCTGGGGGAAGGTTACTGCAAAATCCCATTCCCTCCCCACCCCACTAACCTGCTTTCCAGCTCTGTTCTCCTGTGCAGGGCAACAAAAGAAGACCCAGATGATCAGCTGGGACTTGAAAGGCAGAGAATGGATGGGAGCAAAGCCAGTCAGAGTGGGTATTTGCCAGTTCTCTGAACTACTCAAAATTTCTGCTACCAGTTCTCCAGAAATGGTCAGAACCTGCTGAATGCCACCTCCGGCACAATCCTTTAAAAGTCAACCCACTTACAGCAGACGCTCTTCTTTTTGAATGTGCATTGGTAGCAATGTGACAAAGGTCAAGCAGAAGAATTTGGGGGAAGGGAAATAGTGTGTGAGTCTAGATGTTTAGTAAACTAAAGTAATGGTGGCAAAATGATATTTCAATATATTTTTTTAAATCCCCATATAGAATTTTCATCATAGTGGGAGATCATAGTGGGACTTGCCTTGCATTAATAAACATAGGCCTGTGAGTTATGGTATATTTAGTTGGCCTTTTTTTTTGTAGTTTGATCTGTTTTCATTAAACTAGAGATGATTATCTGTCCCAGAAGAAGGAGAAAGTGATTACTCACTTGCATAATTCTAATGTATTCAAATGATTTTAATTTAAAACTGCTTGTATAAATTAGAATGTCATAAAACAAAGCCAAGCAATATAGGTATTCCTACACAGCCTCAGGCTCATGGCAACTGCATTTAGAGGCAGTTAAAGGCTGAGCAGAAAATAAATGGATTAATAACGTTTTGGTATACGTCTAGGGGAAGTCAGGCAAGGGGACTCCTCCTTAATGCTCAATTTAATGCTTCTATCCAAAGTATTGCATATGACAGTAGCTTCAGTGGCATTTGGAATTATTTTCTGAGATTAATTCTCAGAGAGCCTAAAAACGTGCCTATTTGTTTACTAAGAATGAAAACCAGGAGCTATTTGGAAAAGGTTCTAGGGCCTTTTCCAACTAGTCTTTAATTACTGGCTAAGACTTAAAGATATGCCAAATTGTCTTCCTAAGATATGCTTACAGGAGCAACTAAGCTTCTGTAAAGATGACACCTGGCATTAGCATGGGATGCTATTGATACTGAAAATGGGGTTCTCTAACATTTATTTTGTGCATCAGCATAGTGCAAATGTCAACCTTGAAATTAAGACTTGGATCCAGGATATTTTTATGCAAAATTACGTTTCCCAGCTTAGGGTAAGAAAACTGCACCATCGCCAATGGCTCTCAATAGGATTTTGATGCTTTGGTCACAGTCTTGCCACTTTTGTCCATGAACGGAAGGTTAAGGCACAGATACAGAAGGGTAAAACTTATATTATGACAGCATAATATTGTTTGGGTCATTCTGCCCATCCCACACCATTCTGCCCATCCATTATTTACAGGGTTAAAATGCCTCACGTTCAGAGCTGGTTTGGTTCTGAGGGAAGTTGGTAATCTGAGGAGGAGACTGATGCTGGCAATGTTGCATAACTGTGGTGCCAAAGACAATTTTAGAAGAGAAGCTGGCAGGGGTTCATATGAGTTTGGATTCTGTTCTTGAGGATCAGGCAACATAGAAAATCTCTGTCACTTTACAACTCCTTCCTTCAAAGGATCAGGAACAATTAAGCTGCAGACTTCATCAGTTAGAAGCAGACCCACAAAAGATCAATTCTTTTAATACAGATGCCAGAAGAAGATCCACATTCTGCTTCAAGCAGAAAAGGATTGTTAAAATTGTTACACCTTATATTGTGAAAATTAAAGTGAAACAGCTTACAGTTGAAATACTAAGTAGAGATTCAGATTCATTTTTGCAATCTTGTATCGAAGTAAACCATTGCTTGTAGATGTTATGGTAGCCTAGATAAATGTTATGTACAATTTTGTTTAACCTTTTATATAAATAGTTTTGCATACTTCATGTTTGAACAATCTCAGGAAATTTGTAAGCTTACACTGGAACATCTGTGGTCAGTGTGAATGGTGTCTTAGAGTTTTAATATAATTTTGAACATGTGATAATCTTTGATTCTTTCTTAGTTTACTCTGATTGGTGTGGCTTATGTTCAGATGAATAAAATGTCAATTGGTCTTTAAAATTGCAAATCAAGGTTAACGTTGAAAGACGAACATGGGTGTGAAAAATGTTACCAAAATTGATCTACTTTAAACTAACCTCACTATACTAGAATTTCTAAACTAGAATTCTAGTTTAAAGTAGAATTAGTATGAACATGGCCAATGAAAGCTTTCATTTCATGTGTATAATTTTCAGAACCATTTACACTCTCTCCTTCTCCCTCTCTCTCTCTCTCTCCCCCACACAAACACAAACTAAACACCCACAGATGAATGCAGAACACACACACATAAATATATATATCTCAGTGTTATAGGATGTATGTGCTTGTATTGGCCACAGGCTGGAAAGTGCTACCTTGATGTCTCTATGCAACAGTAAGTTAGTTGCTAAGTAAAGTGGAATGTAGATTAGTTTATGCAATAAACATATTTTTCTACCACTCAGAGTTGGATGGCAATGTGGTAATTAGTTTGAAAGCTCTGCTCTTTGGATCTTGGCATCCTGGTTATTGCACAGTATGCTAATCTCAGACTAGTATGCTAGTCTGTAAAACAGTGACCATTAGTTCTTCACAAGGACATGGAAAGAGACATAACTTCAGGCTATATACTTATCTAGTGTTAGGAATGTAAGTCACCTAACAGTTAGTTGGGTTGGAAAATATATAAACTGGGATAGACATTTAAATACTGTCTCTTTAAGGGAATGATAAAATTGTAATTGGGTGTGGTTCCTCAGACAGCCATAAGATGGAGCCAGAAACCCAGGTTGTTCTGTTCTGCTGTTCTGGAGAGTGTTGCCGTTCCTGTATTGACTGTTGCTGATACCAGTTGGATTTGATGTTAGTCTGTTACTGAACTGTTTTTGATACTGGACTTTGATATTTGAATTATCCCTGGACTGAAAACTGACTACTTTAACCAGAAATGAGTTGGACTGCTTGTTTTGGACTTTGCTTAAACGTTTATTGGAAGTAAAAACCTACATTTTACTATACAGTGTATCTGTGTGCTAGTTGTGTGTTACTCTTCACCACTCTCACTAGGTCTCCCTGTGTGTGCTCATTCTCCTAACGGGGAATTACCTCAACACTGGTTATGGGCCCAGGCCATACCAGGCTCCGATAACTGAGAGTTGGTGTGAATACACAGTACTTTATACAGACAGCTGTTTACTGTTTAATTGTGGGTTACTATCCTGGTAAAGATGGCACAAGACACTTCAACCAGTCTATCACTGATAACCTGGTTGGATGGAACAAACTATGTTTCCTGGTCTATGAAGTGCAGTCTACTTCTGCGTAAAGAAAGGTTATTATTTTGAGTATTATGGACCATTACTCCGGTACGGTTTCTGCTATCTCATGAAAAACAAAACAGAAACATTCCAACATTTCTTTAACTGGCTAATGTTTGCAGAGAGAAAAATGAGGAGTAAAGTAATTACTTTAGTTACTGATAATGGGACTGAATTTATCCACAAGAGATTCTAAACAATGCTGAAACTGGCTGGTGTCGAGCATAAACGTTCTGCACCTTACAGACAACAACATAACTCGTTTATAGAACGAAGAGGGCAAACGTTACAAGCCATGGCTCACACTATGTTAACTGACTCAGGTTTGCCTGAAACACTGTGGGTTGAGGCCATAATGTGTAGCAATCATGTGTTTAATAATGTAGTTAACACAACAACAACTGGAGAATTGCCATTCACTCGTTGGCATGGCAGAAAACCAGATTTAAGTTACCTACACACATTTGGAGCTCCAGCATGGGTGCATATTACCTCACAAGTAAGACTGAAAGGGCAACATAGAGCTAGGAAATTATTTTTCATAGGTTACAAAGCCAACCATAGATCGTTTAGATTCCGGGATCAAGGCACAGCTCATGTTTATTGTAGTGCTAGTGCAAAATTTCTTGAGCACGTTGGATGGGATAAACTGGAACAGGAATCCAGCAATGATATTATTATTGACACTAAAGTAGTCCCTAAAGATGAATTAAGTAAACCACGAATAGCCATTAAAGAGGAAGAACAGGCATAGGAGGAAGTAGAAGAACAGGCACAGGAAGAAATAGAAGAACAGGAGCAGGTGGCACAGGTGAGTCCACCAGTAAGCCCTGTATTACAAGACATTCAACCCGAGTAACACGACCACCTGATAGGTCTCAGGCTCGTGTTGTACGCCAAGTGAATACAATTCCAAATAACTATAATGAACTGAAACTGTATCCTGCTAAGGATCAGGCTGCTTGGCAGAAAGCAATGGATAAGGAACTGAAATCCTTACAAAAACTGGAGGTATACGAAAATGTTAAGTTACCACCAGGTAAACATGCCATAGGATGTAAATGGATATATAAGCTTAAGACAGGTGTAGATGGGACTGTTACCCATAAAGCCAGGTTAGTAGCACAAGGGTTCAGTCAGTCAGCAAATGACTATGATGAGGTGTTTGCACCTAGTCTGAAGGCTACTACATTAAGGGCAGATTAGTGTGGGCAGCTAAGGAGAAATATATTGTAAATCATTTAGATGTAGAGACAGCATATCTGCATGCACCGTTGCAACACACTATTTATTTAAAGAAACCTTTAGGTATCAAAAATGATAATACAACTGATTGCTGGAGATTGAAAAAGAGTCTTTATGGCTTAAAACAATCAGGATATGAGTGGAACCAGTGTATACGGAATTAACTAAGATAGGTTTTGTAGCTGGTGTTGAGGTAATTCCCCATTAGGAGAATGAGCACATACAGGGAGACGTATTTGAGAGCAGTGTTTGAATAATACACATACAGCACACAGGTACACTGTACAGTAAATGTAGGGTTTTACTTTCAATAAAGGTTTAAGCAAAGTTCAAAATAGGCAGTCCAAAGTCATTCACAGGTTAAATCAGTCAGTTTTCAATCCAGGGATAATTCAATAACAAAGTCCAGTGTCAAAAACAGTTCAGTATCAGACTTACATCAAATCCAGTAATATCAGTCAATTAGAAGAAATGGAGGAACGGCAATATTTTCCAACAGAAGGAAAGAGAAATACACTCACACTCTCTTCTGAGACTAAGACTAAGACAAACCAGGTTTCTGGCTCCATCTTATGGCCATTTGAGTAACCACACCCAATTACAGTTTTTAGCATGCTCTTAAAGAGACAGTATTAAAATGTCTATCCTGGTTTATATATTTCCATCCCAAATAGCTGTTAGGTTACTTACATTCCTAACAGCTGGCATGGCTGATCCATGTTTGTTTAAAAAGGAAAGTAATGGTGTAATTTCATTGTTGCTATTGTTTACTGGTGACGTAGCATTAATCACCAAAACTGAATAAGAAGCTACTAAAATAATCTCACTGTTAGAGAAGAAATTTAAGATAAAACAGTTAGGAGAAATTAAACAATATCTTGGTTTAAAGATAGCTAGAACTAGGGGAGGATACAAGATCTCACAGGCAGATACAATTAACCAATTACTAAAGAATTTTAAAATTGAACTTTGTAAACCAGCTAAAACACCAATGAGCCAGGAGTTTAGCCACAGTGATGTTCAAAGTCCTGTTTTTGATAAGAACAGCAATTGGTTTGTCTTATCTCAGTAATTGGTCAAGGCCAGATGTAGAATACTGTGTTAATCAATTAGCCAGATTTAATGCTGAGCCAACTGAAAGGCACTGGCAAGCTTCTAAGTGTGTGTTAAGATATCTGAAACAAACAATGCATTATGCATTGTATTTGGAGCCTAAAGATGAACTAAGTCTAACTGCATATGCTGATGCAAGTTTTGCTACAGACATAAATACACCTAAATCTACATCGGGTACTGTAGTATTATTAGGAAATGTGTTGATTGGATGGAGGTCTATTGGACAGAAACATTTAAGTTTGTCAACAATGGAGGTGAATTCTCATGTCTGTCTTTATTATGTACAGATTTAATTTGTTATAAGCAACTATTAATTGATATGGGAATTGATGTAACAGATTCTATTGTTGTTTATGAAGATAACCAATCAGCAATACAGATGGCTTCAAATATTGCTGTTGAGACAAGAATGACACACACAGATTTAAGATATTTAAATGTGAGTCAATGTGTGCAAAGTAAGTTGATTAAGCTTGAATACTGTATGTCAGAAAATAACATCGCAGATCATTTTACAAAAGCCCAAGGCTCTGTAAAGCATAAGGCTTACTATGAGGATTATGGACTTAGAATGTAAGGTTGTATATATTGTCCTACCTAAAAGGGAGAATGTTAGGAATGTAAGTCACCTAACAGTTAGTTGGGTTGGGAAATATATAAACCAGGATAGACATTTCAATACTGTCTCTTTAAGGGAATACTAAAATGGTAATTGGGTGTGGTTCCTTAAACGGCCATAAGATGCAGCCAGAAACCTGAGTTGTTCTGTTGTTCTGGAGAGTGTTGCCATTCCTGCATTGACTGTTGCTGATCCTAGTTGGATTTGATTTAAATCTGTTACTGAACTGTTTTTGATACTGGACTTTGATATTTGGATTATCCCTGGACTGAAAACTGACTACTTTAACCATGAATGATTTGGACTGCTTGTTTTGGACTTTGCTTAAACGTTTATTGGAAATAAAAACCTACATTTTACTATACAGTGTATCTGTGTGCTAGTTGTGTGTTATTCTTCACCACTCTCACTAGGTCTCCCTGTGTGTGCTCATTCTCCTAACGGGGAATTACCTCAACATCTAGCACAGCAGGTGTTGGCAAAATAAGAAACCTCAAGTTCCAATGATGATACACCTTTTGACAACTTCACCTTGGTGACATTGCATATTCACAGGCCATGAGAATATGAGGATTTTAGATAAAGCATTTATTTGTTTTTAGAATATATGCATGTGTATATGTGTGTATTTGTTTGTCTGTGTATCTCTTTGTGTATGCGCTCACATACATGCATTTATAATACTATGTTATTAGATGACTGTTTTAGATTTTGATATGATTTAACTTTAGCATTTTGTGTTGATGGGGAAATTGTAAATATCTGCTATACATAGAAATTCTACTGAGGTCAGTATATTTTGTTTCAGGGGATAAGATTATAGCAACAGCCACCTGAAGTCTTATAAGTAATAGATTAAACAACAAATTGTGGTGAATGGGTTATTCATCAGATATGTATTTTTATTTATTATAAAATGTATATCACATCCTTCAAATGCTTAAAAACCACTCACAGCAGCTAAGTGAACTTGGTCTAGTTGTTAAGCACCACATTGGAAAATGGGAAACTGTGAGTTTGAATCCTGCCTTAGCCATGAAAGCCAGCTGGGTGACTTTAGGCAAATTGCCATCTCTCAATCCAACTCACCTTGTAGGGTTGCTGTTGTGTCAAAAATAGAAGGAGTAAACTGTATTGGATATGTTTGCTGCCTTGAGTTATTCATAAAAATAATAAAGTTGGGATACAAATAAATAAAGTAATACAAATAAAAAAAATAACAGATAGCTTTGCATATTTCCTAGGCTACCAGATATTGGGTGTAGAAACTGTGATGACCATTAGATTAAAAAATAACTCTGTTTGCTGTTATCTAGTTGTCATTCATATTTTAGCAAACAAGGTATGCAAGTTATTGATTTTTGTTAAAGGTGTGGGCCAAGGAGTGGACAACAGAGAGTGCCCAGTGTGGCTTTATAGCTGCAGGCTCTAAGATGGCTTCCTACTCATCTTTTACTGTATCTATAGTACTGGAGGAATTGTTGGACTGAGATACGGTTACTAATGTTCTGCTGAGTCATCAATGAGTCATCTGGAGTTTTGCAGCCCTGATATGATAGACCAATGCCAATTCCAGCAAATTCCAATTTGTTGAATTACAAAATGGCCCAATCTTGCAGTCTACATCTGGTGGCCATAGCCCAATTTAAAATTAAAAATAGCTTTGCCACTGATATTTTGGCATTTATTGGAGGGGACTGTAGGTGGCCTCAAGTCTCTTGTGTTGCTGATCTGAAATAGAATAGTTCCAAAGAAATAAGAGCAATCATCATCAAGTCAAACCACAGAGGTATAACAACTTACAGGTATTCTATCATATACAGAATCTTTGTGATCATAACAGTGCATCAAGTTATCGTCTTACTAAGTAGATTTAGAATTAAGTCAATTTCTACTGAAAAAAATTCCCATCAACACATTTCCCCCAACCTTGTAGTCACCAGATGAACTGGAATTCAAATTCTCAACATTTCAGATAACAGATAATCAGAGTTGGAAGGGACCTTGTAGGTCATCAACCCCCCACCCAAGCGGGAAGACCCTACCCCATTTTGACAAATGGCAGTCCAATTTCTTCTTGAAAGTCTCAAGTGATGGCACTCCCACAACTTCCGAGGGCAAGCTGTTCCATTGGTTGATTGTTCTCACTGTCAGAAAGTTTCTCCTTATTTCCAGGTTAAATCTCTCCTTGTTCAGTTTCCATCCATTATTCCTTGTCTGGCCTACAGGTGCTTTAGAAAATAGCGTGACCCCTTCCTCCCTGTGGCAGCCCCTCAAATATTGGAAGACTGCTATCATGTCTCCCCTGACCCTTCTCTTCACCAGACTAGCCAAGCCCAGTTCCTGCAACCGTTCATTGTATGTTTTAGCCTCCAGTCCCCTAAACATCCTGATTGCTCTTCTCTTTCCAGTCAGCATAGGAATTTTAGTAAAAAGACAAATAGGGAATGCATTGTTTCTACTCATATTTGCTTCATCAAATACATTTAGCCTTGTGTAATAAGGAATATTGTTGTACTCGGAGGACACAAAAGTGTTCTTTCTTTGTCAAGCTAGAAACCATTTCCTTAATGAGCTGAACAATTTTCTCACTAGTTTCAGAGCAAACTTAAGAATCTTAAAGCACAGAAACAGGAATGACTGTGGGTGAGCGAGCAGCTGTTTGTGGGTGTTGATTCTGTAGGTCCATAGAAAATAGTCCCCAAGCTAGCTTGATTTAAAAATGCAATTCATCCTGAAGATGTGTGCTCATTTAAAGAACACCCCATTGTTAACTCATGTCCTTGCAGCTGAACTAATTTCCAAAAATAAAAACTTTACTTGGCAGACAATGTGGTTTTTTTTTTTGTTAAGAATAGAAAGTTGCATTGGTAAATAGTAACACATTGAGCTAACAAATCAACATACTGATGTAATATAAAAAGTTAGATTATGCAACAGAGGGTAGGTATAGCAATAGCACTTAGACTTATATACCATTCCATAGTGCTTTACAGTATTCTCTGAGAGGTTTACAATATCAGCATATTGCTCCCAACAATTCTCATTCTACTGACCTTGGAAGGATGGACAGCTGAGTTAACCTTCAACTAGTCAGGATAGAACTGTCTGTGGGCAAAGTTAGCCTGCAGTACTTCATTCTAACCACTGCACCACCACAGCTCCTTAGGTATGGAAAACAAACAACAGCAGTGTAGAAATATCCATTTGTCACACCTACAGTAAGCACATGGACCAGGGCAGGGGAGATCCCACCATGGTGCCTCTATTCTCTATGTATCTATACGACATGCTAATGGGATCCAATAAAATCCATCATAGGTAATGACTACAAGTAGAGAAGTGAAGGCATGTATTTTATACCTCCCACTCAGTATGGAACTATGGCTGACCTACATGTGATGTGATATAACCACTTTTACTCTGATGTAATTAAATTTTCCAAACCAGTACAGTACAGAGGATAGAATCTAGTCTAATATTTATGTTGAATCATATTGGTTAACTCAACTTTATCATACGTGACTATTATACTTCAAAAAGGCAGTTTTACATCTGTATTTGATAACATTATTTCATGTTACTCTTCTAAACTGTATGTGAATGCATTGATATTGTTATTTACAGAAATTCAGAAAGAAAAACCTGAGAAATACGAAAAGCCTAAAAAAGTAGAGAAGACCAAGAAGCTTGAAAAAGTAGAAAAACCTCAAAAAAGGGAACTTACTAAAGGTGAGAAATAACCACTGATCATAAACTTGATAATCAAGTTAATCTGTGATGGTTTTTTGACATAGTAAAGTGTATAATCCACTGCTGAAGTTTAAGGGACAAAAACCAGAATGGGACAACTTGCCATAGTCAACTCTCCATGGGACAACTTGCTGTGGGATAATTTAATAATTCAACTTAATTATTTCAAATAAACAAAAAGATATTTTAATTATTGCCATTCACATTTCATTCTGTCCCTCCTTTTGCATACTTTCTTTAATGATTCTAGTCCACCATTTCTTTGATATTAGTGTAACTCTTGTCCCACAGGAAGTTGTCCCATGGCAAGTTGACTGTGGTGACTTAGCTTGGATGAATTGTCATAGACCCAATCAAAACAGTACTAGAACAGTTTCTGCTCTTTTCAGAAATGTGAATTGTCAGTTTTTCCAACAGATGCTCAGATAATATGAATCTAACAAGATTTGGCAGCTCTTTGCTTCCTAACAAAATGGAAAAATCCAACCATATCACCATTGCAAGAGGAAAAAATAAACTCCCTCTTTCTCAACTACAGTGTTATGAAGCCGATAGAGAGCTTGTATCAACAGCAAAGGAACAATATCTGGTTTTAATTTCTAATCAAAGAAAGAACTGAGTCAGGAAATGCAAAAACAATAACAAGATGAGATTTAGAGGAAGGATTATTAGCTTTCTGATGAATGTCTGTCATTGGATGATTAGAATACATTCACATTCCTGAATATCTTCCAATCATTTACATTCTGTTAGTCAGAATTAGAAGCAAATTTCTGGTCTTCTTTGCCTTGGGTTTTGGAAAAATTTAAATCTAACTTTTGGTTTGAACTTGTGGTTCTGTGCTGCTGCAACTCTACCCACAGATACCAATTTCTATAGAGAATGGCATATTAATGTTCACTTCAATAAATGGCAAAGCTTACTGGAGCTCCTTCTTTAATAAAAATTCCAACTTTTGGAATCAGACTTTAGTTGATTTATTTGGAAATATATTGATCATAGAGCCACCTTTTTGTACTAATTGATACTGTGACAGTACTGAGGTACATTTCATAAACCAATAAATTGAATGAGAAATAAGGAGTAACTTCTGTGAATAGGATTTCTATAGAAATCCTGAACATACTACGGTGGGTGTGGCCAGCTCACATCACTTGTGTGATCAAATGCCGTTTTTGCTAGTAGTTTGTTTTGCAAGCCCTCTTCCAGTAAAAACAGAGCTCATGAGGGCTGCGCGCAGCCCTCCTGGGCTCCATTTTTGGCTGCGACAGCCTCCTGCAGCCCTCTGCCAGTAAAAATGGAGCTCAGGAGGGCCAGGTGTGGCCCTCCTGGGCTCATTTTCTCTGCAGAGGCACCATAGGCCAGTACTTAGGCCAGGATGACTCTGCGGGCCAGAATTAAGCATCCTGTCAGCTGGATGAGACCTGCGAGCCTTGAGTTTAACACCCCTGTACTACATGATCATGAACAGAAGGGAAAGTGTAGCAGAGTAATGTAGCAAAATAAGACCAATGTCAACAGTTATTCAGAAAATGTAATTGCACCATTTTTATAAGATGACATTTTGAATTGTATATCTAAATATATTTATTTGCTTATAGTGATACTCAAAGAAAAATCTGAAAGACATGAAAAAGTTGAAAAAAGAGAAAAACCTGAAAAGAAAAGCAAAGATGAACGACCTGGAAAGATGGAAAAGAAAGAAAAAGCTATAGGTAATTATAATTTTCATGAATCCTGAAGATGAACAATTCAAATTGTAATATATGAAACAGCCCTAGGAGATAGGGAGAAAATATTCCATTCCCCAAATCACTGCTTGTTGATAAATGGAACATAAAGCTAAATTTGACTTTCATTTTTATTTCATTGTATTTCTCAGGAATCAGTTAAAATCCACTACTTAAAACAGGACCAATCCCTTTTTCTAACCAAGATTTCCTAGACAAGATATATTCTCTTAAGATGAATTCTTTCATTCTTCTGTTATTCTACTTTATGTAGGAAATTATTACTTTCATTTGTGGAAAAACAGTGGGTGATTTATATCACTTTCAGTTTTTAAAACCCTAACATTTTATCTGATTAGTTACAAGCTATTGAAATTTGAGGAAAGGCAGTGAGTGACAGAAGAAAAGAAGATAGGTTTTAATTAAAGAAGATAACAAACCATTATGTTGTAGCATACTAAGCGGGCTTACAAAAGACTAATTCATTTGGCGATTGCCAAATTGTTTATAGACAGTATCATACTCAGTGTTAATTCCTTTATTCTTTAGAGACTTGGATCACCAAATTTCAACTTGTTGCTTATTGACAGGCCTTTTTGGGCACCTCACTGTCCTTGCACCACAATAATATAGTTTCCTGTTCAATATTATTGAATAGTAATATTATTCTCATGATTTTTGCAAAGATACTTAGAGGAAAATGTTCCCACCATATTTAAAAAAGTGCAACAATATGTTTCCATATTTGTTGAGGTCTTAAATAAAAGTTATGGTGATAAATGAATATCCAGTTCAAGAGAAATCAGAATCAGTATATTACATCAGTTGTGACTGTATTTAATGAGTAGATCTACAAGTATGCTACATTTTTCCATTCTCTCCTTTCCCTCTTCCCTACACAGCCCCGAAAATCTGTTTCATAGGATCCCAAGTCCCCAAAGTAGAATTAGGGGTGCTGAAGTCTGCAGGGAAAGAGTAAATCCATTCCACTGGCAGATATCTTTTCTTCAGCAGATAAACACAAATTGCTTCTACCCATTATGATTACCCCATGAAATTGTCATGAAAATGATGGTGCTTTCCCAGGCACAAAACCCACTTGTATACTACTTTGAAAGTTGATGGATGATAATAAAAAGCTAATTATATTGTACTTGCCTGCAAAGAGAATGAATCGCTTAAGGCAAGAGGACATATGGTATTTGTAGGAGCACTTATGGTCATTTTTCATTGTAGTGTATTGAATTTAATGTTTCCTTATGGCACAATCATGACCAATTGGGGCTAAGGGTCATATATGGCAGGAAATTGAACTATTGACTGACATAGCTATTATTTGTGTGTATCATTTCAGTTGATAAACCAAGTTTTAAGAGGATTTTCCATGGAATTAGCACTGCAGGAAGGGATTTTATATAGATATGCACCTGCATATTTATAACAGCTCCACAATCATTCACATTTCTCTTATGGTTATCTTAAAATGTAAATGTCTTTATTTAAAAGCTGGCCATTTTGAAATCTTGCAAGTGCATTAAAATATGAAAAAGTTCTAGTGGCAATTAAGAAAAGGACAAAGAATCTGAACAAATGTGGTGTCAAAAAGCCCTA
Source organism: Pseudonaja textilis (assembly GCF_049901715.1). Taxonomy (NCBI): domain Eukaryota; kingdom Metazoa; phylum Chordata; class Lepidosauria; order Squamata; family Elapidae; genus Pseudonaja; species Pseudonaja textilis. The sequence continues at coordinate 93,705,073 of NC_141990.1, forward strand.
ACCCTATACCATTTCAGTCAGCCATTTGTTTGAAATGGTATAGGGCAGGGCTGTCAAATTTGGGGCCCACAGGCCAGATGCATTATAAGCTGGCCATGCCCATGCCCAGTTTAGCGAAGGGGAAAAAAAGTCACGATATGACATGTGACGCTGCCATGATTCTGCGAGTTTGATACCCCTGGTATCCTCAAGCAGGGTTACCTGTTTGAACAGGTGGTTGGACTAGAAGGCCCCCAAGGTCCCTTCCAACTCTGTTATTCTGTTAAATCTCACAATTTAATAAGCTGTGAGTGAAGATGAAACAGTTAAAGCTGAGTTTATATTCTTACCCCATTCCTGAACAGATATTTCAGATGTCAGCTTTTTTAAACAACAACACGCGCCTCTTTCAATATTCTTTAAAAACCAAAAGTAAATTAAGGATTTATGTTTGGTGGCAGAATTATGGAAATTTGCAGAAGCCAACAAAAGGTCTAGATCAGGGGTAGTCAACCTTTTTATACCTACCCCCCACTTTTGTATCTCTGTTAGTAGTAAAATTTTCTCTAACCGCCCACTGGTTCCACAGTAATGGTGATTTATAAAGTAGGGGACAAAACCCCTATTGCCCACCATGAAACCTGGAATGCCTACTAGTGGGCGGTAGGGACCAGGTTGACTACCACTGGTCTAGTTGCTGCTTAGGCTGGCTCTGATGATTATTTATTAGTTAGCTTTGAAACCATATGCTTGGCTCTTCTCTATTGCTACCAGTAGTTCCCTGGTTCCTCTCCAGATGGAGAGAAGATACTTTGGAAAGAAGTTTTTTTTTTAATTAGCAGGTGAATTTCAGACATTAGCTCCCAGTGCTTCAAGAAACCAATTGAACAAATAGAAATCTGAGGCTGCTAGATTAGAATATTTAATGGTGTACTTCAAATACCTCCTCCTAAATCCAAACCAAGTTTTTATTTTGAGGAGAGGAAGTGCGTGTGAGAGAAATAATTTCCTAGGTACACCAGAAGAGAAAAAGCCTTAAAGTGATACTAATCATGTTGTTGGGCTTTGTAGAAATGAAGTTCAAACATTAAGGAGGCCATTTGTATAGTACTTGCTTTTTTATGCCAGAAGGAAAAATAAGGTCCCCTTGTTTGTACACATTTATATAGTGTTTATTTTTATTGATTGATTGATTTTTTTTATGCTGCCCATCTCCTCTATAAGCAATGTGTTCAGATCTCAATACATCGTTGTTTTGCTCTTTTGTCTTAAATCCTCTCTGGTACGACTGCTTACCTTGCAGTTCACCTCCCAGCAACTACAAATGAAGGCAGCAAATGAAAGCAGCAGCAGCAGCTGCAGCAGTAATTTTTCTTGTAGTTGGGAGATGTGGGATGCTGTCATGTGGATGAGTACTGGGCAGTGGCTCATTCCTTATATAATAAGTAATTTGTTATTGAATTTATAACTTCTCTTTCTCCCAAAAGGTTAAAATGGCTTAAGGTGACTTCCATAATTATATCAGCAACAACCACCCTATTAATTAGGTTGGGTTGAGAGAAGATGACCCAAAGTAATCCTGTGAATTCAGTGATTGATCTTAGAGCAGTACTTTAAGCGATATATTATACAGGCTCTCTGCATATCTGGAGACGTACAGTATATCTATATACCCAGTCCTCTATTCCCATTTAGAGTATGCAACATCAAGCTGCACAAAAAATAAGAAATAGTTAGCAAAAGAGATAGGTAGGTAGGTAGGTAGGTAGGTAGATAGATAGATAGATAGATAGATAGATAGATAGATAGATAGATAGATAGATAGATAGTGTCAAGTGTGCCTCATTCAAAACCAAGAAAGAAATTCTTCAACTCTATTGATGTAGAGAAAAAGTACTTTTACTGAGTTTGAAATGAGAGGAACAAAAGAAAGCAAGATCTGGAGCAAATAGGCACAAATATTACATAATGAAAGTTATCCCAAGTTCCATCCCCCAAGAGTCCAGACTAGTCTTCCAATCTGAGGTGTTTATAATGTCATGTGCGGTACATCTTCATGTGATTTCTCACTCATCTGGTATGCCAAGACGGTTGACCTTGGCCTAGTAGAGATAAGTCTATGCAGATGTGCAGTAAGTGAGAAAACATCCCCTCCTTTTTAGTTCACTCTCCAGCATCCTTCCCCTCCCAAATACTAAAATTACCCCTCCCCCCATTTCTATGGCAGCCAACAGGAAGCAAGCAGCAAAAGATGTCAAGAAAGCTTTGTAGAGGCTGACTGACAGACAGGCAAGCAGGCAGGCAGGCAGGCAGGCTGATGATAGAAAAAAAATGATAACAAGTATGAAAAGGAAATATATAAACTCTACATTTGACCAGCTTTAGTTTAACAACCTTTGGAATTAATGGGCAAAATCTACTAAAGACGGATATGCTGTGCTAGAATATCAGCAACAATTGAGGAAATGTGGAACTAGGGCATTGGGGAGATCAGCAGGCTATTGGGGTTCACTTGGGGTTGCTAAGAGGAAGAGGAGAGAGATGGAATAACACATTCTTCTTTGATTGCCATTTTCCACACCTACTTAAGCTGAAGACAGTTTGGTGTATTGCTTAAGGCATCAGGCTGGAGACTGGGAGATCACAAGTTCAAGTCCTGCCGAAGGCACAAAGCCTGCTTAAGTCAATCTTAGCCCAGGCAGCAGACAGGGGCAAGCCACTTCCAAAAACATTGGCAAGAAAGCTGCATTAGCTTCTCCAGGCAGTCGCCAGGAGTCAACATTGTCAATACTGACTTGAAGACACAAACACACAAACATGCAGGCACCCACAACCCCACCCCCCAAATACAAATATTTTGCCTTTATAGCCTACTTGGAATGGGTTTCATATACTCCATGTATAGTGCATGTCCATTCACATAATTACATGGTATAATGTCATATTATGTTATAGTATTATACAATTATTATACATTTCATTCTAATAACAAGAATGTAATGGGCAGTAATATGGCTAAGATGTTCTAAGAAGTTCTACACTTCACTGACATATCAACTTTTTGTTTCATTATTATTTTCAAAGATCTGTTAATGAAATATAATTTTCTCTTATTGTTGATTTTTCTATATTCTATTCTTGTTCTATAAAGGGGCCACATTTATACTATATTTTTAAAAATGTTTCAGTATCTTCCAAGGAGAAGCCTGCAAAACAAGAGAAAAAGAAAGCAGTTCCTTCCCCAAAAGGTAATTTTATTAATTTTACTCTACTGAGAAATAATTCAAGGAGCAGCACATTTTTAATGGGAGGGGGGGAGAACTGAATGCAGAATGCTCCCTCCCATGTCAGTCTGTTGACAAGGGAGTTTTCCCATATAACTGCTATTGAAATGGCACAAGAATGTGTGAGTCCAGCTATCTTCTGTATGATGTCTGTCAAGTTGCATATCCTCTCTTGAGCCTTTTATTTTGGGTTTTCTTCTCCAAGAATTTCAAAGGATGAACTCTGATGAAATACTGTAGGAATGATTTAACATTAAGATGTCTTTATTCAAAGAGCTGTTATTCTTTCATTACCCATATTTGTTTTTTTGTCATAATAAGCCTGTGAAACTTTAGCATGTGACAAAACTACCATGCACAAATTTTACTAGGTAGGTTCCTCTTTGCAGTCAGAAGCAAGACATTTGCCTATTTGTATCCTACTTTTATTATTTTTTATAAATACCTCTGGATGATGAACATATACAACTCATTTCCTATTGTCCCCACAATTACAACCCTATGGGGTGAGTTAGGCTGAGAGAGAGAGCAACTGGCCCAAGGTCATCCAGCCAGCTTTCATGGCTAAAGCGGCACTAGAACTCACAGTCACCCCGTTCTAGCCTAGTGTAACTGATGGGGATTTTAAGAAGTGGTAATAGTGATGGTTGTTTTCTCCAAAATTAGTGAAAATGAAAAGTTTGTAACAAACCTTTTACTTGAGTATTACTTTTTGATTAAGTGAGACTCAGGCTATTTCTGAGGTTGTTTGTATTGCTTTGTATGTGACTTCCATCACATCTAAATATAGAGCTTCACTTTGTGCTCTATTATTTACCACATCAACTTTTTTATTCCTCTATTACAAAGATCTCAGTTTATTTTACAGCTGGGGAAAAAAAAGAAGCTGGGATAACATTAAATTTCTACACACCTTGTAAGGTAGAAGTTCTGAGAGAGGAAGTTTGCAATTCCTTTTATTAGCATTGTGTTTTTAAATAAGCTTTGGGAGAAAATACAAAGGGATCTATATGTTTTTAATTGGTTTCATTTTCTTCACTCTTCATATGTGTGTAAGGGTAGGATAAAAACTACCCTGAAAGTTTTTATATTTAGGTACTTACTATCTCATATTCCAGTTAAATTGGATATCTTTCACGTCTCTACTGAAAAGTAATTTTCATTGAATTCAGTAGGGCTTATTCCAAAGAAAGTGGATGCAAAAATCCCATTGAACTTAGATGTCTAACTTTCCCAATATAAGCAGAATAATTCCTAAGGCCTAATTGAGGAGGAAAAATAAATTTATCTGATTTCAGCAGTCCACATCCTAAAGGAAACTGCATAAAAATAATTGCTCTTGAAATGTTCTGTCTGTTCTGTCACAAAGAACACTTGTGATGCTATTCAGCATTGGAGCTGTTCTAGTTAACTCTGGTGATAATGAAACTATTATCTATTATCAAGAGAGATGATTTTGATGTTGGTTATATATTGGAGAGTGCTTGAAAAATAAGTTCCATCATTTTGAACTGAACTCAGAAACTCTAAACAATTGTTTCTGACCTTGCCATTGCTTCACTGTGGCTGAATAGGCTTGTTTTTCTTAGTGATTCATTGGAACATTAGCATAGAAGCCATGTAGCACAGAGGTTAAAATGCAGTATTGCAGGCTAATTCTGCTCACTGCCAGTAGTTTGATTCCTACTAGCTCAAGGTCACTTAGTCTTCCATCTGTCCAGGGTCACTAAAATGAGAATCCAGATTATTGGGGGCAATATGCTGACTCTGTAAACCACTTAGAGAGGACTATAAAGCACTATGAAGTGGTATATAAGTCTAAGTGCTATTACTATTGTGGCATCACTTTTATTTGTAAGCCTTCCAGAATGGTTTTGCAGAGTGATATGGGTGGCATATAAATTTAATACATAAATAAATTGTGTGCAAGTTGTGGTCTCCAAATTGCCTTTAAAGACAGCTCAGGGTAAATGGTGTTAGAATAAGCTCTGCAAGGGGTCCCCTTCTCTGACAAAGGTTAGAACTTGAAAGTTACTCTGCTGATTACTGTGATTTGCTTCTCCGTGTTGAGGTACCAAATTTCTCATCTTTACTACTACAATTCTCCAAGGGCCAAGAATTATTTTATTAACCATGCCTCTCTATTCTGTCAATTTGGCTTAATCGTGATTACACTCTCCTGCAGACACTCCTACATCTTTAATTAATGATGTAAACTCATTAACGTAAATGTTTTCTTCCCCTGCTGCATATGAGTAGTATGAGTAGTAAACAAGAACTTTATAATAAAAGTAGTATGGAGAATGCTCTGAAAAATCTCAGGTGATGTGGGAAGTCTTAATTTGTTCCTGAGACAGAGATTGAGACTCATCTATTGAGACTCATCTATTCTCTTTCATTTAAAACAGGCTTTTGCTTTTCCATAGCAGAAATAACAGTTCTGTAATTTTACGCCCGCTTGCAAATATAGTATACATTTATTTTGCACATACATGTTCTTTGGTCAACTAGGGAAAAAATTGAGATGATGTAGATAATCTCAGTTCTTCTCTTCTTTGTCTCTCTGTATTGATAGGAATAGTCTGCAGGAGAACTGTAGCTTTATGTTTGTTTTACCTAGTTACATCATTCTATAGTTCTCAGAACTCAGATCATTCTTATAGATAAGTTTTCTTTTTAAAATAGAGCACTTGCAAATGATTTGTGTATATTAAGATTGTCATTATGTAAATACTGTGATTGTCTGTTGAATCAAATTACTCTATATTACTCCACAGTTTGTAATTTGCACCAAACATACCAGGATAACTTATTTGTAAATCATCACAAAACAATTACATACATTTATGTCTGCCATTGAAAACCCATTAAAACAAATATGTCTTGAGCCATCTATATTGTTAGGTGGCAGATGATTGATGTGATTACATTAGTGTTCTGCATCTCATTCTGCATTTTAAAGGATAATGGAATTAAACAACAAAATTACCTGTAAAGAAAAACCTTTTTCAAAGAAATTAAGGATCATGCATCTTAGTATACTCTTACATATTATATAAAGTGCTGGTAAAGTAATATTAATATCTTTAGTGAGGATTACATGAATTTTTGCTATTTAACTCTTCAAATTAAATCCAGAGTAGCATTCCGTATGTATGGGATTCCTAGTCCACATCAATTACTTTTTCTTAAATGAACAAATTAATATTTGTGTTTTATAGATTGATTGGTAAAACAAGATCATTTTCTCATTTTAGTAACAGAAAAAATGAAAACTGAACAGCAAGAAAGGATGGAAAAAAAAGTTGTCACAAAAGGTATTTCTTTAGTCATTAATAATATTCAGGAGTGAACTTCTTTAACTTCTTTAATCATATTGCAAGAACAGGAATGCAAAGGCCAAATCACTCCAGGAGGCTATTACTAAAATAATGCTAAAACCAGCAAGATTTAAACATTAGTATGAACCACATCAGATATGGAATTCAACTCCCCAAATTCTCAGCAATAATTGTGAGTTCTGTGAGTTGAAGTTTACATATCTGGATATGGCCGAGTTGGAAAATCCTTGTCTAAACATTACTTTATTCTTCTATTGTGCAGAATTTAAATCTTAAGATTAATTGTTGCTGTTAAATATTAAGATATCTAAGAATTGTTTGGATGTCTTACCATTTTGCTATTGTCATACTATTGTTTTTTTTACTTAGAAAACTAGATAAATGATATTTCATTAAATACAGGTGTGTGTGTCCGAGTGCAAGTAAAAAAACAACAACTAGGCATTATTCTCTAGAAATTACTTTTTAAAAATCTGTAGACTTTTGAGCTAAGAATTAGGTCCTGTTTAACCAGTGTGCTTAAAACAGTTGTTCTGCAGTTTATGTTTTCCACTGATGGTTAATAATGACACTGTGGTCTCCTAAAACCTCATAAGCTGAACTGAAGATATTTTTAATGCCATATGGCAGGGATTTGTGAAAAAAGTGACTTTTGAACAGTGACTTTTTTGAAAAGTGACTTTTTTTTTGCATGCAGATAAAAAGAGCATCCAAGTTGAAGAAAAGATTAAAAAAGATGTAAAAGAAAAAAAACCTGAGGCCAAGGCACCTGAAAGACTAAAGACCAAAGAAATCAAAGCACCGGAAGTTACAACACCAAAAGCCAAGGAAAAAAAGGAGACTGCCTTGGCAGTCAGAGAAAAAATCGATCATAAAGGTAAACAATATCAGGAGGAGGTCACCAAGAAATGGTGAAGTGCAGGAAGGAATTCAGATTCCCTGTTTTAGAAAGAATTTATCCATAATTAGGAGAAGGGGAGGGTGTCTTCCTTTTGGATCACTGATCTCTATTTTTTTTTTAACTAAGAATTCTTTTAGGAACAAATTTCACTACAAAAGCATTTTCAGCATAAGAACAAAGATGTGAAATCTCTTTACTTTGTCCAACAGAAGGAATAGCAACTCTTAGGCCCCATCTAGAGAATGCTTCACATTCTTAAATCTAACTGGAGAATTTGTCAGGAATTGGAATGAGAAAGGGATAAAGGTAGGCAGAATTTGGGGAACATAGATTTTGAGATCTATGCAATTTATATCTCTTCCTACATTTTGTTCATTAAATGAGGAAAAATGGAGGCATGGGGAGGATTGACCTCTCTGAATGCTTTTGACATCATCAGCCAGTCAGCCAATCATTTTGCTGGCTCTTCTGTGAGATGTATGTTTCTGGCATGTATATTTCTTTTTTCAAATCTATCCATCTATTCCTCATGTACCAGTTTCAGGGCTGTTATCAGGTGGGTTAAAATAGTGGTTCCCAACTGCCAGGCCATGGCCTACCACTGGGCCTTGAACCAATTTGAACCAGACTGTGAAAATGGTGGAGGAGTGTGCTCGTGAGCAGCGGGTGAGCTCATGTGCTCCAATTGTACCCCCCCACACAAAACCGTTCCCTCTTCCCCACCCACCAGTCCACAAAGGCAGAAAGGTTGTGGAACTCTGGGTTAAAAGAAACATATATAACAAGGGGATAAATCCAAAATATAATAAAAAAGACTTAATTAACTTTGTTTCACTCCAGTGCCGAGAGGAATCCTTGAGGGTAAGAGTCTTATAGATTCTAAAAATCTATCTAGCTCAGTAAAAAAAAACCCCACAGCAGCTAGTTGAATGCAACAGGAAACCTATAGGTAGGGACACAACTAACATTTAGTGCCAGCTTTGGACTCATCTAAACTTCTTTCCTTCTCTCTAAGATGGATATCTTTACTTGTCCACTTCCACCCAACACATTCCATTTTCTCATTCTTGCTTGTGGTTCCAGCCAACCATTCTCTTTTTAAGAAATATTACAATTCATAGCCTCTAATGTTCATTTCCTCATCTTTGTAGTTAGCTAACCAGCTTTTGGTGAGTAGCATGGAGAGTCAATCCCAAATGAGCTGTTTTCAAATTCACTTGAACTTCCTTGCCCTTTGAAATTCCATTCCACATTGTTGTTTTCTTTTTCTTCTTCAAATGTTGTACCTCTCCCAAGTCTGCTGATGTTTTTGTTTTAAGCACAGATAGTGGCATTTTGAAAACATCAGGATTCACATGGGGAAATGATAGACAATACAGTTATTATTAGCATTTAGGATAGATCTTTTTAATGACTTACAGAATTTTGAAAAATTCATACAAATCTTCAATTTGAGCTGCGTAAGATTTTTGTAGGCTTACCCCCCCCTCCTTTCTTTTTTTCTTTTTTCTTTTTAGAGGGAGAGGGAAATGAAAGTCTTCCTATTCACTTCCATGCTGTGCAAAAATATAGTGATTTTAAATCTATTTATGGTTAGGCCCCATAATCTGAGTTATTTCTTAGAAATTATTAGGATTATCTCTTGAGGAAAAAGGTATGCATGTAACTAAAATGACAGCACACATCAATTTTTTAAACTCTTCTTATTCATTTGAAAGACTATACAACATTTTAACATATCTAAGTTAAGAACATTTGTGCATCATCTTTAATTTTCAAGTCCTCTTATTTAAATCAATTTTTTGAGACAACTAAACCTGTAAAGAATGGTTTTTTTAACCAGGCCCACATGTGCAGAGTTTGAGCTAACTACTTTATTATAGTCTGCCTATAATACAGGAATCTCCCTAGTCTAGCAGTTCTTTCATAGGAATAATTACATAAGTCTCCAAGGAATTCAGGGAGGGCTAGTTCTGGCCTTTTTATAATTACATAGTGACTCTAGTCTAGCCCCATGCTTTAGCCTTCCTCCCTGCCAGTTTGGTTGCTTCCCAAAACATGTAAACAATTCACCCTCAAATTTGTGTTAAAATTCTTGGGCTTTTCATTTGGGTTTTTATTCTTTTATGCATGTTTCTGCATACCTTTCCTGGCATTTGTATTTCTCCAACCAATATCTCATAATATTATGTGTTTATGTGCATATTTATTCCAATAAACACATTTTTGTGCTCATTATTACCTAATATATGCATTTTATGTCTTTTTATTTCCTTGCGAATTTGCATGGCATTCAGAACAGTGTTAGTTATATCCAGTAAGCTTGAAGGGTGTGAATATTGTAAATTGTATAAAAATTAGATTGAAAAAATATATGTTCCAATTAATTGAATATGGATATTATTCTTTAGCCATAGCAGATTGGGGGGGCGGGAATCAAAATTTAGATTAAAAAAAACTTTGAACTTTAGCATTACTATTCCTTCATATTCGTTTTTTTGACCTGTTCAATCATTTCTGTCTTTTTGACAGATGTGCCATATAGAAATTGGGAGCACTGGTGGTGAGCTCATATCTGAAGAGATTGCTCTCATTACTCTCTGAAGGAGCTTTCAATTTGAGTAACATGTACTGAGCTGACAAAAGGCTGATAGGGTTATGGAAGGAAGATTGTATGAACTTAATATTTCTTCCTTTGGCAGAGCAACCCTGAGTGCAAGATTGCCCTACAAGCTGCAACCCATCAGAACAAAAATGAAAATAGCGAGATTTTTGCATTTTCTTGCTATGTCACTTCTGCATAATAAAAATGAGATTTCCTTGCTCTAGATGTAGAGAAAGAGGGGACCATTTGGCTCCCAAATCCTTTCCCAGACATTTTCCACTCTGTTGCTTCAGATTTTGTGTTTCTCTGAATTTCAGTCATCATTTTTTTTTAAAAAAAATCTATTAATCTTCTTTAAATCTGCACTTTATGATAAAATAGAGTTAGACGTGTTTTTATCAGATAATGCAGCTATAAATATGAGGAAAATATAGACACATATATTTAAATATGTGTTAATGTATGCATTTTGATGGAAAGCTTTAAAGATATTTTTGGCAGAATGGATACATGAAAATTTGCACATGAAATAGTGATGAAATATACTGTATTGATTTTTTTTCATCCCTAGTGGTAATCCATCAGATCAATGTCTCATGCAAACTACAGTGCAGGTACCATAGTTTTATAGATATGACCAAAGCAAAGGTCCTGGGTCTTATCTTATCCAGTTTGTGTTGGAGAAAAAAATATATTTTTGATAGTTAGAATGAGGTATAAAGCTGATAGTCTTCAGAACCAGGTCTTTTACCAATTCTAGTATTTCAATGGAAGACAAATCCTAAAGGTGAACAAAAATTGGTTGGTTTCATAGCTGTCCTTTCATCCTTCCCCCCCTCTGCCCCCCCCCCAAAGATCTGGAAATGTAATTCGTGGTATAATAGATTTAAAAACAATTCAATTGAAGTATACGGTGTAAAGTTTTTAAATTGATAACTGACACACATGTGTCAAAAGCATAAGCCAACCCACATTAACTTTTCTGACTGGGTTTAAAAAAAAAAAAGCCAGGAGGTCATGTGAATTTTCCAAAGCTATCCAGAAAGAAACTGCAAAGCAAAACTAGACAACGTGCAAATTATATAACTATTGCAAGTAGTGATTTAAAAATAATAATTTTAAGCTATTAGGATTATGTTCGTGATTTGAAAACCTAATGTTTTTCCCCCCAATTCCTTTGATTTTTTTTTTTTAATTTGTTCATCTTGGACCGTGGTTCAGTACTGACCTCCATAACCAAGCATTGCCTGCCAAGGAGTAGGAGCTTTCAACAACAAAAACACTGGGGGAGGAAGGATTACATATCCTCTTCTGTACCAGTTGATCATAATGCAGAGTGGCCCTTTGTGTGCTTCCAGGGAAGTCAGGAAAATCACAGATTGGAGCTGGGCAATGCAACTTGTGCGTTATCTAATTTAGACCTCAGTGGAATCACAGATGATGTTTTCATGCATCTCTGTTCCAGATGAATATCAGAGGTGGCAATTCACAAAGGTTAAAATCCAGTTCTTTCCAGTGGAATTAGTAGAAAAGTATTGCTTATGGAAATGGTCTGTGAAGAGGCCAGAAAGGCAAACTTGACCTCAATTCTTCAGCAAGAGACCAACATTTTCCATCTGTTGAATGTCGTGGCTTTTATTTTGTAGCAGCTGCAGATAAATTAAAAATAAACTTAATACATTTTATTTAATGAAATAAGAAAATAAATTAGAATCGATAAATCATTTTCTGCAGCACAGATTTATCATGCAGTTAATTTTGTTCTGCCTCCAAATGTTTTAATTTTAAATGGTCTGCAAACTCTTTTTATAATTGGATCACAAATGCTGCCCCAAGGAAAGGGGAAATGTTTATTTTTGTGGAACAGAAAACTAAAATTATGCTGAAATGACCACTACAAGCTCTGCTGACAGTCCAATGGCCATTGCTGTTTTCAAAATTGTCAAATAGCCCTGCCAGTGACTAGAGACAAGAACTTAGAAGTGGTGCAAGGAACTTGGCCCTAGTGAAAGAAAAAAAAATGTATCTGAGACCTGAGGGTAGTAAATCTGAAAGTTGTCTTTTAGTACAAATACTTTGTGCCAAATGGAAATTTATCTTCTGAATGCAAATTATTTATAGGAGTCATATTATCACAGAAGTTAATTCTTTTGGATTTATGGACTTCTGCATGTATGATTATGTTGCATCAATTATTTTGCAGATGTCTATTTTGTACATGCAGATTTACTTTGTGTGCTTTTTTTTAAATGTGCTTTTTAAAATGAACATGAGAGCCAGTTTGATGTAATGGGTAAGACACCAGGTTAGAAACTGGGAGATTGTGAGTTGTAGCCTGCCTTAGATATGAAGCCAGCCATGTGACTTTGGGCTAGTCCTTCTCAGCCCTAGGGTAGAAGAAGAAGCAGAAGAAGAAACATAGAACAATAAAATTGGAAAAGACCTTCGAGGTCTTCTGGTCCAATGTCTCTTTTGGGAAACCTTTCGTGATGGAGCATCGACAACTTCTGAAGGCAACCTGTTCCATTGGTTGAGTGCTTTCACCATTATGAAATTTCTCCTTAGTTCTAGGTTGCTTCTCTCCTTGGTTAGCTTCCAACCATTGTTTCAAGAAAAAGGAGGAGGAGGAGGAGGAGGAGGAGGAGGAGGAGGAGGAGGAGGAGGAGGAGGAAGAAGAAGAAGAAGAAGAAGAAGAAGAAGAAGAAGAAGAAGAAGAAGAAGAAGAAGAAGAAGAAGAAGAAGAAGAAGAAGAAGAAGAAGAAGAAGAAGAAGAAGAAGAAGAGTGGGAAGGGGAGGTAGAGGTAGAGGAGGAGGAGGATATTTGATGCACTGGCTTTCAAATTTAAACACTGTTTCTTTATTAAAATAATTGTGTGTAAGCATCCTCTGAAGTGCAGTTGACACAACTGACACATAGAATCCTGAAGTTTATTTAACACTTCTTTCCGCATTTTAGCCTATATATAATTTTTTATAGGCTACTGTTTAATCGATAGTCACTGTTTAATTGATAAATTGCATAAATTTGCTCAAGGTAGAGTTCAGCGGTTCTCAACCTGTGGTCTGTGGACCCCTGAAGGCAGCGCAATGTCATCATGGGGTCCACGAAGGCTTGAAGAAATGTAATGATTTAAATCTTGCGTTAAATTTTGGTGGGGTCTGTAGACATGGTCCATGGCCACAAAAGGTAAGGGGACCATGGCGAAGAAAAGGTTGAGAACCACTGGTCTTATTCTCTATCTTTACTTGTCCATTGATATTTTTTTAAGATTTATTATTTTTATGGGAATTCTAGTGCTTTAATACAAAATGTCCATGGCGCTGCAATAGGAATTTGTTTTTATCTATTCTCAAAGACCAATACTGAACAGAAAAAATTACATTTTCAATTAAAATATCCATAGTTATTTAAAGTGACTTAAATCAGTCTTAAAATGAAAATAATGATTAACAAGTAGATGCAGTTGTTCTATAAATAAATGCCAGAAACATTTGGACTAAATTGCCTAGTTCAGGAATAGCCCATTTTATGTTGCTGGACTCAAGACACTCAGCTTTACTCCTCATTGAGCATGATAGCTAGGGCTTTTGGAAATAGTGGTTCAGTCATCTCTTAAAGTTCTCACAGTGTTCATCCCTTAGTTAGCTTCACTGTCCATACTGGAAACATCTAGATTACTCATGTGCAAATCCCTCGGTTGGAAAAAAAATAGAGTTCCAACAGTTTTTCAACCTGGCATTCTGTACATAATCTGGGACTGTAACTCCCAGCTATTATGACCTTTCACCCTGCTGATGAATAAGTCTAGGAATTTCAGTCCCAACTGGGTGGATAATTTGGAACGGTGGAAGTGGGAAAAAGAATTGGTGATTTGGTCCTCAAAATTACACATGATTTAGAGAATCCTGGCCATTGGAAACACCATCTTTGTGCAGAAAGCCTGAAGGAATTTTTGACGGAAAAATCTTTAAAAAGACACAGAAACACCAATGCTGTCATTTGTTTCATGATTGGTTACTTCAAGAAATAAAAAGTCATTAAGAGTTCCAGTGCAGTACTCTTTTTTGTTTAATCTTAATTTTAAAAAAAATCTAATTATGTCTTATTGCTCTTTTCCTTCCTTCTATTCTGCCAGATCAATTTGCATTCTGTCGTTATATGATTGACATGTTTGCACATGGGAATGTGTACACAGGTACTTGAAATGAATGCTGTCAATGAAGTGTTTGGTTTTTCTCAGAGCTTCTACTATTTTGTGCTCTTCAAACATCTCTCTGTGTGTTTGCGTGTGTGTGGGTGTTGTTAAACATGGGCACTGAGAGTGCACAGGTTAAATAAAGCATATTAACAAATGGCTTGATCCATTAAAGCTTCTAATAAATTGTTCTGTAGTTGCATGCATTTAAGTTAATGTCAATATAAAAAGATAAAATCAGTGGAGATTTGATAAAGAAGGAAGATACTTTTTTTTAGCAGATGGCATACTGATTGTTTGCATGATGCTTTTATGCCATGTAAAAGATTAAATATTTACTTGATGTAAGGCTTCATTTGTATTTTCTTAAGATAGAAAACATCAAAAGGCTGATTAAAAAAATCAAAAGCAAGGACAAGTATCTCATGGAAATATTTTGAACCAGTTGGAATTTTTAGGATAGAAAAAAGTGATTATGTGGGGGGGAATTATACTGATATATAATACACCCCCCTCCAAAAAAGTCCCAGGACATAGACAAAATTTCCTTTCTGTAGCGTTTGCTAAAGCTTTCTGACCATAACTGATGATAATTAACACCATCATGTCATCAATTTTGAAATGGGTAACAAGTGATAAAATTGTATTCAAAGCCAAAAATTAGAAATATAACGTTTTGAAAAATCCAAAAGAAACATCCAAATATCCCCCTTTGCAGCTCTGAAACTTGTGGCATTGTGATAATAAGGACATGATTGTTTCTGGGAGAAAAGGGGTATGGTGACTTGCTAAAACATCTTAGGAAATTAATTATAGTCAAGATAAATTATGAATTAATTTAAAGTGTGCGAAACTTTAAAGACATTCAAATCCTCTACGTAATAAATGTAGTGATTAGGTATGCTGCCTTTGGATCATGAACAACAGTTCATTTTTTCCACTGATCTTGATGAGATTCAAGGTTCTTTTAGGGAAAGGGATATAATTAGCAATGCCACTTGCCTAATGTTAAAATATGTTGTTCTGCCTCATGTAGGATGTACATCCACTTCCTCTTCTGACATGGCATTTCTTCCATATCTTTTCTTAGCATGCTATTTTCAAAACAAGCAGAAATGAATGTTTTTCTGAGTATTGCCAGTTTAATAAATCAAGAAGGTAAATGTATTGCTTTTGTACCTGGGCATTTTAAAATGAGTTGCTAATGTTAAAAAATTCCTACAGAAATCTCTTTAAGGTTTGTTTCTCAATATTTATATTCTCAAAGAGAAAATAATTCAAAAGATGCAATGAAGTACATTTCTAAAAATGTAGTTCTTATCCCAACTAAGATAAAATAAAAGGACTTAAGCAAATTGTTTCTTATTGTTTAGAATGTCAAGACCAAACTCCAATCCACTTCTGAGATATTCTGACAGTTCCTACAACCATTAGCCAAATTAAGTAAGGCTGATAAGGGTTGAAGAATGCTAGAGGACAGCAGTTTATTTAACTCCACTATAAATAAAAGGTCTGCTGACCTAACCATTCACATGGTTTGGGTGGGAGGGCTATGCATGTTTTATAAACATAGAAATTGAGAAAATTGACCAAGCAATTAATCATGATGTGGTTATCGTTACCTAATTCCCACAGTCAATTAGCTCTATGAATCTGAGAGTTAATTGTCCCTTCTGACTTCTTTTATTGAGGCAAAGACCTAGAATTGTCCATGAAAATGTAACCTTACAGAGTCATAAAGTTGGAAGGGTCTGCTGTGGTCATATGGTTCAATGTCTTGCCTCTCTATATTCTTTGTGGCTATTTTGGTCTTTATCCTCCCTCAATTCTAATGGGTTTGAAAAAAGGGACAAAAATGGGAACAAATTGTTCCTTCTAAACTTGTCAATAGCAACTCTACCATCAATCATTGTGCCACCACAATTGAAGAAGGGGGAAAAAACAGGAAGTGGGCAGTAGATAATAGCCTCCTGGCCTTTTTGTAGTAGCTGCATGCTACTGCGTATTCTGAATAGTGTGCTGTTGTGTTGCTGCTGCACAAAGTTGAGGTAATTGGTTCTGTATTGCTTACATTTTAAAAGCAAATGAATGTGTTTTGGTAGAGTTCATTCACTAGATTCCAAAATGTAAATGATAACAATAGATCACAGTGAATAAAAATGTTTTTCATGGATTTTATAAAATCTCACACGCTGCCATGTACATAATTTAAGTTACTCTTTAGAATTCTTGTGAGCTCTAACTGTAAAATATATATTCCTGTTTTTCCATTCAGCAAATATAATTTTACTTTATGATGGCCAGTTATGTGTAGAAAATTCTTTCCGTTGTACTTCTACATGCAAAGGGTTTTGTAATATGCATAATGTTGTGCAGAACTGAGGAAAATGATACTTCATCTTTTACAATACTTCAGGTTCTAGAGATAAATCTGAAAAAACCTTTAAACTTGAAGTTGTTTGTAGATAATAACTTCACTAATTCTTGACCATCATTTTCATCTTCAAGATATTTATGTTTATTTTAGATGGAAGAAATTTTTAATTTCCTAGTGATACAAAATTCATTTTAACTTGTCAGTTGATCTTCTGATCAGTAAGAACAAGTCTCCGTCTTGTTGCCAGTGCGTCAGGGCACAAAACTGTTGAACTTGCAGAAAAATAACCAGAGACTGTCCAACATGGGGAAAAAAAATGGGTATCATGTTTCTCATTCATGAAGCCACTTGGTTCCTCATGTTTCTCATATGCCCATGACTCTTGCTTGAATCAGTCTATTTAGCAAGCATAAAATAAAAATTGGACACTGTTACTGCTTTTTTCTGAATATTTTCCATTTGAAGTGTTATTCCATACACATACCCAGTCAAGAACTAATAAATAGGTTTCTCAATGTAAGACAGTTCTATCCAAAAACACTGAGCTGAGTCAGATGTTCATTCTGTAGCCCTTGTCAGCTTGGACAAGGTGTAAGCCCAGGAAAAATTTCAATTACCCCTTGTGTCTGTTGGTAACCACCCATTAAATTACTTCAAATGTTTTCCATACTTAGCCCATTCTCTTGCAATCTATAGAACATTTAATATACCAAAAAAAAAATGAATATTTATCTTCCAGGATTGCAACTTTCCTGCACATAGATCTGCTTTGACACATTGATCTAGACTGCAATCTTATCTATACCCACTCAAGAGTAAGTTTCACTGAGTTTAATAGGGTTTATTCCAAAGAAAATTAATCAAATATTTAAGCCATTACTGATAGGCCTCGACTTGTGACCATAGTTGTGCCCAAAATTTATGTTGTTAAATGAGACATTTGTTAAATGAGTTTTGCCTCATTTTACGACCACAGTTGTCACAATTGTTAAGTGAATCACTGCAGTTGATAAGTTAGTAACATGGTTATTAAGTGAATCTGGCTTCCCCATTGATTTTGCTGATCATGACCTTGGGAGACAGCAACAGTCATAAGTGTGAACCAGTTGCCAAGCATCTGAACTTTGATGACATGATCAAGGGGATGCTACAAAGGTTGTAAGTGTAGAAAACGGTAATATGTCACTTTTTTCAGTGCCGTTGTAACTTTGAACAGTCACTAAATGAACTATTGTAAAGCGAGGACTACCTGTACACATGAGGCAGCACTTGGGGATGAAGTTCCAAATGGCAGCAGAAAAAGGCCATGTCCTAGGTCCCCTCTTAGCAAACAGGACCTCCACAATGCCTCTCCTGGCAAATCAGATGGAACAGGTAGCTGTCATCAGAGAGAGGACATCCTCAGATAACCTGGCTCCATGCCTTGTAGCACTTTCAAGGACAAAACCAGTACCTTGAATGGTTATCTGGAAACAAATGGGAAACCAGTGCAGCTCTCGAAAAGAGGTATAATGTGTGTCCTTTCAAGGACATATATCACTGCCCGTGTTACTGCATTTCGCACCAGGGCAGCCCCGTGTAGAATTCATTACAGTAATTCATTTGGGAGGTGACCAGCATATGAGTGACTGTGAGCAAAGCCCCATCATCCAGGAATGGGCACACCTAGCACACAACACAAAGATACACAAAGGGAGGAGAAATTCAAAACAAATGGAGAAATTATGAGAACACACATAAATGTCTCTGATTTGGCAGTCAGCTGTAGAAAACAGCTGAAATGAATTTATAGATAGAAACAAATGAGACTAAGCATAACTAAAATGGAAATACTCTCCTTCTGCTACTCAACTACATGCCTTCCTTTAATTATGCACCATGCTTTAATTATGCATCTGTGGGGAATTTTAAAAAAAATTTAAGTATGGAGGGAGCAATATTCATTAAGACCACAGTACATGGGGAGGGGAAGTTTAATTCTATCAAAATTGCCCTCCTGCTGTAATTAGCAATAGGGAAACAAGTTCTCACTAGTGCCATTGAGAGCCTTTTCTAGTTTAAATTGCAGTGCTTGGAGTAGTTTTTATCGGGATAATGACTGGAGAAGAAGAATTACATTTGTCCTCCCCCTATCCACATTAATTTTTTTTAATTTCCTGAATTGCTTGAAAGACACTGAATTAACTCAATCACTGTTGCTCAGCCTATTCTACCTAGGTGATTGCTATGAAGATAAAATATGGGTGATATTATCCTGGCACCATGGAGGAAAGATAGGATATGTATTGCTAATTGCACATCAATAAAGAGGGATAACAAGGAAATGATTTGCTTTGCAATTTAATGCAATGTTATTGAATTCTGCCCTTTGAACCATTATGTGAAACGTGTTTTCATTTTGGTATTCACTTTCCTGAATTGTGTTATGCTTTTCCCAAAGAAAAGTTACATACAGGAATTTACATAACTGTTATATCTATGCTGTGTCTATTTAGTTTTCAGCTGAGCAGGAAACCCCCACTTAACAATCAAATGTCATCCAATATTGATG
This sequence comes from Pseudonaja textilis, assembly GCF_049901715.1. Classification (NCBI taxonomy): domain Eukaryota; kingdom Metazoa; phylum Chordata; class Lepidosauria; order Squamata; family Elapidae; genus Pseudonaja; species Pseudonaja textilis. The sequence goes on from NC_141990.1 coordinate 93,724,307, forward strand.
GCAAAAATTATATATATTAGATACCATAGTTGGCTTTATGAACAATTGTGTATAAAACTGCATATGTGATAATGAATCCACTGAAAATACACACAAATCTTCAGAGGTTTTTTTTAAAAGTTTCAAACTGAAGTCTAGCATTAAGAAAAGAGAAAGGAGAAATAGGAGGAAGAATTGAAAATACTTCTGCAGAAAATGGTTTGAAAAGATCAATTTGTGAATTGAAGGAATCCATGAATACGCCAAATCAATTGAACAATGTTTTTGCTATAGTAAAAAAAATCCTTTGAAAATAATGGTGTAATCCTACTCCAGTTAGACACTACAGCTAATATCCATTTAAACACATTTACATAGATAGTTTGGCCTGAATGCAGTATATATCTGCCAAGCCTATATTTTGCATGCTAAAAAACCATGGGCACTATATTGTAAAGAATTACAGAAAACAAGATTAGAAAAAGCTTAGCCTGAGAACTCAAAGAGTCATAGTCACTTAAAATACTAAATAGGTATGTCAAGTTAAGCTCATCTTCATAGACATGTTCATATAATTGTACCGGATGGATTTTTCAGCTTCCAAGCTTCAGGAATTCCTGGTGATCTACAGTAAGTTCACCCTGCTTATCTTCTGAACCAGAAAAAACAGATCTGCAAGGTGCCTAACACAATATAAAGTCTTTCGATGCACTATAATCTTGAGGTTTATGATCTCAAGAATGTTTACCCTTCTAAATCAGGGGTGTCAAACTCATGTTACAGTGGCATCACATGATGTATTGGGACTTTCCCCCCATTTGCTAAACAGGGCATGGGCGTGGCCAGCATGTGACGCATCTGGGAATTTGACAGTCCTGTTCTAAATCAAGTCATTTTGGAATGATACAAAATATCAGTAACACCCATAGAATTTGCTGCAAAGAAGTTTCTTGGGAGATCCTGCTTGAAGATTTTCCTTTAAAAAAAAAAGTTAGGTAACACATACTAAATATTTTGATGATGATGTTTTAATCACGTGAACAACAGAGAGATTTTTAAATTGTATCTTGTGTGTGTGTGTGTTTGATTGTTTATATGTGTGTATGTTTATGCAGTCTTCTATTAACCCTCTGTGTGTGTGTGTGTGTGTTTATATATGTGCATGTTTATGCAAGCTTCTATTAACATTAGCCATCTATCAAAAATAACTGTAGTATACTGATAGTGAGAGTGGAAGGACATCCTATCATCTTTCTCCGGTGAATAGCTAATCTATTAGATTTTATAACCATGTAAATGATTAATTGCACTGATGCTTATTATTGCTCACTAGACGTATTATAGCCTCCCCACAGGACAAACTGACCTCATGGTATCCTGTAGTGTGCAAGATATCAGCAAGAATATTTTCATTAAGCATTTTGATTACAAACTGTGTGTAGCACTCTATTGCAATTGGAATTGTATCTAATCCCCTGGTTCTGAAGATAGCTGTAATAATAGGATCTCGTTATTAATGAGAAGTCTACTTTTAAGCCAGCAGTGTTCACAGCAAACCAAGATGGTGCCAGTGATTTTATTACACAAAGATTTCCACTGTATCCTGTTAGCTGATAGAAGTATGTAATTCACAGCATTTGTGTAATGCATATATTGTCATTTATTGCTCCATTCCTCAAGGTTCCCTACAAACTAATAAGAAATATATAGTTGAGTGAAAAACTGGACTTGGAAGTTTTGCCAGACTGTTGGATTATTATTTGAATTTACACAACCCTTGAGGTTGTTAGCCGTTTTGCTTTTACAATGAAAGTTCTCTCACACAGAGAATTAATTAATATGTCCAAGTATTTTTTACAATGAGATAGTTATTTGCAATGACACTAATGCCCCATTTCCTAATAAAACAGACTAATTAATAAATATTTTTTTCCTGCTGTTTTTCATGGTAGCAAAAGCTGCCCTATTTCTATAATGTTATGTGTATTTATTGTACACACTCATTCTCAAATCACTCTCAGGAAAGTATTTGCAAGCATGAATTAGTTCTATTATAATAGCAAATAGTGGTAACAAGGTCTTTTATTTGACTTCTACCAGGCATTAACTTTCTGTATCTTTTCCCTTTCTTAATTCATTTTGAAGATTGGTTTAGGTTAACCTTGGGCATTTCCTTTGTCTTCTTGTCCTTATTGGTTTTTCTTGTCTTCGTGGTTTGCTAACTCATACATCTTCACATCTAGCTATTCTTCTATCCCGTGTTTGGCTCCTTGAGATTTCCATTGCTTTCTTAAACTGTGTGCTGAAGACTAAACTTCTCATCTTTCCTTCAAAAATTTTATTCTCCTCATTAAGTTCTGTATCCACTGGCAATATCAACCTCCGCTTGTGGAAAATCCAGAGTTCTTTTTGAGTATTTTACTCAAAATGTGTTTATAATCCCTTTTCTCCCAAACCTATTTAAGTATCTCCAATGTTGTTAGTTCTGATTTCCTGTAGGATATTTTAGAGAACTACTTAGACCCTTAATTCTTATTTGTCCCCAAATCAAATATTGGAGGGAGAGAAAAAATAGGCAAGATAGGTTTCTGGCTGTGGGGTGTCTGTGGCATCATCACTTAAGTCCAATAGAAAATATTTACAGACTCCTCACATCCTGGACATAAACTGTTTCAACTCCTACCTTCCAAATGATGCTATAGAGCAGCAGTCGCCAACTGGTGGGCTGTGAGAAAATTTTAGTGGGCCGCAGAGAAATCTCACCCCCAGAGCACCCCCCCCCCAAAGCAATTAATCCAGGCTGTGCAGAAACACAAGGCCCGCGGGAACCTTCCCCGCCCACTCACTCCTTACCCCGCAAACTTGCCTGCTAAATTGCTATTTTTCCTTTTTCCGACCATCATCTGTTCTGCTCTGCCAGGAGATTTAGATTAGCTAGGAAGCAGGAAATGGTTGGATTTCTTGCTTTCTAGCTAGTCTTTAGATCTTCGGCTCTGCTTTTAAGCACAGCCAAACCTCCCTTAGGACTGAAGTTTCTATTATTCAGTGCAGACTCACGGCAAGCAAATTTGAGAGATTGAGCTAGCCGATGGCAAATAAATAGATCGCTGAATTCTGTGAGTTACTGAATCTGTCTGCCTGGTTTGCCTGATTTTGGGTAAAAGTTGCACTTTTTTATAAAAAAATCAACATTTACATACATGGTGTATTGTGAGTTAATTTTGTGAGTTTGCTTGCTAGCAAATTTTATGTGACAGACTGAGCTAGCCAATGGCAGATAGATCGATCTCTGAATGAATCTGTGATTCTGTGAGCAACCCAATCTCACAGCTTTGCCTGATTTTGGGTAAAAGTTGCTCTTTTTCTATAAAAAATTCAATATTTTTATAAATATTTATAATATTTACATACAAGCCATGCCCAGCCAGTCACATGACCACCAAGCCACACCACAAATTAGGACACACCCACAGAACCAGTTAATGGTCCCTGGGATTTAAAATTATGAGTTTGGTGGTCCCTGAAGTCCAAAAGGTTGGCGACCCCTGCTATAGAGCATACCAGAACAACTAGACACAAGGACAATTTTTTCCTGAATGCCATCACTCTGCTAAACAAATAATTCCCTCAATACTGTCCAACTATTTACAAAGTCTGCACTGCTATCACTATTAATCTTATCATCACTCCTTATCACCCATCCCCTCCCACTTGTGACTATATGACTGTAACTTTGTTGCTTGTATCCTTACAATTTATATTGACTGTTTCCTAGTATGATTTGATTGCTTATTCTACCCTATGACTATTATTAAATGTTGTACCTTATGATTCTTGACTCTTAATGAATATATCTTTTTTTTATGTACACTGAGAGCATTTGCCCCAAGACAAATTCCCTGTGTAATCACACTTGGCCAATAAAGAATTCTATTATGTTGTAGAAGTTGGATACCTGGTCCAAATACTCAAAACTACCTATGTTACTATTACTCAATTCTATGGAACAGGCTGGAACCTCTGAACCAGGGGTGGGATTCAACCAGGGTTACTACTGGTTCAGTGACTATGTTTTGTGCATGTGTAACAAAACCTTAAGCTGTGCCACCCGGAGAGCTGAAAAGCGCAGTGCGCAGGTGCACAGCGTTTGAAAAGCCTCTTTTTTTTCCTGCTTTTTCAACCTCAGCTGTGCCACGCAAAGCATCTGAGGTTGAAAAATCAGGAAATAAAGGACAGGTAAGAGCCCGGGCAGGCAACCGGGCCAAATAGCAGCAAACACAGAACCAGTTCAGTGTCTGCTGCTCTTCAGAGCTACTGGTTCTACTGAGCCGGGCAGAACCGATAGCATCCCACCCCTGCTCTGAACCTCTGAAATCCATCTCATTCTGGAAGAAGAAAGTTTGGTGCTGGCTATCTAGAGGATGGGCTTCAGGATTTTTTTTTTTTACAATCTAGAACAGCCACTCCTAGTTTGGGAATCTTTTTGTGTTGCTCTTCTCCTGAATTGAAACCAGACAGCTTTGAAGTCCTCTTATACGGAAGAGGAGACTTCAAACTAGTTGTGGGTTGACTCCCCTCCCATGGTTAAGGGCTCTTTGATTTAGTCATCCTTTCATGGATTCTGCGCAGACCAACCTGGTGCTGTGCAGGGTGTGATTCCGGTTAGATGCAATATGGAGAAAGTATATCTCAGCTTTCTCCCACAGTGCTCACTGAAGAAGTTCCTGTCAGGCTTCTTTTATACTGCAAGCTCTGTGAGGAAAAAACCAAGGGAGTCACTGAAGCAAAGCCACATAGCCACATCATTTAGCTCTTGAAAGGGAGCAGACCAGGCAGGCTTCACTAAGCAGTTTCAAGGGACTGCTTGGTTCAAAGCCTTGTCAAATTGAAGCATGTTGACATTCCTTTCAGAGTGAAACTGTACCAGAATGACCTCATCCACGTTCAGCCAGAAATTGCATTATATATTTCATAACTTATATCTCCCTTAAAACCTGAGATTTTAAATTCTCACTTGAGAATGGACATACGGGCTGAATAGGTGTTCGAAGTTGAAATGTAGAAGAGGAAAATTATATTGCTGCATGTTTGTCAGTATAAATAAATTGCAAATTTGTCAAGGTAAAATTTTCTATGCCGATGTGTAATAAAATAACCTAATATGGCAGGCATACATTTTTATGAATGCATTTGACTGTATTATCTCAATACTTCAAAGCTTTGGCTGTCGTAATCCTGATTTATATTACTAATCATTTTTGTGAGTTGATGCCTGTTTTCAAGATGTATGGAAAGTATCAGTAGAAGAAATACCTTACACCAAAGCATTTTATTATATATATTTTATTAGAGTGAAGGTGGAAAGTAGAGGGTTTAAAAGAGAAACTAGCGTGTTCAGAGAGGACATTTATTGCCAACATATCCCACATGTAATGAGAAAGGAAAAACATTTTGGCCAGAGTTACTCTACTAGAGCGGACAAAAGGTTTTCCTAACCAAATTAAACATGAATTCACCCTTGATTCTGGAGAAACAATTCCCTTTAGCTTTGGTTATGACTCCAGTGATGTTGCCTATGCTAAGCCACCTTCTAGAATGGGTCATCTGGGGCTGTGGTCACTTGTGCAAAATGCAGAGGTCTTTTGCCTGTGTATTCTACCCAAAATGTGGAGAGTAGTAATTCTACTTCTTCCCTTTCTTCACAAAATGATAATCTCTTTCACTGAAAAGTACGTCATCTGCTCATGTTTCTCTGCAGCTGCACTCATGCGGACATATCTACAAAGGCTTGATAATATGCTACACAAAGTAAAGCATCTGTTAAAGAGTTTGTGTCTCCTCAACTCGGTAGACATTTATGAATTAGAAAAGTCCTTTTTATTACAACAGACGTAAAAGGGCTTTCAGGCCTTCCTCCTCCAACAATCAAGAGCTATAAATGTGGGATGCTTGATTATATAGATTGATGTTTTTTAACCCTGAATACAAAGTGATCAGCAAATAATTCAGCATTTTTCACTTTTTTGATTTCACACTCACTCATCTAGAACTTCAAATCAAGGGGTTTTATTTGTTCCGCCCTCTTTAATTTCTAGGAGGTACTTAGTAAATATACACAGGCAATTCAGGAGAAACTCCTTTCTGCTGAGGGACTGTTTTTCTTAAAGTGGTCTCCAAGTGTACTTCATTATATATTATGTACTGTTTTGCATATTATTATAATTAATAGCCTTCCATGCCTCTCTTGTGTTCAGGCTCGTATCCTCCCCTATTTTTGGAACAGACCTCGGCAATCACAGCTCTTCTCCCAGCTGCTGAAGGTAAGTTCAATTAACTTCTATAAAAAAATATTCAGTATCTTGACCAAAGTAGATACTATTATTCAAATTGATATCAATATCCTATGTTGGGTCAGGGCTGGGGATGGAGATAAAGGAAAGCTTAACTATACCATACAGAGTCTAAATCCAAAATATTGCTCAGGATCAAAACAATACACAATAAGTTGCTGTGAGTTCAAAAACCAAAGCCAGAATATTCCAAATCCATGCTGAGATTCCAGAAAACAAAGACAAGAATGAAAATTAGCCTGCAAATATGTGGATTTCAGGGAGGTTAATCAGGATTCAAATGCAAGGGAATCTACTCCCTGGGCTTTACAAGCAAGCTATTGCTTCCAATAATAAACTGCTCTCAAACAACGAATGTATTAAAAGTTATCGTTACATGGTCCTTACTCAATTGGCTTCAGGTTTGATCTGCCTTAAGCTCTACAGATATTGAGCAATTCCTAAATGTACTTTTATTTTCAAGACCTTCTCTTGTATATTTGCACACTGATAGATCTTTATTTTCTGACATTTGACTTGACATACTTGCCATTTACGTGGACTGTGCTGGTAAATATGTGACAGAGTCTTGGTCAACGTGTTCTGGGTTAGTGGAGATAGATTATGGTCAGAGTCTTGTACTACAATCTGGGTCATGTGATCCAGAGAGTTTAGTGAGGTCATCTGACTCATCTTTCTTATCTAAGAAGTCTTTCTCAGATAAAGTCATAACAACTGGATCTAAGCTAAACTAAAATTGAAACAGTTTTGCTCACTGGAATTCAGGATTGCTTCTAAATTTGATGAAATGTAAGGATTCAGGTTTTAGTCCACTAATATAATTTACAAGACCTCCCACTTTTAGAATAGATGGGAAATAAATGTTTATCTTTTCCTGCAGTTTTCTTGTTCTACTGACAAACCTAGTGAGTTAAAGGAGAGAGAAAAACGTTGCCTCCTTGTTCCTTCCATTGTCATATGTATAGCAGACTACCCTGGGAAAGTTCGGCAAGATAAGCATATCGTAATAATTTTGTAAAGCTGGGCAAGAAATTGTAAAGGTCTTTGTATTACAACATCCTTTGACAATGTCTCCACTTTGTTTCTGCAAGAAATAAATAAATAAGTAACAATGGAAAATATGCTCCTAGAAAAACTACTATAACCCAAGCAGGGGTAGAATGGTGGTGATAGTTGTTTTTGTGCCTGACTCAGCATTGTTTTCTGGGGACTAGATTAGTCCCTGCATTTTCCTTGGCAAGATTTTTCAGAAATGGTTCTTTCAAAGACTGAGTGATAGTGGCTGGCCCAGCTGTCATGCAGGTCCAGTTGGCTTCATATTGAGTAAATCATGTTCTTCCAGTTTCTAGTCTTATGTTTTAATCACTGAATGAAACATTTCATATGCCCAGTAGTACAACTGTTTAATTCTTTCTCTAAGTATATTTCCATTTCTAGTTTTTTTCTCTGAACATACTTTCTCTTAGATAAAGGCTGAAATGTCTCATTCTTTCAAGAATATCTAGAAGAAGGTCCTACATTAATCAATTAGTTTCTCTTGAAAAAGTTCCAAGCAAAGCTTTTCTTGGTCACCCAAGAAGCCATGAGCATGAGGTATTTAGAGATCTAGCATAGTATGATTGAATGGGGTAAGAATAGAACCACCATGTAGGAAGTAGAATGAGAAGGTAATAAGATGCAGATCAGTGCTTACCTTAATCAGACTGAAGCACCTTAAAATGATAGTTTGACTTCCATTTCCTGTAAAATATTCTCAGATAAATATAGAAGGTAGAGCTGAATTCACAATTTAGACCTCAAATTCCTCATGTTAGGCAGGACATATTGCTGTCTGGTTTTGATGGATGCATCTCTTCAGCTCACCAAAACAAAACAAACAAACTTAAGAATTAAGTGGCTGTTGCGCCACCTTATTTGTCATAATGGTAAATATTCATTGTGTTAATTTGTAATTAGTGTTTTAAACTTTAAATGATTTAGTTCCTAATTTTCAGAATTATGAGTTACATATTGCTTTTGCTGATTCTTAAAGGAATTGTCACCATTATGGGATTGGCTGTGTATATATTTCATACTGGTGGTGCTACAATATATGTAATCATTTTTCTTCAATAATCCCAATATCCCAAATTTATTCAAGGAAAGAAGGAAAGGAAAAAATAATAATAAAAGGCATGCTTTTGTAAAGTCCTGGGCATAGTGGTCAGGCAGTGATCTAAATTTCAGAAAGATGCAGGAGAAATCTTGATACGTCCCTTGACATTATTTATGAAGTATAAAAACCTAAATTGTTTCCACTTGTCCTGTCTGATCTGGCAAGAAAGGGCACGCTCTGAATACTATCAACTAGGGAATGTTGGCTAGTTAGATCCAGGAGGCTTATATATGCGAATATGTGCAAATGGGTTAGAGCCCATCTCTTGGTTGTGTGGATGATTATGTTAGATTATGCCTGGCTGCTATGTGATTTTTTAAATGTTTGTTTTCTTATATTCTGTATTTTATATATTTATTGTAAGCATATAAAAGTGAAATAGGAGAGTATATAAATCAAAGAAATAAATATTAATTCTGTAAACCGAAGATAAATTTAGTGTCATATGTAAATATTAATTCTGTAAACTGAAGATAAATTTAGTGTCATATGTAAACATTAAACAAGAAGAAAACCTTCTATGCACCAAGTCCACCTGCGCTTTCTACAATTTTGTAAACAACAAACTAAAAGACTCAAGGTCCATCCCACCCCTGAAAGGACCTAATGGTAAAGACTGCAATGACGATTAAAGCCAACCTCTTTAACATATTCTTTGGCTCAGTATTTGTAAACAGCAATGAATCATGCCCAGTATTTCCTAGTCGAATCACAGACAACTTCAATGATATATCGATTTTACAGAAGACAATGTTGAAAAAGCACTGTGCAATCTAAAACCATCTCTATCTATTGACCCGGACAGAATATGCGCCTACTTCTTTAAAAAGCTATCCACTGCCATAGCCGAACCTCTAAGCATAGTCTTTGAAAAATCTTTCAGGACCAGCTCCTTGCCAAAACTGTGGTCACAAGCCACGGTCATCCCCATCTTCAAAAAGGGATACTCCAGCCTAGTTGAAAATTACAGACCAATCTCTTTATGCTGCTTCACCTGTAAAGTCATGGAATCAATTATTAACCAATCCATCATCCGCCACTTAGAAACAAACAACCTACTCTCTAATAAACAATTTGGTTTCAGGAAAAAACTATCATGTAATCTGAAGCTTTTACACTGCAACAACATATGGACTATAGAACTCAATCAGGGCAAAGCAATAGATACAATATACATAGACTTCTGTAAAACCTTTGATTCAGTGGTACACGACAAACTACTCCTAAAACTAAAATCTTATGGTATCTCTGGACACCTGCATAACTGGATAGAAGCATTCCTGTCAAACAGACAACAAATGGTCAAAATTGGGAGCATCCTATCAAATTCTGTACCTGTCAACAGTGGTGTCCCCCAAGGCAGTGTTCTAGAACCAACTCTTTTCATAATCTACATAAATGACCTCTGTGATGATATCAAGAACAACTGTGTTCTCTTCGCTGATGATGTAAAGCTATTCCATACCACAGACAATACTGCTACCCTTCAAAAAGACCTTGACTATGTATCTGAATGGTCAAACAAATGGCAACTTCAAATCTCAACAAATAAATGCTCTGTCCTACATATTGGCAAAAAAAAATCAGAAAATAAAATACAGGCTGAATAGACCTTGTTGATGATCCAAACTCTGACAAGGATCTTGGAGTACTCATCTCTAATGATCTAAGTGCTACAGCCCACTGTAACTACGTAGCCAAAAAGGTGTTAAAAGTTGTTAATCTAATCTTATGTAGCTTTTTCTCTGGTAATATTACACTAATAACTAGAGCATACAAAACATTTGCCAGACCAATACTTGAATACAACTCATCAGTATGGAATCCACATTACGTATCTAATATTAACACAGTAGAGAAAGTCCAGAAATATTTCACAAGAAGAGTTCTCCACTCCTCTACTCATTGCAGAATACCTTATGCCACCAGACTCAAAATTCTAGACCTAGAAAACCTAGAACTACGCCGCTTTCGGTCCGATCTAAGTATAGTGTATAAAATCATACATTGCAATGTCCTACCTGTCAATGAATAATTCAGCTTCAACCATAACAACACAAGAGCAAACAATAGATACAAACTCAAGGTTAATCGCACCAAACTTGATTGCAAGAAATACGACTTCAACAACAGAGTGGTCAGTGTCTGGAATATTCTACCTGACTCGGTGGTTTCTTCCCCAAACCCCAAAATCTTTAACCTTGGACTGTCTACTATTGACCTCACCCCTTTCCTAAGAGGTCTGTAGGGGGCGTGCATAAGCGCACCAACGTGCCTACCATCCCTGTCCTATTGTTTCTTTTCTTTTTTTATTTTTCTTATATGTGTATCCATATATTCATAACTGTTTTACTTATACCTATTATCTTGTAAGCAATTGACAAAAATAAATAAATAAATAAATAAATAATCGATGCAACACTTTGTATATGAAAAGCTACGTGCAAAGATTAACTAGATAAAGATTTAAAAGGGTAATTGTTTTTCCACTGTGAGAGTAATAAAAGAGTGTGTTAAACTGACATATAAAATTATAGGTTAAGTCTAGTCAACTGCATCCACATTAGAATCTAGATATAGAACTATCCCAGTATATCTCTGATTTGTGCTCTTACTCCTAATGTTAACACAGTACTATGTTTTCTCTTTCGACTTATTTACACAGTTTTACACAACTCATTTCTGTGAAGCTATTACAAGTGGCTTGCAAGCAAGTGACAATTTAGAATAGGGATCCAAGAGTCAGTGTGATTTTTAATATAGAGAGAAACAAGCAGAAATCAATACGAAGCCTTCACATTTTGAAGCAGTTCTATACCAAGCCTGAGTCCAGAACAGGAAAAAGCATACCTTTACCCTATTTGATGTCTGACCCTGACAATGGTATCTATAAAAGTGAGAAAAGCACAGACATTCCAAGAAGGTTGCACAATATGACTCAGTATTGAAACTAATGTAGAATGGTTTCTATGTAAAACTAATTCAGAGTTCTGTAATTTAGGTTATATATTATCAGGGAAAAAATAATTCATTAAATATTTTTCCCAGACTGATTAATCTTTTTGCATGATTATCCATGCATTGCTAGTCCCTACAAAATTAATCATGCCCCTAGTATGAGAAACATCACTTTTGGTTCCATTTCCCTGAAATTGCTATTTTTTATTTCTTTTTTTATACTGAATTTCCATACGATGCTGGCTCCAAATCAGTCTGTTCCAGTATTTTCTTTGCTACTTCCATGTTTTTCCCCCCAGCTTGTGGCAATTTTCTTCCAATCATTCATAAAATATGATGGCATGTCTATTGTGGCTTGTAAGAATGATTCTACGTTTAATTAATTTAGGTTGTCTCTGATTCCTTTTCAGAGTAGCTTGGGGATAACTGATGAATTGCCCATTTACTCATCAATTTCTATTTCTCTCAGGAAGCTAGTAATTTATAGTTTTTCTTCTTACTATAATGCTAGTTCATTATAAAAAAATATGGAAAAGTAATGAAAAACCTAGATGCTTAGCCACTCCTTTAGGTTGAAATACAGAAGCATGTTAATCTCTAACATGGGCCCAGAGATAGGGCCAGCATATTTAGTTACACTTTTTAGGATAAATAAACCTTCATTACTCAGAAAACGTGGCCTGGAATCTTTATCAAGGTGAAAATGAATCAGATTTTGGTTCAGTTGTGGGACTATGGAAAGTCAAGTAGATTACATGTAGAAGTCTCTGAAATTTACTGTTGAAATCTATAGAAGGACAATGTCCACCAATTGAAAAAGAAAAGGCATATAAAGCAAATCTCTCTTGTGGAATATGGGCTGTATAGAAACATAAAATATAAATAAATAAATCTTCTGGGGATTGTTTTTTGGGTATGATTTCATTTGAGCCAATGAAGCTTATCCATAAGCCATGTTGCTGATTTGGTCACCAACAGGTTCACAATTAAAATAAAATGCCTGGTATACAAATAAAAGCATAGGTAGCTGCTGCCAAGCATTTCCACTTCATCCTTGGCATTTTTATTTCATTTTGCATTTGGAATTCACTGCCAATTAACTTTGGAGGGTCAAACTTCCATATTATACTTTTAAATCTGAAGGCAGTCTGTTTTCTGCTACCTACTACCTTCCTTAATGGGTTACCATACTTTAAATGACTTTAAGTATTCTGACCCGTGAAAGAAGATTTTAAGCTCCTCCTCTAGATAGCAAAGTTGAATGCTCACAGAAGATCCACCACAGATTCACATCATTTGAGTGCAAGAATATTAAATCTGGCTCAGCTATCTATTATTCCATTCCAACAGTAAATAAATTATAGGCTGGAAAGGCAATAAATAGCAGAATAGAAGTTTTCAGACCCTTAGTGAAGCTATGCTGTTTCCCAGAATGACCTATCATTCTGGGAAAGGCATCATTATACCTTAGCTTTCGTAGTCCCAAAGGGTTTGGCTATATCCAATCAAAATAACAGACAAGGTGTTTAAAAACATTAGATTAATTTATACTGTAGTGATTGCAGTACCTATTTCTGGCTTAGAATTCTTGAGACAAGTTGAACAGATGGGATCCAGAATTAAAAAATAGCTATTCCCAGAATCTCAGGTTGATCTTATTTACATTTCCCTGACCCTTGTAAACTGCCTGATTACGTCAGGATGGCACAGCTAGGCAATGCTGAAGAGAAGAATAGAACCTAAGCGAAACACTCATTAAAACAAAAAAGGAATGTTTGAAGAGACCCTGTCAGATGAGATGAGCTCAGAGGCACAGCAGGCTTCAGAGAAGTTCTAATATACCAGGAATATCATTTCTATTCTCAGCTGATTTCAATGAATATTAATACTTTGAATACTTAGAAACTGAGAATAGCCAATATATTAACTGTTTCATAAAATGAAATGAAATAGCCATGCTGGTTAGGAATTATGGAAGCACCACTCACAATATTCCTAGACACCACAAGATGAGGAAGGCTGAAAGAGAATATACCCTTAAATAGTATAAATAGAATTGATCTAGCCAAAATGAAATCTAGCATTAATTTTAAAATTATTTCATGCTGAACTTTCTCTCAATAATGCAGTATTAGTTGGGACTGGTATAGATATGAAATAGAGATCTAACTCAAGCTTAATCTGTTTTATATTGCCAATTAACTTTGGAGGGGAAAACTTCCATATTATACTTTTAAATCTGAAGGCAATATTTTAAGGGAAATTAAGCTACCGTCACATGTCTTTCACAAAAGCGTGTTTCCATAACCGTTCTTATACAGTTTGATGAGAAGCACCAAATGCACTTAGGCTCCAACTTGAAGGAAGCTACCTCCTTATTCTTTTTGCTTCTATATATTCCTCTTTACCACCAGTCTTTTGGCCCCTGTTTCTTACCTCCTCCTTTTGCTGATGATGGATGGGCAGCAAGCTGTTTCTGAATCAGCACTAATGTCACTTACTTACTCCCTGTATTATCTTGCAACTTAAAAGTGTGAAAATACAGAGCTTGGTAAGGTGTATCTTCAGAGAGTCTCAGTTGTGTAGCACTATGCCATCTAACTCAAGTGCTTTGCTATATTTAGAAATTCTCATCACAGGCAGATCAACAGGCAGTTGTTGCACTCTAATCTTCTTTGAAGGACACTTGGCATAAATCCAGTGCTGCTGCTCCTTGCCTTCTTCCATCTCTTAAAAACACTTGACATCACAGGTGGAAGACATAAGATGAAGTAGAAGTCATTGAAGACCATTTTAGAGCAATATTCCTGACCTTTTGAGGCTTACATGAAAGCTTCTTATTTTTCTCATCACATCTTACAATCTTTCTCTTCTTCACTGACTTTTCAAAGTTATTTTTTTTAACTTTAGAAAGAGATCTTTTTGATTTAGGAATTTTCTAGGACCTTGCTCCATTAATATGGGGTTATGGAAAGTAAAACATAGTTTGAAGAAAGTAACATTTGAGGAAAACCTTGGTAATAGTTCTTTGTTTCAGATAAGATCGTGCATTCTGAACTGGAAATGGCAAGTCTGGATATGAGGTCATATGTCATGGTAATGTGAATGTGCAGGCTCTGTTTACTCATTTCTATTGTGAAATATTGTATATATTTTGTGTTTATCAGGCTATGGATAGGAAAGCTTTTTTGTTGGGCAGATCTATTTCGATCCAGATCCACAATCTGGGATTACATGCAAAGTTGGCTTCTGGGAACTTCCTTCTGCATACTTAGTTGGCTTCTGCATACTTAGAATTAAGAAATTTTAATGGGGAAATCTCTGACCCCATGTTCATCCCCAGAATGACCTTTTAAGAAACACAATTACCTAATTTATTTAAGGTATAAATCCATTCCTGGCTACCTGCAAGTGATCTTTGCTTCTTCAGCCTAATTTGCAACTTTGTTGTAACTTGGGAAATGCAAAATCTATGCTGAGAGTCATATAATACATAGTAGAACTAAGTGAGTGGGATTATATAAAATTATTGTCCAAATCAATTTATTTACTTTTGAAAGAGCATGCACTAATAGCCCCACACATTTTCTACTCCATGTTCCCATTGAATGCTTTATATTATTCTCCCTTAGTGTCATAGTTTATGTTTGCCAGTTGCTTTTCAACTTTCATTATTAAGTTCACTTTGTACAATTTCTTAGTTTGCTCATATGGGACTTAAAATGAATTTATGGAATGGAATGAATTTATGACCAGAATGATGCTAGTAGGAATATTTATAACACTTATTACTTCATAATCAACAAGGATTCTTATCTGATACTTAATTTAGGAAGAAACAAGTGCCTCCCACTAAACATCAGATATTTTTTATGCATAAACATTGTCACATTTTTTTTTTGTGATCATTTTTTCTTCTGACAGTTGTCCTGGTTTCCAGATATATGTATATGTTGCATGATCTTAGTGCACATATTTGCACCTTGAGGGTTTTAAGCATACACCCCCCAAAAGAACTCACCTTTTCCCAGGAAATTCAGGGAGTTGCAGTTCCAAAGGCATAGGAGAAGGAAGGCTGCTAGTGTCTAATAGTAATGCATACCTGTTGGAGGTGAAAGTAAAAGCCTTAATTCCATTTTTCTGGCATTTTCAGAACAGTTGTTACTGTCTTGATCAGGGCTGTCAAACTCCCAGCCCATGGATCGGATGCGTCAAGTGCTGGCCACACTCATGCCTGATTTAGCGAAGGGGGGAAAGTCCCGATGCTGCTGTTGTGACCACATGAGTTTGACATCCCTGGTCTAGACCTTTCTAGTAAATATGTATGAAACCAAATGCAACAAAGTTTCTGCTCCTTAGAAATGTTTACACTTGGGTAGACCCTTTGTGTACAAAGAATGTATCTGACCTATTGATATATTTGTGCTGGATTGGAATGATAAATTTGAGTTGGTTCATGGCTGTGAAGTGTAAAGAAAAATGGTATGTATTTTTAATATAAAAGAAACTACTCATGGCTGAACAATTTAACAGATATTTCATTGCACTGTGGATTTCGCAATATTGGCATACAGGCAGAATCAATTTTGTTTTCATATCTCTTTGTAAATCTCTTTTCTACCATAGCACATGGATGGTGCTTATATTTATGGAACTAATATGCAAAAAGACTATAGGGTTTATAGTTTTTAAGAAAGTATCTGCTTTGTAATACTCTCAATCACATTTTTGCTGGAGCTTCTGCAAACATGCTGTTCTTTTTCATCCCTGGTAATTCATTGTTTGCATTCCTTGGTTTAACTTTTTAAAAATTATTCTTTTGTTCATACAGTGGGAAAGCTTAATGTGACAGCTACAAAAAGTAAGTAGTGTATATTGTATTATCTTGTTTGCTTTTGGATCGATAACCATACCAGTTCCATTTGAAATGGTCATGTGATTTGAGGATAGACTCTTCTAGTATCCAGAAAAAAACATATTGTGTATTCAAATCAGCATGTGTGGGAAGTTAGGATGTGCCAAAAAACCCCATGATTAAGCTAACTTAATCCTGTATCCTTTGGAGGGGAACGCACAGGATTCCAGATCACAAGGAGATTTTAAATGTTGGTTTCAAAGGTCCTTCTCTGAAGATAATCAGGTTGTATAAATGGATGCAAGGAGTCAGGACAGAGACTAGTTAGTGCTACTGTCTTCTCCCTTTGTAAGTTGAAAAAAATGTGTGAGGCATTTCTCTTTATGTTGGCAATAAATAACAAAATATGTTAATATTAGTGACACTGAAATCAAGGGCAGAGTTAAAGATGAAACTGATGTTTGAATATTTCTGGACTGCTTTTATTTTCCTTCCCTCATGCCTAAAGTTTTTTAGTCATTTGTGGGAGAAGCAGCTCCTGATCATGACTGATGTTAAGTCCATAAGATATATTTTAGCAAATTAACTGAATATGGATTTATTAGAAAAACAGCGTTCTCTCTTACATCTTTCTCTTCCTTCCTTGGTATAACCACATGTTGCATTAACTGTAATATAGGTCATGCTCTTTTGTTGTTGTTGTTTTTTAAAAAGTCCTCTTGATTTGTCTTGGAGCTAATCTATCCCCAATACATTTTGAAATTATTTAGACCTTTGTTTCTATGTCTGTTCACCTTTGCCTCCATCTGCATAATTCTGTCTCAGTCACTGTCTCCAACTTTATCCATCTCCTTCACTGTCTCTATAATTATCCATCTCTGTCTCCGTCTCTGTCTCATTTATATCATCAGTATTTGGATCTATTATCCAGTCTGTGTCTGCAGCCTGAAGGGATGTAACTGAGACACAAAATGATGAATTTGAAGCAAGGCTAATTGTCTGCTCTATTAGGTGTTTAAACAGAGCTCCCTTGGACCTGAGGGAGGCCTTTCAGATGAGGTTCCTCAGTGGAGGGGGCCTTAGTAGCAGCAGACCTGAGCTGAATGTTCATTGACCAGCATCGCATCACAGTATTCTCACTTCTAGATCCAGAAAGGATCTGTCTCCCTCCGCTTCAGAATACAGCCATGCATATTCAAGACCCCTCCCTCAGACAACCCCTTGCAATCACCTTTAGATCTATTAGCTAGGGTGCAAAGCTCTGGATGAAGGGCATTAAAGTGCAGCAAAGAATTTTCAGTCTCTTTCAGCAGCCATCATTTCTCCCTTCCCTTTTCCTTCAGGGGCACAAAAAAGGAAGAGAGCACCCAGGAGCAATCAACATGGAAGCTGCCAGAGACTCTAATGGCTCTGTTTCTTGTACCTGCCACAACAGCCACTGCAGCATTAGTGGCTCTTTTGTCACTCACTCTGACTTCCTTTAGAGCTATCCAGCAGTGTGTAGTTGACAACTGGACGTGGCAGAAAAGAATCTGAAGAAAGCTGACTTGGCTTCCATCCAATCACTGTCAAATATAGCAAGGCAGATGGGCTAGCCTTAATCTCCTTACCTGGTTTGTTAAAGGTGTGGGCTAAGGAGAGGGTGACAACTGGAAGCATAGTGGACTCCCCTTTATTACTCTTCATCTAATCATCTTTTTAAAAATGTGCATCCCACATATTATCCCAACCAGCATAGAATGATTGCCAGAACCATCTATTCCTTGTGTGGATGAAGTTTAAATGCATTTGGTCTCATCCACTTCATTATGAATATCAGATATCTATATCAGATGGTTGAATCTATTTGAATGAAAAAGAGAGGCATAGAAAGGGTTAGCACCAAAATGTAGAAGTATCAAAGCTTTAAAACCTGGATAGTTCCCTAGTGTAGTTTATAATACACATTAAACAGAGTGAGGAATGATATAGGGGGACCACCTTCCAAGACCACTTTTCCAACAATGTCAAGCCTGATCATTAAAAAAATACTTCTAAATTCTATCCCATCCAAATGCCCTGATCATCAGATATAATGGATGAAATCCAGTAGTGCTGACATTTTGCCTTTCAACCCTAAATAACAAAATAAACACATTATTTGTGCCCAGTTATAACTACAGATGATCAAAGTACTTTCTGTCCCCAATGAAATAAAAATGAAGTCGAAGTGTATCAAAATTATCCTGGGTGGTCCAGAAAGTTTGTTGTCCCTCCATTCAAATACCAGTCAACTGCATTGCTGTATGGCATTGGTCTACTTTTTTAAAAAAAAAAAACCTTCTGAAGTTGTTTTTCCTTCACCACTTCTGTGTGAAGTCTTTTGCCTCCATTAAAATGAATAGGCTCTTGACTAGACAACATTTTGTGCTGTTTATTTTATTTTTAGATTCAGAGATATTTTATTTCTCCAAGCGCAGAAGTAGAAAGGGTTCTGTCATTTTGACTACTAATTCTTGAATAAAAATGCACTCTGAAATAATTTCTTTTTAAATTTATTCTTTAGAAGTGGAAAAAGGAAAAAAGGTGGTTCAAGAAAAGAAAGCTATTCCACAAGTTATAAGAAAAGGTAGGGTATTTATTATTTTAAAATAAAGCAATTAATTTGCTTCATCTTTAAAGGGCTCTAAACTGCCTATTGTATTTAAACAAAATGAAACCAATTAATTTACCCTTTGATTTATATCTTAGAAGAAGAGAAGAAAAGAGTAACTGCTGAGAAGAAAGGTGTTCCTGAAATTAAAAAGAAAGGTAAGTTATTTGCATAAGTATTGCATTACTAGATTGTTGCTGTATTAAATAGGTATATGGTTATTTCTGAAGCATTATAAATTTGAATTAAAAAATGAAGTAATCATAGAACCACCACTTTAGTAAGATGGAGAGTAGAATGTATGTGAATATATGTGATGCTTGTAAAAGGAAGAATAAAGCTTCAATTGCACAATCACAGATGATCTTTTTTGACCGAATTCCATGGACATCTCTGTAGCATTTGGAAAGAGGCTAAGCCCGAAGGTGGGGCCAAACGCATCATCACTCTGGGACCCTATGCCCCTGAAAGAGTCCAGAGAGGTGTGGTGGCCTAGTGGTGAAGATGCTCACTTCCCAATCAGAAGGTTGAGAGTTCAGTCCTAGGTAGCAGCAGCAGATATTTCTCTCCTAGGGTGCAAAGAAAAAAATATCTGCTGTGAACTTCCCATGTAGACGTCAGGAAACTATTCTGTAGGGACAACAATTTAAACAAAGAATACATACATTCATCATGAGATGTAAGCTAAATGTCTGCTGACACAGAATTCTAAATTAGAGCTGTTTGTTTTAATGTTGAATGGACAGAATGAGTTGAGCTTTTTTTTTCAGTTTATTAGCTATTTCTGATTGTATGATCCAAAGCCATGTTTTTTCATATTTTAGAAGTAGGAGAAGAAAGAAAGATAATCCATGAGAAGAAAGATGTTTCTGATATTCAAGCAAAAGGTATGCTTTTGGACTGTGAGTTTTTAAAAAAATTATCATTAACATGATAGTTTAACTGTAAGGGATGATATATAAATCTCATTGTACATTACATCCCCCATTAGAAGTGTTGTAATCTGTACAGATGATTGAATCCTACTGATGTCAGTGAGCATCTCCCAGGTGCATAACATTCTTTACTTTTGTCATTGACCAGCAAAATTTACTGTCAAAACTAGAATTAAAACCATTTCACTGTTCTAATATAAGAATAACTAAATGTAGGGAAGTATAAATATAAATTTGTCATTGGCACATGATATCAATGCCATTAAGTTTATAAATACATAATTGACGGATGCAGTGCTACATAAATCTATGTATTTGGTATACTACACACACACACACACACACACACACACACACACACACATGTAAATAATGATAATATCGATATAAACATATATGATATAGATAGATGTATCTTCTCCAAGTATGTTCAAATTTAGACTGAATTCAATATTCAATCATTCAAAATAATAGCATACGTTTTTCATAAGCTTGCTAAAGTATGTGATTTACTTTTCCAGCATAAGAAACATCTTTTTTAAATTAATTTTTAGGAAAAAAAGAAGAAAAAAGGAAAACTCCTGAGAGAACGACACTTTCTCTGGTTAAAAAGGCAGGTAAGAAATACTATATATTCTGTTACTCCCTTCAGTGAAATCTGATGACTACGTGAGTGTATTTTTTAGATTTTAAACTGGTGAGTATACAAATGTTAGTTTTAAAAAATGTTCTGAATTTAGTATTTTTAAAATAAAAAGTGATTCTTACTTTAGATTTACATTGTGCTTACTTTAGATTTACATTGTGTCAAACTTGAACTTTTAACTTGGTACTTTTTTGTTCTTAATAGTATTCATTATTATAAAATTATTATATCCTTGTATCTATGGCATAAAGTTATTATCCACCTTTTCTTAATACACTATAATAAGGTATTTTGCAAATTTTCATAGTAAAAATTAATGAGAATTAGTCAGGGCTCCTACATGCATGAACAATTCTTCAAAGAAATTAATGTTTGTAAAATATAAGTATAAACTATTATGACCATAATAACAAAAATATCTTTTATGACAAGTAATTCAGTTTGTGGACTGGTAGTCCAGATATGTTAATTCTTTTAATTGCATGAACTTTCATCAAAATCTTCACTGAAATTTGGCTATGCTGAGATGCTACTCCGGATACTGGGAAGACACAGTTGAAACCTCTTATGAACCACATCATCTCCATCCCTAGGGTCTTTTGCAAGAGAAGCAAAGAAAAGGCAATATGGCAGCCATAACTACACAATCAAAGCCCCATTCCCTTTTCACAAATGTGACCCATAGAAAAAGGGGCAGAGCTTCTGTTAGGCAGGTGCAGCTGTTATCTTCATGTTTTTGACCTTTTCTTCTGCTCGTATCTACCCACCCTTGTGCTAATTGCTGCACCCTATTAGCTCCCCTCTGAATAAGATATCAACAAAAAGCTGGGTGGAATTAGATCTAAGTTCCCAAAGTAGAAAGTAAAACTACAGTATAAGAATGAAAATGCATTGCACTCATTTTTCAAAATCAAAAGACATTTTGCATATTTGGGAATTGAATTCCCATTTTGTTCATACCTACTTGAAATTAAATTCCACCAATCTCAGTAGGCTTATTTATGAATAAATGTACAATATGTAAGTTTTCATTGGAATAGGAGGATTTTGCAACAGTAACTCATAACTTTATTTTTAATAACAGTTATCCTGATGGTCCTATAGAGAATAGTCCTATAGGATGTTGAAGATGATTTGACTTTATGGGTCTATGTTTTTATCTATTCAGGTTTAGTTTTTACCATTGAGGGTCTGGTTGGTGTTGCTCTTAACTTCTGTAAACCACCGAGGGCCTGTATGATCATGGCAACAATAAAATCTGATAAAGAAACATAAATATTTAAAATACCTGTGTAATCCCACATCTCCAGAGGCTTTTCCAGTCAATGTAAGTTGAGGAGGGAAATTGTTATGCATTCATCTGTAACATGCCCAGATACTCCTCTAAAACTGTTGTAAGTGGAAAACTCTGGGTGTCCATTCTATCTGAGCTCTCCTGGAATTTGGCTAGTGTGTATATCAACCTTATTCCCACCCACCCCACACCCCCACACTCATTTACAGTATATTGGGAGAAGGTCATTGTGCAAACAGGATATGACTGAAAGTGCATTGTAATTCCAGAAGTTGATGTATTGAAAAATGATTTTTGTAGCATTATTTAAATGTCATATGCAGATATTATAGTGTAATACATGGCATCATGATACTAGGAATATATAAAAATTGATCAGTTTATATGAAATTATTGTTTCATAGCACAACCTACCAGATGTTCAGATGGGATTCAGCATTTTTGTCTACCTATTGAATCCTTCCCAAGAACCTGAGATATTATTATTATTATTATTATTATTATTATTATTATTATTATTATTATTTATGCAATAATGTGAAATCACAGCTGCCAATTCTTTAAATGTTGTTAGCCTTCATACTCATTGAGTTCTTTCTAAGATTATTATTTTAGGTCACTCTGAAAATACAGAGCTTTAATTATGATAAAATAGTTCAGCTATTCTTTTGCTGCTGAGTTTATGGGTGCACTTTACGAACAAATCAGCTAGCATATTGATATGTACGCAATAAAATGCATAGATTTAGATATGCATATTTGGATTTAATTTTCATTATTGAAGAAAGGAAACATTTATTTTCATGCAAAACCAACTTGGAGCTTGAGTTATCAGTTATGAATCCCTAATATATTTAAATTCAATTTTTATTATAATATATAAATACAATATTTGCAAACTTTCTTGCTACATAAGGAGCTGTGATAGTGAAGTGGTTAAAGTACAGTACTGCAGGCTAACTTTGCTTGCTGCCAGGAGTTCGATCCTGACTACCTTAAGGTTGACTCAGCCCTCCATCCTTCCAAGGCTGTAAAATGAGACCCAGATTGTTGGAGGAAATGCACTGGCATTGTAAACTGATCAGAGAGTGCTGTAAAGCACTAAGGAGTGGTACATAAGTCTAAGTACTATTGCTATATCTTAATTTCAGCAGGTTCAGTAGCAAAAGTTATGAGTAGTTCGGAGAACCAGCAAATACCAGCTCTGACTGGCCCTGCCCCTATCTATTCTCTGCCTCCCAAGTCCCAGCTGGATCTTCTTTTGTTGCCCTGCACAGGAGAACAGAGCTGGAAAGCGGGTTAGTGGGGTGGGGAGGGAATGGGATTTTGCAGTAACCTTCCCCCAGGAGTAGGGAGGAAATGGAGATTTTACAGTATCCTTCCCCTGCCACACCCACCAAGCCATGTCCACAGAACCAGTAGTAAAAAATTTTTGAATCCCACCACTACTTAATTTAATCTTTAAATGCATTAAAAACAAAAATGCCACTATAACAATTGCTTGTTCCTTCCTGGTTATAGAAAACCCAGATAAAAATATGAAAAAATATAGTTAAAAGGTTTTCCTCTAAATTGTACAGAATAGCTCAAAAGGTCTTGGCACATACCACTGATCGTTAAATATAATCCACTTGATTGATGTTAACTGTATCTTTTGAATTCTGCATTCATTCTTATAGCTTTATCTGGTTTTTTTCCCCCTTAAATTTCTTAAGACTGGCTTGGACAGAAGGTTTATTTATTTAATTTATATAGCAGCCCATCTGACATGCATGTGACTTTGGGAAGCATACACAATTAAAACAGAACTAAACAATCAGTATTGTTTATCCATTTAAACAATTAAAAATTATATTAATCAAAGACACAAAAATTCAGTCAAACGTACTATCAACTAAAAATACTTCTTTGGTCTTTTTAGTTGTCAGCAGAAAGGGAAGGGGGAAAGCAGTGCATTCCTTAAATACTTGAGACCATTGCTTTGGAAACCGAAGCTTCTGGCATGCAAAATTATTACTGAAAAGCATGATTGTGTCATGGATGTGTCTCATTGGAGAATATACATCCAGGGGGTGGGGGGAAGACCAGGGTCAAGGGTGAAATGAATGACGTGTCAGAGACGGCTGCAATTGGGAAACATCAACATGTCAACTCCTTAATAAATCAATCTTTTTTAGATGCGGCTATAGACTTATGTTTTGAATGGGGGTGCATATTGGAGTCTTGACAGCCAGCCGACTCTAACAGTGTAAGTGTCACAGTCTTGACACTTATACTATTTAATGGGCCATATGCTTCCATGGAATCCTCAGCCCTGATGACAAAATCAAGTTTTGAGGGCCTTCCAGAAAGCCAACAAGGTTGGAGCCAACTTCAACTTGGTGTGGGGGGGGGTATCTTTGAGAGGCTTGGCTACTGCAGCAGAAAATACTGGGCTCCTGGCCCCACTAAATGATACTACTTGGCTGATGACCCACAACATGCCCATTCTGATGGTACAGATATATATAACTGAGTGAGGTGACCTCTCAGATAACCTCATGTAAGGCTTTAAAGATTACAGCATCTTGAATTGGACCCAGAAGCAAACTGGTAACCAACGTGACTCATGGAGCAGAAGTGTAACACACATAACTACCTGCATTGCTGTATTTTGCACCAACTGAAACTTCTGGATACTCTTCAACAGCAGCCCCATGTAGAATGTATTACAGTACTCCATGTGAGATATGATTTGGGCATAGGTGACTTGACAAGAAGGATTGCAACTGGCACACAGCATGAAGCTGTGTGAACGTCCTCCCGGCCATGACTGCCCCTTGCATTTCATACAAGAGTCATGAATTCAGAACAATTCCCAGATTGCACATTGAGTCTGTCTGGAACAATTGCAATCCACCTAAAGCCAAATATGGTAAATCCTCAGATATGAAAGGTCTCCAAACCCAAACCCACTCAATTTTGCCAGAATTCAGCTGAAGCTTGTTGTTCTGCAGGCACCAAGAAAGGACATTGACAGCATCATTTAGCTTAACAGAGACAGAAGTGTATGGCTGGGTATTGTCAACATATTGATGATACCTTACCCAATGATGATCAATAATCTCACCCTGTAGCTTCACATAGATATTAAACATAAGTGGAAAGAGCACTATGTAGCAGGGGCACAGTAGCAGCAACCTCAGTGGTGGGATTCAATTTTTTTTACTACTGGTTCTGTGGGCGTAGCTTAGTTGGCATGATGTGGCTTGGTGGCCATAAAATCTCCATTCCCATCCCACTCCAGGAGAAGGTTACTGCAAAATCCCATTCCCTCCCCACCCTACTAACCTACTTTCCAGCTCCGTTCTCCTGTGGAGGGCAACAAAAGAAGACCCAGCCAATCAGCTGGGACTCGGGAGGCAGAGAATAGATGGGGGCGGGGCCTGTCAGAGGTGGTATTTGCCAGTTTTCTGAACTACTCAAAATTTCGGCTACTGGTTCTTCAGAACTGGTCAGAACCTGCTGAATACCACCTCTGAACAACCACAACTGAACTTAAGAGCCCAACTTAATGAACAGGGCCTCATAACTTAATGAACAGAGTCCCACAACAGTGAGGAACAGCACCCCCGGCAGGGGCCTTAATGCTGCCCATCCACATATAAGCCCTTGGACAAAAGAATGAGCGAGATTGAAGTTTCTCACAAGGATGAGATTTGCTCTGTATTTATTAAAATGATGCTCACAATCCTAAATTTGTGTCTTTACATCATAGCTTGCTACATGCACATTGTTAGCATGCAGGGCTGCAATTCTATTGTTCTCATTTTGCACATCTGTTTTCTTTTTTCCAGTAACAATAATTGGTTATGCCAGGTAGCAACAGATTCTGACTTTCAGAATTCTTGTGGGAGAATGTATTGAAAATATTGGGAAAACATATAGACAGATGCTTAGTTCAATGTATTTCACAGTAAAATGTAAAGTGTGTGGGGTGTGTGTGTTAGATTTTATTCCCCCATTCTTCTACATGTTCTTACGCATGTATTATCATTGTATCTTTCAAGATTTAAAGAGATGGGTTTTGTATATGTCTGGCTACATCAAACATCTAAATAATATACTTTATATTCATTATGGTTAAAAATAGGTGGAGATAAGATAGGTAAAAAATATAGAGATAAGATAGAAAATATTGTAAGATAGAAAATATTTGATGTTTGTTTACTTGTTCAATATAGGAAGTAGCAGTTATTCTCTAGAAATCAAAGTGCCACACAGCAAGGTTTCAATTCCATTCCGATTCTGATGGGACCAAAAGTCAAATGAATAGAACCCCCTCCCAATAAAAACACTTCCAAACTAAGAATATTAATTTCATAGACCTTTTCACTATACAACTAGGTCCTAGGTGAATTATACTTAGGTGTGCAGTAAATACCTATACCAGTACAAAACTCCCAGATGCATAGTTACAGATAACTTGAACCTTCCTTCCTTCTCTTTTGTGTGATGTGGAAGTTACGAGACTTTTGTTGCTACCGAAAATACATCCACTTCAGATAGAACAGAGGAAAATTTGCCCAATTAAAGACTGAAATTATAGCGGACAGCAAAAGTTATATACGGGCATGCAATGAAACTAAGAATAAAAACTACATCAGTAAGAAAAGGGGGAAAAAGAAATTTAAGAAAATTGCAGGAATAATGGAAAATATTATGCAAAGATGGGCATAATAAAAGGCAAAAAAGGTAAAGATCTACTGGAGAAACCAAAAAACAGAAAATAGGGCATGAATAGACCTGAGAACTATACAGAAATGATTCCATCTCAGAATTAATGATATGCTTGAAGGTTTGATCACTGGACTACAGCCAGAAAGTCTGAAAAGTAAGGTTAAGGGGCCCTGGAAAACATTGTTTCATCAAAGCGGCAGGAATTGATGAAATACTAACAGAACTATTTAAAATCTGTGATGATGATGATGCCATTAAAGTGCTTCATGTGGTTTGGAAGTAGCTGCTGAAAACATAGCAGTGGCCTAACAGAAAAGATCAATACCCAAAAGGGCAGTGCTAAGAAATGTTCAGACTAGTGAATAGTTGTGCTTAATTCACATGCCAGTAAGATAATCCTCAAGATGCTGCAAACCAGAACTCAACAGTGCATGGAATAGAAACTGGCAGAAGTACAAGCTGCACTCAGAAGAGGCAGGGTCACCCAAGATGACATTGGCAACTTCTGATGGATAATGGAAGAGGGAGAGGAATTCTAAACAGGCACTCTATGTTAGCATTGCTAATTAGTCAAAGGCTTTTGTGACTGTGTAGCTCTCACATACAAAAATTGTGGACAACCCTTAAAAACATGGATATAGGCTACTTCATCTGTCTCCTGAATAATTTATATGATCACCAGATCACCATCTCTTTATTATGTGTAGAATTTATTACAAGAAATACTGTCCTAAAAGAAGCAGAAATTGGAATCTTATTTGCTGGAAGGGACATCAGAAAGTTCAGATATGCTAATGATACCGCTTTAATGCCTGGAAACAAAGTGAGATAAGCAAGGAGGAGATAAGAGGATGTCTTGTTCAAGGATACCGCACAACCTGGCTTTCCACTCACCATGTTAAAAAAAGCCCCCACAAGATTATGTCAATAAGAAACGCTAGTCAAATGTAAATAAATGGAGATGAAACTGAAGTGGTTCCTTATTTTCTTCAGTTCAGAAAGTCATGGGAAAGATTGCCATAGCTATGAATGAAAAGAAATTACAGCAAAAAGGATCTAGACAAAATATTAAAGTGAAGAAAAATCATGCTAATAACAAATGTACTGGAAAGATATCATCTTCCCTCCATCCCTTTCACCTGAATTTTTTCCTGTTGGCTTCCCCACTGACTTTCTGGGGAAGCTGGCAGAGAAAATTGAAAATGGTGATCACATGCTTGCAGGCCACTTGGCAACCAGTTGTAACAGCAAACATGTTGTCAACAGCCTGAAATGTGATCACATGACCTCATTGTGAGATGCGTGTGCATGTGTATGTGTGTGTATTTCGTGTTTCATGACACATGGAAGACATTTTCTGAGGCTGTAATCAGTTTGACTGTTTGTTAAGTTGTAAGTAGAGGATTATCTGTAGGATTGTAGATTTCTTAAACATGATTAAACACAATCAGTGCCAAGTGCAATTGGAACTGCTGAAAGGACTATGTTGTAAACACATCTACATTAAAATTGAACAGCCCCCTCTCAACAGAATGGGAGGGATACACACTATCTATCTTCTGTTTACAACACAATCCTTTCAGCAGTTCCAAGAAGGTTTCCACACCCATGTGCAACGTCCAGGTGATCCTGAGGGCATAAATAAACCTGCAAGTGATCTCAATGACTCCCAGAGACAATGCTATTGACCAGGAATTCTCCACCATTCAGTCAGAATTGAGGAAGCTTCTGGGATGAGAAGCAAAATGTTTTCAAGGAAAAACAAAGAAACTTCAGTTGCCTTTTGAAAAAGCACCTTCAGATTAGCATTACAATATCTCTTCACTTAGTTGCAAGCGGTTTGCACTGAAACCAACCATGAGTGGCTCTGTTTTCATACATTCAGATTAAAAACAATATATCCAGAACAAAGGGGAATACAACAATTAGTAGTCTGGATAAAATGGCCACCAAATCAACATGTCCCAAAGATGCTACAGTAATGCCTGTGATTTTGAGAAAACAGTATAAAGCAGTTCAGATACACTTTACTGATTTCAGTCAGGATGTGTATTTTTTTCTAGACATTCTCAATCAGTCTGATGGAAAATCAATTGCTTTTGCCCATTCTGAAAAGGACAAATTGTTGGTGAAATTCCTGCAGATTGGATTTGATGACCTTATTCTTACTAGCACTGATGACGGGCTAGCACTTATTATGTTACTTAGTTTGGGTAATGAAACATCTGCAAGAAAACAGCCAAGCTCAGACAGCACCCAGTATAAGGCTGCGCTGAGGTGGAGAATATTATCATGTCTTCAGAAGCCATTTCTCCATCTATGTGCTACTAAAACTCTTCTGGCTGTTTGTCTGATTCTAATCTTCAATTAGCCCAAACAGTGGACCATCTCACAATAATTTTTAGTCAAGGTATCTCAAATCCATTGACTTAAATAATATGTGCAAAACCCAGGACTCTTGTGGAATTGAAAGAATCTTCAAACCTCTTGCATTCATAAAGTTGTGACTGTTGCAGAGCCCCTGCAGTCAGCTTCAGTCATATGATTATGATTTCTGATGCTTCCTGCTAGCCTTCCACAAAGAAACTTAATGGGGAAGCTGGCAGGAAGTTGGAAGTTACTCCTGCTTCTACTGCTTTTTTGCCTGCCTATGGCCATTCTGTTTCTCTGATTAGGTGAGGAAATGTCTCTCAAATGGATCATGAGTTATCGAGTAGTTTTCCTTTATTTAGTAAGTTCCAGAGTAAAACATTATTGAGACATTCTTTTTTTTTCAGAAAGGGATGGCTGGGCAATCAATGTCAAAGATGCCACAGAGCTATGTAGAGATGGATAATCGAGAAAACGTAAATAAGTTTTGCAACAATAAAATAATCTTTAAAATTTTACCAAAAGAGACATTACCTCAGGCAAGTGAGAATGAATTACTAAAATAAATACTTCTATTCTACTTCTACTAGGATAGATAAGCTTCCAGGAAATTGGAAGTTAAGTTGTAAAATTTTCCAGCCCTATTAAGTTAGGTTGGGGTGGGGCAGTGGCTCAGCAGCTCTGCAGCCCAAGTTCGAGACCCAAGCGCCATGTGATGGAGTGAGCTCCCATTCTCCCCCCCAGTTCCTGCCAACCTAGCAGTTTGAAAGCATACAAATGTGAATATGTAAATAGATACCACTTTGTTGGGAAGGTAACAGGGCTCTGTGTCATCGTGCTGGCCATATGACTGCAGAAATGTCTTGCGATAGTGGTGGCTCAATGGCCTTGAAACAGAAATGATTACTGTTGTTGAGCAGGGATCAGGTGTGGCTCTGTACAAATGAGGAGACTGAGTCCAGATCTCTCTTGATAAATGAAATACACTTATTCAGTTGAACAAAGATGACTCCTCCATAAGGAAGAACCCTGAATACAGTGCAAAGCAAGTATACAGTATATAGATTTCTTATTTTTACCTAGTTACATAAGAGGAAGCCAGCACATGACAGATAAGGCATAGAAGTTATAAAAATACTCATGTATGCCTTCTATGATTTGGATTTCATGTTTAACCACATACTTGTGGTTTCTTATGGAACTTTCCACAACCCTAAAGGCCTGGCTAAGATCTGAACTTTAATTCTACCATCTCAACATAAGAACCTTTTAACCAATCATCAGAGTTATTAGAGTCCTGATCAACACCACCCTGTATACTCAGCAACAACTAGCAGAGTAAAATCCATGAGGACTCCTTTATCTTTTGCCCTCCCTTTTTTATTAAGTTAGGATAACTATACCCAGGCCACAAGAATCTTGGATGAACACTAGAAATCTCTTAACCTTTGGCTGCCAACTACTGGCTGGTTAGAATTTTGCATTCTAGATATGGTAACCTACCATAAATGTTGCATTTTCCCTAAGAAGTACCGTATTAAGAGGTGGCAAGCTGACAAATTGATTGGCTTGGGAGTTTTTCAATTCAACTCTTTCAATAACAAAAAAAAACCCAGCCAACCATGTGTTTTCTACAATAATGTCTCAGTCAGAGAAAATAAGGCATTCAGAGAGCATAGCAATTCACCTATGAATTGAAGGAAGAAATTAATATATCTAGATATCCCACCTACCCCCCAATATCCTTTAATTCATCCCAGAACTATTCCAGTTGAGTGAAAAAGATTGCCTGCAATGGTTTGGGAGGGAACATTTGGTAGAGGGAATTTCTCTACCAATAATTGAAATACCACCTATAGAAAAGTATGTTGGGGAGTTATAAAATTGACGACCTCACCAGCATTCATCAAACTGCTTACTTCATAATGGCTTCTCAGAATGGGATTACAGCATTAGGGAGTAATTCAAAAGTCACTTATCAGTCTCTTGATTCCAGCAGGAGTACATACATATGCATGAGCAGTGAATCATCCCCTCAGGTTGCCTTTCTAAATGCACATTTGCAGAAATAAATAGTAATGCCAATGTTTTCCTTGGAACTTGATATCAACAGTGTGCTGGGAATAATAAAAGTGTGCCATACCAAGAAAATGTAAAGACCAATAAATAATAAGGGTTTTTAACAAAAGTGAGACAGATAATGCATATTGTTGAAACTAGCATTAATGATTGTCATAGTATCTAATGTGGAAAGCAGTTGTGTTAAATTCAAGTTAACATCCATTTAGCTGTTCTGGTGGAAGGATCTAACTCATGGCTTTTCTCTGTACTTAAAAAAAGCCAAGCCTTAAATGAGAATATTAGCCCCATCACTAAAACAAACATTTGACTTGATAGCATGGGGTTTATCAAAGTAAAAACTGATAGGATTGTGTGAAGGGAGGTGGGGATTCAAATCAGTCACCCCTCAGTTTCTTAACATTCAAAAGGTTTATTTTTCTACATTTGGTATGAACATCTTATTTGCTTGTAATAACATGATCATATAGATCATGTTAATGTAGTTAATTAAATGCAGGAGTAAAGCATTAGTTGATGCTTGATAGGTGTTTTGTTTCATATGGGCACTTGGAAAATGTACTTTTCCAAATCCAAAAAGCATTCTAGAAATTGAACACTACAATCAATATTCTGCTATTTATTTTATCTTTTTCATTATTCATTTTACAAGGTTGAGGAAAGCCAAATATAATGGCTTCCTCTCTTCTCAGTGTTTCTCCATAAGTGCGAATTGCAAAGATGGCATCAACACCGTGTTTCCCTGAAAATAAGATCTAAGCAGAAAAGAAGCCCTAGCCTGATTTTTTTTAGCATGCTCCTAATATAAGCTCTATCCCAAAAATAAGCCCCAGTTAAGTTTTTCATCTGCTGGGTGTGCGTGGGTGTGGCCAGTGCTCGAAAGCAGCAAGCGTGTGGGGGCCAACAGTGTCCAGCAGCCGCCGCAGCCCATACAGCACAGGTGGGTTGATTACCTATCCAAGCATCAGCCGGAGGAAGAGATGCGGGGGGGAAGGCAGGTGATCCCGATGCAACGTGCAAGCCGCAGACAAGCCAAGAGACTGTAAGATGGAGTGGGTGGGCTGCAGCTGCTTCCAAACACTGTCAGGCCTCCTGAACTCACTGCCTCTTGTTGCACACTAGAAGGGTGGGGCACCCAGCTGGGCTGTTTACCCGGATGTCATGTTTACCACAAAATAAGCCCTATTGTGTCTTTTGGAGTAAAAAAAAGACTGGGTCTTATTTTGGGGGAAACACGGTAGTACTAATGCTTTTGACAAAGTTGCATTAATTGACGTGAGGACAGTTTTTTTCCTAAACACCATTACTCTGTTAAACAAATAATTCTGTCAACACTGTCCAACTATTTACAAAGTCTGCACTACTATTACTATTAATCTTCTCATCACTCCTTATCGCCCATCCCCTCCCAGTTGTGACTGTATGACTGTAACCTTGTCGCTTGTATCCTTATAATTTATATTGACTGTTTCCTAGTATGATTTGATTACTTATTGCACCCTATGACTATTATTAAGTGTTGCATCTTATGATTCTTGACTCTTAACAAATGTATCTTTTCTTTTATGTACACTGAGAGCATTTGCACCAAGACAAATTCCTTGTGTGTCCAATCATACTTGGCCAATAAAGAATTCTATTCTATTCTATTCTATTCTATTCTATTCTATTCTATTCTATTCTATTCTATTCTATTCTATTGATTGGTATTGATTTTTACAACATAATGTAGGGTGCTGCATTTGATTGCACAAGATGGTGTTGAAATGCCAAAAAGCAGACCTTACACCTGCGAGAAAAACACTAGGATGATGATGATGGCTTTCATTATTCAATAAAATTGTTATGACATGTGTTTTAACTCTAACAAAATCCCGGAATGGTTTAGTAAAAGAGAAAAGGACATGAATGCCAAAAGCCCCTGGATTTGTCCCTCCAAGTTTGGAAATTGGGATTTTCCTTTTGGAGAGGAAATCCAACATTAGATTTTTTTTTTTGGTTAACTTCTGCACTAAGCTTTTTCACCTGGGTCAGTGCAAGGTTAGGAAACTCAACACCAGAATTTTTCAAAAGGAGTAGGAAGATTTGGTAGATTAAAAACTCTCACACCATGACTGAAAATTTTAAATAAAATGCCTCCTACCTCTGACAAGGTTTTCAAAAGGAGGGAAATGAAGACTGTAAGATAAAACTGGAAAGCCACCAATCTTTCTCCATTGATGCTCCGTCCCTGGCAGAACCTTGAGGATTTTTCAGCGCTCTGAGATCAGATGCCTCTGCTAAACTTTATATTCTGTCCTATAGATTACGCCTCACTATAAAAGGATATGGAAGCTCTATTTGGGCGACATCCTCGGGCAATTGCAATCACATGAGGACACAAGGAAGATTGTGGCTGGCTCTCCTCTGTTGCACCGTGTTGGAGAGAAAAGGTCTAAGCAGGGAGACTAATCTATTCATGGAGATTTTCAGCATGCTTTAGGACAGTGGTCACCAACTGGTGGGCTGCGGTCCACTGGTGGGCCACGAGAAAATTTTGGTGGGCCACAGAGAAATCTCACCCTCAGAGGACCCCACAAAAGCAATTAATCCAGGCTATGCAGAAACACAAGGCTGTGCCGCCCACATGGCCCACGGGAACCCTCCCTGCCCACTCACTCCTTACCCGGCAAACTTGCCTGCTAAATTGCTATTTTTCCTTTTTCTGACCAGCAGCTGTTCTGCTGTGCCAGGAGATTTAGATTAGCTAGGAAACAGGAAATAGTTGGATTTCTAGCTAGTCTTTAGATCTTCGGCTCTGCTTTTAATTACATCTGAACCTTCCTTAGGACTGAAGGTTCTATTTATTATTCAGTGCAGACTCATGGCAAGCAAATTTTATGTGACAGACTGAGCTAGCCGATCACAGATAGCTAGATCACTGAATGATTCTATGACCAACTGAATCTGCCTGCCTGCTTTGCCTGATTTTGGGTAAAAGTTGCTCTTTTTTTAATAAAAAATTCAATATTTACATATTGAGTTAATTTTGTGAGTTTGCTTGCAAGCAAATTTTATGTGACAGACTGAGCTAGCTGATGGCAGATAGATAGATCTCTGAATGAATCAGTGATTCTGTGAGCAACTCAATCTGCCTGCCTGCTTTGCCTGATTTTGCGTAAAAGTTGCTCTTTTTTATAAAAAATTCAATATTTATATAAATATTTATAATATTTACATACAAGCCATGCCCAGCCAGTCACATGACGACCAAGCCACATCCACAAATTAAGCCACACCCACAGAACTGGTTAGTGGTCCCTGGGATTTAAAATTATGAATTTGGTGGTCCCTGAGGTCCAAAAGGTTGGTGACCCCTGCTTTAGGACAGGGATGTCAAACTCAAGGCTTGTGAGCTGGATTTGGCCCACAGGATGCTTAGTTCTGGCCTGCAGGGCTGACCTGGAAACAGTGAACGACCAGCCCTCAGTGCCTCTGCTAGTGAAAACAAAGCTAGGGAGGGCCATGTGCAGCCTCCTGAGCTCCGTTTTCACCGACAGAGGGTTGCAGCTGAAAACGGAGCTCGGTTAACTCCATAGGCTCCCTGACACAAGTGATGCTATGGGATTCAAATTTTTTTACTGTCGGTTCTTTGGGTGTGGTTTGGTGGGTGTGGTTTTGTGGGTGTGGCAGGGGAAGGATACTATAAAACCCCCATTCCCTCCCCACTCCACTAACCTGCTTTCCAGCTCTGTTCTCCTGTGCAGGGCAACAGAAGAAGACCCATCCGATCAGCTGGGACTCGGGAAGCAGAGAATAGATGGGGGTGGAGTCAGTCAGAGGTGGTGTTTGCCAGTTCTCTGAACTACTCAAAATTTCTGCTACCAGTTCTCCAAAACTGCTCAGAACCTGCTGAATACCACCTCTGGAGTCATGTCAAGCTGGCCACGCCCCCCCTGCCCCCCCCAGTCCCTTGAGGTCAAACACAACCCTGATGTGGCCCTCAATGAAATCAAGTTTGATACCCCTGCTTTAAAACCATAACTGCTTGGGATTCTTACTCAGATGGTTCATATTTTCCCGTTCCACACGTGAAAAGCAATGGGATCAGATGGCAGGGATATCATTGTATATGTAAGAAAATGCATGAATCTAATTAGAAGTTTTAGAATATTCAACTTGAAGACTATTGCAGCATATGAATTATAGTAAAATAATGTAAGTTTTTGCTTTTGCAAGGGTTTTTTTTTTTAAAAAAAGCTTATAAGTCATTCTTCAGATGGGTCTATCCAAACAGAGAAATCAAGTCAACCCCGCAAATACAGTTCTCTAAAAATATAGCATTAAAAATGATAGCTACCCATGCTGTGGATATTTGCCATTTCATATATACTTTAAACAGGTTTTCTCTTTTGAAACGCTAACTTGATAGCATTTTTAAGCTGACTATAATTGCCATGTTTGCTCATCAGATTAGTGTAGTATATAATGAAATTTCCAATTAATGTGTGTTCATAGTAACAAGATATGGCGGGTTAGGTTCTCATTTTCCTGAGAAACATGTGGCTGGTTGTGGTGGATATATTATTAGCTTTTTCTTTGCAGCATTTTGGTTGCAAAAAAGAAAAAAAGAAGTCTATGAACACAAAGGTGCAAACAGTGTTTCTGACAGTATTAGAAAATGTTAGAAACACTTTAAAACTCCTTCCATTCTTGTCTCATATTTATGCATGCCACTTATGTGTGCAACATTGCTAAATAATTATTTAACTACAGCCATATGTTTCTTTTCTCTTTGTACACTACCTTGAAATTAGAAGGGCTTTTTATTTTTGTGTTTGTGTGTGTAGTAAGACTACAAAGACGTTAACTGTCACATGTATGACCAAGAAATAGAACCTAAGAGGCAATTAGACACATTTTTTTTTCTGTTTGAAGTCACCCCTAGGAGAAAACTGGTTTATCCTTTACCCCAGTGGTATTTTTCCATATTTCTGATGGTTTTGTATACATTTCTATGGGGAAGAATGAAGTGGTATTGCATTTATAATAATAGGAAAAGTAGCTGTAATAGTAATATCTTGCCATCAGTGAAGTATGAGTAGCAACACTTTGCAGCCAGTAAACACTTATCTTAGAATAATATAAAGTAAATTGTAGGCTTCTTGCTCCTAAGAAGTTTGTAATTGAAAATACTAAATGGAAAGCCTATAGAGAGAGATAAAGACAAGTTATAAAGGAAAGGATGTGAGCAAATGCTATTGCTATTTCAAATAGAACATTTTAGTTACAGTTGGGAATGGCAATAAACAGATTTTTCTGCCAAAATTCAACAGAGCATGCTAGGGTTGCCAGGGGCTTAAGTTGGATGCTAATGAGCTCGGTTTTGCTTACCTCTGCTTTATATATTAAGGGAGAGATGCTTAGGGAAACTTCTATGATAAAAGTCTGTGCCATGATTTATTCTTTATTTACCTATATTCTGTAGGGTTATACGTTTCTGATCTCTGGTATTCCAATTTCATGTATGCTGGAATTATCTTTAAAATGCTTCTTTTTTAATGCTAATTTATGCTAACCTTGAATAAATTGTTTAAAAGATTTTAATTATTGTTGGATATTCAAAACTTGCTACCAAATCCATCCGCACACATATATTTTTTTGTTTAGTGTCCCTGAACAAGCCTATAATCTAGATATAATCAACAGGATGTACACATCTAAAGCTTTATGAAGAGCAAATCAGTCCCTGAAGTTTGTAGATGAGCCATCGGCATAATACCCCTCCCCACATAACATAGTTCCTTTGACACTGTATGTTAATTGAGTTACCTCCACAGAGTTTAAATAGAGAAGAATTAATTGCAAAGATGATTAGCTGACTGAGGGTGTTTAGTCAGATGTGCACAGCTCTAAATCATCACACCTTTTTTTTTTTTTTGCAGTTCATAGTTTGACAGGAACACAGAAATGATTAAAAATGAGATGAGTCAAGGAGTTCATCTCCATTATGGAAAGTTTAGTTCCAGGCTATGTTTCCCATGGTCGTGATGGAAGAGTTCTCAGAATGTGACTTCACCTCAGAGTACCCTCCAGACTTATATATCATTGTTCTTGTAGTCGCCCCTTCATCCAGAAACCAATCTCAGAAAACTTCAAATAGATTGCATAGGAGAAAAACCGCAACTGCCATTTCTTTTATTTATTGCAGCACAGGCAGAATTCAGAGGATGCAAAACAGATCATTGAAATGAGAATGCCTCCTTCAAATGGCTCCAAAGGAAAACAAAAACAAGAAAAGAATTGCTGGGTTCTCTTTGTGAACTTTCTTTCCCTTGCCAGATTTTTTCTTTGATGTCTCTCTTCCATGATGTTACCAAACAAAAGAAATTACTTTCAAAAGAAGAGAGAAAAGAGAAAACCATAGTTAAGATTTAGTCCAAGATATAATCATAGGGATGCATTGAGCCTTGAAAACTAAAACTGGATAGTTAAAAAGCAACATAAGTTTAAAGTCAGTTGGACAGGGCATGGGGGGAGGGGGAGATGAAGAAAGGGCAAGAAATAGATTCACTGACGTGTAAATGGCAGAAAGGTGAAGATCGGGGAAGAGCACAAGCTGGCTTTGAATGGAAGGCAGGTGTCCATGGACCAAAAATGTACAAAGCAAAAGATACAAGTACAGATACACATCCACCTATTTTCAAGAGAGATGATAGTAGAAGGGAAGAATCTGTATTGTGGATTATAATGAATGACTGGAGGTAAGAAAACTCAGTAATGCAAAATAGCCAATGTATATACAGATATTAAATGCAGATTTTAAGGCTAACTGAACATATCAATTAGTCATTGTAGCTACACTCGAAGTACAGAATCTTAAGTGTAAGATTTGCATGTGTTTGAAAATTTAAATGGTAAATAGAACCATCTGGAATGGCTGGGGAATTTATATAGACACATGGCTATCAATTATAACTGAGCAGCATTATAAAATGAGCAATATAATAAAATAAGTTTACAGCTTTATTTGTCCTTTTGCCACATGGGTAAAAACCTTAGCCCAAATACAACAGTTGTAAAAAGGACATTGAATCAAGCCAGGGAGAATTGTCCTCCTATATTTAGGGATAGTGATTTGCCTTTGATATCTGGCTAATCTGGTCAACCTTACTGGAAGAGAAGGAAATATAATTAGAAATAAATCTTTAAGAAGAAATGCCAAGTCTAATTGAATACTAATATTCTTAATTAGAAGCTAGCATTGCTTTCATTGCTTCCCCAAATTTCACAGGTTGCTTTCTCACTTGTATGAATTCTCAGAGCCCATATAAATTCTTTAGAAAATCAAGATTACCCATTGCCTAAAATATAAATGAATGGGATGCAAATGCCTCTCCACTTTCGTTTTCATTCAGCTAAAGGTCATTGTTTTGCAGTATCATTAAAAGGCTTTTTAAATTGTTGAATAACATTTTAGGATCCTTCCAAATCATAAATAGCTCTCTTTCTTCCATGATGTATCTCTGAACCGAATCTAGGTAAATGAGATGCATTTCTATTTAATTTTCCTTTGTTTTCCTCTATTGTCTCTTATTTATTGTAGCATAAGCTAATGTCGAATATTTCACTCTTCAATACAAAATAAAGTCAAGGATTAGTAATCAGCTTCTTTTTTTAAATATTCATGTAGATAAAACACATTAATCCCCTGACCTGCCATAATGCAAAACACAGTATTAATTAGTCTAGAGGAAATAACAACAATTCTTTTGTCAAGTTTGCTAAAATGAGCACAATTGGCAAAACAGGTATCGAGTAGAATCCTCTTTAACACTATTCAAAAGCCAGCAATACTTGCTCTGGACATGGTATCACAAATGCACAAATCTGCTCGAATGGATGAAACAAAAATAAGGGCCTGGGAAGGAATCTGATTACCACAAGCTGTATGTATTTTTCTTTTTTATCGTAGACAGTATATTTGGGACAGAATCAATTTGTCTTCATGGACTTAATATCTGTAGGTGAACTTCAGTTTTTATAGACATGGTTTCCTTGAAGGAAGACTAATTCAATTAATCTATGGCTGCTCCAGTTCCACCATCATTTCTTAAAAAATGCCCAGGAGTATCGCTACTAATCCTGAAAGGGGCCACTCTTAGATGGTTGTGAGTTTAGTTAAGACCATCACAGGGGTGGTATTCAGCAAGTTCTGACCAATTCTCGAGAACTGGAAATTTTGAATAGTTCAGAGAACCAGCAAATATCATCTCTGACTGGAGATTTTACAGTATCCTTCCCCTGCCACACCCACCAAGCCACGCCCACAGAACCAGTAGTAAAAAAATTTGAATCCCACCACTGGACCATCAGCTTACTCAGAGAAGGAAAACGCACAATGTCCTTTTGCTTCTTCTGTGTTCCAACGATTATTAGGCTGTTTTAGAGCTAAAGTTGAAAAAAAAATCTATCCTTTGAATTAAATTATATCTTCTGGCTTTGGCAAGGGAATTATGTTCACTTCCTTTCCCATTGTACATGTGACAGCATCAGGCTAGATAACTTCTTCTCTTGAGAAATACATCAATATCTTACTTCCCCTATTAATAGGTGCCAGTGAAAAGTAATATTGGTGTGAGATTACATTCAGGAAATCATTTATGAACTTTTACTCAGTCTCTGATTAATTATCGTTCTG
Source organism: Pseudonaja textilis (assembly GCF_049901715.1). Taxonomy (NCBI): domain Eukaryota; kingdom Metazoa; phylum Chordata; class Lepidosauria; order Squamata; family Elapidae; genus Pseudonaja; species Pseudonaja textilis. The sequence goes on from NC_141990.1 coordinate 93,763,959, forward strand.
TTAGATATTTTGTTTCATGACTTTTTAGCTATGTTGAGAGTTTTTAGAAATAGAACTGAAGATTATAAATGTTTTACACATGTAAAGAAATTCATCTTAAAAGTGAGATTACCTGAAGAGAAAGGTTCTAGGTAGTCACAGTTTTTTTGTTTGAATGCCATGGAACTATGGTTCTTTCTTGCACTGATTTGTTGCTTTTCATCTAGACTGGACTTACCATAGTTACCTGGTGGTATCAAGTTCTCAGAATCAGTGCATCTCAAATGGGAAAACTAAAGTTCAAGAATTAATCTTGTACAGTAACATAGGATATGATGCAACCTGAGCTAAGATTTCAAATGTTTACTTAAAGCTTCCTAGTACTCCTTCTTATTTTCTGTAGAGGCAATACACAAGCTATTTCCTCTGTCAGAGACATGCAGTAGTAGTGCTCAGTATCATGATATCTTTGAGAGCATGTGACTAGTAGACCTGTATGAAGTAACACAGATTTGCTTCAACAAAACGGTGCAAGTAATGGAAGTCATCAGGTTTACTTTACTGAAATGCTGAAGCTGGGTATTCTTAGCTTCTTCTTCCAGTTTGTAATGGGAAGAAGGAATAATCTTGAGGACCACATCAAGACAGCAATAATATAAAAGAAGTCAGAGTCTGGGGCAGAAGTGTATTTAGAGAAAGCATTTCTGACTTGATAGTCCCTGGTTCTCATGAAGATAGCAACCCTGTCTAAGCAGTTTACAGAGTCAGCATAACCCCAACAATCTGGGTCTTCATTTTACTGACCTCAGAAGGATGGAAGGCTGAGTCAACCTTGAGCTGGTGAGAAACAAACTGCTGGCAACTGGCAGCAGAAATAGACTGCATTCTAACCACTGCACCACCATGGTTCTTAAGATAAAGGGAGGAATAAGGGGGAGAAGCAAATTCAGCCGTGCAGAATTCACAACTTTGGTTTCGTGGTCTGATCTACCTTGAAACTACAATGCTTCCAGGCTGAGTTGCTTCAGGACTGCCCACAGTTTTTATTAAAATGATTACACATGGAAAACTTTCAACGTGGGTTGAGGAAAGCCCTTGGGAATACTTTGGCTACCAATACAGGAGAAGGCTTCTTAAAAAAACTTGTTAGGTCTTTAGGTGCTTCCTCTTGATGGGAGAAGTTCTTTTCTCTCTCCATTCCTCTCTCAACATCTGGTCAGCTGGGGAACAGGCCAATAGTGTGAAAGGAGCTTTCCTCCACAGTTGGTATTTCTCATTTTCTAGCAGAAAGAATGTAAACTATATAAAAATCACAAAAGAATGCATCCTTTCCTGCCATTTGCCTCTCTCAGTTGTTGGTCCTCTGAGCAATGGTTTAGAAAGTCCAGCCTAGGAGGGTTTTTTTTTTAAAAGCATGGCTCTACATACAAAATTCATTAAAATATAAAACCATTTGCAGAAAATGATGTTAGGAAAGTTCATGTGGAAATCCCCCTTCTGGGAGACTTGAAGAAGCATTATACTGCCAGTGCTTGTTGTATAGCTGTGAAAGTTCACATGCCCCCTTTTTGCAAAAATAATTTTAATGAGGCTACATGTGAAACATTTGTCAGTAGTTAGGTGTCATAGAAATAACTTGAATAAATTATCCAAAAACAACTAAACAACAATTCTACAGCAATATTTCAGACAGTAGTTGTGGAAATACTTGAATAGAATGGAATGGAATGGAATTCTTGTTGTAAAAAAAATTTATTTGGGTTTTCACAAAACATAATACAAATAATATATCTTTTTTTGAGAATAGCATGATCCTGGGTTATCACTTCTCCATACAGACACAAACTCAATTTCATATTCATCTTTATATTCTATTCCATATCTTATTACTATTTTAGCATTTTCTCAGTGATTTTTCCCTTCCCTTAGTTTTCTCAACCTTGTTTTTAATTATCACATTCCTTTCTAAATTCAATTATATATCTTTTTCTAAGTTTCAATATCTTTCTAATCATTATATTTATACTTTTTCCTGTCCTGTTTCAATTTCATATTTTCTTTTCTCATTAAACAAGTTTTCCCATGTAGTTACTGATTAGAGTATGACACCTTTGTATCTTTTTGTCCATTCAATTTTTGTCCATTCAAATCTTATCTAAACTTCAGGTTATGCCTTTACAATTATAACATTCAATATCTAACCTCTATTTTATAACACATAACTTTTGCCAATCGAATTCTGCTTGGTACATTCTTAAAATACACACTAAGTTCTTAAAGAGAAAAAATATATATATATATAACAATAATACATAAAATACTTATTCTATTCCAATTCAGCTCAATGTTAGTTACAATCTTCCATTAATATTAATTAACATATTTAAAGTTTCTTTTCAATTAAATATCATACTTCCTTAGGAACACATAATATTTCCACAATTTTCCATATTTCTTTCATATTTCTCTTCACTTAATTTTTTATAAATCATTAATAACAATTAAAATGTTCCCATCCTTTCCTAATTTCCTTCTCTCATCCTCTTCATTTCATTTATTTATTAACAAACATTCCATTACATTACAATAAGTATATTATCTCAGTTTAATCACACTTATTGCATATTTTCTAAATTTATTTCTATTTCTAATATAACAATGCTATCTTATGTACCCTTGCAAGAATCCTCTTTCAATTAAATTTTCACCCATTATCTCTATGTCTTCTAAATAGGCTTATACCTTCAATCCTTGTACGTTTTCCCTGTTTCTCTATATCCTGTTTCTGTCCTTTATAACTTCTTTTCCTTTCCTTCTTCCCTCTCTTCTTCTCCTTCCCCTTTTTGACATCTTGTCTCTCTAGTTTTAATTCTCTCTTCTGTAATCCTCTCTTCTGTTTCTTCCTAATATTGTAATTGTTTTTCAAACTGTTCTTTTTTTTCCCTTGTTTTTTCAGATCTTAAATTTTTCACTCTCTTCCCCCCCCCCCATTTCCCTTTTCCCCCCACATAGAATTACTTGATAAAGATGGCTTCTTCTTTGTCCCAACCTTCTTGTTCTACCAGCATTTCTTGTTGTTTCTTATAGTTCCAGATCTCCATTTCTAAAAAATGAAATACAAAGCCAAAAAAACCCTCTTCCTTCTTGTGCATCTTCTTTCTGTTTTTTAAGTTCCATTTTCAGTTCTTCCAAGAATGATGCCATTTTAAACACTTTTAATTGATTTTAGTCATTTAAATCCAATAACCAGAAATCCAAGAATCACCAAATAATTTCAAATAATCCAAAGCTGTTTCTTCTTGCTTCTTTTTTTCCACTTTCTCTTCTTGGGGTTCTATTATCTTGTTACAAAGTTTCAGTTAGAATGTATCTTTTAGGAATCTTGTTAAACTTTCACTGTTAATTCCTTTTACTTCCAGGTGGAAGTAACTCCATTTTACTCCATTTTTTTCAGATCCCACCCTTTTTTTTTTCCTTTTCTCTCCTTTCCTTCTTTTAAAAGTTTTTTGAATATCCAAAAATCTTTATTATCCCTTTGACATTTTATTTTCAGCTTAAATGCCTATTAATGTCAAAGTGAATTTTTTTCAATTTCTTACTTAAGTCTCTTAGCTGTCAATATGGAGAAGGAAAGAAAATAAACCAAATCTTTTCCCCTCCCTCTCTCCTTTGCTGCTTCAGAAATCTTCTTTGGGAACAATGTTATTCTTTATAGTTCAAATTCCAGGGTACCTTATGTTGTTGCTTTTTTAGTTCAACCTGGTCAGTCAAAACTTTCCCTTCTTATCTTCCTCCTGCACCATCTTTTCCAGTCAGGTTCTTCTTTGAGGTGGCCATTTCTAACCACCGCTGCAACTGCCTTTGGGAAAAGGAGTAATGGCCAGCTGAGGAGGAGAGCTGTGGCTCTCCTTGACCCGGCTGGTGGTCTCCCCCCTCTTCACCATCCCTACGGGGTGGCTTTTGCCCTGAATCCAGCTGGCTCGGGGTGCTCTGGCGGCAAGCACAGATCGAAACTGTGCACGATTGCCGATTACAGTCTGTCGCAGAAGAAGCCCAAACCAGAAGTCATTGGAATGGAATTCTTAATTGGCCAAGTGTGATTGGACACGCATAAGGAATTTTTGCCTCTGGTGCATAAGCTCTCAGTTTAAATAAGCAACAAGTGATACTCATAATTATAATCATAAGTTACAATAAATCATAGATACAACAGTCATAGGATACTAATGCAATCGACATAAATCATAATAGGATACTAAATAAAAGCAATCAACATAAATCATGAGATAAAACAAAAAGTTATAGTCATAAGAACCTAAGGAAATAGGTAATAGGACAGATGAGAAGAAAAATAAATAATGCAGCCTTACTAGGTGGTTTGACATCCCAGAGCATAGACAGTGTTGTGGGAATTGTTTAACAGAGTGATAGCATGGGGGGTGGGGAAACTGTCTTTGTTGTCTGGTTGTTTTAGTGTGCAATGCCCCATAGTGTTATCTTGAAGGAAGAAGTTGAAACAGTTTATGTCCAGGATGTGAGGGTTCTGTAGTTATTTTCACACCCCTCTTTCTGATTCTTCAAATATTTATACATAGGAATCCTTCCTTTCTACTCCAATGAGTACTCAAGGATTATGTAAGTGCTATAGCTTCACAACCTTGAAATCATCCAATAAAATATTAGATGTACATATCAGCTGTATACAGGCATACTTATTTTTTTTATTTTTCTCTCTATTTAATTTGTGTTCCATCTTTATTGTTTCTTTTACAAATAACTGAAAACCGAAAATATCCAACACCCCTTCCTCCTTGTATTTTCTATGCATCCCTGCAAATATCTGAGAGGCATGCTGTGGGAGTTCTGCCTGGCGGGATCCAGAAGGGCCTTCTCTGCTATGGCTCCCACCATATGGAACATCTTACCCCCTGATTGGCTCCTACCTTTCTATCTTTCCACAGGAGCCTGAAGACCTGGCTTTGCCAGATGGCTTGGAGCCCTAACCAGGAGCATCACATTGGAGGTGGCTATTGAATAAGAGGTCATCCCACCCCCACCCCCTATTTATTCCCTCCCCATCTTTTTATTATCTCTTGATTGGATTTATATTTTTACTCTTTTAAAGATATTTATTCGTTTTTAAAGTTTTAATGCTGGAAGCCTCCCAGAGTTATTTGCTATGAGATGAGTGGCAAACAAGCTCAATAAATAGATGTTTCTGTTGTATCAGATTACCCTCTCAGGAACCTCTTGTGTGTTCTTTCCAGAATGCGGCAATGGGCTTTTGCATTTCCAGAAGCCATTTTCATCATAGCTTGTATCTTTTACTTGTATATATCCTCTATGTCTGGGCTGATCCTTTAAGTATAATGTGGTCATGTTGGTTTGTGTCTGGAGCAGTGTGCTTGTAATCTTTGAAGCTTAATGTAATGTGTGAGCTAGGCTTCTATACAGTGGTGGCATTCAAATAATTTGACAACCGATTCACTGCCCTAATGATTTCTTCCAACAACCAGTTCTCCAAACTTCTCAGAAAGTTAACAACCGGTTCTCCCGAACTGGTGCGAACTGGCTGAATCCCACCACTGCTTCAATAACTGATTTAAAAAATCATGATTAAAACAAACTGCGCTTTAGCAAAATATGTGGTCCCCTGCCATCTTTTGTACCCAAAGCAGAATCAGAACCTCTGGCTTCTAACCCAGTGCCTTAGCCACTAGACCAAACAGATTTAGTCAAATTCTACTCAAATTTACTCAATTTCTGCTCAAGAAAATACACATCCCAATCAATACATTTCCTCCCATTTCCCCAACATATGCATTTTTGCAGTATTTTTCCTCCAATATATTGTTTTTCAAAAGAGCAAAGACACTTGTGACAATGGATCTGGGTCATGCTTTAGGCTAGGGAACCTAGTTGCTTTAAAGACTCAAAAATATTCCTTACTGCCTATAGTTCTAACCCAGCCTGCTTAGTGACTTAGAATTACTAAACGGCTGTGGCTGCATCAGGGTCAGGCGTATTGCTCGGTCTCCATGGGCTTCAGTGACAAAGCTACGTTTACGTTGCCTGCTGCCTTTTTGCCCGGGTGTGACAATGGAATATACTGTCACCAGGGCTCTGATGTTTAAATGCCAGCTTCTGCAGCTTTCCAAAGGCCATCGATACATGGGAAATGAGGAGAAAAGGCAAAACTGATCTCTCACACATTCACCTTCACCTTTGTTACTCTTTGTATGTGTGTCTGTGTGTGTGTGAAAAAGAGAGAGGGAGAAAGAGCGAGAGAGAACATCTATGACAATTTTACTTGCTATTGTGGGTATGTTGGGAAGGACGGAAAGGGAAAGAAAGTAATTTTTGCCCATATTTCATTATTAATAGCTTGTACAAAAAGAAGAAGAAGAAGAACTGGTGACCCCTTGTGGCTGCTTTCATGATTTGCTTTGGGCTTCAGCATTTGCCAGGATGATACTGTTTTTCCTCCATTAAAATGTTTTGGCACTCCAAGCAGAGAGGATCACAGTATAATGTTACAGTTGTGAATACCTTTCTAGTAGTTGGAATTAAAAGCAGGTCAGGTTAAAGACTTTGTGGTAATTCGAGTTACCAAGTGACAAAAGGCAGAGAAGATCATAATTTTTATTTTGACAGTCTGGAGCCCCTGGTGTACAAAACGTCTGAGTTTCACAGCCCGTGCAGCACACAGACTGATTCATCTCTGTTTCGTCAAGGGTCCTCAGCACTATCAGCATCAATATTTCCTCCCACCTCCTACCTTGTACCCACCAGGCTTGCAGTATGATTCATCTGCTGTTCCCTGGCATCTTCCAGGAGCTGCTTTTTTCCTCCTTCAGAGATGAGTAATCACAGAACCAGCCTTCAGGAAAAGGAAATGAGCTCCCAAAAGAACCCATCTGAAATTGCTGAAAAATCTGCTGCAACATTTGGTGCAGCTTCTGGGGAGAACAGCACTCTTGATGCAACTAATTGGTTGCACTCACTGATTGGTTGCAAAGATTTCTTTTAAAGCTCAGATATTTAATATATTATAAAACTATAATTTTCCTTATGGGTTATTAAGGCATAAAGATTATTTTCCCCCGGGTTCCAGGCAATGCTTATAAGATTGTTCTCCAGGTATCTGATTGCACCCACACTTGAGGTCACAAGTAGATTAGTTCTGCAAGAGCTGTCTGCTGCCGCTCAACTTATGACCACAGCGGAGCCCAAAATTTCTGTTGCTAAGTGAGGCATTTGTTAAGTGAGTTTTTTGCCTCATTTTACAACCTTTTTGTCAGAGTTGTTAAATGAATCACTGCAATTGTTAAATTAGTAATATGATTGTTAAGTGAATCTGGCTTCCCCATTGACTTTGCTTGTCAGAAGGTCACAAAAGGTGTTCACATGACCCCGGGACACTGAAACTATATTATAAATATGAGTCAGTTGCCAAGTGTCTGAATTTGGATTGTGGGGGTGCTGCAATGGTTGTGAGTGTAAAAAACGGTCATAAGCATCTTTCGGACAACCATGACCTGCATGATTGAGAATCTTTGCAGACTTTTAGCTATACCATTTGGGATGAACACCCTTTGAATGGTGTGGGAGTAGGAATGGATTTCTAGAGAAAAAAATTGCAAACGACAGGAATCAGGAGCGCCACTCAGGTGACCCTGAGGACACTGATAAACCTCCAAGGGCTGCAACAACCCTCTAAAAGGATGCAAATGACCAGCTGTCTGCAAGGAATATAAATCCTTTCATTCCGTACTATCCTGTCAGAGCTGAAGAAGCTTCTTGGAAGAGAAGTGAAACATTTTCAAAGCAAAAACAAGAAAGTCTAGTTGCCTCCAGAAAAAGCATCTTTGGGAGTTATAATTTTTAAAACTCTCGCTCTAATATACATCACAATGGCCACCAGTAAAAGTGGTATCTTCCAAAGTTAGGGCAAAATACCTTGTTTCTGATTTTTCTCTCTTCTGTCTTGGTAGTTAAAGTGGTTTTTTTAATTATATGACTTTTTTTTAAAAAAAATGTAGACATATAACATTAAATGATAAATTCAGCATCCAGTGTACAGGCATGGGACATTTCTCTGAAGGTGCATTTATTAACTACTCAACCATACTAAAATTGCAAATGCTGAAGTGTGGACTGATCTTCAGGTGAAATTGTGTGTGGAGGCAATGGGCAGGTTTAAGGGACCCAGGGAAGCAACAAATAATATCAGAAATAAGTGGGAGGTATTCTATGTTGCTCCAAATTATATTACTATTTAAATATATGACCAGGTTTAACTAATAGTCCTTTTCATTTTCTAAAAATATCACCTTACTTTTTTTAATGTGAAACTATAATGCCTCCATTTTAAGGAGTATTATAAATCAATTGGCAGATGATCGGTGGATGGAAATTCGCCGCAGACATCATTAATATGCAAAATGTAAATGAACCACTTAGCAGATGGAAACATTATAGATAAAAGACTTGTAGCCTGTAGTTGAGATGTATTTCAATAAAAGCTGCAATTTTTACTATATGCAGCTTGTCTTAGTCTGTAAGAAAAACCACTTGAAAACTAGGAAGATACTTTAGAAAAATATAAAACACCCCAAAGAAGTGATCCTGCCTCCCCTAAAAAAAGTTACAAGGAAAAAAAATCAGACACCTACAATTATTGCATAGAACCCAACTCCCCTTTCTTGCCAACTCCCATTGAAATAAGACATCAAGTATATATGCATTTATTCCATACTCCAAAAGGGACAAGACCAGAGCAAAAATTTAAGCGTGATTTGAATTAATAGTTATTGAACAAAAATGTCTGGAAAATAAGGTGTCTCATATATAAAATTTATTGAACTGCATCTGCACATATGATCACCAACCATTCTCTCTCATCCAAGTTTTCCTCTCTCACCCCACACAGATACATATAAACTCGTACAGTGATAGACTTCAAATATCTGGGATCAGAAAGTATCAAGCTAGACAACTTCTTCCCACTGAGTTTGTTGTGGATTCCTCTCATTTTCTGCAGGCTGTTCCTCTGTTAGGAATGTTTTTGCTTAATTCAGCTTAATTTTGCATAATGGAATGGATACTTGGGAAGAGAGTCTAGAGAAATATTGAGCTAGGAAGGGAATTAATAGGAGCCTTTGTATTGGGTTACAAATATCAATAAATCCCTAATAAATCCCTTTGATTTCAGTAGTTCTCACGTTCACGTTCTCACACATGGTACTCTAAATGCTGGTCAGCATGACTTTCCTCTCATAGTTTTCCATATACAGGAAGTACACGTCTGTAATGGAGCCTGTTTCATCCATGGAGACATTTCATTGATGAAAGAGATTGACTTTACTGAGACCTCCTTTGCATAGTTAGAGGGGGTTTTCCACCACAGACATGCATTTTCTGCACAAGAAGGTTGACAAGAAGACAATACTTGTATTTGTCTCTGAAACGGCAGTACCATAGTTGCTCTTCTCCCCCACCCCCACCTCTTTGCTGGAAGCCTTTCATCTTTCAACTGAACCTTCCTTTGTTTCCATATCCTCAATAATTCCAAATCAGATATAAGTATTTGAAGGAAAATATGTATTGTGTTTCATCCAGGAACACCTTCAACACTCTTCTATAAAAAGAACAGACAAAACAAGCATGTGGGAGCTGATATTTTGCTCTGCTGTATGCACACAAAGAAATACTGTATAGTGGCATTCTTATGATTCATCTCTTGAGCAAGGTGGAATATTCAGTACTGCTCTAGAAAGAGGTCTTCCATATTTCAGGAGGGTTAGAGCTTGCAGATATGATCTGGATATGTCAAAAAGCCATTTCCTTAATAGATTGCTTAACTGAAACCAAGTTTTAATAGCAGCTGTGGTAAAGGGCCAACAAGACAGAACCTTGAACTAATGATTTTCATCAAGCTGCTCTCATGTCAATAATTAAATATCCTAAGCCAAATTTGTGTCTAAATGGAATGAAGAGCAATTGATTTCAATTTTTAGAACTCAGCCTAGACATTGGCAATAAAAGTGCTATAACATAACTGAACTATGGGTTTAAATCATGAGAATGTCAAGGCTGAAGATTAAAATTATGACTTTTTGTAAGGAGAATGCATTAAAGATTTAACGTTCTGCAAAATTGTAAACTGGCACATATTATTGTTGGGCTGTCTGTGTTTCTGATTACTGAAGACCCATGACCAAACATTTGAAAAGTCTGATTTGTCCATTGAACTGATTATTCCAATACCATATATGAGACACATGCTATTTAGAGAACACAGTTACTGCTCTATTACTGTAATTTACTACAGTTTCGCTTTTTTAAGAATACAATTTGGAAAATGTCCTCATTTGTCTTCTTGCATTTAACTTTTATATGGGAAAGAACTCTAGCATCTGTTTTGTACAGTGAAAATAGTTTTTTTGTAGCCAATCTGGGATACATGATAGACTGTAGGTGTTAAGAATTCAGCAATGTCATTAACATATAGATGAAAGTGAAAAGAAGCTGTGATATTCCTTGCTTAGCCTCTTTCTAAAGGTATAGAATCTGAAAGACTTCAAACCTATAAAAAATTATCTGTTCTGGAGGAGGGCTAGTATTTCATGGGGAAAATAAAATGGGTTTTTTTTGCATAATAATTTGCTACTTAATATAATTTTTATAGCCTCTCTTTCAGAATAATCTTCTCAAGCCCTATCTTTAAAGGAATTAAAGAATTGTTAAAAAAAAACATTCACTATTACTAAAAAACAAACAAACAGTCCCATAAGGCATTTGATGACAATTGTCAAGCAGGTTTGGGTGATGGTTGTTGACCTCACTTCCTTCTCTGGTTAGAGGTCCTTTCCACAGGGAAAATGGTGGCAGCAGTTCTGCAGGGTATATGTTGGGGAGAAGAATCCAACTGAAAAAACTTTTATGATGCTTATTGCTCATCTTCATTCCTGAGTTTATGGCAATCGCTTTGACAAGGGAATAGAGAAAGAGCTTAACTGAGCAGCTTTGGAGAATGCTTGTTACTTGTCCAATGTACCTTGAACTTGAAGTCTTGTCATTCAAATTGTTGTGATTTTCCCCCTCTTCTAGGCTAACTGATAAACCACCCTTCTGTGTTTGGATGCAATTAGTGCTTCCCATTGTTACCCTTAGAAAATTTAACACATTCTAATTCAATAGGTTAGATCAAAGGAATTATCCACAGTATCCCTACCTACCCTCCATAATTCTGTTTTCAGTTAACACTGTTAATTAACTCACTTAATAAATACAAGTCCATCAGCTAATATAAAGATTAAAAAGTTGTGGAGAGTGTTAACATCAGTTGCTATTATTAGAAACATTCAAGTATGTTAGCTAAAATGTCTGCTGTTTGCTTGACCTTAGCACCAGAGTCAAATAAGAATGATGGAGTGTTGCATAAATTAATCAAAGGCAATAATGTGCTCCAGAATCATGCATGTATTCCTCAATAAGCCTATTAATTATACAAAAAGGCATAATTAATAAACAAATCCACTAGTCTAGGAAAAAGTTATTAATGTTTGCCAGCTTGCTATTCTCCCTTAAATGAAAATTTCATTAATTAAAATTTTGAGCAGAGTATTCATTTAATCCTGACTTAATGCTACTATGTTTGTGTTAAATTATTCTCAGTTGATGTATAGTTGTTGATATTTCAAATTGCCCACCCCACATGGTCTTCTCTTTATTCTTAAATAATTGCATAATCTAGGATGTTCATCTTTTGCAGCTAATTTTGCTGTAAGTGTAGGGATATGGATCACTGCAAAAACTCTTCTACTAAAGATAAATCCATTCTAAAGCAGTTGCTGCTGATCGTTTAATTTTCATGCTGGCAGTCACATGGAAAGGATATGCCCAGAGGTGGGATTCAAATTTCTTAACAACCAGTTCTGTGGGTGTGGCCTAATTTGTGGATGTGGCTTGGTGGTCATGTGACTGGGTGGACGTGGCTTGCTGACTGGGCATGGCTTGGTGGTCATGTGACTGGGTGGGTATGGCTTGTATGTAAATATTATAAATATTGATGTAAATATTGATATATATATTTTAATAAAAAGAGCAACTTTTACCCAAAAGCAGGCAAAGCAGGCAGGCAGATTGAGTTGCTCACAGAATCACAGATTCACTTAGAGATCTATCTATCTGCAATCGGGTACCTGAGTTTGCACTGAAAAGCTTCAGTCCTAAGGAAGGTTCAGCTCTGCTTCTAGATTAGCTAGAAAACAAGAAATCCAAGGATTTCCTGCTTTCTAGCTAATCTAAATCTCCTGGCAGAGCAGAACAGCTGATGGTTGGGGGGGGGGGAGGAAAAATAGCAACTTACCAGACCAGGCAAGTTGGATGGCTCGCATGCCAGGTAAAGAGTGAGTGGGTGGGGAGGGGTGGGACCAGCCAGTGGAGCAATTTCCCGGTTCTCTGAACTGGGGACAATCGTGTGTGCAGTGTTTGCAAGAAATTATCAGCTGTACTGCCTGGACAGCTGACAAGTGCTGCGCTCAGGTGCTCAGTGTTTGAAAATCCTCTTGTTTTCTGCTTTTTCAACCTCAGCTGTGCCACGCAAACTAGCTGAGGAGGGAAAAGCAGGGAATAAAGGACAACCTAGAACCCGGGCAGGCAGATGGGCCAAACACTGAACTGGATCGGTGTCAGCTGCTCTTCGCAGCTACAGGTTCTATAGAACTGGGCCGAACCAGTGGCATCCCACCCCTGGAGATGTCACTGTACACCACAGAGGCAAATAGGCCCATCTTAGTTTTAGTTGCTACAGGTGCTGATAACCTTGGGGAAGTGAAAGTTACTCTTCCCTAATTAAAGTGGGCTGCATCACTTGATGGAAATGTCTTCTGCGCATGTTTTTGCATGTAAACAATGCCGTCACCACCTCAACATGGCACCCAGGAAGTGGAATGTCATTTCATTTTGTAGAGCTGCATCAAATGGCCTTTTGACTGAAAGCTAGGCAACCTGGTTGCATTTAACAACTTTGAAACAGCATAAACTAATCTAATCAGCATATATCTGATATCAACACTCATTAATAATGTTTAGATAAATTTATGTCAATTCATCTGCCTCCATTGGGTCATTAAGCTCTTAGTCATAAAATTTCAGCACCGGCCTAACTTCACATGGTTACTGGTTGAGGAAGTGAGTAAATGAAAATTTAGTCTTATACCCTCTCTTATATGTTTTGTAAGCATCTGATTTTGACCAGATTTTTTTCAATAGAATGTATGTAAACATTGACTATAGTATCATGAAATTGATTTCTGAGATCATAAGAACAGCAGCCCCCTCCTCTGTTGACTGGGGGAATAGCTATCAGGCAAAGGCATCTAAAACCATTAAATATTATGGATTATCATGTTTTAAGAGTACAGTGTCAAAACAACTTAAGAAATCAGTTTATATCATGTATTTCAGTATATTAAGATCAAACTAAAGATGTGCATCCCTCAATTATTTTCTCAAAAGCCTAATATTTTATAACGCGGGCGTCAAACTCGCCACATCATATTGCTATCATGTGATGTTTTGTGGCATTTTTCCCATTCATGGAGCTGGGGTGGGCGTGGCCTTAGTGTGACACACCCAGGCCGCGGGCTGCCAGTTTGACACTCCTGTGCTATAAAACTTACCTTTTTTTGTCAAATAGGCTTTTACAGGTAGTTCTCACTTACCTACTACTTCAATCAGTGATCATTTAAAGTTATGACAGTACTGAAATTTTATGACCAATACCCACATTTATAACTTTCATGGTGTTCCTCTGTCATGTAATTGTCATTACAGTCAATACGTGTTGTCCTGTGTCTGATCTATTGTTTTTTTTGCTTTTCCCAGTTTGCAAAGTACATATTAGAAGCAATGGGGTGGCATTAACAGTCCCAAACACCCCTGTTGGAGCTGCGAGTATGCTACACAAATAGGCTGGTGCATTTCCCATTCTATGCTTGCTTATTCTTTTGTAATCCCTTCCTCTCCAATCTCTCCATCCTGGAAAAGTGGGGGGGGGAGCAATTTCTGTAGGCAATCTCCTGTGTCTAGCCCATTTTTATTTCCTACTTGCAGTGTAAAAAGATTGGAGGGGAAGGGATTATAAGAGAGTAAGCAGGCACACAATGGTTAATACACTAACCTGTTTCCATAGAGCACCTATTGTAACAATGCAGTTTATTGCTCTCAATTAGCATCACCCATTGTATGCCTGCTTACTCTTTTGCAATCCCTTCCTCTCCAATGAGTGTAAATACAAATATGAATGTTCTTCTTGTTAATTATGTCATTGCCAGAATGACCAATTCAAAAGATGGTTAGAAGGGAAACAAAAAGAGAAGGTGTGAAATGACTAGTCTTCTAGGTTTTGAGCTGGCTGTTCCAGTGCTGCTGGAGTGAGCATTACAAAGCACAGGGGAGTGGGGAAAAGGAAAACATAGTTGCAACCACATGATTTCCCACTTAGTGACCACTTAGCAATGGAGTTGCCCATCACAATTGTGGCCAATAAATGACTAAAGCACTGTCTGTATTCCAATGAAGATTTACATGATATCCAGTGAGGTTAAAATTTAACAACTTAAATAACATAACCAAATAACTGATTAAATTTTGAAGATTTAACCTCACAGTATATCATATAACTTGCATTATACTGAACTACATTCCATGAAAAATATTTTCCAAATATTCTTTTTATTTGTTAGATTAATAATCCACATTTTCTCTGGGACCTTGAGGTAGTTTACATATTGTTCATTTCATTTGGATAACTGTTCTGTGACTAGACTGCCCTGAAAGAAGGCTTAGTCCATAGTCATCCAGTGAATTACCATGGGTGAAAGTAGAATAAACCTGTGTCTTCCCATTCTTAATCTAACATCCTAATCATTCCATCACCCTGTTCCTTACTCCTGCAACTTCATCCTTCTAGGTTTCAATATTATGATTTTTTTTTAAAGTAATTTAGTTGTAATATTTCTTTATAGGTTAACAACTGTAGAAGTGCTTCATAGTGTTTCTACTCTCTATGGCCATTTTATTTGTCATTTAATTTAGCTATAATTTCCAATTACCATTAATGAAATTCTACAAAGTTTTACGCTTCTGAACAATCCAGCAAATCTCAGCACTGTTCAAATGTTCATTTTTATTATTAACAGTGACTCCTTCTTGTTAAGAAATTGTTAATAAATTATCCAAGATGAAATCCTCTTAATGGATTTCAAATCTGAATTACTTGATAAGATATCTAACAATAATCTCATTGAAACCACTGAAGCCCACTTGTGAAAGTATGTTCATGTTTATAATATTTTGCTTTAAAATAAGCTGGTCATTTTGATTTTATTTTTATAATAGTCTGAAGATACGTTTTCACAAATTATTATTGCAAAGATCGAGTGTAATCTAGAAGTCTGTTAAAGTAAGCAGCGTCAAAAGATTTGAAACCCAAAGCCTCTTATATCATGAGCAAGCTTTAATGAACAGCCACAAGGAATCCACTATCTTTTATTTGTTGGTGGACATGCCCAATCAGAATAAATGTGACAGGCAGGGTATGAAGAACTAAACTTCTGGGATAGAATGAAGATCTTTCATTATGCTTTTTTCATGATCAAAGCAAGTTTGTTGCTTTAATGAGGCAGCTTGGAATATAATACATGAAACAAATAATTATTGCATATCCTTTTTCGGATGGTTAATAAGCATAGTAAAAGCTGCAATGCATTTGAACAAAAAAATTAATGAGTGCTGCAAAATCCTGACATAAAGAAATCTAGTCCATTGCAAATGAAAAGAAGAGACAAAATACCATAATCAGATATTATTTGTTCTCTGTCTGATCAGTAGCAAAGCAAAGGGATATTCCTTTGCTGTTGCAAACTGAAACCTTCACTAAGGAAGGCCCAGAGCTTCCCAGATTTCTCAGGATAGCAAGATGAGTGACATATAAATGTAATTAATAAAAAATGGACAAATCTTTTATAAATGTAACTTGGAGTAAGGCCTATTAAAAATCAATGGGGATTACTTCTGTGTAGTTCTATAGAGAGTTGGCCACACTGGGAATTTTGCAGTTGAAAGAGAAGAATCCAGTGTGATGCATTGATGTTGACTTCAATCAGCCATCTCTTGAAGATAAGCCTTATGTTGACCTTACTTAGAACAAATATAACTTGCATGCTAAGAATAGCACAACCTTCCAGTTACTTTTTAAACAATTAAATCAAGTTAGATTTTATCTGCTGTCTTTACTTGTTAATCAGTTGTACTTTCTTTGAACTCCTTGCCTAAAGTATGTGACATTAACACTATGCACACCCTCCAGTTAGGAAAATAGTGTGTGCAAGTGTATGTGATCAAAAACATTTTCCATGAGAAGGACATTTAGTGAGCCACAGTTCTTCATGATGACAATTATTCATGAGACTAATTGTCCTTACTGCCTGGTGACCTCAATGTTTTGCAGCTGGTGGCATTTTATATTATAGAAAATAAAGGGACAGGATTAACATCACAGCTTAAGGCTAGGATGGGATATGGTCAGTGTCTGGGATATGGTCAGTGTCTGGGATAGGAGTGGGTCTCAATATTTTGAATATATTTAAATAAAAGTCTGTGTTGTTTGGATAAAAAATGTGGTTTGCTAGTACCCACAGTAGCAGATACACAAGTTGTAATTCAGGTTTTAAGTCACTGCTGTATTGTAAAAGTAATATTATACAATGGATATGTGAGAGGAGCAGTGACAAAACTTGTCACTTCTAAAACTTCAGCCTTCACACAAAAGAGAACCAGACGTACAGGGAAAGGAGAACAGGTTTTTTTCAAGCTTGTGTGCTATTTCTTATGCAGGAGAAAAATGAAGCAAAGTGACTGTTAATGCACACATGTATTGCGTCAGCTAAGAATAAATTATGAAGCCTGAAAACAGATGCTAGTGCTTTGTTGATACAAAGAAAAGTGCTTTGTATACATCACCTGCGTATTAGAAAGCATCACTTTTGAAGATTGTGCACAACTTTACTAATATACCCAGAAGCTATGGAAAGCTTCCTCTTAGTGTGTGTGCATGGATCTGTGTGACAACTAAGTGAAAGGGTAAATACAAGAGTACTTAAATGGTGCTAACACCAATACTACAAATTCTCCAACAGATGTGTCTCAGAATGAGGCATATATAATAAGAATAGCTTTACTGCCAGATCCAACCTGAGTTGGTCACTGGGACTAGAGGTTTGTTCTTCTAGGGTTGAGCCCATCCTCAGGGAACTTCTCAATCACCAGGATTGAGTTCTGTTCTGTGCATACTATTTATGTGGTGTCTGGTTGTGTGTGACTTTGAATTGTTCATTGGGGTGTTGATGGCTGGCTATTAAGTCATAGATTGTTGATTCCTTGTGTTGCTATGCCCTCAGCTCCTAAGTACCGGGTAATCTGTTAGTAAATGGCAAGGGTACGGTTTCCCAGGCTTCAATTATTTCTCTGGCTCTTTTTATCCATGCTCGGTCAACAAACTTAGTAGCTGCAAAATTGAATGCATGTCCTTGTTCATGGCAGGCTACCAATAAGTTTGGGTCTCCTCTTCTAACAGCTTGTTCATGTTTTTTAATTTGGTGGTTAACTTCCTCCTGATCTGTCCTACATAATCACAAGGGCAATCCATGCAGGGAATCCAATACATTTCTCCCACTTCCAACCAATCTTTGTGCTGCATAATTTGATCTCCTGTGGTAGCCTCTGGGTGGTGGGTGATACCCACTTTCAGATCTCGGATGCTGTGTTCTACTGCTTCTGAAATGTTTTTGATATATGGCAGGGTGTGCTATATAGTTTCTTTCTTTCTTTCTTTCTTTCTTTCTTTCTTTCTTTCTTTCTTTCTTTCTTTCTTTCTTTCTTTCTTTCTTTCTTTCTTTCTTTCTTTCTTTTTTCAAGGACTTGCAATAAGCTCCCTTTTATCTGCTGGTGCTATAATGGTGAATGAGAAAAGCTGACTCTAGCACATTTTGACTACCAGTTCCATCATTCATGGAGAGTATGGTTTGATGTGCTTGCTTGGGGAACTATAGAACCTTTCATGTTTAGAAGCCTTTAATAAAGGATGACTGATTAAATGTCACTTTAAATGTCTAGTTTTAATTCTACTAATATCAGTCTAAACAGATACACGCTCAGAATCCTACTGTATCTTATCTTTCCTTCAATTCCTCCACCTACTGATGAAAATTGGCTTCATGATCATTATAATTCAATACATCTGGTTGGTTCCAGTTTGAAATGGCTGTTTCACAGGATCCCAAACACTCTTGGTGTGTGAATTTTGATTTGTAGCAATCAGAGGTGCTTTGAAAATATGTTAGAATGGATTTAATTTTAATTCATTCTTGGCTTTGGTTAGATAATTACCAGGCTATTAGTTCCTTGAGTAGGGATAAAGCATAGTTACCTAATACTTGACATCTGATGCCCATACTTTTTGAGACCAGGCTGTACTAAAAATTGTCCCTCATTGCTTAAAATACTCCAACGAAAAGCTGTTTTTTCAGAGAGCTTATGCCACCTGCTGCAGCTTTTATTTTAACACATTGGAACAATTTGCTGGGGGCAGTAAATTAAGTACCATCCATACATGATGTATTGCTTTAAAAGCCCCCCATTAATGTGTCAAAAGTGCAGGAAATGATTTTACACATAAGGCTGACATACTGTATCTAGAAACCTTCTGCTTATTTAGTGTCTTGGAAGCCCCAACATCTATGTGCTTATGTTAGTTTTCTACATCTATGTAAATAAGAAACCCTGGTCTTTAGATGTTGAATAGAGAATTGGAAATACCTTGGTTAGCTTACATTACTAGGTGAGTTCTCAACTAAAATAAAGCAATTGCTCATTAGCAAATATATCCTCTGAATGCACTGACACTCTTTTTTTTTTTTTTTTTTGAGCAAGCATTCTTCTGAGCAAACTATCCTTCCATGAAATCAATCTTAAATCAAGTAAACTTATATAGATTATATGATATGTCTCAAATATAGATTCACGTAATGGTAAAATGTTTTGAATTCCTCTATCCCTTCTGCCCATCTATTGAAATATGTTATGTAATGATTTTTGAATTCTAGCATGCCTGATTATCTAGATGACCAGACACTCCAGCCCAGATTTATTGAGACTATGGGTTTTGAAATTCCTAGTTGTGGAGGTTGGGAAGATTGGCCTATACTAGAAACAGCTGGTCATCAGAATCACATCTATCATTGATGATAGGTCCCTTACATAAGTATGGAGAGATCTATTTGTTCAGCTGCTGTCAACCTTTTTTTTCCTCAAGATTGTCACATTTTATCAACATTGACTCCATATTTAAGGTCCCTAAGACATATCTACCTTGTTTGCTGATAAAAATCCCCAACTGTTCTTATTTTTTGTTGGTAGCTGGCTTTTGTTTATTACCACATATGTTCCATTTGGTAGATTTAGTTCTTTATTTTAAAAAATCACCTTGTTCTCTGTAATGACCATCTATAGTCCTGAAAACATAGCCTTTCTTTTTAAAAAAAGCAACTTATGCCTTGCATATGTAAAAATTCATTCCTGCAATTATTTACAAACAGTGCTCTGAATCCCAGAGGGGTTTTCAAAACTGGTTCAGTATCGTTTGTGCTGTTTCTGTGCATTATGTTAATCAGTGATGTTCAATATAGGGAGTAATACTTTTATCATTATCCATAATGGAGAAGATTGCGTGCTTGCGTAAGGAAACTGAGAACAATCTAAAAACCTGCTCTGGACCCCGATTTTCCCTGGGCAAAGTTGCTGTGGTTTGACAATGCTCCAGCTTTGTGATTGCAAAGATTGTCTGTGCATAGTGGAAGCAGTATCAGAGTCACTCCAGATTTTGCCTGAAGTATGTTAATGGAGTCATGTCCCACATTTTGAGATTTCCTCGTGTATTTCATTAGGGACCTTAGCAGAAAACTGGTGGAGGAATTGCTGTGCATATTGAATAAAGAACTATGTGATTAGGTTTTTATTCAATATACACAACAATTCCTGTGCATATTGAATAAAATCACATAGTTCTTTATTCAAGGAGTAACTATGAATGAATAGTAAAAGGAAAAAGGAGAAAAACAAATCTTCAGCAGAGATTTGTTTCTTGTTTTAACCTTTTTTATATATTACTAGGTGAAAATGAATACATATGAATCAATTCCTCATTTGATAATCCTTAAACATTGGAATGTTTGAAAAACAAGCTACCCTTGAAAAACAAAATTGGATGAATCTCCTCTCTGTGAGAAAGTTATTTGAGTAAAAGAACATTCTTATCTAAAACATAAAGAATTATCCCAGTGTATCAGAACTTTTGTTATAGAGCATGTTGTAGATCACATCTGTTGTTGAACATAATGTTGCCGGTGAGTTCGGGTTTTATAGCTTCCAGTAATAGCAGATAATTGTGATAAATGATTCATATCAACTACAAGCGACACTTTTTAAAATTACCATATCTGGCAACCATAAAGCATTTATGAATGCTTCAATAGACCTCCCTGACCGAAAACAGCTTTATGGTTAATTTCATCTCAGTGTGGTAATTAGCAGGGTTTGAAGCAATTCCTGGAAACAGGCTGATAGAGGCGAAAGATTAACACACAAATGTTTTTTTTCAGAGCTACATATACCCAATAATGCATGAGTTTCTTCTGTAAACTGCTAGGTTTTTTTATTACCTCAGATGAAAGAAAAGGTTCTTACAAAAATGGCACATGAGTCCTAAAGAGCAGAAATCAGTGTAGGTGGTCCCAAAGAGATAATCTTCATATAAGTAAAAGGAAACAGTTTTACTGGGAAAATACATATCTAAATGGAAGCTGGCCTTGAAAACTGCTAAGAAGGCATTTTGTCTGAAATAGCTCTCAGTGCTTTTTATTCTAGTTACCCCAGAAGGGCAAATATTTCAAAGTAAAGTTTTTATTGCGAGTCAGTTCAGTCTAGTGGTTAGGTCATCAGAAGACTCTGAGTTCTAGGCATGAAAGCTGGCTAGGTGACTTTAGGCCAGTACATCTACCTCAGCACAACCCAACTCACAGGACAACAAGAGCACAATATGAGGAAGAGGGAGTATTAGGTATATCTGATGCCTTGAGTTATGTATAAAAATAATAAAGACAGGATAAATAAATGAATAAATTATTTCATATCCCAGGGTTGCATTTCAGCATTCAAATTAGATGCTAACATTGAAACACCCGTCGTTTAGAAAGCTTAAGATGCAGCTCCCTGGAGAAATACATTTTTATCTTTTGTGATGATGAAATAAATGGTTGGCTTGAGGTACATATGTGAAAGCCTTTAGCAGTGCTGTCGACTAATAAGTAACAGTACACTTATTATAATATATTCTTACAGATACAAAAGAAGCCGTTTCCATGAAAGACCTAAAAAGTGAGTCTTATTTTTATAATTATGCTCTTACCATTGTTTGTTTTATTTCACTGTTATTAGTGTTTGCTTTGATACATCCAATTATGCGTATTGAAGTATATCATTTTATACATTCTTTTTCCTTTTTGGTAAAAGGTGTCTTCTCCTCAACAGGATTTACATCTGGATAGAACTGCAGAGAATTGTGCTGTAAAATTGTATGAAAATGCAAATATGGAAAGAGTGACACCATTTATAATTTTAAAATGACATGTTTAGACATAGCAGTTTCTTCTATTCTGAATCAATTCACACTGCATTTTCAGTTCCCCATTCCCATTTGTGACTGACAGTTATTTCTTCCCTTCTCCATTTTCTTTAAAAAAAAATTACATCTTGAAAAAGCAGATAGGGATTGAAATGTCAACTGTGATCTGAGCTGAGTATTTCATAGTGGCCATGAGCTGGATAGAAGAGTTCATTTATCTGGTTCCTATATAATAAGGTCTGAAGACTCTTAGTCCTTGAATAATGAAAACAAGTCCCTGGCATGAAAAATACAACTCATCAAGCCTGGCAGCATTTGTGTTTCTGTTTCTGGGAAAGTGATGCAGGAAACAAAGAATCCTGCATTATTTAACCAGGTAAAATATGGCCTAAAATTGTCCCATTTTAGCTTTCAGCTGTGTGTAGGAAGTCCTTGGACCTATGACTACAATTGGGTCATAATTTCCATTGCTAAATAAGGTACCTCGTTTTTTTGCCATGGTTGTTAAGTGAATCACAGTCATTAAGCAAATCCGGCTTCCATCATTGGCTTTGTTTGTGGGAAGCCAACTGGGAAGGTCACAAATAGTGATCCCACGGTCCCAAGATGCTGGACAGCCATAAATACATGCCAATTGCCAAGTGTCCAAATTATTATCACATGGCTATTGAGATGATGCAACAACAAGTGTGACGACTGGTCATAAGTAACTTTTTTTCAGTGCCACTGTAATGTTGAACAGTCCCTAAACAAATGTATTCTTCTGCTGAATTGCAGAAGGTACCCAGGTACTTACAGAAGAAAGAAAAAGGACAAACACATCTGAAAGGACTACTTGTTTCAGAATTTTTCCAGCATGTTGCAGTAAAGTTATTCTCCCTGGGCTTCTATAGCACTACTAAAAACTAAATACAACTCAGTATCACAATGTTTCTCATTTCAGCATCAGGAAGAATCATGGATCATCAAAAGCAAAAAATAAATAAAAATGAACACTTGAGAACCCCCAGAGCAAAAGGTCATCACAGGAAAGATAAAATACAAATATAATTGCTGCTTCTTGCTGCTGATTTCAATTGTTCAGTTTGGGTAGCAGGTGCTGAAACGTACAGCTTTGATGGACAATTCTGATCCTTCGCCATGGCATCTTCCATCCTAGGAAAATGGATGCTGCAATCCATCATGTCCCTGACATAAACGATCATAGTTCAATATTCTCTTCTGAGTAGCACTTATCTTTGGCATTACAGAAAGAGCGTCTGATTGTTTTCTTGTCAAACAGGCATGTTTTGCACAGAGACAGGCTGTGAATCGACTCTAATCACATGTAGTCCCATTGACCTGAAGTGGGGATGGGTATACTCATTTATCATAAAAGATGGATCAAAGACAAGCCAGATTGTTCATTGTTTGCATACGTACATGTATATCAAAGCTGAGCTGGTGACACTGATCTGTAATACAGCTTGAGAATGACCTGTTTTGCTTTATTTTGGAGGAGGAGAGCATAAATATAGAGACTTTAGTTACTTTCAGGGCGAATGTTATTCCAGCTATGCCTTTTTATGAAAATGATGCATGTGGTTTGTGAAATGACTATTACATTGTGATGCTACATTTGTTAATATTAATTATTATCACTTGATTTCAAATCACGCTTTCTCCCCGTTTTTGACTTAATAGAATTCCAAATAACAACTTATTTTAATTATCTTCTCTTTTTCCTTATGAAAAGGATACTAAGGGCAATATTTTTTCTATGTTGTTTCCCCATCTTTTTAAATTATTTATTTTGTTATGGCATGCCTCGTTAAGATTGCTTTAATTTGTTCTCATTTCAAGAGCCAGCAAAAACTCCTGTATCCCCCCAGCCAGTTTCCATAAAAGTGGCAACACCAGGTAAACATTTCAATTATGTTCTCGTGCTTTGTTTTCAGGATTATTTAATCACCCTTTTGGGCAGCATGTATTTATTTTTATTATTATTATTATTTTATTTCATTGGACCAGAGCGCCATCTGTTGGTTCAGATGAATAAGAACTCCTTTTGTTCTGTGAAAATAAAAATAATGTAATGGGTTTTGACTTGTCCTGCCAATTGACAAAACCATACATAATCATTTACAAGCCACAATAATTGGATTCACTCATTGTGTTAAATCAAAACTAAGCACACTACACTGCACTGTGGCTTAGTCATGAGGAGTGAACCTTGCAAATCTCGGAAGGAAAGGTTTTCCTCACAGAATATGATCATCATCTAAATGTTGAGGGTGGAATTTCTTGAAACAAGAGCCATGCACAAGTAAGGCTGCTTTTGGAAGGCAAGATCCGTGGATATTCACTGCATTTCTGTCAAATACTTGGCCACATTTGCAAATATAGACCTAGATGAAAGCCTTCCTGCATTATTTGCGGGGGACGGGACAAAAAAACATTTTTACTGGCCTACAGCAGGTTTGTTCCATTTATAGAAGATCATCCCATATTTAATTAGTTGTTATATGGCTGTCCTTTACCTGTTTTTGTGGAAAACCCAACAACATGGGTTATCCAGTTACACATTTTCTATTATAATAAACATTTGGTATTTCTACTCTGAATACTTAACCATGATAAAATTATTTCTAAAGTTGACTCTGTAGGCATGAATTGGCTTTTGCAAATCAGCATCCTCCTTTAGCCACTTTTTTTTAGAGAAGAGAATGGAGGTGACAGAAAGTAAAAAGAAGATAATATTTTTCTTCAATAATTGTTGGTTTGATTCTGTGCCCTAGAACTGTGGCCCCCAAATAGATGACCCCAATTAAATGGAAAATCTTATCCTTTTTTTATCTGTATGAAGTGAGTGAAAGGAGGAAACAGATGCTGAAGATACAATATAATTATCAAATCTCACCAGGCTCAAGGTTGACTCAGCCTTCCATCCTTCCGAGGTGGATAAAATGAGAACCTAGATTGTTGGGGCAAATATGTTGACTCTGTAAACCAGTTATAGAGGGCTGTAAAGCACTGTAAAGTGGTAAGTGCTATTGCTATCCTAAGGCAACAGATTATTCAAATAGTCCCACAAAGAAATAATTTTATAAATTGTTCCTCTGATAACAGTGACTCCGGTCGTTTCAGATGACTTCAAATATAGTCTTCACAACATATAAATCCTCATTTAGCCATTTTGAATAGTATTATTCCTTTGTAAAGAATATCAACATTAAAATCATTCATGAGAGTGCATTCATTGCTCTGCAGAATGATGACTTCCTTAACAAAAATGACATTATAAAGTAATTGCTAGTTCTTAAAAACAAACCCACTTTTTTTCCAGATATTTTTTGACATCCCAGTTTGCCTAGTTCCCTGAAATATTCGGGCCCAATTTTGCTTATTTCCCTGAAAAGTAAGCTACATGCTGCCATCTGCTGAAACAAACTTGTAAATTCATCAGAAAAATATTTTGATTTTTTTTTTTAAACAATTGTGTCAATATTGCAACAATTGCTGAAAATGCTTATGGGGCTGAATTATTCTAAAAATAATTTATTGCCTGAAAAAAATATTTAATAAAACACAGAACTTTTGTTGAAACTATGTAGTAATATATGTGAATGACTGAACAGCTTGAAATATGAAAGGATTAAATGTTTAGGTAAATTCTTGCATGAATTCACAAATCAGAGTGACCATTAAAAAATCTTGCAGTAGGAGGAAACTT
This sequence comes from Pseudonaja textilis, assembly GCF_049901715.1. NCBI lineage: Eukaryota > Metazoa > Chordata > Lepidosauria > Squamata > Elapidae > Pseudonaja > Pseudonaja textilis. The sequence goes on from NC_141990.1 coordinate 93,789,398, forward strand.
GGATTTAAGTTTGATTGAAATCCATGGGGAAATAAAAATTCTGCACAATAAAATGTTTGCAGTTCAATTGCAGAAATGTTTATTTAGAAGCCATTCCTACAGAGTTAGTGTGGCTGACTTTCACATATTTTTATATTTTATCTTTCACATATTTGTATATTTTATCATTAAAATCCCATTTATTTATTTTCTTTGAAATTGGATAAACATACCCCCTTCAAAACTGAGTTTCTCAGGATGACTAAAAATATTAAAATCATAGTGTATATTTAAACTAAAATAATTAAAATGCACTATACAAACAATAAAAGTCTATCTGCACATTGATCAAAATGCTTCTGTGTAGCGTATGTGAATGTATATTTGCAGTATTAATAGGTAAAAAGATATGGGGAAACTATATGTAATATACTTTTGTAGTATAGTATATATACCATCATTTTTATTGAAGAAATGTTTAACAAAATAAAACCCACTAAGGAAAATAAAGTTAATAAATAAAAATAGTAAATAGAGAAAAAAGCAGAAAAGGAAAACAAAGGAAGAAAAGGAAAATAAGGATTATAAAGAAGCAGCTTCCAATCTTCTTGACATTAGCTGTAAATAGATTTTAATTCTTTCCACTCTCAAGATTCCACATGCATGTATCAATAGAAATGTTCAGTATGTGTTGACACTATAAACAGTCTGGATGATCTTGGAGCCCCTGGACATTACTATTTATATGAAAATAATTACAGTCTATTAAATGCCTTTTTATAGTATTTCTAATATAGTTGTTTCTAAAAAAGGAAAGAGCAAGGAGAAACGATTGTGCTGGCGCACCAATTCATGTTTGGATCACTAACATACTTGAAAATTTGGGGGTAGCGGCTCAGATATAATCTCAAACTTGCTTTCTCAATTCTTACCTCAAAGTACTTTCCTTCTACTATAATTCTACTTCTTAGAAGTATCTATGCGCATAAACAAATCAATTGAAACAATCATCTATTGTAATTACAAGTTTCAAACTTTACAACTGCAATACTGAGTATAGTAAAATTGATTCATGCATATTGAGACTTCTGCATGAATCAGGCAGGGGGAGCAAGCTAGCTACAGGAAGCAATCTGAAAGCTGATGAGAAAACTCCTTAATATAGAAGTAAAGCTGATGAGATTTTGACTTTATGTGTGATTTCATAGTCTTGACAACGAATGTTCTTTAAAGATAACATAAAATATGTTTATTCTGTCAGTTTCTAGCAAAGCTACTCTAGAGACAATGCTGTGCTTTAGAAAAACTGTTCACATATTACCTTGCTGTTAATTGATAGCAAGCTCTAGGTCTTTTACAAGGAAGGCTTGATACCTCATCACTGTCTCACCACCTGTTTGAGATTTGGGGAGTTGATCTTCTAAATATTTCCCGAGTAGCAGATGGGGAATGTTCTGCCAGCTTCCCTTCCTTCCTGAGCCATCACCAGTATGAGTGATCTCTATTCACCTTCTGTTATGACACACCATTGCCTTTTCAAGTAGCTTCAGAGGATGTTGGATACTCAATTTGTGAACTGGAAATTATATAGATTCCACGGCCCATGCTTCTGTGTCAGGAAATGAGGCAAAACATATCCTATTTAGTCACCAGAGGTTTCTTAAAAGAGAGATGTATGGCTGTTCGAAACCATTTGCCTCTCCATTCTCCCTCTACTGGAAAAGAGATGGGAGCTTTTTCCTCCATGAATAATGGTGTGAAGAGAAGGTAATAGAAGTCAGGAAGTAATGTTATATTATATCCAATTATGCTTAGATTACAGGTGTCAATCTCGCTGCCATCACGTGACATTTCTTGAAGTTTTTCCCATTCGTGGAGCTGCAGTGGGCGTGGCTGCACATGACGCATCCGGCCCATGGGCTGCCAGTTTGACATCCCTGGCTTAGATAGTCATTGATGAGTAAATCAAGATGTTAATTAATGCAGCAACAATTAAATATAATAAAATGCTTAGTGCATTCTATCACATGCAGTCACGTAATATTATTAATATTTATAATGTTAATCCAAACACTTAATCATATGATTACCAATGTAATATTGAATTGAATTCTGAGCTGTGTTGCAATACTAGCAAAACTTCGGTGTGCATTAAGACATTATTTATATGGGCAAATAATATTTTTCTGTCTGTAGTCTGATAGAATAACATTAAGAATTTCATAGCCTAAGGCCATTTCTTGACAGGGCAGATGCAACATTAAATTGGATTGAGCAACCCACCGATGCCATTTCTAGGGACTTTTTCCCAGGATGCCAGATCTTGTTTTCCCAACTACTTACCAATCACTGTTTCTGATCCCATTTCTAACACCAAGTTATTATGAAATGATAATTATGTGCCTAGTGAATAAAAGGAAACCAACAGGTAATAGAAAAGTTTAACCCGCAATGATTATTGGATCTATATTAGATATCAATAGTGGGGTTGTTACAGTACTTAGAAACATACATAGCCCCATGTGTCTATTGCTCATTGATTCAACGCATGATTTTGCCATATATGGATAAACTGTAGAAAGTTTATAATGGTACTTTGCTCCCTACATGGTCTTTTGAAATGGGAGTCATTTCTCCCATTTTAGAATATTCAGACATGCATATTAATTTAATAATAATTGGTTGTTGTGAGCTGCCCAGAGTTGCTTAAAATGGGTGACAATATACATCTTTAAAATAAGCAAATAAACACTAATTTATTAGCTTTCTTTTTTTGCACATGACTTGTTTTTATAGAACTAATGGAGAAGGACCTTTATATCTCTCTATAGATGATTTGCCTCTATGACAATAGGTTTTTAGTTTATTTTAATTTTAATTTTTCCTGGAGGGAGGGGAAGAGGTTCTTGTAAGCAAGTGAGTGGGTTCAGGGATGGGATCCAACTGGTATAACTACTGGTTCTGTTGCTCGGCATCGCATGCGTGCGCGAGTCATGCAAGTGCAATTTACAACCTGCTGAGCTGCCTGGACAGCTGAGCAGCGCTGCGTGCAAGTGCACAGCAGTTGGAAAAGCCCCTTTTCCCTGCTTTTTTCAACTGCAGCTGTGTCGCACAAAGCAGCTGCGGTTGAAAAAGCAAGAAATAAAGGTCAAGTAAGAGCCCGGACCGGCGGGTGGGCCAAAACAGCAGCAGACATAGAACCGGTTCTATATATGTTCTCTGTCTGCTGCTTTTCAGAACTACCGGTTCTACAGAGGTGGACAGAACTGGGTTGGACAATAAATTTCTTGTTTGCTGGCAGACAAACAACAGTTAGTTGTTATTGCTGCAAAGCTAAGTTCTGATTCATCCTTGGTCCTCTATGAGCACTGCAAACTTACCAAAAAGCAAAAGATATGCTTATTTCTTCTCTCTTGTAATAAAACAAACTAACTTCCCTTTCAAACTCTTAATTGAGCTTACTGTCTACAAGTGACCTCAGTCTATCATTTCATTTTCTGCTCAGTATAGAAATACTACACTGCTTGCTAAAAACTCTCAAGGGCAGGAACAATGTCATTGTTTTTTTCTGACTTTCCAGAACCATACAAGAAAGAAGAGCTGATAGAAGTAGGAAACTACACCCCATTTTCTCACCTCTGCCTTCCCGGAAACATATTGATGTAGAATGCTATTAAAAATTATCATAATTCTTTTTTTTCTTTTATATTAGCAGACAGGCCAAAGAAGGCTGCACATGTGAAAGAATCTGGTAAGACCTGGGTATCTTTTTTCCCCCAAATTACACTTTCTATTTTGAATACTTTGTATTAATTACATGAAAAATAGACTACATCTTGTTCCTGTGAGTTACTTAGGACTAATCCCTACAGCCCCCTATTTGCTACCCCCAAATCATCCATATTATAGTCTTCACTGAATAATTCTTACTGTCTCTTCAATCCATTCAATGAGTCTGGATGGACCATGTCTGCACATATAATTACATTTTTCTTATTGTAATTATCTCCAGCATGAAAGGCATTTAAAGGACACACTAACAAGTTTATCTAATGGGCTTATTATTTTCCATGCTTCTACCAAACTTTGCCCATTTAAATATTTATCCTCCTGTGTGTATCATAATATATGTGAAGTCTATTAATAGTATTAACATTCTATTAATCAAGAAATTTATTCATTTTGTTACCCTTGACAAGCAACTCTCTTTCTGATTTAATATAAATTTTGAAGAACAAAACCACAATTTACATAGATACATGCTCATGGCAATAAGAATAAATTTTGCACAGAATTGGAAGAAATAAACAATTCTAATGAGATCTGATTGGCGACTTAAATTTAGAGAATATGCAGCAATAACAAAAATAAGCAGCATATATACAATAGGAATAAAATAAAAGCCACTTAATCCCTGCTTTGTTTTAATTATGAAATCACAAGACTAATTAACTGTGGTCTTGGTTTCTCATTTCACTAATGATATGTATTGTAATATATGAAATAAGCACACCCTTATAGACTCTGATGGAGAAATCATGTTGTGTTCTTCTTCTTACATCCCAGAAACACATAAAAAAGAAAAGCCAATAGAAATAGGTTAGTATGTTAATATTTTCTTTCTTTTACAACTGTAAAACATGATATTGGACATGGATATGGGTTATACAAGTTCAAATTGTGGAATAACCGAAATCCTTATATCTTCTTCTTTTAGCCAAAGTGCCAAAGAAACATGTGCATATAAAGAAATCTGGTAAGACTGGGGTAAAAATGTATCTCAGAAATGGTACTGTTTCCTTTGAACACTTAGTGTAAATTAATAGAAGACTATGGAAATGGATATTCCATATTCTAAATGACTACCCAGTGAAATAAAGCCCCAAATGTGCATAATAAATTACCAGGCCTCATCCACATAGCCCTTTAGCTTTGCCTCCAACATGGCTTGCTTGTCTTTTCTTTGAGATATCCTCAAATTGGATCTTGGTATTGAATCCCAATTTCTGGAAGAAGGGGTAGAAACTGCTCTCTTATTCTCAAGTCAGAAGACATATAAGCCTTAAGAAGAAAACCACAAAAACAAATAAAGTGCATTCTGCCAACTGAATCCAGAATTTAAGTATTAAATTATATACTGTTTATTTTGAACATTTAAATGCAAAAATCATTTTCTGGTCATATAAACTTTAAGTTATTTTTTTAATCAACAAAAATGAATATATGAGTTATCTAGTGAGAGGAGTCTCCTGAATTCTATCTAAATTTTAATTGAGGATTTAAAACATTTTGTCTCTAAGTGCCCTCAATTTATTACTTCCTTCTTTGTTAAATATGGAATCATTCACTGTTTATTTTGAATACCTGAATGCAGAAATCAAGTTCAAACCTTCTTCTTATTTTCTAGAACCAGACAAGAAAGAAAAGTCAATAGAAATAGGTAAGCATGCTCTTATTTTCTACATTTACTTTACCTAAAAGTTGTGTTAAGGCTAAATATTCAACATATGTGATAATAATATATTTAAATCTTTTCATTTCAGCCAAGCTGCCAATGAAGGCTGTGTATGCAAACAAAACTGGTAAGGCTAAGGGGAAAAAAATCTGGGACATTCAACTTTCTACCTTGAAAATTAATCAAAGACTACAGAAATGAGTGTTCCATAAGAGAACTATTGAACTAAAATATCAAACATTGATAGGAGGTGATTCAATCTTTTGTCAACCATACTAAATTGTCTTAATGGGGAAATCCTATATTAAAAATCTGGGAGGAAATATTGATATGGATGAAAGTGGGAATATTGACTTCGGATCAATTGGTACATAATGATGACAAATTTTAACAAATGATATGTGAAGAGACAAATATTAGATGTTACCCAGTGGCAATATTTACAGTTACAATAATTGTTAACAGCATTGTTTGAACCAGCAGCATTTTTACTTTCTGAGACACGAGAACAACTAGCTAAATCTTTTAAAACAAAGAAACCAATGTTTCATTTCAACAGATATTATCAATAAATCAATTCAATATGCAAAAGGTAAACGATTAGTGGAATAAAGAATTAGAGGTTCCTGTATTGCCTAGATAATGAGACTGTGTCTTAACATCTATACCAAGAATATCAATAGATCTCAATTTCTGACTTATAAAACCAAAAATAATATTTAGAATTTATTGGGCTCCATTGTGTTTGTATAGAAAAGAATTCTGTAGGATGGCATTTTGTTGGGATTCAGTAATGGCAATGCTTCTTTAAAAGCATTAAGTTTTGAGACAAAATAATGGACTACATAAATGTTGACTGTACAACAAAAGCTGAGATTTTTTGAGGATAATATTTTCTTAATACATGGAATTTCACAACTGAACAATATGGATTCTCTGTGCCCTTATTGTAGCTAAAAACTGATATTGCAACATTGAAAAAATAAATGTGTGGTTTTACTGGATTGAAGATCTGTTTATAGTTGCTACCTATGAGTGGATTGCCTATAGAATGGATAAATATAAGAAAATATGTGTGGATACTATATAAGAAAATATGAGATTCATTTATACAAAGTACTATAGTTTAAAAAAAAGAATGAAAGTCATATAAATGTATTAGAAATATACATATACCTGAATAATGTTTGTATTAGATTATATATAGAACTGTATCTGTTTCTTGTTCTAACAACATATTATACTCTGTATCCTATTATTTCTGTTGTACTTTTTCACTTATTTTTAAGCACTTCTTATGCATTGTTTTGATAATGTATGTATCCTTTTGTTCTTTTGCTTTTCTCTGTTATTGTTTTAAAAGCAATAAAATTATTTTTAAAATGTAGATAGGAGACCGCATTCTGTCCAATGTGATTAATTGGGAAATTTAAAAAAATCTATATTTAAGTGTCCTCACTCTATCACTTTTTCTGTTAAGAATGGAATCATCCATTGATTATTTTGAACACATAAATGCAGAAATCATGTTCAAATCTTCCTCTTACTTTCTAGAAGCAGACAAGAAAGAAAAGCCAATAGATATAGGTAGGTATGGTCTAATTTCTCCACTTCTGTTATTTGAAAGATGGGATACATATATTATCCATGTTCAATATTTATAATAATCAATATTCTTAAATCTTTTCCTTTTAGCCAAACTGTTAAAGAAGGCTATGCATGCAAGCAAAACTGGTAAGTCCTAAGCAAAAATAATTCTAGAAAATTCCATTTTCCACTTTGAACATTAATAAAAGGCTAGAGAAGTGACTAATTGCTAAAAAATAAATAAAACACCAAATGTTTTGATTCCCTTCATTGCCCTCACCCATGGGAAGAGATGGCCTATTCTATTGGCACTCCCCAGATGACTGATGAACTGTGTGGAGTTCTAGAGGAGCTTATGGTTTACACTGTGAATCTTGGTGCATGGTTTAGGTGAGGTCTCAGTTGTTGCGAGGCATAGGCTTTTGACCACAACATCCCTAAGTGGCCTGTCTCTGTTTATCAATACCAGGCACACTTTAGATTATTGAGAAACCCCAGGTGATGGTACACCAAAGAAATGCAAGCCTGATTAATATGGGGTATTGCCGGTATTGCCTTGTAGTGATAAGGGCAGCAAAATGTACATTTTATGAATGTTGATAGCTGTCCATTGGTTCTACTTATGGTGACCCAACCTCTCCTAGATTCCCTCAAGGATGGCCATTGGATCATCTGAACTGTTTGTTATGGGGAATATTCTAGATATCTGACAGATAGTATTGCTCAGATTGACATTGAGTTGGATTCTGGCTGGGTGGGTCTGATCTGATCTGGGTGCCTAGTGTACAATCTTGTAGTATGATCTGGGTGAGTCCTGAGGAATAGATAGGTTGCTTTGGCTACTTGTTTGTTGAAGCCTCCTGAATTAGGTCTTTGCCACTGTACTGGACTCTTTGAGGTAGTGCCTAGAGCCCAGAAGGTGGTAGTGGTATTCCCTCTGTTCAAGACCCAACAATTTTATATAACTACTGATCTGTCTCTAATCTTCCCCTTTCAGGAAGGTTGCTGAGAAGGTGATCAGACTGCAATTAACAGAATAGCAGAGTTGGAAGGCACCTTGTCGGCCATCTAGTCCAATGCCCTGCCCAAACAGGAGATCCTACACCATTTCTGACAGACGGTAGTCCAGTTTCTTCTGAGAACCCTCTAGGAACTGGATTATCTAGACATATTTCATCTGGGCTTTATGTCAGGATTCAATACAGAGACAATCTCAGTAATCTGACTTTTGTGGGTGACACAAAATTGCCAAGAAAAAAAAAAAACCCACAGTGAATAAATCATAAAGTGCCTTCTGCCAAGTGTGAGTTATCTAGTAAGAACAGTCCCTTCAATCCTAACTTAGTTTTATTAGTCAAATTAAAAGACTGTCTTAAAATGACATCAATCTATCATTTAATTCTGTAAGAGAGGACCAGGCTGAGCATGAGAGAGGGGTCAAATATGTCACCAGTCTCAAGTCCCTTCACACCCACAAGATATCTAAATCCAGCCCACCTTGAATTCTGTTGGCTCTTATCTACTGCCGATTTGCTTTGACCATTAGTAGTTCAGATTTTTGTAGAAAGTGTTAGACATGTAGACATTTGCACCACCTGGCTTCCTGATTTCTTGCACCTGACAATTCTGTGTAAAGTAGGCAATCATCCACTGTTTTTAGAAGCACCCAAATACAGAAATAATGTTTTCTTCTTTTTTTATTGTCTAGAATCCCCCAAGAAAAAAAGGCCATTAGAAACAGGTAAACATGAATTACTACCCCACCCTTGCTTAGGTCAAACTTATTAATATAGCACAGTTGTGCAACATTACTTCAAATTCAGTACTCTTAACTTTAATTGATCATTTGGATTCCATCTATGTCATAATCCAAATGTCTGAATCTTTTCCTTTTAGCCAAAGTGCCAAAGAAAGATGTGCATATAAACAAAACTGGTAAGTCCTATGTAAAAATATATCTAGAAAATTACAACTTTCCATTTGAAAATTTGTTATAAGTTAACACATCTCTATGAAGATGAGAGAAATAATGTTTGGCTCTTTTCCTTATTGTCTAGAACTCCACAAGAAAGAAAAACCATTAGACACAGGTAAACATGAATTACTGCCCCATCTTTCTTTATGCGAAACATATATAATATAGTACAACTGTGCAACATGTATTAAACCTCAGTACTTTAATTTTAATTTTAGCCAAGCTACCAATGAAGGATATCCATGTTAAAGTATCTGGTAATATCTGAATCAAAACAAATCTAGCAATTTACGTTTCAGTTAACATAAAATTATGATTATGATTGCCTTGAAAAAGATACCAGACCAAAAAAAAATCAAATAATGATGAACAATAGAATGCCTTTTGCCCACTCTTGGTTTCCTAGGGCTTATCTCTTTCCCTGCCACCTAGATCATTTGCTTACTGCTTGTTGAAGATATATCCTTGTATGAGATCCTCTTTCTTAGGGCTGGCTTGCGGGACAGGGTGGTTAAAGCTACTCCAGCTTATCAAAATAGAAAATGGTATTTTCTATGAGAGAGCAGACACAGACTTCCGCCATGTCTATTCTGTGTTGCCTGGAGAAGGAATCTTTAGTGTCGCCATCATTGTGGGCTCCAAATATATAGAAGGACCATATGAATTGGTTATAAATGCCCTTCACAGTTAATTTAATTTGAAAATCGAAGATATTAGAACTTTCACACTTAAAGTTTATATTTTCTTCTTAGGAAAAGTTAGTCTACCCAATACCAAAAATCAAAACTGAATGTTAGAAGGGAAGAATAGAATAGAGCTGGAAGGGAACTTGGAGGTCTTCTAATCCAGGCTCCTGGTCAGGCAGGAGACCCTATAACATTCTCTAAGTTACACTGCTCCTATCAGTAATCACTAGCACTTAAATAGAACCTGGTGAGACTGAAAATATTTCTTCCCTCCTCTTTCTAGTCTTTTAGAGGGAGGGTCCATTTAGTATGAACACTCAAATGTTGATATCATGATCTGGTTTTCCTCTTATTTTTTTAGAACCCCACAAAAAAGAAAAGCCAAGAGAAATGGGTAAGAGCTCTCTTATTTTGTAAGATCCTCTGGAACATATGGGCATTAAAGGGATATTGATCATCTGGATTCCGTCTGTGTCATAGTCCAAATGTTTGAATCTTTTCCTTTTAGCCAAAGTGCCAAAGAAAGATGTGCATGTAAACAAAACTGGTAAGTGCCATGTAGAAATAAATCTAGAAAATAGCATCTTTCCATTTGAAAGGTTGTTATAAGTTAACACAACTCTATGAAGATGAGAGATATAATGTTCTGGTCTTTCTCTTATTGTCTAGAATCCCACAAGAAAGAAAAGCCATTAGAAACAGGTAAACATGAATTCTTTATGCAAAACATAATATAATATAGTACAACGGTGCAACGTTTATTCAAACTCAGTACTTTTTTCTTTTCATTTTAGACAGGCTACCGATGAAAGCCATCCATATAAAAGAATCTGGTAAGATCTGAATCAAAATAAATCCAACGATTTTCACTTCCCATCAGTTAACACAAAATTAGTATGATGAGTTGCCTTGAAAAAGAGACTGAGAAAAAAAGATCAAATAATGATAAATAATAGAATGCCTTCTGCCCATTCTTGGTTTCTTAGGACTCATCCCTTGTCCTGCTTCCTAGGTCATTTGCTTATCACTTGTTGAAGATATATCCTTCTATGAGATCCTCTTTGTCAGGGTTGACTTGCTGCCAGAGGGAAGGGCCCTTAAGTATGAAGACCCAAGTGTTGATATCATGTTCTGGTTTTCCTCTTATTTTTTTAGAACTCCACAAAAAAGAAAAGCCAAGAGAAATGGGTAAGAGCTCTCTTATTTTGTAAGATCCTCTGGAACATATGGGCATTAAAGGGATATTGATCATCTGGATTCCATCTGTGTCATAGTCCAAATGTTTGAATCTTTTTCTTTTAGCCAAAGTGCCAAAGAAAGATGTGTATGTAAACAAAACTGGTAAGTGCCATGTAGAAATAAATCTAGAAAATTACATATTTCCATTTGAATGTTATAAGTTAACACAACTCTATGAAGATGAGGGAAATAATGTTCTGGTCTTTCTCTTATTGTCTAGAACCCCACAAGAAAGAAAAGCCATTAGAAACAGGTAAATATGAATTACTGCCCCACCTTTACTTATGTGAAAGATATTAATATATCACAGGTGTACAACATTGTTTAAAACTTAGTTCTTTTGGGAGTCTCAAGTGAGAGGACAGGAGATCGGAGGTGAAGAAGTCTGGTGCAGGCTTCGAACACCTTTTCTGGCGTCAGGAGCGATCCCCCAGGGATACATGAACCCGGAGAGGTTCGTGTCAGCGTGGAGATCCTCGAGCTGCAGAGGGGGAAGGCAACTCCCCAACAGTGAAGAGGAAACTCCCGAGCTCGGCGCTAAAGAGTAAGCTGTCATTTTATGGCGGCTTCCAATCGATCTGCCACTTGAGTGAATAAGCAAAGCAGTGACAGCCTGCGAGATCCAGTAACAGGAACAGAGAAACGGTTTATATCTTGGATTCTTTGAAGTCTGAAGGGAGTAGAATGACAGAAGAATGATAGCATAAATTCTTCTCTCCTGGTTGTGATAAGCACCTCTTGGAAGTCCGGCGGAGAGCGGCCAGAAAAGCAATTGGGGAAGCTTTGGGGAAAGAGAGATTGCTAAAACCTGGAGATTGGAGATCCGGATCTGGTCTGAGCACAACATGACTATTACATCTACTTAATATTGGGGAGAAGATAAATTGAGCATTATATTGGACTTTGGAAGATTTGTATGTGGATTTAAAAGTTGGAAAGCAAAGAAAGAAGCAGCAGCAAGAGGAAGAAGCCAGAGGCGAACAGAACAGCTGGGATAGACGGTTTTGGGACTGCAGATTAGTCAGCACTTTTCACCATTTGCTGATTGGAAGGCTGAAAAGAAACCTCTAGCTGGAAGATGGAACTTTAGCTCACCCAATTTGCTCTCTTTATTACGTGGTACTACTTAAGTTTACTAAGTTGGCACTATTTTCTCTTTAAGATGACTTCCTTGTGGTTGTTTGTTTGTTGATTTTCTGAAGCTGTGGTAATCTCTCTTCTACCCCTTCTCTTATTATCTTGCCCCTTGCCTCCCTATTGTATCTCCTAAACACTTTACATAATTTTACTTACTGGGGGGGAAGAGGAGGATACACTATTATCAAAGAGTTAAGAGTTTACTGTTGTAAGTATTAATAGTAAAAGGGATAAACTTTGTTGATATAATCTATTTATAAATTATTTAGACTACTTACGACATTTAAGATCAATTCCTTAAAGTGTTAATTGATGTACTATTGTTGACCAATTTTCTTATTACATTGACTAGAATATTGTTGCAGATCTCTATTTATGATATAGGGGAAAAGACTGTGGAGTGAGATATAAAATTGAAATACGTGAATAGTCTTTCAAGTACAGAACCCAAATACTGAATGGTGATTTGGGATAATATATTAATATTGTGCATCAACAAAAACAAATACTTAGAGAGATGACATCCACAACAACTATGGCCTTAAAAACAGGAAAGAAGGCTATCCCGACCCTATCGACTACGTTGACAGCCACCCCACCAACATCTCAAAAAACTATCGAGGAGTCTTTAATAGGGAAAAGCAGCCCAATGTCCCCAATATTAATATACAAACTTCAATATTAGCCTTGCAGGAAGCTATATCTAAAATGCAAGAAATGATGATTAATAATCACAAGGAAACTAGAGCAGATATAAGTGAATTGAAAGATGAGATGGGGAAAATGAAGGCTGAAATGAAAGCGGATATAGCGAAGGTGGAGGGTAAGATAGGGTCTCTACAGCAGGCCATGGAGAGAAAGCGAAGTGAAAATAAAAGATATAGAGAGTAGAACAACACGCATGGAGTCTAACTTTGAAAGGATGGATGAGGAATTTAAAAATGTACTTAGAGAAACGGAAGACTCTCTGATCCACCTCGAGATGGACAAAGCAATGGCGTATTTAAGATTCCAGAATGTGGCGGAAGCCAAAAATGAAGAATTGGAACATTTGATGGCAGAAATATTGGCTGAATGGCTAGGAAAGGAAAAAGATGATCTAATTAAAGAGTTTGATGAGGTATATAGGGTTAGCACAAGCTACGCCAGGCGTAACAACTGTCCAAGAGAAATTCATATCCGCTTCTCTAGGAGATGTCTGAGGGATTTAATTTTGAAAATGTCTAGGGAGGAAACAATATCATATAAGGGCAGAGAAATTAGGATTTTAAAACAAATTCCAAAGAGAGTGAGGATGATAAGACAAGATTATAAATTTTTAGCTAATGATTTAAATAAAGAAGGAATCCATTTTAAATGGTTAATCCCGGAAGGGATGTTAATTACATGGAAAGAGAGGAAAATCAAAATAGAATCGATAGAACAGGCCCAAGTTTTTCATCAACAGCTCACAGATAAGAATAGTCAACCCACCAAAGAAGAACCTAAAACAAGACCACAGGAGGTCCGATATTATCACAGAACCCAAAAGGAACGACTTTCTCAATTTCAAGAAGTGATAATCCACAACATGGGAGAGAAGAGCAAATCCCACAACAACAACAACAAGAGAACCGAATCATTACTAGGCAAAAATCTAAGCAGAAGTAGATAAATGGTGGAGGGGAAGAAGTTGCTCTCCATCAATATAAACGGATTAAATTCATTATTAAAAGAAAAAGGATATTCTCAAAACTTATTCAACATAACGCAGATATAATATGTCTTCAAGAGACACATATTTCAAGAATGACGAAAGATATCTAATTTGTCCAAAATTAGGTAAACTTTTTACAGCACCGGCCGACCAACACAAGAAAAAGGAATTGCAATTTATGTAAAACAAGATGTAAAGGCAGAACTAATCTGGTCGGATCCCAAAGGAAGAACTCTGGTTATACAAGTTCGGATAAACCACATCACATTTTTACTTGTAGCAATCTATGCCCCAAATGATGACCAGGGGAAATTTTTTAAACACCTTCACCAAAAATAGTAGGCTTTGAAAAAAGAAACATTTGCTTGATTGGCGATTTTAACTCCATTGCAGACTACCAGAAAGACCATAGTAATATGGGGAAAAACAAGAAGGGGAAAGGGAACTCTCTGCAGCATGTAAGGAAATGTTGAGAGAGTTAAATTTAAAAGATCTATGGAGGGAACGGAATCTTGAAGGAAAAACAATTTACATATTATTCTAACCCACATAAGACTTGGACCAGAATAGATATGGCTTGGATGGATTTGACTTGGCTAATGAAATAAAAGAAATCAAAATTCTACCGAATGAATGGGCTGATCATAACCCAATACAGCTAATTTGGAGGGATAGGAGACGAATAAAAAAAGATGGACACTAAATAACCAAATTGTAAACGAAGAAGAGTATATTAATAAACTGAAAGAGGAGCTAAATTATTTTCTAAAAGATAATAATAATGAAACAACTTCAAAACAGAACATTTGGGATACTATGAAAGCAATTATAAGAGGCACAACAATTTCCTATAATGCTTTGAGAAACAAGAGAATTTATGCCCAACAAAAACGCGTTACAACAACAAATCCAAGACTTAGAAACACAATTACAAAAACCCCTAAGACCCAAGGACTACAAAATCAGTTAATACTAGCCAAACATAAGCTGAATTTAATTGAACAAGATAAATTAGAAGTTAGCTTGAGAAGGTCCAAACAAAATTATTTTGAACACGCCAATAAACCAGGAAGATGGCTATCTTATAAACTTAAAAAGAAAAAGAAAAGAGATTGATACACCAATTAATAGATGAGAAAGGCATCCCACAACATGAGATTGAGAAGAAAAAGGATATTATATTAAACTATTTCCAAAGATTATATAAAAAGAAGAAATCAATGAGGATAAAATAAGAACTTATCTGGAGAATACAATGATAAAACAATAGGGAAGGAGACAAAGAATTACTAAATAAGGATATTACATGGTCTGAGTTAAAATCTGCAATGGAAAATCAATGTAATAATAAATCCCCTGGTCCAGATGGGATTCCAGTAGAATTATATAAAGCCACATTAGATTTAGTAGGGCCTCTGATGCTGGAAGTGTTTAACGAAGTACTTTTGGCTGCCAAAATGCCAGACTCATGGAGGGAGGCGTTGATTGCATTAATTCCGAAGGAGGATGTGGATGCCAGATATATTAACAATTATAGACCAATCTCACTTTTAAATGCCGATTATAAATTATTTACCTCAATTATTGCGAATAGAGTAAAACAAGTTTTAAATTTATACATTCATGAAGACCAAAATGGTTTCCTTCCATTCCGCCAAATTAAAAACAATTTAAGAACCGTTATTGACGCCTTAGAATATTATGAAGCTCATCCAGAGAAACAATTTACACTCTTGTTTCTAGATGCGGAGAAAGCATTCGATAACTTACATTGGCACTTCTTAATACAAAAATCTATAACATGAATCTGGGCACTAAATTTGAGAATATTATCACAACAATTTACAATACCCAACAAGCCAATATACTAATTAATGGTGAACAAACAGGCCCACTAAGCATTGAAAAGGGCGTTGAGACAGGGTTGCCCTCTCTCACCCCTCTTATTTATATTTGCTTTAGAATCATTGTTAACGCTGGATAAGACAAAATCCTGAAATTCAAGGGGTTAGGGTCAAGGCAGAGGAATATAAATTACAGGCGTTTGCAGACGATATGGTTTTCTTCCTAGAGGATCCCATGGAGAAAGGACATAATCTAATAAAAGAACTAGAACAATATGGTTCAGTAGCAGGAATAAAGATCAACAGAAATAAGACGAAATTACTGACTAAAAATCTAACAGAGAACCAGAGGAAAGAATTAGAAAAACCATGGGGATACAGGCAACAAAAAGGTCAAATATTTAGGCATATGGTTAACACCACATAGTAAATCACTCAAAGAGAATAATTATGATAAACTGTTACAGCAAATTAAGAAAGATCTAGAATCCTGGAATAAGTTGCAGCTTTCTTTACTGGGCAGGATTGCCACAATCAAAATGAACATTTTACCAAAACTCCTTTACTTATTCCAGACAATCCCAATAAAATTACCAAAAATTTTTTTGATGATATAAATAAGGTAACTCTTAAATTTATTTGGCAAGGGAAAAAGCTAGAATCAGTATTAAGGCCTTACAAGATGCAAAAAGTAGAGGTGGGCTAGCGCTTCCAAACTGGGAATTATATTATTGGGCAGCCAATTTACTATGGTTAAAAGACTGGGTCAATTTACGGAATAAAAGAACTCTAGCCTTGGAAGGGCACGACCTTCAGAGAGGATGGCACGCATTTCTATGGGATGTGGGAAAACTAAACAGGCGTACTTTCATAGACATCTTATTAGAGATTCACTATTAACTAATTGGAAAAAAATATGTAAAAAACATTATTTAAAAATTCCGATTTGGCTTTCAACAATGGAGGCAATGGTTCATCCCAACAATTTGGATATAACAAAAATGACTAAATATAAAGATTTATTAGATCCTTTAGGGAAGCTAAGAACTCGACAGGACTTACAGGAACAGGGATTTAAAATTGATCAGTGGTTATATATACAAATCCATAGTAGATACAAACAAGATATCAAAGAGTTTGGAATTTATAGCAAATTACAACACTTAGATAAAATCTTATTAGGATCAAATAAAAGAATATTTCTAAATTTTATAAATATTTATTGGAGGTAGAATTAGAGCAAGAGATAGTGAAAGGGAACATGATAAAGTGGAGTAGGAATATTGGAAGAAGCATTACATTAACAGAATGGGAAAAGATCTGGAATAGAATCATTAAGATTACGAAATCTGCGCGTACAAAGAAAATATGTATAAAATGTTATATAGATGGCACTTACCCCCTTCGAGGTTAGCGAAAATGAACCCAAACTCTAGTCCAAAATGTTGGAAATGTAAAAACATAGAGGGAACCTACTTTCATATGTGGTGGACCTGTAAAGAAGCCCAGAAATACTGGCAAAAAAATTAGAAAATGGCTGGAGGAGATAACCAAAGATCAAATTGAATACAAACCAGAGTTCTTCCTACTAGGGATCTCTGATAAACATTTTCCTAAAAAGACGAAATACATAATAATTCATATTCTAACTGCGGCCAGATTAGCATTTGCCCAATGCTGGAAATCATCCCGTTTACCTACAGATCAATTGGTCATTCAGAAAATATGTGACTGCGCAGAAATGGACAATTTAACCATAGCTCTTAAAAATAAAGAGTCTTCAGCATTTGATAATAATTGGAATGCATGGTATAATTGGTTTTATCAGAGATAAACTGTTTAATGAGCATAAATAAGCATAAATATCCATAAATAGCGATAAGATGTGTATATTTAAAGTAAGGTAGGAGAATTGGATCTTGTAGACTGTCAAAAAGAATATTTGTCTGGTTTTAACGTATTTTCTTTTTTCTTTCGTCTCTTTGTTTTTGTTTTTTTTCTCTCTTTTATACTTCTTCTTCTCCTTTTTCGGTCGCAAGACCGAGCGGTTTTTTTTTTCTCTCTTTCTCTTCTTCTTTCTTTCTTTTTCTCTCTCTGTTTCTTATGTAATGTTGTTATGTTATTTTTTTAATTGTAAATTCAATAAAATTTATATGAAACAAAAAACTTAGTTCTTTTAACTTTTTATTTTAGCCAAATTACCAATGAAGGATATCCATGTAAAAGAATCTGGTAAGATCTGGATCAAAAGAGATCTAGCAATTTTCACTTCCTATCAGTTCCTATCAGTTAATACAAAATTATTGTGATGAGTTGCCTTGAAAAATATGAGAAAAAAAAGAAAAAAAGAAAAAGAAATAATAATGCTTTCTGCTCATTCTTGGTTTCCTAGAACTCATCTCTTATTCTACTTCCTAGATCATTTGCTTATCCCTTGTTGAAGATATATCCTTGTATGAGGCCTTTTTTTTTCTCAAGGTTGGTTTGATGGAGAGGCCGATTGAAGCTACTCCAGCTCATCCAACTAGAAAATTTATTTTCTCTGAGAGAGCAGAAAAAGACCTCCTCCACAAGTAGAATGTTTTGCCTTTAGTGTTGCTAGCATACTGGGCTCTAAACCTATAGAAGGACCATATCAATTGGTTGTGGATTCCTTCCATACTTAATTTAATTAGAGATATTGGAACTTTCACATGTAAAGTTTATCCTTTCTTTTTAGTGAGAGTTGGTCTACTTTAAACCAAAACTGAGTATTCTCTAAGTACAGTACTCCCATCAATAATCATTAGCCCTTAAGTAAAATCCTGCAAGACTGAAAATATTTCTACCCACCTTTTTTTAGTCCTTTAGAGGGACTGTGAGTGTCCATTCTGAAATGCTTCCCAGACTTTCCCCCCGTTGGCAGACTAAGCTGCCTTTTATCCGACCACTGACTAGGATGAAGGTCTTGCTTCTGTCTCCCAAGATCACTTCCACATGCCATCACAATAATATCCTCACAGCTTTACCAGACATGTTCTTCTTCCCCCCACTGCCCCTTGCTTTAACTTTGAACGAGGCAGATAACATTGCTGCAACCCCTGATCACAGCAGCAGGATAAGAAACAAACCAACTGTCTTTGTGCCAGGCAAAGTACGTTTCCATTTAGTATGAACACCCAAATGTTGACATCATGTTCTGGTTTTCCTCTTACTTTCTAGAACCCCACAAGAAAGAAAAGCCAAGTGAAATGGGTAAGAGCTCTCTTATTTTGTCTTCTGCACTTCTCTGGAACATATGGGCATTAAAAGGATATTGATCATTTGTGTTCAATCTATGTCATATTCAAGATGTTTGAATCTTTTTCTTTTAGGCAAGGTGCCAAAGAAAGATGTGCATATAAACAAAACTGGTAAGTACCATGTAAAAATAAATCTAGAAAATTGCATCTTTCTATTTGAAGAATTTTTATAACAGACCACTGACTAGGTTAGAGGTCTTGCTTCTGTATCTCAAGGTCATTTTCACATACCATCACAGTAATCTCCTCACAGCTTTACCAGACTCTGTTTATTCCAGGACCATTTCTTACATAGCTGTCTATACCCCTTGTTCTTGTCCATGTAGTAATCTTCCTCTGCTTGCCTGATTCCGTTCCTCATTAGCAGCCCCCAACCAAAGATGACCCCTGTCCCCCATCCTATTCCTCTTCCTTCTGCTGCCCCTTCCTTTAACTTTGAACTTGGCAGAGAACATTGCTCGACCCCTGACCACAGCAGAAGAAGAAGGAACAAACCACTGTTATTATGCCAGGAGAAGAATCTTTCCCTTTAATGTGAACACCCAAATGTTGACATCATGTACTGGTTTTCCTCTTACTTTCTAGAACCCCACAAGAAAGAAAAGCCAAGTGAAATGGGTAAGAGTTTTCTTATTTTGTCTTCTGCACTTCTCTGGAACATATGGGCATTAAAGGGATATTGATCATTTGGATTCAATCTATGTCATAGTCCAAATGTTTGAATCCTTCTTTTAGCCATAGTACCAAAGAAAGATGTAAATAAAGCCAGTAAGTGCCATATAGAAATAAACCTAAAAAATTGCACTTGAATTGCACTTCAAAAATTGTTTGAAGAATTGCTATAAATTAACACAACTCTATGACAACGAGTGTTCTGTGAAACCAATCAATTAAAATGATCAACCATTGTAACAATTTCTGGGTTTTCTATTCAGAAGAACCTGCTCAATTTGGCTTCATTTTTCTCAAATTAAAAGTTTCACTGAGGTCACTGGACACTCCAATGCAGATATGTTTTTGTCTACCCCTTATTTCTAGAGCCGCATAAGAAAGAAAAAACAGTGAAAATAGGTAAATATTCTCATTTTCTTTTCCAATTTGCTTCCCTGCAGCACTGACATGGTGTATTGTTCAAAATTTATAGTAACCTAAAACAATAATTTTAGCCAAGCTTTCAGAGAAAGATAAGATTATCAAAGAATCTTTCAGATCTGAATAAAAATAAATCTTGCAAAGTACACTTTCTGTAAGAGTGGTGTGTTTGTGTGAGCTGGAACTTAACCTGAGCTACTACTAGTAGCACAGGTTGAATATCTATAAAAGAAAAAGAGTTGCTCATAAACAATACATTATAGGAATAGGCAAAGCTAGCTACATCCTACCAGGGGAAAAGTAAAAGAAAATGCATTCCATGCATATATTTCTGGAGCAAATGCAGAAGGAAGTGAACTCAGATTAGTAAGTCTTTAAAACAAACAGCAGGCAGAATGAGATAAATAAAAGATGGAAGCAAAACAAATCCTGAGTTATCTATGTGTTTCCAGCTTCCCCCTTGTGGTCAGGAAGAGATGCTGAATAATCATTGCCATGGATTCATATCTCCCTTTCCGCTAGTACTTTCTACTTTTAGCTCTTAATATAAATTAACATCAGACAGTGGAAATAGATGTGGTATAGGGAAAATGTAGAGAATAAGGAAAATGACCTTGATAATGGTAGGCAAACTCCATTGACAAGATGACAAGGGATGAAACATTTTAAAAGTCCAGAATAGCTCTATAACATTTGGAAGTGGCTCAGGCAAATGCCTCCCTAATTTGCTAAGGAGGAAGAGGATGAGGTTCAGCACAGTCTAATTTGCTAGAATTTTGCTTTATTAACCAAACTCAATAAAAAGTAGTTTTAGCCTCCCTTTTGAATTGATTTCCTTCTTTGGGTCTACCTGGAAGAGATGAGAAAGAAGTGCTTAAGTTCTGAAGTAAAATGGTTAACGAGAATCAAGTTGGTGTAGTGCTTAAGAGTTTGAACTGGCAACAGAGAGACCTAGGTTCAAGTCTATATTCAGCCATGGAGCCTGAGTAAATGACTTTGGGCCAGTCTGTCTGTCTCAGTCCAACTAACCTCACAAGGTTCTTCTTGTGGGAAGAAATGGGAAGAAAGAATACTATTTATTGTAATTACTCTAAAGCAGAAATCATGGTCTGGTCTTCTTAATTTCTAGAAATACATAAGAAAGATAAGCTAACAGACATGGGTTCAGGCTATCTAACCTTGCTCTCAGTGGAGCATATTGATAATGTTTAGAGTTATAATATCCCAATATTTACACTTTTTTATTTCAGCAAAGCTATCAAAGAAGGATGTGCATATGAAAGAAACTGGTAAGCACAAGGGAAAAAAATCAATCTAAAAAATTAGAGGGGAGGGAGGGATACAGGGAGGAATTTTAACACTTAGTATAATAAGTAAATTTGAGTTTATTTCCTGTTATCTTGTCTTGGCTTCCCTGAATTATATTGATAGAACAGCCCAGAATGTATGTAAACCCAATATCTTTGTTTCTCAGCACCCCAGCCCAAAAAGGATATCCATATTCAACAATCTGGTAAGACCTGAATAAAATAAGTTTAAACACTATATAAATCAGTAGAATATTTTTATTTATTTATTTATTTGATTTGTCAATCACCTACAAGTTAATAGATATAAATATAATCATGAGTAAGAATACAGGAAGTAGGTACAAATAAATGGGGACAATAGGACAGGGATGGTAGGCACGATGGTGCACTTATGCATGCCTCTTACAGACCTCTTAGGAATGGGGTGAGGTCAACAGTGGTTAGTTTGAGGTTAAAGGAGTGGAGGTTAGAGGATGTAACAACAGAGTCAGGTAGTGCATTCCAGGCATTGACCACTCTGTTGCTGAAGTCGTACTTTCTGCAATCAAGTATGAAGCGGTTTACATTGAGTTTGTATCTGTTGTGTGCTCTTATATTATTGTGGTTGAAGTTGAAGTAGTCATTGACTGGTAGGACATTGTAGTGGATAATTTTGTGTGCTACACTTAAGTCTAACCATAGGTGGCGTAGTTCAAGGTTGTCCAAGCCCCAAAACTCAAGCCTGGTGATATAGGGTGTTCTGTTGCGAGCAGAGAAGTGTAGTACTCTTTTCATGAAATACTTCTGGACTCGCTTGATTGTATTAATGTCTGATATGCAGTGAGGATTCCAGACTGATGAGCTGTATTCAAATATTGGTTTGGCAAAAGTTTTGTATGCTCTAGTTAGCAATTCGATATTTCCAGAAGAGAAGCTTCATAAGATTAGATTTACAACTCTTAATGCCTTTTTGACAATGCTGTTACAGTGAGCTCTGGTGCTTAGGTCATTTGATATGAGAATTCCAAGGTCTTTGACAGAGTATGGATCATCGATGAGGTCATATCCGCCTAGTTTGTATTTGGTGTACTGATTTTTTTTACCAATGTGTAGGACAGAGCATTTGTTGGTTGAGATTTGGAGTTGCCAGATGTTTGACCATTCAGACACATAATCAAGATTGCTTTGAAGGATAGAAGCATTGTTAGTGGTGTTGAATAGTTTTATGTCATTTGCAAAGAGGACGCAGTTGCTCATAAGGTGATTGCAAAAGTCATTTATATAGAGTATAAAGAATGTGGGTCCTAGAACACTGCCTTGGGGGACACCACTATTAACTGGGGCAGGGTTAGATGTAGCGCTCCCTATTTTTACTATTTGTTGCCTGTTTGACAGGAACGCAATAATCCACTTATGGAGGGATCTGGAAATGTCGTAAGAGTTTAGTTTCAACAGTAGTTTGTTGTGTACCACTGAATCAAAGGCTTTGCAGAAGTCTGTGTAAATTGCGTCTATAGCTTTACCCTGGTCAAGTAGAGTAGTCTATATGTTTTTGCAGTGTAGGAATTGTAGATTGCAGGACAATTTTTTCCTGAAACCAAATTGTTTTTTGGAGAGTACATTGTTTGACTCTAAGTGGAGAGTGATGAATTGCAGGTCATTACAGTTAGTTGTGGTACAACTAGGAATTGTGGGGCATGAACCATTGCTGTTTACAAAGACTGAACTAAAGAATGTGTTGAAGAGATTGGCCTTAACAGCTTCATCGTTGCAGTCTTTCCCATTTGATCCTTTTAGGGGTGGGAAGGTTCTTGATTCTTTAAGTTTGGTGTTAATAAAATTGTAGAAGGCGCAGGTGGATTTTGTACATAGGAGGTTTTCCTCTTATTTGCAGTGGTAATTTGTGCATTCTATCTTTATCTGTCGGCATAGGGTGTTGTATTGGTTTTTAAAGTTTGCTACGTAGCTGGTTTTGTTTTTACATCATAGCGATCTTTTTTTAAACTGAAGTTTCCTTATTGTTATGGGTAATTCACTTTGTTTTTGTTTTGGGGGTTGCTAATGGCACATATAGTTTAATGACTCTTTCAAGTTCAAATAAGAATGCATTATAATGGTCTTCTGTAGTATTACAGCTAGAGAACAGAATGTGCCAATCAAGAGATGATAGGTCAGCATGTATGAGATTATAGTTGGCTTTTTTGAAGTTATATTTTGGGGATTCAACATTATGATCTTCTTTGTGAGGGTGTAAATTGAGACAAAAGTTGATCATACTGTGGTCACTGTTTGAAAAGGGTTCTTGTATTTGTAGACCATATATTGAGTTTGAGCTGTTGCAGAAGATAAGGTTGAGGCAGTTATTGAGTCTAGTGTTGTTAGTTACTAATTGATCCAGTCTCAGTGTAGTAAGCATTGTACAGGGTTGCATGTATGGGTTTGGATGTACATTCATTTAGTGTTCAATTTATAAGAGGTAGATTGAAGTCGCCAAGAAAAATAAGAAGGTGAGGGAAAGAGGCAGCCCACGTTAACAGTGAAGTTAGCTTGTTTGCATGAACTATGTCATAATCTGGGGCTCTGTAGCATAGTAAGAAGCAGATTATGGCATTTGAGGACAGTTCACAGATGATGGTATCTGGGAGAGCAAGTTCCTGTGTAATTTGAATCTTTTTTAGATTTAGGGATTTGTTTGTAGAAGATAGCAACTCCACCTCCTCTACAGATTTCGCGATCTGACGGATAAACGTGATATTCACTGACTGTGGTAATGGAGTCTGGAAAAGATGCATTTAACCATGTCTCACAGACAAATATAAGGTCAAATGTGGTTGTGCCTAATAAGATGAGGAATTCATGCATTTTGTTTGTGAGGCTTCTTGTGTTGAGTAGTTTGCATTTTAGATATGTAGTAATGGGTCTGGAGGAAGTAAGTGGTGTGCATGCCTAATGTTGGATGTTGGGGTGATGGTTTTGGGGTGTAAGTTGAAGGTCTTGATTTTGATACATTCTGGGTGGTAGTCAATGTATAGGTTAGTATTTCCTTGTTCATGGAGTTTTTTGAGCTGAGAGCATAGCTCATGGGATTGTACACATTGCGGTAAAGTTAGGTGAGAGCATGAACAGAGGTTCTTATGGTTGGTGTTGCTTTTGGAGAGTGAATTTATAGTATAAATGAATTTATGTTTGCTTGATTCATTTTTGCAAATGACCCTGCAGAAGGTGGCGCCACCGAGCCGTCACTGTTTCTGAACTCTGGGCTGATGTCAAGTATTTCATCAGGGGAGATGGTTGATGCTTGATAGTCACTGATGATGTTGTGGACAATTGTGATGTCATCATTGACATTGTTGTCCTTATTGTAGACCAAATAAGATGGCGTTTGGACGCTTCCATTTGCGCTTGACAGCTTCTCTGATGAGGATTGGGATATCATTATTTGTTGGATTTGTGTTTTTTTGTGGATTGGGTTGCAGTTGTTGGGTAGAGATGTGGTTTGTAGCTATTGGTTGTTCAGGTTTTTTTTTGTGTCTTTTTTTTCAAGGTTAGTTAAGCTTTCTTTTAAAGTGTCCAGGGATGCTACTATGGTGTCAAGGGATGTTATTCGTGTTTCTATTGTATCATAGAATCTTTCAAACAGGGCAATATATTTGTCCACTTTGGGTCTGCATATTGGGCAGAAATATTGAAATGCATGGTTGGATAATTCTAGGAATTGAGTCATTTGCTTGGGTAATCCCAAGCAGCCATGGTGAGCATAGTTGTCACATAGAGAACATTTGGTGGAATTTTCATTAACCTTTAGAGTGTCATTACATATTAAGGCATGTGAAGGAGTCTTGTGGTTCACTGGTGGGGATTTCTTTCTCTTTAGATTGTGGTTTGGCACTGGATTTTTTTCCTGGCATGGTAGGTTTGTTGAGATGGTATGTTGATTAAATTGCTTCATGAAACAAGATATTTGGGTAATCAATATAGCCAATATCACATCAATTAATCAATTACAATAATTTCTCTAGTCAAATAATTTTGCTAAGCAATAATCAGCCTAATCAATTAATTACACTAATCGCTAATCACACTGGTCAATTAAATTCACTAATTCACTAATTTTACTAATCAATTAATTACATTGATCCTGATCTTTTATACTGATCAGTAATCACACTATTTGCACTAAACACTCTAATCACACGAATCAATCAAAACAATAAATCAATTAATCCATTGATACATTAATTATTTTATAGAAATTGATTTAGAGACATCATTATCTAATCATTGATATAGGTCATGAGGTAGAAAAGTTATAAGTTTTGAGGTAATGAAGTAATCAATATTTAAATATTAAATTAATGAAGTAGTATTGAGAGTCATCAAGTAAAGGGTAATTGCTTTGCTAGCTGCTGCTAGTCGATCCACTGGGTGAGAAGGATTTATTGCTTTGATGGCTGCTGTTATCTGATCCGCTGGATGAGACACGTTGTAAAAGCTGTAGGTTTGGAACACGCTGAAACAGTCTGTAACAGGATGACTAAAAACACGCTGAATTATTGAATTAGAGTAAAATACGCTGAATCACTGAAACATGCTGACTCCGTTCAGGGAATCCTGTTTGGGGAACCACAGCTGCTGATTCCGTTCACAGCTGACTCAATTCAAGACTCTACCTAAGAAAACTTAGGATTGGAAAACTCCTTAAAGCCACGTGGTTTCTTTTGTTTTAATGGCTACTAAGTAATAGTTTCCTGGTGGGGTAGAGGTTGGTGAGAGATTGTTGGTAAGGTAGAGAATTGTAGGAATTATTTTGTAGCAAGATTGTTTCCTGGTAACAACAAAAAACAAGAAGTTTTTCTTGCTGGGATTTAGACTGGCTGACTGTAAGTCCGTTCTGGCTTGGCTTTCTGGCTGCCACCGGGGAATTGTATTTATCTGGGGCTCAGAAAGCTGAGTGGGGATAGCTATGCTCCAGCTTGGCTCTCTAATTGCCTCCTGGCTCTTTTAATTATATTTAATTTAATAATATTGAATTATATTGTGTATAATTGAACACGTGTAAGAATTGACAAGTGAATAACCAGTAAAATAAAATGATAGATGGAAAGAATATAATGGTTATGGAATTGGGTTGGCATCAGAGAGATGCACATTTAGCCATAGAAACCACGGGGGAGTTTCAGGCAGTTTCTCTTGAATCCAATCAAGGAAACACTATGGCAGAAATGGGAGGAGTGGACACTATGCATTCCATAAGAAGAAAAAGTGAAATATAAATCTAAGAAATGAAATAAATTTATGCATCTGTAAGACAGCCTTCACCAGTTGGAATCTGCCCATTTTCCCACCCATGGAGAAAATTGCTTTCAAAGCACCTTGTTGTTCACCCTCCTTTAAGCAGGGATACCAGAGATGAGATTGGCCCCATCCGTGCTCAATTCTGGAAAGTTGTTAAAAAGTTGCTATTCTGGAGACCCTTTGGGGATGGATGAGTAGTTTGTAGTTGGTCAAAAAAGTCAGCAATTGTGGATTATTTATGGTTCTTTTCTATATTATATATACAAAATGTATAGCATTTCAGTCCTATTAATGGAAAGAGGTAGCTAAGTCACTGTAATTTGGAGATGGAGGGAGGGAGGGAAGGAAGGAAGGAAGGAAGGAAGGAAGAGTGCTTTTTGAGATTTGATCCAATCCCAGTTTTATTTTAATTGGTGAATCATGGAATTGTTGTATGTGTGTGATCTTGCTCTATCATTTCATTCTTTGTAATATTTGCTGTATAGACTTTGATGGAGAATCATATTTTGTTCTTCTTCTTACTTCTTAGAATCACATAAAAAAGAAAAGCCAATAGAAATAAGTTAGTATGTTAATATTTTCTTTTTTTTTGGACATAGATATGGGTTATACATGTTCAAAATGTGGAATAACTGAATTTTTATATCTATATATATATAAAAAGAAACATGTGCATGTAAAGGAATCTGGTAAGACTGGGGTAAAAACATATCTCAGAAATGGCTATGTTCCCTCTGAATGCTTAGTATAAATTAACAAAAGACTATGAAAATGGATGTTACACATCCAAAGTGATTATCTAGTGAAAATAAAGCACAAAATGTGAATAATATACTATATTCTTCAAACTGTGGGTTACTTAGGCTTCATCCATACAGTCCTGTTCCTTTGACTCCAAGATGGTCTGCTTGCCCCTTTTAAAGGAGATGTCCTCAAAATGGACCTTGGTATTGGAGCCAGATTATGGGTGATCTAGAACAGGGGTCTCCAACCTTGGCAACTTTAAGCTTCAACTCCCAGAATTCTGGGAGTTGAAGGTCCTCCAGGCTTAAAGAAGAAATATAGAAGAAATATTTCCTTGTTTGCTGGCAGATAAGCACTATCATGAAGACATGAATGTGTTGCATTTTAGTCCTATTACTAGAAGAAGGGACGGCAACTGTTTAGTCTTTTTCTCAATTTAGAAGACATATAAGCCTTAAGAAGAAAAACACAGAAACAAACAAAAAGAATAGATAATAAAGTGCATTTTGCCAACCAAATTCAGAATCTATTCAATTCCAGATTAGTTTTACTTGTGGAATTGAAGTCTGTCACTTTATTGTTTGTTCAGTATTAAATTACAGACTGTTTATTTTGAAATTTTGAATGCAAAAATCATGGTCTCCCTCTTACCTTCTAGAAGCAGACAAGAAACAAAAACCAATAGAAATAGGTAAGCATGTTTTTATTTTTCCCACCTGTGCTTACCTGAAAGGTATGTTACATGGACTGATTATCCAGATTCAACATTTATTATAATTTTTTCATTTTAGCCAAGCTGCCAAAGAAGGCTGTGCACGCAAACAAAACTGGTAAGACCTGAGAGGAAAAAAATAAAATATTACATTTTATACTCTCAAAAATTAATAAAAACAACAGAAATTAGTGTTCCATAAGTAAAATGAAATAAAATATCAAGCATGGATAGGAGACTATGTTCTGTCCAATGAGATGATCTGACCAGAAGTTCCTTTTCTACCTGTTGTTTTAAATGTGGATTTAAAAGACTTGCTGAGTTAAAATGATCTTGCTCTATTATTTTAATCTATGTAGTGTATGGAATTATAAGCACACCCCTTGCTTTTTATTTTGCACCTTGAAATGCAGAAATCACATTCTGATCTCCCTCTTATTTTCTAGAAACACATAAAAAAGAAAAGCCATCAGAAACTGGTAAGCACGTTGTCACTGTATCTCCTTAACTTCCTTGAAGCAAGTAGTTTAAACCAGTTGTTAATGTTTATCATCTTAGTACTTATATATCTTTTTGTTGCCAAGCTGCCAAAGAGTGATGTCCACTTAAAAGAAACTGGTAAGGGCTGAGTAAAACAATTCTAGCACATTATACTTACAATTTTCAATTCCTTCTATAAATTAACCCAAGACCATCAACATGATTTGCCTTGAAAATGTGCCTGATTGAAGAAATCGAATGGTGAGGATGGAAAATAGAGTGCCTTCTGCCCATTCCTGGTTACTTAGTGCTCATCCCTTACCCTGCTCCAAGGTCATTTGCTTACCATTTTCTATTTTGATAAGCTGGAGTAGCTTCAACCACCTTTCAAGATATGTCCTCACAGGAGATACTTCAGCTTAGGGTTTGTTTGCTGCTGAAATTCTTCCAGGTGATCCATCCATATCATGGAGTTTTCCATCAGAAAATAGAAGTAGACCTCCTGTATGACAGAGTTGACAAAAGAAGTAGTCGTTAGAATTGACAAACTGTTGGATTTCAGTTATCCCACAAGAGGCCCACACCATCCCATCTGGCCATGAATCCTTGTGAATCCAATGTCATGTTAACTGTGGCTACTAGAAAACTAGTATCTGGAGGTAGTCCTTGCTTCTGTATGGCTGGTAGCCTTGTTTGGAATATGGAACTCATTAATAATCAACACAAAGTTTCCTCTAAGTTTACTATTGCTATCTATAACCCCCATAGCAGCTTTAGCAAGACACTGCATGACACCCCATCCTATTGATCTGAGCCTCTCTTCCATGACCCACCTTTTACCTCTTCTTTGCCTGTATCCTTCTCACAACTCAGCCAAGTATGGACCCTTCTTTATAATTAGTCCTCCTCCCTTAAATACCATTTCTCTTAAATCTCTGCTCATGGGAGAACTTTACTCTCACATCTGAGAGCAGCAGAAGAAGAGGAGTTAATTAGTGTACATATGCAAAATAGGAACCTTCTCTTACCTGTGCCCCAAATGCTTGTAATATATGGAATAATCCCACACTATGCAATGAACACTAAAATACAGAAATCATGTTCTTCTCTTCCTCTTTCTTAGAATCACGCAAGAAAGGAAAGTTGGCAGAAACGGGTAAATATGCACCTGCGTTTAATCTTTGCATCTCTGAAACACATGAATATAAATAACCTAGGTTCCAAATTTTTATCATAATCAAAATGCATGATCTTTTTATTTTAGCTAAGCTGCCAAAGAAGGATATACATGTAAAAGAATCTGGTAAGACTTTGGTAAAAACATATGCATGAAATTACGTTTCACTTTGAACATTTACTGTAAATTAAGACAGATTTATGGAGATGAGTTTTCCATACTTATTAAGTGTCTAAGAAAAGTGATTAAGAGAAGTGACCAAGTAATAGAATAATATCAAAGATGATTAATATATTGCATTCTGTCCACTATGGATTATCTAGTTAGAAAAGCTTGTTCAATCCCTGTTTTAATTGTGATTTGAGAGGTCTCACTGTCTATAAGTGATCTTTATATTTTATTCTTTATAAAACATCGTCTTAATTTACTATAAAACACTCTTGTACAGAAATAATTCTCTGATTTTCTAGAAACAGTTCACTATGTTCTTATTCTTTACCCTTTGCTTCTCTGAAACTTATGGCTATAATATGCTGTTCAAACATTATAATAAACTAATATTTAAAAGCATTTATTTTAGCTAAGCTGCGAAAGAATGATATGCATGTTAAAAGATCCAGTAAGACATGAGTAAGATCAAATGTAGAAATTACTTTGAACATTTAGTATAGCATAACACAAGATTATAGGAATGAATGTGCAATTAAAAAAAATAAGGAAAAATAAAATAACTCCTTTCCATCCTCCTGTTCCTCTTTCCTCTGTTGCTATTTCCTTTAATTGGCAGAGGAGAAGGAACAAACCACTGTCTTGTGTCGGGGCAGACCCTTTCTCTCCCAACTCCCATATGTTGACGTCATTGTCTGGTTTTTCTCTTACTTTCTAGAACCCCACAAGAAAGAAAAGCCAAGAGAAATGGGTAAGCATCCCTTTGTTGTGTCTTCTCTGAAACACATGGGCATTAAATGAATATTGATTATCTGTGTTCAATCTATGTCATAGTGAAAATGTTTGATTTTCAGCCAAAGAGCCAAAAAAAGATGTGCATGTAAATAAAACTGGTAAGTATTATGTAAAACTTCCTATTAATCCTATTATCCACTCTGTATGGACAATTACTATGTAAACACACGCTGTGGAAATGAATGTGCCATAAAACTAGTGAGTTACCTTGAATTAAAGTTGCAAAATTGGATAGACTACATTCTGCCCCCTTAGGTTTTTTTTTAGTAAAAAAAAAACCCCCTCATTTAGTCTATGCTTCG
The DNA here is from genome assembly GCF_049901715.1 of Pseudonaja textilis. Lineage (NCBI taxonomy): Eukaryota > Metazoa > Chordata > Lepidosauria > Squamata > Elapidae > Pseudonaja > Pseudonaja textilis. The sequence goes on from NC_141990.1 coordinate 93,820,331, forward strand.
TTTTAACTGTCAAATTAAAAGATTCTCTTACTTCAAGGGAACTCAGTCTATGATATAATTCTATGTAGAGTGTCTCTGACTGCTTGCTATAAAAAAACCAACTGTAGAAGTAATTTTCTGGTCTTCTTGCTTTCTAGAAGTAAATAAGAAATGGAAACCAGTAGAAACAGGTAAGCATGCTCCTATTTTCCCACCTATGCTTACTTGAAAAATTTGTTCCAAAAAGTCATTATCCATATTCAACATTTATAATAATCCATATATTTATACCTTTTCATTTTAGCCAAGCTGCCAAAGAAGGCTGTGCATGCAAACCAAACAAGTAAGACCTTAACGGGAAAAACACATGAAATTCAACTTCCCATTTTTAAAAGTAACAAAAAATTATCTGGCCAGAAGGGTCTTGTCAACTCTGCTTTCTTTTAATTATGGAATTAAGTCAGATCACTGACTTAAAGTTATCTCATTCTATGATTTTAACATGTTTTATGTATGGAATTAATATTTATTTTGTACTCTGAAATGCAGAAATCATATTCTGATCTTTTTCTTGTTTTCTAGTAACACATAAGAAAGAAAAGCCAATAGAAATAGGTGAGTATGTTGTCATTGTACCTCCTTTATTTTCTTGAAGCAAATGATATGGTAGAGTTGTTCAACGTTTATAATAACTCAGTATGTATATACTTTCATTTTAGCCAAACTGCTAAAGAAGGATATCCATGTAAAAGAATCTGGTAAGATTTGGGTAAAAACAAATTTAGCAATTTACAATTAACTCAAGACTATTAAGATGTTTTTGCTGTGAAGAAAATCTGACTGAAGAAATCAAGGATGGAAAATAGAATGCCTTCTGCCCACTTTTGGTTTCTTAACAGTCATTCCTTGCCCTGCTCCAACATAATTTGCTTGCTGTTGCTTGAAGAGATGTGTTCACCTGAGATGCTTCATGTTAGGGTTTGCTTGCTGCTGAGGCAGGCTGGAATTCTTCCAGGTGATCTCAGAAGGTCATACAGCACACGCCCTGTACGACTGAATTGGTAAATTGTTGCATTTCAGTTATTCCGCAATAAGACTAAACCATCCCATCTGGCTATGAATCCTTGTAAATCTAATATCATTATAACTGTGGCTACTGTAAAACTAGATCTTTCATATTTGGAGGTTGTCCTTGCTTCTGTCTAGCTGGTAGGCTTTGTTTGGAATATTGAACTCATAAACCACCAACACTGGTGAGTAATCCCTAAGTTATTGTTTCTATCTATTACCTCCATGGCAGTCTTAGCAAGACATGCACACACACCCTCCAATTGATCTGAGCCTCTCTTCCATGGCCCACCTTTTACTTCTTCTTTGCCTCCTTCCCACATCCTAGTCAAGTTTGGACCCTTCCTTAGACTTCATCTTCTTCCCCCAGATGCCATTTTTCTTAAATCTGTCATTGTGAGAGAGCTTTACTGTGACATTTAACAGCAACAAAAGTAGGAGGAGAGGCCACCAATGTGTTTGCACCAGAGGGGAAAACTGTGAATGAATAGATAATAAAGTACAGTCTGCCAAAGTTGAGTTATCTAGTCAGAGCAGTCCCTTCAATCCCAATTTAATTTCAATTGGGGAATTACAACTTTTTGCCTCTAAGTACCTCACTCCATCATTTGCTTCTGTATTATGTATTAAATTATACTCTGTTTATTTTAAATACCCAATGCAGAATTCATATTTTTGTCCTTCCTCTTTAGAAACAGACAAGAAAGAAAAGCCAACTGAAATAGGTAAGCACACTCTTATTTTCCTGAGATAACCATACCTGAAAGATGTGTTATACATACTAATAATCTGTATTCAGCATTTGCAATAATTGATCTATTTAAATCTTTTTATTGTAGCCAAGCTGTCAAAAAAGCCTGTGCAAGCAAGCAAAATTGAGAATTGAGAAAGAATAAATTTGGAAAATTCCACTTTCCATTTTGAAAATTAAAATTAAGAAAAAACTATAGGAATGAGTATTTCATAAGAGCAGTGGCTGTTAACGATGAAAATAAACCATCAAATGTAGAACGCATCATTCAATGAAACATCATTTTCTTCACTCTTGTTTTCTAGAAATACACAAGAAGGAAAAGCAAAAAGAAATTGGTAAGTGTGCTGTCCATGTCCTATTTTTAGTTCCCTGTTTAAAATTTATAATAACCTCAAATTTGTATTATTTAATTTTAGCCAAGCTACCAAAGAAGGATATTCCTGTAAAAGAATCTGGTAAGATCTTAGCAAACTAAAAAAGTAAAAATGCTCACAATAAGTTATCTAGGATCACCATCTTTCAGTCTTCCTCTTATTTTCTAGAATCCGATAAGAAAGAAAAGTCAATACAAATAGGTAAGCACTCTTTTATTTTCTAACCTTTGCTTCCTGAAACAAATAGTTATGATAGGAATATTGATTGTCTATATATAAATTATTATAACCAAAATACTTTTTTTTTTAGCCAAGCTGCCTAAGAAAGATGTGTATATAAAAGAATCTGGTAAGATCTGGGCTAAAATACACCTATGAATGAATTTGCATTTTCCATTTTTAAGCACTTAGTTTTAAGTGAAATAAAATTAAGGGCAGGTAACATAATATACATTTTGACCACTGTTACCTCATCCTCATAGCCCCATTGCTGTAGCAATAGCATTTAGACTTATATACTGCTTTATAGCCCTCTCTAAGCGGTTTTACAGAGTCAGCATATTGCCTCAGCAATTTTACCCATTTCAGAAGGATGAAAGGCTGAGTCAACCTTGAGCCTGATGGGATTTGAACTGCCAAATTGCAGGCAGCCAAGAGTCAGCAGAAGTGGCGTGCAGTACCTACCCACTGAGCCACTGAGGCTCCTAGATTAAAGATAGTCTAATTACTGTTTATTGAGGACATATTTTCACCCAAGATTCCTCCATCTCAGGGCCAGCTTGCTACTGAGAAATTGTGAATTTGCTCCAGGCAATCTAGCCAGACCCTTGATCTTTTCCATCAGAAAACAGAAATAGTCCTCCTCCAGAAACATTCTGTAATGCCTAGAGATGGTTTCTTTAATGTTGGCAAGCCACTGGGTTTCATCATTCCACAAATGGACTGAACCTTCCCATCTATCATGAATTGTGACTATCAAGGAAATGAAATCCCTCCAATTTGCAGCTTGCCTTTCCTTTTGGGCGGTGAGAGTGGGGTCAGTTTAAGGGGATCTGTAATTTGTGGAAGACCACAACTGGTCCTTCCTTTATTACTGTTCCCACCAATAAGCCTTGTAAAACCTAATAGACGCTGCACAACTGATGGCACCTCTCATCATGCCTTCTTAATCTCTCTTCCACCTTCCACTTTATAATTCTCCTTCTCTACCAGCCTGGCTCTCTGAGTCACATGAAGTCTTCCAGCCAAGGGCAAATCTTTTCCCTATCTGGTTATCTTTCTTCCATGTTCACTTCTGTTATCTCTGCCTTTGCTACTGCATCTGGCAGCAATAGTAGGTAACCACAAGGAAACAAGGGGGAACCATAAGCCTTCAAATGGAGACATAACACTCTGGTTTTCCTCTTCTAGAACTGCATAAGAAAGAAAAACCAATGGAAACAGGTGAAAATGCTTTTATTTTTTTTATCCTTTCCTAAAATATTTGGTTATGATAAAAGATTACCCAGGTTCAAAATTTACAATAACAAAAATCTTTCACTATTTTAGCCAACATGCCAAAAAAGGATGTGCATGTAAATAAAACTGGCAAGTCCATTGTAAAAATAAACTCAGAAAAGTATACTGTTTACTTTTAACACCCAGTATATAAGGCAAGCTTGTGGAAATCAGCATGCCATTTAAAAAATGACTAAAAAGTTAATTTTTTTAAAAAAGGTTACTTGGAGAACAGATGATACTCTGCTCCCTGCAGAATATCTCTGAAATTAGATTGTATATCCATGTAAAATCACTCACTAGATTTTTTATGTGTGACTGGCAATCTGGTATTCTTCAGTCAGAATACTTGTAGCAAATCAACTTTTATAAAACTAATTAATTATTCTTCATGCAAACTATGCAAATACAAATATGATATTTGATGTACTGAATATCTTGACTCTCTCCAATCTTAATAAGCCATTTTGAAATGAAATATTGACCTTTTGCTCAATTGTGTGTGTGTGTGTGTGACATACACTTGATAGGAGGATAACTTTTTTTGATGCTACAAGATATGATTGTATCTCAGTAAGTTGGTGGGAGTGATAACTTTGCTCATGAAAATTACTATAGACCTAATAACATCCCCAATTCAAGAAGCGCAGCTGTTATTGCATTGTCCTATTGAGGCAAACATTTTCCAATCTCATATAAGCAGATAGAAATGCATAATACAACATATTATTTCATTAGTAATTCTGTTTTCATAAATGAAATGTGTAAACTGCTCTGGGGATGTAATTCCTTTCTCACTAAAATAAATATCAGGTGTTCTCCAAATATTTTTTCAAAGTGTTGCTATATATTACAGTAGTGCTTTATTATCATACATCAAAAATATGTGGCTGAACTATATGCTAAGCAAGGACTGAGTAATTGAATACTTTATCAAGAAAACCCAAAAGTACACATATAGACTGGGTGAAACCAGGCTCAATAGCAGTAACTGTGAGAGGGATCTTGGAGTCTTAGTGGACAACCAGCTAAATATGAGCCAGCAGTATGCAGCTGCCACAAAAAAAGTTAATGCAATCCTAAGTTGCATTAACAGAGGGATACAATCAAGATCAAGGGAGATACTAATACCTCTCTATAAAGCCTTCATAAGACGACACCTAGACTACTGCATCCAGTTTTGTCCACTGCATTACAAAAAAGATGTTGAGACTCTAGAAAAAGTACAGAGAAGAGCAACCAGGATGATTAGGGGACTGGAGACTAAAACATATGAAGAACAGTTACAGGAACTGGGCTTGGCTAGTCTAGTAAAGAGAAGGACCAGGGGAGACATGATAGCAGTCTTCCAATATTTGAGGGGCTGCCACAGAGAGGAAGGGGTCAAGCTATTTTCTTTTCTTTTTTTAAAACAAATTTTATTACAATTAAAAAAAAACAAATCTACAACATATACACAAATAACAAATAGTCAAGCTATTTTCCAAAGCGCCTGTAGGCCAGACAAGGAATAATGGATGGAAAATGAACAAGACAAGATTTAACCTGGAAATAAGAAGAAACTTTCTGACAGTGAGAACAATCAACCAATGGAACAGCTTGCTCTCGGAAGTTGTGGGAGCGCCATCACTTGAGACTTTCAAGAAGAGATTGGACTGCCATTTGTCAGAAATGGTCTAGGGTCTTCCCACTTGGGCGTGGGTTGTTGACCTACAAGGTCCCTTCCAACTCTGATTATCTATTATCTGTTATCACATATTGGATCTTGGATTACCTTCGGGGAAAAGAACCATCCAATCTGCCTCATGGCTTTCCTATACAGAGGTTGTATGGTGCCATCTTATAAGTGGGCACCTTTCTGAGAGTGGTAGAGGCTGGTTTGTACCCTCCTGGAGTGAGCCAAATTGTGGCCACTCCCCAAATGCTGCTCGCTTCCAGGAGAGCACCACATGGCCTCTGTATAGGAAGGCTGTATGGCGGATTGGCTGGTTCTTCTTCCCAAAGGTGATCTTCAGAAAAAGTAAGTGAAATTAGGCATAACAGTGGGGTGGAGGAGGCCCAAGGCCTGTGAACTCAGCTGTGACTCAGCTGTTTGGGAGGTAAGCCCAAAGGACCCAGCATGGCAGGATGGCGGAAAATAGAGAGGTGAGGTCTCTAGCGCATTCCTATAGTTGGTGCTAAAGTCAGGCAGATTTTTGTTCACATGACCACAGGGGGTCTGCAGCAGCTATAAATTCAGATACAGGTTGCAAGTCTCTTTGTTCAGTGCTATCATAATTTCAGATGGCCTCTGAACAAACAGTCATAAATCATGGACTACTTGTAACTCCCCCTCCCCCTTGGGAATGAATGGTGCTTTTGTTTTTGGCATATTCATCATTTGGGGAGAAGCCATTATTAATCAAGACGACAGGAAAACCTCTGCATTTTTGAAGCACTGAATCTACCCTTCAATCCTAATCTAACAAAAAAACAATTTAGCATGTAAAGAAAGTTTATGCTGTCACCTAACCCATCTAGGTGAGAAGAAGGCAATGTATACATTTGATCACTGCCTTATGCTGGAAAATATAAAGAAGGATACCAGATCCAATTCTGGAAGACTTCCATTTCTGCTTACTTAGCCATTCATTGGCACTGCCTCTGGGAGCTTTAAACACTTTTCAGGCAAGGGAGAAAGCCATTGTGAAAATACCATGTATCAGCAACAATTCTATAAATACTATTTTTTTTTTTTGGTAGTGGTTTAATAAACCCAAAAGTCAGAAATTAAAATGAATATTTCAGAATAGTACAATGTTAAACCATCTCATGATGATGGATGCAGCTACCCCATGTGGAACCAAGCAACCCTTCTATCTATCAGTAGTGCTCCAAGGGTTTCAGGAAAACAGTGCTTCTTTTTAGAATTCTCGTTCTGTATTTCATTGTGTTCCAGATCCCCACTAAACAGTCTTCAAGTAATTCGATCGTGTTCTGTTGGGAGAATCCACTTTTGTTAGGATCTTTCTGGAAAATCTTAAAAAAAAAATTTCAACCTTCTTCAGGGAAAAAAAAGAGTGCTGGGAAGTAACAGAAATATGTTTTTGTTTTACACCACCTTTACTGATTCAAAAGTTTCTCCTCTCCTGCCAGATTCATCCCTAATTGCTTTTAAAAAAAGAGTTGAAAATATTGCTTCATTCTACATGGCTACATATTGGATTTCTCATGAGGATTTTATTATTTCCTAGGCTTTTAAAGCTTTTATGGTGTTTTTAGATTGGGTAGCTACCACTTGGGATATCCGTGGTAATGTATACAAATAAATGTGTATTTTAAGAATGTTGAGATTCTATATAGTGTTCAGAATATTTTCTTACTGTATTTGCAGCTGTTGGAGGAACCCACAAGCCAAAAGGTCAGGAATGTTATTTCCTTTTTAAAATGTATATACTTATATAGAGAATGCTGTGCAGTCTGATCCCTAGCCAATTTTCAGAGAAGGATTGTAGAGACCTTAATTCAGTTCAATAATTCTGAGAGCTGGGTTTAGTAGTGTCTCGTGAGATCATACACTTCTCTTTTGTACCGTAACACTTAGTCATTACTGCTTTTTTGTTAAAAGTGTTTTCACTCTTGAACTATCACTTGTATTAAAACTAACATTTTGTAGTTGAATTCCTTCTCTAAATAATTTAGGATCGTATTATAGTTCCAGATTTCTCAGATCTATTCCACATTAACTCAAAGTATGAGAAGCTTTCTTTTTTATTTATTAAGCATTATTTATTTATATACTTGTTAAAAATAAATTCATGTAGGTGCCCAACTCACACATAGGTGACTCCTATTTTAAAATGAGTTTTATTTTTATGTAAATAATAACTTAACATAATTTGTGGTTCCTTTTTTTTTTTTTGAAAAAAAAGTCTATGACTTAGATCTATCAAGACTTTGGAATTAAAAGCATACCAGTACTTAATTATTTATTTATTTACATTCTAGCTTTATTATTTTTATAAATAAATCAAGGGAATGAACATATATAATATGCCTTCTCCTCAACAACTCTGTGAGGGGATTTGAGCTGTGAGAGGGTGATTGGTCACTCCAGCTGGCTTTCATGATTAAGGTGGGATGAGAAGTCACAGTCTCCTGGTTTCTAGTCTAGTGCCTTAAACAACATGATTTGTCTTCTGTTCAGTCTGTGCTTCATTATCTTACACAGTAGTATCTTGGTATCCATCAATAATTCATTCCAGAAGACATGATAAATACTAAAATTGATGAATACTGAGAAACCCAGGTGACTTACCACGTGACCCGCTATTTTGGCCGGACAAAACAGTGAGTCACAAGGCAAGCAGTCTTGCACATCAACACCAAAGACAATACTGCTACCCTTCAAAAAGACCTTGACTATGTATCAGAATGGTCAAACAAATGGCAACTTCAAATCTCAACAAATAAATGCTCTGTCCTACATATTAGCAAAAAAAAAATCAGAAAATAAAATACAGGCTGAATAGTCAAGACCTTGTTGATGATCCAAACTCTGTCAAGAACCTTGGAGTACTCATCTCAAATGATCTAAGTGCTAGAGCCCACTGTAACTACATAGCCAAAAAGGCATTAAGAATTGTTAACCTAATCTTACGTAGCTTTTTCTCTGGTAATATTATACTACTAACAAGAGCATACAAAACATTTGCTAGACCAATACTCGAATACAGCTCATCAGTCTGGAACCCACATTATGTATCTGATATTAACACAGTTGAGAAAATCCAGAAATATTTCACAAGAAGAGTTCTCCTCTACTCGTTGCAGAATACCTTATGCCACTAAACTTGAAATTCTAGACCTAGAAAACTAGAACTATGCCGCCTTCGGTCCGATCTAAGTATAGTATATAAAATCATACATTGTAATCTCCTACCTGTCAATGAATACTTCAGCTTGATTGCAAGAAATACGACTTCAGCAACAGAGTGGTCAATGTCTGGAATACTCTGCCTGACTCTCTGGTTTCTTCCCCAAACCCCCCAAAATTTAACCTTAGACTGTCTACTATTGACCTCACCCCTTTCCTAAGAGGTCTGTAGGGGACATGCATAAGTACACCAATGTGCCTACCATCCCTGTCCTTTTATTTTTCTTATATGTATCCATGTATTCATAACTATGTTTTTACTTATACCTATTATCTTTTAAGCAATTGACAAACCAACCAAACAAACAAACAAACAAACTACTGAGAGAAAGACAAGTCCCGGGACAAGATTTCTGCTTCAAAATGTGTTGAATACAAAATTTGATAAGTTTTGAAGTAGTCAAGTACTGAGGTAGACTGTATCCTAAATCTACAGAAGCTTTCTTCAGGAGCTGAATATTCTTCTCCTTTACCATGCTGCAAGGGGAATTATTGCTTATCTTTGATTATTTGATTATATTTAACATGTAACTTCAGCTTACAATATCATTAAATCAGACACAGTGCTTAACAATCAATAGGTGAAACAGTGAGTAGTTTAGGATTCAGGTAACAAGCCAAATGTATAGCTTCTAGGTTACATCTCACAGCCATTTCAAGGAAGATAACCTCTCAATCTATACACCTTACGCCTATTGATGCACAATGCTCTTCTCTCACTAACTCCCACTAACTAACTAGGGAAGACATCCAGGTAAATGCATTCAGATTGATCCACATACTGTAGGATTTTATATTATTTTAATTATAGGGCTACTTGCAACACAGATTCTAAGCTCTGGCAGCTGGGGCCCCCGCAGTCTTGTGATTACATTTTGAGTACTCTGCAACCAGCCCATATTTATGGCTATTTGCAGCATTTGGCAGTGACATGGCTATGATTTACAATTCTTTTTTTTTTTTTGCTGGAAACTGCCCTTTATTTCAGTTTCCAGCAAAAAAACCAAACAAACAACCAGTCATTGCAGACAATGGATTTGCTTAAGGACTGCCACAAAAAACAAAAAGATTATAAAATTGATCATGGCCACCTGATGACCTACTTAAAAATCAGCATGATTTATGACCATAATTCTGGGCTCAATTCTGGTCATGAATTGAGGACTACCTGTTTCATGTTGTTTATCTCTGTGCAATTCTACCAGATTTGTAATCTAGATACAGATTTCTTGGAAGACACAAATGTAATGTTATCACATAATTTTAAATTATCTGTTATGATCTAATCAATATGCAAAAATGTTACTTCAAATAAGCAATAGAGATTTAATGTTTTTTTCCAAAAGGCATTTGTTTGCACGAGCCATCTTCTCTTTGAGACTAGCTGTGTTACAGTGTCCCTTATCTTCGTTTTGCAGCTTTACAAGAAAAGAAAGAAGAAAGCCCTAGCAAGGCAGCGGAACAAGGTAAAAAAAAAGAAAGAAACTCGGCGAAGCTGATAATATCTAAAGCAAGTGTCAGAGCTGTTTTTAAAAATGCACATTTCATATTTCAAAAAACTGAGAACCTTGAATTTGTTTCTTTTAACGATCTTGGTGAATAGTCTTTTTAATCTGTCTGGGAAGCATCATTCTGACAGAAATCAGTTTGTATGTATCCAAGTGCAAAGACAAAATGTAACCGTTTATCTAGACATGTCATCTTTTGTGGCCTAAATTCTTTTGACCAACTTGATTTGTGGTATAAAGGCTTTAAGGGGAGATGAACACTTTATGGCATAGGCATTATTCTTTTATGTTTTAACAATATCTGACCCTCTACATGGATCTTTAAAGAAGTTGCATTGTATACTGGTAGTCCTTGACTTCGAACCATTCATTTAATGGCCATTCGAAGTTACAGTTTGTCCAGATGCCTTCCAACAACTCAAGTTAATGGGGGAGGCCAGATTTGCTTAATAAACACATGGTTTGCTTAACAACCATGGCAAAGAAGGTCAAATATTGGACTCACTTAATAATCACTTTGCTTACCCATGGAAATTCTGATTCCAGCTGTGCTCATAAGTCAAGGACTACCTGTACCATGGGGCAAAGGTAGGTATAGAAAGTGGACTTCAGCATGTTTCCATTTAAATGACCAAATCTGCATACAGTTTTAATGTGGAAAAAGTTATAGAATTAATATAAAGGAAAACACTACATAAAGTGAAGATGTATATAAAATGAGGATTTAAATAGCTTAAATAATTTTCAACATCAGGCATTGTTTCTCTGGATGCTGGAACATGCTTCTTTTTCCTTCTGGATATAGTTAATTTTGCACCCTATAGTTTTGTCCCCATTAATACTTAATTACCAATTAAAATTCATTCCTTTAAAAAGTCCTAGGTAAAATTCAGTTGCTGGGCTTTTCTATGGAAAATCTGTGCTCCTTAGGTTTTGATAATGCTACAAATATCCTTAAGCAATGAATGTTGGGATATAAATCTCCAAACAAATTTAAGTAAGATGTCACACCCTAATATTTATCATTTGCTTCCAGAAAGATTTATTCCAGACTCCTATTTAATTACTTATTCCAGTTTCAAAATTTCAATTGATTAGATCCCAGCAGTGCTTTTTGAACGTTTTAAGAGCGCTCCTATGTATCTTCAGATATGTTCATGTAGAGATGAAGCAATAAAAGCTCTAAACCATATGACACTATATTGTTCCCTGTATAAAGACTCTAGCTTATATCTTACCTTGAAGAAATTTCATGTGATTTCTCTTTAATTTTTGTTGGACAGGAGCTAAAAAATAATTCTTCTATTTTCCCAATTCTTCATTATTTTTTGATTCTGTTATACTTATTTTTTCTGTTATACTGATATATGGAAAGATGTAATGCTTCTATTATGAGATATTTTGTTTCTATCTGGCCTTGGGCCTATAATAAATTTGATTGGATTTTATAGAAATATATAAAGTTAATATTAAAGTTAACTCTGTATAAATATTTATTCCAAATAATGCAAACTAAAAAACACAGAGACATAAACATATGAGAGAGTTAAAAATAAGAATTTCAACATCTTTGATGTAGTTATTCATGACATGATTATAATTTGCACAATATTTCCCTTACCTTTAAAAAGGCATCATTTCAAATATTTAATGGAATGATAATGACAAGCTTAGAAGGCATCATTAAAGTTCTTTTGCTATCATCCAGAAGATATTAGATTTTAAATATAGAAGAATAATGTGATATTATAGTATCTCTTTCGAAAGTGGCTTTAGTGACTACACCAATAGCTTCACACATAAACATGTAGGCAAACATATCTGTGCCTATGTCCAAAATCAGCTGACTCTTTAGATGTTTAAGCTGAACACTTAGAAATGATTGATTTTTTAAACTTCTAAGTACTTAAGGCAGTGTTTCTCAAGCTTGACAACTTTTAGATGTTCAGACTTCAACTCCCAGCATGTTGACTGGGGAAATGCACACATCTCAAAGCTGCCAAGGTTGAGAAACATGGATTTAAGATGTGAATATTAGAGAAAAATGTTTACTAGAATATGTATGTTAGGGGAAAAGCAAAGAATATGCATACCAAAATTCATTCTGACCTAATTTAAAGTGTAAATAATTACACAAAGGTATTTAAATTAAGATGGGAAAATGCACATTTTTGACAATTTCATCTCTCCCTGGTCTTCTTCCCTCTATCTTTGGTCAACAAGCATTCTTGGGAAACATGAGTAGTATCCTCAAGCCTAAACTCATAGTTTCAAAAACATCTTGTAATTGGTTCTTCTTTAATCAAAAGCTCAGTGAAAGCTTTTAATCAAAAGCTCATTTTGAAGTTGGTTTTCTGAAGCATTAATAATAGAAACAAAATAATAGGAGAATAGGAGATTTTGGCTGCTTTCCATTTCAAGGGATGCGTCCTTGGATAATGTTAAGAAGCGATCAGGCACTTCATTCATCTTTTCAATGTAATGAAATAAGTCGAAAATTGCTGTTTTGTTATGAGTTCCACTGATTCGGAAGCCTTTTCAAAAGTTGGCTAAGAAAGAAATCTCCATGGATTTTTGCTATTTGTGAGTGAGATGCCACTCTGGACCTTTTTTTTTTTTTTTTTGCATGTGCAAATAGACTTTTAATCTGATGAATTTTACCCCTTGATTCCAATAAATGCATTTCTTCATACAGTTTCCTATTAATCATATAGTCTTAGCTACTATATGAGGAAATAAGGGATTTATTATTTTTCTCATTTCTTCTTCTGCAGATAAATCAGACTCTAAAGAATCAAGTAAAGTGTGTCACAGTATGTATATCTTTTGTGGATATGATAAATTACCTGACAGCTTTTCGATGAATAATATTTCTTTTTGTTTTCATTATTTTAAAGTATTACAAGATCATTTCAAGTCTTCATTAAGAGTAAAAGTAATTCATTTTTTTTAAAAAAATAATCCACTATGCTTCTTAAGTGGACATTAAAAAAAGTAGAAATGATAGGTGTGGGCACAATTAATCATATTTTAGATTGCACAATGTCAATATTATTGAATTTTACTGTTCTATTATTTTGAGCTCAGTTATAATTTCCACAGCCTAGCAGTGACTGCATAATTCTTTGTACAGCAGAAAATATTAGTCCTGGTCACAGATTTATTAATGTGTTGATATATTCATTATTTGTAAGTATTTATTTTATATTAGTGGTGCTGTACTTTTCATTTTCTGGATTAAAAAGAAATTTTTCCATTTCAGTTATAAAAATATGATCACATATACGCTTAAATTTTGGAAATGCATAAATAACAGTACAAAATATTATTATTACTTCCAACTATTCTATAGCATTCAGCATGTAGTAATATTAATTATAATACTGAATACAAAGCAAATATCATATCCAAAAAACAGAGAACATTGGAGCTTTTGGAAAATATAAGTCTTATAAAGGAGTTTTCCATGTAGCCTTATGAATTCACACATGGATGAGCTGCAAATAATGTTGCAACAATTTTCTGTATTGTAAACACCTGTGTTGTATTATCCTTCTCCTTTCCATCTTGCAATATTCATCACAAGCAATTAACTCTTAGACTATTATCATGTAAAACCAGAATTTAAAATATTTGTATACTTCTTTCAAGGGATATACCTTCTCAAAATGGTTCCACAACTTAATATAATTGTATATTTGCAAAATAAAACAGCGAAATTATAATATAATATATGCTTACACAAATTTTCAACCATTTGTAATTTGTACGTGCATGAAAATTAACACAACCCTGGTATGCATTTTGTAGAACACATGAAAGAAAAAGAAACAAATTATGATGCACCTTTAAAAAGGGAAGACTATAAATAAGCAGCTGAAAGCAAACTTGAAATTAAAATATAAGTATGATAAAACTGCCAAGTTCTTCCTGATTTTGATTACTCTGTTTCTCCAACAATATGGCCTCCCCCAATAGGAAGTCCCAGCATGTTTTATAGGCATGAAATGAAATTAAGCCCCTCCCCCCAAATTAAGGCCTATATTAAAACATGTGAAATGGGGGGAATGGTGGGGGGGCTTGCCATTAGGAAGTACTTTTGTTGCACACCCAGATATGGTGCTGCCTGCGTTGACCCTGATATGAAGTGCCCCCCAACACCGAGGTCAACATCCAAGCCGTCGCCACCCACCCGAAGATGCAAGGGGGGGAATTAAGTCATCCCCGAAAAGACGGCCTAGCCATTTTTTCGGGGCTCAAAAAAAAATAAGACCCAGCCTTATTATATGAGAAACACGGTATATACAAACAATTAAACTGGAATAAATATGTGTCTAGTCTTGAAATATTTAACTGCAAGGTTAATATTGAATATTACATGAATGCAGACAGCAGGAAAATAAGCATATGTGAAATGAGACTGAAATGCCTTCAGGGGTTCATAACGACAAAGGATAAAATCATTTATACATATCCATTAAATACCCAATCTTCTCCTTTTCTTTCTCATTTAAATATTAAGTCGATAGGGAACAATTGTGTGGCATCTGGCTGGGTATTGTCAAAGGCTTTATTTTGCAATGTATGCATCTTGCTTTCCTATGCATTGTAAATGTGTCAGATCCATTAAGTACGATAAAGCTTACTTGGCAATCAGTTTTGTCAGAATTCCAGCCTTAACCGGAAGTCAGCATCTAAGAATGCAACGGGGCTCCTTGTGTGGGTAAACATGAATAGGATTTGGCTGATGGGACTCTTCATACTATTGCCAGGATGATAAGGGAAAGTGTTATTTTAGGCCCTAATATCGTGTGTGGCATTGAGAAGATGATTGTTGGCATAAAAAGGAAACTACAAACATAATAAATTACATTACAAAATGAGTACAAGTACAAATGGACTTACAAGAGTTCATTTAGTTCAAAGTTCAAACAGTTCAAAGTGACAACAGCAGTGAAAAAAAGTGACTTATGACTGTTTTTCACACTTAGGACCATAGCATCACCCCCATGGTCATGTGATCAAAAGTCAAGATGCTTGGCAGCTGACTCATACTTATGACAGTTACTGTTGTCTTAGGGTCAGCTGATCCCCTTTTATGACCATCTAACAAGACAATGGGAAAGCCACATTCACTTACCAACTGTGTTACTAACTTAGCAACGGCAACGATTCACTTAACAAAGGTGGCAAGAAAAGTAATAAAATGGGGAAAAAACTCACTTAACAAATGTCTTGCTTAGCTACACAAAGTTTGGGCTCAATTGTGGGCATAAGTCAAGGACTACCTGCAATCTATTGTTTCGCTGTAGTAAAATGCTGGCAAGAGATTTTGGGATTTGTATGCAGCATGCGCACAATGTGAAAGTGAAGTGAAACAGATTCACTGAAGAAAGCAAAGCAAAATAATTATTTCAACTGCAAACTATAACATAGATGGGACACATTTACAGGTGGGACAATGAAAGGAGATTCTGCAACATTCAATACAGGTAGTTCTTGAAGTATAACTGGTTGCTTAATGACTGTTCAAAGTTATGCTAGACCAGGGGTCTCCAAACTTGGCAACTTTAAGACTTGTGGACTTCAACTCCCAGAGAGAGTTGAAGTCCACAAGTCTTAAAGCTGCCAAGGTTGGAGACCCCTGTGCTAGACCCCTCCAGAGCTATTTATAATGTGATTTGAAGTTACAGTGGCTCTGCATGCACATGTCACAGTCACGTGATTTCATTTTGGGCATTGGTAATCCTCTCCCCTCTACAGCCATTTGCAGTGTCCTATGGTCATCTAATCATGATTTGTAATGTTTTTTCCCCCTGGTTTCTGGCACTTATTTTCAGTTTCTGGCACTTATTTTCAGTTTCTGCCAAAAAGTGCCCATTGGGGAAAATGGATTTTTTTCAATGACTATGGTGTTCACCAGAGGTGGTATTAAGCAGGTTCGGACCAGTTCTGGAGAACCGGTAGTGGAAATTTTGAGTAGTTCGGAGAACCAGCAAGTATCACCTCTGACTGGAGATTTTACAGTATCCCACTCCTACCATGCCCACCAAGCCATGCCCACAGAACCAGTAATAAAAAATTTGAATCCCACCACTGGTGTTCACGTATCGAATGCTGCAAAAAATATGGTCACGTAATTCCTTAACTTACAGTCTCAGTGAATTACAACCATAATTCTAGGCTCAATTACAGTCATAAGTCAAGGACTACCTATAGAGGAATATAAATAGAATTTCACATCCCCTTGGCATTTGGAAGCCCCTTATCCTTCACAAAGGTGATCATGGTCCCAGCTGATGATAACAGTGTTCCTGAACAGGCGTATAATAAAGCTCCTCTCAAGGTAGCTTATATCTAGCTACCTTATACCTCTTGCAGTTCATACTTCTAATAAACCACAATAGCTGTTTATCTTTTCTTGCCTAAAAGTTATCAATGTCAGTTCACTCATCACATTCTTGCTACTCAATGGCTGGCCTTGGCAAAGTAGTTTTGAGATTTAAAAAAATTAACTCTTGAGCTTACCTGCATGAGGATTATGAGGAGCAAACTGGTAGAGAAAGTGAAAGTGAACTTACTTTTCGAAATCTAAATTTTTACTTTGCTATGCCATGCACAGGAATGACAAAAGGGAAGCTATTTTACACAAGAAAGAAAGAGAGGACAAATCCTCCTTGGTATTACAACAATTTTTGGCAACAGCAATCATGTATATTGTTGTTTTGTGGTTTGAGATTGTTCCTTATATTTTAATCTGATTTGTATGTTGTTATTACCCACCCAGAATTCTTTTAGAGTAGGAATAGATTATAATTGCTGTTAAATAAATGAAATCTTAAATAAAGCAACTGGAAGCTAGTATGAAACATGCAGCTTCTAATTAAGTAAAAGAATTTATGATCTGACAAAGTATAACCATCCTTGTATATTCATATATCAAGACATTGTCAGGCAAGTAGGAAATTATTTGAGTATCTAGTACCCACAGAGACTTGTCTTAGCAAATAGGTTCCACAACTCATTGCTTGGTGTTATACTTTTCCGTGACTTTTAAAAGTCTTGCATTTAAAATGCCACATCCAGTCAGGAAAATTATAATTGAATGCAATTAGGATTGCTGCAAGCTACAATCTTCTTTCATTCCAGTTGAGTGAGATACAAGAAGATCTGAAATGACCGGGAGACTTTCAAGACATCATTCCCCATTTATTTCTGTCCATCTATTTCTGCCCCCTGTACTTCTGTCAAAGCATTACTAATTCTGGAATCTGAAAGGTCAAAAGGCAACACCATCCATTATTGACATTCAGCCTGATTGGTCACCTGTTGTTTGTATAGTAGCAAAAATCTTTAGATAATCAAGCTATAAGGTTGGGATTAATTTGATGCTTACATGCAGAAGCATCTAATGTTCTTTATGAACGGAATACATTTCAGTCAAAGGAAATGTGCTGTGATCATGAAAAGAGTCGAATAAGTGCAGTTCTTTTCCAATCCCTGCTTGAAAAAAGTTCGATTCCACTCATGATTTTAACTACCGTGTTTCTCCAACAATACGGCCTGCACCAATAGGAAGGTCCAGCATGATTTCTAGGCACGAGGTGAAATTAAGCCCCACCCCACAAAATTTAGGCCTATTTAAACCATGCGTTTCCCCGCCATTTCTCGCATTGTTCGTTAGAACTACATGAGGTGAAGAGAAATGGGGGGAAGGGCGGGGGGGGGAGAAAACTTGCCTTTAGGAGTGCCCTGCAGGTCGCCTAGGCTAGAATACCCCGACCTACCAATAGAACATCAGCTGATAGAAGCTCCCTGAAGGCAGAGTCCCCAAACGCTTCAGGGCATGGCATGGCTGCCCATGTCCCCTCACCTTTAGGCAGTCTCTTTCAGGCGATGGAAGCTCCCCAAATGCAATCACCAGCCACTTCAATCGGCCGGTAGAAGTGGCCTCGGGGAAAGCACACACACACACTCCCCTCACCGCGAGGCTGCTTCTATCAGCTGACAAAAGCTCCCTTGAAGGCAGAGTCCCCAGCCACTTCAGGGCGTGGCATGGCTGCCCGTGTCCCCTCACCTTTAGGCAGTCTCTTTCATGCGATGGAAGCTCCCCAAGTGGAGTCACTAGCCACTTTTATTGGCCGGTAGAAGCAGCCTTGGGGCAAGTGCACACACACACTCCCCTTGCCGCGAGGCCGCTTTTACTGGCCGATCAAAGTGGCTGGTGATTGCACTTGGGGAGCTTCCATCGCCTGAAAGAGACTGCCTAAAGGTGAGGGGCCACGGGCAGCCACGCCACGCCCTGATGTGGCTGGGGACTCTGCCTTTGGGGAGCTTTGTTGGTTGATAGAAGTGGTCTCGCGGTGAGGGGAGTGTGTGTGTGCGCTCGCCCGAGGCTGCTTCTACCAGCCGATCGAAGTGACTGGTGACAGCACTTGGGGAGCTTCCATCACCTGAAAGAGTCTGCCTAAAGGCGAGGGGACACGGGCAGCCATGCCATGCCCTAACGCGGCTGGGGACTCTGCCTTCGGGGAGCTTTCGTCAGCCAATAGAAGCAGCCTCGCGGTGAGGTACGTGCGTATGGGCCACTCTAGGTGGGGGAGGAAATTAAGTCACCCCTGAAAAGATGGCCTAGCTGTTTTTTCGGGGGTCAAAAAAAAAAAAAAAGGCCTGGACTTATTTTGTAAGAAACATGGTATTGATACTTACTACTGCTAGCATGAAAAGAATTTGCAGTATATCCAACTCAAAATTCAGCTACAAAACTACATGTTATTTTGATGCAGCTTCAGTTTGGGATTATTAATTGCTAGATGTGAGTAATGTTTGCTCACTGTGCTTTTACACAGAGCCTGAGAAAGAAAAATCAATGAAGACCATGGAAACCCAGAAGAAAAAGGGTAAAGACATATATTTTTAAAGTTTTAAGACTTTTAAAGTTTATTTTCAGACTGCAAAAATGGTGAAGAAATTCTCTTTGAGCCCATAGAATTAACAAAGAAAGTGGTAAAAATTGTGGAAGGAAATAATAATGATTGGTTTTATTTTTGATCTAGCTGTATATAGTCTTATTACATCAAATGAAGGTTTAAAAGCACCCAGAAATGTGGGTTTTTTTAAAAAAGAAAAAATGCAAAACAAAACAAATGAATTAATGAATATTTCCATAGATATCTCAAAAGAAAAAGTGAAGCCTCCTATTGCTGTCAAAGGAAAAGGTAAATATTATTTCTAAGATCTTTTTTTTTTAAACTAGGGCCATTTTAGGATTTCAGAATGTTTTTGTTGATGCTAAATTGATTTAAGATAGTTATATGAGGAACATTACATATAATGGAGCTCAGTGTTGCCAGTGAACGAAAGAAGGTCCTTAATTTACCATTATTCTCTTTTTTGGTGTTAACTTTAGCTCACTTTCATCTAATGCTCTTCCACATACTGGGTTTGTAGCACTCTGAGCAGTTTCTGAACACCTCCAAAGTGGTGGGATTCTAATTTTTTTACTACCAGTTCTGTGGGCATGGCTTGGTGGCAGGGGAAGGATACTGTAAAATCTCCAGTCAGAGGTGGTATTTGCTGGTCCTCCCAAGTACTCAAAATTTCTGCTACCGGTTCTCCAGAACTGGTCAGAATCTGCTGAATACCACCCATGCTCCAAACCCATCTTCTTATGATTTCTATTGGTAGCTTGGTTGATTTACTTTCAACCTTGCTTCAGTAGTAGTAGGTCTGAAGCAGGTTTTCAGCTGGAAAAATAGGTTATTTGGGGTGGCTTTGGTGAGAACGTTTGCATTACTCTCTTAATTGCTCTCTGATCAATATCTAATTAGCAGTTCCATATTTTACATGTTTGATAAATTGATTAATCTATTTATATGGCCACGCACCTTGCAAATTGTGATTCTGCTTGGCTAACTTAGAATTAAAACAAAAAAGAAACCAAGTAAAACAAAAAGTAACAAAAGTAAAACCAAGAAACAAAAAGAAACCAAGTAAAAATAAAAAGGCAGTAACATTGAAGGGTACTCAAGCCTAACCACAATCCATTACAAAACAAAACTCGTGTAATATCCTGGCTCAATGCCAGGAGAACTGAGCTGATGAAGGAAATTTTCCCTTCATTGGCTCAAGTGAAGTCAGAGAAGGTGAAATTTCCTTCCTTCCTTCCTTCCTTCCTTCCTTCCTTCCTTCCTTCCTTCCTTCCTTCCTTCCTTCCTTCCTTCCTTCTTTCTTTCTTTCTTTCTTTCTTTCTTTCTTTCTTTCTTTCTTTTCTTTTTTAATTAAGTGCCTCCCATTTCCCCTAGAACTACTGTAACATTTTCTTCTATCTTCCTCCTCCTTTCTTATTCTTAGTGTTGTAAGGTCAATAACACTGAAGACAATTGTGGGATGGCACAATATATAACAAGATAGAAATCATGATGGAGTATCTACCCATATGCACCATTGATTTTCAGTCCCAGTCACCTACCACATCTATATACATATATATATATACATATATATATTTGTTTTCTTAAGTTTTCGCAGGTACTTACATGTATGGCATTCGGCTTTGCTCGGGTATTTTCCCACGTCATAGTAGCTGTGCTTTTAAAGTAGTAGTGACATTTCAGCAGAATCTCATCTGCCATCATCAGGCTTCTGTATATATATATATATATTAGACAATCCTTGCCCCAATGGATTATCGTTTCAGAGGTTTTTTTAAAAATCTGAACAGAGGAACAGAATGACCACCGGTAAGCCAAAAAGCAGTGGGAGCAGGAGCAACTTTCAATTTCCTGTCAGAGTTTCCTTGTGGGAAGCTGCCAGGGAGCATTAGAACTCTTCCTTCCTTTCCTGGCAGCTGAAGCAGACATAACTTTTCCAAATTTTATTCCTTGGGGAATCATGAGTCCTGGATTTTGGACACATTTTGTATGTTTGCTCATTTCAGGTACCTTTGTTCAAAAACTATTGCCCTATGATGTACTATTTTGCCAGTTAACGGCTATATAAACAAGTGTTTTAGTAGTACATAGATACTGGATTTCATTTTCACAATTCAAAAGCATAGCAGTAAAATCATGGAATCTTTTTAAATAGGCTGAATTATACTTCTAACAGTTGCAATGAACTGTGATTTTATGATAAAGAGAGCATCCAGCTTTTTTAATGCTAAATATCTGCAAAGCTATGAACTTTGATAATAATAATCTTCCAGTAAGTCTATAATGAAAAACATTCATAATATTATATTGCTTTATTCATCTTAACTTTCTGGTTTGTTTAATTCCTGATTCAGCACACATGCTAACCCTTGTTACTAGTGCAAAAATATTGTGATTATATCTTTTAAAATGGGGAGTGACGCATTTGTACTTAACGCAATGAAAGATATGCTTAAATTTGCACTTTGCAAGCTAAGAAAATTATATTTTTCAGAGGCAGCAAAATCAAATGATGCAAAGCTTCCCATTGCTGAGAAAAAGAAAGGTAAGTATATTATTATATTAATCAAAATATCAAATTCTTGTATTTGCTTTCCTTCTCTTCATATTAAAGGAGACATTCCCCCCTCAGAAAAAAATTAAATGACTGGTGAAGAAATGCAAACAAGATTTTGTTCATAGTTTATGGTTATAATACCACCTAAACTTACATAATCCAATCTCAGAGGCTGGCTAAAAACCATGTCAAAGTAAACTCATGTTTTGTACCCTCTGAAGCTCTACTGAAAATTGGATCTGGGGAAAAAATAGCTAGCTTCTTCTATGCAGTGTTTGTATAAGTTTGGGGTCACCATGACCAATGAAAATTCGTCTAGTTATCTGAGAAAGGGCATTAGTGAAATTAATGAGTGAAATATGGATGAGTGAAATTAACTTGTATCTGTAGCTGAATACAAGGTTATTTGTATCTATTGTTCCAAATATCAGAGAAACAAGCTCTCATGCCTATGATTATATGTTCAATTTATGTAGTTTCTGTGATTTGGGGGAAGGGGAGAGATGGCTGAGCCACAGATGTTAAAAAAAAATCAGTTGTGTTATATGTGTGCAATTTTTTTGGCTATTGTTTAGTGATGCGTGTAAGGTTGGATTAAAAATTCAATTAAGCTGCCTATTATTTTATGTGCTGCACTTTAAATAATACAAATTGATAAAATACAAATTCTTTAGAGCAAACATGACCTTGATTCTTAGTGTGCATGTCAGGACAATGATGTTTTGTCCAAAAAAAAAAAAAGTATAACCACTATGTCTAAATGGGTTGTAAGAATCTGTACAGCTTGAGGCTTTGCTAGTCTTTCTTTTTTTCATAATAGTAAGTGGCATGACACATAACTCCTATGACAGAAAGTTTGAGAAAAGTCACAGAAAAAACCTCCAACAACCTCAGTCAAGTAAATCACATTTTCTTTGATATTTACTCCATTGAACAATAACAAAATTTCATTTTGACATTCCTATTGAGAATTAAGGTTTTACATGATTGAAGTGGTATGTCTTTTTTGCATTCAGGATCATCAATATGGTACATAGAACATCACATCATGCATCCCTTTAAAATGTTAAATTTTATCTGCAAGATGACCACTTAATTACCTGTGGAGATAACAGAATAAATAAAAAGAAGAAAAAGCATGTATTAGTTTAATAAAAATTATTAACAAGCAACATCAGTGGGGAAGCAGGAAGTCTGATTCCCATTACTTTTTTTTGTCCCACCTATGGCAATTCTGTTTATTGGTTTTAGGTAAGGAAATATATCTGAAATTATGGCCCAATGGATCATAGGTTGTCTAGTTTTTGTTTGTAGTTAGTACAATATGACAGGAGAGGAGGAAGGTGGTTTTTTCCCCCCTCCATCTCTTGCTTGGCCTGGATGTAATTCAAAGATCAAAGCCAAAGACACGGAAGCCTATTGTTGCATAAACTAGCAGTAATATTCTCTTGCCAATTCTTGATTTTGCCTCTGACACCCTACTTCTGCTTTTACTTTCTGCCTCAGAAGAATAAAATAAGAAAGCCCCCTCTTGCCAATCCTAGTTTTATTGCTTTCATCACCAGCAAGTAATATTTGTTAGATATTGGGAGGATTCTTTGTTAATGGAAAGTGGGATATAATGGAAAGTTGTTATATTTCATTTTTAATGGGTGCCAGTATGCCCACAGTAAAAAATGACAATAAAGGTTCTCTTCTCTTCTCTTCTCTTCTCTTCTCTTCTCTTCTCTTCTCTTCTCTTCTCTTCTCTTCTCTTCTCTTCTCTTCTCTTCTCTCCTCTCCTCTCCTCTCCTCTCCTCTCCTCTTCCCTTCCCTTCCCTTCCATTCCATTCCCTTCCCTTCCCTCATTTCATCTCATCTCATCTCATCATCTTGAAAGAGAACTAGCTCTAGAAAATGGGCATAAACATTTCAAGCATTTAAGTTCAAAATAAGTTACAGTCAGTACATAACCAAGTTTCCCAAATCCTCCAGTCATAAATCTGGAGATAGGCAAGAAGATAAGAGAGCCAAGTTTCCTGGGAAGAGAAGTTCACTCAGAACTGTTCTGATGAATAGATTTTTCTAGCTACTCAGTATTCCTTGAAAAGGGGGTCCTTGGTGCTTTCTGAGCTTGGTTGAACTCAGAGCCAAGCTCAGAATTTGATCCAAGCTCAGAGAGCACCAAAGACCCTCATTTCAACTCTGGGCTACATGTATTTTTCTTTATTTTTTTCTTTCACTGCCTCACCAGAAATATCTATAGCGTAGTGTTACTTACTTGACTGGTGTCCAGCTGAGCCCACTATGGATTATTTATTCATTATTCTTCTCTATCCCTTTCCAGATACCACTACTGAGTATTGGTCCATGGTAGAAATAAGTGGTGTTCTGAAATGTTTCAGTTCAGCTGTTGCCATTTCCCAATAACATGCTCAGGAGCAAAAGCTTGACTGATATCTCTTCAGAAACCCAATAAGCCATTTCTGGTTGGAGGTGAAAAGGCACACTATGGCAGCACTCCTTTTTGTTTGTTTGTTTCTCCCATCTCTGGCTTTCTCATAAGAGCCATGGGACCAATTTTCCTATGTCTTCTAGCAACTGTTTTTTTTTTTACCTCTATTGTTTGCAAAAAGTGAGGCAAATGTGCATTTTTAAAAAAATCATTTTTTTCAATCCAAATTAATAACAGAAATGTCCATGTGGTTGAGGCCGTTCACAAAATATTGTATTGCTGTTTCAGCCTTTTAAATGTTTTTTCTTGCACAGCTGTGAAGACTAATGGCAACTTTGCAATTGATAGTATGGTGGATAACACATATCATGCTTCTTAAATTTCCATATTTTAAATAGCACTGTTTGATATTCTCATTCATGCTGACTTGCACGCCGCAGCTGCCAAATACACCAGGCAACCTTTTCCAATTACGCTTCCGTATTTAACTTGACTTGGCCTGAAGCAAAACCAAATAATGGGACAAGAGTTGAAAGAGGCAATGAAATAAGGAACAAAGATCAAGAGAATCTGAAACATCAAACAAAACCCTCCACCCAAAGACTCTAGCAGTGTTGGCTAATCTTTTCCACATTGCATACCAAAAATGCTCGTGTGCTCGTTCATGTCCCTGCACCCATAATGCAATGAGCGTGTGACTCCCCCTGTCCCCTGCACATATGCATGCACACGCCACCCCCTTGCACTACACGCCTCTGTGCATGTGCCTGCATCTTCCCCCACGCATGTGCGGCAAATACCCGACAATCAGCTGGCTGGTGTGGGGTGCATGCACATGCGCAGTGGGGCTCTTCCAGGCAACCTCTTGTGTTCCGGCAGAAGTGGCTCTGTGTGCCACTTCCGGCATGCATGCCATAAGTTTGCCATCTCAGACTATAGTATGCCTGCAGTTCAGCTGTGAAGCAGACTGATAGTGCAATTGTATGCGTACCTGTTCTATGTTATGAGTCCATGGTCCATGTGAGCTGGATCTTTGACTGTGGATGTTATAGCTTGGTCATAGGTAGAGCCTAGTCTCCCCACACTAGAGAGCTAAGTCTGAAAGTACACATTTCTCATGGTCTCTTTTTACAGTCTGATAAGTTGGGGAGAATCCTCTCTGAGTTTATTTCTCTGACCATTATGCATCTGTCAGCTCTACCAATTCTTACTTGATCTTTCCCTAGGCAGCACTTTGTAGTTCCCCCAAGATCATTCCTACATACCATTACATAAGCAAAGCTAGTGAGTCTGCATATTATTTACTCAAGTGAAACTTAATATGATGTTACCAGATGGTGATGTAAAAAAAACAACAACAACTGAGGAGGAATGGGGAAGAAATAAGGGATGTGAGTTCATTCTTTTAATCCTTTTTCAGTGGGTTATTAGTTCAACTTTCAGTCTAAATAATCTAAATAATCTTCAAGCTATTAGAGATAATGTAAAAGTGTTTTTTATTCCCCTTCAGACTGTTCTACAGTATAGTATAGCAAAGATAAGGAATACATTCAAAATTCAGATGGGCTGACAATCTTGACTTTAAAAAGAAACTATTGTGTTTTTTCCCTTTTTTTTTAGAAACTGACATTAAAAAGGGGGAAAGCCCAGCTAAAACAGGTAACTAACTGATTCTAAATAACTTGGATTAGAAGTGTCTGCTACAGATTTTCTTAATTCTTTGGACACTGCTCTTGTGCACAACCTGAGAAACATAATTTCAATTGCCAAAGTCGCTAATTTTTAATTATTTTTCATTTGTATTAATAGCAACTATGAGCTATGTTCTCTTAATATTAATAGGAAATTTTAAAGTTCTCATTAATAGTTGATGAAAAGTACAATTGTTTAAAATCCCTCTTTGTTCTATAATTGTCTAAAACTATGTAGTAAATAATGATGTTTACTATATTCAATCTGTACCATAAAAGTTGTGATACCATAATGTCAAATCAGAAACATTTTGACAAAAATATTGTATATTTTTAAAACTTTCTACTACTTGTAAATTGTTTTTAATCCCTATACAATCAGTCAATGTTGTGCACAAACTGGTCATACAAATGTTACAATTTCTCTTATTTTATGAAAGCAGAATTGTTTTACATATACAAACTGCTGAAGATAGTAATTGGTAAAGGAATGTTTATTGGTCCCTTGGCTAATACAATTAATTGTTATAAAATCTTTCTTTGCTATACATATGTGTATAATAAATTAATAAATAGCTCTTCCAATCAAATGGCTTTGGGTCAGAGAGAAATTACAGTTTTACACTTTTGGAGAGCACATGGTTGGAGAAGACTGCTATAATAAATAAATATGTGGCTTACAGCTTAAATTGACTAATAGGTGGGTTTCAAAGAAAGCAATTGTTATGTCTTATATTTAATTTACCTCTTTTTTAGCCTCCAGCATGATAAAACAAACCAAGAATATTTCTCATCCTGACATTACAGGTATGATTTTGTCTCTTGCAGTTTCTTTTTAAACATTTACTTACTATTTTTCATTTTAATTCATCAAAAAGACAAAAGGAGGATTGTAACATGCAATGTCACAACCATAGCATAAAAAAGCATAAAACTTGTTGTTAAGTCAAAACAGAGCTCACATCTTTAGCTATATTATGGTAACAGGAATGGAGGGGCTTGGTTGGGAAGGGGAGGCACTCCAAGACTCAAAGATAAATGTCATGCCCCTGTTGGAGTCTGACTCCGAGGGAGAAGAGGAACAGGGAGTGAAAGTGTGGCTCTGGAAGTTGTGGAGTTGGATGGTCAATCAGAGGAAGACCCGGGCCCATCCCTTCTCCATCCTAGGGCACGAAGGGAGGAGAGGATAAGGGAGAGATGTGAACAGCGTGGTCTATGGTGGAGGAAAGGGCCTTGATCCTCTTCATGGGCTGCAGCTGTGAGAACTGGTTAAAAGGACGGACATGCGTATGGACCAGTGCTGGAAATAAAGTGTGGAAATATCTCTAATCTGTCATTCCTCTCTGAGTTTGGTGTCCTTCCCAGTCTGTGTTCTGATATCTGTGGATGTCTTCAAACTCTTATCTTGCCAGGTTCCCTTAATTGTTTCAGTGTAATTTGTATTCTTTTTACCCTTTATAATTTATAGTTATTTTTTAGTTTAAATGGCATTTCCTCCATTTGTAACTGCTTGGGAGGGTTTTTTGTCTCCAGTCAAGGATATTTGGACCTTTGAAGGAATTAAAGGGGCTTCACCTGTTTTTGTCACTGTGTTTATTTTGTATCCCACCCTGGGTTATCACAATATGGGATTGTTACCATTTCATCACTGTGTGTGGATATCCTATTCTCACAAGCATCCTAATTCCAAAGGTTCTTGCAAAGGGCACCTCTCTGCCTCTCCTGATGCAGGGATCCACAAGTGTAACACATTTAACTGAATGTAGCCTATTGGTTGTATATGCTGGTCCACTAAATTAATCCCCATGATTTTGCCCTATTCAGAGAGAATGGAGATGCCAGGAGCATCTTAACTTGGTGTTAGGGATTATATAGTAGAGATCAAAACCAATGGATAACCCAAGTGCTACAGCTTCTCTCAGGTTAGAAATAGAGTAGATGGAAACCACATTAACATCTTGAAAATGTTGCATTAATCCATGTTTAATGATATATTTAAGATACTTTTCTTTACAATGTATGCAAATTAATGAACATTAAGTGCTAGTTTTGAAATTAACCAATATAGTACAAGATAATTTATTCCTTTGATCTTGCCCAATTTCACTTGTAATTTCTAGCTAGGAAATTACTGGAAATGCTTTTGTTAATACATAAATATTCTTCTGAAACAGAGTACCATGCCTCATTGTTTAAGGGGTAAAATTATTAGACCTCTACTTAAGAATGCCTTTTTGTCTTCTCCAGAAATTTCATATAGCACATGAATTTAGCATCACACTGACCCTTGGAAAAAGTGTATTATGCTCATGTTAAAAGCATTAAAAGGCTGCCAATTTACTTCTAGTTTGGTACAAGATGATAGATATTACCTTTAAAAGCTCACATGGCCTAACAAGCTACCTCATTCATTGAAAAATGGTCTAATAATGCTTGGAAATCTACAGATGCTGAAGACTCATCTTGAGGTCCTGACTTGGAGTCAAGCTTTTTCTATCATTATCTGGAAGGTGTTCCCTAATGAGCAGAAAGGAGAGACCTCTTTGCTGCTCTTTGCTTTTTTCCTTTTTAAAGACCTTTAAAATAAGATACTTTTTGACAAACTTTTTGATTATTTAAATTCTGGTTTTCATTTTTAAACTTTTGGTGTTGTTGAAGAGCAACAAAAGACTTCAAGAGCCAACAGTATCAAAAGTATATAAAATAAGTAATACATCAAAGAAATAAAACCATAGCCAAGACTTCAGAAAGAATAAAGCTACTAATGGATCCTAAGCTACTAATCCTTAGACAAATAATTATTTGTCTATGGATTATGTCCAATATCAGAGGCAGGAAATTTCTGGAAATTCAGGTCCTGGATAATAAACCTGAAAATGCTGAGCAAGATGCCCCATCTGTTCTGACAACAGGAATTGTTTATATCCTTTCTTTGTCATTTTGGGGGGTTTTCTCTCAGCATAATTATTGATTCTAGACTGTGTGTGTGTGTGTGTGTGTGTGTGTGTGTGTGTGTGTATGTATATCAGTGTGTGTGTGTGTGTGTGTGTGTGTATGCACACACAAACACACATATATATTCGGAAACATTGTGGCTCATTTTCACACACATAAAAAGAGTATATAATTAATACCCTCTTGGCATTCTAGAAAGAAAAGACAACTCATTAAAACTATAAAATGATTATAAAGAATAGTGACAGGTGATACCAAGAGAGGAACCAACGACTCATTAAAACTATAAAATGATTATAAAGAATAGTGACGGGTGATACCAAGAGAGGAACCAAAATAAATAGTATCCAAAATTAATGAACCCAGAATAACTGATTATTTTTGAGATGGGAACACATGCTTCTTAAAAATATGCCTAGGAATTTTACATGTCTCTCTGATGTAGTCAGAATAATATTGTATATATTGTAGAAAACAAAAGTAGGAATTTCCTGAAGTCTCTCTGTATTCTGTCAAACAATGTCAATGAACCACTGCTATTAATTTGCTCCCTATGGAATAATACCTTTGAGGCAAGTGCCACTAATTAGCTTATTTTAGCTTTTGTACATTATATATTCATCTCTTCTTTTACCATTGGAGTAGTCCCAGTCCACAGCCAAAATTTTTCATTTTTGTGAAAAGGAATGTTGCGCAGGTAGTCTTTACATATGACTGGTCATTTAATGATTGTTCAGATTTACAATGGAGCTCTTCAGGGCTATTTACAATCAGGATTTCAAGTTATGACAGCAATCCTTCTCCATGGTCAGGTGATCACATTTTGTGCACTCAGCAACCGGTCCTCATTTATGTCCATTTACAGTATCCCACAGTCAAATGCCACAATTTACATATATATATATATTTTGCCAGAAACTGGCATTTGCTTCCAGTCTCTAGCAAAACATGGTCCATTGCAGACAATGGATTCTGATTGCAGCAATCACTTATTCACCAACATATTTGCTTTAGGACCATTGCATTTCTTAACAATCATCACAAAACGGTTGTATAACTGACCTGCTTAATGACCAGCATGATTTATAATCCTAATTCCAGACTCAAGTATGGTCTTAAGTTGAGGAATACCTGTAAATGAAAGTATTTTCAAGTTTACTTATCTGCTTACCACAAACAAGCAACAGATCAGAACTGTAGCAAATTCTGCCCTTACCAGTACTGGATGTGTGCTCTAAAAATAAAGACATGACTCAACATAAAGATTGACTAGCATATTTCTTCCCTTGTTGCCTAAGAACGTCACTTCCTGATGAGGAATGAATTAATGATGACCATTATCATGATTTATCACTTATACCTTTTATATGTACACTGAGAGCTTATGCACCAAAGACAAATTTCCTGTGTGTCTAATCACACTTGGCCAATAAAGAATTCTATTCTATTCTGAGCTAAAGGACAGGGTGGCTGTGCTATTATTGTCCTGGTGAATTTCAGAACACATTGTCATGATTTCATAGCAACTATGGGTCTATCTTAAGCAGCATCACACCTCAGTCCTTCTGCAAGGCATCTGAGATTGCTTTTTCTGTGTCTAATGAGGTGATGATGACCAAGCTGTAGAAGAATTCCCTCCAGTTCCATTGTCTTTAATTACATTTTAATTTATGGTATTTAGATTGATTGAGTCTAAAATAGGAGACCATTTCCAGAAAAAAAATTCCAGATGTCTTTCTGATAGCTCTTAGAACTTTCTTGCTATTATGGTAGGCAATTGTGTCAATGCCTAGATTATTGGAAGAAGAAAAAGAAAGAGAAGAGCAGGCAAAGTTGGGGAAAGGGGGGAACATCATCAGTTTAAAGTCATTGTGTTCCCATAAGTGCTCCAAGTCCAATCCCTCTTGAATTCTGTTGACCTTTATCTGGCACAATTTACGGTTGAACTTTTGACGAGATTCTTGTGTACAGGCTTGAATAAATCTCCTGTTCTGCAACTTTATGAATAGTCCTGATTCTTTGTGCCTGAAAGAAGGTGAGCTATGGCTAGAAGAGAGATTATGTTTTATTTAGAGACAGTGATAAGCTACTAAAATTGTTTTTACCCACTGGGATAAAGGAAAAAATCGTTTAATTTTTCTTTCTTTTTCTTTTTTCTTTTACACACTCCCTGGTTTTTCTTTTTCTTATATTTTTCTGTTTGTGTTTTTTGCAGTACTCAATGTATGATTTTTATTCTTTTCATTTATAATTTTTAATAATGTTATTTTTTTAAAAAAAAGAGAGAGAGAGAATGGAAGATGCCTACTGTGTGCTGACACTATTATGACTCTGGTGGTATATAAACATAAATGCATAATTTGAGACACTATTACCATAAATTGACTCTTATTGCCTAGAAAACCATTGCATAGAAAATTACATTATTGTGACTTTCAGCCATAAAAATGTTTCATTTTGCAATCTTTATTTTCTAAAGATTAGAGGGATACAGGAAATAAAATTCATTATTATTATTTTTCTTTCTTTCTTTTTAGGCAAGGAGGCAGAACATAAACCACCAAGTAAGTTTCTAAACTTTACAGCTATTAAAAATACAGGAACAATGATCAGTTGGATTTTTACTGTCTGCGACAAACTTTTATTCTTTGCCTATCTTCTAATCTAAACCACCTGTGGGCTTTGGAAACTCTCCAGGGAAGATCTGGAGATTCCACAAGGTGGTACATTGAGTTCCATTAACATGCAGGTGGATGTTGTATTTTCTCATTGAAATATGGTTATAATCATACCTTAGCTGTATGGAGTAGTCATAATAGCTTTACTCCAGTAATATGTATATGTGACTGTCACATCATTTCCAAGACTATATAATAATGTTCTATTGTATGGTATGATTTTACTGAGCAATAGAGACAAAGGTTTTGCCCCCAGCATGGTCTATCTTGATGATCTATGAATTAATTATTATGAAGTACAATATTAATCCTGTTTCTTGCAAATCTAACCTAGAAATATCATGATATTTCTGAAGAAGCAGCCACATAGAGAGGGCACTGACCAGGATTCTAATAAAACTAGACTCAACTGAAACCTAACAGTTTTTTCCCCCCACTTGTTTCATTTCATGGAGCTCCTCAGAATGGAGTGGTGCCTAACGGAAGTGCTTCAGGTCATTGAGAAACCTGCTAGGTCTAACCATCTTAAAAGGTTTCTCCTCCCTGCAGTGGTTCATGGTCCTAGTTACCTAGAATTTGATTCCTTTTATATGAAGGAGATATTATGAAGTTACCAAGAGTTACCATTTGCATGTTCTCATCAGACTGCTAATATACCCATTCCAGAACTGTATTGTGTGTAGGCATATCTTCTCAGAGAAAGCCCATGCATGACCACACGTATCAATTCATTATCTATTGTATGCTAGTTTGAGAAAATCAGAAGACAGGGCTAACACTGTAGCTCTTCTCTCAGTAATTCTGGAATGACTCATTTTGTGTGAAATCCATCTGAGAAGAATTTAAAAGTTAAGAGCAGAGACTATACAACGGCAAAGCAATGTTGAATTTATCTTGTATTGCTCCCACTTTTTAGAACAAGAAGTTCTTGGGCAAAAAAAAGGAGCTCATCTAGCAAAACCAGGTATTTATTCTGATATTCACACTTCACACAACCACTTGGCAAAGTAGAAGAAGGAATTGACAAACTGAGCAGAACAATAAGGCCTTGAGCACCTGACATCATTGCTATTCCACAGTGTATACTTCTTAGGCTTGCTCTTGGCTTAAATAATAGGGATGCACCATTCTGTCCTTATTCATAAGTAAGCATGAATTTTTCTTTGTTGGTGGAGGGGAGGGGACATGCAATATGTGTAGGATCTAAGCCA
Source organism: Pseudonaja textilis (assembly GCF_049901715.1). Taxonomy (NCBI): domain Eukaryota; kingdom Metazoa; phylum Chordata; class Lepidosauria; order Squamata; family Elapidae; genus Pseudonaja; species Pseudonaja textilis. The sequence continues at coordinate 93,852,885 of NC_141990.1, forward strand.
AGAGCAAGCTTAAGAACTACAACCCAACATTATCCTTTTCTACTTTTCCTCCATTGAAGTAAGGTTCCTTAATTTCTCTCCATGTCCAAAGAAATTACAAGATGTGTCATGTTATATTTATACTTGCTGCCTTGCTTTGCATGTGAATGCCTTTTCTAAATCTGCAATTTAAATAGCCTTGTTAACCTGGTTGCTAATAATGTCTTTGCTGCTATTTTATCTTTTTCTGAAAAGCATGTTATGCACATTAACATATTGAATTAATAGAATTTCCTAACTATTGTTAGCCAAATAGCTTAAATAATGCATTTGTCAATTAACTGTGATTAATATTTTACTTTCTTATATTTATGTCATTTTTTAAAACAGTACAGAATATAAATAGTTCACATATAAAGAGATAGAACACTGAAATACCAGTGTTTCTTTCAGGGATGCCTGCAAGGAGAAGGTCAAAAGTCAAAATTGTGTCTATATCCATGTGATCAAAGCCTGCCTTTTTTTAACATGCACCATGATGCATGTAAAAAGGGGTGGAGTTCAGAGGTGGCATTCAACCAGTTCTCAACAGTTCTGGAGAACCTGTAGTGGTGATTAGGCATGGGTCGTGGAACCGTTAGTAACTTCTGCTGGCCACGCCCCCGAACCGGTTCTCTCGTTGCTGGTCGCTCAGTTGCCCCACCCACCTGATGCTCGCTCACACCACTCACCCGCCCGCCCCCAACTGAGCAGCCCTGATCTGCCTGCCCTGCTCACAGGTAACCCTGCGAGCCGTGCTCGGCCCACTGCGACCCACTGAGCAGGGCCTTTCTGTGACTGGCCCCCACCGCTGGGGACCTTTCCGGGTGGGAGGAGGCCAAGATGGGGTGCCGGGCCAGTCCAGAGAGTGGGGGAACAGCGGTGGCAGCAGTGCGGCTATGGGAAGGAGCCCCAGGAGTTACTGGCCTCCTTTTTGGAGCGCGTCGACCACCTTCCCAGCCCAGAAGAGCAGGGAAAGCAGAGGTAAAGCAAAGAGAAAGGTTTTACGGCTTTGGAACAGGGGACAAAGAACCAAGACCAGCTCCAGTTTTTGTTGCAAAGCACCTCAAGCATCCAGTAACATGATCATGCAGTTGATAGGTGACCATCTCCAAGCAGATAGCATCATCTAGTAACCCAGAGCCTACAGGAGTATTCTAACTCTTGATAAGGTGATTTTGGCTCAATTCACAGCATGCCAAACCAACATTCACATTGTCCCCACCCTCCGCTTGCTGCTCATAAGTTCTTCCCAGAAAAGAGGTGTGTGTGTGAGATAGAGACAAGGAAGGGAAGGAAGGGATGAAGGGAGGGAGGAAGGAAGGAAGGGAGGGAGGAAGGGAGGAAGGGCAAGAAGGAAAGAAAGAAAGAAAGAGGAAGAAAGAAAGAGGAAGGGAGAGGAAGAGAGGAAGAAAGAAAGAGGAAAGGAGAGAAAGAAAGAGAGAGAGAAAGAAAAAAAGAAGGAAGTGGGAAGAGAGAATACTCTGTGGTATTATTTTTAATTGTTCCATTATTTATCATATATTAATATTTTGCACTGTCCCTACACCTAAAGTGATTTTACTGCCTTTCTTCTGCCCAGATATTTTTCAGGGTTTACATGTCAGGGCATAAATACAGGTGCATTTAACAGAGTTGAAAGGGCCTATGGAGGTCTTCTAATCCAACCCCCTGCTCAGGCAGGAAAACTCTGAGGAATCCAAAATCTGAATAGAGGTCCTGGGGAAGGTGTCAGAATAACATAATAACACTTAGAAAGGGACCTTGTGGGGAACTCTATAACATTTCAGAGAAATGGCTGTCCAGTCTTTTGTTAAAAACTTCCAGTGTTGGAGCACCCAGAACTTCTGGTGGCAAGCAATTCCACTGGTTAATTGTTCTCAGTGTCAGGAAGTTTCTCCTTAGTTTTAAGTTGCTTCTTTCTGTTCAGTTTCCATCCATTGCTTCTTGTTTGCATTCTGCTTCTTTGGGAAATACATTGTCCCCCTTTCTTTGTGGCAGCCCCTTAAAAGCCTGTTGCCTGTCACACTCTTGAGTAAAGCATGTGAGCCATTTTGCTCCTTTCAGTGGTCCATGAAAGTACATCTATAGTATGCAGATAATAAAGTCAAAAAAGGTGAACAACATTTTTACAGAACTGTAGATAAGTTGAGGCTGGGTGACAAGAAATGGCTGGGAGGGGAGGGGCCAGGTGAGGCACCCCTTGATGTGAGTGACATTGAGTTGGCCACACCCACCCAGTCACATGACCACCCAGTCACATGACCATCCTAGTCACATGGCCGCCAAGCCACACCCACCCAGTTATGTGACCCTAAGCCACGCCCACCAAATAAGCCATGCCCACAGAACTGGTAGTAAAAAAATTTGAATTCCACCACTGGTGGAGTTATTTATTTATTTATTTATTTGGGTTTTCACAAAAAAGAATATAATACAAATAAAACATCTTTTTTTGAAAACAAACTTTTTTTGAAAAACTGCTTTTGCAGTTTAACCTGGTCAACCAAAACTTTCTCTTCTTATCTTCCTCCTGCACATTCTTTTCCAGTTGAGTTCTTCTTTGAGGTGGCCATTTCTGACCACTGCTGCAACAGCCTTCAGGAAAGGGAGTAATGGCCAGCTGAGGAGGAGAAATGTGGCTCTCCTCAACCCTGCTGGCAGTCTCCCCTTTCCTCACCACCTCTATGGGGTGGCTTAGCCCTGATACCAGCTGGCTTGGGGTGCTTCGGCGGCGAGCACAGATCAAAACCATGCATGATTGCGGTTTCGGTCTGTCAGCGAAGGGATTCAAGCCAGAAGTCTGCCACCACTGGTGGAGTTTTGATTGCATGTTGCCTTTTTTGATCCCTTTCCCTGCAGGACACCCCTGTTTCTATTAACAACTTTCAGGGCTTCCCCATGAACGAGCCCAATGTGAATTTCCTAGATATAAGAAAAGTTTAAATGCAATAACTCAATCTATAGCAGATTGACACATTTGGAACTCTTTCCTTCAGCACCAATAATGAACAACTTTGTGCTACATATCATGTTTTATTGCCACAGAGAGCATAATATTAAATAATATAGTAAGAATTAGTTATATTGCAAAGTAAACATAAGTAAAAGAGGCTTTGGATAGATGATGTCAGAGAATATAAGCTGTAACTATTCTTAGGAGGCATCTCTTTTTATGATTTATGCAAACTATCCATGTGCAAAGAAGCAGTGTGTTTCCAATTACAAGTTGCAGTTTGCTACAAAATAAATGTTTAAATATAGAGAATAATTGGTAAAAATTACTGTGACTCTCATATGCTTGCTAGTATTTCTGTGCCATTACAATATAGGCAGTAGAAGATAGCAGATCTTCTACATATTTTTTAGAGTAGGTTTCTCCAGCGTGGTCACAGTCAACCCCTAAGGTTCAATGGGACTATCCATTATTGTTATTGTTATTATTTATAGTACTACTAGTTAAATAAGTATTTATTAAATTATTTTATATGTTAAATATTTGGGGGCTGATGAACAATCTGAAACTTTATGAAGGGTTAATGAGCTAAAGAGTCTGGGAATGGCTCTTTAGAGGCATTAATAGTTGCATAGCATTCTTTAAATCTCACAATCCCTCCATTTCTCTACTTCAGGTCTTCTAAGGCTACAAAATGAACTCTCTCTGACCATATTTGATCATGTTATCTCTGAACTTGAATACAAATTTAGCAACACATTATGATAACACGGCTTTCTTCTAGTCAAATTTATTCTTGGTGCCAAGAAAGATTTTGCACTGAATTTCATACTTTATTCTTATTCATTTTGTCAAAAGATTGTAAGCTTTTACATTGCTCTGATAATCAATATATAATTAATGTAATATTATGCTGCAAATAGCTCTCTTTAAATATTTGTGCCCCTACTTCAAGTACAGAGAACAGCTACACAAGTACGTAGATTGCTGCTCTTTAGAGAATATCTTACTACACTGATTATTGTGTTGTGTTATCAGTTGTCTCCTATCTGATGGGGAAGAACTGAAGAACATCTATGAATCCCAATGTATCAACTTAGCTAAATTCGATCTTAGCATTATTTTTAAATGAGGAAGGTAAAGATAGTAACATGAAGGAAACCCTAAATTATCTATTTCTATATCCATCAATCATAATAGGAATGAACAGAAGTAATTGGAATTATATTTTAAAAGTCATTATCTATTTCTATCTTTCACTACTTACCTATTTTGCTAGATCTCTAATTAATTGTTTGTGGCAGATGTGTAGTATTTTGGAACATCAGGAACTTTATTTGCATTAAAAAGACTATTGGTGCATCTATTTTTTAATTATTTAAATCTAAAAAAATTTTCAGGTAACATAGCTGCATGAAAGACTCTGTCTTCTACATTTATATTTACTTTTTTATTTATGTTTTATATTTCTACTCAAGAAATGTTAAACTATTTGATGTGCCTCTTATTTGCAGGTATAATCAATATTTCAAATGATTTTAGATGTCTGCCATGTTGCAAGGATATAAAATGGATACAGACTGGAGATAATCTGCAGAACAGATCACATTAGAACAATAATATCAAGTCCCAAGGCAAAATCCAATATATTCAGTTTTGGCATTAAAACAGATCACACTTTCCTAATGGGCACCCTCCAGCTATCACTTTTATCCTGAAACAGTGTCCATTGATCTTCTGGCTGATGGATTGTCAGAAACACATTCCAATATATCTGAAAGACATTTATTCAAGAATACTAGTCTATATCTGGAATAATAAGTCTTGCAAGAAAATAAAATGGCAAAAATCTAATTCATAATATCTATAATCTGGCAAAAATTCCTGTCAACTTCTTTATATCTTAAAAGTTTCTATTTTCACTGCGCTTATATTCTGTAGAAATTCCCAGCAATCCAGATCATGGTTGTCCCAAATTACCAAATGTCTCCAAGGAATATAAATCCTTCCATTCCCCACTAACCTGTCAGAACTGAAGAAGCTTCTTGGATGAGAAGCAAAACATTTTCAAAAGGAAAAAACAAGAAAGTCCAGTTGCCTCCTGAAAAAGCACATTTGAGACACTGCAGTTATATTTTCTCAGATATACTGTGGGCTTGATTAGGGGAATTCAACGTGTACAGGTTGAGATCTGTAGAGATTCTCAGTCATTCAGGTCATGGTTTATACAAAGGTGCTTTTTCCAATGGCACCAGGACTTTGGTTTTCCTTGAAGATGTTTTGCTTTTCATCCTAGAAATTTCTCTGGCCAGAACTTAAGAAGTTTCTTGTGAAACATCTTCAAAGAAAACCAAAGTCCAGTTGCCTTTGATAAAAAGTACCTTTGGGGACAACATGTACAGTTTGTATTTACAAGTGAAATATTTCTACATTAACTTAACAAAAGTGTTGCTGTATCACAGTGTATGCAACATACACTACACAGGTAGTCTTTGATTTACAACTGGTCACTTAGTGCCCTTTCAAAGTTACAACAGGCCTACTTTTGGAGTACTTATAGCCCAGATTCAAAGTTCCAATGGCAGGTCCCCTCCAAGGTCATGTGATTGCTTGGCAATACAGCCACACTGATAGCCATTTGCAGCATTTTGCAACATCCTGTATCGATGATCGAGAACCATGGGTAATATCAGGTTGAACATCTTTTACAAACTTTTCAATGTATGACTCTAATGGGTAGATTCTATTACAGTCATATGTAAATGATTATCTGCATTGAAAACAGCCCCAAACTCTCAAAGTATGAAGATTTATATAGATGTACTTATTTTTTTTCTTTCTCTTTCTATGTCTGTGCCACTCAGTAGAAAGACCAGGAAAAGCAACAGCTGATCTCAAAGTTGCAGGTAAACATGTAGTAGATGTACATAGCATATAGTACATATACATATGGTATATGTAATAACAAGCCACAAGAATTGTACCTGATGGAGCTTAATGTCGCCAGAACCTTACCTGATATATCTATTGAGCACCATAAAAACTAATTAAATTTGTCCCATTAAAAGATCTGCCACAAAGTGTCAGATATTCTATTTTTATCACTCTTCAAGGTAGCCACAAACTTTAATTACTTACTTGCTGTTAGTGTCTGGGAGGGTAATGTAGCATGTGGAGAGATTATGCCAGGATGCTCACAGTTGAGCAAATAGAGACTGGAGTTGCATTAAAGTGAGCTGGATCTGGGAAGGGGAGGGGGCGGCAGATAGAATGAACAGCTTTATGGCAAACTGCGAACTACCTGCTGTTGTTCTCAGCAGGAAGTATCAGAGTGGCAGCCATGCTCCAGCTCTGCACCTTAGTTAATTTCAGTCTGTCTCCTTGTATGAAGTCACAGTTGATTGACTGTATTCAGGGATGCTTGAAAAAAAATGAATGCTGAAGAAAGACATCTGTGCATATATCAAATCACTTGAGATATGATTCAATCCAACTCCATAGAAGAGCGTGTAAATGTGCAAATGTAAGATCTGTTCTGTTTCCAACCACATTTAACTTGCCTGCTGCTGACAGACAGAAATCACAAGCTTGTTTTCTCCAAGGGTTTGTGAAACAATATGCAAATATCCAAGTCCCCTAAAGTTTAACGCCTATGATTTGGACATTCTTTGCAGATGAAAAAAAAGCAGAAAAATCTTTGAGAGAAAAGAAGGAAAAACATGGTAAGACTGGGGTTTTTTTCTTTCTAAAAAACTATATGTTCTCTGAATTTGCTAATATCTTTCCTTCCTCACTTACCTTAATATTAACAAAGCGGATTTTATGAGCTTCAGTTTAAATATTGTATTTGATTTTTCTCTCTTTTTCTTTTACATACAGGAAAAACAGTTGAAAAGACACCCTTGAAAGTAAAACATAACAAAGGTATGTATGTATGTATGTATGTATGTATGTATGTATGTATGTGGTTTCTATCCAGCAATTAATTCAAGAGTGCAAGGCAATCTACACAAACCTCTTCCTGTGAAGGAGGTTGGGTTGATGCAGAGTGATTGAGTCTAGAATCACCCAATGAGCTTCAGTGGCTGAGATAGATTACAGCAGGGGTCTTCAAACTTGACAGCTTTAAGACTTGTGGACTTCAATTCCCAGAATTCCTCCTCCAGTCATGTTAGCTCAGGAATTCTGGGAGTTGAAGTCCACAAGTCTTAAACTTGCCAAGTTTGAAGACCCTTGGATTAGAGTCTTTGTTCCCCTCTTATTACAACAACATACAATTGTCCTTACAAACCATAAATCTAGAGCAGGGATGTCAAACTCATGTCGTTACAGTGGCATCATGTGATATATCGGGACTTTTCCCTCTTTGCTAAACCAGGTATAGGTGTGGCCTATGCGTGAGGCAGTGCTTTTGACAGCCCTGATCTAGAGTATTACTTTTAAGAGAAGAAGAACAAGCTTCTAGATTTTTGTTTGAAACTGGACTGGATAGCTTTTCTAGAAATCAGTTGGTCCTCTGTAACTACTGTATTCTTGGGGATGGGGAATGGAACTGGTCCTGAAAGGTCTAGGAGAAAGATGGGGAAAGATAGAAACATGGCCGCTTATTCTTCATCATGACTGAAGATCTTTGATTTCATGATTTTGTGACCCAAGGAAGTTTTCCCTCAAGCCTTGGTGAAGTCTCATGGACTTTGATTAAGGGCTAAATACTGTGAAACACATAAAGTTCTTTGAAGAGAGTAGCTGTGCACATAATGTGTGTGTTTACGTACCTATATATCTATTTCTATGTCTATAACTCTTATATTTAGAATCCAAAACAATTAAATGTTTTTGTTCTCTTTAACAGTTCCTGCAGAAAAAGCAGTCCCTTTTTATCACAATGTGACTACAGGTAATTGGTGGTTGGTTTCCTCCCCCTCCCGCTCCCTCCCCTCCCCTCATCCTCCCCTCTCCTCCTCTTCCCCCTCCCTCTCCTCCTCTTCCTCCTCCTCCCCTCCTCCTCCTTTACTCTTTAAATCCAGTGTCTATTAAGATTTAGTATTAATTGCTCACTATTGAGATCCATTTATCTTAATTAAAAACCACATTTTTACTTGATTATATGTGGTTATTTTTCAAGCCATAATTTTCTACTGTTTCTACATTGCACTTATGTGTTATCAGATTATGTTGGCTTCTTAGGTTTTCAGATATAATTTAAAGTTTATGGCTTGGCAGTAAGTTAGTTTCAGGGCTGTTTTTATCAATGAGAATCAGTCTGACCAACTCAATATTTTTGGGAAAAGCTGATCTTTCCTCTCCATTTTCACATGGTATAGGAGGCTAAATGATATTGCATTTCTGTAGCAGCCCAGCTTTTTGGAATGGCCTCCTTCTGGAACCTTGGCTAGTTTTGAACTTGACCGCCTTTTGGAACAAGCTGAAAACAGATCTCTTCTGGAAGGTCTTGGAAGTGGCTTCCCTGTGCCTGAAAAGAATATTCAAAGATAGACAAATAAGGAAGCCTTGTGGTATCACCCAGGAGGGCTTCTTATACACATGTGCAAACAAAAAAACCCCTTTCATCCCATTATCAAAGACATTCATAGTCATAGCTGTTTTGAGTTTCAGTATGATGTGACCTCAAAAATGCAGCCGGATTAACTTAATTAAGTAGCAAATAAAACAATTGAAAGAAAGCAAATTAGCAAAGAAAGCGAAGAATTAATTGATTAGCAAAGACAGCAAAGATTTAGCAAAAAAAACCTTGCTCTACAGATTCTCTCCCTCTTTCTGAGATTTTCTTTCTTTCTTTTCAGAAAAACTTTCAAAAGCTGCAAAACCAGGAAGTAAGTTAAAGGCCTTGCAAATATCTTTGATTTTCAAATGACTTCAATTCCTTCTCAGGACATGTAACTAGGTATCCACAGTATTGTTTCGCCTCATCTTGTCAGATTAAGAAAGGATGAACAATTTGCCTTTGAAAACTAGTTAATGAGGGAAAGCTCATTTTTCATATTTTGTAAGATTAAACTAATCTTGAAAGCAATTGAAGAAGAAAAGATAAATTAGTACAAAGAATTTGAATAAGACATCAATTTTTATATATTTCATGTTGCTATCTGTACAAGTACAAGAGGAGAAAGTTTCAGAAAATGATTTCCATATAAGTCAGCTACCATATATCAGACTTTTTCTAACAACTGTGTAATTATTAGAATAATGTCTTGAATTCTGCTCTTCTGTTTGGTTGTAATAAAAATATAACTCCACAAAAACACAGCTATTCACTCTTTCCCCTTCCAGTAATCGTGTCATAGATTATGACCATTGCATAAATCTTCAGATCTCCTTCTTCTACAATTTGTTTCTGAAGTTTATGGAAAGGAATTACATTATTATGGTTGTAGTACAATGATTCTTTAATACCAAGACTCAAGTCAGTAAAATAAATTTGTAATTCACATTCAGTACAGGTTAGAATTTAAACTTCCACTGATTTTTTCCACATGAAAATTGTGCTCATGAGAGGCCAAAAGCCCACATGAACCTATTTTTAAAATTCTAACCTATAATTCTACCAAGTAGAAGACTAAATGCTTTACTTGCTTTACATTCTTAGAATAATTATTAGCCTTGACTTTATCATCTTCCTTCAAGAAATAGGGTTTCCTTAGAACTGCATTAGCCTCAATAAAACAACGTTTTGCAACTCTTAAAAAGAGATGTGCATAAATGTAAGAAAGGTTCTGATTAGCTGAGCAGAATCTGTGTACTGGTCACACTAATGTCTGTCCATGCTGATGCACTATTTTTGTAGGAATGAAAATTGTTATTTTTTTATCAATGAATGAGAATCAAATGGCATGTTCCCATCTTAATAGGAAGAGGAAGATGTGTTGCATACGTTTACCATCCTGAGTTATTTGTAAAAATAATAAAAGACATGGTATTGATTAATTGGGATGGACAAGTCATATAAGTAGGTTCAGTGGCTTCTTATCCATGCACAAACATACTGCTGAGAGCAACGTTGTTTTGTTTTGCTTCTGATATGAATTATTATTTTTATCTTGTAAGTTGATTGTACCACTGAGAGGGAAGATGTCTTCACTAAGAAAGTTTCTTTTTAGTAAGTCTCCTATCTGAACCAGTATATTAATGAGCCATAAAAGAAATAAAACACAAAGAATTCTATTGCTTCTAAACTTTGTTTATGGCCAATTAATGGATTTGGGAAGTCCTTTAAGGCCTGATTCACATATGCAAACTGCAGTGTTGACCATTTAATGTGATGCACCACTTGTGTATTCACCGAACATGATGTAAATGTATGGCATGAAGGACCATTTCTCTTGCATGAGCTGCTAAAATACCTACCACTGTGGTCAGGCTTTCTCTAGCAGGCTGGATTGGATCTAATTAAATGGGCATTGAGAATCCCGGAATTTCTGAAAAGGTAGTTTAATTGTGGAAAAGTTAAGGGGCCATTGTGAAACAGTAAGGGCATCTTGCGTTTATCAAATGCAAGTTCCAGGGAACCACACTGTTTATAAGGTTTCATGTTCACATTTTTTGCATCTGTTTCTTCTACTCATTCTAAAAGCAATTATCTTGGGTGGGAGATACAATTTCCATCTGTTTCATGTTTTGGTAGCCAGATCTGGTATTTGGCTGTGTGAGAATTTTTACAGTTGTTTGCTGTCATCCAGAGATCACAAATAGCTTTCTATAACCACATTCTGATTAACTTCAGAGTGAGAGGGCTGTTCTGTAGCATTAATGTTTCAACCATGAACTAGAACTAAGCAAAACACCCCTCTCCAGCATAATATCCTAGGATATTTGGACTTCAATTACAATATAGTGGCTTCTATAAGAGATGTCAGTATGAGAGGGGATCTGTGATATATTGTAGACTTTATGTTGCATTGTCTTGTTTACAAGTAAGATTGCTGGTTGTAAACACCTAGAGGAAGAATTAACAACTGAACAAAGAAAAACTGGACTTTATCCAATATAGAAATCTAGGGAGCATGCAATAATGAACATACTGACAGTGTTAAATCAGATTTAGTTAACATAGGAACTGTTGGACTTGTTAAATTATTTTTAGCTAAATGTTTATAATTAATACTTTTTACTCCATTTTGTTGCCTCTTAATGATAATTCAATTAAATAACACTTATATCTACTAATTTCCTGATAGTGGTTAAAAACACTGTGTATCCCAGCAAGACTGTGAACTATACTGTTGGGTATGTAGAGCCACCCATTGATTAGAAGGTCATAAATGATGAATTAAATCAGAGCTGTCAAACTCCTGGCCCACGGGCCAGATGTGTCATGCGCTGGCCATGCCCACACCCAGTTTAGCGAAGCAGGTAAAAGTCCCGATACATTACATGATGCCTCTGTTATGAAGTGAATTTGACACCCCTGAATTAGATTAAAAACAATCTCTTGGAAAAGGAAATAGTAACCCACTCAAGGAGTTTGCCAGGAAAAAATATCCACAAACAGATTTATGTCAACATGATATTAAAAGATTTAAGAGCAAGTCACAGATGTCAGTATTGGTATTGGCTGGAATAGAATTAAAAGCATATTCAGCAGTTATGTCCCCAGAGGCAAAAAGGAAATTTAATGCTGCAAAAATATGTATACTATTTAGACTTGCAATGTCAGAACAAAACATACTTGATGGTGTCAGAATAGAAACGTCAAGAAGCAATTACTGGCAGACAATCCTGGCAAAATGATGTCCATTGGGTCATGAAGAATTGGAAGAGACTGAATGATTGAATAACAATTCTAATTAGCAGCCATGTCTTTTCTCTAATTCCAATAATTGTTGTAGACCAAAATAATGTGTATAAGGTATGCTTTACTGGTGACATTGATAGCATTGGCAAGTATTCAAACATTATGCCTGGAAAAACTTCTGCCAATGCAAGGTGACAAAAAATATGTAAGAAGCTGGTTAAAACACACATGCAGATTTATACCTCTATATCATATGGAGGACTGCTGATGGAGAAATTCATTGCCACAATATTATTTCTTTCAATGACAAATCTATTGTGGACAGAACATCTAATATACTTTTCAAACTTCATACCTGTATGCCCAACAGATATTCAAAGACCTTAACTGCTGCCAATGCAATCTTTGGTTGTAGGATTGTAGAGAGTATCTTTTTTTTTGGAGGGGGGGGGGTGTTAAGCCAAGGCATGTCTGGCATGGATTTGAATGGATCAAAATTATTTGAGCATTATTAGGGTTGTTATTAGGGCACTAAAAATGTAGCATACATTAATTCTGTCTTGTTATTTTGGATACTTGTACCCTTGGCCTATCCATCTGAGGACCAACTTCCTACTCCCTCTCTAGCTGCCTATGACATGAATGAAGCTCTTCCGCCTTCACTTCTTCACTGAAGGCTGCCAATCCGTTCATTCTTTGAGAAACCACTTCTTTCTTTTAAGTGACATGCAAAGGAATAAAAGGAATAAAAAAGGAATAAAAGGAAGGAATAAAGGAATAAAAAAATGCCATAAAGAACATGTCCCTTTGGTCCAGCTAGATAACTTCATCACAGATTGGACATAAGATGAAAATTGAGAGTGGGTTTTTGTTTTTTTGTTTACTTTCCTAGTGCAAACACTTTGAGGAAACAATTTGAGAAAAAATAGTTTCTGGAGGGCGAGCTATTTATTCGCATGCATCCCAAATGAACATTAACAAACTTATAACATCAAATATTTGCTAGTCTTTTACAGTGACAAAGAGTGCCTGGCTATTTCTGATTTTTAAATAAAATAAAATAAAATAAAATGATCCGTTCTCAGTGGACCAGTTAATCAAAGTGAACTATGATGTTGTTTTGTGACACAGTGTGTTAATGAACTCTCCATCTGCTTTGCCTTTGCTGCCAAAGTACTTTGCTTTAATGAAAGATGTCTGCTGAGTGACCTGTTCCTGACCCACAAGCATAACTCATTACATATTTGGCTCAAGATGGAATTGTCTCTAATTAGCAACATTTTTATATTCAGGTCAAGATTCAGGCCTTCGAATTTAACAGTCTTTCCTAGGTGGCTGCAAGCTATTTGACACATCAAATATCATGACCGGCATCAAAACTGTGCACCAAGAAAAAAGAAGTCCCTTTTACAGGACAAGCATTTAATTGCTAAAGACTCAGAGCTGCATTAATAAGATTTGTGTTTGAGCAAATCTAACCACACCTTTTCTCTAGTTTCATTTTGTCTTGTATGGAAAACTGAACAAAAATATATCTTCATAATACTCCCCATAATTGAAACTCTGTTTGTGGGGGGTGCATACCTGCAAATGTACACAGATAATATGCACATAATTTGTACATCTCCTTGTACAAATTATATAAGAAATATCGGCATGGCACACAGGAGACAACCAACAGAGCAATTTGGTTATTGAAAAGTCTAATGCTAGAGCAGGGGTGTCAAACTCAAGGGCAGGGGCCAGATTCAGTCCATTGGTGCTTAAAGCTAGCCCATGGGATCACCCTGGAAACAGCAAAGAACCAGCTCGTGGTGCCTCTGCCAGCAAAAATGGGCTCCCGAGCTCCATTTTTGCTGGCAGAGGGTTACAGGACATAGTTGCAGCTGAAAACAGAGCTCGGAGCCCATTTTCACTGGTAGAGCGCTTGGGCCACTACAGGTGCCCCTGATACGAGTGATGTTGAGCTGGTCATGCCCTCCTGGCCACACCCACTCTGCCCCCCCCAAGGTCAAACACAACCTTGATGCAGCCCTCAATGAGATCGAGTTTGACACCCGTGTGCTAGAGCCTTAAACCGTTCTTCCATTTCCTTTCTGATTGATTTCTCACCCACTGACATCCATGGGAGATAAGACAAAGGTTCCAAATCCATGATTGGCATCGTCTTCCTGCTGCTTGGTGGGCAAGAAAAGAATCGGGGGAGAGCTCATTCTTTTCCTTTCCCTATATCACAGGCTCTGACAGCCTGAAGACCTGGCTCTGACAGGTGGTCTGGGGACCAAATGCAGAAGTGGAGGTGGCTACTGGATTAATTAGCTGGCCCCCTTCTCCCCTGTGTTTCCTACTTCTCCTCCCACACATCTTTCAATTCATATTGTTGTACTTTCCTCGTTTATTTTTATTGTTTCATTGCTTTACTATTGTTACGTTTACATTTTTTATCATTGTTTCCCATTTTTACTATTGTAAGCCGCCCAGAGTAACCCCAGGGTGAAATGGGCAGCAAATAAATTTAACAAATAAATAAATTTAATAAAGCAGGGAAAGCAGGACAGAGGGAATTTCTATAGAGGCTGACAGGGTGGATCACCACCACCTGCAGAGAAGGCAAGGACCTAGGCAGCAATCATTGAACATTCTACTTTGTATCATTGCAATTCATACTATACTGCGCCGTAGTGGCACAGTGGTTAGAATGTAGTACTGCAGGGCTAACTCACTGCGCAGTCCAGGGGTTTGATCCTGACTGGCTCAAGGTTGACTCAGCCTTCCATCCTGCTGAGGTTGGTAAAATGAGGACCCAGATTGTTGGGGGCAATAGGCTGACTCTGTAAACCATTTAGAGAGGGCTGTAAAGCACTATGCAGCAGTCTCTAAGTCTAAGTGCTATTGCTATATTGAGCAAAAGCTAATCATTTCTCCCAGTCTGACAAACCATTATTATTGTTATTTGTTGTTGCTGTTTTTTCATGAGGCACGAGTATAGTGATAGCTGGTGACACAACCGTATTAGATCGCTTGACTGAATTTGGGTGGTTTTTCTTTTTCCTTTTCACCATTCCATACTTCTAAAAGTCAAAATAAATATCCTACATTTCAAAGAAGCATTACCTTCTCCCCCCTCCTCTCCCCTCTCTGCTTCTCTTTCTCTCTCTTTTTTACTTTTGGTGTTGTGAATAAAAACTAGTATTATGCCATCATCAAATTTCATCCATGGGAACTTGGGATCCTTTAATTTCTGCAATGTATGCTCAGATTCTTTAGAAGTGGCAACCAGGGGATCAGGATCTACATGGAGCCCACAGGCCATAGATTGCCCGGCAATCCATGTTTTTGAAAAAGAAAACACATTTGAAGCTCCAAAGCTCCATCCAATTATTTCAGACAACTTGCATATAAGCCATATGATAATGAATATAAATGGGCATAAACTGTATCTTGGGTCCATATACGTTAGCATTTCCATTGTGTATTTGACTTCTAATTTTCTATTTACTTATACCGAGGAGTTTATTTGTAATTCTTTTCCCCCCAGAAGGGTATATTCTGAAATAACTGCAATGAAGAAAGAGAAATGTCACTTCATAGCTGACATTTTTGCTCACAGTATTTTGTGTCGGCCATTAACATAGGAATAATGTGTGCCATTCAATAGCAGATTTGGTTGGCAAGGTAAAAAAGTCTTTTTCGGTTTGTCAAAAAACAAATGTGGGATAAAATATTGCTTGCCATTTATTTAATGATTAAAACTCTTGATGCCATCCATGCCTGACCAGGGAAGAAAGTGGTTTTGGACATTGATAATCTACATTAGTCTCTCGATGTGCTTGACTTCAATTCCTTGAATTTCTATCAAGGAGTTGGTTTGATGGTAACATATTTTGATAACAGACTAGGGAAGTTGATCTATGCTTTTCTAGATTAAATGTTTCCTTAATTTACAGCTATATACTCTGATCATTCTTTTTACTTCCCTCTTTTCAGCTGCTGTCCGTTACTATCAATGTGTCTTTGTAAATGGATTTAATGGTTACACACCTCGATATTCTGTTACTCAAGAAAAACCTGCTGATCCCAAGTTGAAGGCGCGGAAACAATAATGTCCTGCAACCTGTGACATTGCAACAATTTTGCACTTTGAACCTACTTCAGGGGGTCACCTGGAAGTCCACTTAGCACCTGTGATAATGGAAGTATGATCAGACTGATCACATGCACCTGTAAAGGTTGTCTCTTGGTTGTTAGAGCACCAGAGACAATTTTATGGCATTATATGATTAAGGATATCCATACTACTTCCCTGAATGAAAGCATGGTGCTGAAAGAGTACTTGACAGTAAGTTCTGTGTATGTGTATAGGTGTATGTATATTTATATATCCTGTTAAAGTCTGTTTCTAGGTTCTGTTTTAGACCTAACTAGTATGGAAAACATTTTCCATGGTATCAGTTTTGGAAAATGTTGAAATGCAAATAGTCATTTGCAGTACAGTTTGCAATCTACGATAGTGTTAAATGAAATTGCGAGTCATTCTGTATTAAACTTTTAAGTAACCAGACTCTAATAATAAAACATATGTTCTACATATGATTTCTTTTTTGGAAAGCAAGCAATAAAATGTTTGCTATTTACATACTAGAGAGATATTTGAATTAAGCGCATCAATTTCTCTTTACTTGCTATTTGAAATAACCGACTGATATCTCAACATCAAAAGAAAAATATAATGCTTCCAATGAAAATGTCTAAAAATGTTATTCTGGCTGCCTATTAAAATAGGTTTTGCTTTGTAAATAATACTGTATCTTTGTAAGTAGTTGTTCCTAACTTCTATTAAATGTATTTTGTGTATATAATTTTATACTTGTTTGCAATGTCAAACTGAACAAATTATGTACTGTTTTTACACCAATTGGATAAGGACAACTCTTAACACAAAAATTACATCTGAAGTCTTTAACTGAATCAATTTCATAAGTTTCTAACAGGAGACTATTGTTGAAATGCTGATATTTATTTTGAAGAGATGTACAGGGTTTAGGTAACTATGCCTAAAGAGGTTGAAGCAATTCATGACAATGTTTGGTTTTCCCTCTCTCTCTCTTTACCTGTTTCATCTTTTCATGTCTTGGTCATACTAAAATAGGACTGGAATTTAATGCTACCTAGGCAATTTCCATTACTGTATTTTCAACCCAATCTAATATGATTCTCCCATTGTGAAAGTAAATTTATTGGGAGAAAAACAAATACAGATAAATGGAATACTTGATTACTAATATTTCTGTATTAGACTGAAGGCTAAATCACAAACAAGTGATTTAGGATCATTTTGATAAAAATAAAAGATTGTACTACTTAAAGAATGTACTTTGGACGTACAGGCTTATCCCGCTGCTGGATGAGCAAAATGAGGAGGTGCGTCAACAAAGCAGAGAATTAAAGACTAGACTGTAGTCTTTATGAAATATGGTTTTGACATGTCACAAGATATATGCATTGATTGAAAGATGATTGATCTTGTTAATATTGTATCATGATTGATGAAAGCATTCAAACTTTTTATAAATGATGATACCTCACAAGTGACATGAAAACGTTTGACTGTGCTTGATTATATGGTAGAGTTGTAGAGTTGGCATAGCATTAATGTGATCAACTCAACCATATCAAGAATTATGATCCACCATGAGTGCAGAAGTATAGAAGTTTCAGAATGTAACTTTGAGATCTGCCTCTTTTAGATGGTTCATATCTACCTCTGATCTTCCTAAAACAGAAACCTTAGGCTTCTGTTCACTTTTCCTATAATTCATTTATTTTGCTATTTATAGCATAGTTTTAGTGGCTTTCCAAAGACCTGCAGATTGAAATGCGTGTTTTTAGTCAAATCGCACAAGGTTGCTCTAGAGTTGTATTGAAATTTTGCTAATTGTAGATAAACCTTACTTAGATGATTAAAAGCTGTTTAACTGAGATTTATTGAAGCATATCCCAATTCCCTATAATTGGTTCAAGTGCAATAGCATATTTGAGAAGACATTTCCCTTTGGATATCCAGCTGACTCAGAGAAATTCAAAATATAAAATCTCACATAATGGTCAATGTTTCCAGAAGCATTAAACATTTGCTTAAAACAAAAGTTTCTTATTGCCTCCATCCAGACATCAGATTAATAAAAAAAAATCTTGCCATTATTTGAATTATATCAGTTTATCCATGTTTTAACTGTTGATTTGCAAAACAAAATAGTCAAGGGTATCATAGTAAGGACAGCTCAGTTTCATTATTTGACAGGGCAGTGATTCATGATATTGTTATTTATCTTGATATTTTAATTAATACCAAGAATCAAATAGTAATTACTGTGGTCTTTCTATGTGGCATAGGTTCTTTGAATAGTTTGCCACACATTAACTTAAAATCCTAAATTAAATTTCATTTCATGTTCTACTCCTTGATAATGCTTTCAGTGATGTTTCTCAAGACTGAGAAAGTTTCTTTACTTGGCATCCACATAAAGGTTTGATGTTAATAGACAAAGTTTTCATCATAAAAGCAGTGGCCCCATTGTGCTGTTGTGCATATATTTCTAACAGCATATAGGGATGAGAAGTACAACATTTCATGGTATAGCAGACAAAATAACCCTACAGCACCACAGTATAAAGAACAGATAGTAGGGACACTTCCTATATCTTATTGATAAGGACAATGGAAAAGAAAGAGGTGCTTATATTTTTATGTCTGTTTTTACTGATTCTGTTTTTCACCACCTTAATTTAGCTTACTGTTTTTATTGGGTATGGAAATTATGCCAGCCCCTGGGCTAGCATATTTCCTTTCTATTTTGTGGATATATTCAGAGACCTGGGAGTTTGAACTGATAGCACTAGATGTGGGCCATGACATCTCCTGTTTTTTTAGCTGAACTTTCATTTTTCATTAGTTAGACAGCCACAAAAGCAAAAGTATATACTATCACACAATGATGTTCCTCAATGAAAATCCTTATTGGACCTCTTTCTCTATGGAGGACCATCTCTTTTTCCACAGGGAGGAAGGTCTATAATATTTTATTACTTGTAGGATACCACTCCAGAAACTGTAGTAGTGTTTATTAAAAGTACAGTGCCAGCTAAGCTAAACAATTACTGCCATAGTCATTTTCCTACATCTACGCTACTTAGTCCTTTATGATAACTATACTATTTCTATATCTTTAATCTCAAATGCAGGCCTTTTTTCACAATAGAAATCAGGGAGTGAATGTGTGACATCCATAATTTCTGGTTCCATTTCGTTTATCATGAATAGAGTAAGGGAGAAAAAAAGTCACACTGGCTAAAATAATTCTTGTATTCCTTAGTTTTGAAAATAAGAAGGAAAATACCTCTAAGAATAGTTTGTCAAGTCGTCCACTGCCTTTTAACTGCCGCAGATGTCTTCCAATTGTCAAAATAATATACCAAGTTATAAGCACTGAAAATAAGGCTATCTCAATTCAAAGAAAGACGTAATGCTTTGTACAATTTTTTTTTAAGGCATCCAGATAGATTTATGTGTATGCAAAATAAGTAGAGGTGTATTTGAAGGTAAGATCAAAAAGGCCTGGGAATGATTAGAAGTAACACAGGCAGGGTCTTGTTTTAAACAAGAAGGGAATGAAATATTTTAATGGATGCAAAAAGAAATGGTAAACATAAGAATGGCAAAATGAAGAGATATATCACTATTGTGAATGGATGTAGTAGAAGGAATGCTGAGGATTTTTTTTGAGGTGTTGCAAAGCAATGAGTGCAACACAGATGGGAAGAAGAAACATGGTAAATAAAGAAAAATGTTTGATCTTCCATCTTGAGAAATAAAGCCAAGAAAAGAAGAAAAGCTAACGCAGATTGTTTTTTACAAACTAGAGAAAGTACTGCAGAAGGGACTTCGCTGTAAAATAGTCAGTGGTGTTTTTCAATTACCAAAATAGATTTATATTTAAGAACACAGTGTAGCATTGCGGATGACTGCGGTATTGGTTGCATGTAGAGAATCAGGTGATGGATTTGTTCCAATTAATTGAACACCAGTCAAACATAACTTTTCCCTTCTTACAATTGTGAGACATATACTGTATTTGGTCAATAAGAAGACTGAAAGGCCTGCACATTTTCTACACATTTATGATCAATGTTCTCCCCTATTCTCAGTACACAATCATGAGTTCCAAACTCTCATTCCTTAACCACACCAAGGAATGGAAGACTATGACTCAGTTGTCAATAGAAGATACCTATCTCTCATTCACTCTAATCTTTGGTATAGTGTCTTGATATAGGCCTATCTATAAATACCAGGAAAGCAGAGAATAATCTTTGTTATAATCTATAGCATAGTAAACAATATTGTGCTCATGGACCCTTCCTTTGTACCTTCTAGAATCTAGATTCTAGGCTGCAGATGACTTCTTTTTAATAGGACCTTTAATTTATAACGAAGCAAATATTGCCATGTTACAAGCACCAGGTACTAACATATGGATCCTGTAGATAGTCTTAGAAAATAAAAACGTTAGGTAACTACAGCTTAGCACCTGGTTTGGAAATACACTCACCTTTCCAGAAAAA
Organism: Pseudonaja textilis; assembly: GCF_049901715.1. Lineage (NCBI taxonomy): Eukaryota > Metazoa > Chordata > Lepidosauria > Squamata > Elapidae > Pseudonaja > Pseudonaja textilis. The sequence goes on from NC_141990.1 coordinate 93,873,233, forward strand.
ATAGAAAGAACGAAAGAGGATGTGGGGGGGAGAGAAACTAGAGGTAATTACAAATGAGATGTATTTTATGACTGGCTGTACTGACTATGGCAGGCATTTGTCAAATGGAAAAGTCTATCTGTCAGCCATCTGTAACAATGTTCAGTACGCCAAAATGATAGCCTACTTCTGAGCTACTCCATGACTGTAGGTAGTCTGAATTTATAGCTTTATGCAAAAATATGTATCACACCATACTGACAACTTTATAAAATAGAAAAGAGAAGAGCAAAAAGTTGTGTAGACTGAGAATGTGCTGATTGGTTGTGAATTTCTCCTAAATTGAGAGAACTGCACAAAAAGGGTTTTATGATTTTCTGAAGGTGCAGTATTGATCTGAAAAATATATTAGAATATATTTAGAATATGTTTTAGGCTTCAGTCCTATAGACGTTTAACCTCTAGGGTTATTGGAATTAAGAAATAACTGGAGCTCTATCCAGTGATGTCTTGCTCTGATCTAGCAGAAAATACTCATACAACAGAGAGCTATTTAGACTATCAAGAAATATTCTTTTGTTTCACAATTATATTTAATGACTGCTACTGGTATATGTTAAAATATTGGTACTTACTGAAATTTAAATAAAGTTTTTAAAATAAGCAACAAAAAAGAATGCTAAGGACAAGAATATTTTGCTTTTATATTTATGTCTTTATGTCTTCATTTTCATCTTAACTTTGTACATACTTTATCAATACTACAAATGTTTTCCTTTCAAAAATTATTTCATTTTTGGTCTCCAAGTGACATCTTATATAGAAAATGTTTTTATCATGAAGATACTGCATTGACTACAGATTGTAATTATTTATGTAATACTTCTAAACATGGAAAGAATAATTGTTGAATAGCTGGATTAAGATGCAAATTTGAAGCCCTGTATATTTCCAAAGCGAATTTGAAAAAAAGTGTTGTTAGGTTTCTGTCAAATTACTGTTGCAAACCTCACTGATAGTCTGTAAGTGAGAAAATATCAAGTATTTTCAATAAAAGGGAAATGTTTTCAACCTCATGTTTCTCCATTTTTAAATTAAATATTATTGGTCCACCGCATTTTAAAATATTCTTAGTTTCAAAATTTAAATGATCTTTTATAATCTATTGTTTCAAATTCCTAAATTGAATATTCACAGATAAAACATTTTTGGCACTATTTTCATATGCACATCAGTGTGAAATCACAGCTGCCAGTTTTTTAGCTGGTGTTAGCTTTCATATTCATCAAGTTCCCAAGAACCTAGGATGTCATAATGTATCAGTGTAATATATGTGAGGATCCCAGCAATATGACATTTTGTAATTGATAGATGGAAATATTTGTCAATGCACATATTTTCTAAGTGCCATCCAAGACTTTTGTTATGGCACCCAGGGAGCAAATAATCATTGGGACCACTATAGTTGGCTTATTGCCATTATCCTTCAACTTCTATTTTTAGACCTTGATACTTGGTGATCTCCAATTCTTTGCCTTCTGGTATCCCATGGCATTATCGTATCAGTTATCTACACATTCTTTTCAACCATAGTTAAATTTGATGTGTGGTGAGCCAAATTCTTATCGTATTTATCAATGACTGGATTTCAATTTCTGATTTTCCATAAAATTTAAGTTCATTTATATAAAGCAAATGTGAGAGTCTATTAGTATTTAAGAGCCAACATGTGTTTTCTTCAATATTACTGAAAGTTGGACCACAACAATGACAAATAATAAGAGTGATGATAAGTCACCCTGGAAGATGCCTCTTCTAATGTTAACAAGCCCAAATTTTCATTTCCAACCACCAATTCTGTCGTCTTATTTTTCCTATAAACGTTCTGATGTTTTTTCGGATTGCAGCTATTTCCAAACATTTCATGAGCCAATTATGTGGTAATGAATCAAACATCTTTTTATAATCAATCCAGACCATATGTAAATCATTTTATTAGCTTTTGTAATCTTCCAATCCTATTTTATCAATCAAAGGTTGTTCTTTTCTACCTTTGCATTTTCTTTTATTTCCTTTCTATTCTGTTGGGAGATTGTTGTTTTCTTCTAAACACTCTTGGATATTGTCTGCTAAATAATCTTGGATGTTGATTCATTTCCAATATGTGTTTTTCCCAAACTAATTTTTTCTACACTACTCCATATTCCCGCATTATTTTTGGTCCTGCAACAACAGAAGTGAAAATTGAGCTTTTATACATGTAAACAGAACTCTCTCCTTTTTACAACTACTTACCAATATTAATCTTTTCTCTAGATTATAAGATAACTTTCCAAGTTTGGTTTGCTCCTTTATAGGCTATTTTGGTGGTTAAGTATGACCAATATTACTCATATTAATTATAAATGGGGTATGGGAAAAAAGAATCCCAGTAATAATTTGAATATGATTACCTAAAAGAATAATGCAGGTTCCTTATTCTTGGGAAAGAAATGTTGATAGGATCACTTAATGGAAATGAACACATGAACATGCATTCAAAAAAATAAGATGTAGTTAATTTTGCTCCCTGAATAAGATAGCCAGCAAAAAAAAACCCCATCATTTTTCCCATTATTACCTATATGGTTTTAATGAGCTCTATCTCTCAACTAGCTTTTAATGATTTTGTGTGTGTGTGTTTTCCAAGTAAAGTACACCTTGTTGCCATCAGGATTAAGTCATATACACAAAACAATACATGGAACTTCAAGACTGATTATGGAGTCATTCCATCATGGGCAAGTGACTGAAATGTGCTCTATTGGATTAAATATTGACAGAATCCCAGGGCTAACAAGGAGGTTGACCTCTCAGCCAGATCCTGACCCTTTCTTTAAGGGGAATAAATAAATCTTTGGTTTATTGGCATACAGTATCAGTTTCATTCTGAGTTTGGATTGCAATGCCACCATTTTTAAGAATTTGGAAGATAAAGAGGAAGGGCTCATACCTTTCCACTTTTGCTTTTTGTGATTTTATTGACCTAAGAGAGATAGTGGGAAGCTAATTCAGATATATTTCATCAAATAAATCAACAAATTTCACTTCTCTTTTGTTGTGGATTCTTTTGCAAATAATTCTCCCACTACCAGCATAGAGGGTTTGTTGTAAAAGTGTAGGAGAATTTTATTTTTCCATGCACACTAACATTTAGCACAAATTTATTTTCAACATGAAGTTCTAAGCAGGATAAAACATGAAGTTAAATTAAGTGTTTTATGTTTGTACCACTTTAATTTGGTAATATCAGACCTAGTTCTACCCAGAGTTTTTAAAAAGGCATGTTGAATTTAGCAGCAATTTCTATTTCTCACAGTCAGATGAAGTGTCATTTGGCCTGGATCCTGTCATTTGGCCTGGATCCGATGGTAGGTGAAACTTTGATTGATCTTTCCATCTTCCTTCTAGCACCATAAAATCTGCAGTGCTTAGTAATTTGCGATTTCTTCTGTTTGGCATATCTCCAGGTTTTACCCTCAAAAATGCTTCATAGACTTGAGCACCCATAATCTAAACTAAGTCTTCTATCCAATCCTTTTTGGATCCTATAGGCATTTTTCCCCTCTTATTTAAAATCCATTGTTTATCCTCAACACTTACTAGCATGACCTCCGTCTTAGCTATTTAAGCTGCCTCCTTTTCTAACCTTCTGTTTTGGTTTTTCTTTCTTAAGAAAATATTTTTCCTTCTTAAGTCTACTTCAAATGTTATCATCGGGGTGGGATTCTACCAGTTTGCACCTATTCGCTAGAACCGGTTGTTAACATTCTAAGCAGTTTGGAGAACCAGTTGTTAGAAGAAATTACTGGCCTAATCCTGTAAGGAAGGCAAGAAGGAAACATTCTGGTGTTGCTTACAGAAACTGCCTCTCCATTAACCCTTATTACATTCTTGGCAGAATTAAACTTCCTGTCTCAGGAACTTCTCTGGAGTTTTTTTTCCCTCCTTTGCTGGTACTTTGCTTGTGTTGAGTGACCATTCAAAATTACAATGGCACTGAAAAAAGTGACTTATGACCATTTTTCACACTTACGACTGTTGCAGCATCCCCACAGTCATGAGAAGCCAGGCAAGGAGATGTGTGCCTTAATGCGAGTGATATTGAGTTGGCCATGCCCAGCCAATAACATGACCACCAAGCCATGTCCACCCAGTCACATGACCACCAAGCCATGCCCACCATCTAAGCCACACCCACAGAACCGGTTGTTAAAAAATCTGAATCCCACCCCTGGTTATCATGGCATCATATGTGTATAGCAGCCTATCTGCAGCTCCTCTTTCTCCTAGGAGAGTTTTCTTCTGAGAATCTTAATTAGAATTGAGAAGTTAGAATAACTTTATTGTCACTTTGAATGTACACTAACCAGCATACATTAAAATGAAATTTCATTGCATACAGCTCTCAAAGGGTCTCCACCTCCAATATACTCTACATAAACATGACTAAATAAATAAATACAAAATTATGCATATATCCACATATACTATATGACACAGAGAAACAACACAGTCTAGTTTGGATGTATGCATGTAATGTGAGAAAAACTAATCTTGTAAGTTTACCAGATGGATGACATAGGGAACAAAACTGTTACAGAATTTGGTAGTCCTGCTAGAAATACTTTGAAACCTCCCCCTAGAGAGGAGCAACAAAAACAGACTGAGAAATCGGTGTGTGGGGTCTCTAACAATGCTTTGAGTTCTAAGCACATAGTACACTGTGCAATTAAGGCTTATTCTTAGTTCCTTATCAGCAAAGCAAATAATAATTGCTTTCTTGTTTTCTGAAAGAAAGTATGGATATGTGGAGAATCATATTTTCATATAATAACAAACAAGAAAAAGAAAAAGAACCAAACTTAAGAAACATGTAGAAGACTTCTGGCTTTCTTTTCAACAGATGATTACATTTTTACTGTTCTTCCACCTTAAGTATTTTACAAATCCCTTCACCTCTGCATTAATCCTCATCTTTCTTCATCTTCAAATCCATAAATCATCAATTCATTGCTTTCTTTCAGCAAAAAGTCCATATAAAGCAAAGGTGTCCAACCCACAGCCCACAGGCCGCATGTGACCTTGGACAGTTAACAATGTGGCTCCATAAGATGGTAAACTCTTAATATTATTATGTGATTTATATACATTAACTATATTATATATTTCATGTGAAGCCTAAGACAATATCTCTTCAATCAATGCAGCCTTGACAAGCCAAAATGTTGGCCAACCATGACATGAGGCTTCCGGTCTTTCAAAAAAGGTTTTGTTATTTGAAACAGGTCAGTTTTACTATTTCTGGAGATTCTGACATTATCACAATCCATTTGTCTCCGGTGAAAATTTCTTTTTCTTTTTTTTATTTCTCCCACAACAACAACAACCCTGAGAAGTAGGGTGGCTTAAGTAAGAATAAGTAACCCAATGTTGCTGCGTGAGTTTCTGTGGCTAAGAGTATACTGGAAACCTGGGTTTCCCTGCTCAGTCTCACATTTTAGACATTGTGTATGACACTGTACTTCATCATATAGCCCATGACATTGAGCAGAATATATTTTGCACAAGAAATCCAGTACAATCTTCCTTCACGCTGTTAAGTTGCTAGGTAACACTCCTACAGCATTCCAATTAGCTATGCACCCTGCACAACACAAACCCACTATTGTATCATTTTGTCTTGAAGAAGTAATTAACCCAAAGCTTTTTTCTTTCCTGGTGTCTTTGCCGTCCCTATTCCTACAACGGCAATCCTCCAAGGAGCCTTTTTTCTCCCATCCTTTGAAGTAGCTAGCCTATTTTGTCCCTATGTATACATTTATTTTGTAACACGTTAAGAATGAAAGAGAACAGAGGTCTATTTCACCCCCGTTTCATTTGATACTGAACATTTTTTATTTGTATAGTATCTGTTTACTCTGTTGAGTGATAAAAAGTCACAATAATGTGATGGCAATTCCAAAGCCCAAGGCAGACCACACAGTACAATGGGAAATGCAGCATTATTGCATCATAGTGAAAAACTCCAATGACAGATCTCCCAAAGAACCCATCTGTTCCCTCTGGCATTTGGCCTTCCTTAATTCACTCAGGTCACAATATCTCTCAAACTGCAGCCAGACATTTCTCTCCTTTGTTCTGTGAACTGTTCTTATTGCCATATGTTAAATGACAATGCAAATAAACCATTTTTTTTGCTCATGCTGTAAAATGGTGGATATTGGTAGCTATACTAATGAGACAAGGTTACTGCTTCAGAGAGATATGCAAAATCATCCATCATAATTAGTCACGGTCTACCACTTTCCTAAAGATAACTTGCTCACCATAACATATTTCAACCAGGCAGTAGAAGTTGTTTTGTTACTCTGTAATAAGCAATATGGGTCATCTTAGAGTGATTGATGAAGCAGGCAAAGTCTCTGTCTCTCCCTCCCCACCTCTTTCTTCTAGAAACTTCTTATGGCCAAATGGAACAATAATGCTCAACTGCTCATAGAGAGTAAAGAAAAGAAAAAAAAATAGTATAGAATGACAACCAACTTTCTTGGTAATAACAGAGTTGGAAGGGACACTGGAGCAGAGGTGGTATTCAGCAGGTTCTGACCAGTTCTGGAGAACCAGTAGCGGAAATTTTGAGTAGTTCAGAGAACCGGCAAATACCACCTCTGACTGGAGATCCCTCCCTTGCCACGCCCACCAACCCACGCCCACAGAACCGGTAGTAAAAAATTTTTAATCCCACCACTGCATTGGAGGTCTTCTAGTCCAACCCTCTGCTAAAACAGGAGACCCAACCATATACCATACTGCACTGTCCAGATTGTCCAATCTCTTCTTAAAAACCTCCCACAACTGATGCACCCGCAACTTCTGGAGACAAGCTGTTCCATTGATTAATTGTTCTCAATGACAGGAAATTTCTCTTTAATTTTAGGTTGGATCTCTCTTTGTTAAGCTTCCTGCAGTCACTTCTTGTCCTGCGCTCAGGTAGTTTGGAGAATGGGTTGTCCTCCTTTGTGACACTACTCTCATATTGGAAGACTGCTATCATGTCAACCCTAGCCTTTCTCTTTATTTGGCTGGACATAGTTCCTGCAACTGTTCATCATATGTTTTAGTCTTCCACCCTCAGATCATCTTTTTTAAAAATGGTTTTTATTGCAGTTTTCAAAAATACAAATTTCAATCATAGTCTTAACAACTTTTTGGCATCGACAAATATATATATCCTATATACATATATTTATAATCATATGGATTGTCATGCCCCTGTTGGAATCTGATTCTGAGGGGGAGGTCGAGCAGCTGACAGGGAGTAGGAGTGAGCCTCCGGTGGCTGTGGAAGAAACTGGGGAAGCACACAGTCTGGCTGGGCATTTAGAGGAAGACCCAGGGTCACCTCCTCTTCATCCTAGGGCATGCAGGGAGGAACGAAGAAAAGAGCAATGTGAGTTACATGGCTTACAGGGGAGAAAATGGCTCTGATTTCCTTCATTAGCTGCAGCTGAGAAAACAGGATTTAAAAAGAGTGTTTGCACATGGCACCTTGCTGGAAGCAAAGCATGAATTATCTTTGTCAAGTCTTATCTGGGTTTTGGCATCCTCCCAACTGTGTGTATTCCATTATTTTTTGAAGTCTGCAATTCCTTATCCTGCCCTGTCTCATTAATTGCTGCAGCATGGTTTGTGTTGGTTTTTATTTATAATTTATATGTACTTTGGGTTCAGACTGAATTTCTTCCCTTTAAAAACTGTTCTTGGGAGAGTTTTTTCTCCAGCCGATGATAACTGGACATTGGGGACCAAGTTGGAGGTATTAAAGGGACTTTATCTACTTTTGTGATTTTATTGCTTTTGTACCATGCCCCAGGTCATCACATTGATAATCTACAAAGGTCTCCTGCTTTATTTACCATAATCCTTCTTCCTAATCTTTATATCTGTTTTTTAACCACTCATACCATTTATCCCATCCTGCATAATATTCAGAGTCTTCCTTGTCTTTCATTTCCAATTTAAGCTGATCCATTTTGGCACATTCCAGTACCTTTTGTATGATCATCTTTAATGCTATTCTCTAGACTCTTTCTAGTATCTCAATACTTTTTTTTGTATCATGGTGACCAAAACTGGATTCAAAACTGGAAAATGATGGCTTTCGTAGAATCATAGGTGACTGGACATCATTTATTGAAAGGCTTGAAAAATTAGTTGAAGTAAATGAGATAGTTCTGAAAAAGAGATGCTTATATCATTGAATGGTGCTGGGATGCAAGTATTTAGCTTATTAAGCAGCTTAACTGTCCCACAAAAAACTTGCACAATGCAGGTTTGCAGACTAAGAAAAAATAATGCAAGAACACCTGGGGCTCAAATGATTAACAATTTCAGGACATTTCATGGTTTCATGAGTGAAAACAGAAAAATGGACAACCCTAACTGCACATAACTTATAAAACTATCTGAACATTGTACATTTAGTGAAAAGCTAAATAATGCATTGAGAGACCAGTTAGCTTGTGTACTTCTTAAGGAAAGCATTAATCAACCATTCTGAAAAGACACAAATTTAACTTTTAAGAGAATGGTTACAATGGCCATTTCCATGGAAACTGCTGTTAAAGAGATATTATAGAGTTACAGTTGGGAGTAAAGCAAGAGTAACCTGTCCAGGTGAACTGTACTATTGTTGTGGCAGAGGTTTGTCAAACACAAGCCTATTTAGTCTATGAAATATCTTCATACTTACATTTTCAGCCTAAACCCCTTAGCAGAATCAGCATCTAAGAATGAAAAACAATTTGGGGGACTTAACAAAATCTTAATTTTGTTGGGTTCCATCTAATATTTTCTAAGGTTTCAAGTCATACAATGTTGACTTCATCCTCTCTAAGTAGTATTTGCTTTTGATGGAGATTTAATATTTAACTACAGACATTTTAGGCAGAAGTAGAAAAACTTTTGTCTAAAATCATGGAAAGCACTTAATTATGGGGATCATGACTATCAACTGGAATTCTTAGATATATGCGAGGATATTTCCAATTTTCAAATGTCAAACTTTACATATATAATAAGGAATACATTAATAAAGGCAGACAATTTGTTGTTTCTTATATTCCATCTGGGGAAACTGGTACTTTTAAGTGCAGTGTCTTTCTTTCAGATAAATGTGAAGTGCAAAGAAGAGCAACTAGGATGATTAGGGGACTGGAGACTAAAATATATGGAGAACGGTTACAGGAACTGGGCATGGCTAGTCTAGTGAAGAGAAGGACTGGGGAGACATGATAGCAGTGTTCCAATATTGAGGGGCTGCCATAGAAAGGAAGGGGTCAAGCTATTTTCCAAGGCACCTGAAGGCCAAAGAATAATGGATGGAAATTGGTCAAGGGGATATTCAACCTAAAAATGAGGAGAAATTGTCTGACAATGAGAACAATCAACCAGTGGAACAGCTTGCCTTCAGAAGTTGTGGGAGCTTCATCACTGGAGGCTTTCAAGAAGAGATCGGACTGCCATTTGTCAGAAATGGTGTAGGGTCCCTGCTTGGGCAGGGGGAGTTGGACTAGATGACCTTCCAACTCTGTTAATCTGGTAAAATTAATCTACTTAAGCCCCCGTTCAAATAATTTTGAAACTGAATCAAGGATATCCATAGCACCAGTTCTTGGCTTAACAATGACAGAGATGATCAAGGTGCTGTCCTTTTTAATTTGCATTTTATTGACTTATTTTTATCCTGCCTTTGTTAGTTTTCTATCTAATTCAAGGTAATGAATGTAACTAATACATCTATTTTTCTCCACAACAACAAACTTGTAAGATGAGTTTAGTTGGGAGGGAATGAGTGGCCCAAAGTCACCCAGCCAGCTTTCATGCTTAAAGCAGGACTAGAACTCACAGTCTCCTGGTTTCTATCTTGGGACCTTAACCACTAGACCAACTGGCTGTTTATGTTGTACAAACATTGTGTAACAAACATTGGGTTGCACAAATAATAAATGCATGTGCTGCATGCATGGAAAAAGAGTTGTGTATTCAGTAGTCTGGTCATCCACCCAGTTTGAAGCTAGGAAGTGAACTGAATGATTAAATTGTAAAATCTCTAGCACTCAGTTGATAAGAGTCTTATTTTCCCAATATGGCAGTATGGAATGGTTGTGGTGACCATTCCATAAACTGTAGTCAAAACTAAGAAGCCTTCCTCCTTTTAGCCAGCTGCTGAAAAATACAAATAATTAATAGTTAAGAAATTATGTTTCTGCTATCAGCCATTAATAAGGACTTGGTTTTAACTGCAACAAAGAATAATATTGGAATATTCCTTTCCAAGTTTTTAAAGTACGCTTAGGTCCAGATCTCAGCCTATGTTAGAGCTAATGAGTGGCTCTCTAAATATTGTATGCAAACTTGGAAGAAAACACATCAAAGTAAATTGCAGGCTATCAGAGCAAATTGTAGTCAGTTGAAAAGATTGGATAGAGCTTAATTCAATTATATTAGTTGTTCAGCAGCAATATTTTTGCATATCTGTCTTCCATTCTAGAAGTAATTTTTAGAGACCTTTTCTCTAGCATCAAGAAAATTTCAGTTTCTGTTTTCTTACATTTTACTGTTTAACATTATGGTTATCTACCAACACAGTTGGATGGTTCAGTCTTCCTGACCTGATTACCACTGCAAATGATGTACTGCACTCTACAGACATTCCAAAAAATAGATAGGCTTCCTTTTAAAATATAGTCATAAAGAGGATAACATAAACCATCTAACCAGAGTATGTGTCCGTCATTTTCAATATTCTCCTAGCCTATGTCATGGTACATCAGCTAATCTTTGGTTTGTTCTAACCATGGTTTGTTCCATAACTCTCATGTACATGTTAGACTAATGTGGACATGACATGCAACCAAAGCTTAATTCTTCTTTTTTTTTTTGTAAATTTTATTCGAGTTTTCACAAAAAAATACAAATAAAACATCTTTTTTGAAAGTAGCGTAATCCCGGGTTACATTTCTTCATACAGACACAAGTTCAATTTCATGCTCATTTTTATGTTCTATTCCATATCTTATTACTGTTTTACATTTTCTACATACCTTCTCCCCTCTTTTAATTTTCTCAATTTTATTTTAATTATCTCATCTCAATTCAAATCATTATATTTATATATTTTGTCTGTCCTGTTTCAATTTCATATTATCTTTTCTCATTAAACAAAGTTTCTCCTGTAGTTGCTGACTGGAGTATGACACCTTTATATCTTTTAAGTTTATCCATTTAACTCTTATTTAAGCTTCAATATATACCTTAAAGTTATAACATTCAATATAATACATAACTTCCACTCGGATTCTGCTTGGTACATTCTTAAAATACACACTATATTCTTTTTTTTAAAAAAGAATATAAATATATGTAATTAAAACAACACATTCCATTCCAATTCAATTCTATCATTAATGTTAATATTCATTAAAATCTTAACTTCTTTAACATTACTTTTCAATTAAATATAATACTTCTATGGAAACAGTTATAAGCTTTCCATAATTAATCCCGCCCGCTTCTTCACTTATATTTTATAAAACATTATCTAATTAAAATGTTCCCATCCCTTCCTAATTAAGTTCTCTCATTTATTTTATTTCATTTATTTTATTAACAAACATTTCACTAGATTACAGTAACTATTTTATCCCTCATTTTAATCATACATTGTTTCCAATTTTCTAAAGTTATTTCTATTACTAATATAACAATACAATCTTATGTACCTTTACAGAATCCCCTTTTCAGTTAAATTTTCACCCATTATCTCTAAATAGGCCCTGTTTCTCTATATCTTGTTTCTGTCCTTTGTAACTTCTTTTCCTTTCTTTCTTCCCTCTCTTCTTCTCTCTCCCCTTTTTACCTCCTTGTCTCTCTATCTCTATTTCTCTCTTCTGTATTCCCCTCTTCTGTTGCTTTCCAATATTATACTTATTTTTCAAACTATTTTTCTTTTCTTTGGTTGTTTTTTAAGTCTTAAATTCTCCATTCTCTTTCCCCGCTTTCCTTTTTCTTCCACACATAGAATTACTTGTTCATTAAAGATGGCTTCTTCTTTGTCCCAGTCTTCTTGTTTTGCAGACATTTCTTGTTGTTTCTCATAGTTCCAAATCTCCATTTCTAAGAATTGAAAAATGAAGCCAAAAGAACCCCTCCCTTCTTGTGCATCTTCTTTGTACTTTTTAAGTTCCATTTTCAATTCATCCAGAAGTATTGCCATTGTATAAATTTTTAAACAACCACCCGATTAATTTTAGTCATTCAAATGCAATAACCAAGAATCCAAAGATCACCACGATGTTTGTTTGTTTTTTAGTTTAAATTCCAGGGTACCTTAGTTGTTGCTTTTGCAATTTAACCCGGTCAGCCAAAACTTTCACTTCTTATCTTCCTCCTGCACGTTCTTTTCCAGTCGAGTTCTTCTTTGAGGTGGCCATTTCTGACCACCACTGCAACCGCCTTTGGGAAAGGGAGTAATGGCCAGCTGAGGAGGAGAGATGTGGCTCTCCTCAACCCTGCTGGCAGTCTCCCCCCTCTTCACCACCTCTATGGGGTGGCTTAGCCCTGAAACCAGCCAGCTCGGGGTGCTCCAGTGGCAAGCCCAGACCAAAACCACGCACGGATCGCTGATTTCTGTCTGTTGCCAAAGAAGCTCAAACTGGAAGCCTCCAACCAAAGCTTAATTCTTAACATGCAATTCAGTCTAGTTGCACTTACAGCCACTTTCCTCTTGCTTACTGTATCTTTCTCCACTATATGAGTCAAGAATGGGACAATTTAAGCAGATCTTATTGGAATTATTACAGATGTGAAGGAGAGTCAGAGAACAAGCACCATCCAGCCCAAATATGGCTTTAAAATAAAGAACCATAAGGTATATATTACTTTATCTATGAAAGGGCATTACTTCTTATTTTCACCCTGCTTTAATTTATTAACTCATGTAATTGTCCCTAGGGCAGGTTGCTCTTCCTAGAGCAGGGCTGTCAAACTCCCAGTCCATCAGCCAGATGCATCATGTGCTGGCCACACCCATGCCCAGTTTAGTGAAGGGAAAAAAAGTCCCAGTACATCATGTGATGCTGCCATGACCACATGAGTTTGACACCCCTGTCCTAGACCATCATGAGACCAGACTCAATGGCTGTGCATTGGAACCTTGTATTCAAGTCTTATAAAAACCATGTAGTCACATTCTCTTAAAAGGAAGAGCGGAGATCTCAAAATAGCATCTTATCAATTCATGCATAAGTCTGTGCCGGTTATCTTGCCTTCTTTATTAGATTGGAAGGATCCAGTTACAAGAATTTCTTCTCACACATACACACACACATACCTACCCATATATATCCAGTGTCTTGCAATTGGCAGGTTACTGATTTTATCAGGGGTATCTTTATGTGAGTACATTTTGTCCTGCCTTTATTAACAAGCAGTACCAATCCTATTTGAAAGGGTATTATGTCCTCAGTACTTTTTTCCCCCATTTAGTCTCTTATTAAGTCTGAACTAGGAAAATGTAAGTTGGGCAACACACTTAGAAGATCCCATCTTGGCTTCTTTTCTTAAGTATTCACTGACAAGAAGGATGATTTCAGTAGAAAAGAACACTTCTCTAAAATCCTGGTTGTTTGGGAATGTTTTTTAATCTGGAAAAAAAATGCTTGATTTGCATTTCGGAGACAACTCAAAGAACATAAAAATAGCAATGAAAATATAGTATTTCTGTGACTGGTAAGAACAGAAGCCAGACAACTAAATTTTCTTTCTATCTGAAAAAAAAAAAAACCACCCCCAAAATCAGATGGATATATTTAACCAGAGGAAGGGCAAAATTCTGCTGAGAAAATTATATGCATAATTATTTCAAATCTGAGCAAAACTGTCTCCTTGGTATAACTAAATGATGGATCTCCATAAGCATGGAGAACCAATTGAGCATCTCTTTAAGAAGGAATTCCATTGGGGGGGTGGGCTGTCACTGAAGAGATCCTGCTCCTAGTTACTACACTAAAACCACTTACCAAGGGACTACAAACAGGACTTCCCCAACTGGCCTTATTGGGGAGGAAATGTGTTTATGTATCTGAGTCCTAACCTAGTTGGAGCTTAATAGACTAATAATGACAACTGAGCAATCAGCACAGTAGTTTTAATATGGACCTTATGTGGTACTATTTAGTCACTCCACTTAAGAATCAGGCAGCTGTATTTGCCCCAATTCCAGCTTCCAACCACCTTCGAAGACAACCTATGGAATACATTGCAACAAATCAGGCTGAGGGTTATTAAATGAAGGATCACTGAGGTTAGGATATTTCAGTCTAGCTAGCATAAACATGAAAGCTGGGTATAGCCATTCCTTATCACTGAGACCACATATACTTCTAGTGATAGATTGGAATCAAGGAGAACACCCAGATTGTGTATCTGTGGTTACTTAGAGAGAATGCTACCACATCAAATAAAAGTGGCATTTTTCTAATTTCTTCTTAACCTCGAGGCAATTGTCAAATTTGTGCACCTCTCCTAAATCAAGAAATAGAAAGGAAAAAGAGAGTTGAATATCATCAGCATACTAATGAGAGCACTTCCAATATCCATTAATTTAGATATTGAGCAGCAAGGGAGTAATAACTTGAATCCTGGGGGAGCCTGTAACTCAAAAGCCAGGTGCCGAACAAGAATCTCTCATTGCACTGCATTCACTTCACCTACAAATAGGAATGAATGATCTCTGAGGGTGAGAGGGGTTCAGAAATGTGGAAAATAAATAAGCAAGCAAAAAAATGAAAATAAATAAGTAATATATACAGGTTCAATCCATGCTCCGTCCAAAATATCCCACAATCACTGGTTTCAAAGAATTCAAGAGAGCAGCATTTGCCCTTGTCTTTCTCTTAGTGGAAGACGTGGTCAAGTAGAAGATTCCATCAGCATGACAGGCACCATCCATTCTGTGTACATGGAGTTTAGAGTATACTAGACAACCCATGACCCATTTGGTCAACCTTTCAGAGAAGAAGAATGAGTACGGGTGGACAGAAAAGCAGTGGAGCAAATTCCCACCAACTTTCTAATTGACAGTGCTTGTGGGAAGCTGGCAAGGCGTGTCAGAAATCATTCCTCCTCCTTTTCCTCTGACCTGTAGAACTTCCTGTCACTTTGTTGAGCAGAGGGGAAACAAAGGGAGCTATGGACCACAAGGAAAATTGCAATCCTACTTGTGTTCCCAAGGGACCCTCCACCTAGAGAGGAAGAGAGACAACCTGTTGAGAGTTGCCACCCCCACCCTCAGGCATGCCAACCTCATCAGCAGGCATCCAAGTTGCTCCCTTGTCCTTCTTTCACCACTTACTGCCATTAAGGTATTTCAAACTTAGTTCCAAAGCAGCCAGTCTCCACTCACCTGTCAGGCCATCTCACCAGCTGACTATATACAGGAGTAAGAGGGAGATGGGGTAAAGGATGGGGATATAGCCCTTCCATCTTCCCTTGCATCACACAATCTAGCAGTGGGTGCATGGGATGTGTAGTCAGAAGGCTTGGTGGTGCTGAAGAAGCACAGGATCCTGGCATTCTATAAGTTCTATAAGTTACTTGGTATAATAATTGTTGTCCTGTACCTTCCAATTTTGCCTAAGTGAAAGTTTCAGACAAACAGACAAAAGAGTTTGAGTACTATATAGATAGATATCATAAGAAATATATTGATCGTGGGCTTCCGGTGGCAAGGCAAGGACGGTCAGAGGGGCAGAAATCTGCTCGTGATTCTAGCCTCCCTTTTCTTGAGTTTGGTGCAATCTTTCGGGTGCTCGAGTCTTGGAGAGACCCGTGCCGGTGTGGGGAACCTCGGGCTGCAGTGTGGGAAAGCAAACCCCTGTAACGAAGAGGAAGCCCTCCAGAGCCCAACGATCCAAGAACAGCCTCCTAACAATGGAGGCTCCAAGTCGGACTGCCACCGATGGGAAGAAAAAGTGAGTGAAAGTTTGCAAGCTCGGGGGAAAGAGAGTCGTGGCAGAGAAGATATTTGACTGACAATAGACTGATTTCAGGCTGTTAAATACTGTGTGAATGCCAGCTGTGAGCTCCAAGACAGGCGGCTACAAAAGAATTGGTTTAGTGAATGTGAAAGAGCTTGGCAGGCAGAAGAGAGTCGGAAATAAAAAGAAGTAAAGAGAATTTTGGAAGTCTGAAGACTCTATTATCACTAACATTTGGATTGAAGCTATTAAATTGGATCCAGAAGCAGAACGAAGCCGATCGGGAAAGACAGAGCAACGCCATAGGCAGTATCCAGAACGCTGAAGCGAGTGGGAATATTGCTTACTGGCAGCTGTTACTCAGCAAATCTTCATTTGCCATTTCCGTGTGCTAGAAGTGAAGCTTCAAAGTGAAAAGCGGAAACAAAAACTCTTGTCTTTGGAATTTTCTTTTTCTTTTCCTCAACCCTTTTCTGTGTGTACATACTTACTAAAATAGCCTCTCTTCTTTCTTACTTGTGGATGGTATGCTATGTTGAAATATGCTTGCTTTTTTTTTTTCCCCTCTGATTTCCTCTTGATAAATATGTACATTTAGTAATGAAATATTAGAGTGTTAAAATATTGGATTAATTTAGTTAAGTTATTATTAATAGAGATTGTTATAATTTGAATGGGAATATAGGGGAGACAGTAAGAATATTAAGCATTAGTTACTTAATAAGCTTAGAGCTCTCTAGACCAATATTATATTTCTTTGTGTGGGTTTATCTGTGAATGTAATATATTTTATAGTTAAGGTTACTTTATATTGAAGTTAAACTAGAGAAAAATATATACACTTTACTAATTAGTCAAGAATATAGCTACTTAATAGGTTGATAGATCTTGGTCAATTTTAGTTACAGAACTAAGAATACTGAATGCCAATTTGGAATAATATATTCAATATTGTACAACAACAAAAACAAATTTTAAAGGAAATGACTACTACAACTACCACTGCTGGTAGGAAGGTTAATCCCACAATAATGACTACTTTGACAACAACTTCACCCATGGCACAAAAAACAATAGAGGAAACACTACCAACAGAGAAGTCAACTAGCATCTCGAATGCTAATATCCAAGCAATGTTCCTAACTTTACAGGACTCATTGACAAGATTGCAAGAAACAATGATTAAAAACCACAGTGAAACAAGGGCAGATATCAATGAATTGAAGGAAGAAATGGGGAAACTAAAGACAGAAATGAAAGCGGACATTTCCAAAGTAGAGGATAAAGTGGGGGTGTTGCAGCAGGCCTTGGAGAAAATGAAGTTATAATAAAAGAAGTAGAGAAAAGAACCGAACGAACAGAAAGGGAATTAGAAAGGGTGGATGAAGATCTCAGAAGCATGAGCAAAGAAATGGAGGACTCCCTTGTCCTCCTAGAAATGAACAAGGCAGCAACTTACCTAAGATTCCAAAATGTGACAGAATCAAAAGAAGAAGACCTGGAATACTTGATGGCAGAAATACTGGCGGTTTATTGAAGATGGATAAAGATGAAATTCAAAAAGAGTTTGATGAAGTCTACCGGGTCAATACAAATTATGCAAGACGCCACAATTGTTCTAGGGAAGTACATATACGATTCACTAGAAGATGTGTTCGAGACATGATATATAGAACCTCAAGAGATAAAACTATAACCTACAAAGAGAAAGAAATTGTGATTCTTAAACAGATACCGAGGAGAATAAGGGAACAAAGGCGTGACTATAAATTTCTGGCAGCATATTTAAATAAAAAAAAGAATCACATTTAAATGGCTTATTCCAGAAGGAATGTTAGTGTCGTGGAAAGAGAGGAAAATCAAAATAGATACTATGGAAAAAGCCCAGGATTTTTACAAACGGATGGTGGGCCCACAGGAGCAAAGTAGTAGGGAGAAATTGGACACAAAGTTTCAAGAAGAATACAGTGGACATAAAAATAGAACTGGAACGGTAGGAAACCAAGAAAATACCTATCCACAACAAAAGACAGAAGGAACTACATCAATACAAGCGCAAGAAGAGAGAGGAATTGTTACACGACAAAGAGCAAAACAAAACTAAATAGATGGGAGAAGAAAAAAATTACTATCAATAAACATAAATGGTTTAAATTCAACAATTAAGAGGAAAAGGATATTATCTAAATTAATTAAACATAATGCAGATATAACGTGCCTGCAAGAAACCCATATAAAGAAGAAGCATGAAAATATTTAGAATGCCCGAAATTAGGAAAATTATTTACCACACCAGCAGATGAGGAGAAAAAGAAGGGAATCGCAGTATATGTGAAAGAGGATTTGAAATCTGAGCTAATATGGTCGGACTTAGAAGGAAGGACTCTGGGTTTGCAGATCTGGATTAATGATATTCCAATTCTTTTAGTAGTAATATATGCTCCAAATGGAGACCAAAAAGAGTTTTTAAACACCTATATGGAAAATTGGTTGAATTGCAAAAAAGAAATATTTGTATGGTAGGGGACTTCAACTCCATTGCTGATTTCCAAAAGGATCACAGTAATGCCGGGAAGAATAAAAAGGGGAAGAGAGAGCTCCCAAGATTTGTAGGGAAATGATGAAAGAGCTAAATCTGACAGATATATGGAGAAGATTACATCCTGAAAAAGACAATTTACATTTTATTCAAATCCCCACCAAACATGGACACGGATTGATATGGCATGGATGAGTGGAGAGATAGCAAATGAGACAAAAGAAGTGGAAATTTTGCCTAATGAATGGGCAGACCATAATCCAATACAGGTAATATGGAAGGGCAGGGCAAAACCAAAGAAAAGATGGACCTTAAACACTCAATTAATAAGAGAGAAAGAATATATTAATAAATTAAAGGAGGAATTGATTTTTTTATTAAAGAAAATGATAACGGAGAAACCACGAAACAAAATGTCTGGGATACGATGAAGGCGGTTATAAGAGGCACAACAATCTCTTATAATGCTAAGAGAAACAAGGAAAATATTCCCAACAAAACAAATTACAACAGAGAATTAAGGAGCTAGAAACCTTCTACAAAATAACCCAAAAGAATCCAAACTGCAAAATCAGATAAGTATAGTCAAACACAAACTGAATTTAATTGATCAAGAGAAAATGACTATGAATTTGAACTTAACTAGACAAATCTATTTTGAACATGCCAACAAGCCAGGAAGATGGCTATCTTATAAATTGAAAAAAAGAAAGAGAAGAGACTGATATACCAGTTAATAGATAGCAAAGGAGATACATACCAGAAAATAGAACAGAAAAAAAGAAATCATTCATAAATACTTTGAAGATTTATACAAAAGAGAGGATGTCAGTGAAGATAGAATAAGGAATTATCTAGATGAAGTAAAGGATAAGGCAATTGGGGAAGAAATGGCTGAACTATTAAATAAAGACATTACTGAATCGGAATTGAAATCAGCAATAGAGAGCCAGAAAAATAATAAAAACCCCGGGCCCAGACGGGATCCCAGGGGAGCTGTACAAGGCAATAGCAGATCAAATCGGACCACTTATGGTGGAAGTTTTTAATGACGTTTTACTAGCAGCTAGGATGCCGGACTCATGGAGGGGGCACTGATCTCGCTGATCCCGAAGGAGGATACAGATCCCAGATATATAAACAATTACAGGCCGATTTCACTCTTAAATACTGATTATAAAATATTCACTTCTATTATAGCAAACAGATTAAAAAGATTGCTAAACTTGTATATACATGAAGATCAAAATGGATTCCTTCCAACTAGGCAAATAAAGAATAATCTAAGAATAGTATTAGATTTACTAGAATTTTATGAAGCCCACCCAGAGAGACAAGTAGCACTCATGTTTCTAGATGCAGAAAAAGCTTTCGATAATTTGAATTGGCAATTTTTAATTCAAAAAATTTATAATTTGAATCTGGGTACCAAATTTGAAAATATTATAACAACTATATATGACACACAACAAGCTAATATAATAGTGAGCGGGAATGCACCCGCCCAATAAAGATAGAAAAGGAGTGAGACAGGGTTGCCCACTCTCTCCCCTGCTCTTCATATTAGCATTAGAGACATTATTAACACTAATTAGGCGAATTCAGATATAAAGGGATTAACAGTTAAGAAAGAGGAATATAAATTGCAAGCGTTTATGGACGACATGATTTTCTTCCTTGAAGAACCAAAAGACAGGGGACCAAAATTGATGAGTGAATTAGAGAAATTTGGAGCAGTAGCGGGACTTAAAATAAACAAAAAAAAAACCAAATTAATGACCAAAAACCTAACAGAAAAACAGAAAATAGAACTAGAAGAAATAATGCAGATACAAGTGACAAAGAAAGTGAAATACTTAGGAATTTGGCTAACCCCACTGTAAGACACTTAAAGAAAACAATTATGATAAACTGATACATCAGGTAAAGAAAGATTTAGAATCGTGGGGAAACTTCAAATTTCACTACTAGGCAATTGCTACTATTAAAATGAACATTCTCCCTAAATTTTTGTATTTATTCCAAACAATCCCAATTAAATTACATAAAAAGTTTTTGAAGAACTCAATAGAACAACCCTGAAATTTATTTGTAGGAAAAAACCCAGAATAAATGTAAAAAGCAATGCAGGATATGAAGAGCAGGGAGGGTTAGCATTTCCAAACTGGGAGTTATACCATATGGCCACCTCATTAGTTTGGTTGAAGGATTGGGTGAATTTAACCAATAAAAGAATACTATTTCTAGAAGGCCATGATTTACAAAGGGGTGGCACGCCTTTCTATGGGACGTAGGAAAACCAGTCAAAAATATTTCCATAGACATTTAATTAGAGACGCACTATTAACAATTTGGAGGAAAATAAGGAAAAAAACATTATACAAAAGTACCAGTATGGATTTCAACAATGGAGGCAATGATTCACCCAAACAATTTGGAGCTTACCAAAATGATTAAATACAAAGACTTATTAGACCCACAAGGAAATTTGAAACCGAGGCTGGATCTTCAAGAGCAAGGACATAAAATTGATCAATGGGTTTATCTTCAGATTCAAAGCAGATATAAACAAGACAAAAAAGAATTCGGAATTAATAACAAACTGCAACAGTTAGATAAAATTTTATTAGGATCAAATAAAAAAAACATAACAAAATTTTATAACTACTTATTAGAAACAGAACTAGAAGAAGAAATCGTAAAAAGGAAATATGATTGCTTGGAGTAAGAACGTAGGGCGCAGCATCACATTAGCGAATGGGAGAAAGTTTGGGGCAGAAACAATAAGATTACCAAATCGGTAGCATACAAGGAAAATCTTTATAAAATGTTTTATAGATGGCATCTCCCCTTCGAGGTTAGCGAAGATGCACCCCAACATGAGTTCGCATTGCTGGAAGTGTAGGAAAAAGAAGGAACCTTTTTCCATATGTGGTGGTCCTGTGCAGAAACCCAAAAGTATTGGAAGAAAATCAAAACTTGGTTGGAAGAAAGCACCAAAGAGCAGATCGAATACAAACCAGAGTCCTTCCTACTAGGGATTTTTGATAAGCAAATTTCCAAAAAAACCAAATACATAACAATACACATTTTAACAGCGGCCAGATTAGCCTTCGCTCAACATTGGAAACAACACCAAATTCCATCAGAAGAAATGATTATTGAAAAATCTCAAATGCGCAGAAATGGATAAATTGACTTTGGCGCTAAAAACAAAGACACTTCACTATACTATGACAGCTGGAATTGTTGGTATAATTGGATTGACCAAAGATAAATAATATATTATAAGGCATAAAAGAAAAGTATCAATACATAATAACGAGGTAGCGATATAAGTTAAAAACAGGTGTGGTTATATGACACAAGTTAAGGTGATGAAAACAAAAGAAGATCTTGCAAACTGTTAAAATAAGAATACTTTTAATCCTGTAACCTCTTTCTTTCTTTCTTTTCTTAAAATCCTTTCCTCTCTTCCTCTTCTCTTTTCTTTCTTTTCTTTCTTTCTTTCTTTTGCTTATTTGTGTATGTATTGTGACTGGTTTTAATTGTAAAAATTAATAAACTATATTTAAAAAAAAAAAGAAATATATTGATCAAAAAAGGACATTCCATAGCTAAGTAATATTAGTATGCAGACCTTTTTCCTTATCCAGGACATTTCACCACAACATTTAAAGGTCTGTAGAGGTACCAGTGTTTCTTTATCAAACCTGTTCCTCTTCAAAGGAGCTTTCAAAATCAAGACCTGGGAGTTTCTAATTGCTCCAAAATTGAACAAGAACAATTTTCCTTAGGACTTCCTTGGTTTAAAGATGATACCAGTGAGTTGAGCAAGCTACATTTTCAGATAGCTGAATGTTCTATACCACATTCAAAAGTAGCCCCATACAGTATGCTAACATTGCAGAAACCTAAATAGGTGATTATGGTACCTTTTCTGGACTAATATAAAAATTAAAGCTGCAGCACTAGATTTCATTCTGTGCCACCTCTTTGCAGAGTTTATAAACATCAGTCTGCAAGAAATACACTGCTCAGAAAAATAAAGGGAACACAAAAATAAGAGATCCTAGATCTGAATGAATGAAATATTCTTATTAAATACTTTGTTCATTACATAGTTGAATGTGCTGACAACAAAATCACACAAAAATGATCAATGGAAATCAAATTTAGCAACCCATGGAGGTCTGGATTTTGAGATACACTCAAAATTAAAGTGGAAAAAAACACTACAGGCTGATCCAACTTTGATGTAATGTCTTAAAACAAGTCAAAATGAGGCTCAGTAGTGTGTGTGGCCTCCATGTGCCTGTATGTCCTCCCTACAATGCCTGGGCATGCTCCTGATGAGGTGGCGGATGGTGTCCTGAGGGATCTCCTCCCATACCTGGACTAAAGCATCCCCCAACTCCTGGACAGTCTGTGGTGCAACGTGGCATTGGTGGATGGAGCGAGACATGATGTCCCAGATGTGCTCCATTGGATTCAGGTCTGGGGAACGGGAGGGCCAGTCCATAGCATCAATGCCTTCGTCTTGCAGGAACTGCTGACACACTCCAGCCACATGAGGTCTAGCATTGTCTTGCATTAGGAGGAACCCAGGGCCAACCACACCAGCATATGGTCTCACAAGGGGTACCTAATGGCAGTCAGGCTACCTCTGGCAAGCACATGGAGGGCTGTGCGGCCCCCTAAAAAAATGCCACCCCACACCATTACTGACCCACTGCCAAAACGGTCATGCTGGAGGATGTTGCAGGCAGCAGAACGTTCTCCACGGCATTTCCAGACCGTGTCACGTCTGTCACATGTGCTCAGTGTGAACCTGCTTTCATCTGTGAAGAGCACAGGATGCCAGTGGCGAATTTGCCAATCTTGGTGTTCTCAAGCAAATGCCAAACGACCTGCACGGTGTTGGGCTGTAAGTACAACCCCCACCTGTGGACGTTGGGCCCTCATACCCCCCCTCATGGAGTCTGTTTCTGACTGTTTGAGCAGCCACATGCACATTTGTGGCCCACTGGAGGTAATTTTGCAGGGCTCTGGCAGTGCTCCTCCTGTCCCTCCTTGCGCAAAGGCAGAGGTAGCGGTCCTGATGCTGGGTTGTTGCCTTCCTACGGCCTCCTCCACAGCTTCTGGTATACGGGCCTGTTTCCTGGTAGTGTCTCCATGCTCTGGACACTACGCTGACAGACACAGCAAACCTTCTTGCCACAACTCGCATTGATGTGCCATCCTGGATGAGCTGCACCACCTGAGCCACTTGTGTGGGTTGTAGACTCTGTCTCATGCTACCACTAGAGTGAAAGCACTGTCAGCATTCAAAAGTGACCAAACCATCAGCCAGAAAGCATAGGAACTGAGAAGTGGTCTGTGGTCACCACCTGCAGAACCACTCCTTTATTGGGGATGTTTTGCTAACTGCCTATGCTTTCCACCTGTTGTCGGTTCATTTGCACAACATCATGTGAAATTGATTGTCAATCAGTGTTGCTACCTAAGTGGACAGTTCGATTTCACAGAAGTGTGATTGACTTGGAGTTACACCTTTATTTTTTTTTTGAGCAGTGTATTTCTGTACCATTCTTTCCACTACAAATAAAGGGTACAGATCAAAAAATCTTAAAACATGTCAGCTCGTACTTGTTTGATATAATAAATGATGCTGAAGAATAAAAATTTAGAAATGATTGAATGTTTTTATATATCAGGATAAAATTGAAGCATTACAAAAATAATCATCTATATAGTTCTGTGCTGGTATCAAACTGGCCTCCAACCTGTTAACATTCAAAAAGGCAGCAAAGTGACATTTCTAATCCCAAATGAGGCATAATACAACATAACTGTTGCCTTGTCAGCTTTGTTTCTTAATGAAAGGGAAAATGTAAAAGACAAAACAGAATGCAAACATGTTCATATCTGTAGGCTTCACCTCTTTCATTATTGTTGGGGTTAGGCCTTAGTGCTGTCAAATTAGCTTAACTGGGAAGGACCTTGAATTGGCCCTGACACTTTGACACTTTCATCATTGCATGGTGTTTGCTGGGTATAACTTAATTAAAACATTGCAGCAAATACATCGACTGAATTGGTTCAAGTTTCAGAAGCCTGGAGCTTCATTTGGCTTTTATGTGATATTGCAGGCACCTCATCCATTAGTACCTCTAACAAGCCCTGATGATACCAAAATGACATCATGAGCATGGCCACCATTCTGACAGGGTAGTCCGCTACACTTGCAGATATCACTAAATTCATTATGTTGGCTACAATTTTATACCAAGATCAAAATGAAGTTTTCAAAAATAGTCTTTCAAATAGTTGTTAATAGAGGTCAGGATGCCTCTAGGGTGGTTAACATTTAGTCAAAATTATGTTCTTCACAGACAATAATATTTTTAAAACATTTTTAAAATCTTATCTTTATTATTTTTATAAATAACTCAAGATGAGGAACACACAAAACATTCCTTCCTTCTCCTATTTTTCCCACAACAACCTTGTGAAGTAATTTACGCTGAGAGAAAGTAACTGAATGCAAACATGGGCCCAAAATTACCCAGCCAGCTTTCATGCCTAAGGCAGGACTAGAACTCACAGTCTCCTGGTTTCTAACCTGGAACCTAGACTAAACAGACTACAAAACAAAACAAACAAACAAAAATTTTTATTTTAAATATTTGTAAATATTTAATTGAAAATATAAAATATTTTATTTTCCATCTAACATAAAGAATGGTATTTATTTTAGCAAAGGTAATAAGTGAAAGAAAAAGAAGGTGAATATCATGATGCAATACGGAAAGCTTTGGTCAGGTCAGTGTAACATTCCAGAGTATTCTTCTAACCTATTATAGCAGTAACTTTATCTCTGGGATCTAGCAGGACAACCGGGGTGGGATTCAAATTTTTTAACAACCGGTTCTGTGGGCATGGCTTAGTTGGTGGGCGTGGCTTGGTGGTCATGTGACTGGCTGGGCATGACCAACTCAACATCACTCACATCGAGGCACGCATCTCCTCGCCTGGCCTCTCATGACTGTGGGGATGCTGCAACAGTCGTAAGTGTGAAAAATGGTCATAAGTCACTTTTTTCAGTGCCATTGTAACTTTGAATGGTCACTCCACACAAGCAAAGTACCAGCAAAGGAGGGGGGGGAAAACTCCAGAGATGTTCCTGAGACAGGAAGTCTAGTCTTGCCAAGAATGTAATAAGGGTTAACGGAGAGGAAGTTTCAATAAGCAACACCAGAATGTTTCCTTCTTGCCTTCCTGACATGATTAGGCCAGTAATTTCTTCTAACAACCGGTTCTCTGAACTGGTTAGAATGTTAACAACCGGTTCTAGCGAATAAGTGCAAACTGGTAGAATCCCACCCCTGAGGACAACCTTTTGGCCTTCTAGAATGCCATGAACAGCTGGCTCTTTCCCCAGACACCTGGATAGGATGAGACTGCAGCTCATTAGCTATGTGGTTTTGGGGTCCCAGGAGATGTAGTTCATATTTCTGTTGCTACTAATATTGTTTATTTTTATGCTTTATTGTTATGCTGTGAGTCACCCAGAATTATTGTGCATAAGATGGGCATCAAGAAATCCATGCTGGCTGCAGTTAATAGTAGCATGCCTATGTAAGAGTTCACAAGCAAGTTTTATGCTTTACTCAAAGATTTCGTCCAGTAGAGGTGTCAAGCTGACAGATCTGTAGTTTCTCAAATGCATAATTAAAACCACACACATATTTTGTAATGTTTAATACAATACATCCAGATGATTTATTAAGGACATATTCTTTTCACATTCATCTATGTTCTGCCAACACTGTTCAGTTTTATTTGTCTGTTGCCTCTTCTCAGTAATCTTTCTATGTTTGTTAAAGATACACAACTGAAGACCAGAATTTCTCAGCAGTTCACAGTTGTTTGACCTCATTATCTTTTGTCACTATTCACCTATGATTTAATCTGATTCATGAAGGAAACCCACATAATTCTATAGTGAATTACGGTCTCATCTCCAACCTGATGACACCAGGGTTGAAATATGTTACATTTCTTCATCCATCAGAAGCTTTTGGTGATGTCACAGAGTTGCTCGCCACTATGAAATTTCATACTCCAAGTTACATGAAGCAGAAGTTGGTGAAGGAGGAAAAAACCAATTATGAATCTTCTCCCTGTACTAAAAACAAATGTTGTGATTCTAACTGAGATTCAGCATGCAAGCAGGAGAGGTATCCTTTCATCCCATCTGCCCCACACCATGAAGGACTAGACTTCAGGGGACCAAGCTGGCAGCCAGAACCAGGAAGCAATGCATCACCTGCATCACCTGAAGCAACTGTGTGTGCGTGTGTGTATGTATATTTCAGCTTTGTTCGAGTATTTGCCCAAGTCATTGTAGTTGTGCTTTTAAAGTTGTAGCAACGTTTCGGCAGAATCTCATCTGCCATCATCAGGCTTCTGTGGCACAACTACAATGGCACAACTACAAAAGCACAACTACAATGACGTGGGAAAATACCCGAACAAAGCTGAATGACATATATATATATATATATATATATATATATATATATATATATATATATATATATATATATATATATATATATATATATATATGTAGATCTTTGGTTGTTCGGGTTTTCTCCGCGTAAGATTTGAAGTATCTAGGCAACGTTTCGATGAAGTCTCATTCATCATCTTCAGGCTTCTGTCTCCAGCTCTGTGCTTCTCAGAGTAATGGAGATTGCAGCTGCTTCCTCCTTTTAACTGCCAGTGGGGGTGGAACTTGATTGGGTGGGGGCTTGGCTGTGTTCTGATTGGGTGGGGTGTGTTCTCATTGGTAGGGGGTTTGGCTGTGTTCTGATTGGTTGGGGGTTAGCCGTGTTCTGATTGGTTGGAGGCGTGTTCTGTTCAGGAGGGGCTTGGTTGTGCTCAGGTTAGTTTTAGTTGCTGGGGGATTTGAGCTGGAGAGTTGTGATCTTGCTGTTTGGCTTCTAGTTCGTGGTCCTGCTGCATCTTCATAGTGGGTGTTGGTTTGCTTCATGTATGGCTCAGAGGGTTTGAAGTGGGTAGTGATGCAGCTGCAGTGCAGCTTCTGGTCCATGGTCGCTTTCTCATTTTCTGAATGGGTGGGAGTCTGTTTTCTACATGGAAGTGTGGTGGTGGCATCTTGTGTGGCTCTCATGGGTGTGGGTCCAGTGTCCTTCTTCATGTTAGGTACTCGTCTGTTCATGAGGGCGGGTTTCCAAATGGCTGGAAGGCGGGAGGTGTCATCTCGTTTGTTCATGCTGTGTGGGCGTTTTCTATCTCTATGGCTTC
Source organism: Pseudonaja textilis (assembly GCF_049901715.1). Taxonomy (NCBI): domain Eukaryota; kingdom Metazoa; phylum Chordata; class Lepidosauria; order Squamata; family Elapidae; genus Pseudonaja; species Pseudonaja textilis. The sequence continues at coordinate 93,901,169 of NC_141990.1, forward strand.
TCTGATTATTCTGCTGTTGAAGTGTTCGGTTTTGGCGATAGTTCTGGTATTTTTAAAATCAATTTCATGTCCTGTGGCTTTGAGGTGTTGGACCAGGGAAGAGGTCGTTTCTTCTTTTTGATTGAGTTCTTATGTTCTTCAATGCGTGCGCTTATTCTTCTGTTAGTTTGTCCAATGTATGTGTTAGGGCAGGTTGTGCAGGGGATTTCGTATACTCCTTGGTTTTCTAATTCGATTTTGTCTTTGGGGTTTCTTAGGATGGTGGATATTTTTTTGTTTGTGCAGAATGCTGTTTTGATGTTGTGTTTTTGGAGGATCTTGCTAATTTTGTCTGTAGTGCCTTTTATATATGGGAGGAGGGCTTTTCCGTTTTCTTGTTCTCTGTCTTGGATTTTGGTTGGGGCTTCTTTTTGGATTAGGTGGGTAATCTTCTTTCTTTGGAATCCATTGGCTTTGAGTACGTTGGTGAGAGTGTGTAGTTCGGTTTTTTGGTGTTGTTCATCGGCTAAGCATTTTGTTCTGGAGATGAGTGTCTTGGCTACGGAATTGATCTGTGCTGGGTGGTGGTGTGAGAGTGCATGTAGATAGCGGTTAGTATGTGTTTTCTTCTGGTAGATGGTGTGTCCTAGGGAGCCATCGGATCTTTTGTATACCAAGACATCTAGGAAGGAAGTTGATTGTTGGCTTCTGTTTCCATGGTGAATTGTATTTTGGGGTGTAGACTGTTGAGGTATGTGAGGAAGTTGTTCAGTTTTTCTTTCCCGTGTGGCCAGATTATGAAGGTGTCATCTACGTATCTGAGCCAGAGTTTGGGTTTGTGGTCGCATTTTTCTAGAGCTTGTGTTTCAAAGTGTTCCATGTAGAGGTTTGCGATGACAGGTGAGAGGGGTGATCCCATAGGTGCTCCTTCTATTTGTTTGTATTTTTGTCCATTGTAGGTGAAGTAAGTATTGGATAGGCAGTGGTTGGTTAGATCTAGGATGTGCTTGGGGGGTTGTATTTGTTTTGGATGGCTGTCAAGGCTTCTTTTATTGGCACTTGGGTGAAGAGGGATGTGACATTGAAGCTTCAAAAACAAATACAACCCCCCCAAGCACATCCTAGATCTAACCAACCACTGCCTATCCAATACTTACTTCACCTACAATGGACAAAAATACAAACAAATAGAAGGAGCACCTATGGGATCACCCCTCTCACCTGTCATCGCAAACCTCTACATGGAACACTTTGAAACACAAGCTCTAGAAAAATGCGACCACAAACCCAAACTCTGGCTCAGATACGTAGATGACACCTTCATAATCTGGCCACACGGGAAAGAAAAACTGAACAACTTCCTCACATACCTCAACAGTCTACACCCCAAAATACAATTCACCATGGAAACAGAAGCCAACAATCAACTTCCTTCCTAGATGTCTTGTATACAAAAGATCCGATGGCTCCCTAGGACACACCATCTACCAGAAGAAAACACATACTAACCGCTATCTACATGCACTCTCACACCACCACCCAGCACAGATCAATTCCGTAGCCAAGACACTCATCTCCAGAACAAAATGCTTAGCCGATGAACAACACCAAAAACCGAACTACACACTCTCACCAACGTATCACAGCCAATGGATTCCAAAGAAAGAAGATTACCCACCTAATCCAAAAAGAAGCCCCAACCAAAATCCAAGACAGAGAACAAGAAAACGGAAAAGCCCTCCTCCCATATATAAAAGGCACTACAGACAAAATTAGCAAGATCCTCCAAAAACACAACATCAAAACAGCATTCTGCACAAACAAAAATATCCACCATCCTAAGAAACCCCAAAGACAAAATCGAATTAGAAAACCAAGGAGTATACGAAATCCCCTGCACAACCTGCCCTAACACATACATTGGACAAACTAACAGAAGAATAAGCGCACGCATTGAAGAACATAAGAACTCAATCAAAAAGAAGAAACGACCTCTTCCCTGGTCCAACACCTCAAAGCCACAGGACATGAAATTGATTTTAAAAATACCAGAACTATCGCCAAAACCGAACACTTAAACAGCAGAATAATCAGAGAAGCCATAGAGATAGAAAAACGCCCACACAGCATGAACAAACGAGATGACACCTCCCGCCTTCCAGCCATTTGAAACCCGCCTCATGAACAGACGAGTACCTAACATGAAGAAGGACACTGGACCCACACCCATGAGAGCCACACAAGATGCCACCACCACACTTCCATGTAGAAAACAGACTCCACCCATTCAGAAAATGAGAAACGACCATGGACCAGAAGCTGCACTGCAGCTGCATCACTACCCACTTCAAACCCTCTGAGCCATACATGAAGCAAACCAACACCCACTATGAAGATGCAGCAGGACCACGAACTAGAAGCCAAACAGCAAGATCACAACTCTCCAGCTCAAATCCCCCAGCAACTAAAACTAACCTGAGCACAACCAAGCCCCCTCCTGAACAGAACACGCCTCCAACCAATCAGAACACGGCTAACCCCCAACCAATCAGAACACAGCCAAACCCCTACCAATGAGAACACACCCCACCCAATCAGAACACAGCCAAGCCCCCACCCAATCAAGTTCCACCCCACTGGCAGTTAAAAGGAGGAAGCAGCTGCAATCTCCATTACTCTGAGAAGCACAGAGCTGGAGACAGAAGCCTGAAGATGATGAATGAGACTTCATCGAAACGTTGCCTAGATACTTCAAATCTTACGGGAGAAAACCCGAACAACCAAAGATCTACATATAAATACCCGCGAGAACCTCAGAAAACATATATATATATATATATATATACACACACACACACATACACACACACACATATATACATATACATATACATACATACATACATACATACATATATATATATAATATTTATATTATATATATATTTATATATATATAATATATTTCTTGGGTATTTATATGTATGGTATTCAGCTTTGTTGGGGTATTTTCCCACATCATTATATTTTTGCTTTAAAGTTGTAGTGACATTTTTATTTTATTCTGCCAAAAAGTCGTTGCAACCGTAATCCATTCCAGGATTATAGTCGCAACCCGATTTGGTTGTGACCGGCAGCATGACCAACTGCATATGTGCAGACAAAAACTTGCACTGACTGCACATGCGCGGAATGGGAAATCAGCACAGAAAAGGGAATCTGCCATGACCAGGTTTGTTTGTCACCTGATTTTTTAATCGTGACCTAATTCAAAAATCGAATGGATTTTTTGGTCGGAACCTGATTTAGTTGCGAATAGAAGCGTTCATGACCCGAGGTTCCACTATATATAATATAGTATATAAACTAAAAAATAATAGAAAAGCAAAGAAAAAATTGAGTGAAAAGGGAGAAGGAACTAGGAGAAAGCACAGTCAGGGAGTGTAGGCAAGAAGACAAAAAGCAAAACAAAAAAAGAGTAATTTATGACTTTCTTCAGTACAGATATAAGCATAAAATAGAATGAATCTTTGAATGAGAGTGAAGCACAGCACACAGCATTCTGTAATAAACAATTCAAATCTCAATTTTTTCAGTTGCAAGCAAAAAATAAATTCAAAGGTGGTTTCCAAATATAAGCAAAGGCTTTTCTTTAATCAAAGTGGTTAATTTCGCTCTCTCTACCAACCCCATTAACTCTTTAACTCTATACAGGTAGTCCTCAACTTACAGCAGTTTGTTTAGTGACCATTCAAACTTACAACAGCACTGAAAAAAGTGACTTAAGACTGTTTTTCACACTTACCACTGTTGAAGCATCCCTGTGGTCACATGAACAAAATTTGGACGCTTGGTAACTGACTCGTATTCATGATGGATGTAGTGTCCTGGCCAGTGGTGGGATTCAAATATTTTTGCCACCAGTTCAGTGGGCGTGTCTTGGTGGGTGTGCTTTGCATGCGTGCACACAATTGCATGCATGCATGTGCCAAACGCTCACTTTGTGCAGGCGCAGTGACATTTTCGCAGGCACAGAGGTGTTCTAATTTGCCTCCTGCAAGCCTGCACGATCCAGTTGCTTCAGCAGCTGCCGCGGGGCACTATTCTGTGCTGCGCAAAGCAGCTGAGCTTCAAATTCAGTGGATAAAGGTGAGTATGGGAACCCGGGCAGGCGGGTGGACCCAACAGCAGAGCGGCCACTGCTCATCACTGCTACTGGCTCGCCAGAACCAGGCTGAACCGGTCGAATACCACCACTGGTCCTGGGGTCATGTGGTCACCTTTTGCAACCTTCTGACAAGCAAAGTCAATGAGAGATCCAGATTCATTTAACAACTGTGTTACTAACTTAACATCTGCAGTGATTCACTTAACAACTGTGGCAGGAAAGGTTGTAAAATGGGTCAAAACTCACTTAACAAATCTCTTGCTCGGCAACATACATTTTGGGCTCGATTGTGGTAAGGCCAGGACTACCTGTACTTATAAAAAAAAAGGAAAAATATTTGCTTGAGTAGTAAGGGGTAAATAATGTTCAAGACCACCTTAGGTTTATAGAAATTTAAATAACCAGCATTAAATTCACTGTTTATTCACTTATTTGTGCATTCTTTGTTTGTTTTGCTTTTCATCCAGTTTATTTCTTTGCCACTTTTTTCCAGGTTTAATTGAGAAATTGTTTGGGGGACCAAGGTGAGGAAGTTTACTAATAAACAGACAAAAACTAGTCAGCCCAAAGTTTCCAATATTATCACAAAGATTATATTTAAAAGTTATTTCAATGGCATTTGAATATTATTTTTAACGTAGAGACAAATTTGAATGCTGATACATTTCCTATGTTTCTATTTTCTAGGCCAAAATGTCTTGGAAAGTTTTGAGGTTTGGGGGCACTTTGGGAAATGTAACACAGCAAGACGTTTGGTTTTGCTTATCAGTATTGAACTATGCAAGGACTAAAACAATCTTTTTATCATTCTTATTACTCCGGAATGTGTTTTCCCTCAGTGTAATTTAGAGAGTGTAATTTCCTGATGATTCAGTTTCTGACAGCTTTTCTAAATTTTTCAACACTTGAGGAGGCAAATTACAAGAAACCTCATAAAAACCTTAGCCTTAGCTGAAATTCAAAAGAATAATGGTATTTAGAATATGTGATTTAGATGTCTGGATAGATCTGTTGATATATTCTAATTGCCTCACCCCGGTCTGCATGACTCTGCTGCACACTGGGGGTTTTTCTGCATAATACAACAATTTGTATAGAGCTAGCCTGAAAGTTATTTCTGGACTGCTATTATTAATGAGTTTGGGGAGCTAGCTCTTAAAAATAAACAGTCTTTTAACAACACAGTGTCAGATTATAACATCACAACATTTGATTTATTTTAAAGCATTAATTTAGGAGATCAATCCTGACTGATCTTTAGAAGGCCAGATCCTGAAGATGAAACTCAAATACTTTGGCCACCTAATGAGAAGGAAGGACTCACTGGAGAAGAGCCTAATGCTGGGAAAGATTGAGGGCAATAGAAGAAGGGGACGAAAGAGAATAAGGTAGCTGGATGGAGTCACTGAAGTAGTAGGAGTGAGCTTAAATGGACTTCAGAAGATGGTAGAGAACATGAAGGTCTGGAGCAGAGGTGGCATTCAGCAGGTTCTGACCAGTTTTGGAGAACTGGTAGTGGAAATTTTGAGTAATTCGGAGAGCCAACAATACCACCTCTGACTGACTTGGCCCCCATCTATTCTCTGCCTCCCGAGTCTCCCAGCTCCTGATCACTCACAGCTGATCGGCTGGATCTTCTTTTGTTGCCCTGCACAGGAGAACGGAGCTGGAAAGCAGGTTAGTAGGGTGGGGAGGGAATAGGGATTTTTCAATAACCTTCCCTTGCCACACCCACCAAACCATGGCCACAGAACTGGTAGTAAAAAAATTTGAATCCCACCATTGGCCTGGAGAAACGTTGTCCATGGGGTTGCGATCATTGGACATGATTTCACAACTAACAACAACAACAACAAAGCATTAATTTCAGAAACAAAACATGTACAGATATGAAGAATTTTGTAATAATTTTTAGTCACTAACATTGAATGAGCACAATGGGTGACTCATGCTGCCATAATTCCTGATTTAGGTTTACACTCGTTATTGACTTTATGATGTTGTCTTTGAACAGTAGAGGAGTAAAAGGGATTTTCAAGAATTCTGGTTCCCCTTCACTCTTGAAAAGCCCATACAGCAGTCCTTGTCTTACAACAATTTCTTTAACGACTGTTCAAAATTACAATGGAACTGGGTGGGGAAATGATTTACGACCTGTACTCTCACTTACAACTGATGCATCTTCATGGAGATGCGATCAAAATTCGGGCACTTGGCAACCAGCATATATTTACAAATTTGCAGTGTCATGGGATCATATGATCAACTTTTGTGATCTTCGCAGACAGCTTCTGACAAGCAAAGTCAATGGGAAAGCTGGATTTGCTTAATGACTTTGTGATTCATTTAACAACTGCAGTGATCCACTTCAAAAAAACATGGCAAAAAAAGATTGTAAAATTGGGGGGAACTCAGTTAACAACCAAGCGTTGCCTAGCAAAGAAAATTCCGGTCCCAATTGTGGTTTTAAGTCTAGGTCAGAATTCCCCAACTTTTTTCCAGCTTTGCAGACCTGTAGGGAGGGGAAGGAGAGGAGAGGTTTGCACACGAGCAGTGGGCTAGCATATGTGCACAGTGCCATTTGCAAGAGCAGTGGACACACATGCCTGCTGCGTGTACAAATCAGAGGTGGTATTCAGCAGGTTCTGACCAGTTCTGGAACTGGTAGCAGAAAATTTGAGTAGTTCAGAGAACCGGCAAATATCACTGGCCCCACCTCCATCTATTCTCTGCCTCCCGAGTCCCAGCTGATCGGCTGGGTCTTCTTTTGTTGCCCTGCACAGATAGAGCTGGAAAGCAGTAGGGTGGGGAAGGAATGGGATTTTGCAATAACCTTCCCCCTGGAATGGGAAGGGAATGGGGATTTTGCAGTATCCTTCCCCTGCTGCACCCACCAAGCCATACCATGTCCACCAAGTCATGCCACAGAACCAGAAGCAAACATTTTTGTATCTCACCACTGGCGCAAATAGAGCATGCATGTCTGGACTTGCCCACCACTTCTGTGCCCTGGTTCCAAAAGGCTCAAGGACCAGTAGTGAGTCACAGCCAGTGGTGCAATTCAAATAATTTAACAACTGGTTCACCCAGGATCAGGTTGGCTGTCGTGGGACCCATCCCTGTCCTCCAGCTCTGCCGCACATACAGAAGGAGCCTCCCGTAATGGCCAACCTGACCCTGGGAAAACTGGTGGTTAAATTCCCCACCCCCACTATCAAAGTGGATCCTGGGCACTGCGCTGCAATGAAGAAATGGGAAATAGAGCAGCCAGCACAAGGGAAGGAGTAGGAGCAGGGAGAAGAAAGAGGGAAATTAGCCTTCTCCTTCCCTTGTGCCAGCCGCTCTGTTGCCCATCTCCATTGCAACGCAGCACAGTGCTCAGGATCAACTTTCATAGTGGGGGTGGGTGGGTAATTTAACAACTGGCTTGGCCTAACTGGTACAAATCAGCTGAATCCCACCACTGGCTGCAACCCATGGGTTGGGGACCGCTGATGTAGGACTTCCTATATGTTTTTTATTGTCCCCCCTCCCCAGTTCCTAAATATCATTTCATTGAGCTTCATTTGCATATATGCTGATCTTTGTTATTAGGAATGGCTCTCAAATGCAATCTTGTTGGCACTTACAAATATTCTACAGGACTTTCTAACATGCTCTGTTTCGAGCATTCATCATGTGACATGAAGCTGATGCTGTGGTGAACAGAAAGCTTTTTTGGGGGGGGTTTCAGTTCACTTTTTAATGGTTTCCATTATTGATTTCCATTTGCAACTTCTTCTCCGTCGGGATAATGTTTTGCAGACTTTACACAGGCAGATAAATGTAAATAAATGCATGGAAATTTATGGGCAATAGAGTGCTAGAAGCCTAATTGCTTGCATTTTTATGAAGGGATATTTGATCATTAATGGACTACTAAAACACTGGTGGCAGTAAAAGCGAACACTTGGTGAACTTGAAAGAGAAAGCATCAGCATTATTTAGCTGACATTATCTATCTTCAGCTATTGTCTAGCTCAGACTGACAAAGCATAAGTGATGATTGGCTGATGGTATTGACTCCAGGTCCCAGACTTGCAAGTACATAGAAAGCACCATCCTGATTGCATCTGAATTGTTCAGGTGGTAAAGATAACGTAGAGAAATCGCAGGTTAATTTTATAGTGTGTTGCTAATGAGTAACAAATGAGAAAGCTGATGGTATGGTAGATTTTTAGATTGTTTGAGATTTATTTTTAGCTGGGAAAGAAGGTGACTGAGGACAGACATGACTGAGGAGTACAAAATCACAGCAAGGAAAAGTGGATCAGGTGAACTTTTTTCTCCCTCTCTTCAATCAGGTCTATATAGGGAAGTGATTAGAAGGTAATTTAAAACAGTGAAAGAGAACACTTCTTCATACAGTGTATAATTAAGTGGTGGGATTTTGCAATAGCACTGTAGGGGTCTATATAACTACAGAGCCCTCACATCCTGGACATAATCTGTTTCAACTCCTCCCCTCGGGACTCCCTATAGGGCATTACATGCCAAAACAACTAGACACAGACAGTTTTTCCCCTCGTGCCTTCACTCTAATGGACACCTAAACCTCATGGTACTGTCTTATGTCTATGCATATTCAGATGTTGTAAAATTGTAAGATTGTTATTATCCTTCTCATCTTTTCCACTACCCGCTCTTATTGGTATCATTATTATAATTATTATCTTATTGCTTTGCATGTACATCTAGAGCTTCTGCACCAGAGACAAATTCCTTGTGTGTCTCATCACACTTGACTAAATATTCTATTCTATTCTGTTCTGTTTTGTTATTCTGTTCCGTTCTGTTCCATTCTATTCCATTCCATTCCATTCCATTCTATTCTATGGATGCGGTGGTGCAGTGGTTAGAATGCAGTACTGCAGGCTACTTCTGCTGACTGCTGGCTGCTTGCAATTTGGCAGTTCGAATCTCACCAGGCTCAAGGTTGACTCAGCTTTCCATCCTTCTGAGGTCAGTAAACTAAGGATCCAGATTGTTGGGGGCAATATGCTGACTCTGTAAAATGCTTAGAGAGGGCTGTAAAACACTGTGAAGTGGTATATAAGTCTAAGTGCTATTGCTATTGCTACTCTACTCTACTCTACTCTACTCTACTCTACTCTACTCTACTCTACTCTATTCTCTTTGGATAGGACACAGGTCCAGGATCCATGGGCTCTAAATATGTGGGAGCAACATATCCTTTTACATGTTACAAGGATGAAACAAGATTAAGGAGACAGCTTCAAGATCTGGACTTGGCTGATCAACTTTTGCAAAAAGTTCAGACTCCTAAACACAATATAGCACCATGAACAGATTAATATGATGAATTTCATGGATGCCAGTGTAGTGTGTAATATGTATTTACCATGATGTAAGATCATACACCAGAGTAATATACATGCTGCACAGAATATGACGTACATATGGAAGCGTATGACTAGTTTTTTCCCTAAGTACTTGTATAAGGATTATTCTTTATATTATCCATATTGTCTTGTATTCTTGTATGGACTGCATCAGTAGAGGCTAAACCAATTTTGTTGTACACATGATGTACAATGACAATAAAGGCGTTGAGCTTTGGACTTTGTTGTTTGTTGTTTTATGCCTTTGAGTCAATGGATGCGGTTTTACAGCCAAGGTTTGCCATTGCAACCTTTCAAGGGTTGAGATAGAATGGCTGGCCTAAGGCAGAACTAGAATTCAGGGTCTCCAGCCACTGAGCAATTGATTTACCAGACCAGGTTTTCTGTTACGTATAAAGAGAAGTAGAATTCTTCTCTTGGTCAGTGGCTTCCATATAACTATCTTTGTATAAAAGAGAATATTTATAACTCAGGGTTGAATTGTGGGATGCTTGATGCTCTCTCAGCTTGGTAGTTTTCTTGCAGACATTTCATTATGCAACCGGGTAACATCATCAGTGATCTCTGTCTCTCTGTATATCTTTCTGTCTGTCTCTGTCTGTCTCTCTCTGTCTCTATCTCTCTGTGTCTCTGTCTCTCTCTGTCTCTCTGTCTCTCTCCCTCCCGCTGTGTGTGTGTGTGTGTGTGTATTTCCTCATAGGATTATGATGGTAGATACAAAATGATGAAATATTGTTAATGTAGAGACATACAAACATAATTTTGAAGAAAGATGCAAGAACCATTAAGTAAAGATCAGTATAACCTTGGAAAGGGAGCATGAGTGAGAAAGAAACTCAAAATAAGACAGCCTTGATTCTCTTGGGTACAAGAGGAGGCATAGGGAAACTGAGACTTTCAAGATTCTGTTAATATCTGATAATATTACCTTATAGAGAGATGGATGACATAAACAGTTATTAAATAAACTAAGCAAACAAGTAAATAAATAAATGTTTTCTGACCTGGTTTAACTTGAAGAGCTGACAATTAAACTCCTGGAGAAAAGGCAGAGTATAAATCTAATCAACGAATAAAAGAAAGAAATTTTCCCTCTTTTCCTCCAGGGTTAAGTAGCAATAGTGGGCCATGAGACTACCCTACTCTCCCTTCTACATAAAAGCTGTAGTCAGAGAACAGCTGCAATAAATCATTTCAGTCTGTAGGGAAAGGATTTGATCTGAGCTGTTGCTTTAAAATAAATGTCAAAGCAGAGTTTCTTGAATAAATCAATATTATTTCCATGATAGTATATTTATACAAAGGCCAAGGAAAACTGTTTGCAGGGTTTTTTTTTTTTTTTTTTGTATGCCAAAAGATACTGGTCTTTTTGGCTGACTTTTCAAACCTTTCTTGTTCATGGAAGATCACAGTCTATATACTATGTTAGTGTTTGGGGATAAACCCCCTAGCAGAGTGTGCAGCAGCAGTCAAACCAGGCAGCCAAATGAGAATGAGGCTGGGCCCATGAGTATACACACACTTGAGACAAATACACTGTTTGTGGTTTAAATAGGTATTTAATTCATACAGAGATTAAGAATAGTCATTCAGTCCATATGTTAGTATCCAGTTTATCTATCCAGTTATCAAGTCCTTTAAACAGTAAATACAATGTCTTTATCTGCTTTTAATCTTCTCCTTCTGATACCTTTCTCTCAAGACAACACTGAATCCTCAGCTCACCAGTAAACAGTCCTTGTGTTCAGTTGAATTTGGTATCTGGCACAGTAGCCTCCAAAAGTAAGCAGATAGACGTTCCAGCACACAGCAGACCAGGAACAGTAACCAGGTGCATCCAGAAGCCGGACTCATACAGTTGCATCCAGAAGCCGGGGCTCATACAGTTGCATCCAGAAGCCGGGGCTATTACGTTTCCCCTCCTACCTATATGGCTGCCTGCAACCGCACCCACAATGATATTGCAGTTTCTTGTGCTTAAAGCTACATAGCACTTAATCCTAGGTTTACATATTTATTCAACCCAAACCAGTTGGAGTATCCATATACCCAACATTCTCCCCTTTTGGGTGATATAAATATATAACCTTTACATTCTAAACCCATATTTTTTACAATTCTCTAGATGCTTAATAGCACCTTGGGCTTTAGTAAAATGATCAGCTACATTGTCCTCCGACATGCAGTACTCCAGCTGTATCAATTTACTTTGTACAGATTCTCTTACATTCAGATACCTCAAATCTGTATGTTTACTCCTAGTTTTAACTGCAATACTTGTGGCCATTTTAATTGCTGCCTGATTATCCTCATGTACTACTATAGGGTAATTTACAGTTATACCCATATCCTTCAACATTTGTTTGTACATAATCAACTCAGTACACAGTAAAGATAAACAGGAGAATTCTGCCTCCATAATAGACAAACTTATATGCTGTTGCCTAATTGACTTCCAGCCTATTAATGTCTTACCCAGCATTATGGCTGTTCCTGAAGTCGACTTTCTAGTATCTCTTTCTGATGCAAAACTAGCATCCGCATAAGCACTCAATATGAGATCACCTTTTGGTTCTAAATACAGTGCATAGTGTAATGTTCCTTTAAGATACCTTAGGATTCTTTTCAATGCTATCCAGTGACATTGAAGCGGATCATTATTGTGTCGTGCCAGCTGATTAATACTAAAAGCAATATCTGGCCTTGACCAATTGCTAATATATGATAAGCTACCAATCAAAGATTGATACAGTTCCTTATCACATTTGGGACTTTGTGTATCCATTTTGCAAATATCCTGACTCATTGGAGTCTTTGCAGGCTTACAAAGTTCCATTTTATAATCCATTAGCAATTTAGATATCTTATCTTCCTGAGATATCTTAAACCCTTTCTGTGTTCTCAGTATATTCAATCCTAGATATCTCTTTATCTCCCCTAATTGCTTGATTTTTACCTTCTTGGCTAATGATGTTATTATTTCATTTGCTTCATCATTAGTTTTAGTCATCAGAGCAATATCATCAGTAAACAACAATAATAATGATATCTTCCCATTCTTTTCTCTCTTAAATAGACATGGGTCAGCTAAACCAGCTTTATATCCTATATTGGTCAGTTCCTTCACAATATACTGGTTCCATTCATAGCCCGATTGTTTAAGACCATAAAGGCTCTTCTTTAACAACCAACATTCATTATTATTATTATTGTCTCCTTTAAATCCATTAGGCCTTTTCATATATACAGTATGTCTTAGTGGAGCATGCAAGTAAGCAGTTTCCACATCTAAATGGTTAACTATATATTTCTTGCTTGCTGCCCACACTAATGCTGCCCTTAAAGTTGCTGCTTTAAGACTAGGTGCAAATACTTCATCATAGTCTTTTGCACTTTGTCTAAAGCCTTGGGCTACTAATCTTGCCTTATGGATTGTGTTTCCATCTTTATCAGTTTTTATTTTAAAAATCCATCTGCAGCCAATGGGTTTTTCATTACTAGGTAATCTCACGTTTTCATACACTTGCATATCCTTCAGAGACTTCAATTCTTTATTAATTGCTGCATACCAATTTTCTTTCTCTTTAGAAGGATACCTTTTTATCTCATCCACAGTAGATGGAATTCTATTTACCTGGCACACTGTGTTAGCCTGGTATCTATCAGGCGGTCTAGATACACGTGTAGTCCTTCTGGGTATTACTGGGCTTGTATGAGGACTATCATGAGTTACTACCTGGTCATTTTCCTCATCTTGCTGAGCTATTTCTTCCTTTTCTACTTCTATGGGCACTATCTCTTCCTGTACTTCTCGCTTTACATTTTTCTTAAAGTTACAGGGATACTTAATGGGATTTCTGTATGATTCAATAATCACCTCGTTATTGCTATCCTGCTCTAACTTATCCCATCCTACGTGCTCTAGAAATTGGGCATTGGCACTACATAACACTCTAGATGTGCCTTTCTCCCAAAATCTATATGCCCTATGGTTAGCTTGATAACCAACAAAGAAAAATTGTTTAGCTCTGTGTTGCCCTTTACGCCTGAGTTGTGTAGGGATATGCACCCATGCTGGTGCACCAAATGTGTGCAGGTAACTCAGATCAGGCTTCCTGCCATGCCACATGGTGAATGGTATTTCACCAGTGGTTGAGTTAACAACGTTATTTAATAAATTATTAGCACACATTGTGGCCTCCCCCCACAAAGAATCAGGTAACCCAGAATCAGTTAACATAGTACGGGTCATCGCCTGCAATGTTTGGCCTCGCCTTTCAACATATGCATTGTGCTGTGGTCTGTATGGTGCAGATGTCTTATGAGCTATTCCAGCTGCCTTTAACCTATTCTGGAATTTTCTATTAACAAATTCCATACCATTATCTGTCACCAAGGTTATCAGTTGCCGTTTGCTTTTCCTTTCAGCAAACTTCAACCAGTTGAAGAAATGTTGATATGTTTCAGTTTTGCTTTTCATTAGGTAGCAAAACCCATATCTAGAGTAATGGTCCATAATGCTCAGTATATATCGAGCACCCCCCATACTGGGTTTCTTTGGACCTATAATGTCTGCAAATACTACTTCTAAAGGTTCTTTAGTTTTAAAACCATTTAGCCTATTTGCAGGCATTATTTTACTCTTATCTTCACAACAGACATTACAATGCAAATACTTATCACAGGGCTTTAACCTTATTCCTTCAGATAACTCTACTGTACGTTTTAGCATTTTAAAATTTACATGCCCCAAACGTCTATGCAATAAATGGATACATTCATCATGAGGCTTGATATTATTAAATACAGTTTGTGCCTCTTCTTTCTTACTATCATGTAAGACATATAATGCTCCATTTAAAGCTGCAGTTACCTTTTTGTTATCCCTTTCCAGTGTGCACTTATTATTTTTCATATCACAATTGCTAAACATGGCCAGTTCAACGGATTTCTTTTGCTTCTTTAAATTCTGGCATTTTCCTTTTTGCAGAATCTTGCCAAATGTCCTCTGCCTCCACAATTAAAACACTTTTTAATTGTGTATGCCGTTGAAGATAACTTCTCTTCTTCCGGGTGCTTTCCTTTACACAGCTGGTTTCTCTCAAGCTTTGAAGATAATTTCTCTTCGTTATGTTTATCTTCCCTCAGCTGTTCACGTTCACTCCTTCTCCTGGCTTCCTCTAATAGCCGGCCGGTTATCTCAGTTACTGATAAACTGTCTTTAGGCAATACTTCCAATGCAGTCACAAAATCATCATAGCTTCGATCCAGAGAAGACAGTATGATGTATACTTGTTGCAACTCATTAAATATAAGCTCTTTTTCTTGCAGTTGTTGAAAAATGCTTTTCATACAGTTTAAATGAGTTAACATGTCTCCATTCATCTCAAGATGTGTTCTAAACAGCTTCCGTGTAAGATTGATATGAGCTCCTACACTGTCTCGAACATAAATCCTTCTAAGACTATCCCAGCAGTCTGCAGCATTTTCCACTCTTCGGATATGAATTAGTTGCTGGTCAGACAGGGTGAGACCTATGATGCACAAAGCCTGCTCATTTTTTCTTTCATAGTCCTGTATCAGTTTATAATCCTCTTCATCGTTGGGATTTAAGTTTGATACATCTGGTGGGTTTGTAATTATGTCCCACAAACCTTCTCTTCGTAGCAGTAAACTACACTTCATTGACCATGAAACATAGTTTGTTCCATCTAGTCTGGCTATCATGGACAGACTTGGCAAATTTACTTGTGCCATTGCTCTGCAGAAAAATAACTATTCAACAAACAGTTTGTCTTTACAGCAATGTGTAACTCTTGACCAAACTCTCACTGGTATATCCTGGTTAGCTAGACTGTGCACACTGCTGGGCCCATAACCAATGTTAGTGTTTGGGGATAAACCCCCTAGCAGAGTGTGCAGCAGCAGTCAAACCAGGCAGCCAAATGAGAATGAGGCTGGGCCCATGAGTATACACACACTTGAGACAAATACACTGTTTGTGGTTTAAATAGGTATTTAATTCATACAGAGATTAAGAATAGTCATTCAGTCCATATGTTAGTATCCAGTTTATCTATCCAGTTATCAAGTCCTTTAAACAGTAAATACAATGTCTTTATCTGCTTTTAATCTTCTCCTTCTGATACCTTTCTCTCAAGACAACACTGAATCCTCAGCTCACCAGTAAACAGTCCTTGTGTTCAGTTGAATTTGGTATCTGGCACAGTAGCCTCCAAAAGTAAGCAGATAGACGTTCCAGCACACAGCAGACCAGGAACAGTAACCAGGTGCATCCAGAAGCCGGACTCATACAGTTGCATCCAGAAGCCGGGGCTCATACAGTTGCATCCAGAAGCCGAGGCTATTACATTTCCCCTCCTACCTATATGGCTGCCTGCAACCGCACCCACAATGATATTGCAGTTTCTTGTGCTTAAAGCTACATAGCACTTAATCCTAGGTTTACATATTTATTCAACCCAAACCAGTTGGAGTATCCATATACCCAACATACTATCTCTGTATTTATATCTAAATCATTAAATACAACCAAAAAGTTCTGAATGACATCAAACTATAATAAAAATTTTGTCCAATTAATAAATCCATTCATCTACTATAAATAAATAAATATATATAATTGAGCAGAGGTAATTTTTGCAGTGAAATATCTTTTTCTTCTTCTGGGCATGCTCTTTATCAAGGTGGAGCTGTGCTCTATCCTTTCTTCCTCTTTTTAGCCCAACATTTATGTTGTAAGTGAGACATTTGTTAAGTGAATTTTGCCCCATTTTACTACCTTTCTTGCCACGTTGTTAAGTGAATCACTGTAGTTCAGAGCTGGTATTCAGCAGGTTCTGACAGTCATAAGTGTGAAAAACAGTCATAAGTGACTTTTCAGTGCCATTGTAACTTTGAACAGTCACTAAATGAACTGTTGTAAGTCGAGGACTACCTGTAGTGGGATGGCTGAGAGACCCCCCCACCATTTGAAATCATTTCATGTACAGACATACTATGAAAATTAAATATAAAGAAAGTGGATATCAGCTAAGAGATACTGCTGGATCTGAAAAAGTGATTGAGTCAGAGCTGGTTAGTACTTGGAAGGGATATCACCAGGAAATACAGGTAGTCCTTGACTTACGACCACAATTAAGCCCAAATTTTCTGTTATTAAATGAGAAAATTGTTAAGTGAGTTTTTCCCTATTTTACAACATGTCTTGCCACTGTTGTTAAGTGAATCACTGCAGTTGATAAGTTGGTATCACGATTGTTAAGTGAATCTGGCTTCCCCATTGATTTTGCTTATCAAAAGCTTGCAAAAGGGGTCCACATAACTTTGGGACACAGCAGTGGTCATAAGTACGAACCAGTTGCCAAGCATCTGAATTTTGATCACATAGTCATGGGGGTGCTACAAAGGTCATAAGCGTGAAAAATGGTCATAAGTCACTTTTTTCATTGCCATGGTAATTTTGAACGGTCACTAAGTGAACTGTTGTAAGATGAAGACAAATCTAGACAGCATACTAAAAAGCAAAGACATCATCCTGCCAACAAAAGTGCATATAGTCAAGGCTATGGTTTTCCCAGTTGCAATGTATGGCTGTGAAAGTTAGAGCATAAGAAAGGCTGAGCGCCAAAGAATTGAGGCCTTTGAACTATGATGCTGGAGAAGATTCCTGTAAGTCCCTTGGACTGCAAGGCAATCAAACCGGTCAGTTCTAGAGGAGATCGACCCTGACTGCTCTTTAGAAGGCCAGATCCTGAAGATGGAACTCAAATACTTTGGCCACCTAATGAGAAGGAAGGACTCACTGGAGAAGAGCCTAATGCTGGGAATGGTTGAGGGCAAAAGGAGAAGGGGACAACAGAGAATGAGATGGCTGGATGGAGTCACTGAAGCAATAGGTGTGAGCTTAAATGGACTTCAGAAGATGGTAGAGGACAGGAAGGCCTGGAAGAACATTGTCCATGGGGTGGCGATGGGTTGAACACGACTTTGCAACTAACAACAAAGATGAAGACTACCTGTACTAGGGCTATAAGCTAGGCTCTCTTTTTTATGTCCTTGTAGTTCCTTAATTTGCGATAGCATCAGGATGACTGGGTGGATCTGAAAGCATTTACTGGCTGAATGCTCTTCCTGGCATCTACATGGAGTTTGCAGTATATATTTTTTCTTTGCACTCTAGGAGCAAAACATCGGCCGCTACCTAAGGATTGAACTCTCAAACTTCCAAATGGGAGGTGAGCATCTTCACCACTGCACCACTGTGCTGCTCAGGCTGTATGAAAAATGAAAACAACAACAACAATCCACTTTTGTGTTGTTGTCGAAAGCCTCCTACACAGATAAATTCATAGTCACCGAAAGTAACAGTCTTGAAGAAGACTTTCCTAACAATCAACAAGATTCTTCTTCAATTGTGCACTTAATTTCTTTCACATAGAAAATTACAATTAATGCTAACTTTTGGGAACTCCAGAAAACTATACCCAAGATAGTCAAGTGTTTTGTGCAGTATTAGGAATTCAGGTTTGCAAGTTTACTTTAGTGGCATGAAAATTGCATTCGTGTGAATAGTAGAAATTAGTGGAATAGCAATTTAATGGTCCTGACAAGGAGAAATACCAACTGTGCAGATCCATACGAAGAGCCATATCTGTATGACTGGTTTACTTGACTTTAATCTTTTAATATTTGTGTATTAGTCTCAAAGTACTCAATCTGGTATGAAGATCAGTTTTTAAAGCAATGTCCAAATTGTCTTGTAGACCGCTTAGAGGAGTCCTTACTGAAATTATAAATTAAATTGTAATTTTTTAAAAAATGCATGAAGCTATTTAAAACTAACTCTTCCATTAATCCTCTTTAAATAAAAAATGCATCATGATCACCTATATCCAGAGGGTCTGAACAGCTAATATAAAAAACAACCAGCTTCCACCTGTTTTTTTCTGGACATTTTCTGCCTCTGAATGCTGCTTGAAAAATGTGAGCCAATGTTGAAATATATCTTTCTTCTCATTGAAATGTCCTTGTTCTTCATTTATCCATCTTTGAATAGTACCTGAACTTCTTCCCTGTCACTGTCAGTTCACTACGCATATTCTTAGTGAACTTAGTGAATCAGGCTCTCGCTTTCTATTTTGTGTCATAATGAAAATTTACTTATTTTCAGCTAATAAATTCAGCTCTAATCCCTGCATTGTACTGCATTTTGTGTAATAATCTCCAGTTTTGACCTGTTGTTTCTTCCTATCTTACTATTCTGGTGGAATAGTCACAATGTGAATAAAACAAAAGGGAGATATTATGAAGTTTGTTAAAAAAAACCAGCTCTTTTTATCCAGGTGATTATACTGTACAACTGGAGATTTATTGCAGTGGTTATTGAATTCATAGGTGGGTGATGGCTGGATTGATATAATTCCTGTGTTACTGCTTGGGTCTATTCCAACTTTCTTCTTTTATAAATAATTCTGAATATCCTTTCTAAAAATAAAAAGCCCTGGTTTCATGCCAGATTGCTTCAAAGTGATAACTCTAATTCCACTGGGAAAGTATGAGCATCACTATGAATACTCTGTGCTCAGTTTTCCAAGCTTATTAATGAACTCTGTAGAAATACTGGCCTGTCCACTCTGTTATTCCTGGGTGACACAAGGAGGATACATACATGCAGAAGGACCAGGAAATAAACCAGACTCAAATTTCATTACTAATCCTTTCTTAATTACAGTAATTAAATTACATTAATTTACCAATATAAGTCTCCTTCCTTCATTCCTTCCTTCTTCTTTCTTTTAGAATTTTTCCTGTACTGTTTCTCTTCCTACATTTTTGGCATCTTTGACATATTTCTGGATAGTCTCTTACCTACTAGTAAAACTTCTTTCTTTCTTTCTTTCTTTCTTTCTTTCTTTCTTTCTTTCTTTCTTTCTTTCTTTCTTTCTTTCTTTCTTTCTTTCCTTCCTTCTTTCTTTCTTTCTTTCTTTCTTTCTTTCTTTCTTTCTTTCTTTCTTTCTTTCTTTCTTTCTTTCTTTTCCTCCCTCCCTCTTCTTTCTTTCTTTCTTTTCATCCCCCCCTCTTCTTTCTTCCTTCCTTCCTTTCTTTTCCTCCCTCCCTCTTCTTTCTTTCTTCTTTTCTCCTTTCTTTCTTCTTTTGTTCTTTCCTTTTTTCTTTTTCTCTGTCTCTTGTTTCTTTCTTTCTCTCTTTTTCTTCTTTTAAAATGTAGACATTTCCATCTCAGAAATCTCATCATGCATCATGAATAGACTACCTTGCCGTTACTTTATTTGCTGCAATAAGCCAATCTTCAGATTAATAGTAGCAGCAGGCTAATATGGACCACTTCAACGTAAAACATAAAGTCTTTAAACTGAGCTCAGTTTCTGGTGACTTCACAAATCACCAATCTTCTTTTCTGAATAATAATAAGGAAATACTGCCTTTATCATAGGCCTTTTTTCAAGTTCTCGATCTAAATGATTTGGGGGAATTTCCTGGTGGTGTCCTATCAAATAATAGCCAGGCCTGACCCTAGATAATATGTTTTGAGGTCACCTGTTAAAAGGAAAATATCTAGTGTTTTATGCCTGTAGTTTCTAAACTTTCAGTCAGAGAGTAATTCTCCTCACATTTATTAATCTCTGATCTGTATTTCCAATTAAACCAAACATTATGAGTTGAATCTTGGGCTAGTAATTATAAGCAGTGTATCCATATCATAACAACCCTGTTTTACATATAGAGCCAAATCCAATGTAGAATGAATGAAATGTAACAAAAGTATAGGATTGGGAGATATGGCTTGGTGAAGGACTCTGAAAAGACTAGGAATAGTAGTCCCAAAAATGCTTTTTCAAGACGCAACTGGACTTTCTTGTTCTTCTTGGAAGACATTTCGCTTCTCATCCAGCTGAGTAGTGAAATGTCTTCAAAGAAAAAAAAATTACAGTTGCCTCTTGAAAAAGCACATTTGGGGCAATCATGACCTGGATGACTGAAAATTTCCATAGACATCTAGGAATCATAGTGGATCACTAGCTTAACATGAACAAACAGTGTGATGCTGCAGCTAAAAGGGCTAATGTAGTCTTAGGTTATATTAACAGAGATACTTAGTTCAAGTTATAAAAGGCAATAGTTCCATTATCTTATATAACTATAGGCTGCATTAGGAGGATTGTGTCCAAAATTGACCATAGCATTTTATAAGGGATATGAACAACTAGTTCACAGGGAGAGCTACCAGGATGCTTAGGGATCCCTAAACCAAGTCCTATAAGGAATGGTTAAGCATGCTCTGCATACTTAGTTCACAAAAGGGAAAATTAGGGAGAAATAGTGTGGTCTAGAAAGATCACAGTCCCTGGCACATGAAACAGGGGTGGCCTATTGTTGACAGCAGACCAGGGAAAGAATCAAAAGGTTGAAATGAAAACAAAAACCAAAAACTTCTGAGTTTTCCTGCCAAACTGTGAACCATATATGTACACAAAGTTTACAGACCAATTTACGCCTTTGTGTCTAGTCTATACATACAGGTACTCCCAGGGGTGGGATTCAAAAATTCCAACAACTGGTACTCTGCCCGGTTGCTAGGTGGGCATGACCATAGTGGGTGTGGCCTACAGGAACTTCCGGGAGGGTTGCTTTTCACCTTCCCCAGAGTCTGGAGGCTTCCCTCGGTCCTCTGGGAGGGGTGAAATGGCCTCCTCTGGGCTCCGGAGCCCTCTGAAAGCTGGAAACAAGGTCGTTTCCAGAATTCTGGAACTTCTGGATGGGCCATTTTTCACCCTCCCAGAGCTTCTGCATGGACCCTGTACTTACCTGCATCCAAATGGGCTGCATGGAGGTTCCTGGGAGGAGAGGGGAGAGGAGGGATGGGTGGGACAACCAGATGTAAATTTAACATCCGGTTTTCCTGAACCGGCCCGAACAGGCTGAATCCCACCCCTGGGTACCTCCCAACTTACAAATATAATGGAGCCTGCCCTATGACTATCGTATTCAGATTTGGTGTGCTTTTGGAAGTAACTCGGGGATTTGCACATGCCAAATTTCAAAAACCTGGAAACATATAGTTTCAGTTTATGAGGAAGAAAATGCTGAGAAAATCCATATGCCAGGGGTGATAAATCTTGCCAAGTCTCTCTGATGGAGAACTGTTGTATTTCTCTTTTACAGTTGTCAACCTTCTTGGGAAAGAGATGAGGCTGCCAGCTGTGAAACATCTGGTCTAATGAAAAGATCCCTATCAGCCTTGAACTGCACTTAAGCAAGGTATGAAAGATTGGTGCTAATATGGCTACATTTGTTTTACTTACTTTGGCTAATTATTGTAGATTTTGCTCTAAATGAATAAGGGGAATTTGTTCCTTTTCAACAATGAACTAGTCCTGAGCTTTGATAACAGCTTCTGAAAATATACAAACTAAGAATATTTTCAAAGTAACCTTATTTCAATAAAACATTCACTCACTTGATTCTTTATATGTTGGAAGGACTATGTTTTTATTAAGGGTTTAATCCAAATACTCATGGGAGCAAGTCCCAGGGATAAGAAAGAAGAGATCTTTTCAAGTGGGATCACAGAGAGAGATCTGTTTCAGTTTTTTCTTCCTTAAACCAACAGGGGGAAAATCCAACATTTGATGATGATGCAGAACAATCTTGCAAGCTTAAGAAAGAGCTATTGCACCTGAACTTACAAAATGGCAAATGAATATTGTATGGCAAACAAAGCCATAAACAACTCAAATCCATTGTTGTCCAGTGGTCATCTAGATTTTTAGCAATTCAGATACAATAGCCCTGTTTTATCCCCACAGCCTGGAATCCAGTGTCACTCATTCTATTGTCTAGCTCTTCTTCTGATGAATGTTTTTGCATTACCATATCTGGCCTATAAATATCTAGATGACTACAAAATAGTAGCAAATCAGTGTCACTCTGTTCCCATTTATTGGTTGTCCAGATTGTTGCAGACCTGATATGGTAGTGCTAGGGGGGAAAAAAGCAGAAAATACACAGGCCTAGGTCAGATTACAAATTATCAGGCTCCAATTATCCTACTTTGGACACATTATGTGAAGATTCAGATGTCTAGAGAAGGCTCCTATGTTGGGAAAGGTGGAAGGAAAGGGTAGAAGAGCACAACCACCAGCAAGATAGATGGGCTCAGTTACAGTGGCAAAGGATGTCTTGAAAATCCAGGTTAGGGATAGTGTGTCATAGAGGAAATGTATCTATGTCATTATTAATACTTAATACTAACTTGATGGCACATAATCAGATCAGTGTCTATGGAGATCCTCACTCATCCAGGTTATGGTTCTCCCAAAGATGCTTTTTCAAGAGGCAACAGGACTTTCTAGTTTTTCCTTGAAGATGTTTCACTTCTCATCCCAGAAGCAGAGCTGAAGAAGCTTCTTGTATGAGAAGCTAAATGTCTTCAAAGAAAAAACAGAAAGTCCCGTTGCCTCTTGAAAAAGCACCTTTGGAATAATCACATCAGGTTATGCATTGGATATCTGCCAGCACAGATGCATGTAAACATATGATTTTATTCCTCTGGCATGTACATTTTCATTCTAGTACTCTGGCATGGATCTGTTATCTTGGTAGATTGTATTTGGGACAATTAGAACACCATATCCTTATCAGAAGTATCAGCCAATATTATTTGTGAGCACTTGCTGAACTGGATCATCTATTTTCTGGAAAACTTTCTGATAAGTGCTGACATATACTGAGCCACATTTGCCATATTGATGCTTGCTTAGCAAGATGAGAAAAGATTCTTTCATAGCCAGAGTAATCTGTAAACATTTAGTGGAGATGAGGAAAAGATAAAGAGGTAAGTAAAAAGGAAATAAAGAAATAATACTGTGTAGATATAAGGCATTATCTTTTCCAAACATGGAAGAGATTATTTGCCATCAACATTGGTAAGAGAGAAAATGTGAAAATTAATAAAAAGGGTCAACTGTTCTTAATTCTGTCTTTTCACTCTTTTCATTTTTGAAAAATCTTTCTGTTACCATATTAGGACAAACCTCTCCATAACATTGGGACAGTCTAAAGAAAACAAAAATAGCACAACTGTTGTAATGAAGTCACTGAGAATTATGTGGGAAAACTCCAAACTCAACTCCCGTCACTAACTCTCCATCACAGCAACCTTCATGAGAATATAATATAAACTGCGATGTCTGCGAAGCAGAGAGAGGCTGTGTCAAAAAAGTCAGTATGTCAGCCATATCCATATGAACGAAGCCTTCTCCCTTTTTAATGTCTCTGGACTTTGATTGTGCAGTTGGAGAGGGGTTACTAATTTGGCTTTTTTGATCCTCTCCCCTGAAGGGAAAATTCTTGTTATATTGATACAGTCTAAATGGATGGTGAGAGAAATGGGGCTGTTGTCACAAAACTGCCCCTGGCAGTAACTAGGAATTTCCATTAGAGAATTTTGTGTTGCAATACGCAGAAGAAACATGTATTTCTTTCATTGTGTACCATAGAAATGGAATATGTAATGTTAGCCGCCACAATAGTTGAAAATACCAATTCAGTGGTTAGAAACATTTAGGAATTACAAATAAAGCAGTCTCTGTTCTCCTTATGTATGGCATGCATTTTAAGTGACAACCAAAAAGGTAGAAGATTAGGGATTTTGCAAAACTCTAAAATAACTCCTTTCTAATAAAGCAGTTAAAGGGAAAATATCACCTTGCTTAGTTATTTATATAAGTTTTTTTTCTATCCTGACCTGCTAATGCATATTGGTTTAATTTTATGTATGGACATTTCAGAAAGCTACTATTTCAAAAACCTAAATACAAAATGCTGGCTTTCAGAAATAATAGCATGGAAAGGTTTGTGAAATTTTAAATGTCAAATAAAATCAGGATTCTCTAAAGCTTTTTTTTTTCATCAAAGCTTTATTTTGACAAAATTGAAGCCCTCTGTACTCATTAGCTTCAGCAGTTTATTTTTGTTCAAATATATATTGTTTATATAAACAGTGAAAAGGCTTGTTACAATTTTTCAAAGAGTTTTGTGTGAATAAATGGTTATGAAAAAGTTTGATTTCATGTACATATACTGATAAGTTTTGGCACAAATGTAGCACAATAATTTTTCCCAAGCAGTACAGAACAATAAACAAGGTCTCTTTCAACAAAATTCTTGTCTGTGGTGTGGTTTGGGCCCAATTCACACAAACATTCAAAAAGTCATTTTACTTTGTCACTTTTGTGAGATATCTATCTGTCTGGGGGGAGGGGTCTGAAATACTTTAGGGCAATTTACTCTCAGCCATTTTTTTTTAATGTGTCACAACATCACATGAATATGTGTCTCATAAAATAACTCACCTTATGCACTTAAAAAAAGCAATTTTGTGAAAGTTTTGTTTCATCAAATATAGGGGAATTTGATTTCAACTTGAAGTGTTATATAAGAACAGATTTAATTTCTTAAATCTCAGCATTCTGCCTGATTTGCAAATAAAATGCCTGAACCTTTTCATGCAGATGACATTTCCCCTCCCCAAAAGCATTGCTACCCACCATGCAAAATTCAGGATTTACATATAATTAGACTGACAAATGTTCTGCGTCAAGAAAATGTAAACATTATTTTCTGTATAATTTCCTCTATTTAGTTCTACTCTAGTCAGAAAAAACCAACAAGGAAAAGTAACCACAGGTGTCTTGGGGGAAAGGGGAAAAAAACCTGGAGTCATCCTGAAATGTTTCTGCAAGTGACATGAATTACATATTGGCGACAGAAGTGATGATGTAGTTACACAACTGTTTCATTTGCAGTATCATGGCATATGTACCATTTGAGGTAACTGTGGCTGAGGGATATAACTAACGACTAAGAAATAACAGAAAAATCTAACAATCATGAAATGTACTTGAACTCAAGATTAAGCTGTGCATTATTAAATTATTAACTTGTAAAGATGTGTTTATTTTTTCCTTCCATCTCCCATTACAATAAGTTGATTAAAGGCTTCTGTTAGAGAATATTTTTTTTTCCAGTTTACATTAAGCTTTGTTTGTTTTCTTATTTGGCACTCAGATTACCATGGAAGGTCTTTTTCTTGGGTTTTTTTTTAATATGATGGAACAGGGGACAGTTATTAATGACAACACTGATAACAATTCTGGATTTTCCATGTTGTAAACTGTAACATTTGTAACATCAATTACTTAGTCTTCCCTCCATGAAAATTTTATTTTCTTTAGTAGATTTCTATGCCACCTTTTCTCCCTGAGATCAAGATGGCTTACACAGGGCTATCCCTTTGTGCTATTCTTGGAAAAACCTGTCAAGCAGGCTAAACTGAGAATGCTTGGCTCACATTTGGTCAGCAAACTGCGATAGCCCAGTCCTAATCCAACACTTTAACTGCTATACAATACTGGCCTATGCAGATGATCTGAGAAGTAGGCGACAGAACTTTTGTGAAGCACAGAGAAACAAAAGTAAACCAAGTTGCTTATTGGTGAAAAGTTGACAACGCTAGCTATAGTATATATATAGTAGCATATTTTTTTGAAACTTCAGAAACATTTGTTGTGATTCCACAACTATTGTAGACAATGTATGAGAGAAATGGGTAACCGGTGAGGCTATTTTAGTTTTGAATGGGGTAAAGGTGGCTTATTAGTAACAACTAAGTTTGGCTTCTTGGATACTTCAAAATGTGATCGCTGCTCAATTACATGCAGAATTCTTAGATGTGGATAATCCATAGTACAGGAAGTCCTTGACTTACAACTATTTGTTTAGTGATCATTCAAAGTTGGGATAGTGCTGACAAAAATGACTTATAACCTATCCTCACACTTATTTCTGTCATAAGTGTGAGGTTCAAACTCACACAAACTTCTCTTCAGTTACAGAGGAGTTACAGAGAATCAAAATTTGGTTCATTTAGAAACTGGTTATGTATTTACAACAGTTGCAGCATCCTGGGTCATGTGATCACCATATGCAACTTTTCCTGTGGGCTTCCCACAAGTTAAAGCAATGGGGGGGAAGTGGCCTTGGCAAAAAAGATTGTATAACCAGGGTGTGACTCATTTAATAACTGTATCTCTTAGTCAGTGACACAAGTTCCACTCCCAATAGTGGTTGTAAGTCAAGGACTATTTGTATTATTTTCAAAAAGTTTCCAGAATTTGCCTGAGCTCTTTCCGTATTTCCTAATTCTGAATTCACGTCAGAGTGCAAAATACAAATAGGATGCTTTTCATGGGTTTTTCGGTACTGTGGTTAATTATGGTTCAGTAAAGTTAAAGTCAAATTGCTACTTCAACTTACATGGTTGAGGGCAGGAAGAGAAGAGCGTGCAGTAGCTCTTCGCATCTACTCCTCCAATAGTCGACTTTTTTTCAATCTGTTTCTTGTTTGAAAACTGAAGGAGGGAAACTTGAGCCAGGAGTAATGTCATCAGTGGTGGTGGTAGGCTTTATGCCAATCATCAGCAAGCAATGTGTCTCCCCTCACCCCCCCATGGGAATTGTCAGGCCTAAAAGTCACAACTGGAGATATGGGATGTTATGCAGCAAATTGGGAGGACATGTGGATGCAGGAGGAAAAGGCTGCCCATGAAGTAAGGATTCAGAGTAAGATCCTTGGGAGGATAAGAATATATGTGCTGACAGAATACAGTGGTGACTTCTTCAGCCTGATTGAGTCAACAATAACTAAGACAGAAGTTGGGAGTTTATAAAAGCCATGAGGATGGATGGATGATCTACAGAATTGCCCATGTACTTGTGGATTATATAATGTATCATGCTCTCTAGTTCCTCAGTCCCCACCATTGCCATCTGCCAGCCTGCAGCTGTTTTAAACAGGATGTACAATCCAAGTGGTATTTGTCACTGCTCTCAGAAGACCACACTTTCTGCAAGGGAAGTATTTCCTCTGGAATATCTCTATTGTTGCTAAAAGATGGAAGATGAATTATGCAGAATCAATCTGTTACATCCTGAGAAATCTTTCCAAATGCTCCTTGTATTAATTGATCAATTAGACACTTTGTAAAGTGCAATTAAGCACACATAGAGTTGAGAATTCAAATGCAAAAATAAATCCTAAACAATATCAGGTGCAGTTTTGTCTTGGTCTACGCAGAACCTTTCAAATGTGATGTCGATCACTGACTACTTATATGAGACTAAATAGTTCTGATCCATGATGCCAAGAAAGAAAAAAAACCTGAATCTCTTATTGCTGTGAATGAGAACTATGGCACAAAACACCCTGTTTCCCCAAAACTGCATGCAATTAGTCCTTGACTTTCGGCCATTTGTTTACTGACAGATCAAAGTTACGACAGCCTCAGAAAAAATTACGACCCATCCTCGAAGTTATAATCATTGTACCACCCCCTTGGTCACATGATCACAATTCGGGCACTTAGCAACCAACACATAGTTGTGATAGATGCAGTGTCTTGCAGTCACATGATTGGAATTTGTGACCTTCCCAGCTGGCTTCCAACAAGCCAAGTCATTTGGGGAAGCCAGGTTTATTTAATGACCATGCGATTCATGTAACAATGTGTGATTCGTCACAGTAAAAATGGTCATAAAATCTGATCTGATATTAATGATTCACTTTATAAGTGCACTGACTTATGACAAAAATTCCAATCCCAATGATGGTTGTATACTAAGGGCTACCTGTACATCTGGGAGAAAGAATCATGAAAAAAAAACCTTGAAATACAAAATATATACAAGTAATTAGAATACTGCCTATTTTTTTTCCAATGAAAATCTTGTTTCTAGCAAGCAGAGGTTCAATTCGTGTTAAGAGAAAAAAGAAGATGAATTAATGCAGCCCTATAGAGAGAGCATATCTTTCTACAATGCTTCTTGGAGGTCTTCCCTCACTGCTTATAATCAAGGAGGGCAAGCAGAGAGAAACTCTACTGAATTATTGTAATCATCATTATCATCTTTTAATGACCCCATAATCCCTTGTGAGATGGCAACTGGGCAACTGAATGGAGCTGAGTGATTATGGGCTGGATGTCCTTCCTGTTGCCAATGCTGAGTTCTATTCATCAGATATAGTCTTATCGTGCCCAGAGAGAGAAATAGCTGCCTCTACCTAGGATCGAACTCACAGCCTCCTGAATGTGAGGTGACAGCTTCAGTTCTAGGCCACCACACCACTCTACGGAATTATTGTAGCACTACACAGAAATGAAGAGGGTTCCTCAAGATCTCTGCTTATGCAAATATATCTGTGAGCGCTTCTCTATGAGAACTCAAGTGTGAGTTCAAAAAGGTCTCTGGGATCCCTCTGGCTTAGCTGAGCTTGGCAGTTTATTTGATTTATGAATGGCTCAGCTGATGTGCAACCCCAATTATAGCCTCTCTTGTAACGATTTATTTCTTTTCTGCCGAACATGAGGCAGTCCATTCCTGCAATGAAGGAAACTTTGCTTGCTCTCTTGCTCTCTCTCTCTCTCCCTAGTTCCTGATCTTGATCAAGCTCTTTAAAAAATGTTGAATTGACTCAGCAGTGGTAAAATTAAAATATTTTTTCCTCCCCCTTTTTATGAATCAAATTATCATGTGCCTAGCTCGGAGCTGCTTGCTTTTGTTAATAGTCTTTGTTTTGTTTCCTTTGTACAGACTAGGGACTATACCATGAATTTTACTTCTTACAGCCTTAAAAAAAATTGCTTTTACTTACAACACATTGCCATGTTTTCCACCTGCCACCAATAGCCACTACAGGCACTGGGAGAAATGGGTTGCAAAATGGATGACATTCTATCATGCCACCTCACAACTCTTTGTGAGGTTTCCAGTTACCCCCATTGTGATGGCCTGGTAGAATTTTCTTTCTTTTTCAAAACAACTGGACAACATATTCTATTAAAAAAAAAAAGGAGGAAGGGATTTCCTTTTGTTTCAGGTTTGCAATGAAGGTGAAGAGGCTTTCTGTTGCTTCAAGGTTGGTATGAGGTTCAATAAGATTGATTGCTTGATATATGTATGTGTGTGTGTGTGTGTGTGTGTGTGTGTGTGTGTATGGGGGGGGGCACATGCGAAAAGCCCAGGTTTGAGACCCGAGTGTTGTGCAACAGAAGGAAGCTCTTGTTACTTTCCCTAGCTCCTGCCAATCTAGCCGTTCAAAAGCCTGCAAATGTGAGTAGATAAATAAGTACCACTTCAGTGGGGAAGCAACGGCATTCTCGGTGTATAGTCATGTTGGCCACATGACCATGAAATAATGCTAGCTCCCTTGACTAAGAAATGGAGCTCAGCATCGCTCCCTAGAGTCAGATACAACTGGACAGAGCAAACCTTTAGCTTTACCTTTTAATGATCAGTTAGGGGTGATAGCAGGGACTGACTTGTTCTTGGTATTTGAAAATTATAGCTCAAGTGAAGATTATAGGCTGTTCCTTTTCAAATCATTTGAGAGAAACTTGGGTGCTATATTGAAGTCCTTTATCCCAAACCATCTTTGGAACTAAAAGGCAATTTAATCACATTTTCACTCCAGCCCAATGATCCACAGAAGGATCATTCATTTCCATCCTTTCTCGATTAATCTTCACAACTGATTTTTGAATGGCATTATTCCAAATATTGGGCAGAGCCAGAATACTAAATTTTATTTAATTAATCTAGATGAATGGATAAATTAACATATAATTAAAACTAAATAGAGTTAATGAACTACATCAAATACTGTATAACTCTCTACATATTAAACATTTTCTGCCTTCTGTTACATGAACGTTATGATACAATTTGTGAAGGTATTTTGATAGCTGCCCTCAAAATCTTGCAAAGTCACAGGTAGTGCATTGACAAGCTGAGGGGCTTTGCTCTGTTCTTATATTACAGGAGGAAAATGTATCTGTTATAATTATCACTTGTCTTGCTGAGCATTATATCCACAAAGTTAATTTTTCAATCATCCTAATTCTACCAGGTTATAGGATAGGTAGCCCTTGTTTTATAACAGTTTGCTTAGTAACTGTTTAAAGTTACAACAGCACTGAAAAAAATGATTTATGACAATTTTTTTACACTTATAACCATTTCAACATCCCCATTTCATGTGATAAAAATCCAGATGCTCGGTAACTGACTCATATTTATGACGGTTGCAGTGTCCCAGGGTCATGTGATCACTTTCTGACAAGCAAAGTCAATGGGGAAGCCAGATTCATTTAACAACTGTGTTACTAACTTAGCAACTGCAGTGATTCATTTAATAACTGTGCCAAGAAAAATCATTAAATGGGGTAAAACTCAATAAATGTCTTACTTAGCAACAGAAATTTTGGCCTCAATTGTGGTTGTAAGTAGAGGACTACCTGTACCAAGATCTAACCATCCATTTTTACTCCTGTAAAATTTTGTAAGAATGTATTGTTGCTGTTCAGAAGACTTTTAAGTTCAAGAACCTTCAAAGAACAAATATAAATGGACTCACTTCTAACCTACTAGCATGAAATTACACTGGGAAGGTAGAGACATGTGAAGTTCTTCTTTCTGATAATGAAGATACAAGAAGATGGGTTAAAAGCCAAAACTAGATGCCAAGAAACTGCCCATTTTCTTTTTTTCTATGCACCTAAAACAGTAAAGTATGAATGTGAGAAATACGCTTCAAAACATTATGATGAACATTATGATTTATATAAGTACCTGACTAAAGAAAGTAGACTGGTTGATATTGCCAGTTCAATCTCTTCTTAGCAGTAATTCTGAATGCATTGACATGTACTCTAAGGCTTCAGCAAGCGACCACACATAGCAATACATGGCTGACCATGGAAATGAATAAGATTGGATCTGGTTAATATTTGGATGACAGACCTTCAGGAAATCTCCAACTATAAACTAGACTAGGAAACAAAAATGAAAAAGAAATGGAAAAGAAGGCAGCAGCAGTGATTTTTCAGGAAAAAGTCATTGCTAATCACCACGAGTCAAGCTCAATGTGAAGGAAACATAACTTTTTGCTTACTTTTTGTAATCCTTCCAAGGAAGCTGAAGCATATTGTGATGACCCAGAGTATGTCAGAAATGTAACAAAACCCAAAACTTAAATAAAAGTCCTTTAATGCCTTCAACTTCGCTTCACTGTTTAATTGTTCACAGTGGAGGAGTAAACTATTTTCAAAATAACATTTCAAAGGAAAGAAACACAGTTCAAAATCAAAGAGCTGATAATGAAGCAAAAACCCAAAACAAACTACACTGATTAAAGTTCCACAAGAGACCAGGATAGATAATTGCCAACTTCAGGAAGATAACCAGGTACAGTCTATTGGAAGAACGCCAACCAAGATATACCTTCTTTATGAATAAAACACTAAATTGTCTCCAGTGTCTGTTAGCACGCAGGTCCAAACTCTTATGCAGGTCTCACGCCTGCAGCCCATGAAGAGGATCATGGCCCTCTCCTCCCAAGTAGACCACATTTTACTCCACTCCTTTCCTCCCTGAGTGCCCTAGGATGGATAAGGGATGGGCCTGGGTCCTCCTCTGACTGCTCAGAATCAGTCTCCACCAGGGGCATGACACATATTCTAAGAGAGGCAAGTGTTGCTTCAGAACCATGCCTTGAACTCTGACGTGATCAGCATCAGTCTTGCTAAATCATTTCTACCAAGAGTGATCAGTTCTGATGCACTAATTTCAACATTCTTCCACTGAGAATTTTCTGCTTAATACTGTACATAGGACATTTTGGGTATAGAAAGTATATATTCCTAGTGGAACTTTCCCACTGTAGCCTTATGCTCACCCCTACAAGGATCCTCCTGAGGACACAAGAGAGATGGAAGTTTATGCTGTAACTTTGTATCTATACCACCCAAAATGAGGATGATTTAATAACACAATCAAGTTAATGAATATGAAGAACACGAGTGTCAAAATGCACACATAGTAAAGAGAAATTAAGGTAAATGTGCCTTTCTTATCTTAGCATTCAACTGCACAAAAAATGGTCTAAGCGTGTACTACAGCCTCACATTATATTAATAATTTGTAATGGAAATGACCAGGAAACATCCTTCTGTTGAAAAGACTAAGCATCTGAATCACACAACAATAGTAGAGCCAACTTAAGATGTAATAGTCCATCTATGAACTATTACCTAATCTCTGAATGGAACACAGTGCTCACAAAATACTCATACTTTTTTCTTTCTTTTAATCAAAGATCTTTAAAACTACACTGAATCTCACCATGGTCAAGGATTTCAAGTATTTTAACTGATTAATAAGTCCTTGAAGCTTATTCATAACACTTTTTTTGCAAGCAAGAGATCTTGTCATTCCTGTTCAACTGTACTGTAATATTAAATCTTTCTGAAGGAAAGATAGTTGTAGGGTGCAATTCTTGTTTTGATGTACAGCAGAAATACACATGCATATCAGCACAATCAAAGATGAAGACACACTCCTAAACTATAGTCCACTTCAGGTACTGTTTGATCTTCTGAGGTAAAAATGTTATTTCAGTCTAATATGGCACATATCTCATCTACACAATTACATCACAAACAAAAGATGGCCTTAGCATGGCATTGTAGCACACCTTTCTTCTAATAATTAGGTTTTGCTCCAAGTAGGATGATGTACTTAATATTTTACTAAGTTAACAATGACATTGCCTTAATATACAATATATAATAAACTCTAAACACACCAAATAGGTATGATTTTTTTTTATAAATCCTTGATTAAATATACTTATCTACCAATGACACTTTATATGTATAGAGACTGGTAAAAATATATAGATATGTATCCAGACTTTTGTTTCGTACAGTTTAGAAATCATTCATCCATCTGCGAAGTAGAAGGAGCAGAGGATTATGAAATACGTTCCATGAGGATAAAGTTCTCAGACACGGAACCTAGATGAGGCTTCATTCATGTTCAGGAACCAAACAGCTCTCAAAATCCAGACTGCGAATATCAGATGTCCCCAAAAATATACCAAGGAATGGTATTTATCTTCTTGTCTCTATAACTATTTCTTTTCTTTTCTTCTTCTTCTTCCCCACAGTGAATTATTTTATAATCCCCGTGATGAGCTCTGGCAAGGTTTGTGGCAATCTTTTAAACCAGCAAATCTGAGTTACAAAGCCTACAGATCTTATCTTGCTAAATGGAAATGACGGGAAATGAATGAAGCAGTGTGGCAGCTGAAATATGGCTTTGTATAAAAAGGATGACACCGTCTGATTTTCTGATTTTGTCTGAGTTCATTCCGTTCTTTTACAGTGCCTCCATCTGGCACGTTAATGGCCACTTTATTTTTTTCCTGTACTATATAATTCCTATCATTACTTACAAATGCACAGAGAAGGAAAAGACTATTTACAAACAGGTTGGCACTTAAGAGAATATATTATTGATATTTTCTCCTGTTTATTTTTCCCCCACCCTGTTTTCCAGCTCAGGGGTAGCTAGGATGCCTTGCAAAACCTGCTACCTCATTAGAATATGCTACGTTAACATGAAAAATAGGATCCTGACTTGTACATTCTTTCTCAATGGATGGTTCTGAAAAGCAATACCTTCCACCCTAATTCATATTTGATGCTCAGATTGCTAGTCAAGCGAAAGCAATGGCTGCATGTTTTCTTCTTCGTTTTTATCCATGCGCTTGAGCACTCCGGGGTCCACAACAGATTGAGACCTAGAAAAACATTAAGCAAAGACCTATTGTGACTCATTTTAGCGACAACAAAAAGGCAAGCTTCTTTGCATTATTAAGAAAGCCAGACTGCAACTAGAAAATATGCTTGGGGAATATGATGGCTGATGCAAGACCTTCTGAAAAGAAACCCAGCCATGTTTCCTAAAGCGGGGATGAAAAAAAAAGTGATTGAAAGATCAGATTTGGCCAGCAGGCCTCTCCTTTCAGTCTATTGTGGCTTTTGCTGACATGCATTCCCCACCTAAATGCCAACCTTCTTTTTAAAAAAAAAACTGGATCATTTTGAAGCTGCCAGTTCCAGATGGGTGGGAGTGATTTTCTTCCCAGTTACCTCCCTCACACTTTGCCTTTGCCATTAAAGGAGGCAAAGGCTGAATAAAGTTTGATTCCATGTTGCTAGGAAGCACTTTTCTGCCTCTTATTTTGTCTGGCTCCCATTCCCAGGAGCCCTTTGCTCAAAAGTCTTCATTATAGTTGGGAAGACAAGCTGATGAACTAGAAAAAAAAGTGCACCTGAACATTTACAGCTGAAAGTCTTCAGAGGAATGGGCAAAGGATGGTTAGGGAGCAGCCTTTTACACATACCATCCATCTGAAAGCGGGGTTGGGGGGGGGTTTCCATAAAAGTTGGTGGGCAATTGACAGCTTGCACAGAATGATGTTCCTATGAGGGACAGACCCTAGCTTATTGTGCATGAAATTGCACATGAATGCTGTATGTGAAAAGGGTGGCAAAGGCTCTGTTTCGAAATAAGGTCTAAAAGAGGGCATTGCAGCACTTGCCTGAAGGGAAATGGGCAGTAGAATTAGGCACGGATGCTCTCCTTCAGTAAAGTTCAGCTCAGCAAACTTGGAATATTTCACAGCTTAGCAGCTCAGCAACAAACTGCAACCATTGTGGAACCATAAGTCTCTTCTATATGCATACCCCACCATGGAAGTGCAGATCTGTATGCAATTCCTTCCCCAGTAATACTGTCTAACTTGGTATTGAAAGAATTGTACAGCATCTGGATAAATGGTGTGGGACATGCAAGTTGGTATGATGAATGCAGGTTAACTGTACCCCTGTGCATACTAAATACAGGTGTTCCTTGCTTTGTGCTAGGGTCATGTAATGTTCCGCCCTAAATTAAATTCACCTTTTGTAAAGCGAGAAAAATCTGTGTATGCATGAGAAAACTTGCCTGTTTATGTGGGTTCCAAGCTAGCACTTAGCTTCAAAGCTGACCTTGAACATCAACTGATTTCCTACTTCACCTCATCCGTGAATGGTCCCCTTTATCAGTTTTATTTTCATTTTCTAAATAAGTGATAATGGCTTTCTAACAATGGAAACCCGTTGGTCGATGTTCCGGCCTCCATGTTCAGAGGCTAGAGATCATGAAGTGAGAAATGAATGATAGCAAATACAGAGGGAATATGAATTCACAGTGAGGGGGTGGGGAAAGGGAAAGGATAAGCAACAAAGACAGTTGAGAGGGCTCAGTCCAAAGCCCTGGAGAGCATATGCTTCACTAAATTTTCCAGGAAAGGCATTCTTTAGTTTCTAGGGAAAACAGTCAGTGTGGTTTGTGTAGGTACAGCAAATTTCCCAGGTCTGATAACTTCGTAAAAGTAGTTTTTCCCCCTCTCTCTTTTTTTGGGTGGAACTGCCTGAAGAATGAAAAGTCAGTCTTCTCTCTGATTATCCACAAGTATAATGATGCATAGATTCCTTGTAAATGTATCTCTAGGGTAGCATATCCCTAAATCCAGAGAGGGAACATCTTCAACCATAATACTGTTTTATTTCTTCCTCTATGCCCTATTTCTCCTCCTAAATAGAGAAAGGAGGTTTTCTGCTTACAAATGGTAGCTGAAAACAACTATTCTGAACTGAGCAAGATTGGACATAATTATATAGTCTTCCGTATAGAGAAGGACTGGAATGAAAGTTGAGTTGCCTTCCCAGCAAAGGAAAGAATACCAGAGGATGGTGTTCAAGGAGGAGATGAGTTCCAGACTGCCATGTGAGCAATCTGATCCAAAGATTTACTTAAGTTTCCCATCCCTAATTTTTTGGAATGGTCCCATAATTTAAGAGAAAGGCATCAGTACTTAAGAACAGGTATTTGACCTGAGAGATCACCTAAGCATTTCCTGCTTCAGAAGGCATCATTAACTTACCTCTTCATAGATTTGGGTGAGAGCTCCTTTTCAACTTCTTTTGCAGATGTGTTATAGGAATCCACACTATATTCACTGTCATCATCATACTCGTGATCTAGCAGCGTTCTTGCCCATGTGCCCATGTCGTAAGGTGGAAGCATTCCTCCAAATTCAGAAGGGAGAATTTCAGGATGAATCAACTGGTGCAGACTGTTGAGGTTGTTTCCATGGAGAAATATCTAGGAAAAAGAGGAATATAATACATTGTAAAATAATCAGAATCTATAATATAGCTATCTGAAAAGTTGGGCAGCTCAAAAATGTGGTTTTTATCACAGACGATTTCCCAAATGTTTCAGAAGATTTTTTTTTAAATGCAATTGGTTACCTAAAGATGCTGTTGAGAGATGGATTTTTAAGGCTTTCAGGCTCCTTCAGGGATTACTAACTTATATTTATAAAGAGGCCTATGCACCCAATGATTTAGAAGAGTTAGGATCATCCAAGTTCACAATACAATGAAAAGAAGGGCAGAATGATGAAAATATATTATATTGGCAAAATACAAGCTCCCCACCACTGGTACTGCACCATGAAATTACATGCATATCCAACAGGGGCAGAGCTTGAGACCCAATGGTGCAATCCATCTCTGCCCATTTTGAGCTGAAGCTTACAGATGCCCATGATCCACTGAATAGCGAAAAGTCCAAAAAGACGACTATTTATTAATTATCCAAAAGTTTTGACTAAATAAACCACAACAAATTGTGGTTAACCTTTAAAAGGAGTATACCCAAGCCTTTCCCTCTGCCTGTTGAAGAATGTGTATGATGATCAGGAAGTAACAATTGGAATGGAAGATTAAGCAACAATTTAAAAAAGAGATCAGTGGAAGACAAGGTGATTGGATAATATCACTGATGACAGAAGTAACAGCTTACGAGAATTCAAAGAGGTTACTGATACACATTCCTGTTAGTAGAATGGTATCCATTAAGTCACAAAGAGAAGCAACTGGAAAACCAACTGCCTTCATCTTCTATAGAATTCTATAGAATTTCTAAAGAGCAAGCTTATTAAATTCTCCATTTCAAGTTGCTTTTGAAACTTAGCCGCAACTAAAAAAATGAGATCTTGGGATTTTAGTGAGAGGCTGAGAGGCATGCTTTTGATGAATGTATGCATGTCTCTCTGTGTGTGAGTTTACTGGTGTTTTCACCTTGTGCTTAGGATCAAATTCAAAGTAAAATAATGTGTTTTTTTTACTATTTTTACATGTTGCTTTGATAAGCATCAGACAACAAATGCAGAAACTAAGTGAATCCCTAGAGTTCAACCACCAAAGAAAACATCTGTCATGGACTCTGTGAATATATAGATATAGTACTTTTTACCAAGATTACATAGCTTAATTCTCCCATTTCAGAACACTGTTTTTAAGATGAACCAAGTCTGCTTAGGCAGCTGTGCAAATAACTATTGAGCTTTTAATAAATGGGACTGATTTGTGTCGTTCAAGAAAGAATAAGTCGTAAATCTGTTTTATCCTTTGCTGCGTCAGTATTTGTATGTACAAGGAGAGCTTATGTATCAGAGACAAATTCCTTGGGTGCCCAATCACACTTTGCCAATAAAGAATATCCTAATTCTATTAATGTTTTATCTGGCACAGGTATATAATTAAAACCACA
Organism: Pseudonaja textilis; assembly: GCF_049901715.1. Classification (NCBI taxonomy): domain Eukaryota; kingdom Metazoa; phylum Chordata; class Lepidosauria; order Squamata; family Elapidae; genus Pseudonaja; species Pseudonaja textilis. The sequence goes on from NC_141990.1 coordinate 93,939,325, forward strand.
AAATAAGACACTGGAACATGTATTTGTTCTTCAGTTTTCAAGGCTATCAAGTTATGAAATACGATGGAAACAATGATGAATAAAATTACCCTCTTCCTTGTCTTCTCCTTTAAAAATGGACGTATAACTGTGTAAAGGGCATGGATGTACCATGGCTGATTGACAAAATGAATTCCTCCAAATCGAGCTGGGAAACTGTCCTGGAAGAAGAACATAAAACAAACAGTAGATACTTTTATCTTATTTGTCATTTTCTCTATATCCTTAGCACTTGCTGTGAAAACAGGTAGTGCTCGACTTACGACCATGATTGAGCCCAAAATTTCTGCTGCTAAGCAACACAGTTGTTAAGTGAACTTTGCCCTGTTTTATGACCTTTCTTGTCACAGTTGGTAAGTGAATCGTTGCAGTTGTGTTAGCAACACGGCTGCAAAGTGATCTGGCTTTTCCATTGTCAAAAGATCAGAAAAGGGGATCACATGACCAGCCCAGGACACTGCAACCGACATAAATATGAGACAGTTGCCAAGCATCTGAATTTTGATCCCATGGCCCTGGGGATGCTGTAATGTTTGTGTGAAAAATGGTCATGTCACATTTTCATTGCTGTTGTAACTTTGGTCAGTAAATGAACCGTTGTAAGTTGAGGACTACCTGTATAGGATCACATAAATTCATCCTCACAATAAACTTGTAGCCAAGTTCCACTATAATGATTAGGATACAAACCATTACAAATAAGATCTTTGTTTAATATTATGTCTTCAGACTAGTGATTTTCTCTTGCAAGCTCATTAAACAAAAGTCTTCCACTCCAGGACAGGAATTCGGTGTCCAGCTAATAATTTGGGAAAAAATTCTAATAAAGAGAGAGGAGGTTTTCTACTAAACAACAATGCACATATTTTCAGTTTGTATTATTTGCCACCATATAAACTTTCCATTTTATATACACAAATATACATGCATTTATTTTTATTTGAAAGCAATGACTATGTTTTTACATACAGTATGTTCTTAAGCATCTTAGGAATCATTGATTAAAAATTGGAGGAGGGACGAAGAGGATTTAAATGCTTTAATAAATTAAAACAGCAGATTGATTATTCCATGTTAAATTATTTATGCATATAACTGCTGGGTTTCAGTTGAATAACTGAAGTGTGAACACTGCATGCTTATTTGTCATTATCTCTCTAGTTCTTAGCTGAACACCTCCAGTGAGGCTTTTCATAGTGTGTTCTAAAAGTGTGGCTCCTAGTGTCAAGAAATTAATCTAAATATTTGGCCTGAACTTCCTTCATTTTCATTTCAATCCTCCTTTTCTTTTCAATAGTCTAATCTTCTTCTGCTCCAAATTTAAGAAAAGAGCTGTCCTTTGTTGTAAGTAGAACTTTTTAGATTGTTGAAAATTGTGACCACATCTTATCCCAGTCTTCTGTTTTGTAAGTTAAAAATGAAAGCTTTTCAAAACCCTCAACAATAGTTGGGCCCCTTATCTTGACATACCTCTTCCATTCTACTTCCACTTCTTCATCTCTCTTTTAAACAAATATCCTACCAAGAACTGGACACTGTACTCCAAATACAGATGAATCAGTAAAGATGGCACAGTCCTAGAATCAATAGGCCCCAAGATCCATAGTCATTCAGTCTTTCCAAGATTCAGTTGAAACCTGTTGTTTTGCATCTAGATTCTTACAGTCCCCATACAACAAATAAGATGTTCATGGTATTGTTTAATTCACTAGAGGCTGAGAAAGAGAGTTGAATATCATCAGCATGTTCCAATATCTCAGGGGCTGCCACAAAGTAGAGGGAATCAAGCTATTCTCCAAAGCACCTGAGGGCAGGAGGAGAAGCAATGGGTGGAAACTAATCAAGGAGGGAAGCAACTTAGAATTAAGGAAAAATTTCCCGACAGTTAGAGCAATTAATCAGTGGAACAACTTGCCTCCATAAGTTGTGAATGCTCCAACACTGGAAGTTTTTAAAAAGATGTTGGACAACCTTTTGTCTGAAGTGGTGTAGAGTTTCCTGCCTAAGCAGGGGATTGGACTAGAAGACCTCCAAGGTCTCTTCCAACTCTTCTGATCTGTTCTATTCTAAACAAGCCAGTCTCATGTAGATGTTGAAAAGAAGAGAGAGCACTGAACTCTGCGACCCACTCTCTTTTCTAATATATAATCATGTTTAATATTAGATTAGCAGTTTGCATCACAGGAAATTCTCTCCCATTCAGTAAGTTCCATCAGTATTCTTGATTCAGATATGTTGGTAAGTTGTTCATTTCTTTCCAACTCTTAAATATGCTGACCTATTCTGAAGTATAAAGAAACTAGACTTAACATTCATTAAATTTTACAATCAATTCTTTTGCCCTGGAGATCCTTGGTTGTCTTTACACTTTCAATCTAAAATTGTTGAATGGACTTATTGAAAAAAATCTTTTCTAATTCTCTCAATTCCATTGGTATTTTCCATTCCGTTAATATTGTTAAGCTAAAATACAGCCCTTGATAGTCTTCCTGAATGATGGATCATGTATGTATGTATGTATGTATGTATGTACGTATGATACAATTATAAGGTAGAAGGTGATGTAAGTTTCTTCCAATTCTTACATTCCATGAAATGGTTATATGTGACATTTTGCAACATTCCAGGGAATGTCTACCCTTTTCATTTTAGCAGAAGCTAGGATATATCAAGAATGACCTTTTTGGTGTTTCTGAATTTACTTTTTTTTTTAAAGCTATGGAATAGCTGTAGGATGTATGCTCAGCAAAAACAGAAAAAGCCAACCAATAAGGATATAAAAGAACAAGTTTAGCAAGAAAGTAATCTGGCCACATCTATTTATTTTCATCTCTATCTTTTTCTTCCTAATGCTAGATTAAATCTGGAGCCCATAGACCAGGGGTGTCAAACTCGTGGCATCATGTTGTCATCATGTGACTTATTGTGACTTTTCCCCCCTCCACTAAACCAGGGGTGCCCATGGCCAGCACATGATGTAACTGGCCTGGGGGCCATGAGTTTGACACCCATGCCATAGGCCTTTTTTTTATATACCAGGCTAATGGCTAACTCATCTTCTTCCACTCCATGCTACCATTTGAAACTAATGAGGGGACTATATGTAAGCTGAGGACTATAGGTAGTCCTCAGCTTACAACCATTTGCTTAATAATCTTTCAAAGTTACAATGGAACTGAAAAAAACGTGACTTGGGGCTGGTTCCTCACACTTAATGACCACTGTAGCATCCTCAATCACATGATCAAAATGTGGGTGACTGGTAAACAGCATGTATTAATAATAGTTGCAGTGTCCCAGGTTACTTGATCGCCATTGTTGTGGCCTGCCAGCAGCCAACCAAGCTGGCAGCAGACTTGGACAGTGAGGAGGTTGGGAAGGAACATGGGTCAGTCCTGGAGTCTGAGGAAGTGCTCTGCATCAGGGGCAGAGTTCAGGCCAGGGCTATCTGACAGTTATCAGCTGCCTTCAGAGTTGGAGATCAGTGGGGCAGAAGAACAGCTGGAGCCTGTTCCCACTGTGCTCATGCACAGAGATGCCAGGAAAAGGGAACATTTAAGGAAAAAGGATTGACTCGGGAGTAAAGTCTCAGGTGGATGGTGAATGGCCCCTCCCATGGGGAATAAAGAAGAACAAAAGGGGAGTGACGTCTGCACTAACTAATTGTTTGAGACAATTAGTTCAATTCATTAGAGTGAAGATCTGTTCCTGACTTCTTGCCAAGGAATTGCTGCTATAGCGTGGCATTTGAAAGAGATCAGCCTGGCAACTCTCCAAGGCTGATAAAGGTCCGTAGTTGTGAAATCTCATGAAAGACTCTTTGCCAGGACTTTGCTGGAGAGGAATTCCCTTTAACCTAAATAAAAGGGGTTTTATTGGGACGAGGAGTCTGTTTCATGATCTTGGGAAGCCTAGGTCAGAGCAGCCATTTCCAACCTTCCCAGATTGATTCCGACAAGCAAAGTCAATGGTGAAAGTCAGATTCACTTAAGGACTATATGATTTCCTTAACAACTGCAGTGATTCCTTTAACAACCCTGACCAAAAAAAAGGTTGTAAAATTGGGAAAGATTCATTTAACAACCGCCTTGCTTAGCAATAGAAATTCTGGTCACAAGTCGAAGACTACCAGTGTAAGTTCTAAGAGTACTGATGTTCAGCTTTTATCTCAAACTGTGCTGAAAAATTGACATGCCAGATTCAGAAAGCTGACAGAAATTTAGTTTCATTCCTCAGAAGATAAACATCTATTTTCATGGTGCTGTAAAGTAATAAATGCAGGATTAGGCACTAACACTGAGCATCATGTACGTTTCTATACAAGCTCTCTATTCACCAAATTATAATGCTTCCCATTGGCATTAATGAGGTGAGAGATTTTTATCTCCCCCTTGCGGCTTTGGTGACTGTTCATCTGGAGAACAAAGCAGTTCGATGGCAGAGTATTGCTGTTTTACAGTGGTGGCTTTAACCTGGATATACAGGTAGTCCTCGACTTACCAACAGTTCATTTAGTGACCATTCAAAGTTACAACAGCACTGAAAATAGTGACGATTATGCCCATTTTGCACACTTATGACCATTGCAGCATCCTCACGGTCACATGATTTACATTGGGATGTGTGTCAACTAACTCGCATTTATGACAGTTGCAGTGTCCTGGGGTCATGTGAGCCCCTTTTGCGACCTTATGACAAGCAAAAGTCAGTGGGGAAACCAGATTCACTTAACAGCCATGTTACTAATTTAAGAACTGCAGTGATTCACTTAACAAATGGGGCAAGGAAAATGGGGCAAAACTCACTAAACGAATTTGCCACTTAACAACATAAATTTGGGGGTCAATTGTGGTTGTAGGCTGAAGACTACCTGTAGATGAGGTTTCTGTTGGTGTCTACTTATGTACCCTTACAGAGGTGGGCAGGGCATGTTATCAAAGTTCTTTGTTGAAAATTTGAGACAAATTGAGAATCTCCTTATTTAACAATTCGTTCTGAGTTGATGTGCTATTGTGTTGGGGTGAGCCATAATGTATTCTTGTACCTGCTCTGAACACAGTGTAGCCTTTGGTAATTTTTTAATATCTCTAATCTAGCACTCAGAAGGAAACAATAATAAAATACATGTATTAGAAATCTACTAAAGGTATTATGGATACAACAAGAACAAGGATAGCTGGGAAATATTATTATTTTGAAGCTTTTAGAAGTATCAGCCTCACGGAGGTATCAATAGATAGCACAATGATGTCAAGCATATTATGACATCAGTTCGGAAATGTGATGAACTACATCATTTACTTAGTTAGTTTACACAAAAACTTATGCAATGCCATTATTTTCACACGCAACATTATTTACGCTATAAAAAATTGTGTGTTATCAGCCGATTATTTTACAATTTAAATTTAATCTATAGTGATTGACATAATACTCATCAAACCAAATCAATACGTTCCACATCCTGAAATCTAGGAAGATATAATCTTGTTTCTGTTCCACCATCTGTTCTAAAGAGCCCTTCAATCCTGGCAGCTGATGGCAGTATCCCATCCCTCCTCCCATTTAAATGAGAACAGTGATTCCCTTTGCAGGAGAACTTAATTGGATATCACCCATATCTGAGGTCATTAGGCCTGTTACCAGTTCAAGGCTGCCTCCAGCAAACAGCTGTTGTTGTACATTTTATTAGCTTTGGTAACAAAAGAAATGTATAATACATTTAATTACCTATGAAACAGAAGCTTGGAAAGATGAGTTGCGTGAGATTGTGACAGTGACAAGCCTGTAAGAAATAGGTATTTTTGAGACTCTCATTCATTTTCTAAAACTGTGGTGTGTGTGGGTGTGTTTCAGTAGTAAAATGTAATACAAAGAACAAAAAGAACAGAAAGAGTGAAAGGTGGAAAAGAGAAGGAAAAGACAGAAAATAGAAAGGAAAATAAGAATATAATAAAAAGAAATGTATAAAATGACTTCCAGCAGTTATCACAGGTATAAAAAAATTAGTAACTCTTCACTTCTCTAGTTACAAACATGTTTCCTTTCATCCCATGTCCCATCTCTTAACTATAAACAAATCCATAAATAATAATCTTTTCAGTCCTCCTGACTGCAAAAAGACCATTACTAGAAGGAACAACATATCTTATTTTAACCTTTAACCCAATTGGTTTATTGGAAAACCAAGCTTTCCAAATAAATTAATTCTCTGGTTTTTCTATGGGTATGCCTGCGTATTTCCCTAAACCTCTGTCATTTGGGGAGTTTGGCCTTCTGAGAAAAATTTGAATGAAAGAGAACAGACAGTACAAGAAGCATGCTTGCAGTTAAGGAGCCCATTAAGGACTGGCCAGTGAGAAAAATCCCCTCAGAGGAAGCTAAGAAGAAAACCTCCTTAGTAATTTTCTAGAGTCATTGCAACCCGTTACTTATGAAAGAAATAAATATTGATTGGCAAGGGGCTAGACTAACATTTACTGTAGCAAAAACGAAGAAGAAAAATGGAGGAGGAGGAAGCATTCTTCCTTAGGAAGAGTAAGACAAGGATGGAAGATCTTTGCAGTTTTTCTTATCATAAATGAAACACTATTACAGGTAATCTTCAATTTACAAGCATTCATTTACCGACCATATGAAGTTACAATGAAACTGAAAATGTGATCTACAATCATTGCAGGATTCCTATGGTCACGTGATCAAAATTTGGGTTCTTGGTAACTGGCATTTACAGTGGGGTCATGTGACCTTCCCAGCCAGCTTCTGATAAGTGAAATCAAGTGGCAGAAGCTGGATTCGCTTAACAATTTGCACAATTCATTTAATATCTGCAGTGGTTTGCTTAACAACCATGGGAAAAGGTCATAAAATCAGAGGCGACTCACTTAACAATTGCCATCCATACCAATCTGTTGTGGTCTCAGTTTTGGTCATAAGTTGAGCACTACCTGTATAGAAGAAGTATAGTATAGAAGTATAGAAGAAGTAAGAAATTTCTCCCCACGGTACAGGTTGCTAGGAAAGAGAACTACTATTGCACTGGTAGTAATGTACTACTATTGCATTAGACCAGAGAGGTCAGAAGGACAGGTTAAATGACAAAAAGAGAAGAGTCATGAGCTAACAAGTGACATATACATATTAAAGAGAGAAAGGGACAGCAAATTTGAAGGAATTTTATGAGATTTGTGAAAAGAGGGAGACATTTTTCACTTCTTCAGCAAGTTTTAGTTCAGAGTTTGCTGGAGGGTTTTTATTACAGTATGGAAGGGAAGTCAGATAAGGGTTAATGTCTATCACTAAGAAAACAGGAGAAAATAGTGAAGAAAAGGAAGGCAGAAATGGCATCTGATGGAAAGTTTACAGCAATAGAATATTAAGATTTCAAAGAGAATAAACATGGAGATAGGAAAAGTAGAGAACCACATAGAGTGACTTTCTTTCAGAAGCAGTTATGCAAGGTAGGAAGCAAACTGTCAGTTACAGAGTCTGTGTGTTGGCAACCCAATGAGCACTCAGAAACCAATGTCCCAAAGGTGCTTTTTCAGGAGGCAACTGCACTTTCTTGTTTTTTCTTTGAAGATGTCTTGCTTCTCACCCAAGGATGAGAAAACGCCTTCAAAGAAAAAATAAGAAAGTCCAGTTGCTTCTGAAAAAGCACCTTTGGGACATTGGTTTCTGACCCGGATGACTGAGAGAATCTTTATAGACTTCAGAAATCAATGGTTGTTTTTTTTTTTAGGATTCAAAGGCAATAAGGTTAGATCAGAATATAATGCCAAAGAGGATTTTACTGAATAAAAGTTCAGAGAGTTTAACAGAGAAAAATATACCAATCTTCATACCTTTAGCAGGCCAGGAATCCCCCCCAAAGCAGAACACCCTGAAGTTGGTATCTGTGCAGGAGTCTCCCAGGACTTTGGGTCTACATTGTGATAGTCAACACTGAACAACTCTTTTCTTGACAGACAGCGAACGTGCAAGGCTTCCAATGAGGCAAGGCAAACAAATGCCTGCATTTTTCTCCAATCTGTGGATTGTCACAGCACTATGGCTGAAAAGGCAGCTGGATGAGAGATCCAGACTGCCAAAATTCTCTCCAGGGCAGAGAGAGATCTGGTGATTGTCGATATGTATTCCGAACAGCTGACTTTTGTGAGTAGAAATCAGGACAGCACCACAATCCCTCTTGTTTTCGAATCCATGATGTATCATGGAAGGTACAGTGAGCCATCTTGACACCCTGCAAAACCACATGAAGATCAACTATTTGGACTCCAAGCCAATCGGCATTTAATTTAAAGCGATAAAGAAAGGAGAGGTGGGTGATTGAATGGTGATCTCTGTAAAGGAAATCCTATCTACTACATAGAAAAATTTCCGTCCACCCATTGTGGAATAATGCTGAGATCCTGTGCAACCTTACTGAGAAGTAACTACCACTGGATTTTCTTCTGAGTAAATCACATTGAACATCCATGAACTGCAATTTGACAATAATTTGCAATTTGACAATTGCAATTTGTCTATAATGTGACTATATTTGCATCTGTTGAATCTTACTGTTGTTTTCAATTATTTTCACCTTATTGTTTTGTAGCAACTGTGACAGATTACTATAAACCCTTTCTTATGACCTGTGCTCAAATCTAGGAAGGGATATCAATGTGCAAAAAGATGGCCTCTGGCATACAAATAGAAGCGTATTATGTCATCCATCTGTCACTGCTCTTTAGAAATACATAACAATGTATATGTATCTTCTCTCAGAGTTACCATCTGTTTATATGCCTCATTTAATAAAACTGAGGGGAGGGGGAGTGATGGTATACTGTTCCTTTGTATGCATTTAGTTGTTTGTTTTTTTCTCCATTCTTATCTGATGCTTCTTCCACGAAAGCATCATTTCTGCAGCCTGACATGTTTGCTCTCTCTGCTTCCTGAGCATTGGCAGTTTCATCTGAATAATTTTTATTCAAGATCTGTTTTTAATGTATTTGGCGGGAAAAAAAAGATCTGGAGTGTTTTAACAATAAAGTTATTGCTTATTTATTCTTCATGTATTACATGTACTTCCTGCCTTTCATTTCAAAGCATGAGTAGGCTGTAATGCTACATGAGAATGAATTTGGGAAATGGGAGGTGGGAGATGCTCCCTAGGAAATGTCAGTTAAGAGTGGCCAGAGCCCAAAACCGCATAATAGGTTAGAGGAAGAAGCTCAGAAGACACTCATCCCCAGGTTCTCACAGCATAAAGGAGATGGTAGGAGATTTGTACTTTCAGCTTTTCAAGATTATTAAATATAGCTTGATACCTGTGCTTCACTATGAAACTATGTGGTCGGACTTAGCTTTTGGGGAAGAAAGTGAGGGTGGGAAATCTGCCTACCAGCATCCATCGGTATTAATCTGGCTAGCATCCTGTCAGTGTGTGAGAGAGTTGAGAGCTGTTTGGAAATTGAAACACTATTTGTTGTGTGAGCAAGGAGACAGTAAGGAGCCTGGGCATGGCTTAGCTCAACTGTTCTGTACTAAAGCTGGTTGCTGCTATGAAACTAAAACTGAAACTCCTCTCCTCTGCTTGTGTTTTGCATTTACAACAGATTTCTTTTCAGGTGGGGAGAGTGAGTAGAACTCCTTAGCATCAGAGCTAGAGGTGGCATTCAGCAGGTTCTGACCAGTTCTCGAGAACCAGTAGCGGAAATTTTGAGTAATTCAGAGAACCGGCAAATACCACCTCTGACTGGAGATTTTACAGTATCCTTCCCCTGCCATGTCCACCAAGCCATACTCACAGAACCGGTAGTAAAAAAATTTGAATCCCACCACTGATCAGAGCATGTTAATAATAATATAGGAAATACTAATTCTCTGATGGTCATTTCAAAAAATCCTTTCTTAGAGAGCACCCAGAAGCCAAGAGGAACATATGTGCCAAATTTCAAGTTTGTAGGCCTAATGGTTCTGGAGATTTTGTGATGATGCATGAGTGGTATTTCGCATATATATATATATATAGATTAATTAATTAATTAAATTTATATAGCAGCCAACTCATGAGAAATGATTCTAGGCAGCATACAACAGTCATCTAGGGATGACTAATATAGCTTTACAATAAAGTAGAATTCATTCATCTAGTTGTGTTTCCTGTCTGATCTACCTGGACAGGCTGACAGAGGCATATATAGTGCTCCTTCCTATTTTCCCACAATGACAACCACATTGGTAAGTTGGGCTAAGGAAATGCGATTACTTTAAGGTTGACAGTAGAATTTTTATGTCTGAGAATGAACAGGAATGGGGGTCTCCTCACTCCCTTAATCCTGATAAGCACAGGATTGGGACCTCCTGTTCAACATTGGCAAGTTAGTGAGCCAATAGCAATGTTCAGCCATGGAAGCTCAGTGGATGCCATTGAACCAGGCATTATTTCTCAGCCTATCCTTCCTCACAAAGTTGTTATGGTGAAAAAATAAAAATGAAATGAAAGGAGAGACTGTATGTAAGCTCCCTTGATCACCAGCAGAGAAATTAGAATAACATCTAAAAAAAAATCAAGGGAAGACCTTAAAGTGTTCCTTAAAGTCTCAGGAAAACCTATGGCACTTAACGTTGGTATAATATATTTTGGAAAAATTATTTACTTACAAAACTGTGGGGAATAGTTTTGTTACATTCTAATCTAATAGATTCCGCTTAACTTCAGTTATGCTATTGCTGTCCAGAGGCCTCTGGGTGCTGAAACACAATAACATGTAGTTCATGCATCAAATCTGTCCCTGTTGACAAAATAGGGCTCAGAAAATTGCTTTCAAGTTAACTGAATAAATCCAAGCTGAAACCAAACCCAAACTCCATTTTGGGGATGTATTTTATGAGAAGTCAAAGTTTAATTCCTGTGCATAGGAAATCTGCTTAGAATTGCAACCTACATCAAGAGTCAGTGGCATTTCAAGCAATGACATGAATGATCAATGAGAGTCACATATCAACAGAAGAGCAAATGCTCTGTTTGCTGAATATTCAGATGAGTCTCATCTGAAACTCTACAAAGTGAATGCTGATCAGCATACCTAATACTGAGTTGGTAGGACTAAAAACATCTAACTCAATAAAAGCCAGATTTCTACGATTCATCTGGGTTGTAACTGCTGTGGAACACAAAGCTCAACTACACAGTAAGAGTTGTCTAATCTTTATATTATGTATGCATTCATTCAGGAAATCTGTAGAACATGCAATTTGCACAAAGAAAGTCCTATACTTAATTCTTGATATTGAGGATCCAATTTAAATGATTTCAGGTATCAAGGCTGGGAAATGATTCTGCCCAAGACTATGAAGAGCCAGTGCCTGCTAGAGATGACAGACCAGAAGCAAATATTTATATTGTGTTCCTACTTAAAAAGAAATGTGCACTTCTATCCCTGTGTTATCATGATCAGAATATATTCTTTTGCAAATACCCAATTGATGACCAAAAGAGGCTGTTCTAATGTACAATGGTGCACTGTGTTTTACAGAGGATTGCACAGAATATTTGGGAAATCACAGCAAAAGGAGTGCCCTTGCATACATTACTCAATCTTGATCTGTTGTGGGGGAAGATTTAGCTAAAACCTTGGTATAAAATATGGTGGGCATACAAAAGTACACTTTAAGTTAATGAATCCTGCTTCACTGACTCTGTTTTTCTCTAGCTGTGATTGTGGCTTCTGATCCAAACTTTCATCTGAAGCATTCTACTACAGGTCTCTTTCTTCCAGGAAAAATATTAGGTGACAGTGAATGATGGTAATCCATTCCTCAACTAATTTTTTAACAACTTTGGTTGCTGGAAGGCTTTGGTTGCTCCCAGTTGCTGGAAGGCTTTAATTTATATACAGCTGCATGTCTTGAATAAAATGCTGTGAAGCTTATCCTTGCTATCATAAATGTTTGGATTTATGAACTTTATTTCAGTAAACATTTCAAAACTTACACAATATTGATTAGACAGCCTTTAATGGCCACTTTGGAATTATTTTAGCCTGCTATTTAAATTTGTAATTTTATAATGTTTGATTGCTGTTCTAATCTACCATGAAAATTCTGATAAATAATAATAAAAACACATTACATAACATTTTTCAAGATGATTTGTTATCTGCTATAAAATATGTATTGAGATTTGCATGACAAGACACAAAATAAATCTTTGCCCTTTGGAAATCTATGCAGCAGTGTTTTGTGTCAACTTCACCAGTGAAATTGTAATGTTTACAATTGGAGCAAACTACTTACCATGGAGAGTGTAAATGTGAATTTAAACTAGATGGTGAACATTCATAATCCTATTTGTCTCTCTGGCACCATTCATGTACAAAATATGCATAATATGCCACTGTAAGTGTCATATAAAATGCTTAATTTTGGAAATGTCAAACATAAAACAGCCATGATAAATAAATCCAAGTACATTAATATAGCACTGTAATGTAATATAGGCAAATTTATCAAGCAGTAACATTGAACATATCTGCACAAATAGTAATGCTGAAAACATCCCAGCAGTCAATCAATAAAAAAGACACCCAAGCTTTTTAATTAGTTGTTGTCACCCTTATGTTAAGTATGATGAAGTCAAAATACCAGTGGCATAAAAAAACTTTATGCTAATATTACACCCTGAATTACACATATAGTATATTCTCATAACCAGACTGAACTCCATTCTGATGACATGGGTCTTGAAAAATCTAGATACATATTATGAAAAGGTACAACCAATGAAGCTTTTTACCTTTGCATGCTCCCTATAATCAAGGCACATAATTTCTTACACATACACATGACAGAAGCCGCATTTTAAAATAAAACTCATACGCTTTGCTGTGTGAAAAAGCTTTGAGAGCAAAGGAATGGAAATGATTCACTGATGACCAACTGTTTTAGTATACTTTGGGTTGTGCCTTCTCATCAGACATCTCCTCTTAAAGAAAAATTACAAGGTTCCTGAATTATAAAATTATGAAACAAAATTACTCCCAAGAGACTCTGAAGTGGAGTGGGAAGACAGGTTTTCCAGATGAGACAATACTTGGGAGTATCAGATACCAAGAAATTCCTACTGGATTACCAATACAATCCATTCATGGCCCACTGTAATAATCTTTTTTTTTTGTAAATTTTTTTTGAGTTTTCACAAGGATAAAAAAAATACAAATAAAACATCTTTTTTGAAAGTAGCATAATACCGGGTTACATTTCTTCGTACAGACACAAATTCAGGTTCATGCTCATTTTTATATTCTATTCCATATCTTATTACTATTTTACATTTTCTGCATAGCTTCTCCCCTCTTTTAATTTTCTCAATTTTATTTTAATTTTCTCATCTCAATTCAAATATTGTATTTATATTTTTTGTCTGTCCTGTTTCAATTATCTATTATCTTTTCTCATTAAACAAAATTTCTCCTGTAGTTACTGATTGGAGTATGATGCCTTTATATCTTTTCCCTAAAGTTGTAATATTCAATATAATACATAACTTCCATTCGGATTTTGCTTGGTACGTTCTTAAAATACACACTGTATTCTTAAAAAAAGAAAAAATTATAAATGTATATAATTAAAACAACATTCCATTCCAATTCAATTCTATCATTAATATTAATATTCATTAAAGTCTGTTGAAGTTTTACTATAGATTCCTTTTAATTCCAGGCACTCTCCTCCCTTTTTTCCAGATCCTGCCCTTTTATTCTTTTTCTCTCCTTTCCTGCTTATAAAATTTTTTTAGTGTCCAGATTATTATCCCTTTGACATTTTGTTTTATTTTCAGCTTAATTGCCTGTTGATGTCAAAGCGGATTTTTTTTCCGATTTCTTATTTAAGTCCCTTAGTTGTCAGTATAGGGAAAGGGAGACAAGAGAAAAAAACCCAAACCTTTCCCTTTTCACTTTCCTTCACTGCTTCAGACTCTTCTTTGGGAACGATGTTATATTTTTTTTTAGTTTAAATTCCAGGGTACCTTAGTTGTTGCTTTTGCAATTTAACCCAGTCAGTCAAAACTTTCACTTCTTATCTTCCTTCTGCACATTCTTTTCCAGTCGAGTTCTTCATTGTGGTGGCCATTTCTGACCATCGCTGCAACTGCCTTCGGGAAAGGAAGTAATGGCCAGCTGAGGAGGAGAGATGCGGCTCTCCTCAATCCTGCTGGCGGTCTCCCCCCTCTTCACCACCTCTACGGGGTGGTTTAGCCCCGAAACCAGCCAGCTTGGGGCACTCCAGTGGCGAGCCCAGACAGAAAACGTGCACAATCACGGATTTCTGTCTGTCACCGAAGCCCTTCAAACTGGAAGTCCCCAGCCCACTGTAATAATCTTATAGAACTGACTTTTGATTAAGTTTCTGAGGGTCAAATTTCAAAAGTACTCACTGTCAGAACAATTGTTGGAGCAATGTTTAAAAACACTTGGTTTGTTGGCAATGCCTTACTAGCCACCTTTTCCTTTGGGGACTTTTTAAACTTGTTTCAAATGCGTTACTAATGACTGGGTGCAGTTCTAACCTAACAAAGACATCTTGACTAGATTGTTGTAAATATGCTCTACCGAACCTTTGAAAATGTTCAGAAATTATAGATATTCCAGAATGTTATGGCTTTTAACTATTATCAGTTCTTAAGCAAACATTGATAAATAGTCTGATTTCTGTGTGAGAACTTCCAATCACTTTCTAGGCTTAACTAAAATTTCTGTCCATGTGTTTTTGAAAGCTTTCCCTTTTTAAAGACATCCTAAATAACATTTGAGAATTTTTTTTTCTTTTGCATCTTATAAACCTCAGGGTGCATTTGATAACTGTGTGAGGGGTTTTTGCACGGCTATATCTCAATTTAAAAATCTCTTTTGAGAAATAATGTTCTAGCATCCTTCTCGGTGGCATGACATTTTTTTTACAGTCTATAACTGGTAGGACTGATTGATTAGTCTTGGTTTTCTCTGGAGTTTAGTTTCATTGGCAAATTTTTAAAACGTATTTTATATATACTTTTGGGACACTTATTTTAATTACTTTGGAATGTGATTAGAGTCCTTTTCCTTATTGTTAGCTGCATTGTTGCTTTGTATGGTATATTTCCATATGCACAAGATATGTCATTTGATTTTGCCAATTTTCAGTTCTGTACTGTATCCCTATCTATTTGGGATGTAATTTATCATGACTCTAGCAAGTATTCCCATAATTTTGTGCCCATCTCTGATACAGAAAAACTAGGTTCTGCAGAGTGTGAGGTGCCCAAAATATGTGCTGGATAATGCAGGATATCATAATGGTAAACTTGAGACACACAACAAGGCTATGAACAGAAAGTATCAATTAAAATTACTGATAAATACTAATGATAAAATTTCCAGTAGTAACAAGGTGATCTTGTCATAGCAGTCTGACTTATGGCAGAAATGTTCCTAGCTAAAAGAGATTGTTGAGCAGAGACTCTATTTCAAGGGTCTTCAAACTTAAAGCTGTCAAGTTTGAAGACCTCTGCTCTATTTCATAAAATTGTGAGGTGTGTGTGTGTGTGTGTGTGTGTGTGTGAGAGAGAGAGAGAGAGAGAGAGAGAGAGAGAGAGAGACAGACAGACAGACAGACAGACAAGCAGAAAAACGCAAAGAAAGAGAGATCACTGATGATGTTATCGAGCTGGGAAATGAAATGTCTGCAAGAACACCACCAAGTTCAGAGAGCACCAAGGACCCCACCATTCAACCCTGAGTTACAAATATTCTCTTTTATCAGTGCAGGGATAGTTATATGGAAGCCACTGACCAAAAGAAGAATTCTACTTCTCTTTATACTTAATGAAAGCCTAGTCTGCTAAACCAATCGCTCAATGGCAGGAGACAAGCAGACTTTGCAGGCAGTTCCATTTTTATTTTCATGCTTTTTATTACATTTAAAAACTCATGCCTACTGCTCTTCCAAATAATTATAGGTTAGAAGAAATCTCCTTGCAAATCTCCTGTTTGGGTTCCTCACATAAATATCTAAGATCTGTCTGTCTTTATACAATTTAATGCATGCTTGCATATTAACTGAACCAGGTTCACCAGCGTAATTGTCAAATTACTAGGGAACTGGTTTGCATTCAAGTACATAGAAAATTACATTGATAACTCACCATTTTTCAGGGATGTCTCTGATGTAATTTTTATCCCTGCTTTCTAGTACCTAAAAGTAGCATCATTAACTGTTCTGCCTTGAATTTGCACGTGAATGCCTTTAGCGTGGTCCCTCATGCTGTGAGTGAGGAACAAGCACCAGCAGTGAACTCTTCACAGGCAAGAGCAATGATTATTTACTTTTCCATCTGGTAGACATGCAATGCATGTGAAAGCTGAGGAGAAATATGTTTGATGACAGCTTGTCATTTGGACAAAAGCGAAGAGGCAGCAGGGATTTTCAAAATTATGTATTTTAGAGATAGTTTAAAAAAAAATCTAACAAGTAAAAGTCAAACAGGAATGTAAAGTACAAAATATATCTTCCCATTGATTTATTCTTTCCAACACAATGCCTTTGCTGTATTTTCTAATAAGCTACTATATTTTCAGTCTCACTAGCAGTATAATGACTATGAGCAGGGAGAGTTGCGTTGCAGTGGCAGCACTTTCCTCAACATGAAAATCTCCACCCCCACTTGTCAATTTATATATGTCATATGTCATATCAACAGTATCAGTTCCTCAACATGAAAATCTCTACCCCCACCTGTCAATTTATATATGTCATATCAACAGTATCAGTGTTTTCTCCAAAATAAGCTATGTGGTCAGAGTATATTAACCTCACCTATTTGGTATGCTCCAGGTGAAAGGACTGTGACTCCTTTCCCCCCCAGCCAAGAGTAAAGATTATTAACCCAACACAGAGAGAGCATGTCTGTTGTACTGGTTCAGCACCAGACTAGACTAGAAACTGGGAGACTGGAGTTCTAGTCCTGACTTAGGCAGGAAAGCGGCTGGGTGAACCCTGGGCCAATCTCTTTCTCTCAATCCTAGGAAGCAAACAAGATGAACCATTTCTGAAAAAGCTTGCTGAGAAAACTGTAAGGACTAATTCAGGCAATCACCATGAATCATGACTGACTTGAAAGCACACCCCCCCCCCAAAAAAAACCCCAAATATAATGAGTATCAAAACTGTAATAGATGAACATCATTTTCTTCCATCTGTTTAGTCTTTTGGTATATGATATTAAATTTATCTTTGCTGAAAACATTGATGTTTTACTTTGATAGATGTGTTGATTTTTCTTTCACTAGCTCAGTGTAAATTCAAATCATGTTTCATCCAACCAAACAAAATAAATAGAATTATGTTCCCTCAGAAGGAACAGATCATTTTTTATAAGAGGATGTTCTGCACGGTTCATCTATCTATCCTTCAATGGGTTTACATGGAGCAAAAACTGACAGCACATTAAGGAGTACTGTACTGTACATGTAGTTATTAGAAAAGGCAGCTGTTTTTCTCTGAGGAATTAAGCTCTCAAAAGTTGTTAATAATTTGAGGGGACTTCCGGTTTGCCAGGCTTCGGTGACGGCAGGGACTCGCGACTCTGCACAATCCCTGTCGTGCTAGCCGTCTTGGTGCCTCCGATCCTGACGGATCTGGAGGATAAGGCTGCCCTGTTGGGGCAGCTGAAGATAGGGGGATCCGGACAGGGGTTGGGGGGTATCGCAGACCCCCTCCCCAGCCGGCAAAACCCCCTTTTCTCAAGGCGGTGGAGCGGCGGTCTTTAATGGCCGCCACGAAGAAGCCGGCAACTGGCTTAAGAATGTGCAGGAGGAAGAAGGAGGAAGCTACAAAGTGAAAGTTTCTTTTGGCTGAACCGGGACTCTAAGGATATATTTAATACTCTGAAAGTTACTATCTTTTGGATGCTACATTGTTCCCAGTGGAGGTTTCTTAAAGCGGTGAATGGAAGTGCTGAAAGGGAAAGTTACTCTCCCTCCCTTACGGAATTAACAAATGGACACTGAAAAACCTGCTTTTTTACGGAAGGTAAAAATTTAAAGCTCTTTGTTATAAGTGGGAAGGGAGAGGTCTGGAAAAAAATTTATATTAAGACTTTGTTGGAGGAGATGCCTTGAAGATTAAGAGACTAGAAGCTAACTGCAATAAGGCTTTAAAATATAGATTGGGTTTTTTTCCTAATTGATATTACCCCAGGAAGAGAAATTGCAAAGGAAAGAACTTTGTGCTTTGCTTGGACTGTTTGATGACTTTGGGACTTTGGGGAATTGTTTTAAGTTTGGAAATATCTTGGTTGGCTCAATAAGAAGAAGGATAAAGAAAAAGAAGAAGAAAAGGTTTATAATGGCTTTATCTCTTGATGAACTAAGAAAACAATACGGAAAAACAAGGAAAGAAGGCAAGGACGCTATGGGAGAAGCCCTTTGCTTTTTAGAAATGGTGCTTGCTATTTTTCAGCAAATTCAACGACAGCTGGAGGAAGCGGAGGAAGAAGAAGCCATTTTTAATGAACCAAAAAGTTTGATCAAGAAAGAAAGGAGAAAGAGAGGAAGGAAAAGGAAGGATTTAAGACTTAAAAAAATATCCATGAAAGAGAAAAATAAGATGCAAAATCAATATAATGTCAGAAAGCAAAAGGAAAGAAGAATACAACAGAGAGGGGAGGCTAAAAAGGCGGAGGTTAGGAGAGGAGTGGGTAAAAAGGCTAGGTGGGTTAAGAAAGAAAGGGAAAAGGGGGGAAAAAGTCACAAAGGTATAAAACAAGATGGGAAAAAGAAAAAAAAATTTAGGGACAAAGGGTAATGTATAATTTTAAAAAAAGGATTCTGCAGAGTACATATGATAGTATTATAGTATTTGTATTAAAAATAGAAAATTAGAATTTTATAAGATTTAATAAAAGATTAAAATATTAACGTGTTTAATAATGTTAAAATGTTTAATAATGATTGCCTTTAAGTTTTAATAAAATATTAAAGGAAATGTTTAAAATATTTAGTTTAATTATAGAGTTTGATGGGCTAATGTGTTGATATTATTATAGATTTATTATTGTAGTATTTGTTTTTGAAATAGTAGAATGTACTAAGCAGAATCAGATGGGGATCCAGGTGCTATTTTAAATGTCAATCTAGGGGAATGATAGAAAGGCATCATACTCTGATCAGCGATTTCAGGAGAAATTTTCTTTTTTTATTATTGAGAATGAGACAAATGTTTAATTGGAAAAAGAATGGACAAAAGATACAAATATATTGATGTAAAGCAAGATGAAATATATAAAATAGAATTAAGAAGAGTGAAAAGTGGGGAGGAGTTATATAGAAGATATAGAATGGCAAATAAGATAGGTAATGGCATACAAGAAGAGCATGAATTTAATTGAAGTCCATACAAAAAGAGGTAATCTGGGGCCAAGCTACTTTCTAAAAAGAAGTTTTATGTTTTTGTGTTCGATTGAGAGTTAATAAAATCTCGGAGGAATGTTAGATGAGAATAATTGTAAACAAGTCAGAGGGAAATATAAATATGATGACTTAATAGTAGATAAATATAGAAAAGAAATGTAACTGAATAAGAGTAAAGAGAAATAATGAGAAATTTATTAAAAGGAATTTATGTGTTTATATGGAAATGGGATAAATTAGAAGTATGCGATATAAAATAATGTTTTACCTGCCTTGTAAAGATTTATAATGGAAAGAGGTTTTATGTTTTTAATGTTTAATGATGTTTTGTTTGTTTTTAAAATTAATAAAATTTGTTTCAAAAAAAAAGTTGTTAATAATTTGCTATAATGCATTGTTGACAACAGGCTAAGTGAAACTTTGTATTGTTGGAACTCAAGTCTACCAAACTAGCATGCAAAGTAAGATTGAGGGCCTCTATTTTTTTTCCCTTAAGCCAAAAATCTGAAAACCACTTTTATTGTGTACCTTCCTAGTTGCATGATAGTACCAATAATATTCTAAACGTGCTTTGGATGAATTTTGAGCTCTTTGAAACTCAGTTTGGTCAAAGGTGTAACCCTTTTGAATGGCTTCTCCCAAGCATGACGTTCTCTGCCAGAGGTTACAAAAATTGTCTTCTATAATTTTTCCAGCACCAGCATTTAAAAATAGGTAGCCCCTTCATATATAAGCTGATTTGTTGCTGAGTTTGATGTATGCTATGCTTTTCATGGATGAATTTTTTTTTTTAAAAAATATATGTACTCATTTCTCAAAGCCAGCAAAAGACATATAAATAGCAGGAGACCTCCCAAAGCACTATTCAAGACTGGAAACTCTTTGAAATTCCTGGTGAAGGGAATATGCCAAGTTAAAGGTCTACTGTCAAAGATTCCTTTGGAAGGAGAAGCAGAGATTCTGCCTCTCCATCCCATTAAATGTTTCATTCAACATTCCATCCATTGAGCAGTCACAGAAAGTTCAAAGGCCATATGCAGAGATTCTTCTTCTGTCATAAATAAACAACATTGACAGTTTGGAGGTGGGATGAGTGGAAGGATGCAAGACAGAAGAGCGTGCAGGAGGAAGAGAATAAGTTAGAGACTTTTCAGAAGTTTCAGCATGGGTGGATTTATTTATTTATTTGTTTATTTTGTCAAGCGATTATAAGGTAACAGGTATAAGTATAAACATAGTTATGAATACATGGATACATATAAGAAAAATAAGAAAAAGAAACAATAGGACAGGGACGGTAGGCACGTTGGTGCACTTATGCACGCCCCCTACAGACCTCTTAGGAAAGGGGTGAGGTCAACAGTAGACAGTCTAAGGTTAAAGTTTTGGGGGTTTGGGAAGAAACCACAGAGTCAGGTAGAGTATTCCAGACATTAACCACTCTATTGCTGAAGTCGTATTTCCTGCAATCAAGTTTGGTGCGGTTTATTTTGAGTTTGTATCTATTGTGTGCTCTTATGTTGTTATGGTTGAAGTTGAAGTATTCATTGACAGGTAGGACATTGCAATATATAATTTTATGTACTATACTTAGATTGAACCGAAGGCAGCATAGTTCTAGGTTTTCTAGGTCTAGAATTTTAAGTCTGGTGGCATAAGGTATTCTGCTACAAGTAGAGGAGTGGAGAACACTTGTGAAATATTTCTGGAATATTCTGAAACATTTTTTACCTTGCTCTCTGTCTAACCTTGGCTGCTAATATTTAGCTCCTGAAAAGTCAGAGTAACTGAAAGAGATATATAAGGTATTGATATAATTTGTGGGAATATTACAAAAAAATGGCTGACCACAGATTATGTAAGAAGTGGAGACTCTTGTTCATCTCAGATTCATACATCCATACTCTACATACAAACATGTAAGCAGATATAGCTATAAGGCCAAACCTTGTCCCCTAGTGTCTGTGTGTCATACCACTGTTGGAATCTGATTCTGAGGGGGAGGTTGAGCAGCTGTCAGAGAGTGGGAGTGTGGCTCCAGTGGCTGTGAAAGAAATTGGGGAAGGGCACAGTCTGGCTGGGCCTTCAGAGGAAGACTCAGGGCCACCTCCTCTTCATCCTAGGGCATGCAGGGAGGAACGGAGAAAGGAGCAATGTGAGTTACATGAGTTACATGGGAGAAAAGGGCCCTGATTCCCTTCATTATCTGCAGCTGGGAAAACAGAATTTAAAAAGGGTGTTTGCGCACAGCACCTTGCTGGAAGCAAAGCATGAATTATCTTTGTTTGTCAAGTCTTATCTGGGTTCTGGCATCCACCCAACTGTGTGTGTTTCATTATTTTAAGAAGTCTGCAATTCCTTATCCTGCCCTGTCTCGTTAATTGCTGCAGCATGGCTTGTGTTTGTTTTTATTTATAATTTATAGGTACTTTAGGTTCAGACTGAATTTCTTCCCTTTAAAAACTGTTCTTGAGAGAGTTTTTTCTCCAGCCAATGATAACTGGACATTGGGGGCCAAGTTGAAGGTATTAAAGGGACTTTATCTACTTTTGTGACTTTGTTGCTTTTGTGCCACGCCTCGGGTCATCACACTGTGCATCATACAAACACACAAACACATACACACACACACAGAGTGATCAAAAGCTGATCACAAATGAAGCCATAAAATCATATAATATGAATTGAATAATCCTAGAAGAAATTAATGAATAAAGTTCCCCACATAGTTTAGTAGCAATTGGGTTACTTTGGTCAACTTGTTTTTTTAAGTACATAATAGATGAATTAACGACTTGTAAGAATTATGCGTGCATGGAAACTGTATTCCTAATTACAGCATCTGAGACTCAGAAGTGTACATTTAATTTCTTCAGCCAATTTAATTCCTTTCAAAATGAAAAGATGGCACTGACCTATACAGCATTCTTGGCATCTGCAATATCAATCCATGGCAAGGGTAGATCCTTAAAAGAAGAATTCTTCATACATGGACAATTATCTGTAGAAATAACTAAATCAGAGGAGTTTAAATTTTAAACTTAAAACAGAAATCTGCCAAATAGAAATGAGTATTTTCTGAAGGAGAAGGAAAATATACTTAAAATGTAGCCATCCAGGGAAGTAAAACAGCATGGTGACTTTTCCTCACCTTACAACTGAGAAATAGTTGAAAAACATACAAACAAAAAAGCCACAAAATACTGCACTGTCTTGAGTAGAGTGCAGGATAAAATCAGATTACTCTGGCATGAAAGCAACCATAAACTCATAACCACAAATTGCAAGATACATGAATTTAGTTTAGTTTACTTTATTGTCATTGCACCTTGTACAACGAAATCAAACACCATCTTCAGTGCACATCATGACCATGAAAAAAAACACAAACACACATCCTTCACACTCCACACATTGAACCGAAAACCTGCAACAGTGCACCAACACTGCGCTATACAGTAGAATTCAAAAGAGCTACTGCCCTGGGATAGAAGCTGTTTTTCAGCCTATATGTCTGTGTTTTTAATATTCTATACCACCTGCCAGATGGTAATAGTTCAAAAAAAGGGTGCCCAGAGATGGATCTTTGAGAATATTTTGAACTTTCTTAAGGCAGCAGGAGCTATAAAGTTCTTCCAAAGAGGGGAGAGGACAACCAATGATCTTCTGGGCACTGACGTTAACTCTCTGGAGTGCTTTTCTATCTGCCACTGTGCAATTGGCATACCATACAGAGGTGCAGTAAGTTAAGATACTCTCTATGGTGCAGCAGTAGAAGGTCACCAGCAGTTTTTCATTCAGTTGTTGTTTTCTGAAAAGTCTCAGGTAGTATAATCTCTGCTGGGGCCTTTTGACCAGTGCTGCAATGTGAGCACCCCAGGTCAGGTCCTCTTTTAGGGTAACACCCCAAAACTTAAAACTGGCCACTTGCTCCACTCGGTCTCCATGATAAGCAAGGGCTGGATGTCTGATCTGTTCCTTCTATAGTCCACTATAAACTCCTTGGTCTTATTGGTGTTGAGGACCAAATTATTGTCTCCACACCACGAAAGCACCCGGTCCACCTCATCTCGGTATGCAGACTCATCCCCCCTGGAGATGAGTCTCGCCACTGTTGTATCTTCTGCAAATTTAGTAATAGTATTACTAGCATGAGTGGGAATGCAGTCATGCACATAAAGAATATAGAGTAAGGGACTCAACACGCAACCCTGTGGTGTTCCAGTGTTAAGAATAAGGGCTGAAGAGGTATGATTACCTAATCTGACCCTCTGTGAGTGGCCAGACGGGAAATCCATAATCCAAAGGCAGATTAAATAAGAAAGTCCAAGGTCCAGAAGTTTAGACACGAGTCTATGTGGAAGAATTGTGTTAAATGCAGAACTAAAATCTACAAAAAGCATCCTCACATCCCCCCACCCCGCTGTTCTAGATGAGTCAGATCAGTGTGACGAATGATGGCTATAGCATCCTCTGTAGATCTATTTCTTCTCTATGCAAACTGGTGTTTATCAAATGTATGCGGAAGATGAGAAATGATGTGCTGGCAGACCAATTTTTCAAAGCACTTAATGATAGGAGTGAGTGCCCCTGGTCTGTAATCATTGAGGTTATTGATAGGGAACTTCTTTGGCAGTGGAACAATGGTGGAAGCCTTCAAACAAGATGGAATAATAGACTGGGATAAAGACCTATTGAAAATCCTGGTAAAGACTCCAACCAACTGATCAGCACAGTCTTTAAGCACTCGGCCAGAGATACTGTCAGGACCGGCAGCCTTTCTAGGGTCCACAGCTCTCAGAATGCTCCTCATCTCCTGTTCCTCCACAATGAGGTGGGGGCTACAATTGGCTGGTGGTTGTATTTTATCTGTCTCTACTTCAAAGCGAGCAAAGAAATGATTCAGTTCCTTTGCCAATGAAGCATCCCCTTCAGCAGGGATGACATTGATTGGTTGATGGTTGGTAATTTGTTGAATCCCTTGCCATACCTGCCTCATGTTATTGCTATAAAAATTATCCTCAATCTTCCTCTTATAATCAGTCTTGGCCTTCCAAATACCTTTCTTCACTTATCTCTGGCAACACTGCATCTTGCCCCATCACCAGACCTAAAAGCCTTGGTCCTGTCATGCAAGAGGCACTGGACTTCCTTGGTCATCCGGGGTTTCTGATTGGGATAGATCCTAATACATTTATCCACAGTGACAGTATCTGTGCAGTGTTTGATATAGCACAGAACAATTGCAGCGTGCTCCTCTAGCTCAGGGTGGTAAAAGATGTCCCAATTTGTGTTCTCAAAGCAATCCTGAAGTTGTTGGGAAGCATCTTCTGGCCAAGGTTTCACTGTCTTTATTATAGACAGAGCCCGTCTCCTAAGAGGGATGTATGCTGGTGCTAAAAGCAGTGACATATGGTCTGATTGTCTGATTGGAGTACACATATCAGGATAAGATCTTTTCTATACTGCATTGACTTTCTTAGTGAGGATTCAGGATGCAAATGGTTATCCAAGTTATTTTGCTTTATAGTACAGGTAATCTTTGACTTATGACCATAGTTGAGCCCAACACTTTTGTTGCTAGTGAGATATTTGTTCAGTGAATTTATGACCTTTCTTCCAGATTTTTTAAGTGAATCAATGCAATTGTTAAGTTAGTAACAGATTAAGTGAATCTGGGTTCCTCGTTGACTTTGCTTGTCAGAGTCTAAAAAGATGATCATGTGACCCCAGGATACTGCAACTGTGATAGATGTGAGTCAATTTCAAGTATCTGAATTTTGATCACATGACCATGGGGATGCCACCATGGTTGTAAGTGTGAAAAATGGTCATAAGTCACTTTTTTCAGTATTGTAACTTCAAATGGTCACTAAATGAACTGTTGTAAGTTGAGACCACCTGTAATGAGATTAATCTGTGTTTTTTTTCTTCTGTGGGAGTGGTGGTGAGGTAGAATAATTTTAATTTCTTTTTAAAGAACCAAAAAGAATCCTGCTATCCTGAGTGACACCTATTCCTTTGTAGGAATGTTAAGTTTACTGCTTCAATCGGCAGAAATGGAAGTAAATTACAAATAATTTTATTTAATTTTCATTCCACAGGTGGCCATGTTTTTTTCTCCACGCTGCTACTGTCACCAATGCTGCCTTATAGGCTGATAGATGATTCTATTCCAAACTCTGACATGACAACATATGTCTAGCCCCAAGGAAAGAGCTCATCAAAAGGAGTCAAAGTCTGGGGAGCTGCACCGGCTGTTCTACCCACTGACCCATCTTTGCTTCTTTATGCTGAACCTCCAAAATGCTGCAGCACTTGAGCAGGTTCAAATCTCGAGACGGCTTTGACCATCATTGGGGAAAGAGTATACACGGCCATTTTAAAAGAACAGAACTTTCTGGGAATCAAAAAACCACTGTCTTTACCTGATAATAAATAGCATGAAGTCCCCATCTCCCCCTCTAAATTAAGTGTGAATAGACGGGAAGGAAAGATTTGTCTTACTTTCACTAAATAGAAGCTGTTGTAAGCAAAGAAATCAGCAGGGCATGGAAATGATTTGCACAAATAGTTTATGGAAAGCCTAGAGGGTTTTGGAGGTAATAGAGAGGTGGCTTGCATGCTGAATTTAGCCTTCTTCTTTTATTCTTTCTTGGTCCAATTCCCTTCTTCTCACCCCATCTTTATCCTTATTTGATTCCTTCCTTTCTCTTCCTTTCCCCTTCCCTCCCACCCCCCAATGCAGCTACTCCTTCTAATCTCCTTCTCATTTCAGTCCCTATTTTCTTTTCATCATTTTTCTTGCAGGGAAAAAGGAATGGAGTGCATGTGTGTTTGAGAGAAAATAGTTTCTCTATCTGTGCTGAAAGGGATGGGCTGAAGCAGGCAGATAAAGAACATTGTTTATTAGCAATTAATTCTAATTAATAACAAATTCAGTAACATAAATTTATTCTGTTTTTTCTTGGTTTGCTCTTTTTTGCAGTCTGCCTTCTGCTCGGCATATACTCAGGATATAGGAATATAAATATGAAAATAGATATAAGAGTATACCTATGTAAAAGTCTATCTCATGCTTTGAACCCTTAGGATTGGGTTCAAAGGAGGATGACAAGGTAAAGATGTGTTTTGCCTATATTCTATTTTTTTAATTTACTCTTCCTTTGAGGAGACGAAATTACCATAAATTGATATAGAAAATGTGACACACACACACCCATGCTTCATTGCACATTAAGTTCTAATTGTCTGGCAACTCAAGACAGCATAAGCAATAAAATATGATTTAAAATAACAGACTGAAATAGTGGGAGACAAATTGCCTCTACCTACACAACTAAACTCTAGACAAACTAATACCTGTGATGGGGAGGCTTCAAGAGTAGGACAAATGAATTTTGAAAATGGATAAAAATTATTTAGAAGGACTGGCATATATTATAATTATAAGAAGGGTTAAAACAAGGATTTGAGTGAGAAAGAATTGAATTCCTCTATGTAACATAATCGTTTCTGATGATGTTGCACTGATGATCTTGCACAGATGATGTTACATGGTTTGATAAAGAAATGTCTGCAAGAAACCACCATGTCCAGAGAGTACTGAGCACTTACATGCTCTTTTCTGCACATTTCTGCTTGATGAATCAATCCAGCAAACAGCAGAGGGAACAGTAAAGTTCTCTCAAGAGTCAAGCCTCTGACCTGGGAAGCCTAGAGAAAATGTTCTCTATAGTTCCTCTCTCTTCATCTGCTACTCTCCCAATCTGGCCCTGAATATATGGCAAATCAAGCCTAAAGCAGTGGACTTTCTAAGTTATTACTTGCTCAGCTCTTGATACACATTGCAGCATTCCCAAAGCTTTGGATTCATTCAGGTTTGGATTTTTGTTGTCTAAATGGTGAAGAAATCCTGTTTCACACAGGAGAACCTTGTAATGCCTTGAAGCAGCTGAATTTGACCTGAGATTTCTGGTATGTTGCTTTTCTTCTTCTCGAAGAGAGAAACAAAGAAGCTGGTCCCCAGCTGTTTTCCTTTTCCCCCCTTCTGTCTGATGTGTTTGTTCTCAATGGCAGTTTGAAGAACAATCATGTTCCATTGTGTCTTTGTCTTTTCATTACTAAAACAGTGTCAGCGAGAGACTTTTGACTTCACTATTTACCTCTACAAAGTCTTTCCGGCTACCCACAGAGCAAAATCATAATACCAGCCATTTTAACTGGTGCTCAAAATAAATGTAATAAGGGGAACTTTTTGAAGTTTCACCAATCACTTGAATATTTGTTCTCTTAACATGTTCTCAGAAGTCTGGTGTTAGGAAAAGTGTTAAAACATCTGCTCTGGAGAACTTGTTTTCCTAATTCATCTACCAACTCAGCTTAGAAAGAAGTCCAATAACAAAAGCAAAGTTTATTTGAGCTATCGACTAATAAAAATTAATAACCAGAAATCACTCTTTTATGCTGTGATTTAAAATGACTAAATCTTCAGCAGGAATGCTGAAAAAGAGTTTTGTGGTCACATGCTGAACATCTTAGTAGGGTGCTTGGTATAGTCCCTTATCTGTCTCTCCCCTGTGCCCATCCACCACTCCATATCTTGCATCTGTCTTTCATACTCGTTCTATTCATCCTTTTCATCCCTCATTTCCCCCACTATCTCTGCCTTCTTGAATACAGAGGACATCAAAGAACCTGGGAGGTTCAAGTTGTGTGATCATCTATATTTTCCGTCTGGAACAGTAAAATCTATGAAGCAGCTTTTTGATCCCTGGAAAAAGTAACTGAGAAAAGGGAGGGCTTAAGACTTCTGCCTGTCTCAGGGAAAAACTCCTCTCTTCAGTTTCATGCACTAAGCTCTGAAAAATTAATGAAAAAAATAAGGAACCCAATCAGGAGATGATCACTTGACCAGGGAAGAGTGAAGTGCATCATCAGTCTCAAATCCCTTTGCACCCACAAGAGATCTAAATCCCGCCACCTTTAATTCGATTGACATCACTGTTTACCCCTACAAATTTGCTTTAACCATTAGTAGTTCAGATTCTTATATACAGTAAATGGTAGGTGCAAATAGCAGACTGCTCCACTTTGGCAAGATTCTGTCTGAAGGTATGCAACGATAAAGAGCTTGAAAGAATCAACACATGTCTTGGTTTTTGAGTCTGACAGTTGCTTACAGGATCTATATAGCCACCTATCTTAAATACTGATTCTTGGCAGCTCACAACATTTTATATAAACATTGCAATTTTCCTCTGAAGCTTCAAGATATTTTGGTACCAATCCTTGAACAGTTTGAATTATTCTGCAGGCTCTGCAATTTCTCTGGTGAGAGATATCTCTCCCTCCTTTTGATAATCCTGAGGCAGTTATCAATTTCTGTTTCTTTTTTCTTTTCCTACAAAAGCAATTAATTTCTGGGAATGGTTGTATTTTGAATGCAGCCAACCTTTTTGAGCTTTGCAAATCAAATTCATATTAACTGATGAAACAGTATATGAGTTTATCAAGATAACATTATGTTTTATGCAGCAATATTTATCTAACATGCCCTGGTATAGAGATAGACAAGCCTCTGTTGTACATGTTCAACACTGTGTCAAAGAAACAACATAAAATGTTTCCTCTGTTTTCTGCCTGTCATCAGTGTTTTGCTCAAATCCAGCAAGTGGTTTTTAAGATAGAAGTGCATAGCTTCACAAAACACTAGTGAATGACAAGACATCATAAATGAAATCAGTTGGATTCACCTGATCAGTAGGTATCAATACAAAAAACAACCTTGAAAGGATTCATTTATATTTGATAGTGGGAATTATTTCATTTTTGAAATTATAGGAAATGAAAGGACATATAATTAACTTTGGAAGTATTTTTGAGGCAGGAGTTTAAACATAACTAATGGATAATGAAATAGAAGACTCCAGTATCTTAATTGTTGTTAATGTTGTAACACTGATGGTGCATTAAATTCTGAAGCTTTCCGCCCATCCATCTAGTGACCAAACAGATTTTTGTAGCCCAGATCTGTGAGCTTTAACTCTAATCATTGAATTAAAGCAACAATTTACCTCAAAGATATAAGTATTCAAGTTGAATGGCTCTGTTTGTGATTCCTTACACAAGACAAAACCCTTTCCATTGATTATCTCCCCTGGAGTAAGAGATCAACTTGACAGGAAATGTTGAAACAACTTTAGTCAGCCCAAAGGGTTAATTTTCTTTTTACAAAAAAAAATGTAATATGTCTCTTCTTCTAATTCTATGTTTTCTATACCTACACCTATCTTTGCAGACAGTCAGAAAATGGACTATCTCCTTCTGCCCTAATATTTAAATATTCCAGGAATGTGGAGTGGGGGGCAGAAGGAACTGTTGTCCAGAAAAGATGTGCCACCCTAGAATGTAGAAAAAGATCCTTCCTAATCAGAAGCTTTCATTTACCTCCATAGCACATAGAACAAAAGAATAATCATGAATCATGCATACACCCTTGTCAGCAAAACAGTTCTTTGTATACTTAAAGAGAAATTGCATCAAACACATTTGTGCATTTCTATATTGCAAAGGGCAAAACTGATCCCTTTGCAAAAGAATACAGTATCGACAGAATCCACTAACTTTCTGCTGGATACTGTCCATAAGACATGTTTGTGAAAGTGCTTTCTCCATCAAGCTCTGTTAGAAGTCACAAGGAACGTTTTGGCAAATCCTCATCAAGTGGTCAGTATTAGAATACATAAATGCTCATTCAGATAGTTTTTAAATTTGCTTCATAGAAGTTCTAAAATATTTCATTATTTCAAGCACGAAGGAAGCATTTTCTTCCTTAGAATCAGTTTGCAGTAAAAGAAAAATATTTGGATAGTACAATAAGGATGCCTGTTTTGTCTGTTTTGTTTGTATGTTAAAAAACCAATAAAATTGTTTAAAAAAAAAAAAAGGATGCCTGAATAGGACTGCTACCATGTTTCTCCAACAATACGGCCTCCCACAATAGGAAGTCCCAGCAAGTTTTATAGGCATGAAATGAAATTAACCCCCTCCCCCCCAAATTAAGGCCTATATTAAAACATGCGAAATGGGGGGAATGGCAGGGGGGCTTGCTGTTAGGAAATACTTTTGTTGCACACCCGGATATGGTGCTGCCTGCGTTGACCTCGGTGTTGGTGGGGCGCTTCATATCGGGAGACCTTCCGCCACCATTGCTTTCCCTTCTCCCCACGCTGCCGCGGCATTTAGAGCAATGCCGCGGCGTTTGACGCAGCCATGCATGGCCAGCCAGGGCTCCTCCCTGCAACCGGAGCCCTGCGGAAACACTCAGCTTCAGGCGCTCCTGTCGCCACCTTCCTGGGCATCGTTCGAAAGCAAAGTCCATTCTTTTAAAAACGACGCCCTACTACCGGTACGACAAAGCATCCCCTGCCCAAGAGGGCAGCCCAACCCCACGTGGGGAGGCGAATCTCCCAGGGCCACAGTGCAGAATTGGCCCACCCCGGGAGAAGCGCCCAGCCGCTATCCCTGCCTGGCGCCGGGCAGAGCATGAAGAGCTTCACCTGGGGTGCTCAGCTCAGCTGACAGGTGGGCTGTCCTGCCCGGCGGTGGAGCTCTGGCCAAGGCAGCGAGCGCCTCCCCGCCGGGCCCTCTGCTCATCCCACCAGGACAGCACCGGAGCCAGACGGGCTGGGCAGAGCCAGGAAAGCAAGCCATGGGTGCGCGCCTGCCTGCCAAGCGAAAGAGCCAGGCTGATCCAAGCTTGGCTTCCCATGTCCCTCCAACCCGACCCCATTGGGGCCACTGGGAGAGGCTGCCCGAGGCAGTGATAGCGCCCACCCGCCCATGGACAGGGAGGCGAGGCGACAGCAGCACTGCTTCCCTGGCCAGCGGGTCCAGTGGAGAGAGCCCAAAGCCGCCCGTCCTTTCCACCCCTCACCCAGCCCATCCCCATCCCCACGCATCTCCAAATGCACCGGCAGCTCCAAACGCTGCAGCAGGATGGGCATCGGGCATCAGCGCTCACTTGGCAGGGCTCAGCTCAGAGGAGGATGCGGCGTTGGCCGTCACCTTGCCTCCCTGTCCACGGATGGGTGGGCACTATAACTGCCTCGGGTGGCCTCTCCCAGTGGCCCCTTCAGGGTTGGGCTGGAGGGTCTTGGGAAGCCAAGCTCGGGTCGGCTTGGCTCTTTTGCTTGGCAGGCAGGCGTGCACCCGTGGCTTTCCCGGTTCTGCCCAGCCTGCTCAGCTTGCCAAGGTCAACATCCAAGCTGTCGCCACTCGCCTGCCTGTGGATACAAGGGGGGGAAATTAAGTCACCCCCCAAAAGATGGCCTAGCCGTTTTTTCAGGGCTCAAAAAAAAAAAAAAGACCCGGCCTTATTATATGAGAAACACAGTAGCAATGCATAGATGTCTTCACTGTTCCATAATGTATAGCACTTGATGGTAGCTCTCACTGTACAAAGAACCTCACTTCAGAATAATAAAGTAAGATATCTAACCCAGTAATATATCTGCTTGCTTGGCCTGTTTTATTATATTCCAACTCTTAATAACAATTTAGAGCTCCTAAATTTGAGAAATCAAATAAGATCTTTAAATCATGAGTGTTGTAAGTTTGAAGAACTACTTAGATAGCAAACTCATTCTTTAGAATTCATTCTCAAATTCCACAATAAACATAAACAACTAAAATCTCAATTTTTAAGACTGCAAAAAACAGATCGTTAGATTTCTAAAGACATGAAACAGTCAGGAAAAACTAAAAAAAGATGCCTGGAGTGAGAAGAGTAAAAGAAATATGAATAATGCTTAAAATCATTTTACCTGAAGGCCTTCTATGGCTAATCGAAGCATACTTGGTGTCAGCTTAGAAGCCTGTTTGAAAGTGAAATTACTCCAGTCTATAATCAAAACAAATCCATTTACTTGAAGTTCTGGGTCCTCGATCATAGCTTCTAATGAAAGAAGGATGGCACGTAAAATATCCACCAGTGTGTACCTGTCAACAGAAAAAAAACAAAGATGGCCTTAAGCTAACCAATCATGTTCAGATGATAGAAGATAAGCCATTGTTTTGCTATTTGTAGACAATGTTTCAAGATTTCAAAGTGATAAAGATTTCATGAAATATGATGACTTTACCTATTGTAAGTACACGCATATGTTTCTTTAGATTTGAAAGGGTTAAGATTGGGAAAGTTAAACAGCAGCTATTCAGATGAGACCATATCATAATAGTAATTGTTCCAGATGGTCCAGCTCAATATCATTTGAACAACTCAATGCTTCTTTCTTTCAAACTGCATTACATTTTGTTCAATAAACAGAATCAATATTCATCCGGAATGTCTTTATGTTACCTTCAGCATCACTGAACATGCTAACACAAAAACCTGTGGATTCTCCAAAATGTGACAAACCACATTTTCAATGGTTGTATGAATCAGCCTTTGAATAATCAGTTCAATCATTGCTGGGAGGAAGATGGAGAAAGAATTCTTTAAAAAAATAAACAAGATTTCTCTATGCATTTGAAAAAAGTAATCCCCATCTGGATTTATCATTAAACAATTGATCCAGTGTAACATCAGAAATGTTGGGACCAATTGCATTGGATGACAATGTTGTTTTTCCCAATAGTTTTACTTTTTGAAAAACTTTTGGTGATTATGGTAGACACCTTCATACTGAACACAAATATAATTTCAGAATAACTGTATCATGTAGGACTCTAGAAATATGAAATTAACTTTGGATGACTGTACTGTATATAATTACATAATATTTCATCGTGAGTTCAACAGGACAAAAGGGGTTTTGCTGCTGATTTTGTTCATACCCAGTGTTTGATGTAACTTAGTAA
The DNA here is from genome assembly GCF_049901715.1 of Pseudonaja textilis. Taxonomy (NCBI): domain Eukaryota; kingdom Metazoa; phylum Chordata; class Lepidosauria; order Squamata; family Elapidae; genus Pseudonaja; species Pseudonaja textilis. The sequence continues at coordinate 93,972,666 of NC_141990.1, forward strand.
AAGAATTTTAAAATAGAAATCAGCATGCAATCTGATCTACAAGGCACTTTATGGTGCCATTAATCCTACAGAAAAAAATACATTCTGTTTATAGAATAAGAGAGATGGACAGGGCCTTGGAGGTCGTCTAGTCCAAACCCCTTCTCAAGCAGGAGACCCTATACCACAGGTGTACAAACTTGATCACGTCATGTAATATATCACAACGTTTTTTACCTTTGTAAAGCTAGGATGGGTATGGCCTGCGTGTGACACATCTGGCCCGTGGACCGCCAGTTTGACACCCCTGCTATACTGTTCTAGAAAAATGGCTTTCCAGTCTCTTCTTAAAAGGCTCCAGTGATGAAGCACATACATCTTCTGAGGGCAAGCTGTTCTACTGGTTAATTGTTCTCACCAGGGGTGGGATCTGACCAGCATAACAACCGGTTCGGGGAGTGCGTGCATGCATGTCAAATACATGTTGCATGCGCGTGCGCACTAACTCCGGCAAGCATTTACCTTCTCCAGCTGACGAGTGGCACTCAACTGTGCCACACAAAGCAACTGATGAGGAAAACACAGCCACTAAAGGACAGCCTAGAGCTCAGGCGGGCGGGTAAACAGCAGACCAAAACCTCATCCCAAAGAACCAGTTTGGTGTCAGCTGCTCTTTGGAGCTACCGGTTCTATAGAACCAGACTGAACTGGTAGGATCCCACCCCTGGTTCTCACTGTTAGGAAGTTTCTCCTTAGTTCTAGATTGCTTCTCTCGATTAGTTTTCATCCATTGCGTCTTGCCGTGTGTGTGTGTGTGTGTGTGTGCGCATGCGCGCGTGCATGCACGTGCAATCTTTCATCACTGGACAAAGATTTTAATGCAGCTAGTTTCAACATAATTTATTCTATGCTGCTATTTTCATAATGAAATTGACCATTGTAGTATCTATGATTACAATTCTCAAGAGAGTTGTAATCACTGGTACTGCAATGGTCAATTTTATTATGAAAATAGCAGCATAAAATAATTTATGATGAAAGTAACTGCATTAAAACCTTTGTCCAGTGATGAACTATTTACATAAAAGCTTATCTCATATTTATTGTAGATCTGTATTATGCAACGTTTATTGACCTGGATAAGTGAAACCAATCATCCTTATGGTAATTTATGGTGACAGCACAGGAACAGAGGTGAGGGGGAGGCAGATATAAAATTGAAGTTCCTTCACAATCTTCTGACAGATTTATTTTTTTCCAACTGAACACGGAACCGCAACATATACTGTACCTATTTGAAGTAGACCTTAAGGACTTGAAATGTATGCCTGTTATGAAGTTTTCATAACAAATCCATATATTTAAGTTTAACAAAATTTCAGAGCTTCAATTGTAAGAAATGCTTCATCTTGTTTTCAGTGTTTCTAAGTCTGAATTTGAAAAGCCTGTGGACAGGTTTTCAAAATGGCTAAAACCAATATACCAAATGAAATGTTTTTAAATAAAGTAACTTAAAGAGTTCTTCATGTTGACTTTGTACAATTACATTTTGGGGCAATATTATGGAAGTGGTTTGTCACTACATTCTTCCAAGGTATTTTTTAACTTCCCAGTTTAATTTATACCTCCAGAATTCCTTATCGTCTCACTGTCCCTGTTCCCATCACCAAGTTTTAGTTAAATCTGTCCCACTAACTTTTGTGAGGTAAGTTACAGTAAGTTAGTTGTATAGAAAGAGCATAAAATTTTTTGGGGGGGAACCAAACCCCCACTTATTTAGCATATTGCATGCAAAAAGAATTAGGAAAATGTTCTTGAAATTTTTTTTCTCCAGAGCTCAGTTCAGAGCTTTTATCCATGTCCTTCAACCTAGCTTAATAAAAATGGAGCATTGTTGACAGTTTTACCCACCTACAAAAATGTCAATCAATGTATTTATTTTAATCAACAATCAGATTAATAATTTAGTAATATCATGTACCATGTCTAACAAAAGAGAATATTGACAAGGAAATTATTAGGAAAACTAGCTAGTATCGCATCCTTAAAAACAGCTTTTTTTACAGTAGGGGTTCTTTGGGTTTGGGAAGCTTTCATCTGTATTTCTTCGATGTGTTGAAAAGAAGCATTCAGTATTTTTCCATATCAGATCATATAAAAATGTTACCAAAGAAGTTCTCACTAGGTGAGCTCTATAGAGTGCTAAATAAAACACAATGTCCATAGTGTAAAACAACTATATTCTGTTTTTGCCTCCTTCAAATCTGGTCAGAGAAGTGGTAGCTGATATACAGGGGTGAAAATATATAGTGGGAACCATGACTTTGCAGTAATATGTAGAAGATTAGTATTAACAATCAACAAAATGAATCTCAAAATTAAATCCGGCTGACTTTAGTGACACTTAGCTTTCACACAGCGTCTCTTAGGTCACACTGTAAACCCGATGGTGTATTGCTAATACCTAAAGAATAATCTAGGATTTCTGATTTATTTAACAGTGTTTAATGCCCTGATTTATACATGCTGTTAGAAAACCTCTGTTTACACCATTTCCAAAAGCCATTATGCCTAAAGAAAGCGAATGCAATTACCAAACTGGAAATGTAATAATAAGCAAAATGTTCCTCTTTTGGTTCCTAAATTCAAAGTGGATTTAAATGAAATTTCATACAATCAAGGGGCAATCTTACAGACATTTCTTACAAGTACATTCTCACAGCAGAATTTACTCCAGAAAAGGCATGTAGAGAACTGTGCAACTATGCTGTGAATTATTTATACTGATGGAGTACGAGGTTATGTCAATACAAATGGAAAAATGAGAACATTTAACAGATAGCCTTTGTTAGAGTTCATAGTTCTGTTCAATTGCAGAAAAAAAACTCCAAACTGGGATTAAACATAGAATCTAGATGGTTTAGAATGTCATTATTCTACTTCTTTAAATCAATCACTTTTAGTAGTGTTGGTGTTATTTAACTTTACTCTTGGGAATGGAATAATGAGTACTTATTTCTATCAAGCTGCAGCCTAACCTACCTCACAGGATTATGGGAAAAATAGGAAGCAAGAGCATTCTTGCTTTCAGCAGCAAGAAGAAAGGAGAGCTTTTTGGATTTGCACCATGAGTCTGACCATGAGCTCATCTACAACTTTTCATGCACAGAAGCCCCCTTTCATACTTCTCACTGAATGCCTGGCATGTGGAAATGGGGCTAAAGACAGTGTTCCTTGGTATTATTGTTCATTGAATTTATTATTCATCTTATCAGCAAATGAAATCTTTACATGGAAGGAATAAGGCTTTTGAGTGAGATACTGATCCCACTAATCTTCCCACTAAACCATATGATCTAGTCCTATGCCAACTTGTCCAAACAACTTTGAACTGAAGTTGAAGAGGCTAGAAAATGAATGAAAAAAATTCTCCTGAGTAGCAGCACCCATTTTTTTTTAATCTTCAGAAATAGCATCAGGTTTAAAGCTACCCATCAGCAGAAGAACCATTCATCTCAAATAACCTATTTTACCCTTTCTGTGTTCTATCTACTATACAGAGATGTACACAGCTGACAGTCAACATGGTATGATGGTTAATGTGATACTGTAGGAGCCAGGGAGACCAATTTCTAGTCCCCCCTTAAACATTGAAGTCAGCTGGGTGACTTTGGGCCAATTGTTCCTCCTTGGCCCTTAAATCAGTGTCATTCTCTGCAACAAAATCAATTGATAAACACAATTTCTTCTTGCACCATGCACCGATATTTTTGCTTTAAGAACTAAGCAAACATAGTGCAAGCAAACATACTTATCTAACCACATGGGACAAATGGTTAAGAGAAGCCTCTAGATGCATCACGTTGTAGGATACTCTGTTCAGGGTTTTGCAATAGGGCAGTGGTGGGATTCAATTTTTTTTACTACTGGTTCCATGAGTGTGGCTTGGTGGGCGTGGCTTGGTGGGAGTGGCTTGGAGGGGAAGGATACCGTAAAATCTCCATTCCCTCCCCACCCTACTAACCTGCTTTCCAGCTCCGTTCTCCTATGCAAGGCAACAAGACCCAGCCGCTCAGCTGGGACTTGGAAGGCGGAGAATAGATGGGGGCAGGGCCAGTCAGAGGTGGTATTTGCCAGTTGAATTACTCAAATTTTTCGCTACCGGTTCTCTAGAACTGGTCAGAACCTGCTGAATACCACCTCTGCAATAGGGCTGTGTGAAGAAGGTATGTTCTATCTTAGGCACTTTACACTGCAGAGACAACACTCACCTGACTCCATGGGAAATCTCAAGACAGGGCTGTCCTGCCTGAACTGTCTGCCTAGCTCAGGACCATTCTAGCAGTCAAAGCAGTGGGATTGCTCAAGCCTGCTAGTTACAAGGAAGACTGTAATGATAACTTTATAAAGTGTCTCGAGTAGAGCAAAGCATCACTTCAAAGCTTTGCGCAGCACTGCTGTGTGACTATTCTACACATAAACCTTGGTAAGTGAGGATTTCTGCTTAGATTTCTTTAGAAGAAAATATATGTAGCTCACTGTTGAACTGTGGAGTTCTTGATGAGCTTGTTTGTTTGCAGATATTTTATTACCTGACTATGTAATATCATCGGTGCTGACAATGTTACCTCACTGGGTTATGAAAACATCTGCAAGCAAACAACTGAAGCTCAGAAAGCACCAAGGAAGCACTAAGTTTTTGTTTAGCCCTAGAAGACTCCCTGTTGTGCTTTATAAGCATAGAGATTATTGATGAGAGGGACAGAATCTGCTGAATTCTATTTCTTGTGTCATTTTTTGATAGATTTCCATGTCAATTTTTTTTTCCTGCCACTCAACCTGAATTTTAAATGCTTTGCACAGGGACATGTTATGCAATTTATGTATGGATGTATGAGAGACAGGAGTGTTCTACAAAAATCTATTTCCAACTTAATTGGAATAGGAATTTGCTAATTGGACTTATTCAAATGAAAAGCTGATAGTGGCAGCAGTAGATTGTCTATATCATGGTTCTTATTCCTTTTACAATCAACTGTCACTTCAATATAATTATGACCCAACAGGCAATTATATATGCATAATAAATTTACAGAGAAGCACATTTCTTTTATCTTAGATATGAAAAGACTGAAAAAAGTTAACTGATGGAACAGAAACATCTGAGCTATTTCAATTTATGCAGAAATAAAAGGAGGGACATATGACAGGTAAGATAAGAAGGCAAAGCCCTAACATATGTAGGCCTGACTTTTACTTTGAAAATGCATTGCTAAGGCATATCCATCCACAGCAAGGGAGACATTCCAGAGGAATAAGCCAATGTGATACATTGTCTAATTTCACCCATCTAATATTCCAAGACAGATATAGGAACAACATGAGGAAGAAATCTAAATGCTGTAGAAATCAGACTAATCTTGTCAGGACTACAGAAGTCTAATGACATTGCATGGAGTGGATATTTGAGTTCCCTGTTATGAATTTTGATTGTTTTGTTTTCTTTTTCCTTCTGTCTTCTAAAGCAGTGGTCGCCAACCAGTGAGCTGGGGACACTGGTGATCCACAAGAAAATTTTAGTAGTCTGCAGAGAAATGTCACCCACAAAGCACTCCCCAAAGCAATTAATCCAGGCTGCGCAGGAACACAAGGCTTGCATCACTTGCATTGCAAACAACACGAGGTAGTGAACAAAGGGGGGAAAGGGCGGAGGGGGAGAACTTGTCCCACTCACCCCATGCGCCTCGCCTGGCCACCGGGCTGCTTCTTTCCACTTCTTTCTTCTTCTGCTTTTGGCTGCACACAAGGAAAGCAGCAAAAGTCTTTCTTTCTCTCTCCCAAACTCTGCCAGGAATGAGTCTTTGGGACCCTGCAAGGCTTCCTGCTCGAAGAGGCTGCACTGGTGCGACAAGTTTCACAAAGGCCCATTTCTGGTGGAGTTTGGGGGAGAGAAAGGAAAGCAACTGTTTCTGCTGCTTTCCTTGCATGAAGCCAAAAGTCTCTCTCTCTCCTCGCCCTCTGAGAATGGAGCTGGAGACAGTATCCTGAGATCCCAAATAAAGAATGATCGATTGGTAGGAAAATGGAGTGGGGAATTTTCCTGCAGACTTTTATGGGGATTTTCCCAGGGTCTCTGGTCCACAGAATTTAAAATTATGTGTTTGGTGGTCCCTGAGGTCCAAAAGGTTGGCAGCCCCTGCTTTAATCCTTCAGCTTTCTCTTGGTCACGTTTTAGCAGACTGTTTTATTGGGAATGCATCAATATATTTTAAGGTAGTTACAGTTGCAATGTGTACATCATTGGAAGATATGAAAGACCAGGTCAGGGACAGATCATAATGGGTGATCCATGTGTTCAGCTAAGAGTCTACGTCAATTTGATAGCACATAATCTTTTTTAAGATACTCCATTGGCAGACCCTGTGCCTCTGAGACACAGTTCTTCTTTTTCAAGAAATTAGATCAAAAGTACAAAAGTGACTGCAACACGCGTGCAAACTGTCAGCAGTGGTTTCTTGTCATTCATATAATAGCAGCCTAATCATATTCCACTGAGCAAAACAATGACATCAAGAAAAAGTTCAATTCAACAGTTATTTTTATACTGCTACAAAGGTCCCATGTAGGAATTGCTGCATCTGAAGTTGAGCATTACTCTGGGTAATTAATTCTGATTCCAACTTCAGTGGACTTCAGAGGAATCCTATTTCTGAACATATACTCTTCAGGCCACCCAGAAGCCATGCTATGACAATATAAAGTGAGACATGGTCAAAAGAAAAAAAAAACCTGTTCTATAAAGAAGCATCTGGATTGTGTGCAGATACAGTAGAAATTTTAATTTGAGCAATGTAAACACTATAGGATCAGTCTAGAATGCCCTGGTTTCAAATCTATTCCAGTCACACCCATACCCACTGGAGATTGATGTTTTCACTAGAATGATGAAAATTTCTTTCCTGGATATGAGGCCAAGAGGTGTCAGAATGATGAAAGCAACATCGTGGCATAAGTTCCAACCCTACTGTCTGTGCATGTGACATCACAATACTGTCCAAAAAGGGTGGGTTATCTCAATACACTGCTTACATCATTGCAACTTTCCTTCTTCTCTATCCAATAATGAAACCGCTAAATGAGGCATTCATTTTATTTCAGTCTTCCAAGACATATATCTACTGTAGGTACTCCAGGCAATCCTTTCAGGTAATGACTTTTTTGATAGGAAAGACAGCATATTGTTTCTTAGTTACTGCATTTAATTCATTATGATTGTACAGCATTGACCTCTCAGAAGAAAGAAACAATCATTATGGCCCACGAATGCCCAATTAACTCAATCATTCTAGCATATTGTGGTCCTTGAAGGGGAGGCAGTGGGGGAGAGGGAAAACATGACATTTACCATTTCATTTCAAATAGCAAGCTACCTTGAGCCAACCTTAAGTGCTTACTTACTTCAAGAGACTATTGTAAAAGATAAACGAGGAAGAGAACCATGTATACTGCCTTGAACTCCTTCAAGGAAGTATAAATGAAAGTAAAGTAAAATATATCAATGAGAAGTGAGGATAGGACAGCATAAAAGTCTTCTTCATGAATCAGAACTCTTTAAGTCAAAGTTGGACAGACTTTAGGCTTTGTGACATTCACAAAATGCATCATGTTGCTGGGATAAATTGGAGAGACATTAAAATTAATAGAAATTTTGTCACTTATCTGCTTCATAGATAAATCCTTGTATAATAATGTTATTATTTCTGGTAAAGAAGCTGATACTGAATTGCCAAGAAAGAAGAAATATAAATTTTCCTTTAAATATTATAGGTGTTGCTAAACATTGGGAAACCTAGTTCATTTAGAAAAGTAGAAAAGGACTGGGTAACAACATTGTCAAAACATTATTTCTCTCACATTGTTCTTGCCCCAATGGCCCAGGCCTAAATTGGGATGCCTGGAAGCTGTGGAAGCCTGAAGAGGGAACCAAAGACTTCTGCAGAACCCTGATAAGATGGGCTGGCTGTGGATCGAGGAGCCCCTCTACACCTGGGATGTTATTATTTTTGGTTTTAGATGGGATTACACTACCCAGGCAGACCTGGTGCATAATCTCAGCGTCCTCCTGTACTCACAGCTCTTGTTTGAAGGGCAGGTGACACGTTGTGGCTTGAAGGACACAACTGCACCTTGTGAATCCATTATGGCCCTTCCTCTATAAGCAGGTCCTTTGCTCTGTCACTCACACCCTGATTAATTCCCATCTGGAATACTGCAATGAGGTCTACTGAGAGTTTTGCAGCGATAATTCAGCGCCAGAAAAATAAACACAGATGGCTGATGCTTCATTTAACGTCTTTATCAACATAATAAGATTTTACAAACCAGTTGTAGATTTCTCCAACATGGAGCAAACTCAGACGGAAACATGTTGCAAGTTCAGAGCACAGCTTCAGTCGTCAGCAAGCAAACTAGTTAGTTTCATCTTCAACAGACAGACTCAGAGCTCCAACATAGCTGCAGAGTTGCAGAGCTTAATATAGAACCATGCCTAGGCTACTTTTAGTTTCAGTTTCCAGCCTAGGCTACTTCTAATTTCAGTTTCCAAAAACAATCCTCATTGGCTGACTTAGTTGCTATGCCTATTCATTGGCTAACCTTGTTGTTACCAAGCTCTATTCCAGTTCATGAATATACTGACAAGGTCTACATGGGTCTTCCCTTGAATATTACCTGGAGACTTTAGTTGGTACAGATTACGACCACATGAGCAATGTTGGGTGTCCCAAGGATGGTACATGGAACACCTCTGCCGTGCAAGCTGCATTGAGTGCCAGTTTGCTTCCAAATCCAATTAAAGATGTTGGTAATGATCTTTAAAGCCCTACAGGTCAGATCACCTGACAAGTCATCCTTGGCCCATTACATTGGACTGTTCCATTCAGCCAGGAAGGGAAGATAGGTTACAGATCCCACCAGTTAAAAAATTTCAACTGGCAGGAATAAAGCCTTTTCTGCCATTGCCCCAGCCGGTTGGAACATTCTTCCCCCTAGAGATGAGGTGGGACCCTCACTCTCTCGGTCTTCTGAAAATGTTCTGCCAACTCGCTTGGGGATAACAGAGGAGCATACAGCCATGCGGCTGGTTAACACTCTGAAGTCCTTTCCTTCCCTTTTGAATTGTAATTATTTCATTCTTATTTTTAACAGTTTTATTGTAATATTTATATATAGTTTTTTTTAATGTCACTCTTTGAAGGAGATGGGCAGTTCTAAGTATGATAACATCAAGAAATGAATAATACAAGAATGAACTTCTCAGAAGTACCCAACTGGCACCAGCATTACAATTTCAAATTAAAATTAAGTTTCAAGGATTGTTGTCCGCTGTCTTAGATTGCGTGGCAACTTTATCCTTGGTTGTCTTTTAACTTTCCATTGCCATTATTTTTTATACTTGTGCTTTTGTTTCAATATTTTGTTCTTGTTGTTGTTGTTGTCTGTTAGTCTGGAATCAGTTGGATCTAGGGCAAGTTAGAAAGATTTTGAATAGGTTGGCAAATCGGGTCAGGGGACAAATTGCTAATTGCATTAGCACCTGCTGTTCAGGTCCCAGGAAAGTGTAACTGAGTAATTGAGAATGAACTTCTCACTAGTCACTGATGAGAAACCAGTCTTCCCCCACAAAAAAGTTATAGATGAAAGATTCTATTAAAATCAGTTTTCATTCATTGTTTTCACCATCATCTTATGGTCGAAGCTCCACAGGCACACCTGATCTGTGCACATTTTTTTTTTTTTTGCCATCACAGAATTTCAAATTTGGGGAGTTTTTTAAATTAATCTAGCTCCTTCCCCTGAATTAGGTTACAAAAATAGCAGTTTGGCTGCCACACATTAGAATAAAATAAAGGTTCTTATGCCGTTCCTATCATAAGTTTGGAATGAAATATCACTGAGATCAAAGGGGATTTGAACCCATAATGATGATGTCAAACATATAGACTGCAGCACTATGGTGGATTCAGATGTACATCTTAGCCTACCCCACCTTCCCCCCATGAGTGAAAAATCTTTACCTGCTTTGGTCCCAGTTGGCAGCAAAGAGCACCAGGATCTTCCTGCCATAATGATCAAGGTTGGCCAACCCTCCTGGGAAACCATCCTTGAGTGCTTGCTTGATGCCTGGATCAGTGGCTTTGAAGCTCTTGAACATATCGAGGTTCTGTTGACGATACTCAAAGTATTGAGCCAACAAGCGAAATGCTTCAAAATGCTGGAATTTTCTGGCCCGCAAGAAGCGAAGAATAAAGGCATCGTCTGTGCGAAGAAAGCCAATGTCCGGTCGGGTGATCACCATGTCCCTAACTTCTTGGATGTCTTGGTGCAGGGTGTCTGGGTTCTCGTTCAGTTCCAATCGGGCCTTTTCCAGGGTCTCTGGAGACAGACCTGCCTGCAAATGAGTCATTGTGCCACTTGGTCTGATAATGGTTCTTCTAGTACAGAAGAAGGGGTGGAACTGCTGAACTGCCACAACACCTGAAATTCGGTCTCTTGTTTTGATTTATGAAACCCTCCCTTCCATTTCTAGTATCCAACAAGTTAGGTAATTCTTTGCTACCAATCTCTCCAACACTAATGCCTAATATGGTTCAATTAATACGTGCACCTCAATTCCAATCTACCCTTTCCATCTCTCAATTAACCACACACACACACACACTATACTGTTGCTGTGCTCTCCTTTCTCAGGCCCATATCCCACCTGTCCACAGCTTGAAGCTGCAGCAAAACTGTAACTCACATATAATTGAATCCAATTACTCTCCTTCTGCAGCAATTGCCTGTTGATGACTAGAAATAATGGCTCTGACAGGGCCCAAGTAGAGAGAATGGAGTGTCCTCCTTCCCATTCAGTAGTGGTTTAAACAATCGGGTGAGCAAAAACAACAACACCCCCACTAAAAAAAAATCCCTTGATCAGCAGATACAGATCAGCATTATGATGCCAGCCAGAACAAGGCCAAACAGCCCTACAGTGACTTTGCCTGGAGTACAGAAAGAGGTTGAGGTAATTAATTCCTCCACCACAGGCACACTCTAATATTTTCCACCCACTTCTACCTGCAAATTAGAGATCTTCACCTTGGCGCTGCTGAAATAGCGAAAGAACTGCAATTTCAATAAATGCGATCTAATTCCGAGCTTTCCATAAAGGTGTTGTTTTTTTCCCCTGCCTCCCTCACTCTCTCTGAGCCATTCCAGTATAGCATTTAAAAATCAATGGTGGTAGGGTTCAAGAGGCATGTGCTGATCAGCTGGATAAGTTGGATTATTGTTTTTAATCAATTAGATGCTTCTTCAGATAAACACCCACCCCCCCGCAGCTTTTTCTTCTCTGGAGCAAGGGATGGATTCCTCTCTACCACGTCTTTCCACCCCCTTGTCCACTTACACAGTGACCTCATCTAGTACCAGCAAAGCTGCCGTCTGTCCCTCTCCGTCGCCTTTAGAAAAGAGGGGCGGGAAAGAAGCCGGGGGTGAAATCTGGGTCCTTTTTCAGTCACTGACGGAGCAGGTCTGGTCGCCTGGCAGGGATCCCAGCCATCCGCCGGAAGAAAGGCATTCAGAGACAAAAAGGAACAGCCAAGTAATGCCTACCAGCCAAGCAGCCAACAAACATACACCAGGCAATGCGGCACCTTCCGGCATCCATCAGCCGAGGCACCAACTCCTTCGGATGGGAGGCAGAAGAGGCAGCGGCGGTTAGAAAGGAGCAGCCGATCGATCAAGGACGGGCCTGTGGGCTCAGGGCTCCCCTCTTCCCTCCCGTCCGCTCCCCTGTCCCCCTTCTTGCAATGGTAGTCCAGACAGCAGGGCGTGGAGGCTGCGCGTCCTCCTCGCCGGTCTCTTCTGGGGCGGGGGGGGGGGGGGATTGCAGAGCTACTTGCCAGAGGAAAGGTGAAGCTGGGCGGACGGCGGTAGCCGAGAACCTCTCCGCTACCCGCCCGCCTTTGTGTTCCTGCAGGAGCGGCCGGTGACTTCTGCTGTGGCTCAGCCTGGGTGATGGATGCGCCGCTTCCAGCAGGTCTACGTCAATCAAGGCTCCCTGGGCGGCAGCCGCCGGAGCAAGTTACTTCAGATCAAATCCCCCGCCCGAGCCCCTCGCATTGTTGTTACCCAGCCCTATCTTTCCTCTCTGGCTCCGGAGGCTGGGTTTGTAATGCGGGGAGGGGGAAGCCTCGGTGGAACAGCGCGGGAGGGAGAAGAGCAGTTTTCCAATAATAGCCCCCGAGTCCCACCACAGCTTGGCCTTCCACCGCATTGCTTTCTCCGGCGCTTCTTACTGGATCAGCGGAGCGCTTGTCTATCTCCCATCAACCCATCCTCCAGAGTCACCCCAGATTTCCACCCCCGCCCTCGCCCCCATCGACTCTCACGCCCCCTCCCCACCCGCCGCTCATTCGTTTGCGATGCCCCAACTGCGAGAGATCCAGTTGCTTAAGGTAGTTTGGGGGCATTGGGTGAAGCGAGGCCTGGTCGAATAATCTTATCGTGCCGTTTCTAAAAGAAAAAAGCGAATCTCCCTTCCTCCTACCCGATCCGATATTGTGAAGTGGGCGGTATATTGTTTGCCCCATTCCAACCAGCAATCCAGGGGAAAATATTACAAGGGAAACTGTCATTGACAGCATCTTATTTTTAATCTTTCAGCAATGGTATCTGGGGCAAAGCTACACACTGCCACCACAATTGAGCCAAATCTACTGTGCCCTTGTCCCCTTCTGCCTCCATTATATACATCACTGAAGTTCCAGGCTATCCACTCTTTCTTAGCCCATCCTACCTCACTGGTTGTTGTTGAGAACAAGATGAGGGAACATTATATATGCTGCCTCAAACTACTGAATGAAACACAAGATATATTACTAAGAAATAAATATTGTACATTTAAACATTGGGTTTAGTGACAAGGTGGGCTTCTTTTTGCATTTATCCTCACATTCATCTAACTACAGCACAAAGATTATTTGTTCTCTTTAGCTCAGCTGTGGGTTTGACTATGGCCATGCCAGAAATAAAATGAGAGGAAATTTGAATTTTCTCACCAAGTCTGTTTAAATACTGGCTCATCTCCCTATTTGCATAGCTGATTGTTGAATTACAGTAATAAAGGACAATGGAAGGTTCACAGAAGGATATTTGCATGCATTAAATAAGGTATTAAACATATACCCACATTTTCTGCCTAAACTTTGTTCATTCCCAGAATAAGTTTTTAACCAAAGCTGATGCCACTGGACTCCATTATATATTATGTATATCCCTGCATCTTCCATCATATGCCTTTTAAACATATGCTTTTGCTTGTGTTTTTGTAATTTTAGATTCATTTTTAATCTTGTTCTAAAGTTAATATTTTATAATCCTTCCAATATTCCTCTAATATTCCCAATCTGATGCATGTTACTTTCTATCTACCCTTAATTACTTTTCCTTCTCTTCTTTTCCTACAGCAAGAAAAAAATTTGAAAGCAATAGGAATGGAGACAATGATGGCCAAACTAATGAGGTCTTGCTGAAAACTACTTCTTGGGTACAGCATTAGCTCTCTCTGTTGTAGAGAGAAATTTTTAGAAAGGGAATGTGACAGGAAGCTTTGGATAAAGATAGACAGCAATTTAAAAGAGAGGCTCCATCTTGCTTGGCAAAAATACAAAGCTTTGGCAAGGATTCCCAGCCTCTGCCCCCACCTGCTTTCCTGAAAGTTTTTTCCCCCTACCTTTTGAATGACATTCATCTGTTTCAAGATATGCTTAAAGGGCAAAAACTGCACTACAGGAAATCCTCAACTTACAATCATTTGTTTAGCAATCACTCAAAGTGGTACCAAAGGTCGTAAAATTGGGCCTGACTCACTTAATAACTGTCTTGCTTATCAACAGTACTAATTGCAGCTAAAGAACTACCTTTAGTTACTAAGTAACATCTGTAACTATCTAGATAGCTACAAGGTTCTCATGTCAAATATTAAAGAAAACAGACATTAGATCAGGGATGTCAAACTCAAGGCCCACAGGCTGGTTCTGGCCCGCAGGGTGTTTAGATCTGGACCGTGGGACTGACCTGGAAACAGTGAACACCCAGCCCGCAGCCCTCCCAACCTCCATTTTCACTGGCAGAGGGTTGCAGGAAGCCGTCACAAATGAAAATGGAGCTTGGGAGTGTTTTTGCTAGCAGAGCACTCAGGCCATCACAGGCACCCCAACACAAGTGATGTCGAGCTGGTCACGCCCCCTAGCCACGCCTCCCTGAGGTCAAACACAACTTTGATGTGGCCCTCAATGAAATTGAGTTTGACACCCCTGCATTAGATGATTGATAATCCAGTGGTTCAATTGATCATCTCCAGCTGCTGTTGATCAAACAGTTCCATTTGTTTGGGATCATCCTGCCTCTCACCAATCATTATTCTAAAAAATCTCCATCTTTTCCCCTCTTCCTTTCAGCCCAGGTAAAAGAAGGGAAGGGGGAACAACATCCCCCCCGCCGCCTTTTGGCTTGACATTTAATGTTTATTTTTTTCAAACCCTATATGAGAAGTTGGTTTTGGTTTATTTTAATTTGCTAAATTGCCCAAGAAAAGTGTAAAAATGTTTCTCAAATATAGTATTCATGATAGAGGAGAAATTCTTTTTCAGTTAAACAACTCTTTTTCTTAGTTTTATTTCCTTTTTAATTTGAAAGAAGCGAAAATATCTTTATCACAAGCCAGAAAATATATTCCAGTGCAGCAAAAGAAAAGTACTGTGTCCTACTTCTTAACCAGAAATCCTTTCCTACTTTATTTACCAAGATGGCAATCTTTAAGCCGTGTTCCATAACTTCCTCAAAGGAGATGTGCATGTGGGCAGGAATGTTAAAATCTTTCACCTTATTTGAATGACAAGAAATTGGAAACCTTTTCTCCTAAGTTGCTGCAGCAAGGAGTTTTAACATTACATATTTATTTATTTATTGCTTTCTGCAGCTATAGCTGAACTCTGTGTTTGCTTCAATAAAGTTAACCAGCTTTTTTTGAACTCGGTCTTTGTTTTTCTCTCACTGAAGTGAATGTATTAAATTCTCTGTAGATTATTTACTGCTCCTTACCTGATTGCTTCCCTCAAATATTCTTTGCCCTAAATTCACTATAAATTGTCAGCTGCTTATTGATTGCCTTGTATATAATTAGTTTTAAATACCATTTAATAGCATGTATTGATTTGTTATTAATTATTAAGTATAATTTCAGGTTTGGACAGCTTGAACACATAAACCTTTGAATAACCCTTGCTAAGATCCCGACCTAATTGTGAAAGGCTCCAGTTGTAATAATTTTAAATGACATGTCCTCATGAAGTTGGCTTCTTCCTGATACCAATCCATAGCAGAAGAATAGATCTTTTCCATCTGTTCCAGTTTAAAACTAGTGTTTTTCCTCTTCTTTCTACTGAATTTTCCCCATCAACACAATCTAGGATCTATCATTGACACAGGATGTACTCAGCTTTTATTGGTCATTTTAAGCCGTGTTAAGTCCTCCCAGCTCCCCTTCTTGATTGTACATGGCCATTTTGGCTTAGGCTGCAGAACTGTTTGCCTTACTGCATAAATCAGACTAAGAAATCAACTCCATAGGAAGATTAGAATTACTTGTATTAAGATTGGCCATAGTAAGGGAAGGCAGAACAAGAAACAATGGATGGAAACTAATCAGGGGTGGGCTTCAAAAATTTTAGCAAGGGGATCTGTGCCGGGTTGCTGGGTGGGTGTGACCATGCTGGGTGTGGCCTAGTTGGCTTCCTACACCATAGCAGGGGGGCACTTTTGCCCTCCCTAGGCTTCGGAGGCTTTCCTTGAGCCTTCCGTGAGGGCAAAAACTGCCTCTCCGGGCTCTGGAGACTCTGCATGCCAGAAACAGGCCCATTTCTGGCCTTCCCAAACTTCCGGGAGGCCCATTTGTTTTTGCCCTCCCTGAGCCTCTGCATGTGCCCAGAACCTACCTGCATCCAAAACGGGCTGCATGGGGACTCCTAGGAGGGGAGGGGAGGGGTGGGTGGAGCCAGCCAGGAGTGGGATTTGGGGGTTCTCCGAACTGTACAGAATTTTAGCTAGGGGCTCTCCGTGAACCCCTGCAAATTCCTAGCAGCCCACCCATGAAACTAATCAAGGAGAGAACCTATCTAGAAACAAGGCGAACTTTCCTGACAGAAAAGTTAATCAATGGAATGGCTTGCTTTCAGCAGTTGTGTGTCTCCATCACTGGAGGTTTTTGAGAAGAGATTGGAGAACCATTTGTCTGAAATGGTCTAGGGTCTCCTGCTTGAGCAGAAGATTAGACTTGGAGACCTCCAAGGTTCCTTTTTGCAAACCCGATTATGCTTTACTCCCCCACTCCTATACTTATGTGAATTGGAGAGGTCTCCTCCTGAGCTGCTTTCCAATAACTTCTGCTTATTTTGGATTTCAGTCATGTTTTACCTTCATCTCTTTGATAATGAATTTGGCCAGTCTTCATCAAACTCATCTTCCTTATTCTCCACAAGAACTGACCAACACCTGGCTACCCCAGAGGCATCTACTCATGTAATGTCTAACACATACTTTCTGAAGTGTTCTTCGGATCTTACATTAAATTGTTTGAAAGAACACTATATTTGTGTTTTTTAAACAAATGAGAGAGAGAGAGAGAGAACAAGATGAATGAGTGTGAGAGCATGTGAAAGAGGCAAGTGAAAGGCATATCAGCAAGCGGCATATCAGTATATCAGCAAGATGGAACATGACTGAGGGGCCAAGAGGCTACAAGCAAAAAAAAGAAAACAAGCCAAAGACAGCAAGTGAGGTAGAGGGAACAATTAATCCAACTAACAGGTTTTAGGAACAGGGGAAGGGCATGGGGTAAAGTGAAGCAGAGATAACCAGTACATCTTCTCCTTTCTCCTACACCCCTCCTTTGCATCTGCTAATCTGACTGCCAGCTCAAAGACTAAATCCCATCTTAAAAAAGAAAAAAAAAACCACGCTCTTTCAAAAAAACTGCTAAACCAAAACTTCTTGTTATATCCAACATTTATACAGTGACTTTAAGAACTCCTATATTTTCCTGGAATGTTTATTGATGATACATCCATTTCTGAATAGTTCAAAAACTTTAAAAATCAACACCCATTATTGGTTGTGAAATTTTATTCTGTGATGCACTAGAAAAACTAGTGTTTGTTACATAAGAAGGTAACTGTTGGTTTCACAAATTTGTCCCACTCCCCAAACCCTGCTTTGATGGATCAAATGATGAATATGTTTTCAAATATGGACATACGTTAATGTCAAAGGAAAGATCCCGTAATAAATGTATATATTTCTAAATGTCACTAGTTCTTGCTGACCTTTACTTCTACCACATATTTATAATGTAATTGAGATGCAGCCTGCTGTCATTTTTGTAACTAGTGGCCAAGTTGTTAAATTCTTTTTGTGATATTACCTTATTGTTTAAAGTCCAAAGCTAAAACCAGGCCAACCAATGATTAATTATATAAATGAATTCCATAACCAAAGTTCCATGATGGAATATTTACAATTTTGTCCTCTGAAAAACAGATTCCCAATATATTTTTCATGAACATGACAGGTAAAATATTGTCTATACCTGTACTTCACCACAATGTATATGTATTTTGCCATTTGAATTTCTTACTTACAAGATTTCTATAAATTTTAAAAATACAGGGATTCCATAGCTGATTCTTGAATATGTTCAACATTTCAGTGTCTTTAGGTTGGACTTTAATAATAAATTGGCTGCCTATCAAACTCTGAATTATGCATTTTGTTTAACTGTATTTTTCATGCAGAACTACAGTTATGAAGTAGAACTTAAAGAATCTCAAAAGGACCAGAATCTGGAAAGGACCAGCCCACAGTGCTTCTGCCAAGGTTGCAGGAGGCCACTGCAGCCAAAAACGGAGCTTGGGAGCCTCTTTTCACTAGCAGAGTGCTCAGGCATCCACAGGCACTCCTGACACGAGTGATGTTGAGCTGGCCATGCCTACCCCAGCCCCCCAAGGTCAAACACAATCCTGATGTGCCTCTCAATGAAATCGAGTTTGACACCCCTGTTTTAGTGTCTTAATTATAATCTTTTTAAAAAATTGTCAGCCACCCAGTCATTTACTGAGATAGATGGCTATAGAAACTGAATGAATAAATGCATACAAAAATACAGTAGAAGGATTTTCTGGAATTTTTTTAAATTGCAGTTTAGTCTGTAGCCGTGAAATTTTTCAGTGGTTTCCCATACATCACCATTTTCACTACTTTAATTTTCTCAGAACAGCCAGCATAATTTAGGTATTCTTGCCTGTTGTAACTTTAGTGATTAAGTTGGGGGAAAGTTTTTGTTTTTATAACATTACAGATTAATATTGTCAAACGAATAACTAAAATGTCTCAAAGGCTTTATGATCTTTATTTAGAGGACAGGTGTTCCACTTCTTTTATAATTTTGGATTATAATTTTAATATTTTGAGCCTCTTCCTGAATCTAGTCAGTCAAATTTCTACACATACAAATGCAGCTACACTACTAATTTATATTTGTATTTATTTTCAGTTCTCAGAACAACTGAATATCTAGCGTAGCCATTCTGTTTTCCATCTCCATTTCTAAATGATGTGACATTTTCAGTAAGCTATGCATCACTATCTCAAAAATATTTTTCCTTTGTAGTCCCTACAGTTCAGATTCAATCAATGCACATATGGTTTTAGAATTTTTATGCCATTATGCATTTCTTACACTTATTTTATAAAGAGCCTCCCATTTGTCCTTTTACCAACATTACAATATAAGATCTGGAGATCTTTGTAATCTATATCTCCTTTTGATTAACTTGCTTCATTTACCATCCTGGTTACTTAACTGGTCCAAACTGACAAGTAAAACCTACAATTATTTTTAATGCTAAGGTAGAATAGCAAGACCTGCATTTGTTGACAATCAGTTGTCCCAAATTTTCTTTTATTTACATTTTTTATGAACTATTGCACAATGTGATTCCTTAGCCTAACTTATTTCCCATCTGCATCTGGGCCAGGATGATCCAGTTGTCTCTAATATTATTTTTAACACTCAGTTTCAAAACAATTTATGAAAGTATACAGAATAATACAATGCACATAGCATTCTTTAACTGCAAGATCTATATTTCATAAGACAGGACATTTAAACATTGTCAACATGTTTTCATATGGTCTGGACATCTTTATCTATTAAAAGAAAGTTGTGTTCACTTGTAGATTTAGGATGTTATTACTTGAGGAAGTCTTAATCTCTACTTTTTGTGCAACACATTATTATTGTTGTTGTTATTGTTGTTGTTATTCCTTCAAGTCTTTGTTTATTCCTGAAAAGTGCCGAGACTACTAGTCCCTGTAGTTTTCTTACTAAGATTTCAGAAATGGTTTGTCCCTGTCTTCTTCCTAAGACTGAGAGACAGTGACTGGCCCAAAATCACCCAGCTGGTTTCATGCCTAAGGTGAGACTAGAATTCATAGCTTCCTGTCTAAATAAATAAAAATAATCTGAGGAATATGGGTGCTTTAGAAATATGAAAAATAAATAAATATTTTACTAGGTAATTAAAATAACAGCAACATATATCATTGTATTAGGTCCTAAGAACCATTCAAGACTACTGTTCCCAATATTAAAAACTAAGGGGATGATAATGCACATTTTTAACAAACATTTGGAGTTACAGGGAGAAGTCTTTACTGAGAAATATTAGATGCTATTCCTTAGCCCTATTTACTGAATATAGAGGGGTCTGCTTTCTTGTTAAGTGAATAGATAGAAAGTCCATTACCATTGCTTTAAAAACAATCCCCTGATGCTTCCTTCCATTCCCATTTATCAGGAAAAGAAATTAGCATTAATGTGGAAGGAAAGAGAAGAGGATAACCAACAGTGAAAACTGGATTGACTCAATTACAGCAACAGTAACTTTGAGAAACTTGAACAGCCAAGTTGAAACGGGCCTTCATCCTGGAGAAGGTCTATGTGTGTAAGTCCCTAATAGTCAATACCAACTTGATAGCATATAATCAATAATTCAACCAATAAATATAGAAATGCATTTTACAAATGCCCACTTGTGTTCATCATAAGAAAATACTGGAGTGTGAGAATTTCATATTTGCCTTGAACTATAGAATTAGCTACCTGAAAATGAACAGTATGTATAGTTTAAAAATAATATTCTATGACTATCTGCCTATATAAGAACATATCTTTTGAGAAGTAGGAGCAGATAGCTAAAAAGGGAAAATCTTGTAAATAATATCTAAACCAGTGTTTCTCAACTTTGGCAACTTGAAGATGTGTGGACTTCCACACACCTTCAGATTGCCAAAATGGAGAAACATTGATCTAATACGTGTTTCTCTTGGAACAAAGTTTGTAGACTTTGCTTTTTCTGAACTCTTAAATCCTGTCATGAAGGATTACACTCTGAATAACATCCTTTATTCTTCATTTAAAAAAAAAAAGAAATACAGGAATTATGATGTTATGGTGAGTATCAGAGATGGTATTCAGCAGGTTCTGACCAGTTCTGGAGAACCGGTAGCGGAAATTTTGAGTAGTTCGGAGAACTGGCAAATATCACCTCTGACTGGTCCCGTCCCCATCTATTCTCTGCCTCCTGAGTCCTAGTTGATCAGCTGGGTCTTCTTTTATTGCCCTGCACAGGAGAACGGACCTGGAAAGCAGGTTAGTGGGGTGTGGAGGCAATGGGATTTTGTAGTAACCTTCCCCCAGGAGTGGAGAGGGAATGGAGATTTTACAGTATCCTTCGCCTGCCATGCCCACCAAGCCACACCACAGAAATGGTAGTAAAATATTTTTGAATCCCATCATTGGTGAATATGCTGACCTAGGAATATTTGTTGTGCCAAAAATTCAATGCAACCATTGCATACCTGTGTCATAGTATTGAACTGAGTGAACAAACAAAGAATGGAAAGAAGACAGGGTGAGTTCAAATATGCAGAGGTTCATTCAGTCATGACCTTCCTACTATCATGAACACGATTTCATGATAGTGTATTTATTTTGGACACTAACAAAAACTATGCGTAATCTATAATTACAGTTCTATAAGATACAAAAACAAAATCAGAAACCAATATTTTAATGTAAAATATGCCTCTTGTCTGTGCATAGCCTTTTAAATGAAACCTGAAAATAATCCATCTCTCTGGGAAGGATCCATATTAATTCAGCACTGAAGCAACGGTCCATGTAGTCTGGTGGGTTTTTTTTAAAGTCATTTTCAGTAATGATTACAAAGTGCAATGTAGAAGAAATTTATCACTTTTCTGAATGTGCTAGAGTAGTAATTTTTTTCAAAAGTGGTCATTAGGATTCCAAAAGGAAAATAATAGCAAAAATAATGTACAGGACATTATAAAAATTAATGGCTTTGTATGTCAATTAATGAAGCTTCTAGATTCTTTGATTTTGCTGCTATCCCAGTTATTTAAAACTTTTCTTTGCCACTGGGCAAATAATATGCCCTGATAAATGAATAAATCTTCTCTTCATATAACTTCAAGATGGAAGGGTTGGAAAATCATTACATGTTTGATGACAGTTGCAATATCAAACTGATTTAGAAGATGTGCTACTTCCAAGAGTATAAAGCAAAAATGATAAAAAGACATCAATAAAACTATGCTTACATTCATCAAACAAAAGGCAATAGAACATAAATATACATACTGAAAGAAAAATGAGCACCTCGGAATGGCTGGAGTTTCCCTCCCCCCCTTCCATTTTCTTGAAGCAAACAGAGCATTTTCAAACTGAAGATGCAATCTATGACAACTGTTCCCAATTTGGCATCTTCCATTTGACATCTTCCAGCCTTCAGACATTTTGGATCGGCATTTTGGAACTGCAGTCCAGACATTTGGAAGGTAACAAGTTTCTGGCCCAGTTTGATTTCTATCTTTAATTAGTCTGTTTTTTTAAAAAAAAATCACCCCTGCTGATATATTTGCAACCTAAAATATGTTCCTTCCCAGTGGTGGGATTCAATTTTTACTATTGGTTCTGTGGGCGTGGCTTGCTGGGCGTGGCAGGGGAAGAATACTGTAAAATCTTCAGTCAGAGGTGGGTATTTGACGGTTCTCCAAGCTACTCAAAATTTCCACTACTGGTTCTCCAGAACTGGTCAAAACCTGCTGAATACCACCTCTGTTCCTTCCCCTATAAAGGGGAAAGTCTAATGAAATCCTTTTACTGTTAATTATGTCAGGTCCCTCAGAATAACCTAAGATAAATGAATACAGAATAACCTAGGGTAAATAAATACTGAAGAGAATAATTTGATTTGTAAGATCAAATAAGTATACCTGACTGATAGTTGGTTCTGGACATGGTGCCACCTGTAGCTGAAAAGGAAGCTCTAATGAATTAAAGTTGCTCATTTCTTGAGTCATGCTAATCAACTAAAACACAGGTTGAAACTTCAAATGTGACACAATTTGGTTTAAATTCAAAATTGAAAGGAATGCAAGATGCAGTTCGAACATATTCAAGATTCTTTCTGATAAAAAAATTAGATCAGAGGCTATAATAGAGAGCAATTGGAACCCAAAACTTCTGAAGGAGGTAAGGTGAACTAAAGACAACTTTGTGAAAGTGGCGCTGACTACTGTGACAAAGAATGAAGAACTCAGAAATAGACTGCTTCTTTGGAACCTCTCCAAATTTGGAGAGGACAGGAGATTGCTCATGTGTGTTTTGGATGGCTGCTTCTCACATGGAGACTATGGGACAGCAGTTTTCCATGAGTTTTGAGCAATGGAAGAGTTTGGGTTAGCCATGTTGCTCACAATTGTTGTGAAGTTTTTAAAGGACACTAAGTTTGCAAACCTCACTTTCTAATCTCTTTTGAAGAACTGCTGCACCCTTGGTTTGGACTTCCTAGCAGCTGGAGGTTGATGTTTTATGTACCCTTATGTATCCAAGGGTGCGTGATGATCACCTGCCATATTGAACACCCCATATTTCGAATGCTGATTTATTAGCCATTACAGCATTCCTAGGCATCCCAGATCAGACCTTGCCACATCAAGTATCATGATACAATTGAGGGATCAATGGAAATCTTCTTCACATCTTCAGAAAACTTAAAGTAAGCCTCTCTCGGTGTGCCTTGTGTGCTGCCTTCAGATCCCTCAACTAAGGAGAATTTCCTCTCACCTACAATGAGCACTCTGGTGTAGGAATGTGTTAGCTGCTGCTAAAGAGCTTTGTTTCCAATGATGCCAGAAAAAAAAGGTTGATAGGTCTTCTACACAGTAAAAGTGCATCCCTCCACACTTCCTATCCACCTCCTGTCCCCTCCATCATCTCCCTATGAGGCTAAAATTCCTAGTCCTATCACCCAGCTATCTGGATGCTGCATTTTATATCTGTTGCAGCTTCTACTTTATCTTCAAAGGCAGCTTCGTATAGAGTACATTGCAGTAGCCCTACTGGTGATAAACACACGAGTTACTGATATAATTCCTCCTGGTCCAGGCAAACCATAAATGGTTGGTGAAGTTGGTGAAAGCCCTCCTAACTTCTTCTCCTGTGATTCGTGGCATGATTCTTTTGGAAAGCATACAGATATGACTTGTCTGCCAGCAACACATTCCTAGCAGCCTGGATGACTTGTGGGTACAAGCCATCACGAAGAGATGATTTCTGCCTTTCCAAAGTGATCTAATGCTATTTATAGAATGTGGTAGCAATCCTGCCTTCTCCTTCTTTACACTGCTTGACACCTCAAATCAGAATCTCAGTGGAAGAAGAGAGGCATATTGCTACTACCTTAAGAAAGTATACATGGAGGGGACTGGATTAGAACTGCCTATTTCACAAGGGGTCTTTTTATCTCACTATCTCTCCTTGCCTTCATGCCCCAGGACTAGCAGCACCTTTGACATTGCCTGTCAACGTTTCAGGCAGACTAGGAAGTCAAAGTTATGAATAATAATACTCCTTTTATTGTAAGGTAACAGAAAAAGGATCTTGCAAGTCTGTTTATGCTTCCCCTTTCCTTCCCTTTAACTTTGCAAGAATTACGGGCAGTCACGTCAGAGACATCTTCTCAAATTATATTTCTGCTTTGAACTCAAATTTCTCTTATCTGACTGTGTGTTGATTGCACTTCCTTCTCCTCTTCCTTAAAGTCATTCCTACTTTCCATTACAATTGGCATAAGGGAAATGACTGGAGTTCTGGAAGAGCCTCTGGGTCTCTCTGCTCATACTAACTATATCAAGAAGTGAATATTTACTATTGTCAGCATTATGAGTAGAGATGGCATAGAACTCTAATGTATAAGTCAATATTGCATATATGCTAGACTGTGAGAGAAAGAGTAGAGTAGAGTAGAGTAGAGTAGAGTAGAGTAGAGTAGAGTAGAGTAGAGTAGAGTAGAATAGAATCTGGAAGGGACCATGGAGGTCTTTTAGTCCTGACAATTGCTCAAGCAGGAGAACCTATACCAGTTCAGCTAAGTGACTCTCCAGTCTCTTCTTAGAAACCTTCAGTGATGGAGCACCCACGATTTTGTAAGTTCCACTGGTTAATTATCCTCGCAGACCATGATTTAATTTTTTATTTTAATTATTTGTACTTATTTATCCGTGCCTTCACTATTTTTACAAACAACTCAAAGCAGTGAACTTATCCACCACATCTTCCTCCTCCTATTTTTCCCACAACAACAAGTTTTTGAGGTGGATTGGGTTGAGAGAAAGCCATTGGCCATAAACAACATCATTTTTACAAGCTACTGCTCACTTTGGGTGTTGGGGTTGTTGGTTTTTTTTGAGACAATACCTCTCTGACCATATTAAGAAAACACTTTGACTTATGCAGTTCTCATTTCTAACCTACACATTCTTTTAATTATAGGCAGAGCAAAGCGTGGCCCACATTCAGTACCCGGACAATACTTTCTCCATATTCACTATAGATTTCTCAAACATGTAGCTGGATAATTTAAAGTGTATGCTCTACTTCCAGATGGTCTTTTAACTGTTGAGTTCTCTCTTAGGCAAATGCAGCTGTCACATCCTAACATCTGCATAAAGCCTTGGGAGGCTGATATCCTTTTCATTCATTCTGCTGGGACCAACTTCATGTCATTAACATTCAGAAGAGGAGAAGGAGGTGTCAGACCAGAGAATTAGTACTAACGCATGATAACATATGGCCTTGTCAATCATATACCAATCATTAAACTTACTGGCTGCCAAGATAGATATAGAAGAAATGCTACACTGAACAGAAGGGAGTGCCATGTGTCTGTTTGTGATGTATCCTGTATAATTATTCTTAGTGCAGTAAGATAATTAGATCTTGCTCTGCCTTTGTCCTCTCAAGATTTAATGACTTCACATTTAGGTTTCAGCAGACAAGTTTTGATATGATTTGTAAACCATGGTTTATGTCACAGCTTTATGCCAACAAACTATAATTTAAAGAAACATGACCCATTGAGTGTAATGAGATTAACCAGTTTAGTATATTTGTTTTATTTGTTTTATGCTATTTTATTTTTATTTGATTTTTTTTGCCCTCCACCCTAGAAGCCAGGTCTTGCTGAAGCATCCTTTAAGCCTCTACTTTCATGTCACAACATTACTATGTCTACAACTATAAGGATCCTGCTAAACATGTAAAATCTATTCCCTCAAATGTCCTGAATTAAATGTTGAGAACAGCGGTGTCAAACTTGATTTCATTGAGGGCTGCATCAGAGTTGTATTTGACCTTGGACAGCTTGGGTGGGCATGGCTATGGTGGGCATGACAAGTGCTAAGGCATGACTTTCCTCAGACTCTCCCTCACTCTCATGATACTCTCCTTTTGGGTCTCAAAGTCCTGCTGAACCACCATGGAAGCCAAAATGGGACACCAGGGGGTGGGGGGTTGGTTAGCAGAAACATTGCAGGCTGGTTCCTTGGTATTTTCAAACTGGCTCTGCAGGCCAGATCTAAGCACCTCACAGTCCGGATCTGGCCCACAGGCCTTGAGTTTGACACCCCTTGTCAAGGACCTCAGGGTAAAGTTTATAAACATCCCAGTCAGCTATGCTGTTCCATTCAGCTGATATAACCCTGTACCCTGGCTGACCCATTTTGGCAATCAGAAAGTCAAAAGGGGCAATCAGAAAGTCAAAAGCAAATTCTCAAGTAGAGACGTGGTTTTGATCAGGAATCCAACCCCAGATTATTAAGTCTATGATTCAGGGGAACAGACGTGTTCCAGGCAGGCAGGATGGTCACAAGGCCCATATTAAGATGTGGCTCTGCCAGATGGCTTGGGGCTTGAAGTGCTTGATTTAAGCAAGAGTTAACCCCATGTCCGCCCACCCTGTACATCCGGATGCCTCCTCTTCCGTGTTGTGTAAGTGATTTAATTCTGTTTATATTGTGATTTTCTTGGGTATATTTATATTTGGTGATTTTTAATGTTTTTATGTTGAAAGCCCCCCAGAGTTGCTTTGAAATGAGTTAGGTGGGAAAGAAAGGAAGGGAGGAAGGGAGGGAGGGAGAAGGAAGGAAGGAAGGAAGGAAGTCCTTGATTTACAACAGTTCATTTAGTGACCATTCAAAGTTACAATGGCGTTTAAAAATGTGACTTATGACATTTTTCACAGTTATGTCCTTTGTTACCCCCCCATGATCGCGTGATCAAAATTGAGGTGCTTGGAGACTGGTTCATATTTATGATGGTTGCTGTGTCCCCCAAGGTCATGTGATCCCCTTTTGCGACCTTCCGACAAGCAAAGTCAAAGGGGAAGCCAGGTTTATTTAACAAGCAGGCTACTAACTTATCAATTGTTGTGATTCACTTAATAATTGTGGCAAGAAATGTTGTAAAATGGGACAAAACTCACTTAACTACAGAAATGTTGGCTCAATTTGGTCATAAACTGAGGACTACCTCCAAATAAATAATTCAAGATCAATTTGGGATCACTGTTTATATTGTCCAGGCTGATAGCCATGTGATGTTGTTTTTAAATAAATATTTTAATATTAGAATACAAATAATACTTACCAACAAAAGATACAGTAGTGTTTATAGAGGATGGAAAGACTATACATCAGTGTTTCAACCATGCCAATTCTAAGTTGTGTAGACGTTGCCTGAATGGTCTCATTCTTCTTTCATAATGCTTTGATACTACTGTCTTTAGACGTTCATGCTTGAAAAATCTCTGCCAGAGCTACATGAGCTCTTGCTTCCATGGGTGAATTAAAAAATCCTTAATTTAGGAGAGAAAACATACTGGGGTACATATGTAGTTCCACAGACAACTGTTGCAAGTCTTCAGATGGCACAGTCCTTTCTTTCTTTTTTCTTGTTCAAATAATTTATGAGGAAGCTGTGGAATGAGAAAAACGGTGTAACCAAAGGGTCACTTTTGATATTACTGGAGGTTTTGTTGGAAGTTGTGTTTTTTAAAAAATGCACAGTACAACCTCATTTTTCTTAGAATGAAGAAAAAAAACATGAAAGAGTAAATATAACATACTCAAAAACTATGCTGTGATTTAACTAAGATTTCCAGTGTATGATCTTTCATTGACTCCTTAGGGTTCTCTTCTGAAGTTTTTAGAAAATATTTCCTTCTTATTCACCCCAAAAAGCGTTTTCCTTGCTTTTGATTTACAATTTTAATGCAAAACGGAACAACCAGTCTACATGGTACATAGAACTGTGGGAGAAAATTAGATTTCAGAAGTGAAATTGAGCAAATAGATACAGAGGGTTAGACAAAAAGAAGAAAAGTTGTGAGGGAAAAAGGATTTAAATCAACAGGAACATTCCACACTCCCAGTATAATGGAAAAATAATGTTGTAGGAGTAATAACTGACATCCATATCTAGGGTAATAACGTTAGTTTAATGAAATAAAAATGGCTAAAATTCTCAAAAAATCACAAAAGTAAACAAAAAGGACCTCTCTTTAAAGAGGCTAGTCCTAAAGAAACTTTTGCCTAATACTGGAGGTTTTTTTACAACACTAATTCGCCATAGCTGTGTTAGCTGCATTAGCATTAAGATCTGGTAAAAAGATAAACAAGTCTGGACAGTATGATGGAAGAGTTAGGTTTTTTGTTTAGTGAGGTGTATAAATTAATTGAATGGTCTTCCAGAATCATGGAGTTTAGAATTCTACTGCCAATCTCACTAAATGAATGAAAATTGTTCAAGTGCAAATTATTTGTTAGGTATTACTTGTTTGTCACCATCATTCTCTTTCTTACAACACACCTGTATTTTGTTGAACTTCCAGTTATTGTAAATTATTACTTAAGGAACCAATTTTTGTAACTTGTTTAGCTAATGAAAGAATCCAGGGTTATTGGAACAAAAATAAAGAAAACATTCTTCCAAGTGCTGGCAAACTCTGTTTATGAGGACTTGTCCCGCCCGCAACTTAAAGTATTATTTACTCATCATTAAGCAGGATGAAATTATGTGGTATATATCACATATTTTTATATTAAATTACCAAATGATCCTGAGATGTCATTGGTTTTTTTGCATTATATTGTCAATTTGTAAGTTTTTAATTATCATACATACACAGGAAATACTCTCAGGTGCATTTTCACTCAAAAAAATCCCTAATTTGTGTGAGAAAGTTTTAATGAAAGATGGCATTTTTTTAAAAAAATGGAAGATACATTAATGGATTTTGTAGATGCTTTAATAAAACTCTGCACCACAGCATACAAATCATTTTAATAAATAAATGTTTAAAATATATATTAGGATTCTTGGAATTAGTTTCCATCTTCTTGGACAGTAGGTATTTCACCAATCTTATGTTCTCTGCAAATGTGATAAGCATTTTTCCTTTCTGATAGAGTTAAGCTGACAGGCAAAGGTTCCCAGAGCAAAGATACCATTTGTATAAACAATCCACAACTGCTCAGTTTCAAAGCAATTAAGTGTCCAGCAAAGAGCCTGTTAAAAAGTGAAAGGAAGGAATGGGAACAGGAGGGAACTGAACATTTCCTCTGGTGGAGGCAATCAAGTTATAATCAATGTTAAAATAGAAGAAAGGAAGGCTACAGATCCGGTTAAACCAGCAGCAGGTTTCTAGGATATCAAACATCTGGCCCTGAAGACAGAAACATAAATCTTCCTTAACCAAGAGATATACAAGCATCAATCATATGTCTCACTCTTCACAATTACTTGGTGGAATGTCTACCCTCTGGTTGGAAAAGACAGAGCCAAAATAGTAATTTAATTCTGCCTTCTCTTTGTTACTTGATAGCATTTTGTTGTCGTCTTTGAGCAGATAATATATTGAAGTTGTATAGAAATATTTTATTTTTTAAAAAACACATATCCATTGTTAGACAGCCAGTTTGGGATAGTGATTAAAGGCACTAGACTAGAAGTCAGGAGACTGCAAGTTCTAGTCTTGCTATTGAAACAGTCGCTCCCTCTGCCCTGCCTAAAAAGGCAAATACCGCCAAGAAAATGGCAGGAATCTATCGAAATAATCACCAGGTATAAAAACTGACTTGAAGGTATAACACCACCCCCCCAAATCATGAATATGCATATCACACATACACATGTACTTTGCACCTCTCAGTTCATTCTGAGCTTTAACTTTCCTGAAATTTCTGTAATAGTGTGTATATATACCCTTTTTTAGATCTACCCCATTTATATGCACAGTATACAGTGATGCACAAAATGTTACCTATTATTCAGACCAGTCATTTGTATGAATGACTTATTGTATAATTTGCTATTCACTTTTGTCTGTCTTGATTGTTCTTCATTTTGAGATTCACATATAAATATCTCACATGGAAGAACTGACTAGGTTTACACATAGTGCTAAACTATAAATATTTCGTTTGATTTTGTCTCAGTATGTTGTATGAGCTTAATCATTATGGTTTGGGCTCACTCAAAATTGTGGCTTATTCAAGAAATTGTGAATAAAATATAGCCAGTGCCGGTAAAGAAACCCACCATGCCAGTAAAAAAATCCAATACCAAACCACAACCTAAAAAAAAAAAAATCCCCACCAATGAACCACAAGACTCCTGCACATGCTTTATATGCTCTGTAACTCTAAAGGTTAACGAAAATTCCATCAGATGTTCTCTATGTGAAAAATACGCTCATCATGACTGCCTCATCATGATCCAAGCAAATGACTCAATTCCTAGAAACATCCAATTATGCATTTCCATTTTTCTGCCCACCATGCAAACCCAAACTGGACAAACCTGTTTGAAAGAGTTGATTCTATAGAAACATGAATATCATCCCTTGACACCATAGGAGCATTCCTGGACAATTTAAATGAAAGATTAACTAACCTTGAAAAAAAAAAAAGAAGACACAACACAAAAACCTGAACATCCAATAGCTACAAACCAACAACCGCAACCTAATCCACAAAAAACCATAAATCCAATAAATAATGATATCCCAATCCTCGTCAGAGAAGCTGTCGAGCACGAATGAAAGTGTCCTAATGCCATCTTATTTGGTCTAGAGGATATCAATAACGATGATATCACAATTGTCCGCAACATCATCAGTGACCATCAAGCATCAACCATCTCCCCTGATGAAATACTTGACATTTCTCACATTGGCCGAGAGTTCAAAAACATAGATGGCTCTGTGGCCCCACGCTTCTGCAGAGTCATTTGCAAAAATGAATTAAGCAAACGTAAATTCATTTATCCTATAAATTCACTCGCCAAAAACATCACCAACCATAAAAACCTCTGATCTCATCCTGACCTAACCTTACAGCAACGTGCCCGCTCCCATATACTATGCACAGAACTCAAAAATCATCTAGACAATGGAAAGAAGGACCTGTACATTGATTACCATGCAGACTGTATCAAAAGAAAGTCACACAACCCACAACTCAGCATCCAAATCTTTTTCAACCAATCCACCATCACTCAAGACTAGGCACACATGCCCCCAACTACCTCAATTCAAACTACAGCTGGCCTTAAATGCAAGCTACTCAATGCAAGAAGCCTTGTAAATAAAATACCTGAGTTTCTCCTCTTACTAAATATGGATAAATTTGATATCATATTTGTCTGTGAAACATGGCTCAACGCATCTCTCCCTGACTCCATTACCTCAGTAAGAGACTTATCATGTTTACCGATCCGATCGTGAAATCCGTAGAGGAGGTGGTGTTGCTATCTTCTATAAAAACTCCTAAACTCCATCTAAAAAACATCCAAGTTACCCAAGAGCTTGCTCTTCCTGAGACCATTATCTGTGAACTGACCTTAAATATCACATTTCAGTTCTTACTATGTTACAGAGTACCTGATTATGACATTGAACATGTAAACAAGCTAAATACACTACTAACATGGGCAGCATCCTGCCCACATGCTTTTATCTTTCTTGGTGACTTCAATCTACCTCATATTAACTGGACCCTAAATGAATGTACAACTGAACCCATACATGCAACGTTCTACAATGCTGTAACAAATCTGGGACTGGAACAACTAGTAACCAACAATACTAGGCTTAACAACTGCCTCAATCTCATTTTCTGCAATAGTTTGAATTCAATTTATGGAATACAAATTAAAGAACCCTTTTCCAACAGTAACCACGACATGATTGACTTTTGTCTCAACATATGTCCACGCAAAAACCATCACAACGACAAAATCTCCAATTATAACTTCAAAAAAGGCAACTATGAACTTATAATCAACAATCTCTCTTCCCTTGATTGGCAATTTCTATTCACTCGATGCAATACTGTTGAAGACCATTACAACATATTCTTATTAGAAATCAAAAGAACCATTAAGCTATATGTACCAATAACAACTCCCAAAACCAGGAAAAACAGATTACCCATAACAATAAGGAAGCTTCAATCCAAAAAGAGATCACTTTGGCAAAAAAACAAATCTGGTCACGTTGCCAACTTCAAAAGCCGATAAAAAAATCTATGCCACCAGATAAAAACTGACTGCACTAATTATCACATTAAACAAGAGGAAAACCTTCCACGCACAAATTCCACCCGTGCTTTCTACAATTTGTAAACAACAAACTAAAAGACTCAAGGTCCATCCCACCCCTGAAAGGACCTAATGGCAAAGACTGCAACAACAACACCATCAAAGCAAACCTCTTTAACACATTCTTTGGCTCAGTATTTGTAAACAGCAATGGATCAAGCCCAGTACTTCCTAGTCAAACTACAGACAACTACAATGATCTAATACATATCGATTTTACAGAAGACATTGTTGAAAAAGCACTGCACTACCTAAAACCACCCCTATCTATTGGACCAGATGGAATATGTGCCTACTTCTTAAAAAAGCTATCTACTGCCATAGCCGGACCTCTAAGCATAATCTTTGAAAAATCTTCCAGGACCAGCTCCTTGCCAAAACTATGGTCACAAGCCACAGTCATCCCCATCTTCAAAAAGGGAAACCCCAGCCTAGTTGAAAATTACAGACCAATCTCCTTATGTTGTGTCACCTGTAAAGTCATGGAATCAATTATTAACCAATCCATTATCCTCCACTTAGAGACAAACAACCTACTCTCTAATAAACAATTTGGTTTCAGAAAAAAACTATCCTGTAATCTGCAACTCTTACATTGCAAAAACATATGGACTACACAACTCGATCAGGGCAAAGCAATAGACGCAATCTACATAGACTTCTGTAAAGCCTTTGATTCAGTGGTACACGACAAACTACTACTAAAACTAAAATTTTATGGTATCTCTGGACACCTACATAACTGGATAGAAGCATTCCTGTCAAACAGACAACAAATGGTCAAAATTGGGAGCTTCCTATCAAATTCTGTACCTGTCAACAGTGGTGTCCCCCAAGGCAGTGTTTTAGGATCAACTCTCTTCATACTCTACATAAATGACCTCTGTGATCATATTAAGAGCAACTGCGTTCTCTTCGCTGATGATGTAAAGCTATTCAACACCACAGACAATACTACACCCTCCAAAAAGACCTTGACTGTGTATCAGAATGGTCAATCAAATGGCAACTTCAAATCTCAACAAATAAATGCTCTGTCTTACATATTGGCAGAAAAAAATCAGAAAATAAAATTTACAAGCTAAATAGTCAAGACCTTGTTGAGGATCCAAACTTTGTCAAGGATCATCTCAAATGATCTAAGTGCTAGAGCCCACTGTAATTACATAGCCAAAAAAGCATTAAGAGTTGTTAATCTAATCCTACGTAGTTTCTTCTCTGGTAATATCATAGTACTAACTAGAACATGCAAAACATTTGCTAGACCTATACTTGAATACAGCTCATCAGTCTGGAACACATATCATGTATCTGATATTAACACAATTGAAAAAGTCCAGAAATATTTCACAAGAAGAGTTCTCCACTCCTCTACTCATTGCAGAATACCTTATGCCACCAGACTTGAAACTCTAGACCTAGAAAACCTAGAACTATGCCACCTCTGGTCCAATCTAAATATAGTATATAAAATCATACATTGCAATGTCATACCTGCAAATGAATACTTCAGCTTCAATCATAACAATACAAGAGCACACAATAGATACAAACTCAAGGTTAACTGCAGCAAACTTGACTACAGAAAATACGACTTCAGCAACAGAGTGGTCAGTGTTTGGAATACTCTACCTGACTCTGTGGTTTCTTCCCCAAACCCCAAAAACTTTAACCTTAGACTGTCTATTGACCTCACCCCCTTCCTAAGAGGCCTGTAGGAGGCGTGTATAAGCGCACCAATCGTGCCTACGGTCCCTGTCCTATTGTTATTTTTCTAATAAGTATTTATCTCATGTATTCAAAACTATATTTATTCTTATGCCTGTATCTTCTAAGCAATTGACAAATCAAATAAATACTAAAAAAAAAATACTAAATTGTAACCAGGGATTCTTACTGAACACAGCAGGATTGATTTCTCAGAAAACTCAATTCAGCTATTTTATTATTATGCAAGAGTACAACCTTACATCTGTTCAGTAGGTAAACTGATGCTGAAACAGTGTAAATTAGAACCATAGAGACAGATGAGCTAGTGAGGCCTTCAAATCCAACTGCCTGGGCAGTGTAAAAATCCAAATTAAACATCCCAGATGTGTAGTCCCTGTCTGAGCATATTGAGTCAGCTGCATTATATATCTCATGAAGGCTGGCCCTCATGTCTAAGTGTACACGCTTTCATTGTTGAACTATTCTGTCAGGAAAATTTTTTAATGTCCACTTGGAATCTGCCTTCCTGTAACCTGAACCAAGTACATATACATGTCTTGCATTAAGAAATAGAAAAAAATAAACACTTCTATGTGATATATTTGAAAAATTCCATCACATCCCACTTCTAAAAGCTAAATAGCATTAAGTGTTGTGAGGGATTCATATCTAACCTCTATACCGAAATTCTTCAGCTGTAACTTTTAGAAACATCCTATTTGTTTGCTTTATATCTTGTTAACATCAACCCTGGGAGCCATTTTTGTGAAGGGGCAAAATCTCAGGCAACGATAAGTTGTCTACGATAAGTTGTTTGACGAAAACTCGGGTGACATTTTCCTCTCATGGAATGCCCTATTCTTTCTGGAAGAATAGCCATATAAGTGAGCGTGTGGCATTGCAATTTGCATTGAATCAAAATGCTTTTGATCTAACAAGAGATGGGATTCCAAGTGTTACTGCAGCGTCCCATTCCACTGATCTTGTGGGAAGTTGCAGTTCTGCTGGGATCTGGAGAGGCACTGCGCCATCCAAACGTCTGGTTCTAGCTCACTTCTAGAGCCTGGAGCCCTCGCGCGTCGCGCCGCCTTTTTTTCCTTCGGCAGAAGAGAAACCAGGGCCAGGTAGGGGTGAGTGGGGCAGGGTCGCGTTGCGGCCAAACGTCGTAATGGGCTCCGGGAGGAGGATGGGCCCCGTCTCCCCCATTGTGACGCGCGCTGATTTTCACTATGCTGCGCAAGTCGCTGCGTGAGCAGCGGGCAGGCCACTTCGGCCATGAAGCGGCAACAGCAGCGGCGTCGGCCGCGGCGCGGGTCGGGGCAGTGTCTTGGGGCGGAGAGCAGGTGGCGCGTCTCCCCGAGCGACAGAGGCGCGCCCAGCACCAACAAGGGCCGGAAGAAGCCGCCCGCCGTGTCCTGCTGTAGTCTGTCGGGCAGCGAGACGCAGCAAGAGATGACGCGCCGGAGAATCAGCCCCGGGCGCTTCTCTCCGCCGCAATGCTTCCCGGACGCGGCTTACAGCTCCGAACCCGAAGCGGCGGGAGGCGAGGGCTGCCTTGGGCGCCTCCAGCTGGCGCAAATGTACCGCGACGAAGGCGGCTTGCTGTTGCCGCGGAAAGGCAAGTACAGGGGCGCTTCGCTCCCGCACACTAAGGCTCCAGCCATCACCGCCGCTTCGGGCCGTCTGCGCCGCCCCACTTTGCCCCAACAGCACCATTACCTCGCTCCGGCCGGCGAGGGCTGCGCTACTCCGTGCACCACTTCTTGTACCACTCTCTATGGCGGAGATTTCCAGCCCCACCATGAGCTACCCGGCCGCTCTCCGGCAGGCAGGTGCACCCGGGTGGAAGAGCTGCTCCGGGACGACCAATGGGCCAGTCCTGTGACTAGAGCTCTGGAATATGGAACGGACTTTCCCACCGACGTCAGCAAGCCACCGTCAATTTGCCCGTCTTCTTTTTCCTTCACTCAGATCGACCATAAAGCTTCTCCCAAGCTTGAGAAGAAGGAACCCAAAAGAAGGGATTGGCAGGAGCCCTGCGACAGCAGCCCTAGCCTGGTAGACCTGATGCATTCCTTGAGACAGTATGAGGAGGAAGACCCAATGGCTTATTTGCCCCCTAACAACACTTCACATCATCACCGTCACCACAGTCACCACAAGAGCAAGAAGGGAGACGCTCAGGTCAGCCTCCATGATCTGACTGAGAAGAGATATGAAGACATGCTTCCAGAAAGGGACAAAAAGCTTGCTGCTTTGATGTTAGCTAGGCATCAGGAGGAGGAAGACATGAAGGATAGGCAGCTCCAGGTCTCTGAGGCTTGGGAGAAGATGAGGCGGAAGGAGAAAAAGCACAAAGCGAAGTTGGAAAAGGAGAGGCAGTACCAGTTGGCAGACAATGTGGACCAATGGCAGAGGGACCGGGACCAAAGAAAAGCCAAGGCGAAGCTAGAGGAAGAGCAACTAATGGCTGCTAGGGAGAGGGATATTTTGTTGCGTGACAAGAAGTGGAAAAAGCTAGCTAAAGAGCAGGAGTGTAGACGTAGAGAGAAATTTGAAAATGCTAGGCTTCAGGCTGAGTATAGAAAACGTTGCCAGGAAAAGCAAGTCTGGGATAAACGGTTGTTGGACCGAAATGTCAAAGATCAGAACTCTCATGCATACAAAGAGAAGATGCTGCAGGCCCTGGAGAAGAGGCTTATAAAGGAAATGGAAAGGAAGAAGAGGAAAGTAGAACCGAATGACTATAAGAAACTCAAGCCCATGCAGATGAAAGACCCAGTTGAGGATAAGCTCAAAGCTGATGAGTTGTACAAGAGACTTTGCATTGAACAAAAGCTTCAGAGGTCTCAGGAAATCCTGGAGCAGCTGCTTGAAGAAAGGAATAGAGAACTAAAAGAAAAGTCATACAAGGAAGAAGAACATGGCATAGTAGCCAAGGCGAGAGCTAAAGAGACAGAGGAAGAAAAGAGAAGGCGCAAGGAGATGTTGTTGCAAATAGCTGAGATGAAGATACAGCAGGCCAGGGAAATCATGAGCAAAAATATGCAAGACAGAGTACAACATATAAAAGAAATTAATAGTGCCAAGGAAAGGAACCACCATTGCCGTAAACAGAAGCTTGAATATGATGAAAAATGCCACCTACGGGAATTGCAAGAAGCCTTAAGAAGAAAAGATCTGAAAAGCAATCAGCTTCTAAGGTACAAGGATGCAGCTATTGAAGACTCTAGGAGAATAGCCAGAGTCCCATATGGCCTTAGAGACAAAATGAGAGACCTGATAAACCACAATACATTTGATCCAATGGCTTTAGATGCCCACCGTAATCCAAATTGCCCCAGAGGCCTGTAATGAAGTTTAAGGAAACAAACTGTCTTCTGCCAGAGTTGATGGTTGCAATGCATTCATTTTGTAGAACTCGGCATTGCTGTACACTCAGCCTTAATTACTGTTTGACTGATAAGTAACGTGGTTTAAAGGAATTTACAATATACACTAAAAGCTCTGATGTGCATTTGTAATGTTATTATGAACGGAAAATACTGACCATTATCCACATTTTACTATGAACAACTTAAATGCTACATGGAGTATAGCTGCAACTTAATGCAATACATGTATTCCTGTAACAATGATTTTTTACAAATTATATTTCACAATGGACAGTTTCAGTTAAAAAAATTATGTTTTACCAAATGTGACATTTAAAACATTTCAGTTCAAGGAATTCATTGGCCAATCAAGTATTAATACAGATTGTTCTCTACTTATGACCACAATTGTGCCCCAAATTTCTGTTGCTAATAAGACAGTTGTCATTCCCCATTTTATGACCTTTTTTGCCATGATTATTGAACAAATCATTACAGCTGTTAAGCGAATCTGTTTTCCCCATTGATTTTGCTTGTCAGATGTTCACTAGAAAGGTGGTGAGAATCTCAGAACCCCAAGGATGCTGCAACCTTCATAAATATGTACCTGTTGCAAAGGACCCAAATTTTGATCATTGAAGAGATGCTGCCATGGTCATAAGTGTGAGAACTGGTCATAAGTCACTTTTTTCAGTCCCATTGTAATTTTGAACAGTCATTAAATGAACGGTTGTCAGCTGAGGACGACCTGTACTAGTATTTTAATGAAAAACATTCCAGTAATACTTTTCAGATCACTATTTTTATATGTCTAAATAAGCCAAGCAATAATTTGCAGTCCATATGTTAATCATAATTCCCATTTATTCTTTTGGGGTTTATGAGCCTTTCATGAGATTTAACAGACATATTGAATGTATTATTTTATGATATTAGAAATTTAGTGTATGGCTGTGTACTTTAAAGACTGACACTGTGTTGTCAATGCTAATTTTGTAAATTTTCATAATGCTAATTGTATAATTTTATAAATCTTTTGATAGCAACCACATAAGCGCTAACCATCTATCATTTAAGATACTTTAAAATAAAGCCTGATCAGAATCTGTTCATATCTAAAAAATATGAAATTGTATTATTTGATGTTTATATTCTGAGATTTAATTTGCCAATAAGCATTGGCTATATTTGGTAAATTG
The DNA here is from genome assembly GCF_049901715.1 of Pseudonaja textilis. Taxonomy (NCBI): domain Eukaryota; kingdom Metazoa; phylum Chordata; class Lepidosauria; order Squamata; family Elapidae; genus Pseudonaja; species Pseudonaja textilis. The sequence continues at coordinate 94,011,116 of NC_141990.1, forward strand.
ACTGGAAAAAATAAACACATGAGCGCACGAAACACTTGTAAGTGTTCATAAAAACTTGGTAGAAAGTTTTTCAAAGCATGTTGAACTTAAATTGAATTTGCCAAGAGTTAGCACAATAAATAAACCCTACAATTTTTGTGGTTTTTTTTCATTTCATTTTTTTCATCATACATGAGTGTAGCTGTAAAGTTGAATTATAGATTGACTGAATTTGCTTTGACATACATTTTTTTAGAATGTGTCTTAAACTAGATGTACCAGTTAATATTTATGCAATATTAGAGAATAATATTGAAGACACATTACACAAATGACCATGATGAACTAAAAAGAATTGGCAATGTTTTGCTTCTGAGATCCTTAGCGGTAGATAGTAGGTTAAGACCTCACTAATGTTCAAGGCCAAAGGCAGCATGATTGTGACCAGGGTTTCTAGCTTACACGCTACTTCCTCTACATTACACACATTATACATAAGACCTATATCAGTGATAGAAAAGTTTCCCTATCTGCTGATATCTCATATTGCTGGGAGAGGAGGCTTAAATGTTTAAATGGGAAAGACTTTCTCTTATCTACCCTATTATTTAATTGTGTTCATATGAACTGCAGAACTGCAAAAAACATATGCCTGTAAGAAATCCTGTGTATTCAAATAGCTCCTTGAGCTGCTGTTGGTGGAATATCAAGAGTCTGGAGAAATAAAGCTGCACTATTGGCTCTGCATTATTATTAGGTGTAATACAGTAGATTAGTTCCTGTATACCTCAGTGGAAGCAAATCAGCTTGAACCATAGTACTTACTTAACTTGTTTCATTGGATTCTTTATATCCCAATAATCCAGAGATTTATTACAAATACTGCTCGTCACAAAAATAGCCTTTTTTGGTAATGTGCTTAAGGGGGTTATTGTTGGGCTTGACTCCACAGGCATAACTGGAACCATAAGCTCAGAAGAATCAACTTCAGATAAACACTTAAAAAAAAATTTTACACAGTGAAAGAACCCCAGCAGAGCAGTATATTAAGACTAAGCCCTATCCATAGAATTCAAACCCTTTTGTATCTTTTTTTTAATTTTCTTTCCCTACAGAATGCATTGGTTAAAGACACTGTTTCTATCTGTCCCTTGTTTTATCAACATACTGTCTGTATGAAGAACTCTCATACCCATGCTATATCCCTGCAGGTTTTCCTGGTGAACAGAGATGAACTCCAATCTAGTTTTTGGACAAAATCTTTCATGGTTGTGCCGATACATATCTTGGAGAAAGCCACTGGATGCAAAATTACGGATCATGCTAAAACAGCAACTTCTGATACATTTAAGCTATACCATTTTTTTTCCTGGGGTATCTTCATGGATTGAAAATAGATGGAACTTTTATGGTGGTGTTTCTCCTACTTGTAGAGATGGTTCCTAGATATAGTACAATGATTTGCTGTAATTCTGCATCTGGCAGCTATTTTCTGACGTATATGGTATGCAAGGAGAAGGCTAGAAAAAGAGTGGAACCTGAGAACACCCTGAGTAGGTAATTCTTGAGTACAGGAAATGATAAATTTCTACACTGGGTTGTAATGATTCAGAGTATATTTATCCTTTGGATGTGCTCGTCATTGACATTACAGGCTTCTGTGACATTTATGCAAAGTATGCCAGTTACCAATCGGGACAGCAACGATGTCTTCTTGGCATGAATTATGTTATTTATTTATTCAATCATTCATTCAATTTCTATAGCTACTCAACCAATTTTGCCATTAATTAATTACATTTGGATTTGTGCTTTATTGTGCTTCTTTTTATATGTACAGATATGAATAGTGGGATATTCAGTTATGCATTTGTAATATCAGGCTATTAAACTTTTCTTGTAAAAGGAACATTAAATTCACTTTGAACATTAAATCCAAAGAAAATAAAATTATCAAAACTGAATTTGACACTCAAATTTCAATTGCTAAAATGGACAATCCATCTTCAAAAGTTGTTTGAAATGTAATGAGTAGGCCAGACCAATTTGGTGCAAAGCTATACAATGCAAAAGTTCTGGAAAATGAGGCATGCTAAAATGAATGAAATCTTAAAAGTTGGATTTGCATTTGAACGTGCAATATGCTTGTGAAATTTTAGAAACTATACATCCTCTCAAAATATGTACAAAGACTGCTCTTGAAGAGTGTTTGGAAACTTCAGTTGGTGAATATAGTGATGTGGGCAATTATATGTGCCCCTAGAATGGCATATATTACATCTCTGCTGAGGGACCACTTCTGCTTGATAACATTTGTTCCTCCCATCACAACTGGCAGAAGAGGTATTATATGTCATGGGTCCTGTTTGGGAAAGTTTCATTTGGCACAACCCAGAAGATGGTCCTTTTCTACCATGGCACCTACATTGTCCCTCCCAAGATGGAGACGGCCCCATCCTTGACAACTTTCCAGAAGTTCCTTAAAACATGGCTATGTTAGCAGGTGTGGGGTTTGTTCTGATCTAGGCTTCCCAAGATCATGAAGCAGACTCCTCGTCCCAATAAAACCCCTTTAATTTAGGTTAAAGGGAATTCCTCTCCAGCAAAGTCCTGGCAAATAGTCTTTCATGAGATTTCACAACTACAGACCTTTATCAGGCTTGGAGAGTTGCCAGGTTGATATCTTCCAAACACCACTCTGTAGCAACAATTACTTGGCAAGAAGTCAGGAACAGATCTTCACCCTAATGAATTGAACTAATTATCTCCTACAAACACCACTTTCGCTCCTCTTTCTTCCCTATGGGAGGGGCCATTCACTGTCCACCTGAGCCTTTACTCCCGAGTTGACCCTTGTTCCTTAACTGTTTCTTTCTCCTGGCAGCTCTGTGCATGCACACACTGGGAACAGGCTCCAGCTGTTCTTCTGCCCCACTGATCTCCATCTCCGAAGGAAGCTGGTAACTATCAGACAGCTCTGGCCCCATGTCTGCCTCTGACGCAAAGCACTCATCAGTGCCTTCCCCAGACTCCAGGATTGGCCCATGTTCCTCCCCAACTTCCTCACTGTCTGAGTCTGCCGCCAGCTCTGCTGGGCGCTGCCGGACCACAACAGGGGTCTCAAGGGAATGTTGACTTGATGAGAGGGCTGCATTAATATCATTTATCTCCACAATCTTATTCTTAATATTGTTAATGTCTTTTAATTGTAGTTTTTAACTTTTGAATTTTATGATTGTTTTTATTATAAGCTGCCTAGAGATACTTTATAGTAAGATTAATGGATATATAAATGTGATGATAGATAGATACGGTAGATGGATGGATAGATAGATTTTGATTTAGCTTTATATATATTTCCTGCTAAAGGATACATTATGCTTCTAACTGGAACAGTCATCTGATCCCTTCAGTGGAAGAATAGCAAACCAAGCTGTGGGAGTCTTCAGTGTCAAGAATAGCTTTATACCTTAGAAGTATATCTGGCATAGATTTCAATTCAAAGCCTTTCTTAGATTGTAATCTGATACATGGATTAGTAGACATGCACAATTTGATTTTGTCCATAGAATTTATATTTCAATTTTATGAGGTACTTAAATTAGAGTAGAAGTTAGTAATATGTAGTAATAATCTGTTATCTGTACAAATAGAATTCTTAGGCCCATCTTTCTCCATGTTGAAAAAAGATTTATAGAAGTTGAAAAGCAGAAAGAAACAATCTGGAATGTTCATTTTAAGCTGTCAGCCATGCAATCTGATTTATCAATGCATTTGGTTAAAATAAAATATGTTTATTTCAACTGGATTAATTACAATGCTTTTTTTGTCCTTTGATTGTATCCCAAAGTGACAGTTGTGTAGAGTTCTGGAGGATCTTGTACACCGTAAGCAATTTACTGGGTTACCTTCATTAGGTAGGCCAAAATAGCATCACACATTTAGTTTCCAAGACTTGATTAGGGCAATTTTGTCATATAAAAATATTAAGTAGTGGAAATGAGAGAAGTTCAGGATTTTTAGTTCTTAAAAACACTTCTATTGTTTGTTCATTACATACCTTTTTAAAGTGTATAATACAATTTTGGAACTGTGTTTACTGCTGACGCAAAATATCTTGCTTTAGGATTCTACTTTTTTCAGATAGTGATAGGATTACACCAAGTTTGCAAAAAAATATTTTTCTTACAAACTGTCCTTAATATTTTTTTATGAAATAGATAAAAGGAAATTGGCTCTCTTATTTTCCCGTGAGAGCATCCTGGCATACTGCATTGACAGTATGATTTAAAGTTAAAGAAAAGGGGAAATCTAAATTTTATTTAATTCTACTTGACAGTTTATTCTTACCTCTAGCTATTAATGCATTGAGGTTGGATACGGGGTGAAAACCACGGAAAATATATTTGTACTAACAAAGAATTGGTTAATGGGAGTTTTGTGAACTTTATTTTATTCAAAGCTTGTATTATAAACTTTTTTAAATATCTTGGATCCCATATTGTTAGTGTCAGAATGCATTTGAAATAGATAAAATTCCTACTGGAATAGATGTGGCCTCATAAAATTTATTCTGATGGGAATTTTAACTAGGGGAAAGATCAAATGTTAGCAGTCTCACAAAAAAATAGATAGCAAAACATTTCTAGTGCATTTCTAATGCAACAGCTTTGATATATTCCAAATAGATTCTAGTACTTGGGGTGAGGTTAACCCTTCTGCTTGAGAAAACTATACAGTTTATACTTCATGGATACTGTGGTCTGAAGGGAAGGCTAATCTACAAAGCTTCATAATTGTACTCTCTTTAGAAAGGATAATAAAAAAAATGTTTTTCATAGAAATATAGCCTATATTCCTGAACGACATGGGTCCTATATCACATGCTTAAAGTTCTCCTGTGCTGCAAATTTTCTCCAACTATTTAGTCATCACAGAAAATAACACAGCATAAAGTTTTCTGTGTAGATGCTTGGCTTATTGAAAATGAGGAACACTATTTTGTTGTAGATCTAACACTTTCTGATAAGTCATTTGGTGTGAATAGAGATGTATTTTTATTGGAAGTTTGTATTATCAATATAGCATTCCTCTAATAAAACAGAAGAGGGCACTAAAGAGTTACAAAATTATTTCCAATTTCAGAAGGGCTCTTTGTGAGAGATTTGTAAGTAGTGCAATTTATTCTGGTCCTACAATGTACACGTATCAAACAAATAACATACAGAATGACACTGTCTATTTATTCAGAAGAGAATATGTCTAATAGGGAATTACTACCTTATGGATGTGTCTAAGACTGTATTTCTATGAAAAATGACTCGGTTCAAACATGTGAAACATTTGAAAATTCTTTTGACACCCCTGGAAAAAATCAGATGAATGCTAAATCTCACCCTTTGAATTAATGCAATTTTTGTTATTTTTTAAAAGAAAAACAAGTCTTCCTGAGAGATAATACTTACTGGGCTGTGGCAGAATCACACAATATTTTTGAATATTGATTAAAAAATACAATACAACTGCTGCTACAGCTTTGCATTATATTAATACAGATGAAATTTCTTAATAGTTAACAAGGGCTACTCAAGGTTTTGTAGGCCTTCAACAAATTTAGAAAAGCAAAAACTGAACAACATTCAATTTATACTATTCAATAAGTTTATATTTTACAGGTCATGGTTTCACATATATTCCTTAAATGCTTTATTTTATTTCTTATGGAAGCATAAAATATGGCCTGAAATGAAAAATAGAGTGAATTGTGAAATATCATAATTGTTACAATAGTTCCTATTTTTCCCATGGGACATTCTTTGAGCTATTTTATTTTCTAAACACATTCACACAGAGAACATGAAGATATGACCCTTTCCCCCTTTCGTTGAAAACATGTCTATGAAATAACCCCCAACCCAAATGAAACATTTCTTATGTGGATAGTTATGCTGTTCCCATTTTGAATGCCTGTCCTTTGTGGTAATTAATCATCATTTGCAAATCACAGAATTTCCTGATTCCTTGAGGAACAAGGATGTGGTAATTAGGGTTTCTGTTTACGGTGTTTTTATCCAAAACAATCGTGTTTGTATGGGTCACAAAGGGAGAGACAAACAAACTTCTGCTTAGCAGATTGCCATTTTGCCACAACTGTTCTATTCTGTTCCTAAGATCTTTAGAACTACTTAGTACAAGACTTGGTGTCTGTACTGATAAAAGACCGAGAAGGCGTTACATAAAAATTCAGATACAATCTTTCTCCATCATCAGTTGAAGGTCCGGCCATCTCACCGAATCACAGGAAACAATTTGACAGATAGTAAAATATCAACCCGATAAGGGACACTGGGATATATTAATCTTAGATGGGAAATAATTCCACGGTCAGAATTCTTGGACTCCGTCCCTTGCCTCTTAGTAAATCATACTGAGAAAATTTGCTTACAAATCTTTTGTCTGCAAAAATTCATAAACAGGGACATGTAGTTCATCAACTATTGCAACACAGTCCGGGGGGGGGACGACTATGGCCTTTTTCCGATCTGTGAACTTTAACTCCCAGAATTCCTCAGACAGCATGGCTTAAAAAATGGCTGGCTCAAAGAATTTTGGGAATTGAAGTTTTAAAAAGGCCATAGTTCCCCACCCCTGTTTTAAACTGTCCTTGAAAGAGCATATGGAAGCTTCATTTGATTCCAAATGCAATGCCACATTCCGTATTCTGCAATGCACTTTGCTCCATTGCTGCTATCTGTTTCCTAACAGGCTCCTGGGTCCAATTCAAAATGCTTGCAGTCACCTTTGGAGTCCTACATGGCATGGGGCTAGGTTACTTGCCAGAGGTGGTATTCAGCAGATTCTGACCAGTTCTGGAGAACCTGTAGTGGAAATTTTGAGTAGTTTGGAAAACCGGCAAATACCACCACTGACTGGCCCCGCCCTCATCTATTCTCTGCCTCCTGAGTCCCAACTGATTGGAGTCCCAGCTGATTGGCTGGCACAGGAGAAGGGAGCTGGAAAGCAGATTAGTGGGGTGGGAATGGGATTTTGCAGTAATCTTTGCCCAGGAGTGGGGAGGGAATGTGGATTTTTCAGTATCCTTCTCCTGCCCTGCCCACCAAGCCATGCCCACCAAGCCCTGCCATGCCCACCAAGCCATGCCAACAGAACTGGTATTAAACTTTTTGAATCCCACCACGGTTACTTATAGGATCACCTCTCCCCAATTGATTCCCATCTATCCTATCCGATTGGAAAGAATGGGTTTGTTCTGAGTCTCATCAGTGAAGCAATGTCATCTGCTAGACTTCCAAGAGGCATCCCTTATCTGTCCTTTAAACAGCCTCCCTTCCTCCCCCCAAAATACAGATAGAAGTGTTAACTTCTTACCCTATGGATCTATGCAAATCCACAATTATTCCATTGAAATTGGAGAAATGATTGAAGCAACCTATATTATATAAATGTAAGATTAGATTCTATTACCGATATAGGCCATTAACAGAAGCAGCTTGGAATATGCTGCAGCAGCAGACCTAACTGAAGAAAAAAGTGCTACTTTTATATATATATATATATATATATATATATATATATATATATATATATATATATATATATATATATATATATATATATATATATATATTTTCTGAGGTTCTTGGTATTTGTATGTGGATCTTTGGTTGTTTGGGTTTTCTCCGCGTAAGATTCAAGTATCTAGGCAACGTTTCGATGAAGTCTCATTCATCATCTTCAGGCTTCTGTCTTCGGCTCTTGCTTCTCAGAGTGATGTGAGATTGCAGCTGCTTCTTCCTTTTAACTGCTAGTGGGGTGGGACTTGATTGGGTGGGGGCTTGGCTGTGTTCTGATTGGGTGGGGTGTGTTCTCATTGGTAGGGGGTTTGGCTGTGTTCTGATTGGTTGGGGGTTGGCCGTGTTCTGATTGGTTGGAGGCGTGTTCTGTTCAGATGGGGGCTTGGTTGTGCTCAGGTTAGTCTTAGTTGCTGGGGGATTTGAGTTGGTGAGCTGTGATCTTGCTGTTTGGCTTCGAGTTCGTGGTCGTGCTGCATCTTCATAGTGGGTGTCGGTTTGCTTCATGTATGGCTCGGAGGGGTTTGAAGTGGGTAGTGATGCAGCTGCAGTGCAGCTTCTGGTCCATGGTCGTGTTTCATCTTCTGAGTGGGTGTGAGTCTGTTTTCTACATGGAAGTGTGGTGGTGGCATCTTGTGTGGCTCTCATGGGTGTGGGTCTGGTGTCATTCTTCATGTTAGGTACTCGTCTGTTCATGAGGGCGGGTTTCCAAATGGCTAGAAGGCGGGAGGTGTCATCTCGTTTGTTCATGCTGTGTGGGCGTTTTTCTATCTCTATGGCTTCTCTGATTATTCTGCTGTTGAAGTGTTCGGTTTTGGCGATAGTTCTGGTATTTTTAAAATCAATTTCATGTCCTGTGGCTTTGAGGTGTTGGACCAGGGAGAGGTCATTTCTTCTTTTTTGATTGAGTTCTTATGTTCTTCAATGCGTGCACTTATTCTTCTGTTAGTTTGTCCAATGTATGTGGTAGGGCAGGCAGTGCAGGGGATTTCGTATACTCCTTGGTTTTCTAATTTGATTTTGTCTTTGGGGTTTTTTAGGATGGTGGATATTTTTCTGTTTGTGCAGAATGCTGTTTTGATGTTGTGTTTTTGGAGGATCTTGCTGATTTTGTCTGTAGTGCCTTTTATATATGGGAGGAGGGCTTTGCCGTTTTCTTGTTCTCTGTCTTGGATTTTGGTTGGGGTTTCTTTTTGGATTAGGTGGGTAATCTTCTTTCTTTGGAATCCATTGGCTGTAAGTACGTTGGTGAGAGTGTGTAGTTCGGTTTTTTGGTGTTGTTCATCAGCTAAGCATTTTGTTCTGGAGATGAGTGTCTTGGCTACGGAATTGATCTGTGCTGGGTGGTGGTGTGAGAGTGCATGTAGATAGCGGTTTGTATGTGTTTTCTTCTGGTAGATGGTGTGTCCTAGGGAGCCATTGGATCTTTTGTATACCAAGACATCTAGGAAGGGGAGTTGATTGTTGGCTTCTGTTTCCATGGTGAATTGTATTTTGGGGTGTAGGCTGTTGAGGTGTGTGAGGAAGTTGTTCAGTTTTTTTTTCCCGTGTGGCCAGATTATGAAGGTGTCATCTACGTATCTGAGCCAGAGTTTGGGTTTGTGGTCGTATTTTTCTAGAGCTTGTGTTTCAAAGTGTTCCATGTAGAGGTTTGCGATGACAGGTGAGAGGGGTGATCCCATGGGTGCTCCTTCTATTTGTTTGTATTTTTGTCCATTGTAGGTGAAGTATGTATTGGATAGGCAGTGGTTGGTTAGATCTAGGATGTGCTTGGGGGGGTTGTATTTGTTTTGGATGGCTGTCAAGGCTTCTTTTATTGGCACTTGGGTGAAGAGGGAGATGACATCGAAGCTTACTAGTAGGTCGCTGGGTTGTAAGTTTTGTTTCTTTATGATCTCGATGAACTGGAATGAGTTTCTTACGTGTGAGTTGATGGATTCTGCATAGGGTTGTAGTTGTTTGGCGAGAAATTTGGCCAGGTTTTGTAGAGGTGAGCCTATGGAGCTGACTATTGGTCTGAGTGGGGTTCCTTCTTTGTGTATCTTGGGGAGACCATAAAGCTTGGGGCACCTGGATGATTTCTCTCTGGGTATGATTCTTTGCTGGATTTCTTCACTGATGGGGGAGGCTGATGGGATACACAAAGCTCAGCTCACTGAGAAATATTGTGTCCATGTGCACAAAAATCAATATAAGCTCATCTGGAGCTTCACGGAGAACCAACAGGACACAATCCTTCCCAACTCTGTTTTCCTATTCTTCTGAAGTGGTGTAGGCTCTCCTGACTGAGCAGGCAGTTGGATTAGAAGACCTCCAAGGTCCCTTCCAATTCTATTAGTCTATGTTTTATGTTCTAACCCATACAAGTTTCACTATTCAGCTAAACTAATGTCTGTAAGGAAGCACCTTCAATACACTTCTGTAGTTTTCCAAGCATGTACTTGCATTGACTGAAGAACCTTTTGCCAGAACTGGTTTTACCAAGACAATCGTATTCCTTTGAATGATTTGTAGCTTTAGTATGTATGTGTGCATATGATGGTTTCAGGAAAATATTTTTAATACTTAGAATTACAGCAGAAATTGAAATTAATAGTACTTGGAGTTGTCTTCTTTTTAAGGGATGCTTAGATACTATTATCCATTGATTGCTAATAAGTTTTTCTACAAAGAAATGGTGAAATAACTTATTTATCTTATTTTTCTCTGTATCTTACACTAATTGTAAAATAAATGTTTACTTCTTTTCGTCGCTTTCCTGTCCATTTTTCTACATGCAATCTATAACTACTTGTTGGAATCTAGGACATAACATTCCAAGTTAAGTTTTCCTTATTATCACACAGACAGTATATTTAACAATTCTAATCCTCAGAATCAACCAACTAACCAATTTAACCAACCAATCAAACTAGGAGTTATCATTTTTATTCCTGTCACTTTCTTATTTTTCATCACAGAAACACTTCCCAGACATGAAAGAGTGGGGTTGTCAGGGTTAGCTCTTGTCTGATGATGATGTAATGGATAAGGTCCACCATGATTGGTGGCAGCCAGTCATGTTCTATCCATGCATGGTTTAGCAGACAGTTTACAATGCTTCATGCTGGAGTTGAATTTGTCCTTTCAAAAGACAGGCTGAAGGAAAGTTATTCACCAGCACACAAAATACCAATGAAGCATGAAAGCAAAGAAATCCTTGCATTCAAGGACAGGCTGTTTTCAATTCTTTTACTAAGAGCTAGTGGCTACAGATAAGATAGGTATTATGTAAGTATACAGCTCTATAAGCTGTGAGAGAGGCCCTTTCACAGATGTAGCCAGACCTTTAGGTCAGAGACAAACAACAGAATTTGTAAGTTGGGAGATGAGCCAGTCTTCGGAGGACAGAGTTGAAACTTAATTGAAGAAGGCAAGAAATGTCTGTGGATCATAAAGGTGACGAGAGAATGGGAGACATTAACATTTATAAGTCATTTTTGTGGATATATAATTTCCTGGTGTTTTAACAATGATAAATCTTTCAGGGCTTAATGTTTCCTACTTCAGAATAGTGGGAATCTACTACCAATTTTCAACAATGATTGATGGATTTCCACAGGTTGTGGAAAAATTGATGGCTATATGTGGCCTTAGGGCTACTCCGTTGCTGTAAACAAATAACACTCTAGCAATGGGCTGTTGTTCTTAATGCTGGTTGCTGAAAGCTTCAGAAACACAGTCAGACTTTCATTCAGAAGATGGAAGTGTATGAGATGGACCCAAAGAAACATGAAACAAAGGAAAGCAGCTGATGTTGATCTCAAGAGTTGTACAATTTTTGCTGAGTGCCATGTTTTGGGAGCTGTTCATGGACAAGTTGAGCTGATGCAAGTTCTTGCACAGCAAAAATCAGGAGTGAATTGAGTTTCAGGGTTTCTTATTTTATTCTAAGCATATTTTTTTTCACCCACTTAACCTTGCTATGAACAGAAATCATTTTCCATTCTCTGGAGATACAAAACATAGAAGCTCAACAATGAGCTCCTGGAATCTATTTTTTATTTGTTCCTTTCATTTTTATTCCATTCTTCCCTCAGAAGGTTCTGAGGGTCATATATACAGTGCTATGAGGATAACCCAGCCGCTATAAAAGAAATGTTAAAATAGGAGGTATTCTTCCCTTTTATATTCACAATTGCTATCAAGACCACAAATTTACTGTTTTGCTGAAATGTTTTAAGTGATGTTACCGTCCTTTGTACCAAGAATGTTTGGGGAAATAGGTTTTAGGTGGCAAATGGAAAATGTGCATCAAAGGCAAACAACAATATTATTTTTATTGAGTTTATGAAGCAGATGTAATACAATTTCTGATAAAAAGCAAAAATTGAACTCTCCTGCTTTTGTGTTCCTGCTGATTACTACAATAAGGAAGCAAAAATGAGATGGAACTAAAGCTTTATCAGAATAATTATCTGGAGTTCTCAAATGCTTCTCCCATCATTGTTTTCTCAGTCATAACTTTCCATCATTTAAGCCGCTGCATTTCAACTGCAGGGGGAGGGGAGGAAATTTTGTATCTCCAGATTATTATTCAAAGCATTGTTAAATCAGAACCACAAGTTTAGAACTCTGCTTTTGAAGAAAACTGACTGGTTTGTAATGTTACCCCGAAACTCTCCTATTCTCACCATCACAGTTGTTAGATATGACTATGTATTTTGAGTTAGCTGGGGGAAGTGTTCTAATAAGGATAATCAATTATTCTACTCTGGGCTATTTGGAAGAGGAAATGAAAAGAAGAACAATTATATAAAAAGGGCACATCTAAAAGTGAAATTTAGTTGTGAGGAAAAAATAACCCTACAGTGTCACAAGATCCTGAGTTTGGCAACCAGGAATTGTGAAGGACTTCATAAGCTCACAGAGGGTGCTAGATCTTCCAGTTGAAATGTGTCAGTTATAAAAGAAAATACTGTAATGAAAGCCAATTACCTCATCACCAACCCACAGAATAAAATGATCCATCTAATTTTTCTTCCTTACAAATTGCCAGGAGAGGTTACTCGAGTTCAGGCAGGCTCATTAAAAGCTGTGCCAAACATGGTGAGAATGGATGGAAGGATTTCAATAAAAAGCAGCCTCAAAGCTATTTTATACAACCCAATTGTTACTCCACTCCGGCTTAACAAAGACTTGCATTGTTGGGGGAATTTTTGCTGCTGTTGGGTGGGAAAAAGCATGGAAATGAAGTGCCAAATTATATTTAAAAAGGAATATGAACCAAGAAATTATGGCAATTATGGCAAACGATATAATTATACTAAAACAAAAATACTTGAATAGTTCCTTTAGAAAGAAGGATTGACAAATAGAGATTGCTTTGCAACATTTCAGCCAGTTCTTTTTTTTTTTTCTCCTTGCTTTCTCTCAGTTTCCTGTTTTCAGGAAAGGAGCAGTGTAATTCATGTTTCTTTTTCTCCATTAGATTGCAGTGTCTGGACTAAAGTGCCCGAGTCCTGCATGATTTTGAAAGGGATGGAACTAATAGGGATGCATTACAGACAAGGGGAAGACCAAGTTGTATCAAGGTTGGAAACACCTTTGCTCAATTTGGATTGGTGCTTCAGGAGGCGCTGGTAGTAGGTGCTCAAACCCTGGCCCTTATCAGCGTCTGCAGGCTCCTGCTCTATTTTTCCAAAGGATTAAAGCAATTTCTTGCCATAGCACCGCAAGATCCATGGTGTGAAAAGATGTCGGACTTACATCATAATGGTGCAATACTCCTTTCATCAGATGGACCCACTTGATACTCCTTTCCCCAGGGAGACTGCACTTTCCCTCATGGGATTGCTTATAAAAACTGTAACAGCTTATTTCTTGGAGATCTACAGGACCACCTTCTCCAAGGAGAATCATCCTATCTAAGATGTTCCTCCTGACAAAGCTGATAGTGGTCCCTGTTTCAGGGGATGAGGAAGACAGGGTCAAGACACATTGTTGCCCCATTGTGGCCTCAGTTCTTTTAGAACAGCCTCCTCATCTCTAGAAGCACAGTTGGCTTCTTCGGACATCAACTTTTGGAAGCTAGTTAAGACTAAGTGCTTCCACTTAGGGGGAACTGCTCACGTATTTAAGAAGTGTTGTGATACCATTTCTCTGCTTCCACCACCACTACCAGTGGGCAGGACTTCAAGTGCTTCTACAGTAGAGGGAACTGTCCATGGACAGAGCTTTTAGGCTTGCCTGAATGTGAAACCAGAATGCTTCCCTTGACCTTTCACCCTCCCTCCTTTCCCCCAGTAGACCAGACCATGACATCAACTCCACGGGAAGGCTTTTATTCAGATTGGACTTTTATTTATTTTTATCCCATCCTTATTATTTTTTTACAAATAACTAAGATGGTGAACAGATCCAACACACCTTCCTCCTTCGACTTTTCACCTTGTGAAATGAGTTAGGCTGAGAAAAGTGACTGGCCCAAGATCATTGAGCTGGCTTTCATAGTTAAACTGGAACTTAACCTGCCCTAAACACTAGACCAAACTGGCTGCCATGGTTTGACTATAATAGCATAATCATGTAAGTCTGATTGGGCTGTACCTCCCCTCCCTCCTTATATTCCTGTGAATCAGAAAGATGTCTGCCTGGTTTGTTCTGGACTCAAAAAATGATTTAAGCTCTTTTGACTGTACATGAAGTCTGCATATTTTCATCAAGGTCATCTTCCTTACTCTCTACACCACCCCTGGGAGGAACTGGATGATTACAGATTATGACTGTGGGTCAGGCACTTCTGGGTGGCATTGCACAGCTGTCCCACATTTCAAGGATACAGGCAAGAGACTTTGCCAATGTGTGCAGTTGCTGGACGCACAGCCTGTTCCACAGACTCCAGCATTCCCTTGTCCCTGTCTCACATATAGGTGTTTAGTATAAACAGATGTGTGTCTGATCTGTTTTTTGTTGTTCCTTGACTAAAGGAAGATATGTAACTGAAAAAAATGTTTCCACTGCTTTCTAGTTAACATTGAACATTATTTCAACATTACATTATAGGATCAAATTATTTTCTGAGGAGTATTTTACAGATCTCTTTGTGGAAATACTGAAGTTACATTTTTTAAAATTTATATGAATAGTGTTCTGAAAATAGTAACATTACATTATTTTTATGTTATTTATATAACACTATATTATAGATTTTCAAACTTTCCTCAGTGTATGCTAGCCCTTTTATTTTTCTGGCCCTTTTAGCAATTTTAAGTCATCAACTACGGGTTTTTTTCTACATAGGCTATCTAGATCAAAAAGTCAAAAACTATGTAGATTATTAATTAAGCTAACATTTCATAAAGCACAAATAAAATTATGTGTATCTATATGGCTATGTGTAATTTTTAAATGATCTTGATAGTATGAAAATCTGATAGCACTGTTAAGCTAGAAGAAGAAATGCATATTTTAAAAACAGTTTTGGCATAA
Source organism: Pseudonaja textilis (assembly GCF_049901715.1). Classification (NCBI taxonomy): domain Eukaryota; kingdom Metazoa; phylum Chordata; class Lepidosauria; order Squamata; family Elapidae; genus Pseudonaja; species Pseudonaja textilis. The sequence goes on from NC_141990.1 coordinate 94,026,157, forward strand.
CAGAATTAAAAGTAATATACCACCAATTATTTCCCAGATACATGTATAACTAATTTTTTAGATAGATGGGTAGATGATATGTAGATAGAGAGATAGAGAGAGAGATAGAGAGATAGATAGATAGATAGATGATATAGAATATTTTTTTGTTTCTTTTCACTGAAAACAACTCAAGAACATTACTAAAACTTGGAATAATAGAGAACATTCAATAGACCTCTCTTTTTGTTGTTGTTATTGCTAAATAGAAAGTTTCTGTATAGGTATTTTAAAAATACCTGGAAGCTGCAAAAAAAAAAAAAAATAACCATGGCAACTATCTGTCTTTTTGTCTACTTTTCTCCAGGATCAATGTGCAGCCATCAATGGACAGATTATGAGGAAATTAAAATTTCATTCTATTGTGTCATCTAATTCTAGAACTTTGGGCATGTTTAAGAATTCTATATTTACCTTGATGTTTTCAAATACTTGATTCCAGAAATGTAGATTGTTTCACTGAGAGGTTTCTTTGTTTCTTAAATGTTCATCTATTGCAAATTTCTGTGGCTATATATGTTAACTGCCTCTAACTACATTCTCTACAATGAAAATCAGCCATGACTAAATGTAGCTCATTTTATCACTAAGGTGTATTTTTAACTATTCTTCAATATTTTGTGGTCTCTGTTGTAATATAATAGAGATAGCTATCCAAAGGAGTTCTTTAATCACCTTTTATTACTGGATAGTTATATTATTTTTATTTATGTTTTAAGCAAAACTGCCAGTTTAAAGTGTATCCACAAAGGAATTCTATGTTAATTTCTTTTGAAAGAGATCATTCTACTGTGGAAGTGTGTTGAATCTTAATAGTATAGAATGAATACTGATGCTTAATGAATGCTTTAAGTCACAGTATTCTTTCATGGCCACTTGAAGGATTTACCGAGAGTAGAAATCTTACAAAGTCCTGGTGGTAAATTAAGTCTGTGCCCATAGTACAGCTATGCCAAGGGTATATTTATTCTAGCATTGTAGCATCCACACTTTCTTGGTGTTAATTATTATTAAGGTAGCAATGCTGTTGGACTATCCATTGTTTGCTGTTTGTTTCTGTTTGATGTATGGCATTGGCTTTCAGTAATATGCCCTGTATAACACACACACACACACACACCATCTGTATACCAATCTAATCAAAGAAGAATTTGTATTGGTTAATAATAATTAAAACAAATAAACTATACAGTCCTCAACAATAAAACAATCATAAAAATAGCATAATAGTTAACAGACTCATAATCATCATAATCCCTTGTGGGGTGGAGTCTGGGCAACTGAATAGAGCTAAGTGTTTATTGGCCAGATGCCCTTCCTATCGCCAATGCGGAACTAAATTCAGCCGATATATTCTCAGTGTGCCCAGAGAGAGAAATATCTTCCTCTACCTAGGATCGAACTCACAGCCTCCTGATTGTGAGGCGAGAGGTCCGCCACCACACAACTCAGTTAACAGGCTCATAATGACTGTATTAAAATGAAATAAGATTTAAAAACAGTAAGTACTATAGCATTATTCTATAGAAGCCCTATGGGGGGGAAAAATCATTCGTAGCTGCCTTACAAATGATACGAAGGACAGTGCCATTGAGATGTTTGGGTGGGGAAGACTTGTATTAGGTCATCACGGAAAAATATCACCTCTTGGTTTCCATCCCAAAATAGAATGTATATATGGGAAACAAAACATTTTAATTGAGATACAGAGGAAGCAGATCTTAAGGAACCTAAGAGCCAAGCTGTGTAAAACCAGCACTGTGGTTTCTACTCGGAAAGTTTCTACTGGGAACTAATATAATACCAGCCACCTGGTGCCATGCGTCTCACTTGCTACATGGCTGCTGCATTTTGCACCAGCTTTAGATGCAGAATAGTTTTTAAAAGCAGCCTCATGTAGAGCGGATTGCAGTAGTCAAGTCTAGTTAAGATGTTGAAGTTATATGTCACTATCATTAGAGCTTTCTGCTCCAGGCAGGGCTGCAACTGTTATAGCAACTAAAGCTGGGGTAAGGATCCCTCTCTCCATTCCTCCACCTGCAATTCCAGCAGTAGCTAAGAGTTCAGGATGACTTCTAATTTGTAGACCTGTTTTAAGAAAAGAGTGAACAAGCATTTGTCTGAAATGGTATAAGGCTTCCTGCCTGAGCAAGGGATTGGACTAGAAGACCTCTAAGGTCCCTTCCAACTCTGTTATTCTGTTATTCTTCCATTGAAATCATGTCCTATTCAGAGTTACTACTACAGCAGTTAAGAGAACCAGATGATTTTTGGAAGACTTTGCTAGGGTTTAACTTTACCCAACTGTAACCACCAGAAATGTTGTAGATCAAAATTTCTATAGCATCTCTTGCCCAACTCACAGCTATAGTGGAAATCTATAGCTGACTATCATCAGCACATTGATGGTACTCTATCCAAACTTAGAGATAACTTCACCCAGAAATTTTATATACGTGTTAAATATTAGGAGCAAGAAAGACTGACACTACTCAGGGAAGACTGTTAGGCTGACCTCTCATTCTACTTACCCCAACACCAACTGGTATCACCTATGCAGAATGCTGTAGAAGCATTCTGAATAGCACCCATAACTCCAACAATTGCAGCAGCCCCAAAAAAGCATCATGGTCAATAGTTTTGAATGACTCTATGAGGTGAAGTAGGATCAGTAAGATAATGAAGAGCAGAACCAGGAACAATCCATCACAACATAATTCTAAACCTAATCCTGATTGAAAGGAACTCTGATAATCCATTACCTTAGGACACACTGTAAATGAAACCCTACTACAAGAAGGTACTCAATAACCTTCTTGAAGATTGTTCTTTCGCTAATTGTTTTATTTTTAACCTGAATTAATGAAGGTGGGAATTGTGTGGTGTTCAGCAGGGGTCCCCAAACTTGGCAACTTTAAGACTTGTGGACTTCAACTCCCAGAATTCTCCAGCCTGCTAGCTGGAGAATTCTGGGAGTTGAAGTCCACAAGTCTTAAAGTGCCAAGTTTGGAGACCTCTGGTGTTCAGGGTTGATTTCCATTGGGGTGGCTTTAAGACTTGTAAAACAAACAAACCAGTTTTAAAAAGAGGAGGGTGGAAACAGGACAACAGTTGTGAACTATAACCAGGTGCAGGGAAAGCCTCTCCGGGAGGGGCCATATTTCCATTTTTTTCAAGGCATCCAGAACAACTTTCCCTATGAAAGAGATGTGGGCCATTTTGCTGATCCAGCTACTCATACCACTACATCTCTTGAAACATGTCAGCAGAGCCCATGCTACAGAATATCCTGTCCATTAATTGGAGTCCATGAGGAGAAATGAAGCCCAGATCATGTCACACCAGACTGTGCCCATGAAGAATTAAGGCTCAGGCAAACACGATTGACTTAGCAAAATGTTGCGTAAGTGCATCACAATGGCCAGTTGCTTGGTGTTTCTGTCCATCACTCCAGAGCAAGATTAGCAAATATGAATGATTTAGCAAAATGTTGTATAAGTGCATCACAATGGCCAGTTGCTTGATGTTTCTGTCCATCCCTCCAGAGTAAGAATAGCATACTTGATCAGAGAGGCTATATAACAGTCCACTTGTAGAGAATTTTTAATAGTAGAGGTGCTATATAACACAATCTTGTAGAGAATTAAAACAAGGAGAAGCTGAACAAAATGACCTTGATCTCTCAATACAGAAGATAAATATGACAGAGATAAGTGAGCCTGCTGTGAAGTCTCCCATATCTAGAACACAGTGACAAGACAGTTCTGTTCTTTGTGAACAAATTAAAACAAGAAAAAGAACATTGCACTTTAAAATGTGCATACCTTCAAGAAAAATCAAGAGATCAAACATGAAGAACATTTGCATAAAAATAAATGGAGAAACTTCTCTTCCCTTCATCCATTTGATTTAGTACTCCAGTTATGCTAAATTACTACCATTCCTAGTATTGCTCAAACAGTATTATTCGTTCTGGGGTACAGGAACAAAAACTATTTCATAAAAAGAGGTACAGTCCCCAAATCCTATCTTTCATCTTACACAAAAGACATAAATCACTTTGACTTTTCAGACCCTACCTCTCTGTGGCTCAATCCTTTTTGGATAAGTATGGGATATGAGAGAAGAGGTTGCAATGGGAAGAGATGGAAATGCCTTCTTAGAGGAAGAGAAAAATAATTGAGGATTACAAATCAGATTTTCATGAAATTGGTACAAGGAAAAATAAATGTCTTTAAAGTAAGCCTGCAAAAAAAAAAAGGTGTGAAACAGCAGATGGTGCATGAAAGGACATTTTTAATATAGAAATCTGTGGCTAAAAATAAACAAAAGAACTCTGCAATGCTTTGTTAAAAATTATTATTATTTTGTGACCATATGTGGCTGCTTTTGAGGAAAATTACAAATGTCTAAAGTTTAGACAGAAAATGCAGATGTGTTTTCATATCAACAGTTTTTGGCCACAATTGGTATCTTAGATAGTTCTACAGGTGTGGAATTGTGCTGGCTACATTGATATCTGGGTTTCAATGTGTTTAATACAGAACCTCTGAACTGCAGTTATATCTCAGTATTTGAAGGGATTCATAAGCCTGTGAGTGAAATAGAAAAACTACATGTTTTCATTTTAGAAAAGCATTTTTCTTCTTCTGGATGCTGCATGACTAACTTCACAACATGGCTTTAGGGAATTTGTTTTGCCTTAACAGCATCCATTTTACAATTTTCCAGGCCACAGAGTAACTACAGTATTATGATTATTATTTAAATGCAAGATCTAGGGTCACGTCAGATTTAATGATTTCAATTTAATAAATTCCAGGTTGCTATATTAACAATAAATGCTGCACTTTCATGTTCCACTCCTCTCCTTCCTAACTAGAATATTGTAACTTAATCTTGGTTTTTCAAACAGGAGATGAAACCAGAATCATCTTGAAGATTGCAATAATATCATCATAGTACTACAGAGGGGAAGAAAATACAGGAGCATTTGATAGTCATAATATTGGTTTTCTTTTTAAATACCAAAATGTTTGATATTAGCTGAGTTCTAAAGAGCCAGGCAGCATACACATTATATGATTAGGCTATATACTCAATACAATCTCTGTAGAAGAAATATTGGGTTGTACTGGTTGATTACATAATTGTCTTCATAAAATAAACTTGGATCATCCCAACTCACAAATAGAAGTCGCAATAATAAACTGTGAACACTGAATTGATTTACAGTATCATTCAAATAAACTTCCTCCTGCTATTAAGGCTTGAATCCCATAAGCATTGGCAATAATGCACGGAAGTTTCTGGATTCCTTCATTTCTCCTATGAAATTTAAGGGGATTTAACTGCTGAAGATCTCAGAATTAAAGGAGGAGGAGGAGGAGGAGGAGGAGGAGGAGGAGGAGGAGGAGGAGGAGGAGGAGGAATGGTTGAACATTAAGTTTCATGAATGATATACTGATTAAGAAGTCATTAGTGCCTGTTAGTCACAACTGAAGACAAGGGGGCAAGTCCTTGAACAAGACAGGGTCTTGCAAATCAATTCAGGTCTTATTCTAATATGGGGAAAAAAGAAAAGATAGGAAGAAAAGAGACAGTAAATGTATCTTTAAATAAAGAGTACATTTATCTCTCTTTTTCCCACTCATACTGATTTCATTATACAAGTAAAAACTTATTTCATGTATAAGCTCTGATTAGAATTGTTGGTTAGTAAGTACAAATATACTGCCCAAATGTTTCCCTCAATCTCTGAATATTTATTAAACTTGCACTACTAATTAATCAGTGAAAATATTTGAACATCATTGTATAAACAGCTTAGGTTTATTATTTATTTCACTGAGAGCTGTACCTTGGGTAGTTTTCAAATAATTTGTGATATAGCCTGTTGACATTTTTAAAATATCCCTAGTGTTTAGAATATGGATTCTACCTTAATTAGCTACATTTCAAGTCATGATTCCCATCTGATGAAATGTTCAGACAGTTGGTCTGTGTTTAAAGGCTTGATATGAAATGGCTTAAGAAAAAAGCTACTAGAAAAACTTAGTATTTCTAAAAAAAAATTAGTTTATAGTTATCTTTTTGAAAGGAAGTATTATCTTCAACACTCCACATCTACTATATTAGTAGAGGCAGAATATGAAGTCACTCCATGACCTTCAAATAAAATGGACTATTAAAGTTGACTGCCCCAGATATAAACCCAACATTCTGTGTGAGAGTTTTATAAATGTGTGCGGGTGTGTGGAAAGATGTATTTCAAATACTTTTTTTTTTCTTAATTATGTGGCAAGCCGGGGAAAGGAGCTAAAGAAGGGGAAAAGCAGAATAATAGCTTCTCTTCCTTTGTGCCAATTAGTTTCTTATTAAATTTCTCATGCTTCACCACTGTACACTTGGATAGGCTTTTTAAAGGACAGATTAATTTGGGTAGTCTTGGGAGAAACAAGCCTGTAGACATTTTTTAGATATTGTATTGTCAAGCTTCGCCCTTTGTGTGGAACAACGGAGGAGAACAACATGTCATCTTGAAAGCTGTATGCTGTAATATTCCCCACTTGGTATGAGACATAGCCATTAAGAGGTTTCTTCCCTCTTCCACTAGCCTTGTCCTCCTTAATTAACACTGAACAGGGGGGGATTCAGTACAGAAGCCCCATAATGATGCAAAAAGCAAAGATAAAAATAGAATATGTTTCGCTGGCTTGAGAACATTCCCTTTGACACATTAGACAATAAGAACCACCAGTGTAGTTTACTGTTGTCACTAAAATGTAGGAAAAAAGACTGGAGATTCTGATAGCCTTGTATGTTTTTTTAGTGATAATTGCAAAGTTTACAAAAAGCCCTTCCTGCTTCTGCAAATAAAGCATTGCCAGATCACTTGTTAAATACATTCTAGTAGAGAGTTGTCAATAGAATGATAATTTTTGAATATACAGCAGATTAAATGTATTAGATCCAGTGGTAGGATTCAATTTTTTTTACTACGGGTTCTGTGGGCATGGCTTGGTGGACATGGCAGGGGAAGGATACTGTAAAATCTCCATTCCCATCCCACTCTTGGGGAAAGGTTACTGCAAAATACCCATTCCCCCCCCACCCCATTAACCTGCTTTCCAGCTCCATTTTCCTGTGCAAGGCAACAAAAGAAGACCCAGCCGATCAGCTGGGACTCGGGAGGCAAAGAATAGATGGCGGCAGAGCCAGTCAGAGGTGGTATTTGCTGGTTCTCCGAATTACTCAAAATTTCCGTTACAGGTTCTCTAGAAGTGGTCAGAACCTGCTGAATACCACCTCTGATTAGATCACTCTATTCTTGAAATTAATTTCTTTAACATAACTTTAAATTCATCTACTAAATATTCATGCCTGCCATTAAAGGCATCCAAAATATTCAACACTGTGCATCTTTCCACAACTAATTACTTTAATTGAGGCTTTTATCATGTCAACTGCAGCTAAGTCCACTGAAACAACTTTTAAATAGATACCAGGGTTTGTTTTCCATTTTTGTTGGAACTATGACATACCATTCCTTTTCAATGTATTTCAGCAAGTAATTAAAAAATTTGACCATGAAGGAAGTTGGTAGGTGGCAATATGCTTCATTGGAATTGTGCCATAGATTTTAAGCAAATTGTTAAAATTAGTTATTGGTGGTGGCAAAAGCTAATTAGTCGTTTTGGTTGAAAGGTTTTGAAGAAATTAGAGATCATCAAGTAGAATTTTATAATAAATTTTGTTATATGTTTATTGTCTGGGGTCTTAAATTTTATAAATTTATGCAACATAACAAACTGGTTTAATTCTTGTTTCTAGATGCCAGATATGTTTGTTTTTGTTTTTGCAAAATTTTGGAAAAATAAAATGCATCAGTAATATTCTTGCTATAAAAAAAAAACTTCACCAAAACTTTTGAGAAACCCTAGAACGCAGGATAATATGGCTCAAATTTCATCACGATTTACCCAGAAGTGGTATTCAACAAGTTCTGACTAATTCTAGAGAACCCTTAATGGAAATTTTGAGTAGTTCGGAGAACCGGCAAATACAACCTCTGACTGGCCCTGCCCCCATCTATTCTCTGCCTCCCGAGTCCCAGCTGATTGGCTGGGTCTCCTTTTGCTGCCCTGCATAGGAGAACGGAGCTGGAAAGCAGGTTAATGAGGTGGGGAGGGAATGGGGATTTTGCAGTAACCTTCCCCTGCCACGCCAACCAACTCACGCCCACAGAACCATTAGTAAACTGTTTTGAATCCCACCACTGGATTTGCCTGGTAATTCATGGTACATACTAAACTGTAGAATATACACTGCTCAGAATTATACAGGTAATCCTCAACTTACAACTACAATTAAGCCCCAAATTTATGTTGTTCTGTTCAGCGAGACATTTGTTAAGTGAATTCCCCTCCATTTTCGACTTTTCTTGCTACAGTTGTTAAGTGAATTGCTGCAGTTATTAAGCTAGTAACAAGGTTGTTAAGTGAATTTGGCTTCCCCATTGAGTTTGCTTGTCAGAAGATTGCCAAAGGGATCACATGATCCCAGGACATCATAGCAATAGCAATAGCACAATAGCACAATAGCACATAGACTTATATACCACTTTACAATGCTTTTACAGCACTCTCTAAGCAGTTTACAGAGCCAGACTACTGCTCCCAACAATCTCAGTGCTCATTTTACCCACCTCGGAAGGATGGAAGGCTGAGTCAACCTTGAGCCTTGTGAGATTCGAACTGCCAAGTAGCCTGCAGTACTGCACCCTAACCACCGCCCCACCACGGCTCTCCATAAATATGAACCAGTTGTCTAGCATCTGAATTTTGATCACATGACCATGAGGATGCTGCAATGGTCATAAATGTGAAAAACAGTCATAAATAACTTTTTTCAGTCCTGTTGTAACTTGAAACCAGAGGTGGTATTCAGCAGGTTCTGACCAGTTCTGGAGAACCGATAGCATAAATTTGGAGTGGTTCAGAGAACTAGCAAATACCACCTCTGACTCGAGATTTTACAGTATCCTTCCTCTGCCACGCCCACCAAGCCACGCCCAGAACCGGTAGTAAAAAAATTAAATTCCACCACTGTTTCAAATGGTCACAAAATGAACTGTTGCAAGTTGAGGACTCCCTGTACTGATTGGAATGACATATAAGCCTTAATAGTTGTGGGGAAATGATGAGAATGCTGCTGTGTAGTAAACTGCAGTGAAGAGAAGATGGCAATTACCAGTATTATTCTTTTGTGTATTTTTCATGTACATTAAAATTAATTTGTTGTGACACCAGGAGAAGGTATGAAGTGGTGAGCGAACTATTAGTTTAATATCATTTAATGTCAATTGATAAATGCTGAAGAAAGTATAATTTATTATTACTGTAATAAACATCACAAGTTATAAATTGCTAGAGATCAGAAAAATATTTTTTTTAAATTGAACTTTAGTTATTAATGACAAACAACAAAGCAAGTAGAGGCCAGGGAACAAATAACTTTACATGCAATTAAAAATATGTCTTTCTCTCTGTGTGTGTGTATTCATAAATATTTGGGGGGGAAATTCTTACTGAAATATGTACTAACAAATAAGTTATGAACTCTAATGAGGAAATGAAGGAAAAACCAGACATTGTAAAACTGTTTAACTGTGAAAGAAGGAAACATAAGGGGGGGGGGGATAAAAATTTATGTTAAATTCTGAAGACTTGAAACATCACCATGGATATGGAATTGATAAAATATGTTTTTACCTATTCTAAACTTTGATTAATAATTTACTTGATATGGGGGAACCATGTGAATTACTACAATCCAAATAATGAAAGCTACTAGAAGGCAAAGACTACTAGCAGAACTACAAAGTATTTAGCTGAAATGTTTGAGACAACTTTCTGATGCCAAGACTGTATCACAGGTGAATCTGTTAATATGACATAAAATCAGTCCTTAGCCAATTATCTGCTTCAGGCAAAGGATAACAAGGCATTTATCTCCCCATTTGATGTGCAGAGATCAAGTGGTGTAGTATTAGATTCATACTTTGCTAGCCAAAAAACAGTGTGACCCAGCATTCAAACAACAATTTGCTAACTAAGGAGACCCTTTTACCTTGGAATCTTGGATTACCAACTGCCAATATATGAAAATCAATGATGAAAAAAATTGCACTTACATTGTGGTACCTTGAGGCAAACTTCAGCCTTCTGTTCTTACATTACAGCATCATCTGCAAATACATAACTCATTTGGTTAACATTGCAATATATGTTTCATCTTTTGCTGCTTATACTTCCACCCCTGCAAACATCTGTCCCTGGAGGATGCAGAATAGAATAGAATAGAATAGAATAGAATAGAATAGAATAGAATAGAATACTTTATTGGCCAAGTGTGATTGGACACACAAGGAATTTGTCTTGGTAAATACTCTCAGTATACATAAAGAAAAGGGACATTCGTTAAGAATCAAAAATCATAACGTATAACACTTAATGATAGTCATAGGCTACAATCAACAATCAAATCATACTAGGAAACAGTCAAGTGGGAGGGGATGGGTGATAAGGAGTGGTGAGAAGATTAACAGTAATAGTAGTGTACACTTTGTAAATAATTGAACAGTGTTGAGAGAATTATTTGTTTAGCAGAGTGATGGCTTTCGGGGGAAAACTGTTCTTGTGTCTAGACAGCTATAGAGGTGCAGATGATAGACTCAATAATTCCTCTGTAGAACTGTATCAGCAGCTCCTTGGGCAGTTTGAGCTATCTGAGTTGGCACAGAAAGAACATTCTTTGTTGTGCTTTTTTGATGATGTTTTTGATGTTAGGTGTCCATTTTAGGTCATGTGATATAGTAGAACCTAGAAATTTGAAGGTCTCTACTGTTGATACTGTGTTGTCTAGTATTGTAAGAGGTGGTAGTATAGGAGGGTTTCTTCTAAGGTCTACCACCATTTCTATGGTTTTGAGTGTGTTCAGTTCCAGATTGTTCCGGTTACACCACGAGGCAACTTGTATAACCTCCTATCTCTATGCAGATTCATCATTGTCTCAAATGAGACCAATCTCTGTTGTGTCATCAGAAAACTTCAGTATTTTAACAGATGGATCATTTGAGATGCAGTCATTGGTATATAGGGAGAAGAGAAATGGAGAAAGCACACAGTCTTGGGGGGGGGGGGCTGTGCTGATTGTACAGGTATTGGATGTGATTCCAGCTAGCTTCACCTGCTGCTTCCTGTCTGTTAGGAATGATCCACTTACAAGTGTGTTCAGGTACTGCTAGTTAGTTTAATTTACTTAGATGAGTGTCTGGAATGATGGTATTGAATGCTGAACTGAAGTCTACAAAGAGGACCCTTACGTAGGTATTTGGAGATTCACAGTGTTGTAGGATGTAATGCAGAGCCATGTTAACAGCATCATCTGTTGATCTATTTGCTCGGTATGCAAACTGCATGGGATCTAACAGTGGATCCGGGACAGCACAAGCCTTTCAAAGATTTTCATAACTACAGATGTTGAGCAACTGGTCTGTAGTCATTCAGTTCCTTGATGGAGGGCTTCTTTGGCACTGGGATGATGGTAGAACTTTGAAGCAGGAAGGAACATGGCACATCTCTAGTGATCTATTGAAGATTCATGTGAAGATGGGGGCCAATTGGTCAGCACAGACTTTTAAGCAAGAAGGACTTATCTTGTCTGGCCCTGGGGCTTTTCCTGGATTCTGTCTATGTAATAGATCTTGCACTTCTTTTTCTGTGATCACCAGAGGTTGTGAGCCCAATGGATTGGGGCCAGTTGTAGGAGGCTTGGCTGTTGTTGGTGTGTTTCAAATGTGGGTTGTGGAGATAGGTGGCTGTAGTTGCTTTTCAAACCTATAGTAAAACACATTCAGGTCATCTGCTAGTTGTTGATTTCCTTCTGCCTGGGAAGAAGGTTTGCTGAAGCCAGTGATGTTTTTAAGAGTTTTCCATATGTTTGCTGGTTCATTTGTTGAGAATTGATTGTTTAACTTTTCAGAGTAGCTTCTTTTTGCTGCTCTGATCTCTCTTGTTAATATGTTTCTGGCCTGGTTGTATAGCATTCTGTCACCTTTTCTGTAGGCTTCCTCTTTGGAATGACGTAGCTGCTTAAGTTTAGTTGTGAACCAAGGTTTATTGTTACTATATATTTACAGGTTCCTTGTTGGTACACATAAGTCTTCACAGAAGCTAACATATGATGTTACAGTATCTGTGAGCTCATCTAGGTCTGCAGAGGCATCTTCAAAAACATTCCAATCAGTGCAATCAAGGCAGGCCTGGAGTTTCAGCTTTGCCTCATCCGACCAAGTCTTCACTGAATTAATTGTTGGTTTAATGGTTTTAAGTCTCTGTAGGCAGGTACAAGGTGAATCATGCAGTGGTCAGAGTGTCCCACAGCTGCTCATGGTAAAGACCTATAAGCATCTTTTACTGTTATGTAGCAGTGGTCTAAAGTATTTTTTCCTCTGGTGGGACAATTTACATGCTAGAAATATTTTGGGAGCTCTTTCCTTAAATTTGCTTGATTGAAATATCCTAAAATGATGGGAAGGGAACCTGGGTGTTTGGCTTCAGCCTCCATAATTTGATCAGCAAGAGTTCGTAATGCCTTGTTTACACAGGCTTGTGGAGGAACATACACAGCTATTAGGAGAAATGAGGAGAACTCACGTGGAGAGTAAAATGGCTTGTGTAAAGACTCGTTGGCAAATAACGCTCTGTTCTTTGCATTTTACCAGTATTGGGGGGGGGGGGCTTCTACTCATAAAGATAATCCCAAGTCAAGTATCAGAGTCACACAAATTTATTATTCAACAAAAGAGGGAAGCTTGTGATGTATCTGGCTTGGGTAAAAGAAGAAGGGTGCCATGGAGAGAAGAACACTGAAGTTCATGGTTTGCTCCTAAACCCACCACAGATATAATCACAGAAGACAAAATTACTGGGTAGGAAACACCAATATTTTCATGGCTAAGACAAGGGGGTGGGTTGCTGGGGGTTCACAGGGGTTCAGGAGAGCCCCTAGTTAAGATTCTGTGTAGTTCAGAAAACCTGCAAATCCCACTCCTGGCTGGGCCTGCCCCATCCACCCCATCCCTCCCAAGAATCCCCACACAGCCCGTTTTGGATGCAGGTAAGTGCATTCTTCATTATGTAACTAGGATCACATGATTTCCAGGATTACAGTGACTGCAGCATATGCCGGTTCATTAGTTTATGCTGACCGTAGGGATTGTCATGAAGCAATCAGTTGGCATTTTCTAGCATTCTATCTGATGGTACTTGTCTATTGAGTCTTGGCAATCAATGCTAAGGGTTGACTGTACAGTAGCTCGCTCTTAAGCCTCATATCAGTTGTTGTGTTTTGTAATGTAGGAGATGGCAGTGACGTTCTAGTTTCAAGTGCTGGCTGCACATCCAGTTGTTCATCGGATCTTCTTGAGTCTGTCTCAAGTTGTGAAAGCAGCATCCTTTTTACTATGTTGAAGTTTTGGGTAAATAGCTATTTTTCTGTTCGTGTGAATATAGGTCGTCTATAGGTTCCTAATATGTTTCATTTATCCTCTCTCATTAGGTCTGCTTGTTTTAGCAGCATCCCACCAATTCCAAGTTCTCTTGTCTTGTCCATGTATGGTTTGTTACAGTAGCCTAACTTGTCATCTGATTGTGCTGCTGGCATGACTTTTGTAGTTTGTGTAATCTTGTATTGGAGGTAGGCAGGTGAAACATTGGGAGGTCTTTGTCCAAGGATCTCTACTAATAGGAGCCATTTTACCTTGGTCTTCTACATCAAAAGCCAATGCCTTAACTACTACCCTATCCAGCCGTGTGTGTGTGTGCATTTGTGTAATTTCCAATATGTGTATATCTATATCTATATCCATATCCATATACGTATATCTGATAAGATCTAAATACAGAAGAAAAGCAATTTAAAATTATTTCCTGGAATTTGGAATGAATGAAAAGTTGGACAGGAAAAGCAGCAAAGGAATTACCTGGTGAAGGTCATAACAGTTTGCTGTTCAGAGCGAATATGTTGTAAGCTTTGCCAACATTTCTCAGCCTGGACAAGATTTTCTTAAGACAATTTAGGACCAAATCTGCCTGGCCAGAGAACAATAGTGGCAGCTTGAGGGTGAAATATTGATACATTTTTATTCTCCTCTATACATACATGCATGCAGTTCAAAGTTACAAATTTGTCATAGGTTTACAGAAATGGAATCAATTTCATTTGTCAATAAAAAGAAACTTCTTGAAGATTCAAAGGAATTATTTATCTCAATTACTACTAAGATTACAATTTTTCCAGCCAGCACATCTACATTTAAAATAAAATAAAAATACTTGCTAATTCAGTTTTATACCAATCACTTCACCTCCACACATAGGCACTTCTGTTTCTGAAAAGATTTCACCTGCTAAATTTCTTCCAGGTGATGCGCTTTGAGAACACCTGCTGATAAATGGAAGTTGGAGAAAGTTGTGATAAAATTGATGGAATTTTCAGTTCATTCATACCCTAAATATGCTCTGATCGCTATGATTCAAGATTTCTTGATAATTTGTATAAATGTCCATGTTATAGTCTCTTCTATGTTTTACATAGACTTAGTGTCTAAGCGTAAATCATTCATCCTAATAAATGGTTAGCAATATCCGTACTATTTTGCCATTATTTTTATTGTACATATTTGAACTGGCAGATCAATAAAGTTTTATTGGACAGCTGCTGTGTGCAAAATGAAGAACATAGTTAGCATTATTGGGGTAAATAATATTTCATTTCAAGTATATGTTTAACATGTATGAAGAATACCATATCAGAATGTATTCTCACAGAGTTATCATTTAAATCAGTCAGTATTGGGCATTTATTTTCTCCTTTCCCATCTTGATCCTGATTGTCTTTTGCTTTTATTTGGACGCTCCATAAATTAGTTGCCATGGAAATTAACACCACTCAAATGATGGCTTTTTCCATGGAGATGAAGTCAGCAACTTTTTCTCACATCCCTGGGAATAGCAGTCCTGGGAAAGACAGTCATCTGCTTTGAGTCTTCAACCCAGACAGCTCTGATGTGAGCTGTATTAATGGATTAAAAGCACAATGTGTTTTACTATAGGCACAAAACCTTACAAGCACTGAGGAGGAGTATAATAAGGTTACACAAATGAGCCAGAATCTTGCAAAGATTCACACACATACATCAAGATTCTGCATTTGGAATAGTGCAGCAATTTCTCAGAACTAGTGCTGGCAGAGCTTTCTGTATTAGTTCTGGGTTTGTTTGTTTGTTTGTTTTTAAAAAACGCTAGTTCATGGGGATCCTAGCATTGGTCTCATTATACTTTCCCATTTACACCAGTAAAATTGCACCTAATGTATCCTAGGAACAGATCTAGCATAAGCTTGGAAGCTGAACCATTTGAAAATATCTGCATTGTATTCTAGATCTATGTAGGTATTTCTGCAGAAATAAATCATGGATCCTCCAAAAGGTTCTTCACTCTGTTCTCAGTGCATGAATGCTTCATTTCAATGTTTCACTTCTGAAGGTCAAGTATTTTTCATAGCAAATCTCCATAAAACAAGTGTGTTATTTTAGTACTCCAGGTATAAAGCTAAATGGCTTTCCAAAGATAACAAAGAGAATCATACAGAGGTGACATTTCCTTTGGCCTGTAATAATTTACACTTAATTACTCATACACTATGCAATTAACCATGTATGGTACAGATTATTTGTGTAACAGGAAGTTTAAATTAATTTAATTATCTTCTTAATTAACAGATCAATCCTACACAGCTATGTTAAACAGAAAATGTATTGTATTATATCAGCAGAAATATTGTCATATATTCTGTTATATGCCAGCTCAACTAGAAGGGAGGACAACACAAACCAAGAAGACTGAATAAATAAAATTAAAACATACTAGACATCCGTGAAACTATACCCTAAAAGTTATTAATCCAAGACTATGGCAGACAATATTATTTCCATTGACAAATGGGAGAAGCCAAGGTGTTTAGGATAATACTTGGTGTGCCTCCAGCAACTTGCAACCCACAACATATAAAATGATGCCACAACACTCCCAATTTACTAGCCCCACTGCACAGCTAGGAAAAAACCCTTCCATAGTTGAATCTATGCCTAGACCCCAGCACCAAGGGACTCTGTTGTCCCACTGAATAGGCTATGGAGCTTAAACTTCACACGCTTTTTGCAGATGTTGGAAGAAATATCCATCTGTGTTCAGTTCCAAGTGGGAAGAAAGACAGCGGAAATATGGAGGGCAATTGGAAAGATGGTTTGTTGATGAGCAGGACCACCTGAAGTCCTGGTGCACCTGAACACATGGAATGGAGAGTAAGTGTTATTTTCCAGGGGTGAAGTTCAAAATTTTTCTCTACTGGCTCTGTGGGCATGGCTTGGAGGGCGTGGCTTGGTGGGACTCAGTCTCTAAAAAGAAGAAAATGGGTGGGTGTGGATCGGGCCAACCAATTCAAATCGGCCCTACCACCTCTCTGAGCCGATTCAAATCATCCCTACTACCTTTCCTGAGGTGGTGCGAGATGATTGAATTTCACCCCTGATTTATACCCTCTCTTGGGCTTTGAACTTGAGCTTCCTGTTCCTGTGGCAAGGGCATGTATTCTATTGGCTGTTAGATTCCCAGGGGGCTATGCAGGGGTCACAGCTGAGGTTGTCTGAATTAAGGTTGGTTGAACCTTGGGCTGATGTAATGAAGGGGCTTGGTTGTGCCATGGGGTGAGCTCTGCTGATAGATAATCCTATTTATGTCCTGGAGGGTCATGTCTTTATCCCATCACCCTGGAGCGGAGATCTTTCATTTTGTAGATAGGCTGGCCCAGTCCTCAATGGGTACCAAATATCTGATGGAGGCAGGGAGCTGCAGGAGGCTGAGTTTCTGTCTCCCTTAAGATTTATATTTCTTTTAGGTGAAATATCCTGCCTTTTAAATATTTCCTAAATATTTCATTCTTCTAAGAGGGGTGGGTGCTAACTTTATTCACAGGTTTGGTCATGTCAAGAAGAAAATTAATGTTCCTGGGGTTTAAAATCACTCTGCAAGTTCAACAATACAGAAGAGGTATTCATTCAGTCATAGCAGCAAAAAAATGCATATGTTCCCTTGCCGTCCACTGTCCCTAACCTACACACCAAGTCTGGGTGATAAATTTTGAAAGAACAACCATTGCAAAAAGAGCCATAGACATAAAAGCATGTTGTGGATATAAGAGTTGCAGTTCTGAATCCGGTATATAACCCTTTGCTAATAATCATGAGGAAGGTCCCTTCCAGTGGTGGGGTTCAATTTTTTTTTTACTACTGGTTCTGTGGGCATGGCTTGGTGGGTGTGGCAGGGGAAGGATACTGTAAAATCTCCAGTCAGAGGTGGTATTTGCTGGTTCTCCAAACTACTCAAAATTTCTGCTACTGGTTCTCCAGAACTGGTCAGAACCTGCTGAATACCACCTCTGGTCCTTCCCATCCAAACATAGGTTAGTCAGTATGAAGAATGACACCAACTAGCTGCTATTTTGGCCAGCCAACCCCAGTGCTCTTCCTATAGTTATAGGCTAACGTTAAAAATTGATCAGTTTATTAAAATTAGCAATGCAGCACTCTCAAGCTATTGTTTCATCCATTAAAATAATGAAACAAAGAGCCTTGCCATACCTTAATAAGCAACACATGTAATATATCATAAACTTTTGTAGTTCTTAAACCACTTCATCAGTTTTACAGGGTGTTGTTCTCAGGGACAGAAATATAGAACTTTCTGAAATGCGATTCTCATTGGGGACCACGGTGAATCATGTTGTTTCAGAAGCAGTTTAAGTGAATTGGCGTATCTTAAATGGGCAAATACTATTTCAACTGAATCTTTGGTCTGCTCCTTTACCTTGATGGCAGTGTGAATTGCAAAATCCTGCCACTGAAGAATGGTTTTTCAGAACTGATTTCTCATATTTCAGATCATAAAACCATGAATGGTTGCTTCAAGTACATAATGTAGTACAAATGTATGTGATTCATGATCACATGTAAGAAGAAAGCATAAACCAGTATGGATGGAAAAAACCCATAGTTTTCAACATCACCGCTACATTATAGACATAGAGACAAAGAGGGCATCTTGTTTTCATAAACCTTGCTCCTCTGTAGGCTTTGAATACCACTTATGTTAACTGCACACAAAATCATCCAGCATTTTATTAAAGGCAAAAGTTCCCCTTGCACATACATACTAGTCGTTTCCAGCTCTAGGGTGTTGTGGTCATCTCTGTTTCAAAGCTGAAGAGCCAGCGCTGTCCGAAGATGTCTCTATGGTCATGTGGCCAGCATGACTAAATGCCAAAGGCACACAGAACGCTGTTACCTTCCCACCAAAGTGGTCCCTATTTTTCAACTTGCATTTTTACATGCTTTCGAACTGCTAGGTTGGGAGAAGCTGGGACAAGTAATGGGAGTTCACTCCATTACATGGTGCTAGGGATTCTAACTTCCAAACTGTCAACCTTTCTGATTGACAAGCTCAGCGTCTTAGCCACTGAGCCCAGAGGTGGTATTCAGCAGGTTCTGACCAGTTCTGGAGAACCAGTAGCAGAAATTTTGAGAAGTTCAGAGAACCGGCAAATATTATATCTCTCTGGAGATTTTGCAGTATCCTTTCCCTGCTACGCCTACCAAGCCACGCCCACAGAACCAGTAGTAAAAAAAAATTGAATCTCAGAACTGGTAGTAAAAAAAATTTAATCCCACCACTGACTGAGCCACCAAATCCCTTAGCATTTTATTAAGAGTAAGCAATAGGGTTGGTTTCTTTGTTTCTTTCCTATATTAGGAATTATTTTCATATAATTGAATTTCATCATTCAGCATGAATTCAATAAAAATGTGTGGTATTCAGGTGTTGAGTTCTATGTTTAGTTATGGCACTTTTCACTTATATTAAGCATTTAAAAGTTCAGTGCAAAATAATGATAGCATCACTTGGATTTAAAAACAAACCAACAAATCCTTACATGGGTATTTAAATGAAAGGACTACTTAAACAATTCTAAGTTGACATAATGACTTGTGTGCTGTGTGTTTGGGAAAATGAACACTTAAGCCTGCTAAGAAACTGCCTCCGGTACATGGTCTGTTAAAAGCTTTGATAATGTCATCATGCAAATAATACAATTATGTAATTTGTATCAATTGGCTCATGTCTCACGCAAGTACATTAACTTGGGTCATTTGTGCAAGAATGTCATGAGGTGCCTATCATTTGCAGACATTCTTCTCACTTCTGGATGCCAATGCTTCAATCAGGTCAGAAAAATAATTTCTCCTTGTAAACTGAGCAGGTTTCAAAACTGCTGAGTTTACTTTGGGCACTGTATGTGAGTTCCATATATGCATTTTCTTTCACGTATGAGAAACAGCAATTGTTAGTTTGGGGCTTCCAGAAGTCAATGTTCTCTCGTCTGAGGAAATGGATCTGTTCTCCTGAAATTAGTTGGGTGCTCATTCCACAAGTATTCTTGCTTTCATATACTCAATTCATTTCTCCCATTGCATTAAACATGCCAGGGGGAAAAAGCCCTATTTCTGAAGAGTTAAAAGAGTGGAACATAAACCTTTCCATCCCATGATCCATTGGAAATATCAGGTAGGATAACAAACGGTTTATTAACTTATTATGGTGTAAGCTTCCATGGGTTATGACATTTTACAATATGTGTATTAAAACTTTAACTCCACACATATTGTTTCTAGAAACACATTTCCAGCATAAGGATTGGAGAATCCATGGATTGCAATTAATCAGATTAATAGATTAACAGAGTTGGAAGAGACCTTGTGGGACATTTAGTACAACCCTCTATCCAAGCAGTGAGAGGAGATGAGTTAGAGGGAGGCAACAGGCTGTTCCTAAGAGTTAGGAAGAGAGAAAAGTAGATGTAAACTGAGGTGGAAGGATTGATATCTGTATGTATCATTGAATCATGTCTCTTGTGAGAGAATGTGCAAATCTATGACAGATAACTGGGAGATATTTGGCCAATTTTTTGTCTACTGTTGCAAACTGTTAAAGTAAAGGGTTTATTTACTAAAACTGTTTTAAAGGATCACTACACATTTAGTATGAAACCAGGATATTTTGACTCTAAACTAAAAGACTCAAGGTCCATCCCATCCCTGATAGGACCTAATGGTAAAGACCGCAACGACGACACCATTAAAGCCAACATCTTTAACACATTCTTTGGCTCAGTATTTGTAAACAGCAATGGATCATGCCCAGTATTTCCTAGCCGAACCACAGAAAACTTCAATGATCTAATACATATTGATTTTACAGAAGACAATGTTGAAAAAGCACTACACAATCTAAAACCATCTCTATCTATTGGACCGGATGGAATACGTGCCTACTTCTTAAAAAAGCTATCCACTGCCATAGCCGAACCTTTAAGCACAATCTTTGAAAAATCTTTCAGGACCAGCTCCTTGCCAAAACTATGGTCACAAGCCACGATCATCCCCATCTTCAAAAAGGGAAACCCCAGCCTATTTGAAAATTACAGACTAATCTCCTTATGCTACGTCACCTGTAAAGTCATGGAATCAATTATTAACCAATCCATTATCCTCCACTTAGAGACAAACAACCTACTCTCTAATAAACAATTTGGTTTCAGAAAAAAACTATCATGTAATCTGCAACTCTTACACTGCAAAAACATATGGACTATAGAACTCGATCAGGGCAAAGCAATAGACGCAATCTACATAGACTTCTGTAAAGCCTTTGATTCAGTGGTACATGACAAACTACTCCTAAAGCTAAAATCTTATGGTATCTCTGGACAATTGCATAACTGGATAGAAGCATTCCTGTCAAACAGACAACAAATGGTCAAAATTGGGAGTGTCCTATCAAATTCTGTACCTGTCAACAGTGGTGTCCCCTAAGGCAGTGTTCTAGGACCAACTCTCTTCATACTCTACATAAATGACCTCTGTGATCATATTAAGAGCAACTGCGTTCTTTTCACTGATGATGTAAAGCTGTTCAATACCACAGACAGTACTGCTACCCTTCAAAAAGAACTTGACTATATATCAGAATGGTCAAACAAATGGCAACTTCAAATCTCAACAAATCAATGCTCTGTCTTACATTTTGGCAAAAAAAAAATCAGAAAATAAAATACAAGCTGAATAGTCAAGATCTTGTTAATGATCCAAGCTCTGTAAAGGACCTTGGAATACTCATCTCTAATGATCTATGTGCTAGAGCCCACTGTAACTACATAGCCAAAAAAGTGTTAAGAGTTGTTAACCTAATCCTACATAGCTTTTTCTCTGGTAATATGACACTACTAACTAGAGCATACAAAACATTTGCTAGACTAATACTTGAATACAGCTCATCAGTCTGGAACCCACATTACGTATCTGATATTAGCACAGTTGAGAAAGTGTAGAAATATTTCACAAGAAGAGTTCTCCACTCATCTATTCATTGTAGAAAACCTTATGCCACCAGACTTGAAATTCTAGACCTAGAAAACCTTGAATTACGCTGTTTTTGGTCTGATCTAAGTATGGTATATAAAATCATACATTGCAATGTCCTACCTGTCAATGAATACTTCAGCTTCAACCATAACAACACGAGCACACAATAGATACAAACTCAAGGTTAACTGCACCAAACTTGATTGCAGGAAATATGACTTCGGCAACAGAGTGGTCAATGTCTGGAATACTCTACCTGACTCTGTAGTTTCTCCCCCAAACCCCCAAAACTTTAACCTTAGACTGTCTGCTATTGACCTCACCCCTTTCCTAAGAGGCCTGTAGGGGGCGTGCATAAGCGCACCAACGTGCCTACCATCCCTGTCCTATTGTTTCTTATATATTGTCCCTTTTATTTTTCTTATATGTACCCATTTCATGTATTCATAACTATGTATATACTTATACCTATTATCTTGTAAGCAATTGACAAATCAAATAAATAAATAAAAATAAATAAATACTTGGCTTTGATTTTATAAAAACAACCAAACAGCAACCAAACAGGGCAGGTATAGACTCCAATGGATAAGTTAAGGCTGCAGAAAGAACTGGTAACCAGGCTGCCTTCCATAGAAGACCTGTATATTACGGGTCAGAAGGAG
Organism: Pseudonaja textilis; assembly: GCF_049901715.1. Classification (NCBI taxonomy): domain Eukaryota; kingdom Metazoa; phylum Chordata; class Lepidosauria; order Squamata; family Elapidae; genus Pseudonaja; species Pseudonaja textilis. The sequence goes on from NC_141990.1 coordinate 94,048,462, forward strand.
AGCTGAGAAAATATCTGGAGATCCCTCACATCCTGTTCATAAACTGTTTCAACTCCTCCCCTCAGGACAGCACTACGGGGCATTGCAGGACAAAACTAAACACAGGGATAGTTTTTTCCCCCCACAGACCATCACTCTGCTGAACACCTAATTCGCATAGTGCTGTTTAATGTCTATGTGTATTTATCCACGTAGTATGGCTGTAGCATTATTATTTATCTTACTCCACCCTCTTATTATTTTATTATTATGATGATGATCATTATTCTGTTGCTTTGGATGTACACTGAGAGCTTCTGCACCGGAAACAAATTCTTTGTGTGTCACGTGGCCAAATAAAGTGTTCACTTCACTTCAAGTATTCTCTCCCTCTCTCTCTCTCTCCCCACCCCCACTCTCATTTCTGGCTCCAGGCGCCATTAGATATCTTGTTACTCATGGCAGCTATCTTAGCCAGTTGGAAATGGCAAACCATCAGAAAGTATTTTCGCTTGCACAATGCCATGTACTTCCATTGGCCATCTTGTATGGCAAGTATAAAAAGCTACAACTGAATGAAAGACTTTGTTCCTGTGGCTCAGGAGAGGTGGAGATCATTGATCACATACTCCTTTGATGTTCCTTTTACAGAGAGTGTTGGGGAAAAAACATCCTTCCAATAATTGCTAGGTATCCTGGCTGTTCCAACACTGCCTATCTCCAGTGGCTGCCTAAGAATAAACAGTCCATAACTACAGTGCAGGTGGCTAGATTCTGTGCAGCAGAACTGTGGATTCGTCGGAAATATGTGTGTAGTCCATCATAGCTATTTTATACAACAAATGTGGCAAACCCATTGCACTACTTATTCCTTTCCCTTTTAAATTTTAGCTGTTATTTATTATTTTATTCTAGAATTTTAAACTGGATATTCACTGGGTGTTTTTATTTATTCTGGTCTATGACTGTAATAAACTGGATTGATTGAATTCAAGTATTTAATAACGTCAGCATTTTTTTGTTTTTTTGTTTTAAAAGGAGACATTCCAAGATTTTATTGCAAAGTTTATTTGTGGTGAATTTACAAAACAACATGTTTCCAAATTGATAGCATAGAGTTTAAAAATAAAAAAGTAGCATTTGGTGTTCCTTCCACATCAGCTATGCAATTTTTACTTCAAAGATGGCTTTTCTGAAGACAGGTCTTCTTTCATCGAGAAGTATTAATACCCCAGACAATAAGCTGACAGATGTTATGCTTTTTCATATTGGCGAACAGCAACAATATCACCAAAGGTGAGAGTCTGCAAATTCAATGAGTACAAGCGAAGACAATTTAAAACAAAAACAGACTGTTGGGCATAATGTGCAGAGATAAATGAATCATGTGGTCTTTGACAAGACACTGAGGCAAAAGCTAGATGTTCCTGAAACATCTGAGTCTGCCCCATTGCTGCATTATTATAACAGAAGACAATTTCTCCAAACATAGCAAGCAAATGATGCAGTGCTATTTCATTTCTTCACACTTTTGCTGCATGAATAAACCTGAACTTTTCATGTCAATGTAGAGCAGTGGTGTCAAAATTGTGGCCCCTGGGCCGGATGAGTCATGTGCTGTCATGCCCATCCCCAGTTTAGCAAAGGGGGGAAGTCACGATACATCACATGACGATGTGACAATGTGAGTTTGATACCCCTGATGTAGAGAAATCATGAAATAAAAAAATAAAAGTGAACACAAATTAAAGATTTTTAGCACAGGTTGGTTACAACAGATTCTTCACCTGCAGGGAGATCCAGCATTTACAATTTGTGTTCATGCTTATTCCCCACTTATGTTCAACTCTCAGCCTTGCATAACAAAGTTATATTTGCATAATATATTCTAGTCAACCAATCAGAACAGTGTTTGCTTGTTTTATATTTTAATGTGCTATATTCATAAGTCACATGTCATTCTTGCTTATTGCAGCCCTATTTATACTTGTTACAAGATTTCCCTTACAAATATCACAGTCAGAAAATCCATTAATAAATACATCACAAGATTATAAGGAATGTTACATTTTTTGAAATAATTGAATTAGCTCTAGATTGCAATAATGGATGGTTGGATAATGGAGAAAAAAGTACTTTCTAATGCAGGAATTTCTCTAGATTATGTTTCATTTTAAAAATGCCATTTCCAAACAAAACTAAAAAAAACATGACAGAGGTCATTTTAATGTCTATGGAAGCATCTCAAGAAGTCTTGTTGAGAAAGAAAAGTATTCTCTTTTTAATGTCATTTCTATAATATGAGACTCTGGGATTCCCAGTTCAGTTGCTTTAGTCTCTGTCAACATTAAAGTGATATGATTGTATTAAAATATCACTATATATTAGAGAGAATTCTCATATGACAAATATCACATTTTATAATTAACCCTAGAGCTACAGAAAGTAATAGGACTATTTTTAGAAGCTATAATTGATCAGTACTTAGGGAAAGGAGGACCCTGTCATAAGGTCTATGGCATATTAAACTCTCAGGACCATTTTTAATTTTAAGAAGCTTTACTTACCATGACCATTTTATCATCTTTAATTTCCCTAACAAAGTTTGTTTCCTTGCCATCCCATCTTTGTACGTGAACCAATTTATCACCATCCATGCTCACAACAGACTGTAGAAATAGACGGAAAGTGTCATAAAAATTGCCCAAACAATTCATTCACGTTTAATAGTTAAACTTGAAAATCTTTATCTGTAGGAGAGTAAAAATACTTCAGTCTTTGAATGATGATGGACCACTAGGGGCATATGCTGCAGTGGTCTAAAAATTCTAGGTGATGTTTATTGCTGCTTGATCAAAACCTTCCAACTCAGATTAAAAGGGGTGGGATTCAACCATCAATCACAGTGCCTTTTTGAACTTTTTAAATCACCCAACAAGTGTCCCTTTAGTTTAGACCACTAGTTTCAAAGAAATGAATTCATTAGTATGATATTTTTAGCAGATCACTTATAAAAATGAACATGAAAACTAAATGAATTCCTTTCCTGTGTGCAATTGTATGCCTGTTCATATTAAAGGTGTTGTATTTAACATGCATTTCAGTTAAAAGACATGGGATTAAGTAATTATGCCTCAAATAGGAACCAAAACAGAATGAATAGAATAGAAAACAGAGTTGGAAGGGACCTTGGAGGTCTTCTAGTCTAACCCCCCTGCTCCTATATCATTTCAGACAAATGGTTGTCCAACTTCTTAAAATCTTCCAGAGTTGGAGAATTCACAACTTCTGAAGACAAGTTGTTCAAGTTGTTTTAGTGTGATTAAAAAGCCAATCTAGAACAGAAACTAGGATTGTTTTTTTCCCCCCCAGCAAATTCTGAACTTTTCAGGAATCCCAATAGAATAAGGAGTCATGGCAACAATTATGAGATTCAGAGACAAAGTGCATTTTCTCTCATGTCCTTGGGAATCTCCTGATAAGCAGAGCAGGTAGTTGGCCATTGTTAAGAGCCTCAGCAAGAAATAATAATAATAAAAAATACTACAAACATATGATCATCAAAGTATCTTCAATTACATTTTATTAATCTTTCAGTGTTTGAAAAATGTATGCTTAGCACCATAACTTAATTTGCAATAACCTTTTATAACCTTTCTCTTATTTCAGTGTAGATTACACTGAAGTTAAGTTGTAATGTTTCTTTAACAAACTCAGGGTTTGTTTAAGAGTAAAGATAGCTTTCTGCATTCAAAGTCTCTTTCCTGCCAACTCTGAAAAATAAAACAAGGCTGCTTTTATTTTTTACTTACTTTGCAATTCCTGTCATCTGCAGTAACTTCATCAAATTCTTCTCCCAGTTTGAAGCTTATTTCTGTGTTCTTGAAAGTACTCTGTGTTCGAATCGCCACTTTGTCACCTTCCTGGCTGATGATCACAGTTGGTTTGGTAACATTCCCCACTTGACGAGTAGCAAAGCCAACTCCTTTAATATATAAAATAAATTAAAAAAACACAAACATCCATTTGATGTTGTTGGGGTTCTTAAATAAGAAAGAAGCAATCTGCCTGATGTGGAAGGCACCAAACAAAAACAGCACTTGTTGCTGTTAAAATCAAGAAGAATTCTTGGTAACAAAGGTAGTAATGATATAGTTACAATTCTAAGCAGAGCTATATAGAAGACTCCAAGGTACTCAGCCAAATGTATTTCTGAATGTTTTGATAAAATAATACTATATGAATTTTATTTTTGACATAGCCCTTCTATTTCAATGAACCTGCACTTTTTCTTTGTAGAAAAAAAAAACTGTTCCCTTTTCAATATTATTTTATTTCACCAAAAATGATGCAAATTATTGCTTTAGGTTATTGGTATAAGATTTATGTTTATCCAGATTTTTAATTTCTACAACCTAGATTTGTATATGGATTTATTACTGTGCTGAATACTATTTATTTCCCATATATCCTGAATGTACAAAACAGATTATACATAGATTTGGTCAAAATACTTTTTCAGTTCTCCTTCTTCCCACCCACCCAATCTATTTGCTAAAAACAGACAAGAAACAGACCCCATGCAATCAATTTTTCTTACATTGAAAGAGAAATTAGCTTTCCAATTCAGCTTTACATATTTAAAATCTAACAAGCCTATCAATTCATTGAATTTAATGGAACATTACAACAAATATTTGAAGTAAATATGCTTACAATCATGTATTTGACTAACATACATTTTTACAATATAGCTCCTCACATTTTACCTTTGTAGCCAGAATCAATTTCAGTCCAAACCATAGTTTGGCTTAACTAAGATGAGGATTAGCTCACACTAATGTAAATATTAGTATACTGTTCACTGAACCACACACACACACAATTTACATGCTTAAAAATAATTATGGTTTCAGTTCCAAGAACTGTTTAGCATGACTTTGCTCCTGTGAGTTCATTCTTTGCAGAATCCAAACTCTGTAACCTTTATACTACCCTGAAATAAATATAAGTTTAAAAAGGATCCACTTATTGATTTTATATGCTGTTGTTTCTACGTACCTAATGCTTTCATGTACTCATCAAAGTTCTGGCTGTCAATCAGCTTCCAAGTAGCACAAAATGCCTCAGCCATCTTCACTGTGGGATGGGTGAGAGAAAGGGACAAAAGCAGCTATGATGGTTTAAATCCTACACGGTTACTCCTGTTCAGCTTCCTCACTGAGGGAACATCCAATGAAACTGAAAACAATTTAAACTGTTGCCTCCTCCTGAATTTTCCCATTACTCCTTTGAGGTGGGAGGGTGTGGGGAGCGAGAACTGGTGGGAAGGTTGATATTCAGCTGATGATTGGATCAGGCCACTGGGTCAAACAGAGCTGGTTGGACTAGCCATCCTATTCAGCCTGGGAAACGTGAGGGAGAGAGAAGAAAAGGCTTTTCTGCAAACGAGAGGAATGCCAAATGATGTGAGGGTCTTTTAAGTCCTGTTTGAAAACTTGGCAAGGGATATTGCAGCCTCGGAATGGGAGCCACACAATACAATAATCAGATGCATTTCCATTGACACTCTATGGGGTAACAATTTTAAAAGAATGCTAGATGTTGTTGGAAAGGAAAGCAAAAGTTATTGGGTTTTGGACTGGACCTTTTAATGCTAGAATAAAAGAATAAATGAGCTTGTATTAGAAAACTAGTTATCCCAATCATGCTTTCTTGGTTATCCCTTTGTTATATTTAGTATATTTTGATTATCCTTCTCAAATGCAGCATTTTTTTCAGGTTTTTTGAGTATTCAGTGTTTTGTCTCAAATAAGGTTCTTTTTTGAAAAAGTGGAAGCAAAATATAACTTAGTGTGAGTTCTTTATTTCCCTATTCCTGGAGTTTTTAAAAGTATTCAGAAATCTCCTTGCCTGTCCATCTTCTCCCTTGAGGGACATCAATAAAGTATAATCACTAAAACTTGTTTGTTTATAGGATCATTTACAAAGACATAGTTTTTGTCAAGGACAAGGAAGGTTGTCTTGGAATGCAATATGTCACAACAAGCAACTTGACAACATGTGAACAGAATGTTTTTTCTTCGAAGCTTTATGAAAATGTGTGATGACTTAACAAAGAGCTTTTCCTCAAATTCATTTGTAGATACTGAAATAGTGTCTAGTACAATTACATCTAGTAGTCCCTTCGGCCAAATGAAGCAAAGAGAAGTAGTGATACGTTTTTACTTAATGAACTGTCATGTAATGGATTAAATATAGCAGTGAAACATCTTTAAAAATAAAACTCCTTAATATAGCTTGACGTAGAAACAAAGGAAATAGAGGCATAAAAGAAAAGGAAGACTGAACACAGGGGGCCTAACTTGTCCTAAACAAGAATGTCCAACCATGGCAACTTTAAGACTTGTGGATTTCCAGAATTGCTGGCTGAGGAATTCTAGGAATTGAAGTCCACAGGTCTTAAAGTTGCCAAGGGTATCCAAATCAGAAGTGGTATTCAGCAGGTTCTGACCTGTTCTGGAGAACCAGTAGCAGAAATTTTGAGTAGTTCGGAGAACCGGCAAATACCACCTTTGACTGGAGTTTTTACAGTATTCTTCCCCTGCCATGCCCACCCAGCCACGCCCGCAGAACCAGTAGTAAAAAAAGAAATAAATCCCACCACTGCTTAAAATGTCTGTAAAATAATGAACTAGCAATAGCACTTAAACTTATATACTGCTTCAGAGTGCTGTACAACTCTAAGTGATTTACAGTGTCAGCATATCATCCCCAATAATCTGGGTTCTCATTTTACTGACTTCAGAAGGATGGAAGGCTGAGTCATCCTTGATCTGGTCAGGATCAAACTGCTGGCACCTTGGAGGTCTTCTAGTCCAACCCCCTGTTAAAGCAGGAGACCCTATACCATTTCACATAAGTGATTGTCCAGTCTCTTCTTAAAAACCATCAGTGATGAAGCACCTACAACAGGAGTGTCAAACTCTTGATGTATAGCAACATTTGCCCCCTTCACTATACCAGGGCTGGGCATGGCCAGCGTGTTACACATCTGGTCCGCAGGCCATGAGTTTGACATCCCTGATCTACAACTTCTGACAGCAAGCTATTCCACTGGTTAATTATCCTCACTTAGGAAATTTCTCCTTAGTTCCAAGTTTGCTTCTTTCCTGGATAGTTTCCACCCATCATTTCTTGTCTGCCTACAGGTGCTTTGGAAAACAAATGGATTCCCTCCTCCTTATGGCAACTTTCAAATACTGGAATATTGCTATCATGTCATCCCTAGTCCTTCTTTTCTCTAGACTAGCCAAACCCAAATCCTGCAACTGTTCTTCCTATGTTTTGGTCTCCATGCCTTTAATCATATTAGTTGTATTTCTTTGCATTTTTTCCAGTGTCTCAACATCTTTTTTGTAATGGGGTGACCAAAACGGCATGCAGTATTCCAGATGTGGCCTTACTAAGGCTTTATAAAATGGTACAAGTAGTTCACGTGATTTCGATTCTATGCCTTTGTTTAAACAACTGATTGTATTAGCTTTTGGGCTGCTACGGGCTGACTGATATTTAAGTGATCATCCACTAAGGTTCCATGGTCCCTCTCACAGTTACTGTTTTTGAGACAGGTTTTGCCTAATCTGTACTTGTACCTTTGTTTTTTCCTACCTAACTGTAAAATCATGCTTTTCTTCACATTACATTTCATATTGTTGGATAGGGCCCATTGTTCAAGTCTGTCAGGATCTTTTTGGATCCTGAGCTTGTCTTCTGGGGTATTGGTTATTCCTGCCATTTTAGTGTCATCTGAAAATTTGATGAATTCCCCTTCTATTCTCTAATCTAAGTCATTTATAAAGATATTAAAGAGAACCCTGTGTCATTCCACTGCTTCCTTCCTTCCATGTAGCTGTAGTATCATTAAGGACGACTCATTGAGCATGGTTGTTAGCCTGTTACAAATCCATTTGGTAGTGATGCTGTCTATCCCACATTTTTCTAGCTTTCTAAGAAGTAGGTTGTGATCTACTTTGTCAAATGTCTTGCTGAAGTGTAAATATGCTAAGCATTTCGCTGGTCTACTAATTTAGTCACTTTCTCAAAGAATGAAATAAGAATGGTTTGGCATGATCTGTTTTTAACAAACCCATGCTGGTTTTTAGTTATAACTTTATTTCTAGATGTTCACAGATCTGTTTTTTGATTGTCTTTTCTAGTATCTTCCCAGGTATTGAGTGGTCTGTAGATTCCTGGATCTGTTTTTTTTCTCTTTTTTTAAAGATGGGAATCACATCAGCTCTTTTCCAATCCTCAGGTAATTCCCCAGTGTTCCAGGATTTTTGAAAGTGATCTTTTATATATAATGCAACTCCACCTCCTCTTTTGTTAGGTATGTTTCTTTTGAATAGTTTGTGTCCTTCCATTAGTACATTCCAGTCATGAGTTTCATCCCATCATGTTTAGGTAATGGCAACTATATCATATTTACCATCATGTACTAATATTTCAAGTTCACTGTATGTTCCTTAAACTTTGAGCCTTTGTGTATAGGCATTTGAGTCCTTTATTGAACTTGGGTATGTTTCTTATATCTCCTACTTTGTATTTGGGTTTTCCATTCTTTTCATCACTCTCTGTTTCATTGTGTTTTTCCTTTTCTTCTTTTTCTTTCTCTTTACTCCCTATCTTCTTATATAAGTGGTTTTTGCTTGGAATCAGGTTCTAAAGGTCTTGAACATTGGCTCCCTTCCCTCCTCAATTTTAGTTTTAAATCCTTCTAATAAGACAAGCCAGTCATTTTCCAAATATATTTTTTCCAGTTCTTGTGAGGTTCACTCCATCCCTTGCCAGTAGCCCTTCATGTAGGTAATGCCGACCTTGGTCTAGGAAACCAAAGTTCTCTTGACAACACCAGTTTTTAAGCCAATGGTTCATTTCTAAAATCCTTGCTCCCTCATTGGATGTGCGTCGTTTGTTGGAAGAATAGATGAAAACACCACCTGACCATGTAATTCTTTAATTTTCTTCCCTAGCTTTTTGTAATCTCTTGTTATTGTTTTTAGATTCATTGCTGTGTCATTGTTCCCCACGTGTAGAAGAAAGGGGTAATAATCCACGGGGTCGATTATTTTAGTAAGTTTCTCAGTTACATCTTTGATTTTTTGCTTCAGGGAGACAACATAACTCCCTAAAATGACTGTTCGGTCTGCAGACTATAGTTTCTGTTCCCCAAAGAATTGAATCACCTATCATCACTCTATACCTAACCTTCGTATAACACTCTGTATCGGGAATGAATTTACCACTAATGTCTAGAACAGGGGTGTCAAACTGGATTTGAGAGCTGGATTAGCATTGTAATTCTCCTTTGTAGGCTGGCAGGAGGGGATCAGAGGGGGAGATAGGAACGGATGCCTCCTTCAGCACCCTGCTAGCTAAAATGGGGGGGAGGGGTGGCAACCTCTGCATCATTTTTGGACTGAACAGCCTCCTGCAGCATTCTGCTGTCCAAAAAATAGACTGCATGGCGGCCATATGAGGCATCCCGCGGCCCGTTTTTGGCCTCCACAGCCTCCAGCAGCAGTCTGCCGGCCAAAAACAGGACATGCAGAGGCCCTTCACGCCCCTCTTGTGGCCTGTTTTCGGTTTCCCCAGACTCCAGCAGCACTCTGCTGGCCAAAACTGGCAGCACAGAGGCCTTTAGCCCCCTTGCCTAAATGGCCACACAAAGGCCTTTTAGTCCACTTGCCTAAAGTGATTACTTACTTAGGCAATCTCTCTGCTGTGTGTGTGGAGGGAGGAGGTCAGGCATAGAATAGTGCCTACTAATAACAAACCCATGGATGAAAGAGAGACTGCAAAGGTTTCAAATGAAGACATTGGTTATTACTTCAAGTTCTTTTTTCAGCGCTGTCATAACTTTGAACAGTTGCTGCATGAGGCAGTTGATTAATGAGGTCTGCCTGTATTTCATTCCACTCTGTTCACAGTCTTTCATGCCTTGGTCACCTCCAGAATTGATTCCAGTAACATGTTCTACACGGGGCTGCTGTTGAAGAGAATCCAGAAGTTTCAGCTGGTGCAAAATGTGGCAGGATGCAGTTACATGTGTCCTGAGATGGATGTATGTAGTATCTTTGCTCCATGAGCTTCATTGGTTGCCATTTTGCTTTTGGTTCCAATTCAAAGGTCTTTTTAAAATCTTTAAAGCCCTTCATGGCATGGAGCAGGTTACCCGAGGGACCATCCTATCAGATCTGGCAGGAAATGCATGGTATATGTGTGTTCTGTCTGTGACGGAGTTTCAAGAGGTGAATCTTTCCATCACAACACTCACCCTTTGGAATACCATCCTCCTGAGGTGAGATTAGCCCCAACCCTTACGGCTTTCCATGAAGCTCCCATAGCTATTCAACCAAATGAAGTATCTAGTTTTATCAAAGTAGTTCCATAAAGTTGTATACTGGCCTGAAAACACTTCCCATTTTATTCTTGTCTCTATGTTCTTTTTAGTTATTGCACTTTTTTTGGGTGGGGGGCTGCCATGATCACCTTTTTTCTATCAAAAATGTCCTCTATGTTTCTGGAAAACCCTGATATAATTCCGCTATGCTCTAGAAGCCAATAATATAGCCTAGATCAAACATAAGCAACCTCTACATGCAATTTTTTTTAAAAAAATCTGGCTTTAAGTATATAGATAAATATGTTTCTATGCATCAATGCATACAGTTATATGTCTGGGGTAATGTATTTCTTAGAAACAAAAAGTATAAATCGAAGAGAACATTTAAAAGAAAAAGTTGATAAAGTCAGCTCTTAGGAGAATCTAGCATTTTTGGCCACAGTTGGCTCAGTAAACCTCACTAAGTTTACTGTTGACTTAGTAAACCAAAAATGCCAAAGTAGTAAATGCAGGTAGTCTTCAGGTTATGACTACAATTAAGCCTCATTTAGCAAAATTTCTGTTGCTAAATGAGACAGATGTTAAGTGAATTTTGCCCCATACAATCTTTCTTGCCACAATTGTTAAGTGAATCACTGCAGTTGTTAAGTTAGTAACACAGTTGTTAAGTGAATCGGCCTTCCCTGTTGACTTTGCTTGTCAGGTCACAACATGACCCTGGAACACTGCAAAGTCATAAATATGAACCAGTTGCCAAGTGTCTGAATTTTGACTTTGTGACCATGGGGATGCCTCAGTAGTCATAAATGTGAAAAGGGGTCATAAGTCACTTTTTCCAGTGCAGTTGTAACTTGGAACAGTGGTGGTATTCTACCGGTTCGGCCTGGTTCTGGCGAGCCGGTAGCAGCGATGAGCAGCAGAGACTTGGGCTCCCATACTTTATCCGCTGAATTTGAAGCGTATCTGCTTTGCGCAGCACAGAATAGTGCTGCGTGGCCGTTGCTGAAGTGTCCGGGATTATGCAGGCTTGCAGGAGGTGAGTTAGAATGCCTCTGTGCAAAGTGTGCATTTGACACGTACATGCACGTGAAGTGCGCCCACCAAACCACACCCATCAAACCAGTGGCAAAAATATTTGAATCCCACCACTGGAACAGTCACTAAATGAATGGTTGTTAGTTGAGGACTACCTGTAATGCTTAGGGCAGTAGATTGATCAAGTTCTCTTTTTAGAGACTTGGGCCAGGACGCTCATCTTGGAAGGCGAAATCCAATATTTAGCACAACTCATTTGCAATTGGCATTCTTCCTGTGGAATGGTGGCTAATCCCTGATCAGTAGAGGCCCATTAAGATCTGCTGCAACAAATCCAAAGTATTTGGGCATGTGACACAAACTCATTTTAATCTGTCCTTGGCACTAAGATAATACACAATTATATTATTAGATTTAGTAAACTTTTATTTGCTTTTTCATGGGTCAATAAAATCCAGACACAACTATCTAACGTGCTCATGTTGAAAATACATGTACAACACACAGACATTTTATTTGGCTAACCGTGGCTTTGGTTTCACTCAACAATTCTGCAGATACTGATGCTGATTACAGCCTAAGCCAAGTTCCTAAGCCAATGCCTGTATGTTTTTTGTTTATTCGTTTGGAGGTGGGAAAAAATCATAAGATATAGTATTAATTCCTATTTAACCGTTCTTTTACTTTCTCTCTCTCTCTTTGAACAATCTCAGAACATGCTCTTTCTTACCCTTCTTTAGAATATTTGTATTTCATATTTGTTAAAAGTTGAAAATCTCACATTATGGTCAGTTATTCTTGGAAGTTATTTATTCAAATATAAAAAGCATTGATGCTAGCTGGCTGGTAATTGTGATCCTGATACATTTGGGAGGTACTGGTATGGGGAAAACTGCTGGATAGAATTTAGGAATCCATATGAATTTTTGCTATTATACATTTATTATGATACAATAAATCCTGTGATGGGAAGTATTGTTCAGAAGGAATGTAGCAAGCAGTACTTTGACAGGTCCATGGTTTAGTTCCTTGAAAAGCAGCTAACATGCATCATAATCATTACTGATGAAATGTATCTGTGCTATTATACAATGGCATAGTTACCATTTATTTCAAATGGGTGCAGAGTGCCACCTATTGATTACAGAGAGAAAGTTCACCCATATCATCATTTTGTTGTGCCTTATACTTTTATTTAGGTTCAATCTGAAAGCTGAAAGTAACAGGACTCAAAATGTTGCATGATTAATTTGGTATCCAATAATATGAATATGTTGTTTTAGAAAATAAAAAGGAATAGCTGGTATTGAGATAAATTGTAGAGGATTCATTCTTTTGGAAGAAATGTGGGTTTTGTGCATAGCACAAGGCACATTGTTTTAGTCAACAAAGACAAATATTAATATTAGTATGGTACATATGGTCTAATACATTTGGTCCAAAGAGTCATATGCCCATTAGTTACAATTGTGATTCTCTGAGGCAAGGTAGCCAATAAAGTTATTACTGTACTTTCATCCAAAATATGTTGTTTGGAGTCTAAACTAATTTGTTGAAAGAGAACACATGAATATATTCAGAATTTACATCAAGCATGAGAATCTGAAATTCATTTAAAAATAATGATTATATTTCCAGTTCAATCTCAATGATTATGCTCTAATAGGGAACATACTTAACTGATTTTTCATGCAGCAAAAACATTTATAATTGTGTCATGGAATTCTTGTGCAAATAATATACACATACTTTATTTTAAACAATACAATCTTTATTATAAAATGTGGATCAATTCTTTGGAATAGATAAAATATATCAGGAAGAAAATATTTTAACAAACATAACAGGATCAGTGATAACCCAGTGAATCTACACCCTGACTGAAGCAAAAAGTTTTATCTTCTTAGATCTTGTGAAAGGCTGACTGATAGAACACTTTTTTTCTAATTTCATGCTGAAATGCAATTTAAAAACAATTGCGGTTGTTAAGGATTTGTTTTAAAAACTAATCAACAGAATTTTGATTTCTCCAGAAAAGCCAGTTTTAAGAAAGCAAAATAGCAAATTCACTCTAAGGGATTTCAAAATTCTAGGTGATCTTGGTTTATCTTGACATTATAAAGGAGCAAAAAAAGGCATGTTTGTATGTCTTGAACTTCTGTACATTTCTCAGTCAAGTTCAGATTTGAAAAAGGTTTTGTGGGGCTAATCTCCAGATGCATTTCCTTTTTCTTTAAAAATCAAGCTTCATGCTGTGCCAAAAATACTCTGGGTCTTGGCTTCTGGGAAAATTAACCTTTGGTATCCAGGGTGACAGAGAAATGTTATTTTAAAGTCTGAAGAGGAGAGGCTTTGGAGATTACTGTGCAGAACTAGAGCAGTTGTTACAATGGGAACTGAGATGGACTTTATGGGATAGAGTAGGGAAGAGTGGGGGTGAGCAGGAGGTTTGTCCTATCTCAGAAATGTCCATATTCCTCTAGTTACATCTTCAGTAACCACCAGCTTATTCCTATATGGAATCATATATGACTCCTATATGGAATCTAATTGTATGATAAATATTCTAAACTATTAACAGGGAAGTAACACGCCATTACTTCCCTGTTAATAGTTTAGAACTGGATGCTCTTTTTACTATATTTTTGAAATTAGGGAATTTCTCACGAGTTCCTTAACCATGAAGATCACCAGCAAATTCTCCCTATATTTAGCAATGTCCCATGTTTTTAAACATTTGTTGTATGGTTTATTCAGAACCATACTCAATCTAAATTCGCTGATTTTTGTATGATGAATCTTACATAAAATTTTTCTATTCTGGGTCTAGAATTACTGATTTTGATATGTACTTTTGTGTACTGTTCTATGTATAAAATGTGTTTGTGTGCATGCGCATGTATGTACACATATATACTAAGCTCAAACCAAAGCTAATATCTACATTTTAAGTTTATTATCAGAAAAGATCCCAAGTTATTCATGATGTTTGTTGTTGTATTTGGTTATTTGCACTAATCAGCTGATTATGTTGGACTTCATTTGTTAAATGACTGAAAACAATTCTTTTTTTTTTCTGCAGGTACTGGTTATGATTTGTAAATAAATAAATTGCTTCTTGGTGAATTTGAGAACATAACTATTTTTTCAACATATTCATATTAGCCAGCTACAAATATTACATATTTCAGAGTCTTGGACACTCTGGCAGTGAAGTTCATAGATGATCACCCAAACCAATCATTTTATAAACATTAGGAATCCATTGTTTTTTCTTCCATCTCTTGGTTTTCCATAATGGCACCAGAGGATGATGCTTCTCCTCCTTCAGCTCCTTTAATTAAAGAGATGTGGACATGAGAAAGTATTAGTTCTACAAAAAAGAACTCAAACAAAACACTTCGAGTTTGGAGGAACTTTTCACAATATTTGCTCACAGTAATATGGATACCCCAGAGTTATACACCAAATTCAAAGAACATGTGCCGCTGATGAAAGAAAACATGGCAAGTGTATGTTGTGTAACAGTTGTAAAGCAGTGTGCTACCTGTTATTGTAGTGAAATTACAAACAAAGCAGCTTATTGGCTTATGGAGCCTAATATGAAGTTGGAAAGATCCTTAGAAAATTGCTTAGTAATAATGCTTAGCAATAATTAATTATTATTATTATTAATAATAATTTTAATAATAAAAATTACTTAGTAATAATAATATCTACAAACCCTTCACATCCTGGACATAAATTGTCTCAACTTCTACCCTCAAAATGATGCTATAGGGCTCTGCATACCAGAACAACAAGGCACAAGGAGTTTTTCCCTGAATGCCATCACTCTGCTAAACAAATAATTCCCACAACACTGTCAAATTAACTACTAAGACTGTACACTATTATTCTTCACATCCTTACTAGTACCTATCTCTTCCCTCTTATGGCTATATCCATGATGCTTGTATCTTTACAACTTATATTGTTTTATTTGTTTTCTAGTCTGATTTGATTGCTTATTAGTATCCTATGACTATCACTAAGTGTTGTATCTTATGATTCTTGATGAATGTATTTTATTTTTTTGTTTATGTACACTAAGAACATATGCACCCAAGACAAATTCCTTATGTGTCAATCACACTTGGCCAATAAAGAATTCTATTCTATTCTATTCTATTCTATTCTATTCTATTCTATTCTATACTATACTATACTATACTATACTATACTATACTATACTATACTATACTATACTATACTATACTATACTATACTATACTACACTACACTACACTACACTATACTATACTATACTATACTATACTATACTATTCGAAGTTGGAAAGATCCTTAGAAAATTACTTGGTAATAATGATGCCTTAATGAAGAACATTCCTTAGTTATTCTAACAGTTAACAGCTTTTGATTCTTAAAAGGATTACCATCTGACATTGAGAGTTCTGCTAATTTGTGTGGCAGTTCTGATGTTCCAGCTCCAGCAGAAGAACCCAGAATGTCTGGTAAGGCATTTCGGCGTCCAGCCCGTCCTGATGCAGCAAAATCTGTGACTACAGGCTCAACATCAGTCATCTCTGATGTCTTTCCTCATAGCAACATCTCCTGAAAAACACCAAGAGTCTCAGCTTCAATAATCTGGTGGCCAAATGCAAACCAATCTTGTTGTTTAGGAGGAGAAAGTAACTTCTCTTTTGAAAACCAAAACGTACTTTTCCTTGGTAGAAGGACAGGTCTCAGTACATCAGTGCTGAAACTTTATCCCAAGAGTCTATTTCCTCTTTTTCCCACATTTTCACTTTCTACTTACAGTATTTTAACAGCATTCATGAACACAACAAAAAGAAATTTTATTTATTTTTGATTTATCAATCGCTTACAAGATAATAGGTATAAGTATATATACATAGTTATGAATACATGAAATGGGTACATATAAGAAGAATAAAAGAAACAATAGGACAGGGACAGTAGGCATGTTGGTGCATTTATGCACGCCCGCTTCAGACCTCTTAGGAAAGGGGTGAGGTCAATAGTAGACAGTCTAAGGATAAAGTTTGTTGGGATTCCAGAAGCCTTCTGAATTTGTTCAGAAGACAGGAAGAAGGCAAGAGGGCTATTTTAGAGCTAAATCATGAATGAAAGCAAAGGATGGAATTTCCTATCATTTGTAGAGCTTATGCATTGTGAGGAGAGGATAATGCTTCCCCAGGAATATTATGGATGAATTCAAATACAACATGTGATATATAAGAATACAGTGCTGTAGTCTCTAGAAATGTGTCTCTTAAAGTAAACCAGGTATGACATCCTTATAATAGAAACAGCTTCACTTTCCAAGGGGGATCTTATCTTTAGCTTTCCAGTGTCCACGAGCAGAAGGAACTGATTGATGGGGTTGTGTGTCAAGAGAGACAGACCTGAAAGGGCAGTTGGAAGTATCAGGGATATTTTCTCTCCATTTATTGTGATCCAAGATAAGTTGTTTTGGTGCTTGTTTTAAATTAGAAATAGAGAATGTAAATTAAAAAAACAACTCTAGATACCTCTTCACCTTTTTGTGGCTTAGTTGATGAGCAAACCAATCCAGATGGAAGTAGTAAATGTTACATTCGCTCTTTTAAGAACTTAAAATTCTCATGAAGGAAAGGGACTGCGAAACTATAAATAGGATCAGCAAATAACCTAACGCTGTTCTGGATTTTACTTTGTAGTACTATAGTGCCTTGGATGTAATCAGGGGTGGTATACGACAGGGTTAACTACCAGTTTGGGATTTACGAGCTTTCCTGCACGCTGGGAGCCGCATGCCTGTAAATCATCATCAGCAGTCTGCATTCAGAGAAGCAGCCTTTGAAACAGCCCTCTTTTCTTGTTTTTTTAACTGCAGCTGTGCCTCGTTCGGCAGCTGAAGTTGAAAAACCAGGAAATAAAGTTTAGGTAAGAGCCCAGGTGAGCAGGTGGGCAAAAACATCAGCAGACATAGAACGGATTCTATGTCTGCTACTCTTCAGAGCTACCGGTTCTACAGAGGTGGACAGAACCGGTAGAAACCCACCTCTGGATGTAATCCCCAACTATCTGAAACACCATTTGAACACCATCAACATTGGCAGATTCACTATCAGCAAAAGGCAGCTGTGCTTGAAACTGCTTACATCCTGTGACAGTGCCTTTAACACCATCAAACAACCACATCTGCCCATCCCAGGTTCTTAGGAAGAACTCGATAGGTGGATAAAAATGCCAAATCCAGTCTGAACATTTGGCTGATTGTGCAAGCAACCATAATAAAAATATTCGCTGTCCTTAGATTAATTCAGGTTTTGGAGGGGAAACGTGCATTTCTCATCTTCAGCGAAATGGCCAATGTTAACACAGGCAAAGTGATTTAGGCAATATTCAGGAATAAAGGAGAATTTTTAACAACTCTCTACAACTCATTGTAAAGATATTTGTGGTAGTTAACATGTTCATTAGTACAAAAATCCATTTACCCTGACTGCTGTGACTTCAATATTTTTTTTCCTAAATGTTCAAGCCAAAAACACCACTAGCATGATTTTACTAATGAAAACAAGATAACCCCATAATAGAGCTGTCAAACTCATGGCCCGCAGGCCGGATGTATCACAAGCTGGCCATGCCCATGCCCCGTTTAGCGAAGGGGGGTGGGAAGTCCCAATACATCAAGTGATGCCATCATGACAAAGTGAGTTTGACACCCCTGGTCTCTAAAGAAAAGTATGGGAAGAAAAATGACAGGAAAGGGAAAAGGAAAGCTAGCAAATTCAGGCACTAATTCTTAGCATCTTAACATTCTTTTGATGATCAATGAGCTGCAAACACACTTCAAACAAGCAGCTCTGACAAGGATACCACAATCATCAACTCCCACAAGTCAAGTCAAGATGGCAGTTTCTTGCCATCTGCTGCTGCTTTGGTTATTTACAGAATTGTTGATTGTGGTAGCCTTTGTGTGTGATGCTTGCTTTACAGGGAAACATTAAACAAGACTATTGTGTTAGCTGCTGTCATGCTGAAATATTTTCTCTTGGTCTAGGCTGTGGCCATGACAGCCCTACATATAGCAGAGTGAAACCAAGACACAGGATCAAACTGCAGTAATTTTCCAGCAGTCTAATGGAGTGCTCTCATAAATTAGTGGAATCTTTGCTAACATTGAACATCTAAAATTAGTCCCAAGAGATACATTTCCATCTCTTTAGTCTCACATCTAAGTATTTATATAGATCTTCAGACACAGCAGTATTTGTATATCAGTAATCTGTTATGGTACGTGCATAAAAATGCATACAGTATCAGACAGCAATTAGAACATGACTTACAGGAATATTTAACCAGTCTACTAACCGTTGCATGTTAAATCAAAACACAATGCTTGGTAACATCCCATTTCTTAACTAATGCACAGAAATACATAATATAATATAAAAACTAAATGCTTAGCAAACACTTTCCTACATGTCTACTTAAAAAAAAAGTCCAACTGAATTTGATGAAAGTTATTCTTAAGCAAGTGTAAATTGGATTTCCACATATATTAGTTGAATCATCCTCTTTCCCCCCAATTTTTTAAATTAAGTGCTGTATTCTAATTTCCCTTTGCCATGTTTTAGCAATATTGTAATCACTAAAAGATTGACAATTTCCATTATTTTTATAGTCTGGAACAAGGGGACACAGTCTGATCCTTTTCAGATCTTTTGGATTCCAACAGGGATTATACTTCCTCATGGCCAAGTTGGTGATTGTCACATTGGTAGTTTAAAATATCTGTATGGCATCAGGTTTTCTATTCCCTTTTAAGGAAATAACCTACATTATTCAAAACAATCACTTCACTAACTTGTGTAAGAACATACAGGATCAGTACCAGGTTAGCAATAAACAATGTATTACTGCAATTGTTATGAGAAGTAGTGTCAAGGTAATGAACATAATGGTATATATTTTATTATTGTATTATCTTCAGCCTGCAGGAATACACCCCAAAGTTGTGTTATTTTGCAACAATTAACCAATTAAAGATCCAAAGTGTTTGCAATTCTACCCAGAAACAAACAACTTAATTTATTTTCCCAATATTATTAATCTTTTTGGCTGATCCTATCTCATCAATATAAATCAACTCACATGACTTTCTATTCTAGATTCTAGGGTGAAAAAACAGAATCCTGAAAGTCTGTCAGATTTACTTTCTGCCCTATCTTATACAAACAGGGACAGGTTGTTTTGTGTTTTATGCTCATGTTTCTATTTTCTAAGAACTGACATCTTTTTTTTCCTCCCTAAATAGTTCTCTTCCCCTGGCTAGATCTACATTCTTTCACATATATTGAATCCAACACATTTCTTCTGCAAGCTGTATTAGGTCCAGTTGAACACGTTAATGTTTTAATTTTGGGGGTTTACTGAGTTGCTTAATTGGTTTATAAGGATCTTCAGTGAAGCTGTTGATAAAATTGCACTTAATTTATCCCTTTTAAAAATGATTTCAGGTGACAGCTAAAACAAAATAACAAAACAAAATAACAAAACAAAATAACCAATATGATAAATGATAAATGATATAGAAAACAAAACACGAATGAGAAAATGAAGGAACTTATTCTCAGTTGCCAATGTATTTTTGCTTGAAAACTCTAAGTTACTATTGGTTTTGAGTACCAAGATGTGCCCTTTTAAAAGATAGCTTAAATACCTTCTCCGTTCAGCCTCTTTGTTGGCTTTACTGAACATTTATCAAGTCATGCTTTCACCTTTCTTCGCCTTTGGTGTCACCTAGGATGTTTGTTTTTCATACATTCCAGCATAAATAGATAATATATCAGCAAGTTCATAAGCAACTGAAACTTTGCGTTCCTCAAATGTTGATATCTCACAAATATGCTTTCCTCAGAAATGAATAGTTTTGCAAATAATAATCACACCTGCACAGTTACTCACTCAGCATTCCATTCCTCTTGTGAACCAGCACATTTAGAATGTCCAACCTGTCGTAGATTAATAGGCAATAAATCATTTCTACTCCCAATACCCAGTTGGTGACACTGCACTAGTCCTGATGCAATTAAACATTTGAGTCCTTGTACCAAGCCCACCTAGGACATAAATATTACCATCTGCTTCATATCAGTAGAACAATTTATTATGCCTACAAGGTCATTTTTGCAAAAGTCTATGCAGCAAAATATTGCAGGAAACCCAATAACATAGCAACCTCAACTCTATATCCACCATACGTGAGAGCAATCATACCCTCTATATGGGTGAATTTGTCCATTGCATTATTTCTCTCATTCAAAAAAAAACAAAAAACAAAAAAAACCCAAACTATACTTTCCCCATTAACGTGGGAACCAGAAATCTAGCCAATTGTTTCCTTATTTTTTAAAATACACTCTTGCTTTCAAAACTAAACATTTTAAATAACCATATAGATCTTTGGAGCTGCTTTATTTTCAGATGTCAAATCTATAGATCCTACATTATTATTAGCACCACATAGATGGGCAAAGCTTTGGCGCAAATCTCTATCCTTCCTTGACAGAAAGGGGATTTTGTCTGCTTCCTTTTATTTATGGGTGGATTAAAAATAGATATTCATTCTTTATTTATGGGACATTGCTAGTTGCAAAAGGGTCCTATTATTACTTTCTAACCTATGTCTTTCTTATATTACAATAGTTTCTAGACTATAATTAACAAAATGCCATTATTTATTATATGTTATAGCAAAAAAAAAAAAAAAACCAAGTGGAAACAAATGAACTTGTAGCTTTATAACAAACTCATCTTCAAATGGCTTACCCACTTCATTGTCAATGTTTTTGCAAGTCTGACATCATTCATACATAATATAAAAAATTATAAGTTTATAGTTAATGAATCCAAGTTATTAATGCTGTTGTCACAGGGTGATTCATCTGCTTGAAGTATTTATATGTACTTTTCCATTTTGAGACCAAGGCAATGAATAACAAAATAATTATTACATTAAAAAAATAGCAGCCAAGAGCCAAGAAAGAAATAGACAGCATAACAGCAACACTGTATTCATTAGAAAGGAAGATGCCTCTGAATGAAAGAATTCATACCCTTGAAAAAGGAAGAATAAAAGGAAAATATCATATAAAAGGAGAAAAATCATGCAGATGTCCAGCTTACACTTTGTCAGTCTAAAGTTGCTACTCCAGCTGTAATCCATCCTAGTCATTTCTTCTATCTACTCAAGTCAATTATAGAGTTTCATGTGTTCATGCAGATATTATGTGTTAGCCATTGGATAGGAAATCAAAATGATGTTGCAGAGAGCCAGGAAATCTTCTATTTTTCATGGGTTTGTTTGGTAGCTTAAGAGAATGCAAGTTTGACTAAAGGAGACACTAACAAGAATGCAACAAGGTTCAACTTATGGCCCTAGTGCAGGGGTGTCAAACTCAAAGCCCGTGGCTCAGATCTGGTCAGCAGGGTGCTTAGATCCGGCCCATAGGGCTGGCCTGGAAATAGTAAATGAATGGCCCGCGGTGCCTCTGCTAGTGAAAACGGAGGTTAAACACAACCCTGATGCGGCCCTCAGTGAAATCAAGTTTGACACCCCTGCCTTAGTGTATGTTCTAGAGAGAAATGGAATGTTTTGACACATTTTGAACATCCTTAATACAAATCTGTGAGAACTCCACTTGCCCCAGAAAGACAAGTCAATTTGAGCTAGGTTTATTACTGTTAAACAATAAAGTTGGCTGTAAAATAAGATACTCCATTGATAAAAATAGACCTGCATTTTTGCATATAACTACCATTCTGTCCTATGAACCAGGGGTGGGATTCTACCAGTTCGCACCTATTTGCTAGAACCAGTTGTTAACATTCTAAGCAGTTCGGAGAACCGGTTGTCAGAAGAAATTATTGGCCTAATCCTGTAAGAAAGGAAGGAAGGAAACATTCTGGTGTTGCTTATAGAAACTGCCTCTCTGTTAACCCTTATTACATTTTTGGCAGGACTGGACTTCCTATCTCAGGAACTTCTCTGGAGTTTTTTTTTCCTCCTTTGTTGGTACTTTGTTTGTGTGGAGTGACCATTCAATGTTACAATGGCACTGAAAAAAGTGACTTATGACCGTTTCTCACACTTACAACTGTTGCAGCATCCCCACAGTCATGAGAGGCCAGGAGAGGAGATATGTGCCTCGATGTGAGTGATGTTGAATTGGCTACACCCAGCCAGTCACATGACCACCAAGCCACACCCACCAACTAAGCCATGCCCACAAAACCAGTTGTTAAAAAATTTGAATCCCACCCCTGCTATGAACCCAAACTATCTCACACAGAAATACACAAATATATACACTTGTATGCAAAACTTCCCTTCTTTTTCTAGCAGAAACTGTACAACAGAAAAATGGGGGGAAAATGATGAGAGATCGGCTAAGAAGAATCTATAGCTGGATTGAAGGAAAAATTGATCTGGGAAGGAAAAACTATCTGGAGAGGAGATAAGAGAAAGAGATCGCTGGAGAGGTAAAGTGCGCAAAGGGAGGGAAGCCAATGTTTTAGGCACTACAGAAAGGGTTACATTCACCAGGTAACCACTCCTTATCAATTCAAAGTAATCTTTGAGCTAATTTTCAGTGCATTTAAGCAGTGATGTATGCAGTACCATCTCTTTGCTTTCAACAACCTCTCTTATTGATAAATATAATTGCCCAATTCATAAGTAATTATTTCAGTAAATTTCTTGAATATACCATATACAAATATCAGCTTGAATTACATGCTCTTAAGACTGAGTCTTCCACAACTGCCGAAAAAATATTCTGTTCCTCTAAGTATCATACATCAAGAGGAAGTCTTCTGTATGTACAGAAGTGAACTGTGCCTGTAGTATGTGTATAATACTACCTCTTTGATGCTAATACTGGACATCAAGATGGTATCATTGCCCAAAGATTGGAATTAAACCAGGAACAACTTTCCAGATAATCTTGTTCACCTTGCCTCAGGGGTGGGTTTTGGTGAAGATAATGCCAGAGACTAAATCAGTGGCTCAAAAACTGAATCTAATTACACCTCAAAATGATCCTGCTTTCTCTAAGGCATATAGCCCATATAGCAAGAGGAAGCCCTCATTATGTGTGGAAGTAAACAGTAATTTGGGGTAATTTGGGATAATGGAGTACTATGCCATTGCTTGTTTGTGAGTTGAGGATCCAGTTGGGACTGCAGTGACTTAAGACACTTGTTTAAAACAGCTGTCTGTTTGTGTGTGTGTTTGTGTAATGATATTATTGGGGGGGAAAAGTGGTAATTGGGTCAAGCTATTCTCCAAAGTACCTGAAGGCAGGACAAGATGCAATGGATGGAAACTAATCAAGGAGAGAAGCAATCTAGAACTAAGGAACTAATTTCCTGACAGTGAAAACAACTAATCTGTGGAACAAGCTGCCTCCAGAAGATGTGGAGATTTTTAAGAAGAGATTGAACAACCATTTGTCTGAAATGGTACACAGCTTCCTACTTGAGCAGGGGATTGGAGTAGAAGACCTCCAAGGTCCTTTCCAACTCTGTTATTCTGTTATTTATGGATCACTGGAATAAAATCATAGGTAACATCTTGCATTCTATGAAGCCCATAGAGAATGGAAGTATAACTGGTTGGGTCATTAGTAGTCACTCTTGATGGAAGTTATTTATCAGTGGAATGAGAAGTCATTTTTGTTATTCCTCCTTTCCATTGCATTGTAGCTTCTCCACTGTAGCTTCTTCCTCTGCTTTGGAGGGTTGGAAAATTGGTGTAAGGCATAAGGAGACCTAAGGAGATCACTCAGGTGTCTTCACACAAACTTGCTTTTTCAGTACATTATTTCTTATTACTTATGATTAACATCCTCTCTGTTTCATAAAGGACTCTGTTCTTTTCATAGTTGCTCCAATTTGGTATTTTAGCTAATGCATATGCCATTAACAGTATTCAACTATCTTTTGTAGTTTTTTGTTCTAAGCACAATTCTACTAAAACTGGGAATAATGATTGTAAAAATTACAACTCAGACTTTGCGAACAGCATTATCTTTGATAATGGCTACTATTATAAAACACTTATAAAACGATTTGTCTTTCACAGATCTTTCTTTGCTTTTATTTGGCTTACATACACATTCCTTACCTCTCACAAAACTCTAAGAAATTTGAGGGTTGTATGGTAGCAGCATCAATATATTAGGGAGTAAAAATTCATACTGCCGGCAGATGTTTTTTCATTGGTATAGATCAGGGATCTCCAACCTTGGCAACTTTAAGACTTGTGGACTTCAACTCCCAGAATTCCTTAGCCAGCTTTGCTTCTGGGAGTTGAAGCCCACAAATATTAAAGTTACCAAGGTTGGAGACTACTGGTATAGATGACATAGGATGCAATTAAGAAACAATCAGGGCATAACTTTTATTATCGACAACATGTACTACAGTACATATGGTATTTATAACTTCTACATTTCAGCAAGTTAAATGGCCCCATTGTGTTCTTTTTATATGTAATTACCTGTCTACTTATCTACCTTCCTACCTACCAGAATAAGGAACTATGGTT
Source organism: Pseudonaja textilis (assembly GCF_049901715.1). NCBI lineage: Eukaryota > Metazoa > Chordata > Lepidosauria > Squamata > Elapidae > Pseudonaja > Pseudonaja textilis. The sequence continues at coordinate 94,073,508 of NC_141990.1, forward strand.
CCACATGATCACTGCAGCGTCAAAGTAATGATTGGGGGTGTGTATATTGGGGGGAGGGGGAGATACAGTGTAGTATAAAACAGAAAATTTGGGAAGAGGGTGTGAAGGCATTCATGAGTGCAAACATCTGGGAAAGCAAAAGAAAAGAATGTGATTAGTGAGGAGGGGAGGAATCCCCAGAAATATAACAGTAGACCTTGAAGTTATGTCTTCCCCATGGATAGGAAGGACAAGAAGCAGGGGAATAACCAGTCAGGATCTATTGCGGCCAATTGTATGGATTGAGCATCAACCTAACCCCATACCCAAGCTATTATAGTCAGAATTGGAATTTTGTTAAGTCAGCTTCAGGAACGACCAGAAGCAGCATGGGAAATAAGTAGCTTAGGCTGTTGAGTTGAACTGCTTACATTCCTCTAATCTTGCCTCAATCGTTTCACTTTGGGCATGCCAGAAAGATTTTGTGAATTCCTAGGATATTTATTGAAAATTTTATTATTTCTTTCAGAACTAGGGAAAAAAATAGATACGATGCTCTGTAGTATAGTGAAGAACCACCTATATATAGATCTGTACAGTATATGAGAATGCCTCTCTATAGAATCTTCTCTCCTTAGGACTCAAAAATACTTCAGAATTGGTCAAATGGAGGAAAAGAGATAAATGCCACAACATATCGTTGCAGTTCCCAGTCGTGTCTCTTCTATAACTGAACAAAAAACAGAGTAGGGCCTTCCTTACACATATCTCTGCGAACAGCCTTCTATTGGTAGTGTGATAATACCAACTTCTGATACAAGGTGCAGTGATAAGAGCTGTGGTGATAAGAACTGTGGTGGTGCAGTGGTTAGAAGGCAGTATTGCAGGGTAATTCTGCCAACTCCCAGCAGTTCAATTCTCACTGGCTCAAAGTTGACTCAGCCTTCCATCCTTCCAAGGTCAGTAAAATAATTGTCAGTGGCAATATGCTGACTCTGAAAACCACTTAGAGACCACTGTGAAGCGATATACAGTATAAATCTAAGTGCTATTGGTGTTGCTACATGAGTCAATTGCTTGATTCCAGTCATTGGGAAGTAGGCAATCACAGAATACAGGAAGGTCATAATTTAAAACTCAAGCAAGTACACTCAAACTGAAAGACTTAAGCACTACCATATGTCTATTTCATATGAGAACAAGGCTGTTTCAAGAGAAATAAATTTGTTCGTAATAGGTAAGAAATGTGCAGACTTTCTACAGTTTCAGGTCATCCTGACACACATTAATGCAAATCATTCATATCATCCTAAGCACTTAAAATGTATAACTGAGATTTATAGCCCTAAATCCCAGATGGTGGCCTTATTCAGTATGAAATTATACATTTATAACACTATACATTTGAAATATACATATGAAACTATACATTTATAACATTCATAAATGTATTTAACTACTGAATATCATCTGTAAATAAACTTGCTAACATGCATAATCATTTGATTGTTACTTATGAACATTATAGCCTCCTAACTGGGCTACCTAAAATAACCCGAGGAGAGGTATTAAAATAAGTATATCAGCGTTGGGGAGGAAATGTAGGGAAAGACAAATGAACTGATATTGAGGCCTGAAGAGCCCTTTGATTCATTTTTTTCCTTTTGTAAAGCTTGACAGTGGGAATACATTGTGGCACTAACAAGCAGCATGCTGAAGCTGATTCAAGTACCATGTTTGGCAGATATCAAACAGCTCCTGTGAGCCATTCCTGCATTTATGCATATCCGTAAATATCGCCTATGCTAATGTTACAAGGCGCACCAGAGGAAAGACAAAAAAACTGATCCCCAGCATCACACACAAACCAAAGGATTCCTTTGTTTACACATTACACTATGCAGTACTGAAATTCAGCTTTCAACAGTCATTTCCCACATAATCCTACCACCCAAGATGTTTTTCTTCCTCTTGGGAGCCTTGGGGCTACTTCACATCTCAACAAAACGCAAGGTTTGCAAATAAAATCCACATCATTTTTAAACAATCTCCATGCATGTTGTGGAGCTAAAATTGACCCCCAATTCCTGAAGCTGTAGGCTTTAGAGACTCTGATGCCCTTGGATAGGAGTTTGATTGTATTTTAGCTTGTTTTAAATAAGCTGCTTTTACTTTTTTGTTTTATTACATTTGATTACAGTCTACATTTTTGCATGGTTTTGAAGGCTTTCAGGGGCAGAGAAAATTTACCTTATGTGTACAAATGTGCGTACGTACACACATATACTACACAAGGTATTTTCCTTCACAGATCAGATTATTGATTAATCTGAAGAGACTTAAACATACAGGAAAGCTGTTAGGCAGGTTTTGCAATGAGAATATTCCATATAATTTGGAGGAAATAAGCACTACAGATTAGATCTTAAGGAACTGTGATCAAAGGAATGAAATAATGCATTTGCTTAGCCCTGCTTTTCCTTTCGTGCTCCATGTTAAGATTCCCCTGTATTCTTTTTTTCAGGGCAAATGACAAAGAAGCTGGGCCTTTGATCCTCTTCCTGCATGACTCATTTCTAAATTAACATGCACTGAATTGTCTTACATGTCAAACAGAGAAATTTAATATCACATTAGGGCAGGCGTAAACAATCCACAACAAACAGCAAGGCCCCCAAGCTATTTATTTGCAGCTTCCAGAGTGAACCATGCTGAGTTGAGCAGCAACAGTCATGTTGTAGAAATGGTTTTTCATATTAAAGTGAGGGAAAAAAACCCTATATAAATGGAAATCTAAACTGATTCTTGGATAGATAGTCATGGAGAAAATCTATCTATGTGGATGCTGAGAGTTAATATAGATGTGATGTCTCATAAGCACTTAATCAAAACTGGGTTCAGGTTAAGCAAACATGTTTGATTGAGCAAACATGTAGTGGATAATTGAGCTGTACAACTGAATAACAAGCTTATTGTGTATTGGGCATCAAGCCCTGAGACTTCACTCTCATGCTACTGCCATTACTCAAAAGTTCAATACTCTTAACATCATTGGTCTTACTAGCCTGGGTGAGTCTGGTAATAAAATTTTGCAGTTGATCACTAAGTACATATTTACTTTCTAAAGTAAATAAAAAGAAACACACAACTTTACAAAAGTATTTTATGTTTTTAATTTGTATTTCAAATTGCTAGCTTCCCAACTGGGCTTTCAATGAGACATACAAAGGATTTTAAGAATGATGAACGGGACGATAAACATTCTTTTTGACCAAAAGTGAAAACAGGAAGGTTAAAATAGGAAGCTAACTGTCCAAACTAGATTTCTGTAAGTTTTATATGCAAGGTTGGGAACAAATCATAAATAAATGTTTTAAACTGTTGGTCAGAAACCAGGGAATTATTTGCAAAGGAACCCTTCTTTGGTCTTGTCTGGCTGACAGCTTTAAAGGAGAAACTTTAATGGACTTAAACAAAAGAGTTTTGACCAGAAGCTGAGCTGCCTATAGCTTAGGGTGCAAAGGAGAAGAATCCTGTTCTTTGCTGCAGTAAAGAGATATGGAATAACATGGGGTTTTGAATGGGTGGATAGATGGAAAATAAGGAACATTATAACTTTTAATGTCAACATTTTGTTGCATGGAAAGGATGGGGGGATGTGAAGCTTTTTGTAGTTTGCTATCAAGTTTCATTACAAAAAAAGAACATTCAACTATATAAAAAGAGCATTGAACAAAGGCAACAGTGATGGGGACTGAAATAGGGCAATCTCCAACAAAATGTTGTTCAGATAGTTATAAAACTGCAGTGGATTTAAGGTAGGAGACACTAACTGCATGAACGTGTTATTTAATGGAGCCTAAATACACGAGGGGCCTTTTTCTCTCCAACCATTAATCACAGAAAAAAAGACCAGATATTTGCCCCTTCCACAGAAGAGTGTTGCTTATAATTCCATGTACCTCTGAATATCTCAAGATTTTGCCCAGAACCTTTAGGAGACTTGTAAGTGACACTGTTTTTGCTTTTAAATTAAGGAACCAGAGGTGGTATTCAGCAAGTTCTGACAAGTTCTGGAGAACTGGTAGCGGAAATTTTGAGTAGTTCAGAGAACCGGCAAATGCCACCTCTGACTGGAGATTTTATAGTATCCTTCCCCTGCCATGCCCACCAAGCCACGCCCACAGAACTGGTAGTAAAAAAAATTTGAATCCCACCACTGTAAGGAACTTAAGGGGATGAAAATAATGCAAAGAAATGAACAAACAAGTAAATGACATCAGGCACTAATTCTTCAAAGGGGAGAATACTTAGATACAGTAACTTTAAATAAATGTGGAAGAAAGAGCATTAGGGAATCCCATGGATTGGGAATACACATATACTTACATGTAAAATGAAACACTTATCCACGTTGTTGTCAATAAAACAATAACTTGGACTTATCCATAATACCAAGAGGAGTCCAGCTGTATGGGGGAATATTTGACCGCTCAATAGGCAAGAACATTGGAAGTATGAATCTACTAGATTCTTAGTTTTTTTCTTCTTATGGCCAGGTAGAATACCCTTTTTAAGAAGCAAAATCTATAAAAGACCATGGTTTAAAGGATTAGAAAGCTGAGTGGTCAGCTCAGTAAGCCTTGTCATTGCCTTCCCAGAAACTGGATCATTCTATAGCTGAAGAATGGAGATTCAGAGCTGCTGATGAATACATCCTCCATTATGTATTTAAGGGCAAACCATGGAAAGTTAGAAAGTACTAGCCACTCCCTTTTCCTATGGACCCAGTGTAGCTGATATTAGTTAAAGGAAGGATTATAGTTGATTCTTAAAAGAAGAGAGTCTTCCTGGAATCAGAAAAAAAGGCAAATTAGGTATTGATTTGGGATGCAATGCAGATACCTAAGCTTATACAGCTAGAACTTCAGCAGAAAATAATGTCCAACACTATCAAAGCAGAAACTACTAACTTCAGCAAGAAGAGAAAGGAAAAAAGAGAATCATACAGAATTGTATAAATATCAACTCTAGCTCACCTGTTGCAGCCTCAGTGCAATGAACATTTTTTTATTCATAATTCCATTTTAAACAAAACTTTTAAAGAAAAAAAAAATAACAAAATTAAGATACAGTAGTGAAAAAGAAAAAGAAAACAAATTCAAGAAAATAAAAAAGTTGAAGAAAAATAAAAAAAGCTACAGTATTAAAAAAAACACCTTCCAATATTCTTCACAGCTGTTATAAGTACAAATACATTTCAATTTTTCTAAAAAATAAGTCATATTACTTTTCTTTCTATTTCTATGTAATCTTCAAAACCGTAAGATTATTTTTTTCACTTTTATGCAAAAAGTCCATAAGGAGCATATGAATAGTAGTATTAAATGTACCAAAAATGAAAATAATTTATTTTCCGTCATATGTCTCCTTCACAGATCTTCTGTACTAGATCTTTCATTTGTTTTGCTAGCACTGGGGACACATCTGATAGCGAGAAGTCAAAAAAGCCTCATTGGGGATTCTGAAAGTCAGACCAGTTCCCTTTCTGTCAATACTCATCTCCTTTTCCCAGAGATTGGAGACAATACAACCTCTAAGTACAACACGAACTAGGAAACACTAAAGAACAAACTACATTATAACAGAGTGTACTCACTATATTAGAAAGGAAAAAAACCCACAGAGGATTGTACCCTAGTCAGGGAACATGTCTATCATTGATTAAGGTCAGTGTATGTTTTTATCATAATTAAAGGATAAAAGAAAGTCTATTTATAGTTGAGAGGAAATGCAACTAAATGTATCATCTCATTGGAAGAACTATCAGGATGAGCATAGAAAAAGGTGCTGTAGATCTTTGTGAGGGGTTCTTTGGGGAAATGGTACAGAGCAGCATCATATAGAGTTTTATCCTCTCTAGGTTTCCAAGGTGCTTTTACTAACAAAAAATATATATAATTTAGGCTTATACTATAACTACACTCCTACTTATGCCTATCTTATTCCCACACCATCTATATAACCATCGGTCACTTGAATGTCAACCAAAGTCATCAGCTACCTTTAAGCCACCTACAAGTTGGCTTGTCAGTTGCTTTTCCAAATTGCTGCTGCAGCGTTCATTTTGTAGTTTCTCAAATTATTCTACAGGAGAAGGTAAACATGCTTCATAAGCTACTGGTTGACTGTAGTTCCTCTACTGGAAGGGTGAAGTTGCTAGCTCTGTCACTTCCTTCACCTTGTCAGCTGCTGATTTGGTAAAATCCAAGTCCTCATTAACTCAGTTGCTTGTTTTGCTGATAGCTGCTCCACTCCCTTGGCTGCAAACGTTTGCAAATGCGTCTACTCACACACCCACACTCTAGCGCTCTCAGTATTTTACCTTATAATTGAGACCAGGTGTGGTACAGTGTCCTTCGGGCTGCCTTAAAGTCCCATGGGAGAAAACAAAGGGAATGGAAAAGTTAATGCTAGCTACTGCCAGACTTTTCTTCGACAACCATTAAGGCATCACATCTTCAGTTGCCTTCTTTTAATTTTAGTAGTAGCTGTATAATTGACAGGGCTACCCTGTTCCCTCCACAAAGAAAAAAAATACCCTATGAGATAGTATTAGCAAGTGGAGTATCTGCTGTAGAAGTTTCCATTCCTACAATCAGTATTTCCAGTGATACCACCTGGAATTTATATAGCAGTGTAAAATTAAAAGGGAAGTACAATGATACGAAGAACGGTTACAGGAACTGGGCTTGGCCAGTCTAGTGAAGAGAAGGACCCGGGGAGACATGACAGCAGTCTTCCAATATCTGAGGGGCTGCTACAGAGAGGAAGGGGTCAAGCTATTTTCTAAAGCACCTATAGGCCAGACAAGGAATAATGGATGAAAACTGAACAAAGAGATATTTAACCTGGAAATAAGGAGAAACTTCCTGATAGTGAGAACAATCAACCAATGGAACAGCTTGCCTGCAGAAATTGTGGGAAATCACTTGAGACTTTCAAGAAGAGATTGGACTGCCATTTGTCAGAAATGGTGTAGGGTCTCCCGCTTGCGAGGCGGGGTTGGACTAGATGACCTACAAAGTCCCTTCCAACTCTGATTATCTGTTATTTTTGGTCCACACTCAGATATGGAAGCTTATTGGGGGATTTTAAGCCAATCACTTTCTCTCCATTCAATCTACATCACTATGTTATTATGGGAATGAAGAATGATCTCACCCCCCCCCCCCCCAGCAGTTCTTAAGGGATAGGTGAAATACAGATCTAAGATATATAGATAATAATAAAAAGTTTCAATACCTACCATAGTTGATAATTTTTTTTAAAAAAAATTGAAATCCATTTTGATCCAGATAGGATTTTGTTATGTCCCTAAAGCAGTGCCATGATTTTTCAACTTAATTTGTAAGATTCCTTGGCTTTTATCAATATGTCTTAATGCAAAATAATTTATACACAGAGAATCACAGCATCTGAAGAGGAATTTTCTAACTTTTCTGTTCTGTAAGTTTACTTCTGACATTAATTTTGTAAGAGCAAAGGCTTTACAATACAACCATTAATCAATTCTCATCTATTGTAGATATGCAATGCATAGATTTATTATGCAACTTGCAAATGCCTAACTACTTCAGATACATTTTAAGGAAAATGGATGCTGTCTATTTGGACATCTAATTCTGCCTAGAGATATAACCCTTTCTTCTTTGATAATGAAGAAGCAAACAAATAAGCAGGGAGGAAAGAGAACATTTATTTTAGGTGGCAATCTTAAGAAATCAGCACCAGGGTAAATATAAAGTGCCACAGTTCTGCTTGAAGTATAGATGAAAAGAACAGCTGTGCTTACCCATTGCAATTGGTCAGATTTCTGGCTTAACAAGATATAAACAATGTCCTGGCACATCCTGCTCAATTTCTTCCACTTGGCTTTCCCTATCACTGAGAACAGCTAAACTCTTTTAGCATGACATGCACACTCCAGGCATTTTGGTTTGCTCCCCTCCAAACAAATCCATAATTGGAAATCAAAAATAAATTCTTGACCTCCTAAATAAACCACAGGAACTTCTGCATTAGGCTTAATCCATTCCATTGGCAGGAGAAAGTCGTGGAAAACAATCAAGCTAGCTAATTCCAAGCCACCGTTGTTCAAAATTCCGGGTTTGGGTGCTGAGAAAGACATAGAATCAAAGCACTTGATTACTCTATTGCCAGGTGGATTGTTGAATAGGCTATTTCAGGCAAAATAGGCTGATCAAATAGGCTTAATCTGAGCAAAAAAAAAAAATCCTAATATTTTGCATCTGTTCTACAGGGTGCTTTTGCATTTTGGTTTACATAACTGGTTTTTTTGTGGGGGAAAATTGGTTTCTTTTGGGCCAAAGATATTATTTTTCAAAAAAAATCAAAATAATAATGAAGTATGATATATTAATATGAATTTGATGTCACATGGGCTTCCAGCAGCTTCTAAAATTATGCAGTTTTTTATTGATGCTTAAATATCTGCTCTATTTGCTAATATGATCTCATAGCATATGATCTCATTCTACAATATTTGTGAAGCATGAATGACATCAAACTGGATATTACAAACACATGCTAAAGAAGGTTTATGTCCATTATTAATACACTTACAAGTTGTAGATTTTAGATTTTAAATGTTTAAAGTCAACTATTGCTGTTCCTTTTTGATAATATATATTCAACCAAGAGCAAAGTGCTGCAACCTTTTAATTTGTGCCCAATTCACCCACCCCAATGTAATGAAGTAAATTAGAGAAATCCTACAGAAAGTACACACAAAACTTAAACAAAATATATTTTCAATTGTATTTCAGTTCAAAGACATAGGTGCTTACTTATCTCCTATATTAAAATGCCGGATTTGTAAATATGCTTAACTATATCAGGACTAGTATGTGGGACTAAAAAAGACCTGGGAAGCCCTTCTTGTTGATGTTCTTTCCTCTCTCCTTTTGTTAAAAAATAATTTTGACCTCACATTATTACCTGAATTTGTACAACTTATGACACAAAATACTCTACTTGCTTTTCTAATTTGGGTCTGGTATGGTGCATTAATCCCACCACTGATCTTCATTAATTATAGCTTTTGAACCTGCATTATATATGGAATCAACAATTTGAATTTACTCAATAAACTATGGCTACTATGAGAAAGCCTGAGTCAAAATCCAGAAACACTGACAGAAGACTCTGGATAGCTCATAGGGTGGCTCAACAGCTGCAGACACAAACCAACACACATGGTTTGTGGAACAAGCCATATAAGCTTGGTTTAAACATTATATTACAGCTGTCATGGGTGGGTTTACACTATCTTATGCAAAAAATTGCGTAAAATAGACATAGCAGGGAATTATACATCAGATCTTACCGAACGGTAGAGTAACACGATAACTATATTGAACATTTTCATTCTATTTGATACACATCTATTTAACTTTTGTTTCACACTGCAGTTAGAAAAGTTATAAGTAAAGATAAATGTCTTTCAAGTCAAGGTTATATGTTGACTTCATATAATTTGGCCATATAAGCAACAGCACAGGAACAGAGGACCATTACCATCTTCAGGAATATTTTTTTTTTCAGTTCTCCAGTCTAGTCTATAGCCCTAAAAATCTAAGAAGTCGTCACTCCACTTCTAGGTTGGATAAGCCACCCAAGTGTTGCCATCTGCATGTCGCTAATCTTTGGGAACCTACCAGTAAGAATGAAGGGGCTTTCCAGTACCCCTATTATCATTAGTCAGAGAAACAGTCCCCATTTTTTGCATCATAGAAATCAAAGGAGAAGTGAAACATAAGTAGTTCACCAGGTGGTTTTTGGGTTGGGACTTTTGTACCATTTCCTTTTTTTTAATAGACAGTGTTCACTATATAGGGTGAGAAACATCTGTTGTATACCAGATTAATTAGATAAAATACAGTTCAGGGAAAAATAGTTAAGAATGATGCACAAGAATTACAGATGTGATTCCCACCATACTGTATGGTTCTTTCTTTCTGTAAGAAAACCACAAATGTGATTTATAGAAGTTAACTACCACCTTCATTGTCAAGGATGTTTATATTAATTCATGATGGATTATTTTTAAAAATAGCCTGATAATGAAATAAGTGCTGCAGGAGACAAAAGCTGGTTCCTTTTGCTGTTGCTTTGTCTCAGTTCTTTGCTTTTATGGAACAGGAATTTTTCAGAACTATAATTCAAACCCCTGTTGTGTGTGCTGAGAGGAACCCAAGTTTAAAGACTGAGGCAGTTATTACAAACAAGCCATAGGATGGCGAAGTGCAAGGTGCAAATCCCATCACAAAATGAAACGAGTAGAGCAAAGGTACCTGAGATCTACCTTTAAAGGAAAACATGGAAATAATTCATAGCATTCTGCCAACAAAGAAAGTCATTGTTTATTCAAGATACAGACATACACTCACTTATCTTCAAATCTTTTTAAGTCTTTAACTTCCTTCAAAGCAAATATCCAATCACCAAAAGTTTTTAACCCTTGAGGGGCAACTATAATTGCCTTCCTTAATTATGGATTTTTATATAATGTCTCAGTGACCATATGCATTTCTCTACGCACAGACATAACTTCTAGCCAATTTGCCAACAGAGGAGAACTTTCCACCTGTTTATATAAGTATGGCCAGATCAGTAATAGACACAATCCATCTTCCAGCCAGACTTAAATCAATCCTAACAGCAGATTAGCAGAGAACATATATCTCCTCCAGAGTCTTCATTAAACAGAAGCTTTCAGAGACCCATCTGCTGGGAAGCCATTTAAAGATGGTGTTTTAAGAGCACCGAACAAAAATGCTGGTGTTGCTGAATTTTTTATATTTGTTATTCTCAAGTATGAAAACATCTGGCTGATACTTTAAAGAAGCATTCAACAGCAGGGCCTGACCTTTTTAAAATATACAAATGCAGGGATCCATAATTATGACGTACTACACATTATGCATATTCATACATTTTTGTGAATATCTTTCCACAAAAAAAACCCAAATGATTGCCCATATAGAAGCTAGTAAAAAGGAAAGAACTCTTTTCCATTCCATAGTGAACTAGAGAGATATGATTTTATTGTTTGAATTAGGCCAGTGATGGCATCTACACCATAGTTAGGGTATACAAGCCATGGTTTAAAATAATGAGTGAATTCTCTTGTGGCACTGTACCAGTTATACACTGTAGTAGCTCACAATTATATCATTGTGGTAAATGGTAAATTACAATTAACAAAATCATAGTTTATGTTTATAATGAAGATTAGCTTTTTTAAAAAATGTAGAAACAACAACACACTAGAAATTTAAGCATTCCAGCTACTATCTTCTCTTTTAAAATAAAGTTAATATTCAATTACTCATATTTATAAAGAAAAGCAATGAGAGTTTTTAACCGTCAAACTAGGAAATCAAAACACCACTAGCTTAAGATATTCATCTTATAAATCTGACCATTTTAGAGATATCAAGTGGGTTGAAAATGTCACTGATTTTTGGCAGCATTAGAATAATTTGGTCTCTCATCTTACAGAAGAGCCTATACTGTCACTTTTGGTCCAATTACTATGGAATATCATTGATACTGACAAACATGCCAAAAGAAATTCTGTTAGAAACAGACATAGAACAGTTTTTTTAAAAGCAGGTACAGTAACACAAAATGTATGTTACTGAAATCACTGTGAAAATTAAAACCAAAACCAAATCAGTTTCAGTCTTCTGATCAATAAATCTTGTAAGTTCACAGCATTAAATAAATTTTGTCCATCGGTCAAGGACAATAAATAAATAAATAAAAGCATGATATCACAGTATTTCTTTTTTATGGAATGTTTGATAAAATCTGAAATAGTATAAAAACATAATTGAAAATCAGATACAAAAATTATACTTGTTACTCTGTACCAGGAATTCTGTATCTGTTGATATGGGACTATAATTTTCATAATCCTTGCCCACAGAACACAGTGACTTGAATTTATGGGAATTATAACACCAGACTGAATACCTTTATTGCAACATAACTATTAGGCTCAAAACCAAGAATGACACATAGCAATTTTTCCAAGTTCTTTATTGTTTCATACCTATAGACAAAATTTTGGCAGAATGAGGACTCTGCTATCTATATCTACAATGAACTCTGTGAAGCATTAAGGAAATGTTCCAATAGTTGAAGGGCTGGGCGTCAAGCTATTTTCCAAGGCACCTGAAGGCCAGACAAGGAATAATGGATGGAAACTGATCAACAAGAGATTCAACCTAGAAATAAGGAGAAATTTTCTGACAGTGAGAACAATCAACCAATGGAACAGCTTGCCTTTGCAAGTTGTAGGAGCTTCATCACTGGAGGCTTTCAAGAAGAGAATGGACTGCCATTTGTCAGAAATTGTGTAGGGTCTCCTGCTTGGGCAGGGGGACTAGATGACCTATAAGGTCCTTTCCAACTCCATTAAACTGTTAATCTGTTAAAAAAGAAAGGGTGTCTTTACCTTTTTTCCTCACATATAATATCTGCACTAAGTTGCCTCTTACTCTTCTGGAATGCACCCCCTCCTTCCTGAGGATTCATGTCATCACTACATTCCAATACTTTAACATATGTAAAAGAAAAAAGAGGGGTTTCAATGGAGTAGTTGTGTTCTTTTTTTAACCACCCCCTTTTGGATACCCCATGGGTAAATAAGCAATCAAATTTAATACCCTCATTCCCTGAACAACAACTGAATATATTAGTGGCCAATTTAACCTTTTTGCCCCAAATAATATTCCTCACCTTCCTCCCAAAAGGTCATTTCAAATTAAATTCTGTAAGCAAACTTGGAAGGTGATTGCTGAAAAGAACATTAAAAGTCTCCCTATAGATGTTACCAGAGGTGGTATTCAGCAGGTTCTGACCAGGTCTGGGGAACCGATAGCAGGAATTTTGAGTAGTTCGGAGAACTGGCAAATACCACCTCTGACTGGGCCCGTCCCTATCTATTTTCTGCCTCCCGAGTCCTACCTGATCAGCTGGGTCTTCTTTTGTTGCCCTGCACAGGAGAACTGAGCTATAAAAGGATTTGGTTAACACTGCCTTCTATCTGTAAGACTCACGTTTTCTACTATATATTTTTATCCACACAAATCTATTAATGGAGAAAGTCACGAAAGCTTTTCAACACAGTGCAATCTGTTTGTAAAATTCCATGCCAGTCCATTTTTACTCCCCAACCTCCCACAAAACCAGCTGGATGGTGGCTTGCTGTCATCTTCTCTTTGACCTTTCCTTTTCTTGACTGATAAAAAAGTTGGCCTTATTCAAACCATGGTAAGCTCCTACTGATTTCAAAAGCATGCCTCATACCGTTTTCTTGGAAAAATACAGAAATTGTTTTATTTCATATCGCTTATGTTAAATCCTCCAATTTATTTTACAACCCTGAGATGTAGTTTCTCATTGATGTACTAAGCCCAACTTTGCAGAGGTGGTATTCAGCCAGTTCTGACAGGTTCTGGAGAACCAGTAGCAGAAATTTTGAGTAGTTCGGAGAACTGGTAAATACCACCACTGGTTGGCCCCACCCCCATCCATTCTCTGCCTCCCGAGTCCCAGCTGATCGGCTGGGTCTTCTTTTGTTGCCCTGCATAGGAGAATGGAGCTGGAAAGCAGGTTAGTGGGGTGGGGAGGGAATGGAGATTTTACAGTATCCTTCTCCTGAAGTGGGGTGGAAATGGAGATTTTACAGTATCCTTGCCACACCCACCAAGCCATGCCCACCATGCCATGGCACACCCACCAAGCCACACCATGCCCACCAAGCCACGCCCACAGAACTGGTAATAAAAAATTTTGAATACCACCACTGCAACCTTGCTTAGCTTAGCTTCTGGGTCTACCAAGACGATCCAACCAACTAACAGAAGAGTTCAGACCTGTTGCCAAATACCTCTGGATCTTGGGATAAAAAAAAGTGTCCCATCATGCAAAAAGAAGACAAAATTAATACCCTCCTTTGCCACTCATGTTGTTTAATTTTTTTAAACCAAACCAAACCAAACTGGTGCCATGAAACCAGAAATAAATGGGTACCGTTGACAGCTTCTCAACTTATATACACAACAGAATAATTCCAAAACTATATTTATTTACTTGTATTCCATTTTTATTTTTTTACAAATAACTCAAGGCAGAGAACACACTGGCATGCCTTCTTCCTCCTATTTCCCCCACAACAGCAACTACTTTTACTGCATAGGTTGGAAAAGATGGGATCCCTTTAGAAAAGTAACAAACATGAGAGAACTTATGGGTCCTATTTTTTAATTCATTCATTACTTTTTGCTAGATTACCATTGGTATATTACAGGTAGTTCTCGACTTACAACCATTTGTTTAAGCAATCATTCAAAGTTACAAAAGGACTGAAAGAAGTGACTTACAACTGGTCCTTGCACTTACATCACAACCTCCCCACAGGTATATGATTCATATTTGAGCGCTTGGCAACCACCACGTTTTTACCATGACTGCAGTGTCCCAGAATCACGTGATCACCATTTGCAACTTTCCCAGCCACTTCCCAACAAATAGTCAAAGGGGGAAGCTAGATTTGCTTACAAGAGCAGTGATTTGCTTAACAACCAAAAGAAAAAAAGGTCATAAAATTGGATACTTGTTTAACCACCATTGCTTAGCGATGGAAATTCTGGTAAAACTATTGTTTCAACCAAGGACTACTTATAGCCCACGTGAATAAAAGATGGAACATTGGCTAGTTTTATAATTTCTGCTCTTCTAACAAACCGGTTATTTTCAGCTCTACTCATGGGATTTACAGGTAACAAGCTGGCTAGATCCATTCCCTGAATTAAGCCAAAATAGAGTTGTTGAAGTAACCATACTTAATTGAGTCACCAGGAGTAGGATAGCATGTAAATTTAATATATTATTGTTGTTAATATTATGTAAAGTATAAAGTACATGGACAGTGGTTCAAATGCAGCTATCACATCTGAGCTAGAATGTGACACAGAAAGCATTCTTTGCTGCTGGCTTGTCTGGATTTTTTGCAGCCCTCATATGGTAGCAAAAGTGATAGCTGCAGTATAAGATAACACATTATTCAAAGGAATATTTTCTTAGTGTTTTTGTCTTTCAGTAAACTTACTTCTGGTTTCAGAATGTCCTCTTTAGCTCTGTTTCTTCAATGTCCTGTTACAACCTGGGATGGATTCCATGAAAAGTTCAAACAAAGCTGTGATTTCAATAAAAAGAGCAGCAGGAAGTTATTCATCTATTGAGGCCATGCTTAATAAATGACTAAAAATGCAGAACATACGTCAAATCAATAAAGAAGAATATTTGTTTTTTAGCTCAGGGTTGAAATGAGGAGTCCTTGGTGCTCACCAACAACACTGATGGTGTTATCTAGTTTGGGTAATAAAATGTCTTCAAGAAAACAACCAAGCTCAGAGAGCATCAGGAACCCTCAGAACATATATCAGATCCAGGTCAATAATATTCTGGGCTCAGGCTAGAAGATACATGTTCACTTTTAGAAAGGTAATATTCATTTTAATCTGCTTTAAATAAACTTGTCTCAACAATAACAACCCCGATCTTTAAATCCTGTTTATTTGGGAGAAAAACATACACAATGTATAGTTCGTCATAAGTACTAAGAGCTCATCTATGATTGTATGCTAAGAAGCATACAATAAGCAAGCAAATTTTTGCCTTTCCATGCATTGAAAAAGTACAAAAAGAAAATAATACATAGCAACGCAGATGTTCAGAGTATAGATATAAGCAGATGACAATAAGCAAATAACAATTTCTAGAGAAAAGCAAATGAATGGGACTTTTCAGTTAAGCTTTATTACAACAGCCATTCTCTAAATCTAGTTCCAAGCAGTTGGGCTACAGTTCCTGCCTGGGGACTATAAATATGCTAACAGATTATGACCAAAATGCAAAATTATAAGAAACGGGACTCTTTCTCAGAGCTGATCTTATTCTTTTTTTAATCACTCCTAGAAAACAAAGGAAATAAGATTTGCCATTTGTACTGGACTATGAAATGGCTGAAGATTATTCTAAGATAAACCACTTCCTGGATCAAAAGCTCTAAAGAGTTTCACATCAGGGAAAGCACACATCCTGACGTAAGCACCTAAAAGAATGAAGAAGTGCTAAAGGCCAAGAAATGTACTTTAGACTCACTGGACATTTAACACTCAGCTTCACTCAATTGCTTTAAGTGCTGAGATGTTCCAAATTAGAGTTTCTACGGGTATTGCAGCAGAAAAGGCTTTTAATGTTTATTTATTATTAGAATTCCTATTCACTCCATATCCAATTTTTTTTCTCATCCCTTCTCGGTGCAACTGCCCGATCATCTTATCTTCTCTGTGTCCCATCTTCTTAATCTTTCTTTTGCTAAACTTATCAATAAAAGTATAACTACACAGATCAATATTAAATAATCAACATGTGCTCAAAATTGATAAATATAACATTGTGAGGCAAGTAAAATATTAACAGAACAAAACAGTGACCATTTGGTTTGAAAGTCTTCTTCCTTGTTCCTAGTTTGAAAAAAGATATTGACAAATTAGAGATACCAATACTCCATTGCTACAAATGTTCCGGTGTTGATTTTTTTTTAGTCAACCCATATGTTGGTAACAGAACAGAGAATGATCTGAGAGGAGTATAATTTTCTATACACCATTTCTGACATTCTTTGCCTGGATTTTTATAGCACACATTTGCAGCTCTAGCCAATCTCTATGTTCCTCCAAATCCACAATGATGTCTTAATACATTAAAATTAGTGTGGATGTAGCCAAGAATAACATATGCAGTTCTAATATGCAGCAGTAGATCCAGAATCATACAGATTTTCTTTTTTAATGATTCTGGTAGGAAAAAGAAGGAGCACAATAAATCTGTGTCCAGATGCATGGGAGGAGGTTGCATGAATTTGTATGGATTTATATGTGAGATTGGTATATTCAGAAAGGGATCAATTAGCGTTTGTATGTGGAAAGCTTTACTTTGCAGGCAATTAATTTTAATTAGCAGTTATTAAATCAATGCAAACATTTAGTGGAAAGGAAAAATCTCCAAGATTGGTTTCAGCTAGCATTGGCAAACCTAAATTGACAAGCAAGGGAGGCTGGGCATTCTATTGGATTTTATTTTAACTACTTGTTTAATTAAAATTTTATCTCATCTTTATTACTTTATAACTAACTCAAAGTGGCAAACATATCTAATACTCCTTCCTCCTCCCATTTTCCCTAGAACAACAACTCTGTGTAGTGGGTTGGGCTGAAAGAGAATGATTGGCCCAAAAATTAACCTGTTAGCTTTCAGGCCTAAGTCAAGACTAGAACTCATACATAGTTCCTGGTTTCTAACCTTCACCATCACACCAAACTGGCTCCCATTTTCATAACTGTTCTGTCAATATTTCAAGAGTAACTTTTCAGCTTTTTCAATCCTTCAAGTATATTCTTGCAGTTTAAGAAAATAAACAGTAATTTAATATAATTATCATAGTATGAACAAATCCTGCCACATTACAGAAGTTTCATGAGATATAGTAATTCTTGAAGGCAAGTTGGTTCAGTTTTGTCTTTGTTAAGACCCTAACAATCTTTGTGGTGCACCTGGTGTATTTGAAAACTATTTACAGCTAAACATGGCTAAAATATTACTTTAAGCATTGCTTACTAATTTGGGTTGGGTTATTTCATGCAATGGTTTTGCCTGCCAAACCCCAACTAAAAAAGAATCAGCAAATTTTCAAAGTCACACTTTTGGAAGCGAACAACCACAATGAAATTGAATTAGTCAAAGAAGAAGAAAAAAGATCAGATAATTTATGAGCAACCAAATTGCCCATTTGCTCATTAAGGCATCACACACAACAGTCAGCTTATCGAACAAGTCATAATGTCATACACATGCTATTAGTTCTGCAAATATTTGTGTCAAATTAGCGAAAGCTTTGGCTGCTTGATTTGTCTAGTCTGCTAAAATTATCTGATTCAGACAATGAAAAGGATTTCAGTACAGTTATGGTCACTGGCTCCAAAGTGGGCACAACAGGGCAAAGAAAGCCTCACCTTTTGGCATAAAATATAAGGAAAAGAAAAGGGAATGGGGCTTTGATGGCCAAACATGCCCACTACTTTGAAAGCTAGGTCATTGGTGGCAACCACCTCCTATCGGTACATGCATATAAGATATTTGTCTGAATCAAAATGGAGATTCAGACTGCCTCAATTCTTCGATGGTCAATTATCCATCACAAATGCATTCAAGACATTCAAATTGATTTAAAATTGATCCCATTTTTCAGTTCAATTCAACCATGAGAGCCAGTTTGTTATAGTGGATAAGGTGCTGACCTAGAAACTAGGAACTTGTGAGTTCTAGTCCTGCCTTAGTCATGAATAATGGGCTGGGTGATTTTGGGCCAGTCACTCTCTTTCAACACAATCCACCTCAAAATTTTGCTAACTACAGGTGGTCCTTGACTTACAACAGTTTGTTCAGTGGCCATTCAAAGTTACAATAGCACTGACAAATGTGACATGAGTGTTTTTCACAGTTATGACCTTTGTAGCATTCCTATGACCATGTGGTCAAAATTCGGGTGCTTGGCAGATGGTTCATATTTATGACTTTTACTGTATCCCAAGGTCATGTGATCAACTTTTGTGATCCTCTAACAAGCAAAGTCAATGAGGAAGCCAGATTCACTTAACAACAGGGTTACTAAATTATCAACTGCAGTGATTCATTTAACCATGGCAAGAAAGGTCACAAAATGGGGCAAAACTCACTTATCAAATGTCACAACATAAATTTTGGGCTCAATTGTGATCATAAGTTGAGGACTACCTGTATAGTACTGTTAAAACTCACTTGACCTTGGGGAGGGAAGGACTTGTTCTCATGGGCTTTGCTTTAACAACCCTTTTTTTCATTCACGTAAAAGAATAATACAAGTAACTCAATTTCCTGAGTCAGATCTAAAGAAACAAGAGCAATCAAAAGTTGGGGGAAGCTTAGTCTCCAAGGAGTTTCTAATGCTGTGCTAATCATGCACATATACTTCTAGTTGTGAGAGGATTTTTTTTCCCCACTTTGATTCTTAAAATTGCATAAACTTTGGCTTGTTTTGAACAAATGTCACCTGTGAAGCTTTTGTAATCACAGTACTGGACATGAAATTATAATATCAAATAGTCTTGGATGTTTGGCAGCAGGGATGAAATGTAAACTCTGGTTTAAAAGCATTCTGTAAAGCAGATCAATGATTACTTATTAAAAAGAAAATTGAGTGTACATTCTTAAAACTATATTATAGGTAATGGGATTTTCTACAGCTTAGGTAAGTAAGGAGTACATTGAATCTCTCACCTACAAAATAAGCAAATTTTTAAAGCTGACCATTTTTGCTTTCTCAA
Source organism: Pseudonaja textilis (assembly GCF_049901715.1). Lineage (NCBI taxonomy): Eukaryota > Metazoa > Chordata > Lepidosauria > Squamata > Elapidae > Pseudonaja > Pseudonaja textilis. The sequence goes on from NC_141990.1 coordinate 94,093,010, forward strand.
TGCATTTATTTCCTTACTTTATTAATTTGGCGTATAGCCCCTTTCTATCCAGTGTCTAGAAAGATGGCTAATTTTATGCCAATGTTTGGAAGGACATGTAAAGGGACATTTTATCATGCTTGGTGGACATGTAAGAAACTAAAATATGTTGGATTGAAACACATTCTTTGATACAGATGATTTTAAAGATCAATATTCAATTGAAGCCAGGACTTTTCCTTTTTAGGATTAATGGATCACATTGCATTTGTGTAAGAAGCACTGAGGCTCTTCTGGGTTGAAAGGATTAACCACCAATAACATCATCATTGCCTGGAGGATGCCCAATTGGGGAAGTTCTTTCATGTCCCCAGCAGCTGGAGCGAAGGATGAGAGCTCAAACCACCTCATGGCAGCATTAGGGTCTTGAACATGGTTTTGCTAACTTCCAACCCAACCATGGTCCAGGATTAATACGTAAACAATTTTAAAAAGCTGTGGAAGATTATTTAAATATACAATTATTTCAATATATAATTACTGTGGCAAGATTACTATATGCACAGAAATTTAACAGCATCCACTATGGAGGAATGGTTGGTGAAAGTGACAGCTTTTGCTGGAAATTGATACATTGACCTCTTTGATTAGAGAAAAGACATCTACATTTATTGATGACTGGAAGTCTCTTGTGGACTTTTTCTATGTAAATAAAAAAATGAACTTGTGATTTCTGGTTTTGAAAAATAGGTAGAAAAGATTACAGAAAGAAGAGGGATAGGCTGTAACATGAAAGAGAGAGGCTAAAAATACTTGTTCTTATAACTGCTGTAAAGAATATTGGAAGATCTTTTTTTTCTTTTCTATTTTCTTTTCTTACACTACAAGCTAGTCATACTCTCTCGGCCCTAGCTCGGAAGGTCACAAAACATCTACTTAACCCCCACTGGAGAAAAGTGGTAGATATGGTCCATAATCTTCAAGGAAAAGATTTTCATTTTATAGCGGATTGATTAGGATTAGTCATAGTACAAATCAGTCATAGTACAAATCAGTCATAGTAAAATCAGTCATTTAGAACTAAATCAGTCAGTTCTAAATTGCCACAATATTTCTTTCTGAGTTTCATCCGAGTTCCTTATAACAAACATAATCTGTTTCCCCCCTATTCCTTTGTCAGCATTCCACGCAGGAACTGCGTCAACATTTCTCTTCCACAGACATTGAACAAGAAAAACTCCTGTTATTTGTAATGTCCTGGTACTCCATATAATCCCTGGGTAAAGGAAGGAAGTGCTCAATAGAGATCCACAAAACATGCTGAGTCTATGGTGGATTGGATCCTCCCACATAGATTTTACTGTTGTAAATAAACAAAGCACAGGAAATTCTTTGCTTTCAAGCTGTTGCCAAGCATGAATGGCTTATGTTGAAGGAGATTTTACTTTGCCTCTATTGATCATACAGAAGAGATTTATACAAACTGGCTACAGAAACATATGGAATGTAGAAGTGAGATATGTAATCTGTTGCAGTAAATTCCTGTTAAAGATTCTAGCTGCTCAGGAAAAATTCTTTTTTCTAAGACATGTAATTCCAATGTACTCCCTGGTTATTTTATGTGGATTTTCATTTTTACTGAGTTAGGCTTCTGTACTTTCTGGTGATATCCAGTCTTTGATGATTTGTTTTAAGGTTCCCCACTCAAGTTAAGGGTGCTATAGTTAAAAATAATTTTTTTCTAAGGAATCTTTTCTTGAGTTGTTGCTTTATTTATTTATTTACTTACTTACTTACTTACTTACTTACTTACTTACTTACTTACTTACTTATATCCTGTTTTTATTATTTTTATGAATAACTCAAGGTGAATATACCTACCATTCCTTCCTTTTCCTATTTTCTCCACAATGATCCTGTGAGATCCTGGGCTGAGACAGAGCGAGTGGCCTAAAGTCACCCAACCAGCTTTTTTATTTCCTTTTTGAAAACAGGTGGTACTGATCTATATCCAAATGATCAGCACTTACAGAATTAAGTAATTAAGTACCAGATTTCAAGATAGGATAAGTAGAATAAACTAAACAAGAGAAGGCAAAAAGAAGAAAGTGCTTTTCAGCAATAGTAAACTGGTATTTCTGTCACAATCTAATAAATAGAATTGGCTTCCATTCCAGCATGATAATTAAAGAGTTTCCAGGGAAAATGGTGATGAGCATCAGGCATTTTTGCTAATTATAAAACATGTCCTTAGAGAGTTGCAACAAATGTTAGCCTCTCTTCCAAAGCCTCTCATTGGATTGGGCATGGGGGAGGCTATGTGTGAATTTTTCCCTGGAGTGTTTGTGATAAAAGCTCTTCTTCCCATGTTAACTATTTCACAACAGACCTAACTTATCAAAATAATTACATACTTACTTCTCACTGGCAATTGCCTGTTTTTATTTTCCCTGGAAGACTGAAAACATATTAGCAGTTCCAATGCTGCTGTAAATGTTTTCTACATTCTCCTCTGTGAAAGTATTACAGAACAAAGCCTCCTTTAAATAAACATTATTTTGCTTGATGCACAGGAAAACCACTAAAAACATCTTTTATCACAACAATTATAATGAAATAAAGTTTTAAATGTTTAAAGGCCTGGATTAGGGGGAGCTTTAATGGGGAAATGCTTAACTCTTGATCCACAGCCTTGCTGCCTCCTATTATTATCTCTCCTCTTTCTCTAGGCTTCACTAGCAGTGTTGACCTAAATGAAATAGATCAAAAGCAGTGCAAAAATCTTTTGCCCCACATAAAACACATCCCATCTAAAAACATTGAGATTCATATTATCCTCCACAAGGCAGAACATTATCAATTGATAAGAGGAGTGAACTGAAGAGTAAATTGGTTGGGACATGAATGGAAAAATGTTTTCAACTAGAAGCTGTTAATTCACCCCTTAGCTGCTGTTTCTCAGCAATTTTTTGAGTTAGCTGATAATCAAGTGGCCAATTATCAGTAGACAGGTAAAATAAACTGAAAGAGTCTTATGGCATAAACTGTCTCCCATCACAGCTTATGCTATAATATTATATACATTTTATTATACAGTATCTTCAAAAAAAGAGGAAAAAAACAGACCCAGGAAACTATAAACCAATCAACCTAACATCAATACCTGGGAAGATACTGGAAAAAATAATTTAAAAAACAGATCTGTGAACATCTAGAAACAAATAAAATTATAACTAGGAGCCAGCATGGGTTTTTTTAAAAACAGATCATGCCAAGTCAATCTGATTTCATTCATTGACAAAGTGATTAAATTAGTAGACCAGTAAAATGCTGTAGACATAGTATATATAGACTTAAGAAGGCATTTGACAAAGTAAACCAACTAATATAAAAGTAAAGCAACTAATAGGATTAATGGCCTGGAGACTAAAAGATATGAAGAAGTGTTGCAGGATTTGGGTTTGGCTTGTCTAGAGAAAAGGACTGGGGGGAACATGATAGCAGTATTCCAGTATTTGAGAGGTTGCCACAAAGGAGAAGGGGTCATTTTATTTTCCAAAGCACCAGAGGGCAGGACAAGAAACAATGGATGGAAACTAATCAAGGAGAGAAGCAACCTGAACTATTGAGAAACTTACTAACAGTGAGGATAATTAACAGTGAGGATAATTAACCAATGGAACAGCTTGCCTTCAGAAGTTGTGAGCACTTCATCTCTGAAGGTTTTTAAGAAGAGACTGGACAGTCACTTGTCTGAAATGATAGGGTCTCCTGCTTGAGAAGCAGGGTGGACTAGAAGACCTCCAAGGTCCCTTCCATCTCTATTCTGATTGAACATTTGTTATTTAAGGTGCTATAAATGAATATTGTACATACTATGGGGCAAAACGTCCTTCCTTCTGAAAAGAATTAAAGAGAGTTCTGTTGATCATATGCAGAATGCTTTTCCTTTATCATAAATTGTATCAATATCCAGGTCACAAATCTACCTTGGCAATGCCTTCATGAAGCCAACTGGATTTTCACAATAGATCAATAGATTTTTACAACCTGGGGTCCCTGCACCCCCAGAGAGTACAAGGTGGTATTTCAGGGGGTGCAACAAAGAGTGGCTTATGTCCCTTAATGATGAGTGGCAATTACTTTTGTAGGGGGTGCAAATATTAAGCATTTTCTAGGAGTGCAGAGCATAGAAAACGTTGAGAACCACTGCAATAGATGCAAGTTTTCAGTTTTAGCAAAACTCTTCATCAGACAAGTGACTTTTAAAACAAGGAAAACAAATGAAATGGAGGGTGGCACAGTGATTGGTGCTTAAGTCTGGGTCTTGCATGATTTAAATTAACTAGAAATTGCCTACAGCTCTGCAAATTAAACTCTAAAACTCACATGCTGATTTTCCATAAACCATTTTTTTTAATTTGACCTATTCTTTGATTTGTGTATTTTTTTTTGGCAAAGTTGTCAGTCTAGGAGCGAACAATTATACTTCAAAGCTATGCACAATTCATAACATCAAAGTTCTCCCTTCATTCAATAGGATGACAATCTCACATTCCATTAAGCCATTCTTTGCTCAGCTGTGGTTTTAAATAAACAATAACTAGATTCACATTATGCTGAGGCTAAACAAGCCACAGTTTGGTTTAGCCCACACAAATGTGTCTACATTCACATAAATGCATTAAAGGCTTTCTTGGAGGCTTCCTTTGAAAAATTATATGATGAACACCTGTTGGTGTCTAACCTGCAGTTAAAATGTTCCCACTGGCTAGAATACACAATTTAAACACATCCTCTTTCTAGCTAAGGTTAACAATACTCAGGTATGCACAGACAGGAGGCATCATCACCAAAACCCCAACCCCATCCAGCACCCTAAAAGTAGGCAGTAGGAAGACAGTAGCAGAGATACAAGTAGTCCTTGACTTACAACCACAATTGAGCCAAACGTTTCTGTTGTTAAGCGAAACGCTTAGGTGACTTTTGCCCCATTTTACTTACTTTTTTGCCACTGTTGTTAAGTGAAACATTTCAGTTGATAAGTGAATCTGGCTTCCTCATTTACTTTGCTTGTCAGAAAGTTGCAAAAGGTGATCCCATGACCTTGGGACACGGAAATTACAGGATGATGGGGATGCTTGCAAAGTGTGTAACTTTGAAAAAGCATCCTAAGTCGCATTTTTCAGGGCCCTTTGAGAGGTCAGTAAACGAACTGTTGTTAAGTCGAGGACAACCTGTGTTCTGCTCCTTCAGGAATAAAGGCAAAGTCGACTCTTTCCAACAACTCCCAACTTGTTCTTCCCCCTCCCGAGTCAGAAACGACGACTACTATTAATGAGTCGGCATAATAAAAGTCAAAGTCCTCAGCTAACGAGAAGCGGGTGAAGGGAAGGTAAACACTTCGAAAGCGCTGACGTGTGGCGCGATTCTTAAGCTAAGCAGAAAGAAATACTGGAGGGAGACGCGTAAGTAGATCTCCATGGTGCCCTGGCTTAGGAGCTTCGACGCCAACCCCCCTCCCTCACCGCAAAACTTTGGCGTTTGCCCCAGCCTTAAGAGGGCAAGCCCTTGTCCGGGACTTACCGCTTTGTGGTTTCAAGCGAAAAAGAAGTGGGGGGAAAACTGAGGGAGCAGCTGCCAACTACCCCTAGACGGAATCCCGCCACAGCACTCCCCGGCCCGCCTTCGTTTTGCGCGCACGATCTCCAGCGCCAACAATTCGCCGCCTGGCTAGGCAGCCTCTCAACTAACAACCAGGAAGGAGGCGGTCAAACGTTTCCAGCGGCTGGCGATAGGAATGAATGAGGAAGGCAAGGAGGCGGGCGCTCGATCTGAGTGGTTTCTGAGTGGATCCGATGAAAACCTCTCTCTCTCTCTCACTCACTCTCTCTATCTCCACCATCATCTTATCCCAGGAGGAAGAGATTTCCGTACGGTGCAGATACTGGCTCTAGGGAAATAGCAGGACAGAGGGGAGGAAATTCAGACCCACTTCCCCCGCCCCCCCCCTTTTTTTTTGTAGAATGGAGTTTTAAAAATCTAAATTGGCTGTTTTCAGGTATTGGGTGATCTGGATGAGTTCCGGGTAAGGACAGTAACGAGCATTCCGGAGATTATTCAAAAATAGATGTTAGGGCCAATTGAGTGAGAATCAACCCCGGTCTTTTATTCTCTGAAACGTTGACAAATCTCAACGAATTTCTTTGCAATCTTACGCAGGGCCAAATCCCACTGAAATCAGCGGGATCACTTCAATCGTGCTGAAGGTATACCACAGTGACAATTCTACCGCTCTGCACCTGTATTGCGGCAGAAAAGCTGTTCGAAACGCAGCCATATAATGTTGATGCCTGTTGGGATGGTTACCGGGCATCTACATTTGTGCTTTGGGACCAATTCCCCAAATTCGTGAAGTTGAGCTAAAGAGTTTGGAGACTGACCTAAAATGAAAATAAGTGGAGCCCCCTGACTCGATTTCTCTTCCCACTGAGCTTCACTTCCCAGAGAGAAAACCAACCGTCTCTTCTTCATTGTACATTGAGTCAAGGCTTGCTGAATGTAGGCAGGTGATTTGAATTGGAGAGGTTACCCAACCCACTTGCACAAGTGTGAAGAAAGAATTGCAAGGAAAATTGGGCACTGTCTCCTACTTCAGCCCACCTACCTTCCCTCCACCCACCTCCTGCCATGGCCTATCAGGCTAATCAGTGCAATGGAGGGAGAAACATGGGAAGAACCAATGGATAATGAGTGTGCTTCAGCTTCCATTGATGGTGTGGAGAAAGGACAGGGCTAGTAATAGGCAGCTGGGGTTGGCACTACTGAGAAGCCACCAGTGGCACGGAATTGGCAAAAATAGCATCAGCCCTGCTCCAAGGAATAAAAACAGTGAAAAGTAGGGTCATACAAAAGAGTAAGAGAGAATTTTACTGAATGCTCCCTTAGCTTGTGATTGGTTTGAAAGTGTATATTTTTCCACAGGATAATTTCAAAATAAATAGAAAAAGTGAAAGCATAACCCCACCACATAGATTTCCCTATGACAGAAAAAGTGGAAGTTGAAGCTGATATGAAACACTTCCTTTCCTTGCTGTTCAGACTGAAGTCACTTCTGTGTCTTCATAAATGGCTCTTTATATTGCTGCTCCTGCCTGAAAATTTTTCTTTTAGTCTTTTGTGACTACTCTGAAATAAAACTGCATGTCAGGCACAATGATTCTGTTTTGAAAACATTGCATTTTGGCTCCATGTGTGATAATCTCTTCCTCTAATAAATTTCCTCTTCAGCAAACTTGCTATATTTGTTCCATTAATTTGTGGTGAAAAGTGGCAGTCACAAAATAACCTTTTTTCCAGAGTACAAAAAAGAATTTATGTACGTTTGGTATGTGTGTGTCTCTGTTTGTGTGCATTTATGTGTTTAGGAGGGAGGTGGGGAAGAGAAAGAGAAAGATTTCTAGGTAGAGAACTTGTTTTAAACACCTTGGAAACATCCAGTAATGATTTCAAAATGTAATATTAATTTATCCATTGCCATTTATTTTCTAAAATATTTTAGATCTCAATTCAGCTTGAGTTAGTCATGAATTACAATTGCAATCCTCCCTTACCTGAAAATTAAGTCCCTCTGAAAATATATAGCATTATACTGCATTCCCTATCAATACAATATTTTAATAGGACTGCTGATAGAAAATGAGAACCAGTTTGGTGTAGTCATGGTTAAGGCATCAGATGAGAAACCAGAAGATTGTGAGTTCTAGCCCTGCCTTAAGCACAAACCTAGCTGGGTGACCTTGGGCCAGTCACTTTCTTAGTCCTAGGAAACAGGCAATGGGAAACCACTTCTGAAAAACCTTGCCAACAAAACTGCAGGGGCTTGCCCAGGCAGCCACCACGAGGCAACCCTGACTCAAAACACACCCCAAAACACAAACTGAGCAAGGAAGTATGGGACATCCACAGATGGCAACAAAAAGGTACCAAAAACTCATTTTGCTTCGGTCCAGTGTCTTGATTTTTGAAGTCCTAATTTGCTAGCCCTATAATTTAGTAGCTTCTAATGGAAATTTACGATAACTGGGATAAAGCCTGAAGCATAATGATTATTTACTGCATGAATTTATTCCTAAACTGGATGAAGGCATGTGTTAGCAGTTGCCATTTCATCACCTTGTCTTATCTATACATAAACATGCTTCCAACAGTGAGCAGGCAATTATAGTGTCATTTGGAACTACAATTATAGATCAAGATGTGCATTATAAGTGACTACCATGATGAAAAACCAAGCAGATCCTTTGATAATTAATATAATCATCATCTCAAATCAATCGTACTGACAGGGTGAGGATATCATAAGAAGGGGAAGGCTCCCCCCTTTTTACTTCTATCCTATTCAATTCTGATGAATATAAAACCAACTGGGATTAATTAGTTGCAAGTGGAACTCTAGCTGAGTACATTATTAAAAATGGCTGTATTTGGCTCATTCTTCTTGCTAATAAGGAATGTGTCAAATAGTTTGAAAAAAAAAATGCATTTAAAGATATTCATGAAACTCTTATCAAATCAGCAGGGGAAAATTATGAAATGTCAATTTAATAAATGTGTGTGATTGCTAGATGTGTATCTCCCTGATTATTTTGTAACATACATAAAAGATAAGAAAATATAGAGACTTAATTGTTATCATTGCTTAAATATCTATTCCATGGCTAAAGAGCCATAAACTTGAATGCTGTTAAGTATTAATACATGGAAAAGCAAAACAAAATCTTATTCTTTCCATCATATCAAAGTGAGATGGTACAAAATAGAGAGCTATCTCAGATGTTAAAATAGGCTTAGAAAAAACAAACTGGAAACTTCAAATATGTTACAATTCCACATTTCACAGACTTAGAACAGGATAATAATTATTGGGTTCACACATTGCATTAAGCCATAATGTATAAACCCAACCAGTTTGTAAGATGAATCTTCCATTAATTATGTATTGGGCGCAGTATTTTATAGTTTAGCAAGATGTGCAAATTGTGCTTTCTTCTGTGAATCAGGGTTAATCAAATCATAGCTTGGTGCAATTTGCAAACCATATTCAACAGAAAGATATTTGAATTTAATGATAAAATTATCAGAATATCTTCCATTTTGTACGAAATCTGACAAAGGAGTGATTTTTTTAAAAAAAAATCAGATTGTTGTAATGAACAGCCAATGATCAAAATGCAGAAGAAATATAAATTTCCAATCTAAAAATAGAACCAAAAATGTCAGTTTTAAATTATGAAATTTCTAAAATAAGAATACAATAAAATGCATGCTTTATTTATTTAGAATGTACTTCCTAAGAAACAAGTGTATAAACATAATTGGATTTTTTTAAAAAAAGATCTGAGTTTAGATCAGGAAGAGAAACCTGACATTGTTCTTGATTTCTTTTATTACCTTTCTCATGTGAGATTTGGTCCTTTCACAAACAGGTATAGGAAGGACTTTCTTGCAGCATGGAAAAAAAGAATCACAATGTCTATGTTAGGGCATTTATGGTTTAGCATCTTTGTATTGATTTAACAGGCTCCTCAGTAATGCTGACACATTCCCCTAAGATATGAAATGCACCATTCCACTATGTGCCTGCAGGCAGAAATATATTGACCCAATATTAATGATCTAGTCAGAACAATTACAGCTGGAATACAGAGTATCTCACTAACTGTGAATAGTAGCTTGGTCATAAATGTTGTGGTTTCAACATTCAAGAATTGTCAAATGTATTTATATGTTAAAAATCCTAGTGAGAGTTAATCTAACTGAAGCCAATCAAAATTACTTCTGAATGTTCAGGCACTGAATTATAATTAAAATTCCTTTCTTTTAAAGTATGCTAGTTCATCCTGCAATTTCCTTGATTATGAATGTTCCTCTTTTCTAAGTGTCTCTTTCCTAATTTTCCGTTTGATATTGTGAACTTCAACTAAATATCCTTTTGTCATCCCTGAATCAAGCATGATTCTTCTTTCCAACAAATTGGGCAAAATTCAAGGAGAAAGAGAGATCTGGAACCAGACAAAATGCAAGTAAGCACAAGTCCAAGGAGGGTCTGAATCAGAGGTGGTATTCAGCAGGTTCTGACCAGTTCTGAATAACGGGTCGCAGAAATTTTGAGTAGTTCGAAGAATTGGCAAATACCATCTCTGACTGGTCCTGTCCCCATCTATTCTCTGCCTCCCCAGAGAGTCCCAGCTGATCGGCTGGGTCTTTGTTGGTTGTCCTGCACAGGAGAATGGAGCTGGAAGTAAGTTAGTGGGGTGGGGAGGGAATGGAGATTTTACAGTATTCTTCCCCTGCCACGCCCACCAAGGCACGCCCACCAAGGCACACCACGCCCATCAAGCCATGCCCACCAAACTGGTAGTAACAAATTTTGAATCCCACCACTGGTCTGAATATGGTTCAAACACTACAGAGAAGCTCAGACCGGCTCCCAGATTCCATGAAAACATTGCTAGCCAAAGAGTCCAAACAGGAGTCTTTTAAAATCAGCTTTCAAAGACAATTATCACAGGATTTTGTGGATCGTGGGATCCATCACTTAGGATTCAAAGTATCTCCTATGAGTTTTTTCAGATTTTATTACATAACAAAGTACGGTAGACAATAAAAGTTTCTTCTCTTCCTTGGTCTGCAGAAATATCAGGCTCTTTGTGATACATCATGCTTCTTTCAATAAAAATAATATTAACAAAGAAAGCAATGGTATTAACCAAACAGAGATCTCCAAACTTGGCTGGCTGGAGAATTCTGGGAGTTGAAGTCCATAAGTCTTAAAGTTGCCAAGTTTGGGGATCCCTGAATTAAACACAGAATATCTATGTTCTAACAATAATTTATTCATGCAAAAGAAGGATTTGCTAATCCTTTCAACAAGTAGGCAAATAAACTGATTTTACTTTCAGGACATAATTTTTTCAGTCCAAGATCAAGCTTCTGTCTTTCTTTAAATGTTACCGACCAAGATTATGTCTGAACATTCCAATTTTTTTCCAGCACCAACCAAGCAACCATTGTCTCTGTTATAATGTATAATACAATACCTTATGTTTCTATGAAAGAGCATGATTAATATAATGTATTTTAAGCAATTTAACACTGCATTTCCCTTTCCTCCCAGACTTTCATAACTTCTCTCTCTTGCTTCTTGTTTGCTCTCATATACCTTCCCTCTCCGCTAGATCATTGCTTACCTTTTAATAGTCATATACAGGGTCTTCTGTTTTCATGCTGCCAATTGGTCCCAAATTGTAAGACCTTCACTCACTGGTGGGATTCAATTTTTTTTTTACTACTGGTTCTGTGGGGGTGGCTTGGTGGGTTTGGCAGGGGAAGGATACTGTAAAATCTCCAGTCAATTCCATTTTTCCATTTCATTCCCCACCTCACCCCCAATGTGTTAAAGATGGATTGCTTCCCTTCACCTATTTATTGCTTTACAGCATTAAAAGCTACTTGCCTGGATACTCTCATATGAAGTTGTTAAGTAACTTTGTGCTTTTGAAAGCAAAATCTAATATCAGAATAAGCACCTATCTCAATCAAAATAGCACCAATTGAGTTATATACCCTTTGGCCTCATTATGAGGAATTATTTCTGATTAGACCGAGACAACTGAAAAATTTGAATTTATAAATGTTGCAAGATAATACTGAATACAACCCTATTCTTTTTTAAACTGAAGTTGTGCTTTCTATAAAGCATTCTTAAAGGTATCATTGCTAAAATCAAATGATTCAGCCATATAAAATATGTTCTATTTTAAATGTTTTCAATTGCACTATACTTGTTCATGTCCTAGATAGCATGATTAATGATAAAATAATATCAGTGTTGAATCATTCCTATTCTGCCTGCAAGTGCAATTTCTGAAAATATGATTTAAATGTACAAGACATGTTACATATGGGAATCCTACAAGGGAATTGTAGGATTCCCTTATCTATGTGTTCCCTCCTCTCCCACCAAATATGACCAGTCAGCAAGGAAACATGTTACCAATCACTTTCTTTAATGTTGATTGCAGCTAGGAAGAAAGTGAAATTTGATAAGAACCAATAAAGGAGAATAACTGTAGCTCAGGGTTGAAGTGAGCTCAGACAGAACCATCGAACCCTCAGATCTGGCAAGTGGCTAGCCTGGTAAGTTGGGAACTCTGTTCAAACATGCTCTGTTTTTGTTAAAATATTTTTCATAGAAGAATTCAAAGAGAGCCTAGAGTATCATTCCAATTCATGGCATGGGAAGAAAGACTTATGCTACACATCAATTTGCATACCTCCTGCATTTCTTGAGGGATTGGCTCAGAGATCCAAGGATGATCTCACCCCCTAAGGTCAGCAGGCTGTCAAGAACAACATGGTCATTGAAGTGTGTCAGATGGTATCCATGAGAAACCTACATTTTAGAAAAAGAGGAAATAGCTATCTTAAAAATCAAGGACCTCCAAACTTGACAATTTTAAGACTTGTGGACTTCAGCTCCCAGAATTCTCCAGCCAGCATGACTGGCTGAGAAATCCTGAGAGTTGAAGTCCACAAGTCTTAAAGTTGCCAAGTTTGTAGACCTCTGTCAAAAACAGTGGGGTCCTTGGTGCTCTCTGGGGTCAGTAGTTTTCTTGGAGATGTTTCATTACCAAACTAGATAACATAATCAGTGCAAATATTCATCAGCAAATATTCTTTTCTATCTGTACCTTAAGGACAATAAGGATGAGAGAGCCGGTATATTGTGGTGGTGAAGGCACACTGGGCTAGAAAATGGGAGACTATGAGCCAGCTGGGTGACCCTTGACTAGGTACTCTCACTCTCAACTTTAGGAAGAAGGCAATAGCAAACCACCTCGGAAAAATACTGACAAAAAAAACTCCAGGGACTGGTCCAGGCACTAGGATTCAAAACTGATTTGAAGGCACACACCCCCGCCCCGCCCAAACGACTTCCTCAGATATGGTCTGTGGATGAGATGGGGGCAATGTCACATAGACAAAGCATATAAAAGAGGTTGTCAGAGCATGTTTGTGCTGCAGTTAGAAGCAAGTAAGGAAAAAGACTAAGTCTCACAATAATTTATCTGTGGGATCTTAGCTCTGTCTGTATACACTGTGGGAAGTCTCATCTTAACTATGGCATCTAACTTGGCTGTTTAACATTTTCTGGATTCTCTTACATGTTTTGTCTATCTGTTTTACCAATAGCTTTTTTAAACAGCATTATCTGAACACTAAGGCTAAAATCAGATTGAGGAACAATATCATCAGGAAATTGATAAACTATACACATGGGAAGTTCAACTGTCTACATATTAGCTTTGGCCTTGAACTTCTCTGCAGCTCAGTATGCTGCTCCAGTGTGGGGTGCATCTGCACATGCAAAACAAATTGATGTCACCATCAGTGAAGCAGTATGCTAAGTGACAGGATGTCTCAAACCCACACCAATTAAGAAAATATATCCTCTCACTGACATTGCCCCAATTATGATCAGGAGAGAGGTAGCAGCAGACTCTGAGGGAACTGAGCAAGAGAATGATCTTTGACATCCTCTGTATGGACATGTGCCCCAAGCCCTCCAGCTCAGGTCTAGGAACAGCTTTATGGCAAGAACAAACATTCCTCAGGGTACACAGGAACATATCAAATTAAAAGCTGGAGGAAGGAGACCATTGAGCAAAGAATTACATTAAAGGAGGATATGGCTGAAAGAGCCAACCTCCCTTATACTACTTGGAGGACCCTGAATAGGTTGAGAGTTGGAGTGCCTGAGTGCAAAACCAATATGCTCAAATGGAGACAAAAAACAACAGGCTGTATGACTGTGAAGAGATGCAGAGCTGGTATATCTACTGGTATGTCGGCGACTACCAGAAACATGTACCAATACTTATTTTTGGCCAATGACGAAGTCAAGAAGATGGCTTCATTCTGGGAACTTAAAGTTTAACCTAGACACAGAAGAAATGATAGCTCATATTTTAAAGAATAAAAGAGACTATTTTAAAGCATTAAAATAAATAAGCCAATCCCTTTCTCAAAGTTATTTCACTGTTCAGATTGTTTCCTATATACTGCAGAATATACAGTATATAAGCTCATTTAGTTTCCAAACAATGATTGTATGGCTTCATTTATATATTTAACAGGAAAATCTAGTTTGACTTTGTAATCCTATGCATCTGTTAGTCATCTGTAAACTCTTAATTTAATCAGATTTATTTTATTCCCAGATAAATGTATCCAGGCTGTTGCCTTAGAATCTTCATTTTACAAAAGAAACAAAGCAAGGTAAGGTTGTTATCATGGAAGTGATTCTAGTGTTGATAATGCTGACAATCACCTTTACTGTGTTAAAAAAAATGGTTTCAACGTGAATAGTATTTATATCAATAGGGAACTATGCCCACACAACTGAATCCTAGTTGTTAGTAGAAATACTGAGGTCAAATGTCTTTTGAAATTGATACTTTGAATGAGAAAAAAAAATCATTGAAAGGAAAGTTTATTTCTTGTCCAATACTGACCTCTGGGTAGAAGGGCAGAACTGCATTTTCTTAAGTAGAGAACCATAGATCATTACATTTTATACTGTTTCATAAAATTTATTAACCAGAAAAAGTGCTACCAAGTCCTGATGTTTGGTACTCTAAAGAATTTTGGGATTGCCTTCTTAAGGACAGGCAGAACTAGTAGGAAGAATTAAATCTGAAAGTAAGAATTGTTATGTTAACATAATCATGAGGCACATTTAAGAGTTCATGGATATAGTCTGTTTGTCAACCTATGTTGTGGTCTAGGAGCAGAGTGCTTTGTTAGCCATTTTGAGTACCATTTCTAACCGTGTGTGTGTGTGTGTGTGTGTGTGTGTGTGTGTGTGTATGTGTGTATGTATATATATATATATATATATTTTCTGAGGTTCTCGCGGGTATTTGTATGTGGATCTTTGGTTGTTCGGGTTTTCTCCCGCGTAAGATTCGAAGTATCTAGGCAACGTTTCGATGAAGTCTCATTCATCATCTTCAGGCTTCTGTCTTCGGCTCTTGCTTCTCAGAGTGATGTGAGATTGCAGCAAGATCACAGCTCACCAACTCAAATCCCCCAGCAACTAAGACTAACCTGAGCACAACCAAGCCCCCACCTGAACAGAACACGCCTCCAACCAATCAGAACACGGCCAACCCCCCAACCAATCAGAACACAGCCAAACCCCCTACCAATGAGAACACACCCCCACCCAATCAGAACACAGCCAAGCCCCCACCCAATCAAGTCCCACCCCCACTAGCAGTTAAAAGGAAGAAGCAGCTGCAATCTCACATCACTCTGAGAAGCAAGAGCCTCAGAACCTCAGAAAACAAATATATATATTTATATATATTTGTTTTCTGAGGTTCTCAGGGTATTTGTATGTGGATACACACACATATATACATATATACACACATACATATACATACGCATACACATACACATACATTATGTATGTGTATTATGAATCTCATCTGCCATCATCAGGCTTCTGAAGAAGCCTGATGATGCCTGATGATACAGAAGCCTGATGATGGCAGATGAGATTCTGCTGAAACGTCGCTACAACTTTATGACGTGGGAAAATACCCGAACAAACCGAATGCCATATATATATATATATATATATATATATATATATATATATATATATATATATATATATATATGTATGCGTGTGTGTATATATATATGTATGTATATATATAATTTCACTGCCATTGCAATAAATCTAGTTCTTTTTCACACTTCCTCTTTCCAGTAAACAGCAACCTATACTTGTGCTGGGAAAGAGTGAGTAATATAAGTTTTATTTTTAATCAGATGTTCTTTGGGCAACTAAAATGTAAAATCAAACGTACATTACCAATTTCCGATGGTAATGTAGTTCTTATCTATATGCGATTTGGGAAGTAACTGCATAGCCTGCCCTTATCCTGTCGGGCAAGCTATCACAGTATTTCCGATCATCCTCGGGGCAGAGAATAAAAGGTCTCGCACAAAGCTCCTTCGATTTGCAAGCAACGGATGAACGCCCAGACATTTCTATCAAGCATCTCGTACTCTCAATGCGAGGGTTTTCAACTGCGTTTGCCTTTCATGTCTTGCATTGCCTTAAGGATATTGTCGCTTTTTGCTTTTATCAGAGACAGGCTGTGGTTGCTATAGTGCTGTATTTCTGCATCGTTTTTTCCTACTTCTTCCGGGAAGGAGTGATGGTGCGGCAAAGGGCGGGTTGGGGTGGTGGGGCTGGGACCCGGTTAACAAGAACCCGGAAGATCAGCGCCTCTCTCTCAATCCAGACATTGACTCTGTGCCCGAAGAGGCGGCGACAGGGCGTTTCTTTCTCCGTCGACCTGGAAATGACGCTCAGCCGCGATCGCTGTTGCTAGCTAGGAAGACGGGCTGAAGAGTAAACAAGTCCTAGCTGATCCGTCTCGCCGTCTCCATCTTTGAAGGGCCTACGCACAGCGAGGAGCAAGATGGGGGCGGTTCTGGGCTTGTGTTCCTTGTCCAGCTGGGTAAGGAGGTGCTGGGTTATAGCCCCCGCTTCTCTTTCCCGGGGCCGGTAGGTCTCGGGGCGTGGGCGGTGGCGGCGACGGGCAAGCGGGCTCTCTGGAGGCGCAGCCGCACTGCAGGGCTGGATTCTGTCTGCCCCTCTCCCTTCCCCCTAATTGTCGGGTAGCCTCTCTTCTTTGTTAAAATAGGACAAGTTCTTTTGCCATTTCTTCGTTATTGGATTTATCTCATTTGGGGGGCATTCCATCTCTGTCGAGTTAGAACTTAATAGCGTTCTTCATGCCTGGCTAATGTCATAATAAAAGTCTAGTAATGGAAAAGGTGGACGAAGTCGGATTCTTCCTCCTCTGCAGTACCTTGACATTTCTTTCTGCCTGGCTTTGTTCCTTGCTTGCCCGTCCGCCCAAAATACCGATTTTTTTTTTAAAAAAACTTTCCTATTGATGTTGCTAGAGTGACGGGAGAAAAATCCCAAAAGACCTTTAAAAAACGCTCGTGCTAACTTTTTAGCTGCATTGTGTTAGAATAAATATTTACTTGTAGTGCTTGAGTGCAGTTAGTAGCAGGGCCTCTTTGGAATGGATTACCAAAAGTGTAAGGTATTTTATAATCCTTGAATCCGGTGTACAAACGTAGAGGTCGTTGAAATCGTTCCTGAGAGATGTACACAAGTCACACATCTTGTATAAGGTTTTTAAGAAAATGCTGTAGTCGGGATCTTCAAGATGCTTCCATTTTCTGTACCACTTCCATATCCATCAGAAGCCATTTAAAAGCAGTTATATGTTCCTCTTTTAATCTGCATTTAGAATGCAGAGAACAAGGAGTAAAAATCACTATAATCTTTGACTTCCTCAGCTCTTTCCATCACGAAAATCCTCATCCCTACATTTCACTAAAGAGAAATTGCTTGGATTTTCCATCCACTTATTTATTTCTGCATGCATTTGTTTGGTTATATACACAAACTGTGTATTTTTCCACAGAAATAAATGAAAATCCAGCAGTTTCTTGGAAGGGGAACTGAACAAGAAATTATGTCAGAGTCCCTTGGAAGATCTGAAGCTTGAAAGCTGGGAGGTGGGGTGAAGCCCCTGTTTCTGCAGAAAACAGATTACATACTAGCTCTACAGGGAGCAGCAATTTTTTAGAATTGTACTGTTGTGTTGAAGATATCACAGTTAAGCTTGGAATAAATTAATGCATCTCTGGCTCAAAAAGATCTAAAATTGTTTTTGAATTAATGTGAAGATTGTATATGGAAAGGCTTGTGGTCTATTAAAACTTGTATATCTTTTTGTGGTTTAGCAACATACTCTATTGTCAGGTTTGTGACAGGATTATTGTAGGCAGGACTTCTCCTTAGAAAAAGAAAAAAAAAGATCTTTCCTCTTCTCAGGATAAGCTTTGGCCATTTTCTACTCTTTGTTGATTGACATTTCAATGTGAGACATGGAATGACTTTGAAGGGGATATCCAGTTCAGTCCCAACTCTGTAGTAGTTTAAACATCCCATCATGATCACCCTAACACTGTATGTGCACGAAGGTTGGAATGAGAAGTTAAATCAATAACTTTTGACAAAGACTAACTATAGAGCTATCCATTTATATCTTAAAGCTAAATAACTATAGACAATTTGTGGTATTGGGAGAGGGAAAATATAAAGCATAACCTAGGACAGTAATTGTTGCTTAAACTGTGTTGTAATATATTCTTGTTTTCTGAAGTTAAGATAAAAGGGTCAGATTACGAAATTTAATAGAATGTTCCTTCATTTTTTCCCCATATCTGGAAAATTGCTTGTGTAAGGATACAATTAGGATTATTTTAGTTGAATTTAGATTTAAGACAAAATCAACATTACCAAGGCTTCCTAAGGACTTTTCCTCCAAAGCTCTCTTTTCAGCATGTAAAATTTGTAATTCAGATTATTTCTTTCAAACCCAGCATAAAATATACATATCTTTAATATTTATTTTACAGTCCACTCTGAGCAATCTATAATTCCCCTCTTTATGACTCCAATTTAAACAAAAAGGAACTTAAGTTGAAGCAATCCAACAATTCACTGCATGAAAATGGCACTTGCTCTGTAGTTGAGATTCTGCTTTTTGTTGACTGTGGTGGGTACTTCTGGTGAGAGAATTTTAAAGAGCTTTTTGTGTGTACTCCATTCCCCATGAACTGGCAGACATGGAAACACATAAGAGCTGATATTGCAACATCAATGCTGCTGTTTCTTGCTTGTGACTTAATGTTCAGAGCCCAATAAACACCTGCTCAAATTTCACATTTCTAGCACATAAACATAGTTCCTCTAGGAACAAATTGAAATATCTTAGAATAATTGCACAATCGGGTACCTATCAGATATATTGGACCACAACTCCTATAACTCTCAGCTACCATATTGTGAAGCACATCCAGATAGCCATAGGTGGGAAAGACTGATTTAGGATTGCTGGTCACAAATTATAGTTAATTATTTTCAAACATTGTAAAATCAATGAAGCAAAGTAGGTGATCAGGGATCTTTGATTGTATTGCTACTTGTCTTCTTCCTTTTTTTCTTTTATCAGATACCATGTTTGTGTGGTAGTGCTCCCTGCCTGCTGTGTCGATGTTGTCCCAGTGGAAATAACTCCACAATAACAAGATTGATATATGCATTCTTTTTGCTTCTTGGGGTGAGCGTTGCATGTGTGATGTTAATACCAGGAATGGAAGAACAACTGAAGAAGGTCAGTTCATTATTGAGATGAGTATGCTAAAATTATTTTGGTATAAACCCTGGTGTCTTGCATCTATCTCTTGTAAAGAATTCTTGCTCTAAGTAGTATGGTCTGTTATTGATCAAACCTGAGCCATTATCTGTAGTAGTATAATAAAGGCTGTAATGCTTGCATTATATTTAGGAGAAGAAAGCTTATGTTTAGAGTGATAAAAAGGCAGTCCAGAAAGCTCAAGCTGAACAGGAAATCTTAAAATGGGAAAGACGTAGTATCACAGCCCTGCCAAAGCAAGTACTCAATTCCTGGAAATGTCTTGATTTTCAAAGCCTGATTGCAAATGTGTTTTTATACGTGGCTTTTGAAAACAGAACAGATATTCATTTGATGTACAGTTTTAATATTATAAAATATGTGGAATGAATCTATTCATGTGGAAGATCTCCAGTTTCTTTAGAGCAAACACATGAAACAGCCACTAAGACTTCCTTATTACAAAGCACACATTTTGAATTCTGCATGAATTCATTTTAATACTTTGTATGCTTTTTGTTACAGATTCCTGGGTTCTGTGACGGCCAGGTGAATTGTGATGTTCTAGTAGGGTATAAAGCGGTATATCGTGTATGCTTTGGGATGGCCATGTTCTTCCTCTTGTTTTCCCTATTGATGATCAAGGTAAAGAGCAGCAGTGATCCAAGGGCAACTGTCCACAATGGGTAAGAAAGAAATGATGGCTTGTCTGATTTGTACTTGTGTTTCTGTGTATGTTGGTGCTTTCCAAGTATGTTAGACTGCACATTCTAGAGTCATGCCGGTTGGAAATTTTGAGAATTGCAGGCCCAATTGTATGAGGTTGGACAAAGCTGCTATGTCACAACTTGACACATATAGTCATAAATTTAAAACAATTAGAGGTTACAATATGTTCCTACAATAATGATCCAACATAAATTTGATAGAAACAAAACACTTCCAACAGTGTTAATCCTTTTGGTCTATGAATTCAATGAATAAAATGGTCAAATGAAATGCCTTGTTAATTATGTTACTACTCTGTAATGGATTCTTTTTTAAAATCTGCCTGAAAAAACTAGAACTCAACAATTATGTAATTTTCAAAATACAGAAAAGAAAACTTATGTTTTCACTTACTGAATTATGATTACTCATTATGACTGCATGAATGCGGAGATCATTGAATGTTTCTGTAAATTTAAACTCTTGAGACAAAGGAAAGGGATTGCTATCAGTCTATACCAGGATAAGCAATTTTCTAGCCCAGGCAAATCCCTGGAACCTAAAGCAAAAAAAAATATATGAGGGAAATGCATGAGTAATAGCAATAGGAATCCTTCAATTCCCAATTTTAAAATGTTTGAAAAGAGACCAAAATCATACCATTTAAATTTGCTAGTACAATTCTCAGATTATAGGAACTAAATAAAAATGGATATGACAAAACAGAACATTCTTGTATGTCTTTCCCTGTCCCCTCAACTAAAAAATAAGCTTTTAGTAATTTCAGTAGATGACTGGTAAGCTTTCTCTGGTCCATCAAAGATACACCTGCCACCCAGAAAGGGCAGCTTACTCTGCTCTACACCATCATTGTTTCGCATGCATCTGTTCATCTGACTGTCATGGGGACCAGAGGTGGTATTCAGCAGTTTTGACCAGTTCTGGAGAACCAGTAGTGGAAATTTTGAATACTTCGGAGAACCGGCAAATACTACC
The DNA here is from genome assembly GCF_049901715.1 of Pseudonaja textilis. NCBI lineage: Eukaryota > Metazoa > Chordata > Lepidosauria > Squamata > Elapidae > Pseudonaja > Pseudonaja textilis. The sequence goes on from NC_141990.1 coordinate 94,114,063, forward strand.
TCTGACTGGTCCCGCCCCCATCTATTTTCTTCCTCCCGAGTCCCAGCTGATTGGCTGGGTCTTTTTTTGTTGCCCTACACAGGAGAATGGAGCTGGAAAGGTTAGTGGGGTGGGGAGGGAATGGGATTTTGTAGTAACCTTCCCCTGCCTCGCCCACCAAGCCACACCACGCCCACCAAGCCATGCCCACAGAACCGGTAGTAAAAAGTTTTTGGATCCCAACACTGATGGGGACAGTAAGACCAAGCCACTTAGTCTGAACATAAATGGTAATTCTTGTGTTGTCACAGCACTGAGTGCTTGTTTCCAATTACCAGCCAAATCTTTAGTACTGGGCACAGCTTAACTGTAGCATTCAAAGTAGCCCACCCTTGGTCGTATATATTGGATCAGTCACTCTTTCTTTCAGTCTAACCCAAAACAGGGTGGCTGGATGGCGGTTGCAGGAAAAATTAGATGAGGGAAGACAATGTATACCACCTTGATATACTTTATAAAAGTCAGGATAAATCTAATAAGAAGAGTATGTTTTACATTATATATCCTGTACGTTGTAGATGTAAGATGTTTTCTCTAGGGCTATGATTGTGTAGATAAGTTTCTTTTATAGAAAAACCACAGTTGTGATTTTTCCTTACCATGACTCTGTAGCTATTGAAGCCATTGATAAGCCGGGGAATAGCATATTATATCTTTATATTTGGGAAATTCTGTGCTGGAGCTGAACTGCTCAGAGGACTACATTATAAAAGTTAGATTTTATTCACTCCACTGCTGTCTACTGGATTTACATGTGGTTGCTTATAGTCTTATAACATTTTCTACCCTGTATAAGTAATGTTGCTGCTGTTGTATCAAATATAATGGAATTGATAACCTAAAATATTTCTTGAATATTATGCATTTAAAAATGTCAAGTATTACTGTCACTTAGATTGGATATGGTGATTCTTTCAGATTCTGGTTTTTCAAGTTTATCATAGCAGTTTCAATTACAGTGGGAGCATTTTTTATTCCAGAAGGGCCTTTTACAACTGGTAAGGATGCATGAAAATCTTTAATCTTTATGCAAAAGTAATTTTCTGTGGCTTTTTTAGATATAGAAACCTTATTTGATCAATTTTCTGTTATGAACTGTTTTGTTGATGGATGAATGAATGGACCCCTATTCATTCCTAATTAAGTTACTTAAAAACATTCGTAACTGTTTTTAAAATATGTCTCCTGCTATCTTGGTCTCTCTCTTTTCCCTCTCCCTTCTGTTTCATTTTGTGTTTTCCCTAAGGCCCATGAAGGGTATACTTAACTATTTCTTAGCTTCTTAAGTCTACAGAAAAGTACATTGATTGCTCTAAATTAGACAGTAATTGCTCTGAATTAGACTGATAATGTTTTGATTCTAATAATTCTAATGTAAAATTAATATTTTATTATTTTTCTTAGTATGGTTTTATGTAGGTATGGCTGGAGCCTTCTGCTTCATTCTTATTCAGCTGGTTTTACTTATTGATTTTGCCCACTCTTGGAATGAATCGTGGGTTGAGAAAATGGAGGAAGGAAACTCAAGATGCTGGTATGCAGGTACGGCACAATTTGTTCTTAAATATGACAGAATTGGTTGGTTTCTTAAAACTGAAATGTATGAGGTCGTAATCTTAGTTTTAGGAGTTATGAGCTCGAAAAAGTGTGAGGGGGTCTTCGGTGCTCTCTGAGAGCTTGCTTGTTTTCTTGCAGAAGTTTCATTACTCTAACTTGATACAACCCTAACTTGGTAATTCACAACCCTAGCTAGGTAACATCATCAGTGCTAATAAAGCTGTTATAGGAGTGCTGTTTGCTGTCAGTCTATATTCTGGTGTCTTGCCTGTCCGTTTGGGTGGGGGCGGTCTTAAAGATTCTATGGTTGGGCTGTTTACTGATGGCTCTTTGGCTCTTTATTGATTGGGGTACTGCTTACTTGATTGTTAGTCCAAGCTACAAATATTCTCCTTTACTGGTCAGAAAAGTGGGTGCTCTTGTTTGGTTTTGTTCCTTTGGGTCTGGACATATTCCTGCAGTTTTCTTGGTAAAATGTCAGAAGTGCTTTGCCCTTTTCTGCTTCCTAGGGATGAAAGCGTTAACTGGCCCAAGGTATCTCAGCTAGATTTGTGCCTAAGGTTAGACCAGAAATCAAAATCTCCTGGTTTCTAACCTTGGCCCCCTACCCCACACTGACTCTACTGTTGTATCCTAGTTTTTTGCAAAATAATAATATCTACACCAGCCCAAAATAAGGATTTTGCATTTTTCACAAGCCTCATGATACCTGATACAGGAAAATTGTGGGAATGTGTTTTAACCCTAAATAGTATAAGAGATTTCCTCCCATGTACCAGTTGCCCTGTATGAATTTTCTCATCCTGCAAATTTTATGAAAGGCCATTTGCTGTATTATATTTAAATTTCCCAACCATTATGAGAAAAATGTGAAAACATCAGATTTTCTTGGGAATTCCTCAGTTACAATAGTAGTGTAGTTTCTCTTAAAAAAAAAAGTAGCCCAATAATAAATTTCTTAGGGATGCTAATACAATCTGAATCTCTTTTTGTTCTTTTTTTAAAAAACAGCATTGCTGTCTGCCACAGCTCTAAATTATCTCCTGTCTCTGGTGGCAGTTGTCTTATTTTATATCTACTATACTCGTCCAGATGGCTGTTCTGAAAATAAGGCCTTTATCAGTGTCAATATGATGCTGTGTATTGGAGCATCTGTAATGTCAATTTTACCCAAAATACAGGTATGGGTTTGTTTGTTTTTTTACAAATACTTGGAAAATGTTTGAATATTTGTTTAAGCAATCTTTTTCCAAAGTCCTAATTGGTCTCTTTCACTCTGTACATAGGAATCACAACCAAGATCTGGCTTGTTGCAATCATCTGTGATAACAGTTTATACAATGTACCTTACTTGGGCAGCAATGACCAATGAGCCAGGTAAGAAGACTAAACAATTTGGTAAACATATTCTCTATACAGTTTTGGAATAAAATGAGCAGAGCCTTTTTGTTTATTGCTTTTAAGGTATTACTTGAGGTATTATCCATGTTTATGAGCGGTTGGCCTTAGACAGATTTCATAGCAGAGGTTAATTTATTTGGCACATCATAGCAACAGCAATATCACTTAGACTTATATAGTGCTTTACAGTGCTTTCTTTGAGTGGTATACAAATGTCAGCATATTGCTCCCAACAATCTCTTTTACCCCATTTTACCAACTAGGAAGGATGGAAGCCTGAGTCAACCTTGAGCTGATCAGGATCAAATTCCTGGCTTTGGGCAATATTAGCCTGCAATACTGCAGTATAACCACTGCGCCACCACAGCTCATTATTCACTTATTCTCCTAATGTAAATCTACATATTATGCATCTTTAGAAGGATGTTTATAAACATGACTCTATATTGCTAAGAATGTCAATTTCTTGTATTCATCTAGATAGACAGTGCAATCCAAGTTTGCTGAACATAATTGGATATAATACCACAACCCCTCCTAGCAAGGGTCAGCTGGTACATTGGTGGGATGCCCAAGGAATTGTGGGGCTCATCCTGTTCTTACTGTGTGTTCTGTATTCAAGGTTAGTGAAACTTTCAGAAAACTTCCACAAAGTTCACTATTAAACCCTACATTAGCTGGGTACTTAGTAACTACCCCCCTTTTTTTTCCATTTGCAGTATCCGAACATCTAATAACAGTCAAGTAAACAAACTTACACTGACTAGTGATGAGACAACACTGATAGAAGATGGACTTCCTCGGAGTGAAGGCTCCCTAGATGATGGAGATGATTTACACCGTGCTGTTGACAATGAGAAAGACGGAGTTACTTACAGCTATTCTTTCTTTCACTTCATGCTTTTCCTTGCTTCTCTATATATCATGATGACATTAACTAATTGGTACAGGTAAGTCGCTTTATAGAAAATTGGGGAAAGATAACATTTTTTTGTGCCACATGCCTTTTTGGAGGGGCATATCCCCACTACTCTTGTTTTTGAAAGTGCTTTTCATTTATGAAATGAGGCGGCAGATGAAGTATTGGACTTCAGAATTGGATTCAGAACCATCATATAGAATAGGCAGAGATCTTTTGTTTTGTGCATCCTATTCTAGCTTGTCCTCTTTCCATTTTGTCTGCTGCCCACCCTCACCCCAATCTCTCTGAAAATCAGAGAACCTTGTGTAGCGTGTTGGGGAGTGAATAAAGTGGAAATGGATTGATCCCCGACAAGTGATGGAGGGATCAATTACAAGTGATTACAAGTGATCTGTAAACTGCGTGAATTCTGTTAAGAAAACTGATTTCCTTGTTTGCACAAGTGAATCTAAAAAACTGTTTCTGGATGTTTTTTTTTTCCAGTCCTGACCCTTCCTCTGCACAAATGACCAGTAAATGGCCCTCTGTCTGGGTGAAGATTTCTTCCAGCTGGATTGGTATCATTCTGTATGTGTGGACTCTGGTGGCTCCACTTGTTTTAACAAATCGTGAATTTGACTAAGCTAAGCATCTTTTCTTTTTGAAGGCTTTTATTGTTTAGTTGCTTATTTGATGCTAATGCTATTCTGTACTAAGAAATAATTGTAAATATGTGTTTGTGTACTTAATACTAGTGTAGGTTATCCTGTCTTTATTATGCATGACTAATTTTAAATCAGGTTATCATTACCATGACTGTTTTCCTACTTGAGCTTGATTATGATTGCTGCTAGATTCAGGGCCAAACTAGAAATGTCAGCAGCAGTTCCACAGGCTTTATTCCACTAAATGCAAGTGAGAAACAAAATAAGAAGATTGCTGCTTTCCTCCAGCATATTGTTGCATATTCTGTTAGCAGTAGTTAAGGTGTTTGTGAAGCAACTTGCACTTATTTGGAGTAATTATGTAATGAGCCGCCAAAGTGCGATAGGGAGCACATGCAAAATCAAAGTATTTTACTTGTTACTTGCAAGAGCAAATAGCAAGTACAGCAAGTAGCAGCTGTAGTGTTTTAATTAAAAAATCTGTTTGAGAAGTGATGTACCTGACCTGTAAAAGCAAATGGATGTGTGGGATTCACCCGCTTGCCATTTATTTCTTCCTTTGCACCTTTACTTATAGAATAGTTGATATTTGATATTTGAATATGACTAAGATGCAGAATACAAGGGGAGTATCTAAAAGATTCTAAACTTGTAGCAGAAGCATTTAATTTTCTCATCTATGTGTTTGTTTTTAAAATGGGAATGCATACTGATTCCATGTGAGATTTATTATTTTTAAACACGGTGAGGGGTAATAGTTTCATCTGTATTCGCAATTTTCTCATCTATATGAGGACTCTTAAGGGAGAAAATTAGGAGTAGGAAAGAAATAAGAGGGGATCAGACCTAGTTTAGAGTCACCTACAATATTGCTAGGATATTTAGTGTTCTTTGCCTTCTTGACTGAATGAATAAAGGGAGGATTGGAAGTTAGTAATCAGTTTACATTTATTATCTTAAAATAGCTGAAGTAGCCAGTTTAAAGGCATTAATTTGTTGGATGATCCTTTCCTTTCCTTTGAAACTGTTGTGCAAAGAGGGATTAACTTCTGTTTTACAGGGAAAAGAACAAAAGGAAGGATAACCAATAGATTAATTGCATTTTTAACTCAGAAGCTATTTTCACTGAAGTTATTCCTTTTATACCTTCTGCACTATAGCCATTCTATTTAGGACTTGATATAGTTGTCACACAAGCATCTAAGAAACTAATTTTTGCTTCTTGTTGAAGGAGTGTGTTTCTCTGCAAACTTTAGTTTAACTACAGAGCTTATTTTAAAAGAATCTGAAATATTCATAGTTTTACTTAAAATGGATGGAAAAACTTGAATTTTCTAGCCATGAAAAGTTGTTGCATTTTTGTACACATTGTCTTTGGAGTGCTGTGTCAATTATATTAGCAATGCATGTCATTGAAGTTATTTTTGAATCCACCGGGTTTAAAAAATACTTTTAAGTATTTAAAGGTATTATTAGGCTGCTGGAAAGCAATTCAAACTGAGATCTAAGGCTCTCAAGTCTTTCATTGCTAGTAGCTAACAATATAGGAAATGCTGATAAAATATTAAAAATAGGACAAAACAGGTAGGAACACTAATCTTTTTGGCTTAGTGATCATTAGATTACAAGTAAGAATGACTCCTTTTAATAGCAGTTCGCTGAATGTATTGGCGGATATTAATATCTTTAAAAAGCGTTTGCATTAAGCAGCTGTGATTTACAATGATGCCATTTTTTGGTTTTTTTGCATAGGACATTGAAGAACTTTTTAAAGTATTTTTATGTCATCTACCAGTCCCATTGGGTGCAGTGCAGGCAATATTTTAAGTGCAAAATCTTAGAACTATATACTTAGAAGCTATTGATCCTGCTGTGCGAAATAGTTTGAAATACTCAGCTTCTGGTTTTTGTTTGTTTGAAGTGTAAATACATTACCCATTGCTCCCAATGTCAGATTTCTTCAGCTCAATTTCAACTGCAGGTATCTTCTCGAAATTCCTGAGCATTTGTAATTGTTTAAATTTATTCATTGTAATACACAGGCTGATGCTGATCTTAAATGCAATTACTGCTTAGTCATTTTGAGTGTGTATGCTGTAGCTATAAATAAAACATTCATACTGGCTATTTAATCTCGATACCACTTTTAATGTGAACTTTTCAGATTACTTAAGTGTAAATGTAAGCACCATGGTAGAAAAGGCTCTCTTCCTGGGCTTCATTTTGCTTCGGCTGGATCTCACAGGACGGGTAAACACTAGTGGGGAGAGATGGCCCCAACCCATAGAAAGGCTTTATCCATAGATAGGTATCCATTAGCACCTTGAATTGCACCTAGAAGTATATGTTGGATAGGATACTTTAAAATAATATAATACAACATACCTACTTTTTACACCTCAAAGTCTCCCTTGGAAATGAAAATTTAAGTGTGCATCATTAACATATACATTAGTTTTTAAGATCACATTGCAGGTGCAATGCTATAATAGATCTACTCACAATCTTCCCAAAGAGTTTGACAATGTTACTTGAGCTTTTATTAAAAGGTGGAAATTCATTCTCACTGGAAAAAGGGGTACAAAAACTAAATTGCTTATTCTGGCTAACAGAAGCACAACTGTCCTCACTGCATATATAATTTGTTTAGAGGATTCACCACAATCATAAGTTTATTTACAGGAGAGTGTGCCCAGAACCTAGCCACCACGTTTTCCCCAAAATAAGATCTGGTCTTATTTTCTTTTGCACTCCAAAATAAGCACTGGATCTTATTTTGGGGGGATGTCTTATTTTTTCTCCAATGTACTTTTAAGAGTACCAATACCTGGGAGGCCCACTTCTTCTACTTGCTCATGCAGTCGCAATGGAGGAGGCAAAGCAATGTACTGAGGCCACAAGGATAGAGCTGCTCCATGCTCTCTGTATTGGTTTACCTCAAGGTCCCTCAACCAGGTAATCCATGCCCTGACACCTGCCTCACTTTACAGCTGTGGCACCAGCACATTGTTCAGCCTCCTGCTCTGTTGTGGCCACACAAGCAAGCACAGCCACCCGAGGATGGGGCTGCTGGAGTGTCAAGGCATGGTTGTGGGGGCCCTGAGGTAAGCCAGTATGGGGCTTGTGGAGCAGCTCCACCTCCCTGACTTGCAGCATAAGCAACCAGACAGAATGGGTGGGCAGCTGGCTGCGCAGGCGCTTAAGTAGGGCTTATATTGGGTGCCTGCCCAAAAACATGGTAGCACTTTGGGGGGGGGATAGGTCTTATTTTGGGGAAATTGGTATGATATCCACTCAATTGTCCTTTATACGCATGTATTTCATAGATATGTATCTCCACTTCTTTAAAGTTATTTAAATACACATAAACTGAAGCTACTGTGTGGTCTGGCATTTGTAAATAGATGTTTAGATAAACATTGTTTTCGGCGACACACCTGGAAACATTTTTCCAACTTTCCAGCAGCAAGGTTTTTATGAAACGGGAAGATGATCCATAAGAATTGGCTTTTACTTATTAGGACACAGATATTTGTATAACTGAGATTAAAATCTAATTAATTTTTTAGACTAGATTGATCCCTCTATCCCACAACCAGAAGTATCTTCATGCAGAACTCATTTCTGTGGAAAAGATTAACCCCAGTCTGGGAGCCAGACAGTCTCCTTCCACTATCTCTTTCCTCTGTATTCTAACATCCCTAAAAATATGTAGCGTTTAAATAAAAGACTTGAAGTTAAGTGACACATTAAATAAAGTTCTGGTCCTCCTAACAGTTTTATTTAAACAAGGTTGTAAAAATAAAGAAGTAATGAATAGAACTTGGAAATCTATGACCTCCATCAAAAAGTTAAAAAAAAAATGTATCAGTCATACATTTAGGACCAAAAATGAACAAGAGATACCACAGTGGTTAATACAGAGCAACTGATTATATGTATTCAGAAGATAGCTGGTACTTCAAAGTACAACGACACTAGAATATAATGAAACTAGTGTGAGTGAACTGTTGATGGTTTGTGTAAATATTTAAACTGCTCTGATTTTGTCGAAGCAATAGAATCTTTTCAAGCCCCCATTAGCTGCTTTCACAAAAAATGTTTACAAAAGATAAACATCCCCCCCAAAACACAACCTAAATAAATAGTTTGTCTTAAACATATTGGGTCAATTGTTCAACAATGGCATATCAGTGTCCATTGGCACAGGAGCAAGTTCACACAAATAAAATAATGTAGCTTCACTGGCTTCGGCTTCTGTCAGAGGTTCCAGACGAACAAGTTTACTTTGGGTTGGTTGAGGATCCAGACTACTTTCAAGGAGTTCATCCACTTCTATAGATTTATCTACAGAAGATGTGGTTTCTTGTGTATTCTCTGTTGCTGTGCTTGGGTTTCCATCAAACAATGCAAGGAGAGGGAAAGCAGTATATTGAATGAGCTGTTTATCTATAGTAGAAGAAAACAAGTCAAATAAAGGCATTATTTTACACAAACAGAAAGACCATTTCTGTATTTTTACAAAATGAAAGTGATTAAAAAATGAACCCATTCAATATATTGAGAAGATTACCAGTATGCATTGATTGCATCTTGTTCATATCTAAAAATAATGTCCATAAATTGTGAATACTGGACAAGCAAACAATTTTACAATATGAAAACTCAGTCACCTGTTTTAGGGTTTGAATTAGGCACATTTTGTGAGTCTTCTTGTGGACTATTACTTTTCATCGTTTCAATTCCCTTTGTTTCCACCTGCGTAAAAGATGAGATGAAGAAAATATATTACAGAACAGAGCCTATCAAAGTAAAATACAGGTAATAACCATTTGTTCTATGACCAAAGTTACAATGTCTCTGGACAAATGGTAATTCCACCTGGTCCTTGAAGTTACGGTGTTGCAGGGGCCATGTAATCACATAATCAAAATCTAGGTGTTTGGTAACCTATCCGCATTTATAATTGTGGGGTGCAGTTCAATTTCCTCAGGCCCACCTATCTCCCCCCCCCTTTTTTTACTCTTATACCTGCCCTGCACTTCACCGTCCCTGCCTCCCTGTGCGCTGCTGTTCCCAGCTGACCTTTGCCATCTTCCTTCACTGCTGATGAGGTGTGCCAGCCTGGCCCTTTGTGAGGCAGGTGCTGGCCACGTGATGCTTTTTTCCTAAGGCCACATGCAGCCTTCCTGAAGTCACATATAGCCAGCATCTGCCTTGTGAGGGGAAGAAGAAGACAGCAAAAGTGAACTAGGGATGGCTAGGGCAATGCAGTGTACATGTGGGCTCTTTGGTCCCTGGTGGCAGCCCTCCCCTCACTTCTTGGCCAAGCTGTATTTGTGTTTGGCCATATCAGTTACTTAGTGGCACGCTGCCCTGATTGCAAGCTTACCGACTTGTTAGTTGGAAGCCAGGAGAAAGTTGCAAGGAACTCCTTGCTTAAAAGCCCAGGATTCTCACTTAATAAAGGCAAGGGAACTACCAGGACTACCATAGCTAAGTGATGTCATGTGACATGTTTTATGACTGTATTGTTTAGTAATGGAAATTTCAGTCCTGGTTACTGTAATTAACAGAGGATTATCTGTATTCTGCCGCAGCATTTAAAAATATGTGAGATGCTATCACCAAAACAAGTAATAATAGTATTCAGGAAAACACAATGACAAGCTAACATTTTGTCATGCAATTTTTTGGAATTTTAGAAGCCTTTATTTGTATTTCCTCGACATATATGAAAAACAGACTGGGGACATTAATACCATAATATATAAATTGTAATTTTATTCCTACCACATAAATACCTTACACTAATATGTAGAAAGCATTTAGTCTACAGCTTGTTTTGGAAGGTTTGGTCCTGAACTAAAACATACATATTTGGTATATTTTGATACCCCATGGAACAAAATAGAGCTGTTTTGATATGGGTAGAAATAGTTTAAAGGATTGAAGATGGAAAAAGTGAAGATGTTGGCAGATGAGGAGAGGCAAGGAGAAAAGGAAAGTTATTGGCAGGTTAAGAGATATGGATCAGTCAGTAAAATATGCTGTGGCTGAAGGGAGGGAAAAGAAAAAAAAGATCCTGAAAAGATGGGGGGAAAGGCAGGCTGGTGGGATGTGCACGCCTGGGAACAGTTAAGGGAAGGTGCAGGGAGAGGAACTTGGTCCAAGTTTCCTATCCCAGATTTTGTTTCATCTGAAGCTTGAAACGATACCACATTTAAAGTTTCAGTATTGCCAAACTGGGTCCCCTGAAATTGTTTAGCAAAACTTCTGGAATACAACATCTTGTTGCAGGTTCAAACCAAAATATTTTCCCCATTTTACAAACATCCCTGTTCTGATAGTTCTAAATTGTAGTACATCCCTGTAAGTCCAAATCCCTGTAAGGATGTACTAGATAAGATATAGAACATGGAATAATAAGCTGTGAAAAATGGCTGAGTTCAGTACTAGAAAGCATGGCAATTCGAATAAATAGAACTGATCTTAAATTATGACCTTGCTAAAATTCAGACTTTTAAAAATACGAACATGTGATGTTTTAACACATTTCATTGATGTGCCAATGTAAAACTTACTTTTGTACTACTGATATGACTTGTAGGGTTCATCTGTACGGAACTTGAAAAAAGCTGAGCAAAACAAAATGTCACATTTTAAAAAAAAGATTCTCAAGGAGAGAAGCAACTTAGAACTAAGGAGAAATCTCCTGACAGTTAGAACCATGAAGCAATGGAACAACTTGCCTCCAGAAGTTGAGAATGGTCCAACACTGGAAGTTTCTAAGAAGAGGTTGGATAATCATTTGTCTGAAGTAGTGTAGGGTTTCCTGGCTGGGGGGTGGGGTTGGACTAGAACATCTCCAAGGTCCCTTCCAACTCCATTATTCTATTCTATTCTAAATAATAAAGTTGACTATTTTTAAATTTCCCAGTATTTTGGTTATGAAAATATCTACATTGGAAATACTATTCAGAAAAGTACTCTGAACATTTTTTTATTTTTTTCTGAAACTTTAAAGTTGCAATTGGCATTAATATAGCACCTTGATAAAGTATTTATTGATTTTAAAACAGAAATATTTCTGTTATTTTACCAGAACAGTATAATAAAGGGAATACATAGCTAATTTTACATGTGTTAACTGCAGCGAGAATTGTTTTTACACAACAATGGAAAAATGAAGAGATTCCTACAGATGAAAGTGTTATAAAAAATATTAGAATGTGCAGAGATTGATAGATTAATGTTAAAAATAAAGGAGAAGGAAGAAACAAATTATTTTTTAAAAGGGACTTGTTTTACTAATGGTTAACTAACAGAAACAGATGTTAGAAACTAAAAGATTAAAAGAATGATTAACTATATAATGAAGGTATTATAATATGGATAAGCTAGTATCATGTGGTTGTTATCGATGATATGTATACTATGTTTACTATTATAAGCTTTTTATTGTAAAATTATTTGTACTTAGACAACACACTGTTCATATAGTTTTTTTGTTTCTAAAGAAAACATTTTAAAAGAGAAAAGAGTTTTATAAAATTGAAGCAGAAAAAAGAAGCAGCGGCAGATATTTACATCCACCAGAAGATCTGGATCTATGCTGAACTGCCGTCCTGAAAGCATGGCCTGAAAGTCCTCTAAACTGCAATCAATGCTTTCAAGGTAATCCAGGAGTTCCATCCTAAAGAAAAAAGACGACCATTTAATTTTTTTTGAGCAGTAACTTGTTCCCTGCTTGCCACTTTGGACTTCTAAAATAAAATCAAGAAAAATGCACTATTATTTTCCATATAATGTAAAAATATTTGAGTATTTTTCTCTATAAGAGTATCAACTGGTACAAAGTATGAAATCCAAGGACAGCAGCATATAAATACAATTACACAAAGCCCTGGATACAACCACCCAGGCTATCTGAAATTCATCTGTAAGAGATACTTAATATTTATCAAGAATATTGCGCATGGAAATTGATTTGACAGAAAAACCTAATTATTTAGGAATTTAAAGACTTAGAGTACATGTGTTATTGTGGATTCAAATAAGCATCCAATTACTCTAAAACCATTGAATTCAAAATTCCATATTCTAATAATAAACAAATTGGATTCTTCTGAATTTAGCCTGTTCCTAACAGGAAAACAGATAATCAGCATATTTAAAACATATGTGCAATGTAAAATACATGTGCAATTAAAAAAGGACGATAATAAGATGGTGCATAAATTTTAAAGCTAAAAATAACAAGAAAGTAATGCATGACTCACTTTCCAAGAAGGTTGATATTTTGTGAGATCACTCCATTTTCACTAAGAATAGAATCCATCATTGACACTGGATCTTCTGTTGTTAAAGTCGATTGGTTGTTTAACTGAACAGCACTAGACATTAATGGGTTTGCACCATCAGAGGAAGGACTCATTGATTCATCACAGGAAATACCAACTGGTTCAGCATTTGTATTTTCTTGAATTATAGGTGTATATTCATCCTCATTATCATCTTCTACAATTACAATGTCAGGACTATAGCTGCAATGCAAATGTAAAATTAACGAAAAGCAAGCCTTTCTTCTGTAATTTGATTAGCAGTAAAACTATGAAATTGTTTTACAGCTTTGCTCAACAAGCTGTACTGGTCGAGTACTTCCCTTTCACTGTTTCTGTACTTCCCTTTGAATAATTAGAAGTTCAATACATTTTGGAGAGGTAATAGAAGGGAGACTAGATATTTACACAATAGAATCACACACATTCCACACGCACATTTTCTTAAACTGAATGTGGCATTTTAAAATTTAACTCGTGTATATTTGCATAAGCTTTTTAAAAAAACAAATCAGAATCCAGTTAAGTAAATCCACAAAGTATTTGCAACACTACATTTATTAGGCATTTAGAACTTTTGCTTTTAAATACCCCACCATCACCAAAAACAGCTGCTCTAAGTTAGCTTTGCAAAGCAAGCCAGGATTATTAAAAATTTTACTACTGTTATTGTCCTTATGGTGATACAATCTGAATCAGGTCTTGACAGATCTAAGCACTACTATTTTAATGAAAATATTTGGATTCTGCTAACTTATCTACAGAATTAAAACTGCAGGCATCAATGCAGGATTGTCCAAAATTGCAATTATGTTTATTACACATATAAATGTTTCTTACTTTGAATCTGAAACAGTATCTTCACTGGTTTCCGGAGTAACAGGTGCCTTTTCTTCATCCCCACTATCATCAGTGATATCATAAATAATAATGTCATCTGACAGTTGGTCTCTTTGCTTTAAACCATCACTCCTGTTATGTGAAACCTGTCCATTTACAAGCTGCAATAGCATAATTGCATAATAAAGATAAAACAGAAATAAGTATAGAAATGTCTTCAAAATGAATAAGAAACAGTTAAATGTGCTACATTCAGAATGCATTTGAAATGGATTTACAAATTATTTAATTCCATAGCTATGGAATTAAAATAGGATTCCTAACAGGATAAACATTCTTAAATAATTTAAGAGCAATATTTTGACTAAAAGAAGTACAGGCAATCCTCAACTTACAATAGTGATTGCTCAAAGTTACAATGATTCTGAAAAAAGTGACATGACCATTTTTCACACTTAGGACCGTTGAGCATCCCCGTGTCTTTGGCAACTGACTCACATTTATCACAGTTACACTGTCCTGGGGTCATATGATCACCTTTTGGGCTCAATTGCTGTAAACTGAGGATTACCTCTATGGTATTGTAACACAGAGGTTCTTACTCGATTTAGGAGAAAGAAATGAACAGACTTGCACCTGATCTCAGCCATCAATGAAAAATATTTCATTATTCAAATGGTGTTTATTAGTAGTTCTCACTTCTGTCCTGGAGACATCAATTTAAGCCTTCATTGGATAATTCTGTCTCTCTCTCTTCCATCATCCAGCTACAATCCTATTTACAACTCACTATATAAGGAGCAGTGTTGACTCTTTCTTCACATCTGAGTGACATTAATTACGAAACTTTAAGAGTGGGATTCCAGTTCAGGGTTAAAACAAGACTTCAGTCTGTTAATATTGTAAGCCATTAATTTAAGAGGCTTTTCTGAATTCTCTGCCTTTTGACCTGAAGCTATATACTGCAACCATCAACCTTAATTAAAGTCTATCAATAACTCCATTTTGTAAAGATGGTGCAGTTTCGATTACTGGAATTTGACTAATGTTTTACTAGATATAAAACTGCCTTTTTGTCTTTTAAACTACAAAAAATTAATTTTTAGCAAAGAATTTAAGGGTATTATGCAACCCACAATGAAATTAAAAATCTTAGGGAAATGGAAATATGCCACAAACTCAAGAATAATTAACCTCACAAACTTTATAATTTTCTTTCTACTGGCATTCAAACATTTGCACTGCACTGTATAGTTTGGTTTAATATAAACCATTATTTAATGTATTGTAATTGAAATCATTATAGCTGAAGGAGAGTTGTTATATTCAACAGAGGAAATAAAAGTTATTCTTTTAAAAACAAAATAATGGGCACAAACATGGACCAACCATGTTTACTAAAAAATGGAATGGTTACAGAAAAGAAATGCAATGGGTAGAATACAGGCAAATTTATTCCAGTGGAAACTATTTTTTATTGATAAAACTATGGGATGGTGATGCCCTCTATTTCCTGCATCTTGAAAAATACACGAGAGAGCGCTCAAAGGGCAGACTTAAAGGAGAATGTAGAATATCAGGGTATGTACATCTGTGCAAAGTGACTTGCATTCGTACAATTTTGATTCTTCAATACAGGTAGTCATCATCTTACAACAACTGAGCCCAAAATTTCTGTTGCTAAGTGAATCATTTGTTAAGTGAGTTTTGCCCCATTTACGACCTTTCCTGCCACATTTGTTAAGTGAATCACAGCAGTTGTTAAGGTACATAGTTGTTGAGTGAATGTGGCTTCCCCATTGACTTTACTTGTCAGAAGGTCACAAATATGATCCCATTGCCCAAGACCATTGCATGAGTCACTTGTTAACTAAGTGTCTGAATTTGGGGGACTTCCGGTTGGACTTTCTCGAAGGCAGAGTGGAGATCGCAATCATCCGCTGCTTCGATCTGTGCTCTCCCGTCGGAGGACCCCGGTCATCTGCATCTGGGGACAGAGCCACCCTGTAGGGGTGGTGAAGAAAGGGGATACTGCCAGCTGGGTCGAGGGGAGCTGCATCTCCTCTCCCTGGCTTGGCGTTTACTCCTCTCTAAAGATGGCTGTAGTGGTGGTCAAACATGGCCACCATGAAGAGGAAGAGCTAACCGGACAAGATTGTGCAGGAGCGGAAAGAAGACGACGGCATGGAGACTGGGCTAACTTGGCGCAACATCTAAGTTTTGACAGCTGCAAGTGGCTTCAAATCTAGAAAGCCAGAAGAAACTATCTGATTAAATTGGATAAAAATACGGCTTTGACACTAAACAGGCTTAATCTAAGCTGAATTTTGAACATGCCAAAGGGAAATTAAAAAACAACAATTGACATTTGGACTTATTGGGTTTTTGAACTTTAACAAAAAAGCCTCAAATAGAAGGAAAAAGCGGAAGGAAAAAAGAGTCAAATTTGGAGATAGTGGAGAGTGCCATCTGGTAAAATAAATAACTTGTGGGTTTTTTTCCCCCCTTAGTCTGGTTCTTATAAACTTTCACTTGATACAAAGTAACTGAAATCTTGAAACAATAAAATGGAGAACCTGGAAAATACAAGCAGAATATTGAATATTAAAACAAAGAAAGAGGCAGGCAGAAACTATCTTGGGATTGTTTGGTATAAACTTTAATCTATAGATATTGAACTATTGGATGAATCTGGTAAACCCTAAAGAGGAATTGATAAAAGCTGATCGTTGGAAGTAAATTTCATACATACTGGTTGAATTAAGTTACTGGACAGAAGTGGAATTGTTCTTGGAATTAAAAATGGAACTTAGAAACATGAAAGAAAAGCTACAAGAAGGTAAATTGCTGACTTCCGGTTTGAGCTTCTTCAGCGACAGACTGAAACCTCGTCTCTGCGAGGCTTCGATCCGTGCTCGCCGCTGGAGCACCCCGAGCCGGCTGGCTTCGGGGCTAAGCCACCCTGTTAGAGGTGGTGAAGAGGGGGGAGACTGCCTGCAGGGTTGAGGAGAGCCGCATCTCTCCTCCCCAGCTGGCCATTACTCCCTTTCCCGAAGGCAGTTGCAGCGGTGGTAGAAATGGCCACTACAAAGAACTCAACCGGAAAAGAATGTGCAGGAGGAAGATAAGAGGAGAAAGTTTTGGTTGACCGGGTCAAACAGCAAAAGCCAAATAAGGTACCTTGGAATTGAAGCTATTAAAAAGCAATAACATTGTTCCCTAAGAAGATTTTTAAGTTGCGAAGGAGAGAGAAAAGGGAAAAGATTCAGTTTTTATTTTCTCTTTTTCCTATACTGATAGCTAAGAGACTTAAGTAAGAAATTGGAAAAAAATCCACTTTGACATCAATAGGCATTTAATGCTGAAAATAAAAAGTCAAAGGGATAATATAAAGATTTCTGGATAATTAAAAGCTTTTGAAAACAGGAAAGGAGAGAAAAAGAATCAAAGGGTAGGATCTAGAAGGGAGGAGACTGCCCGGAATTAAAAAAGAACTTACAGCAAAACCTCAACAAGACTTCCAAAAGATACATTCTAACTGAAATATCACAACAAAAACCCCAGGAAGAGAAAGTCGAAAAAGAAATAAGAAGATATAACTCGGCACTATCTGGATTACTTGATGATTTCTGGATTCTTGGTTATTGTTTTGAATGACTAAAATCAATCGGGTGGTTGTTTAAAACTGTTTAAAGTGCCTCCACTTTTAGAAGAACTGAAAATGGAACTTAAAAAGTACAAAGAAGATGCAGAAGAAGGGAGAGGTTCTTTTGGCTTCGTATTTCAATTTTTAGAAATGGAGATTTGGAATTATGAGAAACAACAAGAAATTCCCGCAGAACAAGAAGATTGCGACAAAGAAGAAGCCATCTTTAATGAACAAGTAATCTTAGATGGGGGAAAAAAGGAAAGGGGGAAAGAGAATGGAAAGTTTAAGATTGGGAAAAACAACTCCCCCAAAAAAAAATAGAGTGAAAAATAAGTATAAAATCAGAAAACAATAGAAGAGGGAAATGCAGAAGAGAGAATTAGAAATAGAGAGACAAGGGGGTAAAAAGGGGAGGGAGAAGATGAGAGGGAAGAAAGAAAGGAAAAGAAGTCATAAAGGACAGAAACAAAATACAGAGAAACAGGGCCTATTTAGAGATAATGGGTGAAAATTTAATGGAAAAAGGGATTCTGCAAAGGTACATAAGATAGTATGGTTATAATTAGAAACAGAAATAAATTTTAGAAAATATGAAATAATGTATGATTAAAATGTCTGATAAAATAGCTATCGTAATTCAGTGGAATGCTTGTCAATAAATAAATGTAATAAAAGGTATATTTAATGATTTATAAAACATGTGAAGAGAAATAAGGGAAAAATTAATTATGGAGATTATATGTGTTTTTAAGGAAGTATGATATTTAATTGAAAAGAAGTGTTAAAGATGTTAAGATTTTAATGATTATTAATCATAGGACTGAACTGGAACGGAATGAGGGTTTATAATTACATATATTTACAATCTTATTTTTAAAGAATATAGTGTGTATTATAAGAATGTACCAAGCAGAATTTGATTGGAAGTTGTGTATTATGTATTATATTGAAGGTCATAACTTTACGGTATATATTGAAGTTTAAATAAGAGTTGAATGGATGTAATTAAAAGATATAAAGGTGTCATACTCCAATTAGTAACCACAGGAGAAAACTTGTTTAATGAGAAAAGATAATATGAAATTGAACAGAACAGACAAAAGTATAAATATAATGATCTGAATTGAGATAATCAAATTAAAATTGATAAAATCAAGAGGGGAAAAACTATATGGAAAATGTAAAATAGTATAAGATATGGAATAGAATACAAAAAGGAGCATGAAATTGAGTTTTGTGTCTGTATAAAGAAGTTCAACCCGGGACCGTGCTATTTTCAAAAAAGATGTTTTACTTGTATTTTGTATGTGTGAAAACCCAAATAAAACTTTAAAAAAAAAAGGTAAATTGCTTTGCTCTGCCTTACAACTTTTAGAAATGGCGATTTTAGAGCATGAAGAACAACAACGAAAATTAAAGCAAAGGGGGGAAAACATGGGAATTAAAAATTGGAGGTTTGAGGAGGTAACTAAAAGGGGTTTACTTTGAAAACCAAACAAAGTAAAAGGAAACAGAAGAAAAGAGAAATGCAGAAGGAAGTTTTAAAGAGGGAGGGGGACAAAAATTGGAGTAAGAAAAGAAGGGAAGAATGAAGGGAAAAAGAGACAATAAGAAACAGAACCAGGAAACAAAGAAATATGGAAATCGAATAAAAATAAAAAGAAATTGTTCAAAAGACAGAGATAATGGTTAATTAAGAATTAAGAAAGGGGATTCTGCAAGTTGAGGAGGTGTAATATAAATATATCAGAAGTAATAAATTAATTAAGAAAAAAGGGAAATATAGAATATTAAATGAAAGATTGGAACTGATATTGTTTTGTTATAGGAATGTTTGTTTTCTTTTATTAAACAACATAAGAGTTGAGTGGATGTGAAAAAAGGGAAATTATGATAAGTTTTTAAACTATGTTTAATGAATTTATAGACTACAGCTGAAATGAAATATGAGAATTGTTAAGAGAATAATATTTGTCTATGATGAATTGAATAGATTAATTTTTCTTTTTGAAATCATAATTATTTTTTATGTAATTAAAGGGGAAACTTGTGGAATCTGAATTAAAAGGTATATATGTAATGTAGTTGTTAGAAGATTACTGTTATAAATTTTTTAGTTAAACAATTACTGGAATTTAAAGGGGGATTTATTAAATGATATATAAGCTATAGGGGTGGCACACTCCAATTGGTAATTGTGGGGGAAACCTTTTTGAAATTTTTGAATTGAGATAGAATTTTTGGAATGATGAAATAAAAATATGCGATGGAATAGCAAACTTGACAGACAAAAATATAAAGTATAATGAGTATAAAGACATGAGAGTTATTTAAAATTTAAGAAAATAAGTTGAGTAATGAATTGAATATATATATATAAAATAAGCTGGAGGAAATTACAAAATATGTAAAGTAATGGTAAAATATGAAATTAAATGTGAAAGATGAATCTGAAATTATAGTCATGTTTGTATGGAACTGTAACCTGGAATCATGTTGTTCACTAAAAAAGATATTTTTAATGTGTGGAAAACTGAAAGAAAATTTTATTAAAAAAAGAAGTGTCTGAATTTTGATCACATGACCATGAGGATGTTGCAATGGTCCAAATGTGAAAAATGGTCATAAGTCACTTTTTTCAGTGCCGTTTTAACTTCGAATGATTACTAAACGAACTGTTATAAGTTGAGGATTACTTGTAATCTGTAGGTCTACAGAAAGTAAAAATTGTTGGAAGTCTGCTTAGAACTGCAATCACTAATCTCCTCATATAAAATAAAACTTCATTTAAACTGGTTTTCACCCGCATCTCAAACATCGATATTAAGGTAATTCCCTGAAGGTAGATAACTTTTTACTTTTAAATATGTTTTAAAATTAACTCACATGATGTTTGTTTTCTGATGAGTCTTTGACTATCTGCTGAAATAAGTTAGACTTTGGAGCCACATTAGTATTCAGAAGCAGTGGGCTAAATCAGAAAAAAATATGTTAATGCAGTTGTAAAGGCTACATTAAAAAAATATTGCGGGAACTCTCAAAAATAAGCTTACCGTTTGCGTTTCAGACTCACAAGCTGATTATTCTGAACGAGAGTAACAATGAACTGCACAATCTGCAGAAAAAAATACAGTATGTTTTGTTGCATTTCAATCTCAAACAAACTTTCCTACTTCTGTTGAAATAAGTCTGAACTTAACAGAATGTGTTAATTTACATTGGAAATTAAGTTTCTTGTGCATAAGAGAACAAATTGTTAACCAAGTTGCACAAACACAAAAGAAGTTAATAACTTATTTGGATCTCTTCAGCAAATTCTCAAACATAAAAGCCTATATTTCAAGATTTATTCCAACTGTCAGATTGAGATAACATAGAGTGCTCTACAGTATGAGCACTATCTCTTTGGAACCATGTTGTTCCTAGATGCTTCAGATGGCTTGGACATGTGAGAAGAGCTGGTTCAGGAAACTGTCAACACCACTGTGGTTCCTTGATACCTCTAAAGAGATATTGGTGCACTCCCTTCTGAATAAACTTGCCCTAAAGTAAGCAACATTAGGCAACCATTGTCCTGCTTCTAATCTTGTCCTTTGAAGAATGTTGTTGAGAAAATAATGTGGTTCCAGAGGCGGATGCTCTAGATTTAACAGATTATATGGATCTTTTTAAGCAATCCTAGAAATAAACAATATGGGATTGGTTGTTTTAGTATATGACCTTTGACACAGCTATCTTGGATCCTCCCTGACCTCTAAAGAACTTTCTAGACTGCCTATTATGGTTGGGGATTCAAGACACTGTTATACAGTGGTTCCACTCCTTCTAAAACAAGCAGTTCCAGTCAATGGCAACGGGGGAGAAAAGGCTGGTTCCATGGATGTTCCCTTGTCAGCTTCTATAGGGATTGAATATCTTGCCCCTGTTTTTTGACATGTACATGAGGCTGTTGGAAAAGATATAGACTGCGTGAGGTATATTTTGCCCCTTGAAGCAAGCAAGGAATGGTTTTTTTCCATATTCATCATAATTTTTACAAAATTATCTCTATTAGTATATTTTCTTAGTAACATCAACATTCACAAATAAAGCACTTGCTTTAGTAACTTGAGCTAAGGTTTCTACAATGAGCACAAGTGATGGATAGCCAATACAAAAGCATTTGAAATAATTCCAACATTACAATTAGCCTAAAGCATCAAGTATTATATACAAGGATTTCTGCTGAAGTAATAAGATTTTCCCACATATATTTTGTATCTGCCCTGATTTATTCTAAAGATTCCGATTTTAGAGAAATTTTTACTCTCCAATTGCTATCAGTAAAAATTATTTAATCTACCAATTTGTACTATATTCACTAAAGCCAATCTTTTTCCTTCACATAGATTATATATTAAAATGAATCTCAGAAAAATTAAGGTAATTACCTTTCGAATAACTTGTTGCTGCTGTAGATGTTTTGCTCTCAATTCTGCTACCTCTCGCCAAAGAGATTCATTTTCTCTGTTTCAAAACATTCATAGTGCAAAGATTAAAATGTTTGCAGATGCATATTAGAAATATATTCTGAAAAACAGTATTATTAAGCAATAATATGACACAGATAATCTTTTCTATGGGTGTGAGACATAATTTTTAAGGTTAAAGTAGGAATTTTCATGTTGAAATATTTGATATAAAAGGCCAGTTTTTCCAATTTTGATAATAAAGTTGCATCATATTGACTAATGTGTATTTTACCTCTTAAGTGCAGAAAGCCTGGATTCTATGGTTTCTTGTTTAATTTGAACCTTCTGAGCACTGTTTATAATTTTAGACAGATCTTCTTGGCGAATTTTATTTTCTTCAGGCTTTGAGGAAGAAACCTATAAAAAAAAACATTCCAGATACAAATGAGAAATAATATACAAATTGATAATAGCTTGAAATAGGTCTTTTGTGATGACAAAAACTGAAATTTGTTTTGGAAATGAATTCCAAAATACTATGATGCCTGTAAGATATGCATAATATAGGTGAACTTCAGCAAAATGTGCTCAAAGATCTATAAAACTTTTCACTAACCTTCCTTTTAATATGTTCCAGTAAGTCTTCTCGTCCTTGTTTGAAATAGGGATGTTGGAACTCAACAGGTCCATCTCTTTCCAATTTAACAATACCAGAATCCACATGGACCACTTTACGGAAACCATCTAAAAAATTATATCCACAATGCAAAAATCAACAAGAATATTCAAAGGCCTCACTCAACAAAGTGAAGATTTCCATACTTATACAATGTACCAAAACTGCAATTCTTGTGTAAACAGTTTCACTAATGCACAACTGTCTTTTACTATCACAAAAATCCATTCTGTTAAATTTCTACAGAAGCCATATATATAAAATAAAAAATCAACATAGGAAACAGTGCCTGATTACTTAGTTCAAATATGTTCTAAATGGGTTTAACAAATACATGCTATTATCCTAATATAGTATAACACTATATTATTCCAAGAAAACTGCACTGGTATGTTTACTACAATGGATTTCATTTGAAATTTTAGCCAGTTAGAACTTTCTCCCCAAAGAATTTTACTTAGCAGACTAATACTCATGAAAAGTGAACATGAATAATTTTAATTAATTCCCATTCTCTCATCACCTTTTTCTACATGCCAACGAATGGCATAACCTTCTAGAATAGACTTTGGGGTACAAAAGACTGCAAAGATAGAGAGAAATCAGCAGAAACTGCTTTCTTTCCAAGTCAACCAATGGAAATGTTCCACTGTATCATTTTTCCTTGTTGGAAAGTATTCTTCCAGCTTGCAGGAAGATTATGATGAATCCAAGCCATAATATATAAACAAGATTGCCATCTCAAAATTGGGATATAAACTGGCCCTACTACAACTGAGCAAAACCTAACCTTTCCAGTTGATACTTGTTATCAATAGAATTTTATTCTTAATATATTTGTGAAAAAATAGTTCTGCAAACTGATGCTTAAGGACATGTTACAAAAGGTCAAATCTTTTCATAACCCTGAAGCTCTAATGTTCAATAATGACACAAGGCATGAAAACAATCCTTTTTGGATTTTAGTGTTTCAGAGGACCTAGAACACTGAGAAAATTTCAGCAAACGCAATTCCTAAAATATAGCAACTACATTCCTTAGAAAATATTTTATGTTCATGATCAAAATTTAATCTGAATGACTGATAAAATGTACTAGTAAAACAAAAAAATGAACCTACTTCAAGATTAATAGTATAAAATGTTCTATATTTTAAGTGTAGATCTAAATATATAATAGTGCATATTACTAAAAAAATCCTCACACATATTTAGCTGCCTCACAAAGCTTGCCATATTGTTGTGCTTGAAGTACTTTGGAAGAATCTCTTTGGCAAACCTTTGTTCATCCAATACGAGAAAACTCTGGCCATTCTGAAATTAAAAAGTCACACACAATTATGGTCAGAATCTACATGAAATGAAAAACATGTTTGTATATATTTACAGCTGACTTCTCCTTGAAACATTATTCAGTGCAAATATAACCTCTTAATTTAAAAATATATAGTTAATATCAAAATTATAAGAGCTTTCACTGAAAATGGTAGTGATTATGAACAAGATTAGCACAGAATCTTGAAGAGGCAAATCATGAATACATTAATGACAGAAACTCAGATCAAATATCATATTAAAAACTGCCTAACAAAACAAATTGTGGTTACAGGTTATTTGATTACAGGTTGGTTCTAAAACGTGTATTTTTTTATAACTTCTACTTTTAAGAGCCATGGTGGTGCAGTGGTTAGAATGCAGTGTTACAGGCCAAATCACTGTTCACTGCCAGGAGTTCATCCTCTTCGGCTCAAGGTTGACTCAACCTTCCATCCTTCCAAGGTTGGTGAAATAAGGACCCAGACTGTTGGGGGCAATATGCTGACTCTGTAAATTGCTTAGAGCATGCTGTAAAGCACTGTGAAGTGGTATATAAGTGCTATTGCTATGAACACCTAACCAGTTGTTAGCAGCAGGCTCCCATCAGATTGGCTAACCTAAGGAAAGGCAGTGCTAATCAATTAAGCCCCCTACAAGGGAACAGCTCTTTTTTTTCCCAATTACACAGATTTTATTACATATATGTGTGTATGTGAACCAATTTTGTATAGTGGTTAAAGTACTAGATTAGAAACTAGAGGGCCCTGAATTCTAGTCCTAACTTAGGCACAAAGCTAATTAGGTGACCTTGGATCCCTCAGGCTCTCTCAGCTATAGGAAGAAGCAGGCAATGGCAAACCAAACCAAGTCTTGCCAAGAACATTGCAGGGATATGTCTAGGCAGTCAGACATCAACACTAACTTTAAGGCAGTCCTCCCTCCACTACAAAAAGTGTTCACAGTATTTTAAATAGTTTTGTATATAATCACAACTATCTTTAAATACTTTTATATACAATCACAAATATGACTGGAATCTCAGTCACTCAATGAAGCAGTTACTAAGCAAGATGTCATGCGATTACTCTGCTCAGCAACCACAATCCTGTCAATCATGGTTGTGATTAAGCGATCTTGTGGATCACTAAGTGGACAGAGTCTTGGTAAGGAGGGTGCGGTTCCTGCGGGAGGCTTAACTCAGGAGCTGAAAATCCAAGCAGCATTTTCAGCCCTGAACAGAGATACTCATCCGCATGTTCTGTGATGGGCCTCCCGCATCAACCAACCTGAGATCCCTTGCCCTTTTTTCCTTACCACACTACATCCCCATTTTCTGCTTAGGTTTCAGCTTCCTCTCGCCTTTGGGAGTGGCTGAAAGAGCTGCTTACCAAAGGAATTCGCTACCCTCTTCTCACAGAAGGGAATTCCTTCAGGTGAGTGCAGGAAAATGGTTCAAAATGGTTTGAGCTCCATTTTGGCACCCTGTTGGAGTTCACTTTTCCTCTATGTGCAGGAAAGATCTTGTCCAGTAAGGTGCAGGAATACAGCCCAAATATTCAAGATCTGACCTTTGTTTCTGTACCCTCCATGGGAAGGAGAGAGCACTTTCAGCAGGGTGCAGAAATGAAGCAGAAGCTTTAGGATTCGAGCTGTTTCTGCTCCTCATCAAAGGAGTTCAGTTCCCCTTGTCAGGCAGCTCTTTCAGCCAATCTCCAGAGACAGGAGGCAGTTCACTCAGCAAGAAGCAGCAGCTTGCAACTTTCCCTGCCAGCTTCCCTTCTGACTTTCTCGATAAGTTGGCAAAGATTGCAAACAGCTATCACTATGAGCATGGGGTTCTTGACAACCCCCTTGCAAGCGTGAATAGACTGACAAATACCAGATTGTGGACCTGTGACCACAGGCATAGTGGTGCAATGTTTTGTGGTGGCTGAAGTGCTTTATGGGCTATAAAGCACCATTTCCAAGCCTATTATAATTTTGGATTGATGTTAAATGAAAGGTCATAAGTCGAGGACTGCCTGTACATTAACTAAATTCTTGTAAGAGGCTTATAACACAGCTGAATATTATGAATAAAACCCAAATAACAACATTATGGCTTTCCCAAATTAAGTCAGTATTTGAACTTGAGATTTTTCTGGTCATGTCTCTAAATTATATATTTTGGGGAGATTAATCTGTGATCCTTAATATTCCCAGCAACAAAATCAAACACATGACTATGGTTGCAAAAGGAATCAGCATAATAGCAACAACAGATAGCCTGCCTATCATTCTGTCATTATAAAAAAATAACACTATTACTCTATTCCCTTCAGACACAAGACAAAATGGTCCTGCCTTAAACCAGAGATATCCTACCAATGTTTGGTAATCACTTATTAATAGCATCAACATAAAATCACATTGATATACATTTAATATACCAGTGGATCATAGGATCTCTAAGCAAAGGGGATTTAAAAACAATTATATTCTGGAAGACTAGGGTTTATAGATCTATTTTTATATCGTTAAGATGACCTAATAGCCTAGTTTACCTACTAGTGATTAATCCAAAATAAAACTTTAGAATAAAGAAAAAAACAATTAAATACCCAACTTATATTTTAAAAAGAAAAAGGCATATGCAAGTGGACATGGCATAAAGGCAATGTAAAACTATGAATGTCTCCTAGGATCTGCTCAATGTTTGCTTTAACTCATCCAAAGAGTATGTATGAAAATTGATCGCCCTAGTTTCCAGTTCCTCTGTTGCAACCTGTACAGAATCAAAAACAATCTTAAAAGTAAAAAAACCCAAATACTATTCCCTATGCCATCAGAAATAGAAAGTGGTATAACTTCATTTTTTTTTTCTAATATTAAATTCCCCTGAGGAAAAAAAAACCTTCAAAATTGTAACAAGGAAACATATTTCTTACAACAGTTACAGCATCTCTCATCTCCAAATATAAGTATTTGGCACAAGAACAAATGTGGTTGTAAATTCTCTCACCCTTAATATCGAAGAATTTTTTTGTAAGCAATTTCCTCAGAATAAGAATAACTTAATTGTTACAGTGTATTCTCTGTAATATTTTGAAACCAAATACTGATCTATGGAGCAACTATCTCTGCTAGTACTGTATTAGGCTATATTTGCACTATTTCCAGTCAGACTCAAGACCAAGAACATTTATATGCTGAAAATACTCCAACATCCACAGAAAAGTCTACTGAAACAAGCCATATTAATGACATTTGAATCTACTGATATTATACAGAGTTTTTTCCACTTGAAGCTGATGAAGTTACAAGTTTACTAATAGGTAATTTCCCCAAATTGTGACAAACAGAACTAAACCCTAATTGGATTTGCTTGTGATTTCCTTTCCATTATATTTGAACTCAACCACTGTAATTTATTGAATTGAATTTACTATATTAGACCATATTTTATTTAGAGTAAGAAAATGTATGAACCAATTTACTCTTGTTAGAATAAAGCAAAACAGGAAGTCAGGACTGACATTCCTGATCATTTCTGAACCTATTTAAATGTTAATAGCCAATGGATCAGAGCTAAGGTAGTTAACAATAAAAAGAACAGATAGACCATGAAAAGAATATGCAAATAAAACGGAACAGTGACCTAAGTGCTGTTCTAAGCAACACTCCTTTATTAAATTGCTTCCTACTTCTAGCAGCCATTGACAGAAAATTAGCTAGCAAGAATAAATTTTGAAATTTTATCTTCCAGCAAATATTTAATAAGTGGATCTTTCTGAATGTGCAGTTAATAGTTATAACATCAGTGGTGGGCTCCAGTTTAAAGATTGCAGAAGGATGTGGGGCACAAATACCACTTCCTGTTTATTACAAGGACAAACCCTCAAACACAAACATTTTTCTTGCAAAAACCTTGAGGCAAGTACATTCAAGAAAACTTTCAAATATGATGCCAAACTTGACTTGGTGAACAAGAAAGATGACAAACTGAGACAGCCTGAAGAGACTTATGGAAAATGAAGGATTATATCCAACTTGAGAAAGAACCAGTGACAGCCTAATATAAAGTGAGTTCTTCCAGTTATCAGAGACACATTTGAAAGTTTGTGACCAACCATAGGGAGATAGACCCAGAACGCAGTAATTTTCCTATATCCTAAAGCCATTTTCCTCAGGTGCATGAGCCAGGAGGCTAGGCAAGTCCAGCTGGTAGAGTGGCTTTTATTATTTAGATTATTATTTACCTCAAGTGTCAGGCAGCCATATCAATTATTTAAATAAGTAGTTCAGGGCATGGAAACAGTATGAACATTAAATTGATGAGTGCATTTCAATGCCCTTTTTGTGTACAAAATCAGCACTATCGGGAAGCATCATATGCACACCGTCAAGACTTTTCCACGAGCATTCCTTAGGCGCAGGAACAGCTTGATGTTGAGCAGAGATGTCAAGTGGGATGCGTGACTAGCTAACAGGGATCAGCTTCCTCACCCAGGGCTAACCGGGCATGTTTCAGGGTTCCCACTAGCAGCACCAAGGGATCTCTCCAGTTTTGCATACACTCCAGAGACGTGTCCGCCCCCCGCCCCATTGCGGTCTCGGTCCAGGCCCTTCTGCAACGACGCTTTCCACTCGGAGGATCCCTCGGCGGCCTTGCAGTCCGCCATGTGACAGTTGAGGCCTCCCGACGGCCTTGTCCCCGGGAAGGACGAGGGCGCGACACGGACCCGGGGAAACGACCGATGCGGGGAACGGGAGAGCTTGCATGGGGAGGTAACAGGATCCGAGGCCCGTCG
This sequence comes from Pseudonaja textilis, assembly GCF_049901715.1. Lineage (NCBI taxonomy): Eukaryota > Metazoa > Chordata > Lepidosauria > Squamata > Elapidae > Pseudonaja > Pseudonaja textilis. Next base: position 94,142,690 of record NC_141990.1, read on the forward strand.
GTGATCTCGGAACAAACCTTCATCCGAGGAGAAAAAAAACGGTACTCATGCCGGATCACGCCCCCTTCCTCGTACACCGCCTCCTGCCGGCCCTTTTGTCCCGCCCGAGGGGGCCGTACAGGCGAGAGGGAGCCTGGCCGCGAAAGCAAGGCTCCAGGGCGGCATTTGGAAGAAGGAAAAGCCTCCCCCCCACCCCGTCGCGGCTGGCCTCTCTTAAGTGCGCCTACCTGGCTCCAAGTGATGAGCTGGTTGCTGGGCGCGTCGCCCACTAGAGCCCAAAGTTTACTTAGAAAGGCCGGGACTGCCGTTGCGGCGACGGCGGCAGCAGCGGCGCCAGTGCTGGCCGCCGACATGACCGGCTGCTGCTGTTGCTTCATGATGGCTCAGCGGAGGGGGCAAGAGCGGAGGCAATCCGGACCGCTGTCCTTCTTCCTCTCGGCGGCGCCGATCGTTCCTTGAACTGGCGCGCCTGCGCAGGCTCGCGAGACGCGCGAGAGGCCGGGAACCGCTTCTTTCGCCCTGCTTAACGGGACCACGTGCGCGGCCCTCGCGAACCACAACAGCCAGAAGCCTCGGCTGCCATTGGATAAAGTGCTCGCGGGCTCGCCATTGGCTTGGCGCGGCGGAAGACGGAAATTTCCACCGACTGGAATGCCAAAGAGCGACCCGAGGCAGCCATTGAGAGAAGCGTTCGCCTAATAAGAATGAAAGAGCCGCGCGCGTGTCAGGTGAAAAGGAGGCGGTGGGGTGTTGCCTAATGCTGGAGCTGCGGAGGGAAAGTTACCATAGCAACAGAGGGATAGCAAACACAGCAACCTTGGAGAAAACACATCAGCGCTTAATTGAAGATTAACTTTCGCTCCGCTTTTCCTCTGTTTACATGTCCAGTCCTATACTCCTCTAACCTAATCTACAGCAACAGAGTGGTCAATGTCTGGAATACTCTACCTGACTCTGTGGTTTCTTCCCCAAACCCCAAAAACTTTAACCTTAGATTGTCTACTATTGATTGACCTCACCCCTTTCCTAAGAGGTCTGTAGGGTGCGTGCATAAGCGCACCAACGTGCCTACCGTCCCTGTCCTATTGTTTCTTTTATTTTTCTTATATGTATCCATGTATTCATAACTATGTTTTTACTTATACCTATTATCTTGTAAGCAATTGACAAACCAAATAAAATAAATAAAAATAAATAAATCCGCAGGAACTAAATTAGATCGACTCAGCCTTTGTCTATAAAATTCCAATTAGGAGTGAAGTGTCAGCAGTGAAATATTTAAGTTTATTCCTAGGGAACTTATGTGTTTTATAAGAGACAGATTAGCCATATCCTTATCTGGTACAGTAGTTGTATTCGTGCTGCAAAGCCTTTTACTGAAGTATGTTCCTGAATAAATCTTAGTTCGTTGTTACGAAGACTAGCAGAAAAGAGCTGAGGAGGACAAAAATAAGATACCCAGATCTGAAGTTAGGATGGAACATTATTTGCATCTGGCAGACACACAACTGGTTGTTTCCAGATAAGTTTTGGAAATAAACTTAAACGTTGCTCATATTAGATCAGTGGCTAGTTTGCTTGGACCTGATGTAGGAGTTGTAGTAATACTCATCCAGTTTATTTAACTTTTTTATTGCATTCAGGGCCATTGAGTTATCCCATCAGAAGGAATTTACTGCCAGAAAGAATGATTAATCAACTAAGAGTTAGTCAATCTTAATTAAACAATTTAAATTATGCCCTGATTTTTTTCTTTGTTGTGCCTTCTATTTTTATGTGTAGTCATTATTACTGCTTGGAGCACACACACACAACCTACTTTTAACCTTGATGCCAAACTGACAAAGTATGACTCATGATGTTGTAGTACCTCTCTTGAACTTGTGTAATGACATTGCATGACCCAAGTATGAATACATCAGGGGTGGAGCTTTCTTCCAAATGTCACAGTGAACATTTTATTATCCTATACCTGTGGTTAGGAACCTGAGAAGCTGGAGAGAGCCCTAACAGTTAACCCTAACAAGACAAAAGGCAAGCAATCCTTTAGAGCCATTCATTGCTGCTTACATTCAGTTTACCATGGAAGGGAATTCTACCAACTTGGAAGGATTCTTGAATTGTATTTTCATGATCTTAATCGACTATCATATGCTCGGTGCCTGTGTGAGAGGAAGAAATAATTTGGCTTCTGTTATTTTTTCCTAATTTATTAAAACCATCAAGATAAATGCAGGAAATTATTACCAAAGCAAGTCTTGTAGTATGTTAAACAGCATTTTATTATGACATAAGATCTCATAGGTTCTTTATGGATGCAGGATTTTGTGAGATATACTAATATCCATAATGAAAAATATAAAATTCTGAAGCTTAATATTAACAGGATGCTACAGCATATGCATGCTCTCCCCCTTTCTCCTAAAAAAAACAATTACAAAACTAATCAAACTAATATAAAAACTTTTCAAAAGAGTTTTCCTTTTGTTTTGGTTTGCTGTTTTATTTTTGTTAGTTTTTGCTTCTGTGCCTTATTGAAGCTGATTTTTGGGATGCATTTAAATCTAAAATATTTCTATGCTCATTAGGTAGCTTCTTAACCTTTCGGTTTATTCCGTGGATGTTCTTAAACTTCAGGGTATGTTTAAATACTAGTTTGTGATTTGTAGATCTGGCAACATCACCATAATGGCTTGTAAGAAATGTATTACTAGGGAGAATGCTAGAATAATTAGTTATCAGCTGAGAGTATGCTATATTTTTTTTATTTTTCCATTTCCAAGTAGTGTTTCTGAAAATTTCAATATATTTTTCTCAGGTGGCTCTGCAGGCAGTTTCAGAGACAAAAAACAGGAAACTTCTGTTACCTGATAAAGAATAATAAAAGATGTTAGTATATAATGTGAATAGAAAAACTAAGCATAGATCTTTACTCAAGTTGCATCTTGTTAGCTGAAAAGTCAGTTCAATCAACAGTTTAGTTGAACAAAGCAGAGAGACAGAACAATACAATGAGAGGGTGGATATAAGTCATAACATTGTCCCTCAAAGGCTGGTCTTTTTATTCTTCCAGTTCTTTCTTCTGATTGCTCAAGTTTCACAACCACCCAAAATTCTGGGTGAATCCTAGGGAAACCTACCTAGAGAAAGGTAGAGTTCCAAAAATCTCCATGATGTAAAATTTAGAAAGATGAATAAAGATACCTGAGTCCCCTTTCCCATAGGCATATGTGTATGTGTGTAGAATAATGGCTCAATCAGCTATATCACCAGATCAAGATCAGCAAAGGCAGGCATTTTCTTATTTATTTTGCATTTAACAGACCGTTGCAAATAACAAGCCACTTTTATTGAGGAGATTACTCTGATGAACTAGTGATTCTATAAAATTTGATATCTTTTTTTTGTTAAAGCAGGGACGCTTTATTTCTTTACTTGAAGTTGCAAAAGTGGCCCTTGTTCTTTACTTTTAGTCTATATTTTAAAAAATTATACATACACAAATACACACATGTGTGTGTGTGTGTTTATATATATAATTGTCAATCATAAATCATCCTATTTTTATCCCTTTCTCCCTTTCAGCCATACTTACTCTTGTCCAAATGACTATTTACTGTTTAAAAAACTGATAATTTATTTATGACTAGCTGCCATCTTTTGTTAAGGACACTGCTTATTAATAGCTTAGGCTAGACGCCAAATAATTTCTTCCATAAGCCTTCATAGTTAGGTAATAGTTGGAAGTCTCTTCTAAATATATGAATAGGAGATCATATCCCTGGGGGGGATATGATAGCAGTGTTCCAGTATTTGAGAATAGGGAAGCAAACTATTTTCCAAAACACCAGAAGGCAAGACAAGAGCCAATGGATGGAAACTAATTGAGCAGCAACCTAAAACTAAGGAGAAATTTTCTAACTGTGACAACAATCAAACAGTGGCATTGCTTGCCTTAAGAGGTTATGGGTTCAGGCTTTCAAGAAGAGATAGGATAGCCATTTTTCTGCAGTGGTATAGAGTAGACTCTCCTGCTTGAGCAGAGAGTTTGACTAGATGACCTACAAGGTCCCTTCCAACTCTGTTAATCTATGTTTTATGCAAATCACCATGGCTTAGCAAAAAACATTTTTAGTGTATAGCAGAGAAATTTGCCCAATGTATTTTTTACCATTTTTCATTTATGATAAAAAGAGGTTACTTTCTAAATTGTTTCAATGGAGAAACTCTCGGAGTAATGTGGCATTCTAGTACTTATTTAATTACAGGATGACTAAGTGGCTTATTAAGATCATAGACCAGAATACAGATAAAAGTGAATGGATCAATAAAAGTATAATTAAATTTAAAACAGTGTAGTTTATTTCAGCTTTATACTAAACATGCCATCACTAGGTATATTCTTGCCACTAATGAGAAAAAATTTGCAACCACACATGTTACATCTATTGGACAGAAAATAATTATTGTAAAAATAATTCTGGCAGTCTGGCCAATGTTTTGGAGGGGGTGGTGAACGTCAAGGTGGGGGCAGAGTTAACCTAGACCAGTGGTTCCCAATGTGGGCAGTACCGCCCCTGGGGGGCAGTAGGAAGGGGGCGGTACTGACAGGCAAGGGGGGCGGTAGGGGTGCGCTAAGAGGCAGCAGGGGGCGCTGGAGGTGAGTGGCAGGGCACAATTCAGGGGTAAGAAAAAATCCCGCCGCTGCCACGTTCGCGGCAAGGCCCCGCAGGATCATCCCATTGACTTGCACACACTGGTGCAAGGAGTTCTGCCCCGAACGCAGTGTTGGGAAAGGAGAGCAAAGCCAGAGAGCAAAGGCTTTGCTCTCCTTTTCAAACATCCCGCTGCCACTGTGTTTGGGGCGGCGGGCATCGTCCTGAACGCAGTGTTGGGAAAGGAGAGCAAGGCCAGAGTGGCTTTGCTCTTCTTTTCAAACATCCCGCCACTGCCGCATTCCAGCCCATTGAGCCCCTTGCACCGGAGGCACCTGCCCAAGCAAGTCCGAACAGAGCGGTGCACAAAGTCAATGGGGTGAGCCTGAGAGAGGGAAAGAGAGAAGGAAGAAGAGAAAGAAAAGGGAAAGAAAGAAAAAGTGGGGATGGAAGGAAGGGACAGAAAGAAAAAGAAATAAAGGAGGGAGGGAGGAGAAAGATGATATATCTATTCTAGTCCAATCGCCTGCTCCAGAAGGGTTAGAAGGGAGTGTGTGTGTGTGTGTTCTCCTTGTAATTTACCAATACGTTTTGGTTTTGACTTCTTCAGAATTTGGTACTGTAATACATTGGGGAAAAGTAATTTTTTAGGGCAGAGATCTGGTCCAATGAATCCTGTTTAAAGCCTCAACAAAATGTGAGAGCTTCCTGATAGTCTTAGCCATGTTTTGTCCACAAACCTTTAATTAATAGAAGCCAAAGATGTTTCAATGTGCTGGCAAAGATGCTGGCAAAGATGTTTCAATGTGGAAAAGGGCCTCTAAACCAGCCTCACTTCAATCTGATGCATCAGGTCTCTCTCCCCCCCCTCCCCCCTCCATCCCTCCATGCCCCTGTTTCTTTGTCCCTTTTTCTTTCTTTCTCTTTCTTTTCTTCCTTCTCTCTTTCTCTCTTTTCTCTCTTTCTCTTTCCCTCTCCCAGGTTCACCCCATTGATTTGGTGCACCGCTCCGCTCGGACTTGCTTGGGCAGGTCCCTCCAGTGCAGTGGGCTCAATGGGGTGGACCTGAGGGGCCAGCACCTAGAACGCGGCAATGCCAGCATGTTTGAAAATTAGAGCAAAGCCAGAGGTCGGTAATTTTTGCTCAAAGAAGCACAAAAGCTTCTGGATTGTGCACAAGAAGGGACACACATGTCAATGCAATTCAGCAACATAAAATAAAGAAATACAAATAAAACAAATCAACAAGAATTGGCAAAGCATCTCTGATTAGATTTTATTCACTACTAGAATCTAATCAGAAATGCTTTGCTGATTCTAGTCCAATAACCTGCTCCAACAGGGTTGGAAGGAAGTAGGTGTATATGTGTGTGCGTGGCTGTCAAAACTCCCAAAACAAGTCAAGTAGTTTTGGGGAGGCCAGTCATAAATTAGAACACTTGCTAAGCAACGGGCCATTAAGCGAGGACCACTTGTATTTGATTTGCTAGTCACCAAACCACATTCACCCAGTCACGTGAACAAGCCACGCCACCAGTCACATGACCAGCAAGCCATCCCCACCCAATCATGTGACCAGCAAGCCATGGCCACCCAATCACGTTACCAGCAAGCCACACCCTCAAATTAGGCCATGCCCACAGAAATTTGGGTGGGGGGCATTGAGGATGAGTTTGTAGCACCAAGGGGGCGGTGGACTGAAAAAGTTTGGGAACCACTGACCTAGACCAGCTATCAGACAAAAGATATGATGAAAACTTCATAATCTCACAACATATGTACAGATTCAATCACATTTTCAACTGAGAATTGTAAACATGCTAGAACGGGTGGGCAATTAATTTTCCCAAGAGGACACATGAGAATCTGAGTCTGTTGTAGAGGGCCACTGATGCCACTCTGCCCTCTGCTGATGGAAGGAAACCAAAAAGACCATAGCGTCTTCTCCAGCAGAACATATTCTTTTCTCTTTCACTTCTAACCTGATAAAATTCTTGGGCCAGCCTGTTCTTTTGAAGCTTTGAAAAAAGGGAAAAAGGGATAAATTAAGAACATGGGAAGATACTAATGATCACACCACAATCCCCATAACCTATTTGTAGACCTATGGGAATATCACACTCATGGAAGACTTGCACTTGGTCTTCTATAATATCAATATTCCCATGACCAAAACAAAAATGATGAAACAGGTTTCTCTGGGGAAGTATCCAGTTCCTCTGGAAGCTACAGCAAAACTATCTGTAGAGCAGGGATACCCAACCCCAGTCTGAGGACTGGTACTGATCTGCAGCCTATTAGGAACCAGGCCACGCAAGCCAGCAAAGCTTTATCTGCGCATGTATGGGATCTAGGTAACGTGCAAAATCACCACCATTCCCAGTTTGTGGAAAAATTGTTTTTCATAGAACCAGTCCCTGGTGCCATAAAGGTTGGGGACCGCTGCCATAGAGGCACAATGCTCAGCAGTTGGAAGGAAGAGTCTGATCTAGAGTAGGACTACTGTAACCAGGTCACTAACCTGCACAGATTACTCTTTCATGTGGCATGGGATGTCCTTATGAGAGATATTGTGTTGTGATACTTGGGAAAACATTACTTTCCTGCTGAAGTATCTTGGGATGGCTTCAACTTAAATTAATGTTATGTACGGGTTACTTGCTTGAGTAACTTTTAGGGTAATTTTTTTCTGTTCGCATTAGTATGGCGTTTGGTTAGGGTTTATCTAATATGAGGTTCATGGTTAATTTTAGGTGTACAGTAGAAAATTTCTGTTAGCAATAGGCTGAAGGTAAGGTTAGGCTTTGGCATTCTGATTTTCTGTAGTTTAGCATTAGGGTTAGATTAATAAAAGCTACTGAAGGTTTATTGATGAAACAAAACAATTCTGGATTTCTCTCGCAATCCCCTTATCTCTTTTTTTCATCAAGGTTGCATTATTAGGAATGTTGTGTCTTCAAATTGTTGGTATTAATCTTTTGAGGTGTTTGTATCAGAAACTCTATTATTCGACAGTCATGATCACAATTTATGTTCCTGTGTGCTCAGCTCAAAAGATCAGTCAAAACATATTAGCTTTTTCTCATTTTAAAATTGCTACCTATAGACAGCAATCTTGCCAACTATGCTTCTTTCTGCAAGGTCTTCATGAAGCTGGAGAAACTTTCCCTTTCATCTGCCTTAGATTTATGCAAATGTTGTCATAATATTAGGATTGCTTATACTAGTTATTATAAACTGTACTTTTCTCACCTTATACATAGTTTTATTATCATATTGGTTTATCTCATATATCATTTAAATTCCCCTATACTGAGCTTTATTAATAAGCAGATATTAAATAAAACTAATATTATTACTACTAAGAGGAAAGCATGAAACAATATACCATCAAAGGGATGTTAGCTCAAGAAATGTTGAAATTTCAGGTGAAATTATACAGGGTAAGAGCAGTTCTGTGTGTTTAAAAGCAGCGGTATTACTAAACAATCTGTCTGGACATGAGAAGCCTTGATTAATCTTTCTGTTATTTGTGTACAGGATCCTAGAATAGATTCTTGCAACAGGGTTAGCTGGTGAATCCAGTTTGCTTTATTGAAAATATCTTGGTGATATCGGGCTTCTTATTAGTCCTCCATACCAAAATAATCCAAGCCAAGAAATAAGGGTAATATTAACAAACAGTCTAAAACCATACCAATGAATACTAATCTGTTCTCAGGCATTTTAGCTCAGATGTCTGAGCATTTTGTAGATTTAGGCCTAGATATATGGCCTACTGACATTTCAGGCTGTCAGCTGTGAGAACTAAAACTGGCAAGACAGAAACAGAAAGCTGAAGATCAGACAAGACTATTATCAACCACAATTCGGGCTCTTCACGTTCAATGCTGAGAAATGAACAATAAAAAAAAAATGTTACCAGATAAGGACAGAAGTATTGAAGAAATATCTGGTCTGGTTCCAATCTGGGAGAAAGGCGCTGAAAATAAAATGGAGGCTGATTGGAAGGAAGGACTCTATTGATGAGCAGAACCAACACCAGCATATAGTTCTGGGTCAGCTGACAAATTGGTTTGATGAGTGGATGGATCTTTATAGGTTCCTGTGACTTCGAAGTTTGAACAGTTCTTGGGGTTGTACAGTGAAGGGGCTTCTGTGTCTTTTGCTATTTAAATGGTGGTGGTTAATCCTATTATGTCCTAAAAGATCACTCTGTCCTTAGAATTTGGGTGAGGGAATGCAAATTCTTAATCCCACCAACTGGAGCTGAAGGTGTTTTGTTTGTGTATAGATTGGCCCAGTCTTCCTGAATGGGCACAAAAAATCCATCTCTAAAGACTTCAGGCATATTCTGGAGGCTATTTTACTATGCAGGAAACTGGGGCTTCTTTCTGCCTTTAAAAACATGTTTCTCCATTTCCTCTTTTGGAAAATACAGCATTCTGTCTCTTAATATTCCCAAAAGATTTCATATTCTAGGACAGGGATGGTGCAGGGGTGCATGATTACTTCTTACAGGAGAAAGAATAAAATAATTAAATCTCAGGGTTGATATAAATAGAAGCTTTGATTGCTTAATTCTGCAATAGAAGATCTATAGGAATTCTCATATCATCAATAAAAGCAATTTATCTTTCCAAGACTTGTTTCTGACACTTCACTATTAGTTCCTGAGTGTGGGGTTTAAGTTCGTACAGAAAAATGTATTGCAAAACTTTGGGTAAAGGTCTGGCATGAAGAACTGCTAGCAGTCTACAGTTCCCTCTTGATGGTCCTCTGAGATTCAGAGGTGAGAATAGAAGACTTTAATTATCACAGTGCACTGCAGTAGATCCACCCTATTTTGAAGCATTAGAGTAAGACTAAAGTTGCTTCGCATGACTTTCCTTTGACATAAATAACCATATATAGAAGAAAGATGTTCACACTTTGGCTCATCCCGGACAGTGTGATTGAAAAAACATCAGCATTTCCTTATAAATGCCCTTCAGGTACATTGGGATAATAATGCTCAGAAATTTTGAGAGCTATAATCACTACACAAATTGAAGATCCCAGAAAACAGAAAGGCAGAATCTTGGAGGGAGGTGGGAAGGGAAATAATCCCAGGCACAGTTATCTTCTCCCATTCTTTCTGATTAAAGATTTCTTTTATTTCATCTGTACCATCAAGGTACTTGAAACTATTCTATAGAGCAGAAGCTATATCTGTGAATGGAGGAAGGTGTAGTTTTACCTTTTCTGTTCTTTTAGTTGAAACGTTTATCCTGTTTTTACATGATTATCCCTCTAGTACCCATAATTACTGATTCAACTGAAGTCTGAAATATTTCTGTTATGCTACTAGGAGGTGGCATTAATCACATTACCATGATATTAAGTCTCCCCTAGAAACAACTGTCTAAGTGGGGGCACTAAAATTATGTAATTCGGAGGTTATCAAAAAAAGGCAAATCTTTTGAGAAGAGTATTACTTTATAATTTGGAAACCTAATGGAATAAATGTAGAACCTTACTGTATTCTTAATTGTAACCTCTAGATGGTGGCAGTGCCATTCCATACAATTGAACGTAGTAGAGTCCTTTTGATCATCATTTTTGGTCATCCTTCTAGTGAAATATAATAGAATATAGATCTTACATATATTTGTACATATATATATATGTACAAATATATATATTTGTACATATATATATATGTACTTTGAGAAGCACAGAGCGAAGACAGAAGGCTGAAGATGATGAATGAGACTTCATCGAAACGTTGCCTAGATACTTCGAATCTTACGTGGGAGAAAACCCGAACAACCAAAGATCCACATACAAATACCCGCGAGAACCTCAGAAAACACACACACACACACACACACACACACACACACACACACACACACATATATACATTTCTTCATTCTTATTTACATCTTCCAACACTTTTGGTATTACAGTATTTAAGTCTCATGATCACATATGTCCTCTTTAACAATTCTTTTCAATCTTAAACCCTTCCTTTCTATCCCCACCAATATTAAAATCTATTCCAGATTGTATAATATTCCGATTCACCCTTATTTTGCATTTCTAGTGTTAACCTATCCATTTCAGTGCAAGTCAAATTTTTATTTATTATTTCACCTTCACTAGGAATTTCTCTTTCCACTTCTGGGCAAATACCATTCTTGCCACAGTGATGACATCATGTATTATCAACTATAACTCTTCCTTATTGTATTTTTTTTTTTTTGGTATATTTCCCAATAGAAAACATTCTGCTCTATGGTCTTATTTTATATCCCATCATTTCTTCCAACTATTTCCCAATCCTGTGCCAAAACTCTTGTGCTTTTTCTCAGCTCAATCATACATGATAGCATGTACCTCGTTCCGTTAAACATTTCCAACATTTTGAGGATTGATTTTATACATCTTAGCCAGACAAACTGGCAGGAGATGCCATCGGTAAAACATTTTAAATAAATTCTCCTTGTATGCTGTGGCAAGCATAATCTTTTTGTTCCTATCCCATAATGTTTGCCATTGATCCAATTTTATGCTATATCCAAAATCTCTAGCCCATGTTACCATCATCTCTTTTACCTGTTCTTCTTCCAATTTATAAAAATTTATAGGTTTTCCTTATTAATTTATCATTTGGCCCCAAGATAATTTTGTCTAATACTGTTTCTTGCCCATTAATCCCCCATTCTTTTTTGTCCTTCCCATACCTCGATTGGAGTAGATTCCATTTTTATACAGTAACTTATGATTTGCAATAATGTAAAGACTTTTTAAAAACAAATTAAAAGTGGTATCTAAATGGTTTTAATATAAATACATGTATGCTTACAAGAAGTATTCCCATCCTATCAATCCCAAGGTTGGGCTAAAACCCTCTTCTAATTTTCTCGAAATATTGTCCTCTGTAGGAGAAAAAATACCAGATATTTCCTCCCACCCCTTTTTACTTTGAACTGCCCAAACAATTAGGACGGGTCCTTCCTAAATTTCTTTCTCTGATCATTAATCCATTGGGGGTTCCTGTTTCTCTTGTCTGGTTGTTTCCTAGGCAGCGTCTCTTCTTGTTTCCCAGGGTCACCAACACATTCCATTACAATCCCTGCTCTCTCATATTTAATTTACTGAGGTCAAATGGATACATATTTTTTCGCCTATTGTCAGAACTAGCTGGAAACAACAATCTTGCTCTCTTTTGACCTTTCAGTCACTCTAAAAACAATTTCCACATCTGTTTTTCTGCTCCAAAAATACAATTTTTCTCTTTATGTCGATTCAAGTGTTTCTGTCCATTTGACTGGAGCACTTCAGTTTGCTGCAGGCTAATTTTTGAAGTTTATTGACTATTTTGTGGAAGAGAAAATGCCCCTTCAACTGAGCCAGTGCTTCTCATGTAGTTTAATGGCTTCTATATCTCCCCTTAGCAGCACCAAGAAAACAGTATGTAAGTGAAGATCTTCACTTATCTTGTTTGAAACATTTATTTGGGTTTGTTGTTTTAAATGCCATAGGATTTTTCTGTGATAAGTTGTGTCCCCCACGCTGGCTTTTCTTTAAATCAAGTATCTGCACGGTTTTATTCTTTCACCATTTCCCCAATATCTTAGGTAGTAAGCTTTTACTCCCAGGTCTCAAATATTCCAAAGAAATGTACGAGTTTATCTGGAATGAAATTACGCCTTCTCAATCACTGTTTTTCATCACTATATAGAGATAGCCATACATTTGGGGAAATGTTTTCAAGCTATAGTTGATCTATGAAAGGCCATATATTAGAAAAAAATTGTAAAAATGCATTTGTATACTGTAAGAAGTGTTGGAAGAAATATCCTTCTGGGTTCAGTTCCAAGTGTGGAAAAAGACACTGGAAACATGGAGGCTGTTTGGAAAGTTTAATGGTGGACAGGACCACATGGCCTGGAGCTCCAGAGTGAAAAAGGAAGGATGATCACATGCTTCAAGGTGAAGGAAGAGATCAAGAAAAAGAGGCTGATATGCTGAGAGTGCCTGGGTTTTATAACCTTTGTTGGGATTTGAATTGGAGCTTGTTTCTAATTGGTTGTCAGACTCCCATGAGGCCATGCAGGGGCAACTCTGTAGGCTGTCTTGAGTTCCAGGCTTGGTTGAGCCTTGCTGGATGATGCACTGAAAGGGCTTTGGGCAGTTGCTATAGTTTTACCTGGAGATCTTTGTTGTGTAAAGTATTCTGGCCCAGGCCTTAATGGCCCACCCATTAACAAAGGTGGGGGTGAGTTTCTGCTTCTGAGGTGAGTTTCTGCTTCTGAGTTTCTACTCTTTTTAGGGGAAATATTCTGCCTTTTTAATATTTCCCAGGATATTTTATTTTTTTAGGAGAGGAATGGGTGCTAACAAGCAATTCAAGTAGTTTTATCCAATTTGGGTCATCCTTAAACTGCCGTAAGTACCTTATGCGGTTTCTGTGCTGCTGCATTTAGCATCCTTTATCTTTCCTCTCTGTAAAACCGTGACCATTTCGAAAGACTCTGGGAGGTACTTCAAAATAACAGAGTTGGAAGGGACTTTGGAAGTCTTCTAGTCACACCACCTGCTCAAGCAAGAATCCCTATACCATCCACCAGTGAATTATTTAAGGTTACATATGGCTATTTAATGTGGATGATAACTAACAACCTTAACATTTGAAGTTATCTCACATTTCCATAGAACTTTATTGGATTGGATAAAGACTTAGGCCAATAATCAGTAGTATGTAGAATAGTTTTTAGCTCATGGAACAAACTGCACACTCATATTGTCTTACTTATTCTAGTTTTCATCTTTTCTTGACTCTATTTCTTTGCTTAAAATGATAGGCATGATGCTCATGATCTTTCCACATAAGTCCTAGCACATGGGAAACAAAATATATTGCAACCTTGACTTCATTCTCTTGTGGCGATTGCTCTCATTTCCATCTTTGAAAATCAGGGAGAGGAAGTCATTTGCAAATGAGCTCCACGTAATGGCAATGGAGGTTTATATGCATGAAGTCAACCTGAATACAAATTATTCTTGCAATGAAATATAACTTGTATATACAGATGGTAAATATCATAGAGACAGTGATTATTTTTGACATTGCCATAAGTTAATGTAATATAATCTGTTTTGTCTTTTTCCAACAGTTTCTGCAGGATATCATTTTTAAAAATGGCCTCCACAATGATGCAATAGCCCTGATTGCTTTTTATCTGTGTTGAATTAAGATACATAGTGTGTTGAACTGAAGGAGAATTTTGTTTCTAACATATAGATAGCTCTATCAAAATCTGTGTGGTTCATTTTTATTAATGCCCATCCTGAAACTTTTGTCATCATCACAGCAGAAAATATTCTAATTGAATAATGTTATTTTCAATTCAGTACTAAGTTACTTTGTAATGCTGCAGTATTGTTTTAAAACGAAATATCAATATGTAAGAATGTCTAAATGTGGCATAAAGATAAAGTGAGTGTTGTTTTATGGAGACATCTCTAAGGAATTGATACTGCTATCACCAAATATTTTTCTGATCTGGAAACATGACTTGGTGGAAGGTAAGGAAGGTAGAGAATAGCAGAGTCATTTTATTTAAATGTCATACAATTTATGGAAATTTATTGTTAATATATAATTTTAAAAGAGATGTAAATATGTTTTCTGAAGATAATTAAATTCTAAAGATTAACTTATTTATAGTATTCTCTTAATGTACAGCAAGTTAACTGCTAGTAACTTAAACCAAAAAATATTCAAGCTATGAATAGTTGTCTTCCCTACGTAATAAATATTCATTTCAAACCTATCATTCTCTGTATGATTATACAGAAAGTTTTGTAATAGGTTTACACAAAGAACCAATAATGAAGCATTACAATTTTAAGCAAAATAAACACATCCTCCAAACAATAATGAATAAATTGCCCAATGAGCTGATTGTATTTTTATTTGAACTAAAAAAATTTCCACAGAAATGTATTGTTTGAATCTGAAAAAAATTGAAGCTATGAAGGCATTTCAAGGGTTCCCTTTGACTTTTTCAAGATTACCAGTAAATAATTTTTTCTTTCTTTCTTAGCTTAATCATAATTTGATCTACCCAAATTCTCATCCTATAAATATTCAGTACTGGCTCTATAAAATGGAAACTACTTTAATTCATCTTTTTCCTCTCTAAGTTTGTAATGTTCCTGGTAGGGATTTTATATCTGGAAAATACCAATTCTTGCCGAGGGAAAGGCTCAGTGAGAATTTTTTTCTTCAACTAATGTAGATTACATGAATAAACAACACAATTCAGCAGGCATATAGTCCATTGTTGCAAATTCATCTTTAGAAATAGTCAAAGTTTCAATATATTTTTGTGACACAAATATGTATCAATAGGATTCGAATGGTTCCTTTTGTGTAATTAGGATGGCTGCAAAACTAAAAATCCAACTAACCACCTTGCACAGGGATGCATATTTTTTAAATATTTTGAATATTTTGATTGACTTCTAAAGTCCACAAATATCTGCCAAACTTCATACAAAAATCTATGCAAACACTGACCCTTAGGCAGAAAGCTAGTTGGGTGACCTTGGGCCAGTTACTCTCTCTCAGCCCTAGGAAGAAGTAGACAATAACAAGCCACTTTCGAAAAATCTTGCAAAAAAAAAATGCAGGAATTAGAATAGAATAGAATACTTTATTGGCCAAGTGTGACTGGACACACAAGGAATTTATCTTGGTGCAAATTCTCTCAGTGTACATAAAAGATGATACATTCATCAAGAGTCAAGAATCATAAGGTACAACACTTAATAATAGTCATATGGTATAATAAGCAATCAAATCATACTAGGAAACAGTCAATAAAATTGTTAGAATACAAGCAACAAGGTTAAAGTCCTACAGTCATAAGTGGAAGGAGATGGGTGAAAGGAAGGATGGGAGGATTAATAGTAATAGTAATGCAGACTTAGTAAATAGTTGAACAGTGTTGAGGGAATTACTTGTTTAGCAGAGTGATGGCTTTCAGGGAAAAACTGTTCTCGTTCTGGTGTGCAGTGCTCTATAGCATCATTTTGAGGAAAGGAGTTTAAACAGTTTATGTCCAGGATGTGAGGAGTCTGTAAATATTTTCACAAGCCCTCTTTTTGACTCGTGCATTATACAGGCCCTCAATGGAAGGCAGGTTGGTAGTAATTGTTTTTTTCTGCAGACCTAATGACTTCATAATCAGACTAATAACTAGTTTGAAGGTCAGCACTAACTTGAAGGCCCATAAAAAAGGGATCCATATTGACTTCCGGTTTGAACTTCTTCGGCGACAGACCGAAACCTCGTCTCTCCGAGGCTTCGATCTGGGCTTGCTGCTGGAGCGCCCCAAGCTGGCTGGTTTTGGGGCTAAGCCACCCCGTAGAGGTGGTGAAGAGGGGAGAGACTGCCTGCAGGATTGAGGAGAGCCACATCTCTCCTCCCCAGCTGGCCATTACTCCCTTTCCCGAAGGCGGTTGTAGCAGTGGTCAGAAATGTCCACCACAAAGAAGAACTCAACCGGAAAAGAATGTGCAGGAGGAAGATAAGAAGAGAAAGTTTTGGTTGACCAGGTCAAACAGCAAAAGCAACGAATAAGGTACCCTGGAATTTAAATTTAATAACATTGTTCCCAAAGAAGATTTTGAAGCTGCGAAGGAGAGAGAGAAGGGAAAGGGTTAGGTTTTTTTTTTCTTCCCTTCCTTATACTGACAGCTAAGAGACTTAAGCAAGAAATTGAAAAAAATCCACTTTGACATTAATAGGCATCTAAGCTGAAAATAAAAGTCAAAGGGATAAATAAAGATTTCTGGACATTTAAAAGTTTTTAAAAGCTGAAAAGGAGAAAAAAAAAGAATAGAAGGGCAGGATCTAGAAAAATGGAGGAGACTGCATGGAATTAAGGAATGGAACTGTAATTAAAAGGAACTTACAGTGAAATTTTAACAAGATTCCTCAAAGATACATTTTACTGGAAACTTGGTAACAAAATAATAGAACGCCAGGAAGAGAAAGTGGAAAAAAGAAGCAAGTAGAAACAGCCTTGGATTATTTGGATTACTTGGTGATTTTTGGTTCTTGCATCTAGATGACTAAAATTAACTGGGTGGTTGTTTAAAAGTTTTTAAAATGGTATCACTCTTAGAAGAACTGAAAACGGAACTTTAAAAATGGAAAGAAGATGCACAAGAAGGGAGAAGTTCTTTTGGCTTCGTGTTTCAATTCTTAGAAATGGAGATCTGGAACTATGAGAAGCAACAAGAAACGCTTACAGAACAAGAGGATTGGGACAAAGAAGAAGCCATCTTTAATGATAAAGTAATTTTAAGTGGGGGGGAAAAAGAAAAGGGGGGAAAGAGAGTGAAAGGTTTAAGATTAGAAAAAACAACCAAAAAGAAGAACAACAATTTGAAAGATAAGTATAATATTAGAAAGCAACAGAAGAGGGGATTACAGATGAGAGTGTTAGAAGTAGAGAGAGACAAGGGGATAAAAAGGGGAGGGAGAAGAAGAGGGGGAAGAAGGCAAGGAAAAGAAGTTGTAAAAGACAGAAACAAGAAATGGAGAAACAGGGAAAAGATATAAGGATTGTAACCATAAGTTTGTTTAGAGATAATGGGTGAAAATTTAATTGTAAAAGGGATTCTGCAAAGGTACGTGATAGCTTTGTTATATTACAAATAGAATAATTTTAGAAAATATGATGGATAAAATATTTATTGTAATGCAGTGGGATGTTTGTTAATAAATAAATGAATTAAAATGATTGACAGAATTAAAAGGGAACATTTTTAATTATTAGTAATGATTTATAAAAATATAAGTGAGAAATATGAAAAAAAAAGAATTAACTATGGAAAGTTTATAAGTGTTCCCAAGGAAGTATGATATTCAGTTGAAAAGAAATGTTAAAGATGTTAAGATTTTAATGCATATTAATGATAGAATTGAATTGGAATGGAATGTGTTTTATTTACATATATAATTTTTTCTTTTTAAGAATATAGTGTCTATTTTAAGAATGTACCAAGCAGAATTCGATTGGAAGTTATGTGTTATATTGAATGCTATAATCTTCAAGCTATACATTGAAGCTTAAATAAGAGCTTGAATGGATAAAATTAAAGGATATAAAGGTGTCATACTCTAATTGGTAACTACAGGGAAAAATTTGCTTAATAAGAAAGGATAATGTGAAATTGTAACAGGACAGACAAAAGTATAAATATAATGATTTGAATTGAGATAATTAAAACAAAGTTGAGAAAATTAAAAGAGGGGAAAAACTATGTAGAAAATATAAAATGGTAATAAGATATGGAATAGAATATAAAAATGAGCATGAAATTGAGTTTTGTGTCTGTATGAAGAAGTGATAACCTGATGTTTTATTTGTATTTTGTTTTTGTGAAAACCCAAATAAAATTTTCAAAAAAAAAGGGATCCATATTTTAGATGTACTTATTACAAGCAAAAATGCCTCCATCTGAACAGTGATTTACCACTTATAAGGCTTTGAATAGGTATTTATTGTATGATTTGGCCTAGCAAGTAAGATTTACCTTCCCAGTGTGGCATGCTGTATATGTATATTTTTTTTAGCTATAGTTGTATAGTTTTATATACATGGTTAGTTTAATTATACAGGTAATCCTCAACTTATGACTACAATTGAGCCCAAAATTTCTATTGTGAGTCATTTGTTAAGTGGATTTTGCCCCATTTTACGATCTTTCTTGCCACAGTGGTTAAGTGAATTACTGCAGTTGATAAGTTAGTAACCCAGTTGTTAAGTGAATCTGGCTTCTCCATTGACTTTGCTTGGCAGAACATTGCAAAAGGTGATCACATGACCTTGGGACACAGCAACAGTCATGAGTCAGGTGCCAAACATCTGAATTTTGATCACATGATCATGGGGATGCTGAAAGGTTGTAACTTTGAAAAATGGTCACATTTTTCAGTATCGTCGTAACTAAATGAACTGTTGTAAGTTGAGGACTACCTATATGGAAAAAAAGAGCTTCCCTGCAACATTTTCTCAAAATATTACAGTAATAGATAATAACCGCCTTGCGTATTGGAGAACTGGAATGAAAAGCTGGTGAACAGATGTTGGGCATAATTGTACATTGTTTAACTACTGTTACACCTATCCTAGACTTGCATTACTGTTTTCATGTTTCCTCTCTTAAACTTTTGGAAAATCATAAATCATGGTTGTAGCAACAGATGTTGTGGAGCCTACAGAAAAGGTCAAGCACCCTGGAAGCTTTAATGAAAGCAAAAGGCCACTCACCTTTGCATCCTATCATCTCAGCTACTGAAAGTTCCACACTTATTTTCCAGATGAATTCAAGGTGTTGGTTTTAAGCCATTTAAAGCCTTACAGACTTTCCCGGATGTTAGAGGGTCTTTCTGTCTTGGTTCTGAGTCCGCCTGGATATTGTAATCTGCAAGACAGGCCTTTGTGAAAATATCTCTAGTCATAGAGGCCTGGCTGTCAATATGTGGGAAAGGAATTTCAACATTCCCCCTCCCCCACCCACCAAAACTGTAGGATGCATGAGGTAGAAGATCTTTGATTTTGCTCTTTCAATATATAAATGAAGGCATTTTTGGAAAGGAAATCCCTGAAGGATGCAACTACTGGAAATGGTTTTTCCCCTCAGCCTTCAAAGTAAAAAAAGAGGCATAATTATATTGATAAATGTGATATAAATAAATATAAACAAAACTGAGAAAACAAGAATTAGCAATAGATAACACTGCCTGCATTTTATGCTTGGATTAGTTTATAATACAGTGAAGGATTGCTGTTTGCTGTGGCATAGACGTCAATCATTTTAAGACAAAACTTTATCAAGTTATAAAATAAATTCTCATCAGGAGGGCTCTATTTGGGGCTTGAGATATTCCAAGCTATTCAAAATGTTTTATTTCCAGAAAGGGATGAGCTCAATACCATGTGATGAAAGTGCTTGATACTTGTAGAAAACAATTATCCATTTGGTTCCAATAATAAATAAAGGTGAAAAGTACAGGTAGTCCTTGACTTACAATGGTTTATTTAGTGACTATTCAAAGCTACAATGGCACTGAAAAGTGTGACTTATGACAGTTTTTCACAATTATGACCTTTGCAGCTTCCCCATGATCATGTGATAAAAATTCAGACGCTTGGCAACTGGTTCATATTTATGACCGTTGGTGTGTGCCAAGGTCATGTGATCGCTTTTTGTGACCTTTTGACAAACAAGCAAAGTCAATGGGGAAACCAGATTCCTTAACAACCAGGTAACTAACTTATCAAGTGCAGAGATTCACTTAACAACTGTGGCAAGAAAGGTCATAAAATGAGGCAAAACTCACTTAACAAATGTCTCACTTATCAACATAGATTTCGGGCACAATTGTGGTCATAAGTTGAGGACTACCTGTATAAAGGAATGGATGGAGAGAAATGTAGTTGGTATTCTTAGTATTTCTCTGCCCTACTGAAGAAAGAAACAGTATTCATGAGTTGCATCCATTAGGGATTTCTTCCTTCTCTGCAGATACCTTCATTTATAGCAGTGGTTCCCAAAGTGGGCGGTACTGCCCCCCGGGGGGCGGTGGGATGCCTTAGGGGGGGCGCTAAGAGGCGGCAGGTGGCCGAGGTGCCAGCCCTGCAGGTTCACTCATTGACTGTAGCACCGCTCCAGAGCCAGCGCCTCCAATGTGGAAGTGGTGGCACATTATGTGCCACCATGGCTGCATTCAATGCGCTGCCCCCCTGCCGCCTCTTAGCGCCCCTCTGCTGGCCCCCTTGGGGATGCTAAGAGGCGGCGGTCCTGCAGGTTCACCCATTGACTGTAGCACCACTCCAGAGCCGGCGCCTCCAATGCGGAAGCGGTGGCATGTTATGTGCCACCACAGCAGCATTCAATGCACCATCCCCCTGCCACCTCTTAGTGTCCCCAAGGGGGCCGGCAGAGGGACACTAAGAGGTGGCAGTTTGAGGCACCAGCCGGCCCTGAAGTTTCACCCATTGAGGTGCCAGCTCCGGAGCGGTGCAACAGTCAGTGGGTGAGCCTGCAGGGCCGGCGCCTCGAATGCCTCCTGCCACCTCTTAACATCCCCAAGGGGGCCAGCAGAAGGGTGCTAAGAGGAGGCAGGGGGGCGGCATGTCGAACATGGCCATGATGGCATGTAATGTGCCACCGCTTCCACCTTGGAGGTTCTGGCTCTGGAGCGGTGCTAGTCAATGGGTGAACCTGCAGGGCTGGTGCATCAAATGCCCCCTGCCACCTCTTAGCATGCCCAAGGGGGCCAGCAGAAGGGCGCTAAGAGGCAGCAAGGGGCGGCACGTCGAACGCAGCCATGGAGGCATGTAACGTGCCACCGCTTCCTCATTGGAGGCACTGGCTCCGGAGCAGTTCTAGTCAATGGGTGAAACTGCAGGGCCGGCCAGTGCCTTGAATGCCCCCTGCTGCCTCTTAGCCCCCCCTCTGCCGGCCCCCTTGGGGACACTAAGAGGCGGCAGGGGGGCGTTTGATGTGCTGGCCCTGCAGGTTCATCCATTGACTGTAGTAATGCTCCAGTACTGGTGCCTCGAATGTGGCAGCACGTTGGGAAAAGCCGCTGCCACTGCTTTCCCAAAGTGCCACCGCTGTCGCATTCTGTCTGTCTGTCCATCTGTCCATCCATCTGTCCATCCATCCATCCATCCATCCAAAAGGTCTGTCTGTTTGCCTGCCTGCCTGCCTTCCTGCCTACCTACCTGCCTGCCTGCCTGTCTGTCTGTCTCTCTCCCTCTCTCTCTCCATCCATCCATCCATCCATCCACCCATGTTCGAAGCGCTGGCCCCACGGGCACATCAGGAAAGTAGAGCAAAGCCAGTCTGAGAGGGAGGGAGGGAAGGTGGGAGGGAGGGAGAGAGAGAGAGAGAGAGAGAGAAAGAAAGAAAGAGAGAGACCTGATACATCAGATTGAATGAGGCCTAGTTTAGACTGAGGCCCTTTTCCACATTGAAACATCTTTGGCTTTTATTAAAGGTTTTGTGGAAAAAACATGGTCAAGACTATCAGGAAGCTGTCACATTTTGTTGAGGCTTTAAAAAGGATCCATTGGATGAGATCTCCACCCTAAAAATTACTTTTCCCCAATGTATTACAGTGCCAATTCTGAAGAAGTCAAAACCAAAACGTATTGGTAAATTACAAGGAGAATACACACACATACACACACACACACCCTTCTAACCCTGCTGGAGCAGGTGATTGGACTAGAAGAGATATCTCATTATCTTTCTCCTCCCTCCCCCCCTCCCTCCTTTGTTTCTTTTTCTTTCTGTCCCTTCCTTCCATCCCCCCTCCTTCTTTGTCCCTTTTTCTTTCTTTCCCTTGTCTCTTTCTTTTCTTCCTTCTCTTTCTCGCTCTCTCTCTTTTCTCTCTCTCTCTTTCCCTCTCTCAGGCTCACCCCATTGACTTGACTTGCTTGGGTAGATCCCTCCAGTGCAGTGGGCTCAATGAGGTGGATCTGTGAGGCCGGCACCTAGAACACAGCAGTGTTGGCATGTTTGAAAAGTAGAGCAAAGCCAGAGGTCGGTAATTTTTGCTGCAAAGAATCACAAAAGCTTCTGGGTTGTGCACAAGAAGGGACACACATGTCAATGCAATTCAGCATCATAAAACAAAGAGATACAAATAAATCATCAAGAATCGGCAAAGCATCTCTGATTAGATTTTATTCACTATTAGAATCTAATCAGAGATGCTTTGGTGATTCTAGTCCAATGACCTGCTCCAGCAGGGTTAGAAGGGAGTGTGTGTGTGTGTGGGTGTGCATGGCTGTCAAAACTCCAAAAACAAGTCAAGTATCTCTGGGGAGGCCAACCATAAATTAGAACACTTGCTAAGCAACGGGCCATTAAGTGAGGACCACTTGCATTTGGTTTGCCAGTCACCTGGCCATGCTCACCCAGTCACATGACCACCAAATCACACCTACCCCATCATGTGACCAGCAAGGCATGCCCAGCCAGCAAGCCACGCCACCCAGTCACATGACCAGCAAGCCACACCCACTAGTCACATGACCAGCAAGCCATACCCTCAAATCAGGCCACGCCCATATAAATTTGAATCCCACCCCTGGGTGGGGGGCACCGAGGATGAGTTTGTAGCACCAAGGGGGTGGTGGGCTGAAAAAGTTTGGGAACCACTGATTTATAGTTTGAAAGACATTGCCTAGTGAACCATTGTTGTCTTCTTTCAATATTTCCATGTCTTAATTGTTTAATTCTGTCCACTTGAACTTAAGACTTCCCTATAATATAAACAATATAAAATTTGAAAGTGGCAATGAACTATGTACTTTATGCCACCACCAGAGTTTCTGATATTGCCTTTTGTGCTCATTTAGCAACAAAAATTTAAATCTGTGCACCCCATTCACTCCTAATCGTTTTAGACTTCTAGGATTCCAAGTTGTTTCTTAATGTGTATGTAAGCATTAATCAGAATGTCGCTATATAAGGTATCTTCCAATCACACAGAATCATGCTTTCTGTCATACCCCAACATAACATCTTTATATACTGTTGTTTCTCTTTAGCCCTAGATCGTGGCCTGAGAGACAAATATGCCCAACATACAATCTTTAAATAGTATTGTAGCTCTTGCCCCATCTAGTGACCAGAAGGACAAATACCAAGTATATTGTTTGAAGCTGACCCAACCCATTTTATCCATCAGCCCACACTTTCAAACCAAGTGCATGCTGAGAAGGCAGACTCCATTCCCTTTAGCATTTGGAGAAGGCAAGAGCACAAAGAAGCATCCATCATAATCTGTGACACAAGGTCATCCAAGGACAAACCCATATCCCACACAGAGCACCGCTGGTGAGATTTAAATTGCTTGTATTTTTTAGTTGTTTGGTTCAGCAGTAACTTAATACTGTCCATCTTGTTTTTGGTTCTCATTGTATGGATCCCCATTTTCCCCCAGTTTCACCATATCCTGTTCTTTCAATAAAGCATTCAGATCAACACACATGGTCTCTTTTATTGGAGGATAGGTGGGTTTAGCCTGCATGTCGAACTGCACACAGACTAACATGTAGTAGTGACAGAACGCTTTCTGTTGCAGCTCCAAATAGATGAGACCTTGGACCTTGTCAAGACAAAATCCTACTTTTATATACTTCCTGTTGTATTTTTTGTTTTGTTTTGGCACTAGCTGGAATTGCCAATTTGCTGTCTTTACATACCTTTAGGAACCCAATTTTACCTCTGAAAAACATTGTGGCATGTATTTTTGTACAAAAGAAAAGTTAGTCAAACACAGAGAGTCAAAAACATTGTTGAGTGTGTGCTAGAATTGATTACTGGAAATTGACAGTTTATTTTAAAAATGAAAAATGGGCTCGCTATAGAACACCCAAAAGCACTATGGAAGTTCCATATGGTATATGAAATTTTCACACACTGTTGGATGAAGCTGGGGAGATTTGTTTTTCTTAGCATGTGTAGTTAGATGTTAGCTTCCAGCCAATTTCTTTGCTTTAGAGTCCTATAGGTTTGCTTTTATTGTTGGTTATAGTTTTTGTCCAGATTGACCAGGTAGCACTCAGTTATGAAACAATCCCTTTCTGGCAAGTATTTGGGATTGTATTGCACAGAATATACTATATAAATATCAGGTGTTGTTATACCAGCAGACTGTAAGGAGGCATTGAAGAAATCATTTCTGAGGAAAATATTTTCAGTCATTTATTTTGGTATGATTTTATGAGGACAAAGATAATTTTTGTGGTCAGCTGTCTACTTTTATTCTAAGACTTCAACTTGTTTCAAGAGCTATGAAGTGGAACCACTGCTTCTTAATAGTTCCCAGACACTGGCAATGGTAAGTTCATTTTTCATAATTTTTGATGAGGCTGAAAAATTAAGGCTCAAAGCAAACATTATACTTGCCTAGTCAGGATTCTAAAAAGATGTTCTTTTGTTCTAAAATGCTTTCCAGGATTTTTTTATATATGGTATTCATGGCCAGTTATTTTACTTGTCAGTTTTGTACAAATGTAACAGTATTGGTATTTTTGTAGGAATTATTGAAGCAAAATGTTTAATGTTTCTTGAGGGATAATGTGTACTGTTTTATTGACATCTTGGCTGAAAAAAAACATTGCCTGACCTTCGGAAGGCCCAAGATTGAATTTTCCTTGCTAGTTATGGAAAAATCTTTGAATGATGCCACAGCGTTTAGTTTTTTTAAATTATCCATTAAATTTTGTTTGCTTGTGATCCACAAGAAGAATCTTCTTCAGATGTATATGGATGAGACCAACTCCTTCAAGTAACATCAATACTTTTTCATTTGCCTATTCTTAGTGACGCTGTCAGCGAGCAAATTAATAAACAAGAGGCTGATTAGTACCAAAGAATTTTTGTGTGTAAAATAAGAGACCCTGGTCACTAACCTAAATTTCCCATAATGTATAGAGCAGAGGTTTTCAATTTTTTAGGCTGCAGAACCTGTTAAGTAAAAAAAAATCCTAGAATCCTTGATCCAAAGACAAAGTTCTAGTGGTAAAAAAAATGGCTGCATTAGAATAATTGTTTCTTTCTCTTTCATTCTCTCTCTCTCTCTCTCTCTCTCTTCCCTTCTCCCTTCCCCTCCCTCTCTCTCCTTCCCTCTTCCTCCCCGCCCTCTCTCACATACACATGAAGTTCATGAAAGAGTTTGAAAAATCCTGATTTAGAAGACTATCCTTCTGATGTCTGGTAGCAAAAAAAAAAAAGTGTGGGGGGGGGGGACAGAAACACTTGAGAAGCTAATTGGATAACTTTGGTACTGCCATTAAAGATGACTCAGGAGATTCAGCAGGTTCACAATGATAGTTCAACTACGTCTCATTCGGGGATTTTAAGAGAGACTAGACATTATATTTAACTTGTAACCCTCATACTTATCTACTGATTCCATATTCTTAGTTTAAACATCAAAAAAGATTCTTATAGAAAGAAAGGCAATATACAGTAGCTGCACTGCTGCTTATGGAATGATAAAACAAGAAATTCCCTATCAGGAAGAGAATACAGGTTAGTCTGCCTTTATATCACATTTCAGAAGAGCTCTTAACAGAACTCTTTGGAAAATAGTGAGCCAGCATCTGACTTACATTAAAACAGAAAATTGGTTTGTTCCACCAATATTCCCACAACTACAGCTAATACAGGCATGGTCTTAGTACCTAGTAAGACCTCTGTGGCAGGTTCTAATAAAGGAGTTCAATGTGTTTCTAGTTCTTGCATGTGTTTGACTAATAAGCTCTTTCAAGGTAACTCCCACTTCTCCTATTGGTTGGCTACAGGCCTTGCTGTAGCTGTTCTTGGATCTATAACCTGTCTAACATTCTGCTTCAAGGGTTCTGAATAGATGGTATCAGTCTTGTATTGGCTCTAGATAGCTTTGTGCAATATGATACAGTTGAATGCTTCTTAGATGAAAGCTGCCCCTTCAGGTTATTAAAGTTAATCCACATACTTGCTTTTTTGGAATTTGTACAAGCTGCAACAATAATCCGATATTCTGACAGAGGTAAGCCGCCTATAATAGATGCAGTGTGACAATTTTATGCTCAAACATTTATATATTCCATATTTTCAATTTGTTAACAGATTTGAAAAATATTTAGGGATTATGCTGAATCATTCTATAGTCTGAGTCATCCTGAAGAAGTGGAACACATAGGTGCCAACTATATTCTGTTGCTGAGAGTGAGGAAGGATCTCCCATTCCACATGCAGAAAAAAGAAGAGAAGAGCATGTTGGTGCACTTGTGGAAGCTTTTGGAAATGAAAGGATCTGACACCTGCAAGGAAAACCATTTATAGACATTCTGGACATCGTCCCATACAAAAACATAACCCTGTTGAGATAGAAAACATGATACAGACAAGGGAGGTGGATGGTTTAAGTGATTTTTTAAAGGCCACGTAGGAAATATATGTATATGATGATTATCCTTTTGTGTATGATCGGCCATTTTATTTGTATAAAATGTGTTTTCACTGAAAATAATCAGGATTAGTGAACATTATCAGTACTGTAGAGCCATGGATTCTTCACATGGAATGCATTGCAATATTATTCTTGCTTCCTTGTGTGTATATGGATGTTTGTGTGCATGTTAGAGCTAGGTATCTGTCGTATCTCTCATACGAACAAAGGACGCGAGGCAGTGACTTGGTTCAGCTCATTTATTCAGGGAAAATCCGGGCTGCCAGATTTCGAGTATGCAAATGTCCGTACAGAACAGTATCTAACAGTAATATTGTTATCAACCCTTTTATATTAAGAAATACCAAGAACAATTTCATAATGCTTCAAGACATGAGCACTGTTAATTAGGAATGAATGGCATATTACATTAAAAGATTTGAAAAATGAAGCTTAAATGGCAGTAATTGCCTGTCTTTCTGATTTTGAAGCAGATCAAGGAAGGATCCACAGAAGTGAACTTCAGCTCACCTTATAAATTATAAAGCAAATTTGCATTGCAGTTTTGTGCTTCAGGGCTTATATACAATGCCTATGCCATTGCGACTTTTTACAATAACACTCTAAACCAGTCTTCCTCATCTGCCTTCCAGATGCATTGGAATAAAACCCCAGAATTTCCAGCCAGTTCTGGTGAAATAATGCTGTAGTTAGTACTTGCAACTCAACTTTCTCAGTTTATCTCCCCAGTGGCTCTTTTCCATCAGTCTACCGGGAATTTTTTGTGCTTCCAATGCTTTTGCAATTGTTTATGCTGTTTTTCTTACTGCAAACTCCCCCAGTTGTTATGGAGGTAGGGAATATATAAAGTGGGCTTCTTGTTAAAACCTCACTGCAGTGTTTTATATAAACGTTAGTAAGTTGCCCTACCTGCCAAAATTATTCTCTACAGCCTGGCTGCACTTACAATTAGCTTACAATTAATTCAGTATAGAAGAACATGGTCCTTTTTAAAAAAATCTGTAGCTATGTGTGACATCTAATAAAATTTATTGAGACTGGTGTGTATATGTGGGAGGGCAAAATAAGTAATTATAAGACAGGAATAACTCTGCCAAATGCTTTCATACTGTCATTAGTCTGGGTGGCCTTTCTCCCCCAGACCTGGGAAGTTTTGCTGGATGAGATCTCTGACTTAGCTAACCTGCTCCCAACTAGACACTTATAATAAGCATCTTACAGGTGTGCAATAGCATCCCTAATTCATCTTCCCTAGCAATTAATATATAGAGTCATATTTCCTATTTTATTTATTGATTAAAGTTAGAAACTGATCTTCCTAGGCAATGCACACACTTTTTCCTTTGATTTTTCACTATCATAACAACCCCACGGGTAAGTACAGCTAAGAGAAAGACCAAAACTGACCCAAAATCACCCAATGAGATTTCATGACTCAAGAAAACCTGGATCTCCCTGGTCCTAATTCTATATGTAACCAGTATATCTTGCCTAAGATTCTAGAGTTAAATATAGTTGCCCTTGAAAGCCAGATCCACCATGAAATCCAGGCTTTACTGAATGTGGCTTGTAAAACGAAAGCTGACTTTCCTATTGCAGATCTCAGAACTTTGTTCTCTGCATTCCCAAGTGACTCTCTAAGCAAGAGACTATAAAACACATTTTTGATATTATTGAAATGGTGCAGCGATCCTAATTTCAAAGCAATTTTCTGCCCTTGATCCTGTTAGGGAAAAGGATAACTTGTTTCAATCATAGAAGACGTGTGTAGCTAGATCTATGGTTTGAGGCAACATTTTTTTTTTGTTTAAAAGGCTCCTTTTTCTTTTTCTTGGTTTGCTGAGTATATAGAGAGTTAACAAACATTACGAAAATAATAATTAGTATCAATTATTGGATGAAGCATGAGAGAAAGCTGAAAAAGAAAATGAACAGAATGTACTGGCCAAAATTTCTGTGCATTGACAGTAAAGAAATTAATCTGTGATGAGCACAGCGTTCTTTCCCTTTGTAGAAAACCTTTTTCCTAAGGATAGGAACAAGTCATCTTCCAGCATTGGAGGGGGGCACATATTTCAAAATATTTGAAATGTCTGGAGCAGTCAAAGACAGTTTCTCCCTGTTCTAGGAGCCAGAAGTGAGTGTCTGTCTGTCTGTCTGTCTGTCTGTCTGTCTATCTATCTATCTATCTATCTATCTATCTATCTATCTATCTATCTATCTATCTATCTATCCATCCATCCATCCATCTATCTATAGTGTGTATGTGTGTGTGTGTGTGTGTCACATTTACCCACTCACTGTTTTTGCAAAACACTGTGGCAAGGTCAGTGTAAAAGCAGGCAATGCCCAAACTAGATTGTCAATAAAAACAATCCCTTCAGCCAAATATCTGCTACTAAGATGCTATGGTTTATGTATCACGTTTGCATTTTTGAGGAAGGCAAAAGCCCAACTTTATGTGATAATTGCAACACAATTCTATTTTTGTCATCTTTCAGTTCCTTGAATAGGTGTGGGCCTTTTCTGAGTTCATGCATGTGCTTTTGGCTGCTGCAAAAACCAATTATGGCTAACTGGAATTGCAAATAAATGAGAAAATGTTTGATTTGGATCCAGCAGTTTGATTCCAAAAGTAATATATTTGACACAGCTGAGTCTCTCTGATTCAGTATTAGTTGACCAATCAGACAATATGCCGGTAAAATTGATATCATTGGAATAAATGGGTAACTTGCTAAGTGTACCACAAAGTTGTTTCTTGCTATGCATTCTGGGAGAAAATACTTCATTTCTTCAAGTTAGATGTCTTAGGAATTAGTGTTGATTTTGGCTATTTCTGTTCTGCCCTTGAAGCAAAGCACTTGAAGATGCCATGTCTTCAGTAACAAGGTTTCTAGGCTGACTTGCCAACATTAAACATAACAATAGAAATACATGAAGCAATTTATCAAAATGAGTGAGAAAAAAGCAAACAGCCATCTTTAAGCAACTGAAGTAAAGCAGCCAAGGACCCTCTTTTGGGATTCAATTCTTCTAGATGGATGTTGCTAGTATGTACTAACAAGATACTCCAATTCCATCTCAGCGGCTTCAGACTACAAGTTTATACAAGAGTACTATAGCCTCTAAATGAAAACACAGTACTAGGAGTTCCTTCAACCCCTCTTGTGATATAGCTGCTCATTAAATTGTTCTTTAATATGAACCAAGGATCTCTGAATTTCTTTGAACTTTTATGCAGTATAATCTGCTGCTCATGTTCAATCCCATTAATAATCCATCAAGTTTATTTTTTAAATAGTACTTTCCAAATAGTTTTTGAGAACACAACCATGCAGAATGTACAGCAGCAATCCATAAACAAATGGAGGCATATTGTTAGTTTTACAGATTGATCCCCCACCTTTCTACTCATGTCAGTATTCAAGACAGCTAGAAAATTATGGGGAGATGCACAAAGGAGTCAGTCGACATATAGAGAAGACTGTTACATTGATCAAATGGAAAACTTTTCTACAGCTGGGATTTGTTAGCTAGCTTACTTATTGGCTGATATACAAGAAGCTTTAATTGCACGTTAAGAGGAGGGAGTCTTTGATATGTACTTTCTTACCACCATTACCACTTCCCTTCCGCTGTCATACCAGTCTCAGTTTTCAGCTGTTCTATGTATGTCATTCTCCTTGGACAACTACTAGCTCCCATCTGTTTTGCATTATACTCAATACATTTCTTTAGTCCATCGCCTTCTGCTTGAGTTTTTGCTCCACTAATATCAGTGGGGCTGCTGGTTCCTTATCAGGTTCCCCCCCCCCCTTATCTTCAGGTAGTCTGTTGTTGCTGCTGTTTAATGATCATTCAAAGTTGCAATGGCCTCAGAAAGGGTGCTCTATGGCCCATAAATAACTTCTGGACATCATAACATATTTTGCCATCTCTGGTCACATGATCACATTTTGAGTGCTTGGCAATTGCCTCACATTTATGACTGGTTGCCAAGCGCCCAGTGATCATGTGAAAGAGTATCAGAGGAAGAGCCTCATTCATCCTTCCTCCCAGTGTTCTTGCTCCAGGTAGCTGCTCCTCAGCTGCTCTGTCTAACTGCATGGGTGATCATCCGGTTGGTACAAAGACTGGAGTCCCTGCATGGGTTGTGATTTCCCCATTCCCCATTTCATAGGAAAATGAGTTCTTGTATGAAGTAGATGACAACAGCATATGTAATATAGGCAGATATCCCTGAATTATGGAAGGCTTGTCCATTTAAGTATTTGAGATTGTAAACTCCATTTTCCACTTTTCACTTTTGGGGGGAAGGTTCTAATTCAGTTTTTGTTTCTTTTAAATAATTTTTTGCACCAATCCTTTGGGTCGACTTTTTATCTCAAGAATGAAACTGAATGTGCAAATAGAAACGTCATATTTTATTTCAGTATTTATACATGAGAAGAATTCTTTTCAGTCTGGATCATTTTGAACATTTAAGAGAGAGAAATGGATATGCTTCCTTCTGGAGTGAATATGGTAACCTACTGATGACCTGTAATGTTCAGGGAAAACGTTTGTGAACAGACAAATGGAGGTAGGCGGAGAGATGGGAGACTGTGCTGTCTTTGTGTGAGCATGTGCAATTGATTGAAATAATTCTATTTAAGTTTGTATGTACTATATAGCCAGTTAAACCATTTTCTTGCCATGGGTAAGACAAAATGTGCTCTGAGCTATTTAAATCAAATACACAGGATTTATTTTGTAATTCTTCCAAAAGTCTCCATGCATCTGAAATCCTTCAAGTATTATTTATTTTTATCCTGCTATTATTTTTGTAAATAATAGGCAAGGCAGTGAGTATAACCAGTACTTCCTCCTCCTCCATTTTCCCTACAACAACACCCCTATGAGGTATGTAGGGTTGAGAGAGAGTGATTGGCCCAAGGTCACTCCCTGGTTTTCATCCTTAAGGTGGGACTAGAATTCATTGTCTTCCCATTTATAGCCTGGGACCTTAACCACCAGATCAGGGGTGTCAAACACACATCATCATGGCAGCATCACGTGATGTATCAGGACTTTTTCTCCCTTTGCTAAACTGGGCATGGGCATGGCCAGTGTGTGACACATCCGGCCCGTGGTCTGGGAGTTTGAGAGTCCTGCACTAGATCAAACTGACTTCTATTCTTTTAGACAAATTATGTTCTGTTCTAACAATGTATTATGTAGATTGAATAGTGTTCTGTTGTATAGGTGTGACAACCAAGGAGATGATAATATATAACTGTGTATTACCTGTTTTCATAAATCAATTTTAAATCACTTATTTATCAAGATTAGGCTAATTGTATTTAAAAACATTTGAGTAGATCCTTTTTCATTCAGAACAAGTATTGGCATCTTCAGATATTCATTGATTATGAATATGATGGACTGCAGTATATTGAGGGGCAAGATATATGCCAAGATATCTATAGCTAGGTGTGTTTTAAATCCCATAAAGTGCTCTTTTGACACAATTAGTACTATAAACCAATGGAAACTTGTGCTGAGTGGATGAGCAAATCCTGGGAATGAATCACTAATGTGAAAACAAATCATGTCAGTCTAAGTTATATTTGATCTGGGAATGTTGCATCCTTTAACTAGATTGAGCAAATGGAATGGGTCTATTCATAAAGACCACCGTTTATCTGTTCTCTAATACTGGGAGATTAGGACGGATCTCTTCATACTTTCAAAGAAGATGACAAACAAGCAACTTGTGTCTGTATTTTATGTAACACACATATATTGTAATTGTCCTTTTTTTCATGGCGCTATTTGGGGCAGAAAGACAAACAGGTTTCCTCAATGTCTCCTAGCTTGGACTCAATGTGTATCTAGATTAAATCTATAATCTATGTCATTTATTTAATAGTGAACATCAAGCAATTTTTATAATTTTCAGAATAAATTATAATGAATGGCCACATAGTTAGACATACAAATACATGCAACTAAAATACATGTTATATTTTAAAGACAATCCAGGCAAGATTTCTTTTAAAAATAAGATTATGAACAAATGTTTTAACTTGAACTTTTTTATTTAAGAAGTGAGGAATAATGCTTTTAGAGACATAAATCTTTTAATGTGGGTTGTTTCCAGTGACTGAACCATTCAGTCTCTTAAACATTTGCATCTGGTATTCATTTTCTTTTCATTTTATAGGGTGTCAGTCATAAATCCCTTGTATGCAAAATCATGTCTGTCTAGTGATTAAGGCTAGAAGCAAGGAGACTGTAAGTTCTATGCTTGCCTTAATCCTGAAAGTTGGCTCAGTGACTTTGGGTTGATCACTTTCTCACAAGGTTGTTGTGATGGGGAAATTAGGAGGAGGAAGTAGTACTGTGTGCGTTTGCCACCTTGAGTTATTTATGAAAAATAATAAAAGCAGGATATTAAATAAATGTCTATGTTTTCTTCATTTACCATATCCCAGTAGTACTGATCAGATTGTTTATAATAGACAGAAGTGAATGACAATTGTAGAACTGAAGAGACAAACAAGGTGTCCTATCTATTTCCTTTCCCCACTCTAGTTTCCTTTAGATGTGCCAGATTTTATTTCCAGATTTTATAGCTGGGATGTAGAAAATATAGGTAGATCATGATTTATAACAGAACTTCATTTATTCACTGTTCAAAGTTACAATGGGCACTGAAAAAAGTGACATGACCGTTGCAGCATTTCTATGGTCAACACGATCAAAATTAAAAATACTTAGCAATTGAGTCATATTTATGATAGTAGCATTCTCCCAGAGTCATGTGATCACCTTTTGTGACTGTAAGACAAGCAAAGTCAATGGGAAAACCAGATTCACTTAACTACTAACTACTAACTTAATAACTACAGTGATTCACTTAACAACTGTGGCAAGAAAGGTAATCAAAGAGCCAAAATTCATTTAACAACTTGCTTAGCAACTGAAATTTTGGGCTCAATTGTGGTCATTAAGTCGAGGCCTACCTTCATAGTCCAAAAGGACTGGAGGTCTTTACAATAAGGAAGCCTATATTATAATACCCATAATATATCAATTTTCTGCAAATCAGCATTTATTGAATTATCAAATCATTTATTAAAAAAAACTCCATTGGGATGGAAAAGGAAAACTGAAAGAATAATAAATCAGAAATGAAAGAACCATTTGTTTGTCCTATTTGTGATCCATTTTCTGCTCCTTTGAAACAAGCTATGCTCTAGAGCCATGATGGCGAACCTATGGCACGTGTGCCACAGATGGCACACAGAGCCATTTGTGCTGGCACATGAACCGCAGGCAAACTTACCTGACTGTGCATGCATGCGCCTCCCAGGTGATTTTTGGTCTGTTTGAGGCTTGAGGAAAGCCTTTGCAGGCCGAAAAATAGGCCCTTTTCATCACTTCCTGTATTTCCGGAAGTATAGGAAGTGACGAAACAGACCCATTTTTTGGCCTGCAAAGCCAGCAGCAGCTTTCCTCAAGCCTCTGGGAGGCTGAAAAAGGCCTCAAACAGGCCAAAAATCAGCTGGGTAGCGCAGTGCAGGTAAGGGAGGTTGCACACATATGCACAGAGGGTGTGGGGGAGGATATGTGCATTGGCTTCTGGGTGCTGGCACGCGAGCAAGCGGGTGCTAGCACACAATTTTTGGCACAAGAGCCCAAAAAGGTTAGCTACCACTGCTCTAGAGAAATATACATTAAGATGGGACCTACTATATGACATTTATTTATTTATTTATTAAAAAATTGCATTTAAAGCTGTGTATTCAATTATATGTTTTAAATCAGAAATTGGCCTTTTTAGATGCCTCTACATTTTTTAAACACAGTGGAATGATAATTTATGACATTCATATACTTATTTTGATCTGTAGATGGCAGCAAACTTCTGTAGAAATGATATTTCAAATATTCTCAAAGTCTAGACTACCTGCTTGGTTTGCAAGAACAGGAAATCCAAAGGATGCCTTATTTTACTTTATCTTATATTTTTTAAGGCTGATTTTCAGCTTGAAATTTGCTTCGACTGCAAGTTTAAAGCTGAAATTACTAACCTTTAAATGTTGTACACATATTTCTGTTTCCATCTTGAAAATGCCAGTTTGTAACCACTGACAATTCCTGGTCTCCATTATTTTCAGTTTCCTTTGGTTTATAATTGTTTATCTCTCCAATTTTCAAAGCAGTTTTCCAACAATTCACTTAGAGATAATTTTTGCTTCTGCTGCTTTCAAGATGTTTCCTATATAATGCAATCAGCATTTTCTTTGCTTGCCTTGATGTAATCATTGAATCCATGTTTTCCTTCTTCAACTATTTTACCTGCAGTAAACCACATCATCCTTTTTTCATACTAAAGATAGTCAATCAATATCACTTTTTGAATATAATATCTGATTCAATGTAATCAGTTTTCAGTAAGTTATCTTAATTTTCCAATTCAAGTTGTGCCCAGTGTATCAGCTGCATATCTAATTACTGGTATTCATATGCGTTTATGGCTTTGATTATATTGCACCATAGAACTTTGAATTTATAAATCCTAACACCAATTTTAACTACTAGTGGCAGTTAAACAGGAAACCATTTAAAATGTTTTCCAAATTTCTTCTTTATTTTTCTATTATTATTATATTTCTCAATGGTTTCTAATTCTATTAATATATTTCAAAACTTCATTTTTAAATAGCACAAAAAGCAATTCAGGCAAAGATATTGAAATACAGATAGACAAACAACAAAATTGAAATATCATTTAACTAATATATTTCAATACATCCTTAGAAGCTTAGAGTACGATATAATACATATTTCCTAATTTAAAAAACACACCTATCTGTGGACTTAGAGACTGGACAGTCATCCATCAAGGATGGTTCAGTGAATCCTGCAATGTGCAGAGAGCTGGACTTGATGACTTCTGGGGTATTTTCAAACTCGATAATTCTGTTGAGCTTTAAACTATAAAAAGTTGGTTAACACTGTTCAAATCAGGAAGAGAAATTAAAATAGTAAATAATGTGTTCCACTAATAGTGTTGATCTAAACAGGTTAATGTGGCATATAATTCCATTGACAATTGCCAGGAAAGACAATTTATATAACAGTCGATTCTGGAAATGGCGTAAGAAAGCAGAAACAATTATCATATTTGGTGTCTATGGAGATTCTCAGTCATCTAGGTCGTGGTTCAGAGGTGGTATTAAGCAGGTTCTGACCAGTTCTGGAGAACTGGTAGCGGAAATTTTGAGTAGTATGGAAAACCAGCAAATACCACCTCTGACTGGAGATTTTACAGTATCCTTCCCCTGCCATGCCCACCAAGCCACGCCCACATAACTGGTAGTAAAAAAAAAAAATCAAATCTCACCACTGTTGTGGTTGTCTCAAAGGTGCTTTTTTTTCTTTTCTTTTTAAAAGTTTTTTATTTTTTACAAACATCAATGCACAAACAGTGTAGCACCTGAATTTCATACATTTTGATACAAGTAAAATAGTATTACTTACAATTATTTTATTCTAACAAGCTGATATAATTCTAGTAATAATAACATATTTTATTAAATTATAATCTATCATTATTTAGTTATTCAGTATTTCAATGTGTTATTTTTTTCATGCCAATCACCCTATTCCTAAGAGATTTAACTTTTAATACAAATAGAATTTTATTAATCATATTTATTACCTTTAGCATGTTTATATAATTCTAATAATAATACAAACATTTATGTAAAATTAAAGTATTCCATTATTTGCTTGTTCATTTTATAATCCTTCATTATTTGGTTATTTAATATTTCAATATGTTATTTTTATGTCAATCACCATATTATGTGTGTCATACATCCTAGTACAAATAAAGTATTTTTAATCATATTTGTTACATTTAGCAAACATATACATATTCACATTGAATTATAATATTTC
The DNA here is from genome assembly GCF_049901715.1 of Pseudonaja textilis. Taxonomy (NCBI): domain Eukaryota; kingdom Metazoa; phylum Chordata; class Lepidosauria; order Squamata; family Elapidae; genus Pseudonaja; species Pseudonaja textilis. The sequence goes on from NC_141990.1 coordinate 94,179,353, forward strand.
ATTATTTATTTAATCAATAGTTCAATATATTATTTTTATGCCAGTAACCATATTATTTAAGTATACTTAGTAATAACATCATTCAAATTTTAATTTCCCTCTTGTTATTACTTCTTATTATATAAAAATGTATATTTTATTAACCTCCCCTCTAGTTTCTATCCCTATTCTAACTTTAATTGTGCCACTACTGTATTTAAACATATTCCCTTTCTAACCATTGTCTCTTATTTGCTTTAAAGCTTTAATTGTTTTTGTTAGATTGCCTTTCATATTCCTCCCTTGGATCTTTATTTCTGTCTGCTTCCACATCTTGGCTACTCATTTTAAACATTTCTCCCTTCTCTGCCCTTCTCTGTTGTCTAATTTTCAAAATATCTACTCTTGCCCCTACCTCTCTCCCAGAAAAATCTTCCTGTTTCTCCAGTTCCTTTTTTAATTTCCTTGGAGTACTTTCCCCTTGTCTTATATCATCAATCATTTATTTTTGTTATTGTCTCCTCCTTATCATCTTATTCATTTGTTTTGTCTGTTCCATTTTTTTCATCTACTCTTTCAGTTGGCTCCTCCTCTTTCTGGTGTTTTGATTGTCCTTTGTGTTATATTTTCCAGCATTCCATCTGTTCTCTATTTGGTTCATAATTTCCTTAAAATGTCTTGTCAGTGTCTCCATTGTACTGTGAATTGCCGATGCCATCTCTTCCCAAATTCCACTCCTTTCTTCTTGATGAAGCATCTTGTTAAAAAAAATTGTGTCCCTCTTTTGTCCAACAATCCAAAGACCATATATTCCAACCTATAGTCTCTTCTCAAAAAATTCAATATTCTTAATTCTTTGTATCCCCAAATTAATCAACCTGTTCCTCCTTTAGGTCCCTCTATAAATTCAGTCTTGTGTTGTCATCTTCAGAGATCATTTTAATGATAATGTCTTTCTTGTTATCACATTTAAATACCCAGTAATCAAATATTTCCAAGATTTTTGGAGTATGTTATTCTCCCTTTCGTCAGCAGGTGGCACTCTTAGATTAGATTTCAACCAGTTTTCCCATTTTCCCACACTATAAAAATAATGTTGATTTTTAAGTGGATAATTCCAGCATTTCAAAATTGCTATCCAAAGCAGTGCCTGCCAAATTTGAAAGTTCAATTTTCTGTATTTTAATGATTTTTCTGCCTTTTCCCCTTTAATTCTTTTTCCTTCAATTTAAAATTTTTCTCAAAGTGCTAGGTTGTGCTACTTTTAAAAATAGTTGTGAGCCTCTCTTTTCCTGGATATTCTTTTGGGGTTAAAATTTGAATAAAAAGAATTCTTCTCACCCAGTTTGCACACTGTTCACCAAAGTCCACTCCTGCATTGTGCTTGGTGGTCATCGGCTGTCCCAGCTTTGTGGCATCCATCTTATCCTGCCTCTTCTCCTCGCCATGGCATAGAGGGAAAAAAGCCCCAGGGTTCAGCAGGAGAATTGCGACCTCTCAGAGCACCCCTCCTTAGCTTCACTGCCCCTAGAAGGTCGCTTTGGCTCCTTTTGGAGCCTACAAACAGGAAAAATCCAGCACAGAAATAGAGAGCTCTGTTTCCCTGCAACTGGTCACATGGCAACGTTGGCCGGAAGTCCACCAAAGGTGCTTTTTCAAGAGGCAACTGGACCTTCTGGTTTTTCTTTGAAAACGTTTAGCTTCTCATCCAAGAAGCTTCTTAGATGAGAAGCGAAATGTTTTCAAAGAAAAACCAGAAAGTCCAGTTGCCTCTTGAAAAGGTATCTTTAGGACAATTGTGACCTGGATGACTGAGAATCTCCATAGACATTTAGCTATGTACTTTGGGATGAACACCCTTCAAATGGTGTGGGAGTATGAACGGATTTCCAGTAAAATTGCAGACTACAAGAACCATTTTCAGTTCAGTTTGAGATGCAGACAGCACAGACTCATCCCCAACAGCCTGTACCTGTGCTCAACACTGAAGGGAAATAGGGCAGAAAACATCCTGGACAAAGCACAGCTCCAACTTCTCAATGAAAAAGAGCTGAAGAAGCTTCTTGGATGAGAAGCAAAACGTCTTCAAAGAAAAACCAGACAGTCCAGTTGCCTCTTGAAAAAGCATCTTTGGGACTATCATATTTGGCAGTCATCCTAAAGAAAGAAAAAGTACTGGAAATAAATACATGAAAATATCAAAGCAGAAATGAAAGCGGATATCTCCAAAGTAGAGGACAAAGTTGGATTATTATAGCAGGCCTTGGAGAAAAATGAAGCAACAATAAAAGAGGTAGAGAAAAGGACAGAACGAACTGAAAGGAAATTAGAAAGGGTAGATGAGCAATTAATGTGAGTAAAGAAATAGAGGACTCACTGGTCTACCTAGAGATGGATAAGGCTGCTACATACTTGAGATTCCAAAATATAGTGGAATCAAAAGAAGAAGACTTGGAACAACTAATGGCAGGAATATTGGCTGGACTATTGGAAAAGGATAAAGATGACATCTTGAGGGAGTTTGATGAAGTTTACAGGGTTAGCATGCAAGATGCCACAAATGCCCAAGAGAAGTCCATATATGATTTGCGAGAAGGAGTGTCCAGGATATCATATATAGGATGTCAAGAGATGAATCAATCACATATAAAGGCAAAGAAGTCTTGGTTCTCAAACAAACACCAAGAAGAGTAAGAGAACAAAGATGAGATTATAAATTCTTAGCAGTTTACCTAAATCTGAAAAGAATCGTATTTAAATGGCTAATCCCAAAGGGGATGTTAGTTTCTTGGGACGAGAGGAAAATCAAAATAGACTACATAGAAAAGGCTCAGGAATTTTATGAACGGTTGGTAGGCCCGGAAGACCAGAGCAGTAAGGATGAACTGGAAACAAACTCCCAGGAAGATCAAGGCTATCATAAGAACAGAGATGGAACTTTAGGAAATCAAGGACATACTCAATTACAACAGGAGAGAGAAGAAAGTAGGACACATCTTCAAGCACAAGGAGAGACCAGAGCCGTTACAAGACAAAGAGTGAAACAGAACTAATTAAATGGAAGAGGAAAAGAAACTATTATCAATTAATATAAATGGTTTAAACTCGATGGAAAAGGAAAGGAAAAGGATAATAGTCAAATTAATCAAACAAAATGCCAATATAGTATGTCTACAAGAAACTCATATAAAGAAATCAGATGAAAAATACTTAGAATGCCCAAAATTAGGGAAGCTATTCACAGCACCAGCAGACATGGGGAAAAAGAAAGGGATTGCAGTATATGTTAAAAAGGATATGAAAGCAGATTTAATATGGTCGGATCCTGAGGGAAGAACTCTGGTTCTGCAGATCTGGATTAATGTCATTCCAATTCTCTTAGTAGTAATCTACACCCCGAATGGAGATCAAAAAGAATTTTTTAAGCATCTTTATAGAAAAATAGTAGGATTGGAAAAAAGAAATATTTGTATTATAGGGGACTTTAATTCTATTGCTGATTATCAAAAAGACCACAGTAATGGAGGAAGAAACAAAGGGAAAAAGAGAGAGCTTCCCAAAATATGCACGGAAATGATGAAGGAGTTAAATTTGATTGATATATGGAAAAGATTACATCCTGAGAAAAAACAATTTACATTCTATTCAAATCCTCATCAAATATGGACACAAATTGACATGGCATGGATGAATGGGGATATAGCAAATGAGATAAAAGGAATTGAAATCCTACCCAATGAATGGGCAGATCACTATCCAATTCAGATAATATGGAAGGGTAGGGAAAAACCCAAGAAAAGATGGACGTTAAATAGTCAGTTAATAAGAGAAAAAGAATATACTAACAAACTCAAAGAGGAATTAAACTATTTTTTAAAGAAAAATGATAATGGAGCAACTAAGAAACAAAACATTTGGGATACAATGAATAATAAGAGGTATAACAACCTCTTATATCGCCAAGAGGAATAAATAAAAATATGCCCAGCAAGATAAAGTACAACAAAAAATTAAGGAATTAGAAATTCAATTACAGAGTACCCCAAAGGATTCAAAATTGCAAAATCAGATAACAATAACTAAACAAAATTGAATTTAATTGAACAAGAGAGAATGATTATAAATCTGAATACAACAAGACAAACTCATTTTGAGAATGCCAACAAGCCAGGGAGATGGCTACCATATAGACTTTAAAAAAGAAAAGAAAAAAGATTATCAGCTAATAGATGGAAAGGAGGATATACAACAAGGGATAGAACAGAAAAAAGAAATTGCCCATAAGTATGAAGAGTTATATAAAAAGGAAGAAGTTAACAAAGATAGGATAAGAAACTATTTAGATGAAATGAAGGATAAAGCAATTGGGGAAGAAATGGAAGAATTATTAAACAAAGACATTACTTGGTTCAAATTGAAATCAGCAATAGAGAACCAGAAAAACAACAAATCTCCGGGACCAGATGGGATTCCGGGGAGCTGTACAAGGCAATAGCAGAACAAATAGGACCTCTTATGGTGGAAGTTTTTAATGACCTCTTATTGGCAGCCAGGATGCCGGATTCATAGAGGGAGGCATTGATTTCGATGATCTCGAAGGAGGATTTGGACCCCCGATATATACAAAACTATAGGCCGATTTCTTTGCTAAATACTGATTACAAAATATTTACTTCTATTATAGCAAGTAGACTAAAAAGAATGTTAAATGAGCATATACATGAAGACCAAAATGGATTTCTCCCGACCAGATAAATCAGGAATAATTTAAGAATAGTATTAGATGTTTTAGAATATTACAAAGCCCACCCCGAAAAACAAATTGCACTTATGTTTTTAGATGCAGAGAAGGCCTTCAATAATTTAAATTGGCAATTTTTAATCCAAAAAAATTATAATATGAATTTAGGCACCAAATTTGAAAATATTATAACAACCATTTATGATACACAACAGGTGAATATTATATTAAACGGGGAATATACCCACCCAATAAAAATAGAAAAAGGAGTCAGACAGGGCTTCCCACTCTCACTCCTGCTCTTCATATTATCACTAGAAGCATTACTAACGCAAATTAGACAGAACCCAGACATAAAAGAATTAAAGATTAAGAAAGAAGAATGTAAGTTGCAAGCGTTTACGGATGATATGATTTTTTTCATTGAAGAACCAATAGAAAGAGGACAAAAATTGATGAATGAATTAGAACAATTTGGAGCAGTAGCAGGACTAAAAATTAATAGGAAGAAAATGAAATTAATGCCCAAAAATTTAACAAAAAAACAGAAATCAGAACTAGAAGAAGTTATGGGACTACAAGTGATAAAGAAAGTTAAATATTTAGGAATATGGTTGACAGCACATTGTAAGACACTTAAGGAAAATAATTATGATAAATTAATGCAACAGGTAAAGAAGGATTTAGAAAAATGGGGCAAACTGCAACTTTCACTATTAGGCAGGTTTGCTGCTATTAAAATGAATATTCTTCCAAAATTCCTCTATATATTTCAGATGATTCCAATTAAAGTACACAAAAAGTTTTTTGAAGAACTTAATAAAATAACTGTAAAATTCATCTGGCAAGGGAAAAAAACTAGAATAAGCTTAAAGGCAATGTAGGATATGAAGAGCAGGGGAGGGCTGGCACTCCCAAATTAGTATGGTTGAAGGAATGGGTGAATTTAACCAATAAAAGAATATTATTCTTAGAATACCATGACTTACAGAGGGGGTGGCATGCTTTTTTATGGGATATTAGGAAAACTAGCCAGAAATATTTTCATAGACATCTAATCAGCGATTCATTATTGACTAATTGGAAGAAAATACGGAAAAAACACTACTTAAAGATACCAATCTGAATCTCAACAATGGAGGCAATGATCCACCCAAATAATTTGGATATTACTAAAATGATTAAATATAAGGACCTATTGGATACGTAAGGAAATCTGAAATCGTGGCAAGACCTTTAAGATCAGGGATTAAAAATTGATCTGTGGGCATATCTTCAAATTCAAAGTAGATACAAACAGGACAAGAAAGAATTTGGAATTAATAATAAACTCCAGCAATTAGATAAAATTTTATTAGGATCAGGCAAAAAAAATATTTTTTATAATTTATTAGAAGTAGAATTAGAGGAAGAAATTGTTAAAGGAAATATGATAGCCTGGAGTAGGAACATAGGACGTAGTATCACCTTAACAGAATGGGAAAAGGTCTGGGGTAGAAATAACAAAATCACAAAATCGGTAACGTACAAAGAAAATGCCTATAAAATGTTTTATAGGTGGCACCTTCCTCCTTCGTGATTAGCAAAGATGCACCCCAATATGAGTGCGAACTGCTGGAAATACAAAAAAAAAAAGAGAGGGAACTTTCTTCCATATGTGGTGGTCTTGTACAGAAGTTCAAAAACATTGGCAGAAAATTAGAAATTGGCTGGAGGAAATGACAAGAGAACAGATTGAATTTAAACCAGAGTCCTTTCTATTAGGGATCTTTGATAAAGAACTACCAAAAAAAGTGAAATATATAATAATACATATTTTGACAGCAGCCAGATTGGCTTTTGCACAATGTTTAGAAACAGCTTCATGTTCCATCAGAAGAGATGATTATTCAAAAAATTTCAAGTTGTGCAGAAATGGACAAATTAACCTTGGCATTAAAAGATAAAGACACTTCAATATATTATGACAGCTGGAACTGCTGGTACAAATGGAGGATAGGTTTCACACTAAAAGGCAAAAGAAGATATGATGGAATCATAGTAGTGATATACAGAGATATGTAAGGATTAATTATGTATATGGTATAAAATAAGGATAAAAAGGAGGTCTCACAAACTGTTGAAGATGAAAATGTTTGAATTGTTTTCTATCTTTTTCTTTCTATTCTTTTTTTCTTGTTTTCCCTTTCTATCTTGCATTTATGTTTGTGTTGTTGGTCTATTTTAATTGTAAAATCAATAAAGTATTTTTTTTTAAAAAAAGAAAATATCATAGGTGCCCCTAGGAATATACTGTACAAGTTACACTTCATGGGTACAATGAGCTCCATTGGTTGCCAGTTTGCATCTTTGTACAATTCAAGGTCCTAATTTTGATCTTTAAAAACCCAACATGGCATAGGACCAAGTTATTTGAGGGACCACTTCTCCCCAATTATATCTACCTGTCCCACCAGGTGAAGCAGGAGTGGTATGCAGCAGGTCCCATCCCCAAAGGAATTCCATCTGGTGGGACCCAAATAGCCTGCCTTTTCTGCTGTGGCCCCATCCTCTGGAACATCATTCCCCTTGAGGTAACATTAATCTCATCTCTGTTAGCTTTCCAGAAGGCCCTTAATGCAAGTTTTTTTTCCACCAAATGTGGAGGTCCCAGGGAAAGCATGGAAGGTGGATTTATGAAATTAATTTGAATTCAATTCTGTATCAGATTTATTTTTAAAAACAAAGATATTTTAGATAAAGACAGGGTTCTCCATTCTCCTCCTCCTCCTCCTCCTCCTCCTCCTTCTCCTCTTCCTCCTCCTCCTCAGGATAAGCAATCACTTCTACTTCCATAATTAGACTTGAAAGGATGTGAAAACTAGTGGTGGTAGAGATAAGACACCTTTTTGAACCTAGTATACAAGCCCCTAAATTCAGATGTAAAAACACATTTTCCCTATAGTTTCCATGGTATCAACAGGATACCATCATTTAGGATGATTATCTTTTCTAAAGATCTGTTGCTTTCCTGACTACACAGACCTTTTTATTCTGCTGGCTGTGTTCTTCAGCCTAGACTGTTTGGCCTTAGGAATTTTGCCTGGTAATAAACGCATCACAAGAAAGTCATAGGAGGAGTTGGGGCAAGTCTTTCTATAAAGCCTCCCAGGGCCTGGCCTCAGTTCACAAAGTAAGTAATATGACTTACCCCCAGCTGGGCTTCCTAAGTTATATGAGGCAAATTTGCTGGTTTCTCTGTTGGGAGCCAGGAGCCCCCCCCCCCTTTTTCCCCCAGGTTCCCAAACTTCTTTAGAAAGAACTTGTAATCAGCCGTCCTTGGTGGGGGGTGGTGTAACAATTTAGGACAGATAGTAATCGAAGCAGAATCCAATTCTTCTGCACTCTTGCTGGAGGGTGAAAGATTTAAAGCCGAAGCAAATAAAGTCAGCAATAGTTTTGTGAGATGGATTAGGTTGATGGGTAGTGACTAGCCCAGTAAATGTCAAGCCTGACTGAGGATTTGAACTTCTGCTCTCAGCTCCTAAGCAAACACATGCATTGTTCCACCACACTGACTTTTGGGAATCTGTCTTTATTTTCCCATTTGTGTTGGGGGACTAATTCTGCAAAAGGGGGTGTTCGTGATGGCTGCTATTTTCTCTCGTCTTGTCTGTTTTGTCACATTTTCTCTTTTCAAAGTAATTTCCCAGAGATTGTTCTTGCCTGGAGTTCTGTTCAAACAAGAGGATCACAGAGTAAGGAAGGATCTTTTAGTTACTGAGTCCAACTCTTTTCTCAGGGGAGAAAAACCTCTCTGCTTTATGACCTATTATGGAATCAAGAAATGCGACAGAACACAATCTTCACAAATGGCAGTGAGGACTTCATTAAACTATTTCAGGATCCATTTGTTTCCAAACGGCTCAGGTGATAATTATAAACTTTCAGACCAGCCCACAAATTTCCTTAAGGAAATTCAATTTGTATTCTTTGCACTACTTAGGATGCTTCTCTGTTGCACTTCAGTTGGGCTTTGTGTTTCTTGTACTGTTCTGGAAGGGACGCCGCCTTCATTGGAAAAAGAAACACAAAAGTCCTACTCCTGGGCTAGATTGAAATTGTGAGGTATCTTCCAGGAATAATATTCTAAAAACAAAAACAAATCCTTCTATTATGTTTTGTGGAGAGCTCTTAAAAAGTCACGATAACGTGCTGCTTCCATATTCTGAGGGAGGCAAATACAAATTAATGAAGTCTTATTTCTGCTCTGAGTTGGCATTATTCACACATTAAGTCGTTGCATTTTATATTCCACTCTAAAATGGGGGTTGCCAACCTTTTGGACCTCAGGGACCACCAAACTCATAATTTTAAATCTGCGGATCACTAATATGAATTTTTGACTGATGGTGGTTTGCTGACGTTGGTGGGAAAGTCAGTCCCATATTCCAGAGCTGCAGTAGTCACAGGACTGGCCCTTTGGTCATCCTGGAGCAGCTGCTCCCCCACCTGGGTGCACTGGCCTGCCATGGACTGGAGGAGCTGCTCCGAGATGACCAAAGGGCCAGTCCTGTGACTACCATAGCTCTGGAATATGGGACTGACTTTCTCACTAACATTAGCAAGCCATCCTGGGGCAGATTTCCCTCCCCCGCCATTGGTCTTACCTTCCAATTCCAGCTTGTGTGGCTGTACTCAAGGTAAGGTTTGTGCCTGGCTAAAGCGTGGGGGCCAGTGGGTTAGTGGGCCATGTGGATGGCACAGCCTTGTGTTCCCGTGCAGCCTGGGGGGGACATTGCTTTTGGGGGGACATTTCTCTGTGGACCACCAAATTTTTCTCATGGGCCACTAGTGATCCCCAGCCCACTGGTTGGTGACAACTGCTCTAACACATTAAGGACAATATCATGAGTGGGACAGAAAGCCAGATGGTATAAGTGGCATTGTCCTGTCAATATACTCATTTTTTTTATCATCATGAAGCAAAACAGGTTGGTTGTCTGGCAGTGTGACAAACCTCAGCTGTAATTGTAATTCTGAAATCAACAGCGAAGAAAGAAGGACCCCAAGACAGAGAAGCACCAATTATAGATGGTGTATGAGTGAAAAAGTATGTGAAATGAGTAATGAACAATGATATTTTATTACCATAAAATCTTTAATCCTACCAGTTGGGTAGGATAATATGGATTAAAGAGACTCACTTTGATATAGTAGTAAAAAACGAAACTGGAAACTGGGAAATTGTGAGGTTAAGTCCACCCCTGAATATGAAAGCTATCTGGTGACACTGGGCCAATCATTCTCTTTCAATCCAACCCACCTCACAAGGTTGTTGTTCTGAGGGAAATCGGAGAATATTTGCTACCTTGAGTTAAATATAAAAATGTGGGAGTAATAATTATGGTAATTAATTTCTTTGTATTACAATGTTACTCGTTTGTCTTTATTCTTTTGCACATCTTACTGCTGTGCTGATGTCTTTAGATCTTACTGAGATGTTTTATTATTTATGCATGTTGTATCATGTACATTTTAATCTTTGTTGTAAACCATGAGTCTTTATGGAGATGGGAACTAGCTAAATAAATGCCAAAATCTAGGCTAAATAAAGTATTAAAGTAGAGATAATTATAATTATGCATTAAACTTAATTTGTATGCTGCACAACTCTCTATGACTCTGGCAGCTCTCAACAATCTAATAAGGAAATTATAATAAAATAAATAGAACATCAAAAATAAAGATAAAAGATGGCAAGTGCAATTAAGTGAGGAGCCTCACTTACTATAGGAAATATTTCAGAGTAACTTCATAATTTAAAAATGTAAATTATACATTCTGGTACATATGGCAGGGTAAAATGACATATTTTTCCTACAGATCTTAGCAGCTATTCAGAGTGCATTTTTGAATCAGTTTTCTAATGTTGCCTCTTGAGAAACCTCGATTAAGCCATCAGACTAGCACATTTTCCTTAAAAAAATCTGAATAATTGGATTTTGAGTGATAACACACTTCAAAATTTATCAAAACTAATATAGTTGGGCTAACAATGCATAGATCTAAACTGCTGTTGGAAATGTGTTGGAACACAACTCCAGGAATTCCCAAACAGAAGAAATTCCCAACATAAGAAATCCTGAGAATGCAGCTCTAAAACATTTGAGGCAGACTGACAGTTGCTAGGTAACTTTGCTGAAAGTAAGCAGCTTACAAGTAGTCCTTAACTGACAAGCATTTGTTTAGCGATTGTTCAAAGTTACAACAACACTGAAAAAAGTGCCTTATGACTGGTCCTTGCATATACAACCTTTGCAGCACTTCCATGATCAATGATCAAAGTACGGGTGCTTGGCAACTGGCATGTATTACAAGTGTTGCAGTATCTTGGGATCATGTGATAGTCATGTGTGATCTTCCTGGCTAGTTTCTGACAAGCAAAATCAATGGGGGAATCCAGGTTCATTTACTGACTGCATGATTGACTTAACAACTGCGGTAATTTGTTTATCAACATGGCAAAAAAAGATGATAAAATTGGGAACCACTTACTTAAAACAATTTTGCTTAGTGGAAATTCTGTTTCTTTGATCACAGGTCAAGGACTACCTGTATGTCCAAAATGGCCTGGGTAAAATATGAATATGCATTTCCTAGAGGAATGTCATAACTTGTTTCTCATCCATATGAAAATGAGGTTCAATAGTTGATAGTAGGGCCATGACTGAACCCACTGGGTGAAAAGTTGGAAGCCTCAAACCTCCTCTCACAGATGTCTTCTCAGAGTCTCTTGGTGCTATCCTCCTGCTTGGTGGGCATGGCTTGGTAGGTGTGGCTTGGTGGGCATGGCAGGGGAAGGATACTGTAAAATCCCCATTCCTTAACCACTCCTAGGGGAAGGTTACTGCAAAATCCCTTCCCACCCCACTAACCTGCTTCTGGCTCTGTTCTCGTGTGCAGGGCAACAAAAGAAGACCCAGCTGATCAGTTGGGCCTTGGGAGGCAGAGAATAGATGGGGGTGGGGCCAGTCAGAGGTGGTATTTGCCGGTTCTCCGAACTAAAAATTTCTGCTATCGGTTCTCCAGAACTGGTCAGAACCTGCTGAATTCCACCTCTGATCTAGTTATCATGAGGATTGTTTTGTAAGTACCAGGGCATCCATTGCATTAAAAAAAAAAGACACCATCTTTCAAAATGACTAAGCTGAAGCTGTTTATTGCTGCTCCAGACTCTTCCTGAAGTTGACGTAATAAACTCCAATCCAAAGGTTTGGCAACAGGGCCAGATTTGTGCCCACTTCAGACTATGACTACTGCAGATCTCGACTGGTTATTCTTTTGCTTCTTGGCTTTCCCCTATGTGCTTAGAAGGCAAACTTTGCTGGCTGGCTGAAAAGGGAGAGTGCCCCAGAACCTCCCCTTTCTTTTTAGAAATTGTTCCCTTTTCACTAGCCTTCTTTTTTCTTTGCTTTCACATGTGGAATCTTTCCTACTCCCTTCCCCTATTCTTTCCTTTGACACTAATGTAGACCCTTTCTTTCTTGGTCTGATGTTACAAATCTCTAAGCACAAGGAAGGGGTTGTTCCTTTGTTTCTTGTTCCATTGTATGTCTATAGAAACTTCAGAGCATGGAAGAACTGATGATTGAGCTTCATTGAAGCAAAGAAGCATAATTCATTGAAACTTTGTAACTTTGTCCTAACATGCAACTTAAATTTAAAAATAATGAAAGAGAAGCATTGGTGCACAGAGGGCACAAGGTGGGAAAAAAAAGAACCTAAAAGGGCACTTCCTGTGAGATATAAAATGGAATGGAAATATGCTGGCAGAAGAGGTGGGAAAAAAATTCTGCCATCCAGCAGACTTTACTGAATTACCTTGTCATTATCAGCCATTGCTGGATCAAAGGAGGGGTAAAAAAACAGTAAGCTGCTGAGAACAGTCTGGAATGAAACATCCATTCAGGCCACTTTATACCACTGGGGTGTGTGTCTATGGGGTGCTATGGCCAATCAAATCTGAAGATATTACGAGACAGAAATGAACTAACCAATCAGAGAAGCTTATGGTGACTTAAGGATGGAATACAGCATTCTGGAAACAGTGCTTCAAAATATAGGTGGGAGATACATTTGCAGTATGGGATGTGGTGGCTCAGAGCTTGTCGATCAGAAAGGTTGGCAGTTCAGCGGTTTGAATCCCTAGCGCCATGTAACAGAGTGAGCTCCCATTACTTGTCCCAGTTTCTGCCAACCTAGCAGTTCGAAAGCATGTAAAAATTCAAGTAGAAAAATAGGACCACTTTGGTAGGAAGGTAACAGCGTTCCATGCACGTTTGGCATTTAGTCATGCTGGCCACATGACCACAGAGACATCTTCGGACAGTGCTGGCTCTTCGGCTTTGTAATGGAGATGAGCACCTCCCCCTAGAGCCAGAAATGACTAGCATGTATGTGCGGGGGGAACCTTTACCTTTACATTTGCAGTGGGTTGGGAGGGGTAGAGAAGGGTTTGATTGTTTCTGTACTCAAGAAACTGTGCGCAGGTCATGCTAGAAACTGAATAAGAAAAAGTACAGCTCTGGATGACTTCCAGTTAGGTTATCTTTTAGGAAATGAGATTTTGGAAGGGTAAAGTAATAAATACCGCATATGTTAATCAGCATGGCTGTGCCAGAATCAGATGACGAATGCCACTGAGAACCATTCATTTGAAGAATGATCCAGGGGAAATGAGTTGCGGTTTTCATATTTTGTCTACTGACTTTTCCTATGCTTTTAGTTGTGGGTGCTATACTAAGTAGGTATTTTGTCTGGTTCCAAGCAATGATTCTATGTTCCCATAAGCAGTCATTATAGTATAGCATTGCCATAAGAATAGGCCAAAATAATGGCTGGCTATTAATATAACTGGTGATAGGGACGCCTCATTTCAGCACCACAACACTGAAACAAGTTCTGCACTGGGCAAAAGTTGCACAAGGGCCTTAAAAGCAACTCATTTTAAATCATTTTTTTAAAATAAAACCACCCTCTTTAAGACCTAAGAAAATACAAGAAACCTGACACATATTTAAAGCTATAACTTCTTTAGGAACCCCATTATGATGGATGATTTCATCAAATTCTTCTTTCTTCAATCAATATTTGAGATTCTTGGGCCAAATGTGATATAGGAATAGCAACATATTGCTCTCAGAAACCTAGAAGGTTCTTAGTGAATTTCAAATCCAAGTGTGCCCAGACTACATGGACAGTACTAGGACATATTTCTTGTTTTATTCACTAGTCAAAGATTTATGTAGGAGCTCAATATCATTTATTAACTTCCTTTCCATTTTTCATTTGCTGCATGGATTTTCTGTAGGCTCCAGTAAAAGCAGTGCATTTACAAGAAAGGTAATCAGAGCAATTCTTTAATTATATCAGAGTTATCCAATTCAGAAGGAATTAGACTTAAGTCATGTCTGCTTCTATGTTATAGACACAAACTCTTAGATTGGTGGAAATGACACAGGATACAATGACAAATGTGGAGGCTAGTTCACCCTGGAATAATAATAATGCTGATGATAACTGGAATGATAGTACATTTTTGAGCTTGCAGAGAAGAAGCATGTCCTTCAGAATAGCAATATGATTCCAGAGCTCTGCAGGAAACATTTTGCTCCACATATAGGATTATAGCTGCTGTATATTAACTGGGCCCATTGGTTTTCTGATTATTCAATATAGTTTAATCTCCCTCAGTAGAATATTTGATTTGAAGAAAAATCTCACACCAGGAATGCTTTTACATTGTTATGTCTCATAACAATGTAAAAATAAGTATGCTATGCATGTTCACAACACTCAGGAGAATTAAATGCAAGGTGACTTGTACAGATTATTAATTGATGGGCTTGGCATCTTTCCCAAGGTGTGATGATCTTATTTGCATTTGTTGAACAATAACTGCTTCCAGAGAACAAAACTTTAATTTCTTATGGTTTATATGAGGAATTAATAGGAAGAGTGATATGGGAATAAATACTGGTCAAGGGACTTCAAAAACAAGAAAAATAGTAGACTAGTTTTGTTGGATGATCATCATTCATTTGAAGGACAAGGTGACCAAGCTTGATAAAGTTTAGTTTTGCAAATATATTCCACTGGAAAGTGTTTTAATAAGATGCCAAACAACATCCATTATAATAATATTAATGGATTTGAAGGATTTTCAAATCTTTCAGTGGGTTTTCTGAAATGATCTATCCCATTTTAATTACTTTGAAAACTTTTGTATATGAGACTATTTGTAATATATCTAGATGGAAATTCTGCCTCTTACAAATAACTGAACTAGGTCATTTTCTCTATCTATACACATACATTCTGCTTACTATTAAGCAATTCCGAATTTGCTTTTTCTCTAATTCCCTGTTCCACAACTCCATGTCCCTCAAATGTGTTGTGTTTATAAGAGAATTGCAGAATTGACAGTCACGTGAAGAGGGCCCTAGACTGAATAAGACTATTTTAGTCATTTAACTGTTTATATGCAATTATTCCTAGCTGGTCATTTCTGTTTTCTTATTGATGCTGGTTTATAAATAAAAGTTCTCCAAGCTGTGTTTTTGTGGCAAAAAATATTAAAATGTAGATCAGATATTAATTCACTTACCAAATAGTAGTGTTACATGCAGCACATATGTTGAAGAGAGGTCAAATGCATGCACTGAGCAATCAATGTACAGGAATAATATCATCTTTTTTTCTTTCATAAGGTCAGATATTTATTTCTATAATGCATTGCTCAGTGTTCTGTCTCTGCAAATGTAAAGCATATGATCAAATCTGAGAAAGAATGATAATCTGAGAACAAAATGTGATTCGTATCTACTTAAAGGTTGACTTCACTAGAGCTTAATTAGAATAAATATAGATGGTTCACCATTACATTTGTTTAATTGGATGGATGTCTATGATGCTGTTTTGAACAAGCTGGACCAATTCCTAACTGTGTTTATATTAATGATATCTGCCTTGTTTCTTCATCTCCTCTCTCTATCATATAACAAAATATCCTCAATGGAATTATTATATATGTGTGTATGAGAGAGAGTGAGAGTTCTGATATACATCATACTAAGATTTACTTTGCTTCAACATGGCTTCCTGAATAAGCTATAATTGGCTGAGTTCCCCATAATGCTCAGCTGTCATTGCTGTGTAAATCTTCAAAGGGATTTATTCAAGCTCCCTTTTGAAGTGATGCAACAAATCATAGTGCACCTTCAAAGGGCAGAACAATCCCATCTCTTGCTGTTTTGCTTTGGGTTGATGAGAGTCTTATCAAATTAAATGGCCAACTGAATATGTAATGCTTCATGGAAGTAAGTTGTGTTCCCTCCGCAAGGCAATGCATTTCACCGAGGCAGTGTGTAGATTCAAGACTGTCCAATTTCTGAAGGCTTGCAAACCAGGGTTTACACAACACAGCAAGTCAGAAAGAAATAATCACATGATTTACCATGATGAATGAACCTTTCAGTGGGTTTGCCTCCAATGAGCAACATCCAGGTTTCCATGTTTGAACTCAAGAAGGATGAAATTGATCATACTGTTCCTCCTAGCAATCAGTATAACTGTAGATTGTATATTCTCTCTCACACACATACTTGTAAAGCTTTTTGTCATCAGAAATAGCAATTCCATTGGCCTTGCTCATGACTGATATATTGTTTGAATCCTATGTGCTGTATTTAACCTTAGGGCTTAATTTAAATCCAGTATTGATTTATGTCCCTGACCATGTGCAGAGTAGACAGTATCAGATTCTTGAGTATGAGAGCAGAAATCATTTCAAGTCATCTTCCCACATCTTTTGGAGTCCAAAGGTCAAGCTATCAATTAAGATGGACAATTTATAATGAAAATTTAGCTCTCAGCAGCAATCATACTTGGCCATACTTGTTGGAACTGGCAGCTTGTATTATTCTGCCAAGTTGAAGTCCAAAAAGGAGCTCAAAGAGAAGCTTCAAGTTTCTATTTAAGAGATGAATTTGTATAATGACTGAGGAGTCAGAAATAATTATTGAAGCAATGTCCATTATGTTTCAGATAATTTTCTCATCCTTCAGGGCAATTCTTGTAATTCTATTGAGGACAGAACAAGTTTGTGTCAATTACTCCTCTTCACTTTTTCCAGCAGAACAATGAAAATTGCCCTGAAAAAAAAAGAGAAAATTGGGCATTTTTCCAGTTTTGTTTCAGTGCCTTTTGGCAGAAAGGTGGCATGTAGATTGAATTATTATTTGTAATAGGAAAAAAAAAACACGTTAACATTGTAGTTCAGCAACATCTGGAGGGCAACAAATTCCCCACTTTTGCTATAATGGTTTCTTTATAGCTGAAATACTTGAGAAATATATCCTTGGACTTTCTTGTCCAAAATATTAGGGATAATTCTATGTCAAGCATAATAAAATTTATACTTTATTGATAGCAATAATGCTTGCAATAATGCTATATTTCTGCTGCCTAAATCCCCATATAGTTAGGAACAGCCTTGGGGTAATTTTTGATTAATGTGCTTGCCCAGATCACACAACTTCCTGATCTCACCATTATACAATTAAAACCAATGCTTCACTGCCATTGGTTCTGATTAAAATTAACAAGTTTGACTCAATAATTTATTGAACAATATAACATTTTCAGAGACACATTTCTTCATGGACATTGTTCCCATGAATTTGACAGATGTTTGGTCATTTGCCATTGTTATTAGTGTGCTTCAGAATTCAGTAAAAATGAAGCAAACCTATGTACAAATGGATGGATAGACAGAAGACAGATGGGAAATGGGACAGAAATTATTTCTACTGATTTTGGATGATTTCAGAATTCAGTCAACAAGATGACTGTAGGTGAAATTGTTCAGGATAGAAAAGTATATTGTACTTCTTCCTATTATGTCAAAATACTGAAATAATTTGGGATAGTTTTAGAATTTGTAAGTTTTTGTCATATGCACTAGTATGATTCTAAGATTTGCTAAAATAAGAGCATTTCCATGATCTTCCATAAGCCACATTATAAATAAACACAGGACACAATTTGTTCATCTTGATCAAATTTAGGTTCCATTAATGGCAGAAAATAAATTATCCACTCATAAAGGGTAGAGGGTTTCAGTATTTTTCCAGCAGCAATGAGCCATCACTGTATACATGGCTACATAATGTACAATAGTAACATTCTCAGGGACACAGTACTTTCATAAGTGAAAAAATAATTAATCTACTGCATATAGTCCTCAATTCTTTTTTCTATCTTTTTTTCTTTTCGGTAAACTGGGTCATTGCTTGATGTTGGGTTTTTGCTGTATCGATTTTAAATGGTGTTATAATTTAGGAATATATTCTTCAATTCTAGTTGAAGGAATACCTTCATAAATAAATTTTGATGTAATTTTGCCAATTATCCTGATTTCTATAAAAAATGGGCAAGTTTTGACTGCTGGATCATGGAGTTTTACCTCTAGCTTTCTAAATAAAGAATAAATCCCAAATATAGGAAATTTTAGGGAACATTGAACATCCACGAGTATAAATGCAGTTATGCATTAACGTTAAAAAGATCTTGTGTTGCTGGAAAGAGAGAGAAGTTCTAGGACATATAAATCACAATTATAGGAGAAAATAGCAGCGTTTACCTCAGAATGGATAAAGGCTAGAAATGAAATCAAATTAAGGTTTGTTTTCATTCCTAATAAATGTTCACATTGTGTTATGACAGAAGGTTTATATACAGTACAGCGAGATAATAAACTCATAACAAAATCTCAAATTTCATTAGTTTGAGTGATGTTATGCTATTAAATAAATGTTAATAGGGCTAGTTAAACCTTGTAAATTGTGCCAAAGCAAAGTTTGAAATTATAGCACTTGGCTATTTTTGTATGGAGAATATAGTGGGCTGTTCTTGTTTCACATGCTGATTGTTATTATTATTAAAGTGAGGGAAGGCCATTTTTCAAATTTCACTCAACTTCCAACCAGTTCTTTAGAAACATAATTTCATAGATTTATTCATATCTCCCACTATAATTTATTTCCACTACTCATAAATTTTTTGCCCCTAGGAATTCTTTTAGGGCAGCTGAAAGTGCATACTGGAAGCTTAGTAATCAAAATACATTTCTGTGCTGTTGAATACAATATGCAATATAGCCAGTGGGGTTTTTTTTACAGTACGCAAAAACAAACGAACTCTGTAATAGGAGAGAATATGCTGTATTACTCCTTTTTCTTTGTCCAAACATGTACAGCTGTGTGAAAAAGTCCTGCACGGTTTACGGTTTATGACATTTTTTGGATAGGCCATTGATTTTATGATATTTTATGCTAACTGCTATGCAAATATTGTTATATTTAAATAAATGCTGGTGGTTTTTAAGTGAAAAGCATAAGCTTTTTGCAATTTGGTGCTGTTTGGATGGGGATTGTGAATTTTCTTGCATGTTTACAATACATGCTTACAATGACTGTGAAAACAGATTAGCTGATACATACCCAGTAGCATATGTGTTGCAATTATTAAGGCTGATGCTAGTGTTTTGTTAACATTTTTATTGGCCCTGAAAAGGACCATTTAGGTAACCAAACATGGTTACTAATATGAAATTGGTCAGCCCTTATTGCTTATCACCAGGTGGCATCGCTTCAGCATAGACTGTATAAGCTTTTGCATGTGATCTTTGGTGACAATATGGTTCCAGGCTGCAATAATGGATTCAATCAGCTCCTGCTTGGTCTTTGGATGTTTCTTGCTTATTTTGTAACCAATCTTGGCCCACAAGTTCTCGTTTGGGTTCAAATCCGGGTTCTAAGCTGACCAATCCAGGAGTCGAACACCATGCTTCTTCATCCACTGCTGGACGGACTTGGCTTGATGACAAGGAGCATTGTCATCCTGGAAGTAAAAGTTGCTGAGCTGAAGGAAGCATGGTCTTTTCTAGGACTTCTACATACTGCTTGGAATTCATGATTCCCTGCACGATTTGTAGCCGACCGATACCAGAAGCAGTGATAAAGCCTCAGATCATCATGTGCAATGGATGCTTCATAGATAGATTCAGGCAGTATGGCCTAAATTCTTCAGCTGGAAATCTTTTGACATGCTTATTGCACTGATTCCCAGTCAAGTAGAAATTGCTCTCATCACTGAAGATGACCTTGGCCCACTGTTCGTTGGTTCTTGGCCCATACAAATTGACGAGAATGGTGAGCATCTGTGAGCAAAGGTTTACTTCAAACCCTGCAGCCTTTGAGCCCTCTGTAAGCAGTCTGTGATGCACTGTGCACACTTTTACATCACATATTTCACCCCAAATTCTTGTAATCTGAGGGGAGGTGAGCTTCCTGTCAGCCATCACAATGCATTGCAGAGTCCGATCTTGCCATTTTGTCAACTTTCTTGGTCTTCCAGAGCAGAGCCTGTCATCAACTGAACCAGTTATTTGGTATTTTTCAACCACTCTGCTCACTGTGGTGTGATGGCATTTCACTCTCTTGGCTATTTCTGTATAGAAGTAACCCTCTTTATGAAGCACAATGATGTGATGCCACTGCTCAGTACTGGTGAAAGCAAAGGCTTTCATCCATGCCCACATCCAGAGCTAAATTAAATTTCACGATGTTTTTCATACCTATTTATAGTCAGAGAATATGACAACATTAATTGGCTCATAGATTTAGCCTCTGTGCATTTTGATTGGTCAGCCAAATCTCTCTGCTGATTGGCTACTTTCAATCCCAACATTCTCGAAAATTCAAGTTGCGTTTGTTTTAGCACATAAACTCACTCAAAACCTTAAAAAGACTTTGGTTATATTAATAAAAATTATTCACCTCAATCCAACTACAGAAATTTCCATCAAAGTACTAATTTTGCGTGGTTTCTATGAGTGAAAAGTTGATTAAACATGTAAATACAGCTTAAAACTGAAAGCATGCAGGACTTTTTCACACAGCTGTATGTGTTTGTGTGTCTGAGTGTGGATGCCAAAGAGGAGGTCTTGAACACTTCATATTTCCCAATAATTTAATTTGAGCTGGTAAATAATAAAAAGAGGCAAAATTATGGGTGTTTTGTATATGACACATTCAAAGTCAAATCCACATGGATTACCCAGCAATACATAAAGCGAACATAAGGGGCATACATGCAGAGGTGTATGGGGCTGTCTTTTCAATAAACAAAAATTGGATCAATGGTATATTATATTACATTATATTATTATATTATATTATTAAAATGAACCTGTATATGTTTTTAAAATATTACTTATGACTGGACTACTGTAGAGGTAACCAATGGACATTATTCAGAGATATATAAGAGCAGAAGTTATAGCTTTACTTGGGAGTAACTCCTTTTGAAAGCCGTGGGTTTCCTTATGACCATGTGCAAGTATAATTGGGATGGTATAAGAGAAGTGCTACACCAATGATCTGGTATTTTTTTCCTGCTTTCCTCATATGTCTCACTGCATCATATTAGAATGTGTGGCATAGCATGAATGAGGTAAAAGGTAAAGGTTTCTCCATCAGTTGTGTCTGACTCTAGGGCATTGTGCTCATCTCTGTTTCTTGGCTGAGGGAGCCAGCATTGTCTGAAGACAATTTCCATAGTCATTTGGTCAGCATGACTATACACATGGAATAGGTGCATGGAATGCTGATGCCTTCCTACCAAAGTGGTACCTATTTATCTACTTGCATTTGCCTGCATTTGAATTTCTAAGTGGGCAGGAGCTGGGGCAAGTAATGGAAGCTCACCTCATTGCACAGAGCTCAGATCTCAAACTTGGGCTGTTGGCTCTCCAGCTGACAAGCTCAACATCTTTAACTGCTGACTGGCTGGCAAAAGAAAGCGTGACTTTCCTTATTGTGGGGAGGAGGGACTTATGTCTTTTACAATTGGGGCAGGGGCACGACCCAACATGGCTCTGGATTTGAAGTGGAGGATTTGAAATGCTAGATCAATACAATTCAGATGAGCTATGTCTGGCTCTTGTACCAAAACTAGAGTCTCAAGATATCACTGAATTACATTTTTTTGTTAAAAATGCCATATAAAGGTTTTTTCAGATGCCAATCAGAATTTTAGTGCCCTCCCTTCATAGTGTCCAAAACAAAGCAGCATGCTTCCTGAACCATTATGAAGTTGGCAGAGATATAAAGCAATGAACGACAACAGTGGAAAAATGGTTAACCATAAGACAAACAAATTAGACATACACTCCAGAGAAAATAATATCAAAGCAAACTACAAATGTGTTCAGATCATTCAAAAATTAAAAGCATGATTGGTCTTGCTTCAATATTTAGAACATATGCAGCTGCTTTCTGTGTCTTTAATGTCTTTAAAGAAGTTGTTTCAATATACTTCATAAGCTGGAGTTCCACAAAGAATAGTATGTGGATTTTCCTATAACAACGTTTGTGTATAAAGTTTGAAATCAATGGTTTGAAAATGTGGTGATGATCCTTTTCCTGCTATTTGAGTAAAAGTTAACACACTTCCTCAACTGGTATAAGTGATCAAACACTAGTTGACCTTTCATTGCCTTGTAGGAAAACTACTTTCAAGATTAAGGAAGGAAGCCAACTTTTTTCAGAGGCAACCAGTGAAAGATCAGGTAATGAGAAGTACTTGATCTAATAAAATGTTTCACAGTTCTTACCAACCTAGGCCTTGAGTGAATCAGATAGAGTGGCAATTTGGTTCCATGCATATGGGCTTGTGATCTCTTCTTCATGAGCTTCTCCCAACTTCGATAGAAGTAAGAAGCAAAAATTCCATAAGAGGCACTCTAATAAATTATTCCATGTCAGACACAATTATATAATCCATTCTTCTTTTTCTGTCAGTTTCCTTAAACCAAAAGATATGGAGTGAATGAGTCAATGTTAACAAAAGTGCATCCCTAGGCCTCTTAATTTGTCCTAAACTTCATGGAACAGTTTTTTTTAATTTAGGCTACTTGAGGGGATTATTTCTGACAAAAGTTAGGGTTAGGGTTAGGTTAACCATCCAGGAGCATCCACAGGGTAAAAATATCATGATGAAAGCCAGAATAACACAATTGAAGTTCTGCTTGTTTTTAAAGCTTATCACACATAAAAAGTGGGGGGAACTTCTATTGCACTATTGTGGCTACCACTTTAACCACATCCTGTGGATAACCTTGTAAATGTATCGAAATTGGTATTTTTGTTTCATACACTTGATGCAATATATCCTTACATCTACAAATGAAATGGGAGAGAAGACAGGTAAAATGTATTTGCATCCATGCTTCTGTGGTCTCTGTTATCTGTCTTTAACACAAATGTATTTGTGAAAGTTTTGACTGCACAGCAGTGAAATAAGCATGTATTTTTCCCAGGGTTATTTCAATACTTTGTGCATCCTCACATACTCTGTACCATTAAATTCAAGGAAAAAAAAACTGGAGAAAAGAGTGAGAACTGTGTAAGAAAAAAAAAAGAGGACTCATAGAGAATTTTGTACCAGGCATGGTACCATATCAGAACTGTGGGAAAAAAACTCCCTACAACCTATAGATGGTAGTCAAGAGGGGTAGAAACTCTTTGTGACCCTTTAATGACCTTTGAATTTTTGAAGCCTGAGTATAGCCCCTGGGCCTCTCTGAGTCTTAGAAAGATGAAGAGATATTTGGGAAGATCAGCTGAGGTAGAAGTGCTATATAATTCACATGGGCATAATAATTTAGGCTCCTGGACTGAATGGAGCAAAAACCGTCTAATATATTTAGAACAGGGCTATGGTTTCACAAAGTTTGACATACATGTGTTGAATGTCTTTTATTCTGAGCTCTTAAAAAACATAAAAGCACATCAATCAGTCTCAATTAATGTGAAAAAGTTTGAGCACCACCAAGAATGTGTTTTTTTCACCATCAAAGTGGTCTCAGCTGAACCATATCAATAAACAGTGATCTGGTTTCATTTACTGTATGGGATCTTGATTATCCCTTTGTTCTGAGGGGAAAGATAAAAAGCAGGAATATGCATTCTATCCATCTGAAGTTTTTAAAAAACCCTGTATGGGTTCTGTTGGAAGAATAATAACCATATTAAAAAATAAATAAAATGGCAACTTCTTTTGTAAGGAAGACATGCTTCAAAGGTGCCACAAATTTTTGCAGGGAAATCAATCCTGAGGTAATCTAAGGAACATGATTTATATTGGATGGGGTAGGGGGCAATATTGATTATGAATAGGTTGGTGACACAATATGGAAGGATTCTCTACAGGAAGTCCTTGACTAACAACAGTTTGCTTAGTGAGCATTCAAAGTTACACCGGCACTGAAAAAAGTTGATTTTTTTTTCACACTTATGGCCATTGCAGCATCCCCATGGTCACACAATTTACATTTGGATGCCTGACTGACTCACATTTATGACAATTGCAGTATCTCAGGGTCATGTGATCACTTTTTGCAACCTTCTGACAAGCAAAGTCAATGAGGAAACCAGATTCACGTAACAACCGTGTTACCAAATTTAATGACTGTTGCTGTTTAAGTGATTCACTAAACAAATGTGGCAAGAAAACGGGACAAAACTCATTTGACAAATTTCTCACTTAGCAACATAAAGTTTGGGCTCAATTATGGTCATAAGTTGAGGACTACCCGTATAATTTTTCATAGCAATGCATCTTTGGAAGTTTGGAAGACATGAAAATAAATAAAAAAGGAAAATGTTTGATCCTGATGGGGACTACGTAAAAATCTATTCGTACTTGACTGCATGGAACACAATAACTACACTCAGGAAATGGACTAAAATTCTCACTAAAAGGGGGCATTCAGGGATAGGAAAGATAGTCTGCTATATGTTCCTTCCCACTTCAGATTTTCATAATGCCTGACTAGAATTTGCATGAAATATCTAGCATATAGTCCTAAAAGCACCTCCAGTTTTGAAATTCTCCAAAATTGTGTACACATTTTCATTTTCCACAACAAAACAGCCAAATGAACCCATTTGTAGCCTGTGTTCCAAACACAGCAATGAGATTGGTCACAGGATCAGACTATTTATCATGATAAAAGCAAGTGGCAATTTTCCATCTGGATTCAAGGTAGAGGATTAGTCTTGTCTCAAAAACGATAGCTATGCTTTGAATGATGATGTGTCATTGATACCTCTGGATGTTTTCTACTAATTTTTCATAGCAATGCATCAGCAATACTTGTTGGATTCTTCTCACATATTCCTGATCTGGTGACAAACATTACAGTGCCTATTTCATCACTATATTTTACAAAGGTTTAAAAAGTCTGCAATTTCCTCCTTCTCTGATAAGTTTGATAAGTTTTTGTCTGCAGTTGGGGTTTTTTTGTGTGGCTTATTTGAAACAGATGTATGTCCAATAAGTCAATCAAGACTATTTTGTTGAAGATAATTTTATCTTCTTGGAATTATTGAAAATTTTGCAATCTTTTGATTTTTTTTAATAAATGATTTGAACATTGTACTAACCTGTGTTTTATATCTCCTAGGTAAAGAACCTTGTTTTTGATCCAGTATCATATCTTTAATGCATAATTAATTACAAAAAGTGTAGCTTTGAATATGCCTTTTTCTTAGTTTTAAAAACATCGTTTATATGTAAATTTGTGCTTAATTGATTGTATACTATGCTGTTCATTCTTTATTTATGCTTCTGTTGGAGCAGATTATTCAAGCTGATATTTGTTTCAAGAAAGCAATTGGTTCTGCTGTTTCCTAATTTTATTTATTACCTTCAGTTGTTTTATGCTTTCTGTTTTAGTTTTTGCAAGTTTTTATAAAATGCCGTTATGTTCATTTGTTTTATAAAGTATTTGGAATGATTTATTTTTCTAAAACAAAAAGAAATGCAAAATGTAATGGAGAAAAGCAAAAGCAAAAATGGACAAAAGCAGGCCATTTATAGTTCAAATCTTATCATACCTATAGTCTTTTGGGCTTACCTTATGTTAATTGTTACTTCTCAGCTTTGTTTACCATTAGGGAAGAAGAGACTATTTGGCAGTTTAATTTTTGCAAACTCCTCATAACAAAAGGAGCTGTTTAAAAGGTTTAATAAAGTATCGCTATTAGGTTCTACTCATTACATCCTTCTCTTCCTGATGTCCTCATGATGTATTTGGATGACAGCTCCCATGCCTCACCCCATTCCTAAGAGGTCTGTAAGGGGCGTACATAAGTGCACCATCGTACCTACTGTCCCTGTCCTTTTGTCCCCATTTATTTGTATCTATTTCCTGTATTCTTACTCATGTTTATACTTATATCTATTATCTTGTAAGTGATTGACAAATCAAATAAATAAAAATAAATAAAAAATGATTCCCAGCCAAATGCATGGCACCTCTGATCTCTTTCCTTTTGTTGTTAATTTCCCAAGTCTTTTGTCAGAACAGTGTTCAGAACAGTCTTGAGAACAGAACAGTCTTGAGCCACCATAGGTACAACAATGCAAAGCAAATCTGAGCTGAGAACACCCAAGCCTTCTCCAACAAAAGCTGTACTCAGATTCTGCTGCTGCAATAGAAGGGTTGATGTCTTTTAATTTCATAGAATCATATCACAGCAGTGGTGCTATTCTATCGGTTTAGCCTGGTTCTGGCATACCAGTAACACCGACGATCAGCGGAGACCTAACTGTATCTCTCTGATGAGCTGCTGTTGGGCCCACCTACCCACCCAGGCTCCCATACTGACCCTGTGAGTAGGAAAGCCTCTGCATGTGTGCAAAGTGTGCATTTGGTGCGTGCAAAGCACACCCACCAAGCCACACCCACCAACTGATGGTAAACTACTTTGAAACCCACCACTGTTTCACAGCGCATATTTTTCATAGGGAGGCCTAGGCCATCTAATTTGCTTTATATGTCCACAGAATCTACAGAAAACATGGGATGTTAAAGGAGAGGAGACAATCAGAAGAATAAGAAAATAAACTAATAGTAAGCATAATGGTTATAAGTAGGACAATAATTCATTCCACTTCTAGATGGGTACCTAACAAGGTTTTTCGATAGCCAGTCTTCAAAGGAGATCCAATAGGGTCATACCGCTGGCTAACTTGTCTACAAGTACACATTTTTCACATTCGCTTGTTACATTTTAAGTGTTCCTTTGTAGAAAATCTAAAAGTTCAAAATGTGAGGCAGACTCATGCCTTAAAATCATATGGAAAAGTACAAAGGAATATATATATGTACAGAAGCCTGATGATGGCAGATGAGATTCTGCTGAAATGTCGCTACAACTTTAAAAGCACAGCTACTATGACATGGGAAAATACCCGAGCAAAGCCGAATGCCATACATGTAAGTACCAAAAAGGGGGGGGGGGGGGGGGGGGGGGGGGGGGGGGGGGGGGGGGGGGGGGGGGGGGGGGGGGGGGGGGGGGGGGGGGGGGGGGGGGGGGGGGGGGGATTTTTCTTAAGAATATATATATATATATATATATATATATATATATATATATATATATATATATACATATCTATCTATCTATCTATCTATCTATCTATCTATCTATCTATCTATCTATCTATCTATCTATCTTTGGTTGTTCGGGTTTTCTCCGCGTAAGATTCAAAGTATCTAGGCAACATTTTGATGAAGTCTCATTCATCATCTTCAGGCTTCTGTCTTCGGCTCTGTGCTTCTCAGAAGCACAGGGCAGCAGCTGAGGTGATGAATGAAGCATAAGATGAAGATGAATGAGAAGAAAGATGATGATGAGAAGCCTGAAGATGATGAATGAGACTTCATCGAAACATTGCCTAGATACTTTGAATCTTACAGCGGAGAAAGGCAAACAACTCAAAGATCCATCTACAAATACCATGAGAACCTCAGAAAATATATATATATATATATATATATATATATATATATATATATATATATATATATATATATATATATATATATATATATATATGTGTGTGTGTGTGTGTGTGTGTGTGTGTGTGTGTGTGTGTGTTATATATATATTATCTGGGTTCCTGGCATCTTTCCAACTGTGTGTGTTTTGCTGTGCTTTCAAGTCTGAAATTCCTTCTGCCCTGTCAAGTTAATTACTGCAGTGTGGTTTGTGTGGATTCTTATTTACAGTTTATATGTACTTTGTTTTCAGACTGAATTTCTTCCACTTAAAGGGTTTTTTCTCCAGCTGAAGGTAACCTGGACATCAGGGGCAAAGTTGGAGGTATTAAAGGGACATTTCTTGCTTATTTGACTGTGTTGCCTTTGTGCCACACCCTGGGTCATCACAATAGTCATTTTGAATGGAAGTTGGAACTGGCAGCCTTGGAGTGTGTGGGCTCTGAATGGAAACAATGGGCTGAAAGTAGAAGGAGAATGACATCATTCATTCCTGTATTTCGTGGTGAGTGGCCTATACTAGCCATGCAACAAGTAGAAAGTATAGACCTGTCCTATGAATACCCCAGCCCTATTTTACAGGCTTAGGTAAAATCTTGAACTCAAAGACTCCACCAGTTTGGCTGATAATGAAGGATGCTGACAGCTCTAGTTGAGCAATATTTGAAAGACTTTAGATTCTTACCAATACTGTTATCCAGTCTTATTAAGATCCTATAAATCCTTTGGTTAAATTTTGCAAAGTCCTCCCCCCATATTTGTTTCATTATCTGTAAAATCATTTAAATTCATTTTGTGGCTTCCTTTGTACATTGTTACACTAGATAGCTTTTATTTTTGACTGTTGACTGTTGAACTTAACCTTTGTATTGATAATTCATTTTGTCATTTACCAGCAAGGAATTTCTTTTGTGGTCAAACTAAACCAGGAAAAAAAAAAAACATCATACTCAAGGGTGCATGCAGAAATTTAAGGAATGTTTTATTTTTAAGTTGAAAACCATATCAAGTTTAAAGACCACCCAAACAGTTTTAGAAAAGAAAATGATTTGCCACATCTGGGCATGTTAAGAATACAATCTGTTCTGACTTGTTCATCGAATTTAATAGGATTTTGCATCAATAGGCATATGCTGTATTATTCATTAAGATAAATGAAAATAATTCAGAAAAATTAGATTATGCTGGAAACTACTTTTTCTATTAGTAACGAACTGCTTTTAATACAATTTTAGTTAAGTGAGAAAATGTGCCCAGCTTTTAGGATGGTCATCCTATGTAAGTCTTCCACAGAAAATATACTATGAATTCAATCACAGAGGATCAGTTCTATCTGATGGATGGATCAGACCGCTTAAAATTCAGCATTTAAAATGTGTGACCAAGTTATATCTTTATTAGAAGCATTCATGCAGTACAAAAGTGTATGCAAAATCTCATGTTTTCATCTTCATCGGGAATGTTAGAAAAATGCAGGGGAAGGAAAGGAAGAAACATGGAAGTCCAATTTTGAGTTCAAAATCATTTTCAGGATAAAGACGGTAGAATGACTGGAATAGAGAATGATAAATATTATAGACAATGTTCAGGCACAAGGAAAAGTGTTGTTTCCTTCCACCTCTTAAAACGAAAGGTCATTCATTGCCAATCTGTTTTGTACCCAGTATAATTTTATAGATTTTCCTGAGAAGGCAATTTTAAATTCTTTCCTTTTCTTAAAAATATATATATATATCAAACATATTCCCTTCAATATGCAACTCTAAACTTCTTACCTTCACTCCATTCATAAAGAGTTAATATTCTTAATAGCTAATATTGGAATTTAAAAACTCTGTGTGTCCATGTGAAGTGAATATACAATGCATAAAAGCTGTTTCTTACCTGTCTGAATCTATTTTAAACATATGGTATTATGCTATTAATGACATCTCTGTACATGAAATATGTTAACTTAATGACTCAGTGCATTATCCCGTGACAATGATTGCAAACCCTTAAGGCATTTGGTATCTATTAGTAATCAGAAAAACAGCATATATGTTCATATTCAAAATTCTCCGCAAATTCTGGGATTTTTTTTCCCCCTATGGTGTCCTTGAGATAAAGTAGACTTCACCACTAATCATGTTGGCTGTAGATATGGTAGATAAATACCAGTTGGGAAAAGCAGACTCTGTGAATATTTCTTTGGAATATGGAACCTTTATCATTCCTTATTTTGCTGTAGATTTTGAGCAATTATGATATATTAGGTATGGAAACTAATCATGGAGCAACCTACTACTAAGAACAAATTCCTAACAGTGAGAACAATCAACCAGTGGAATGGCTTGCCTTCTGAGGTTGTAGGTGCCCCATCATTGGAGGCTTTCAAGAAGAGCTTGGTCAGCCATTTGTCTGCAATGGTATAGACTCTCCTGCTTGAGCATAGGGTTGGACTAGATGACCTCCAACATCCCTCCCAACTTTGTTATTCAATGGTCTATGAATGACTTTCCATTTCTATCGGTGTAAATATACCAGCAAGCATGTAAGAAATAAATGTTTGAGAGGGAATGTCCCAAAGGTGCTTTTTTCAAGAGGCAACTAGACTTTCTAGTTTTTCTTTCAAGACATTTTGCTTCTCATCCAAGAAGCTTCTTCAGCTCTGACAACCATAACCTGAGAATCTTGATAGACATTGAGAGGAAATGTTCTCAGAACTGTGGAAAATATTTGGATTTCTTAATCATTATCTTCAGTTTTAGTTTTAGTCTTCTGCACTATTTGGGAAAGGTATTTTGCAAGAGAAAGTGAGTGAGAGGAATTATAAGAATACAACATGTATAAACTGTACAAGGACTTGTCTGCAAGGCTAAAGAGATGTTAGGAGTTAGTCTTTCAAAACAGTGGGATTTAGTGTAACAGGTTTGGCAGTTGAACTGATGTAGTTCATTCAGCTGATGAACTGATGCAGATCTGTCTGCCTAACATGTACCATGTGTTTGCTTTGGCAGCAGAAGTGGAAAAATCATTTGGATGGAAAAAAAAATCCAGTGTTATTCAACAGATTTTGTTTTGTTTTGTTTGCACTTGTGGTTTTTTTTTTTTAAAAAGTCTCTCTTTAATTGAAATCACAAAAGGTAGAGTTCAGAGAGATCTTCTCCTGATTAGAATCACATTTGTGCCTTGGAGATAAATGGAAGGAGACAGCAAATGAATTTGCATACCACAGCTGGTCCTAGAAGAGCCCGTCTTTTAGCTGCTTAAAAACAACCATATGTGCACACAAGCAGGCACAGAACAGAA
This sequence comes from Pseudonaja textilis, assembly GCF_049901715.1. NCBI lineage: Eukaryota > Metazoa > Chordata > Lepidosauria > Squamata > Elapidae > Pseudonaja > Pseudonaja textilis. The sequence continues at coordinate 94,210,318 of NC_141990.1, forward strand.
AAAAAAATGCAAAAGAAAGCTTTCAAAAAGCCGATTGTTCAGCTGTTTTTAGCTGTGAAAACTCACACCACCATCATCACCACTAAGAGGAAGCTCTTGGACCGAGACACTTGTCAGCAATGTAAAGAATCTGTACGTTCTTTTAATGGCGATGGAATCCCAGTAAACATTTTAAAAAGCTTCTTGGTAATATATTGCTTAGAAAACTAAAAGAACTAATTTTCTGAACATGGCAGATCACATAGTCCAAAAGCCAAATTGTTCTAAGGCAGGGTGTGTGTGAGTGTTGTCTGTTTGTCAGGCAGTGCTGGAGAATAAGCAACTTCACAGTTTATTACTCACGTCCTTTGATTATGTTGCAAACCTGGTCTGGTGACCATTTTCAGACGACAAAATCCTCATAACTTTACTTTTTTTAAATCATCCACAGAGATGAGACAGTTTAATGTCCACTTTAGTTAAAGTAGCATTTTCCTTCTTCAGACTATATTTGTCATGGATGTGATCTAGCATTCTTAAATAATTATGAGAGCCAATGTAATTTAGTAGTGAAGGCATCAGGCTAGAAACCAGGAGATGCTGAATCCTACATTAGCCAGCTGGTGACTTTCAGCCAGTCATACTCTCTCAACTCAACCCACCACACAGGGTTGTTATGTGGAAAACAGGAGGAAGAAGGAGTATTGGGCATATTTGCTACACAGAAGGTGAACTCAAACCAGGCAAAAGAAGTTGGTTATGCCAGCCATGAATTGCTAATGCTGTCTCCAATGAATACATTACAGATTTTCTTCTACTGCTTCTTCATGGAAAGAGTTTTGCATGGCCATGTTTTTTGGGGAGGTGGGAGATGGTTGTCAGCATTACAACTTGCAGCACTACTCAAGGTTGTTGCTTGTTCGTTATAGATCAATTCCCTCTTGTTTCACATGTTCTCTATGCTTGTTACCCCAACTGACAAGTCTCACAGACTAGTCTCACCATGTAAACCACACATAAGCTGCTTGAACAGGTGGTTGGATAAGAAGGCCTCCAAGGTTCATTCCAGCTCTGTTATTCTGAAAGTTTATTCTGAAAGTTTTGTTAAGTTCTTTAAATAGAGGCATGGAAAAAAAGAAATAGCAGGGAGCATGGGGCGGGCAAGCACATAGCTTGCCTTGTGCTGAAGCTAGGCAGAAGGTTGAAATGCATTAAGGATGGGAAATAGAATACAAAGTAATGGGATGAATGCACTAATAGTAGGGCGAATATTAATCAGAAGACAAATCAGAAATTGCTAACGTTTTGACAAAATCTACTTAGTTCAAATTGTCTTCTGTGAAAGAGGCTCCTATTTATTTACTCATTCAACAAACACACACGCACTTCTGTTTCACATCATTCCATCTGCTGTAACTCCTTGAGGTGTTCTTATTTCCCAGTCTGAAAAACCGCCACAAGGGGAATTTCCTTCAGGCTTTTTGAAAACAGGTTGTTGGAATAAAGGACAGGGCATTTTTTCTGACTTTTTGTACTGTGGAAAGGGAACTTCACAAAGACAGTAGTGTCACTCAAACAGGAAAAGCCAAAGGGGAATATCAGGCCAGCCATAAAACAAACTTACATAGGAAAAGGAATCAAATAAAAGCCATTAAAGAATCCCTATAGACAAAAGCCTAAGTAATTAAGAAAACCAGACTACTAAGAAAAGGAAACCCTTATGAACACAGGACATACCAAATAAGCAAAACAAACAGACAAAAGACACACAAAAAAAATATAAATTACAAAAGAGACAGACAGAAGATTGCCACCAGACAAATATGAAAATCCATTATAAAGGTAAAAGAGATTAGGGAAAAAACCAATAATACAATCTAACCACCCCACGGAGTTTGCCCTCCAGCAGGAATAAAGACAAAAGTCAAACAGGATTTTACACATTAAGCACAAATACAAACATTCACACACAAAAGGAGAAAAGGGTATAAAAAACCAGGAACTTAGCATACGAAGGTAGCTAGCCCAGGAACGCAGACTTCTTGCTGTCCCTCGCCTTCCTGAAAAATAAAAAGATCCAGCTTTCAAGCAGTTGTCCGTATCCTTGTGCTGGAGTTCTCCCAGTGGGAAAATCGAATCCTCAAAGGAAAGGCATTTTGACACCCTTCAACAGTACCACTCTCTGTCCCTGGACACTTCATAACTACGTGTGCAGGATCATCATGCTACTCTGTCAGGAATTTCACTGAAACCATCTCTACAGACAGTCCTCATCTTACAAATGTTCATTTGAAGACTGTTTGAAGCATGGTTTTGGAAAGGGTATTTTATAGTACACAAAGAACTCCCAGCTATCATAAAATGACATGCTGTTTACCCTGTTCCTACTGCATTTTGAGTGTTTGGCAACTAGCTGACATTTGCAGCATCCTGTGACCACTCTTTGACACTCTTTGCTGATTTCCAGCGGTGTTTGGTTATCTGCTTCCAGCAAAAGCACTCATTCAAGAGAATGGATTCACTTAATGACCACATGATACCTTAATGACTGATGTAAAAATGGTCAAAAAATTTGGTCTGGCCATGTACCTCAATTTATGACCACAGTGACTTATGACAAGGATCCTTGTCCTAGTTGTGGTCATAAATTGAGAATGGCCTGAACTTAAAAAGCAAATATTTTTGTAGCCAATTGCATGAAATAAGTGGCAGGTTGATTTTTCTACATAACACAATATATCATAATTCTGCAGTATTAAAGAGAACTCAACAACAAAGAGCAGGTGTGTCAAACTCGCAGCCTGCGGGCAGAATATATCACGCACTGGCCATGCCCACCCCTGGTTTAGCAAAGGGGAAAAAAGTTGTGATACATCACATGACAACAACATGTCACAAGTTTGACACTGCTGACATAGAGCCTATCCATGCAGCAAATTTAATATGCCAACCTTAACTCTGTGAGGCATCTTAGAAGTATGCTAGCATAATTTGCTTCCTCTCAACAACTAATCACTCTTCTGTTTTAGTAATGAGGTAGGTCCATGGAGTTGTCCTACCAGAATCAAATAAAGTTTTTTAAATATATAGCTTTAACAGTAAATAACATAAGGCTGCACTTCTCTCTATGATGATTATGGAATAACTCTCCTGGTAAATAATAACTCTGCAATCTTTTTATGTTATTTATGGTTATAGCTTACTGGTTTTATTTTGCTTTTAACTGTTAGCCACCCAGTTATGTGTTTGAGATAGTCAGCTATATAAAATGAAGGTAGGCGGGCATGCAGGAAAAGACAAAGAGAAAAAAAGGAAAGGGAGAGAGGGAGAGAAAGAGAAAGAAAGATAGATCAATGTAGGGCTGCAAAGTTATATTAGTTTGCGAGGTGGATTAATTGAGTGCAAGTCTATGTATAAGATTGCTCTGTAAAGCTAATGTCTTATTAGCAGTAAACAATTAAAGCTGATAGACCCTGTTAAGTAGTTCTCAGAAGACATATTATTGCAATCTATAATAGTTTGTTAGTCTTTAATATTTTGCTCTCTAGTATAACTCTATTTGAGGGCATGGTGGCTCAGCAGTTCAAGACCCAAGTACCACACAATGGGATAAGCTCCCTTTACTTGCCCCAGTTCTTGCCCACCTAGCAGTTTGAAAGCATACAAATGCAAGTAGATAAATAGGTACCACTTTGGTGGGAAGGAAACAGCATTCTGCCACCTTGATGTATAGGTATTCTGGCCATGGAAATGTCTTCAGACATTGCTAGTTCACTGGACTAAGAAACAGGTGAGCATTGCCTCTAGAGTCAGAAACAACTAGATGGGGGAAACCTTTACCTTTACAGTTCTATCTGTCTATCTGTCTGTCTATTTGTCCAACTCTCATGTGTATACATTTGAATCATACCTAAATCTGAAAATTATTGACACTCACCTGAACTCAGTAGGGTTTTTCTTTTCTGAGAGGACTGCTTGGTAAAGAAGAATTAACCCTGCCTATTTCAGTGGTGCCTGAGACATTTTGAATATCAAGCCTGGCTTAAGTGCTTAAGATCACCGGAACACTTGATTTAACTTGATTTCCTTTCGCTTAATTTAATTTCCTCCCCTTTAATTTAATTTCCCTTCATTATTCTTTTCAATAGCTTTCAAAATGTATCAATAGAAACATAATAATAAGAATCTAGGATTTAAACTAGAAAGGGTCTCTTCTGAGATGTTTGTGTTGCCCAGATTCCTACAATGGGCTACGTTGCCTTTTATCTGACTGTCCCCTTGGTTGTGTCTCTTCTCCCTGTTTCCCAAAGTGATTCCTACATACCATTACATCTGAAAACCCTTTGTCCATCTCAAATATTTGAAGATTAGCCCATGTATGGTGTTAGACTGGAATGAAATCCGTAAAGGTTTAGCTACAACATTTTCTTTATTTAGAGTCATTGTGTATAAACAACTCAGCAAATACAAGGTTAAGCACACACTTAAATTAACCCAAACAATGGAAAACACAAAAGTCTTTCTTTGTCTGTGGAGAGAAATGCTTTCTTGCTTTCAACTTTGTAGACAGCCAGCAAAAAATTTTTCTCCCCAAGATTCAGATTATCTAATAAGTCAGGGCAACAAGATAATTAGAGCAGGTGCAAGATTCACATTTGTAGCTTGAAATCATAGCTTTCCAATTAACTATGCAAATTAAACCAATATTAAAGTTGATTTGTTTTCCTTCTACATCTCTTTACAACTGAGCCATGTATATCTGCACAGCTGCAAGAGATCAGAGCTCATAATTATTATATGAACTAATAATCACCATCCCAATAGAAGTAGATTATTTTTTTCCATTGAATGTTGATTCTATTCTTTCAGAGTTTAAGCAAACATTTCATGGGTGATTAAGAAAGATTTTTGTTCTCTGCAGAGACAAATATGTAATTCTGAATCAGATGCATATCAGACATTCTTTTCTTTTTCACTACCCATTAAAACAAATAAAATATTACTTGTATATATTGGAGGTGCAGGCCCCATAATAAAAGATGGGTTTCCTAGGGTTAAAGAACCTTCCCAAGTTCCACATATATCATTTTTGTTTTTCAAGAGAATAAAAGAGGAAGGAGAAGATGGTATATGACTAGATAAAGGGGTAAATTTTTCCCTCTTGTCATCAATCTGCTGAATCCTAATTCTCACAGTGCTGTCTAATGTGTATATGTATACTTATCCATGTAATCCAGTATGGCATTATAATCATATATCATTATCTTTACTCTCTCCTCTTATTGAAATGATGATAATGATGATGATGATGATGATGATGATGATGATGATGATGATGATGATGATTCTGTCACTTTTCATATGCACTGAGAGCCACAGCACTGGAGACAAATTCCTTGTGTGTCCAATCACACCTGGCCAATAATTCTATTCTATTCTATTCTATTCTATTCTATTCTATTCTATTCTATTCTATTCTATTCTATTCTATTCTATTCATGAAGAAGTAGTCCCATTTAAACTCTATTCAATTTTCATGGCCACACTTAAAAGCATAGCCCCTGCAGCATTGCCCACTTCTGAAACACCTCATCCTAAATTAGATGAATCAGTGATGTGTCATAAAGTCAATATAGAAATATAAACAACTCTCTTTGTCCCAATTAGGAAGGCTACCAAGGAAAGCAGTTTATCTACTTTACATTTAAGCACTCAACCAGGACAATATATTTTTCCAGAATGGAACATGGATCTCATATATTAAGAGAAATAACACAGAACAACATATTTTTGCAGGAGAGTTGGGAGCATTCAGGGGGATTCAGTGATGGGAATTTTGTTGATGGAGAAGCAACTATCTGATGGCCGCTTTATAATCTAGACCAAACATAATAGAAATCTCCCTTGAACTGCATCTGCACTGCTACTATTAGGTAGCAATTACAAAAAGAAAAGTATTCATTTAATGCTTTTCCCCCCACTAGAGGTAGTGGTTGTGTGAATGGATACGTTCTTATTCTCACGATAGCTTTTGCCTCCGTTTTTCCTATTTATCATTTAGATGAGGTTTATTTCTCCCTTTGAACTAGAGAGCTCTTGAGATTAATTCAGTAGGTGATGGAATTTAGAAATATCCCAGTTCCTTGGGGAGTTAACAATATTCATCTTACTCAACAAACTTACCCTTTCAGTACATTAACTACATTAAAGTGCCAATAATTGTAAGGTACCTATGAACCACATAAGAGTAGGATAATTAAGTGGCTCTTCCTAAAGAGAAACTTTGTGATTCAAAATTTATAGCATCCCACTAATCACTGACTACATCTTTTGGTGATTTCAGATGTAATTACTACTCCATAATCTGCAGAACATGCAATTTATGAGTATTTATTATATGAGCATTTTTATTTGACTGTGGAACACAATAAAGCTTTATAGACTTCAATAAAATAACGGTGAATCTAACTCTTTTCATTGTCAACGGGGGTCCCCAACCCCCAGTCTGCAGCACAGTGCTGGGCTGCAGCCTGTTCAGAATTGGGCCACAGAAGTGGTGAGCGAGAGTGCACAAGTGTGCACAGGAAGCTGAATTTGTGAAAGCAGTGTACGCAAACCTATCCCCTCTCCCCAGGGGTGGGATTCTACCAGTTCGCACCTATTCGCTAGAACCGGTTGTTAACATTCTAAGCAGTTCGGAGAACTGGTTGTTAGAAGAAATTACTGGCCTAATCCTGTAAGAAAGGCAGGAAGGAAACATTCTGGCGTTGCTTACAGAAACTGCCTCTCCGTTAACCCTTATGACATTCTTGGCAGGACTAGACTTCCTGTCTCAGAAATGTCTCTGGAATTTTTCCTTCCTCCTTTGCTGGTACTTTGCTTGTGTGGAGTGATCATTCAAAGTTACAATGGCACTGAAAAAAGTGACTTATGACCATTTTTCACACTTACGACTGTTGCAGCATCCCCACAGTCAAGAGAGGCCAGGTGAGGAGATGCATGCCTCAATGTGAGTGATGTTGAGTTGGCCACACCCAGCCAATAACATGACCACCAAGCCATGTCCAGACAGTCACATGACCACCAAGCCACGCCCAACACCTAAGCCATGCCAACAGAACTGGTTGTTAAAAATTTGAATCCCACCCCTGCTCTCCCCCCTTCCTTTGCCAGTCCGCCAAGCTGGAAAGGTTGGCACCACTGCTCTAAAGTGTTCTTCACTAAGAATTCTATATTAGCAACAAGGCAAAGTAGTTACATGAGTTTATGAAAAACTTTCCTTCATCTGTAACTTCTTAGAAATCTAGCTGTGGCAATGTCTTAAAAGAATTCAACACTTTCTTAATTAAACTTTGTGTGCTTTCATTCATTCACATAAAATATTAGAAGCAGCCAAAAGCTCTAGATTTAGGATGAGCTGAATCAATCAAAGACTTATGTGGGTTCATTTCCCTTTTCCTATTTCATGTAGTTCTTTGTTGGTTTGTAATGAGATCCACATGTTTGGGGGAAAAATTCACCTCTTTTTCAGCCATTTTTAAAAAATTCTGTAAAGACCTTCTCACTCGATTTCTCTGGCTTTTTTCTTTTAAGAATTATGTGTATTTTTTTTTGTAAACCTTTCATGCTCATATTTCTGAAATGCAAAGCTTAATTTCAGATACTGACCTGAGGCAGAATTATTTGTAAAGGTAGCTTCCATGCTGGAATCCATCAAGTGCTGCGAGACATTGCTTTTATATTCAGTAGTTACACGGAAACATGGTGCAATGGAAGGTTTCATATAAGATTTAATATCATGCTATGTAAATGATATTATACAACAGCTTTTTTTCCTCACTGTATTATCCAACAACTCCTTTTCTCATTGTCCTTCAATAACCTGTACAAGGTTGATTACAATTTCATGTTTGCAGGCCCTTGTATTATTGATTGCTGTTGCTTCAGAGGAACTGAATGTCTTTTTAATTCTTCTGGGAAGAATTATTTAACTATCCTTTTTAAAAGAATCCATTCCCGGATAGATCTCTGGTAGGGCTTCTTGAATTGATATCATTTACTCTGACAGACCCAGTGGAATGTATGCTGTATAAATACATACAAAATTTGATTGGTTATAGATCGTTCCTTCTTTTGTGAGATTTTGACCAGATGTCATCTTAGAAACAATAGGACACAAACTTCAGTTTGTTTTTATTAAATCCAGAAAGAAAATGAACCTTCTTTCTTGTGATGCTAGATTAATTTTCAGAACTGGAAGAGAGGGATTACTTTTATTAATTGTACTTGAACTCCTTTGTGTAATATTGAATGACTCATGTTACTTTTCTTCTAATATTTTCAAAACAAAACATTTTTTTCTGGTCCTTAGCAAAAAAAAAAGTTATTATGAATCTCCCTTTTTTTTCTGTTACTATTTTTCAGTAGAAAAAAGGCAGAAGAAGGCTGTGACCAAATAATTTCTGGATATATTAGTCAGTTGTGAACTTGTGATACCTCATCATTCAAAAGCTGGCTTTAGAAAACATCATAAAGCAATGAAGCATAATCAACTTAGTGGCTTTAAGAAAGTAAGTTGGGGAAAACTGGATTTCCATTTGTCCTTGGTTGTTCCTATCTCCATACCTTTTAGAAAAATGAAAGAAAGCTGGATCCAAAATTCTGATTAAAATTCATCATACCCTCTATGGGTGATAAAATTATGAAAGCAATCTCGCCCAATACGCTTCTAGAATGACAGGACCACTGGCATCCCCAGAGGGGACCAACAGTGTCAAAAGGTGGGTTATGACTTATTAATCTAAATGTCCTCTTTATATGTCCTTGTGATATGTTGAAAAGAGGCTGGATTTCAAATATTAGGTCGTGCCTATTACTTTGATAGTTTTCGTTCTAACTTAGCCCTCACTCCCTAGATCAGGGTTGTCAAACGCACGTCACAGCAGCGTCATGTGACGTATCGGGACTTTTTCCCCCTTGGCTAAACTGGCTGTGGCCATGGCCAGCACGTGACTCATCTAGCCCACAGGCCGGGAGTTTGACAGCCCTGCCCTAGATGCTTTAGGCCTGGAGGAATTATTGAAAACATGTAGCTTTTATTAGTTTTAGTCATTTATTTAACTATTTAACGGAATAACCTGGAAAGGACCTTGGAAGTCTTCTAGTCTAAATTTATTGATTTAATTGTAAGTATTGAATATCCGTAAGTTTAAAAATAAACTCAATTGTTTAAACATTGTTGATTTCTTTTTTTTCTCATGAATTTGGTCTCAAATCTAAATTAAGAGACTTAACAGGCTTCACTGGTTGAATTTTTCACCCCCTCCAATATAAATCATTAGTTTAGTAAAATCGGGCAAAGAAAGCTCTACATTTTAAACATTTAAAAATGAAAGAATGCCTATCAGTACTGACAACATCCATGAATTTTTATGTAATTGATGTACTTTAAAACAAATATTGCATTCTTGAAAAACTTGGAAAATGTTTTGGTGGCCATGGCTAATTGGAAAATGAGCCATTAGTCCTGGATTGTTTTTTAAAAATCTTATGTATATCTCTGCTCCTTCATATGATCTTTAATGTGAATTTTTCTGGAGAGCATTGTGTCAGGGCAATGGAAAACTGAACAGCTCTATTAAAAATGAGAGTTGCCATATTCCTCAGACATTCATATATTTTTTTTATTAGACTTTACTCTTCAATAAAAATCTGTTTTTCATAGTCTCAGCTATCAGGTCTATATTCATAGAGAGTGTGCCAAATCTAGAAATTAATCTATAAATAACAAGAGCTCCTCTAAAACCACAGAAGTCAAAAGTAGGGCATTGGCATGGCTTATTTTCCAAAAGGAGGAAATAGATGTCTGGAATTATGGCAGAAAGACATTTCAATTGAGTGGACACAATTTATGAACATCCTTGCTGGCTGAAAATCAGTCAAACCAAAAATGTAGAAGGCTGTGGAAGAGAAAAGATTCCCCTTGTGGAAAAATTCAATATGAATTGATATTTTCATGAAAAAGAAAGACTTGTGATCTTTTAGGGAGAATGATATCAGAAATGAAAAGCAAAACATACAGATTTAAATGATACAAAAATACAATGTTTTAACAGTGAGATGTGATGAATTCATGAGATGAATAATGATTGATTTAAATTTCTTTTATTTCTCTAAGCAATATGACTTCCATTGCATTTTGTCCCTTCCCTTATGAGGATGAGAGAGTTGTTTTGACCAGTCCATATCTCAAGCCATTAAATGGCAGCAACGGCTTAGTAAAATATAGAAAAATACAACTGGAGATACTGAACACATATACTTGAAGTCACCTTAACCAGGGGTGGGATTCTACCAGTTCTATTCGGTTCTATAGAACCGGTTGTTATGATTCTGCACAGTTTGGAGAATTGGCAAATCGCACCACTGGCTGGCCCCACCTCTCTCCACCCACCCCTCCCCTCCCTGCCCAATCAGTCCTTATTGCGCATGTGCGACATGGCTGCCTGCAGCCTGCTTTTGCCCACCTGGCACGCCAGCCATTGCTCCCTGCCTTTGCGATCAGTGAGTGAAGCTCTGCAAGCAAGCCCCAGTTGCCTACCTGTCGCTACTAGTCACCTTTTCCCCCAACTTGACTTTTGCCACTGCTGCCGGTCACTTCTCTCCTCCACTTGTCTTCGCCGGAGAACACATGGAACAGCTTCGTGTCAGCTCCAGCTGGGTCAGTGGCTGCTTCTCTCCTCTGCTGGTCTAGCTGGGAGAGAGAGAGAGTCTCTTTCCTGGCACAGCAAAATTTAGCTTTGGTTCCTGCATGTCCCGATCAGGAAATGGCTCAGGGTGGCAGAGAAGCAGCCAGGTTGAATCCTGTTCCTCTCTGCCACCCAGAGCAGTTTCCCAAAGGGAGGGGGTCTTGCAGAACCCAAAGCAGGAATTGCTGGTTGCTAAAGTAAATTTTGCTGTGTTGCACAAGACGGTTTCCCTGGACCCCAAGGGCCGTCCTCCTACAGCACCGATGCCACCACTCTGAAATCCCCCTTTGGGATAGATCAGTACATTGTGGCTTTGTTCCTTGGGAAGGGCTCCATCATGGAGGGCTGTGTCTTTGGGCCAGGTGCTTTCTGTCAGGCCTCCTTCCTTGCATGGGGTGGCGGGAGGAGGAAGTGTGTGGTAGGGAAGGCTTTCTGCAGTTTTGCAGCCAAAGCCTGGAATCCTGAGGTGTCTACAAACTTGCATTTGTATAAGGTCAGAGCCCCATGCCTGCGCTAGCTGGGAGGATGCTTGCCCCACGTGACACTTACGTGTGTCAGAAGAGAGGGAGGAAGAAAAACTTGGCAAGTCTTCTCCTCCTTCTCAGGCATTCACATAGAGTATGGACACATGAGGCTGGGACCTTCTGTGCATGAGTGAATCCCTCCAGCGCCGTGCCCACAGAATGTGTGCATGCTCTCTGTGTGTGTATATGCCCGAGAAAGAGGAGAAGAGTTGCTGAACTTTTCTTCCTTCCTTCGCAACACGAAGGCAGCCCCAGCAGCCTGTCCCTTTAAGATACCTCAACATGGGAGTGGTGGTGAGGGGGAACCATAAAGGGACAGCCAGGCCACAGGAGCTGCCTTCCGAGCAGCTCCACTGTGAAGGGAAGAAAGAAAAGCTTGGCAACTTTTCTTGTTATGTTTGGTCGGTGGGTCCCATAGAGAGGCGAGGCACAAATAATGAAACAACAGCTCTTTATTTAGCGAACAGATTCTGAGACAGTAAACCCAGCCACGGCAGCTCTTTTTATAGAGCCAGCTGCAGTTAGGCAGCCAATGACAGCTTTTTGAGCTTGCCGCGCTTGGTTTTACCCAATCGTGGCAAGCCCTTTATGAGCCAATCATGAGCGCTTAATTCGTCCAATCATGGCCCGACTCTTCCGGACCAATAGGAATGCAGGTCTGCAAGCCTGCTAGTATGGAACACTTCTCCTCCTTCTCCTCTTCTACAAAGAGTCAGCACATAGGTGAGTCCCTCCAGTGCCATGTGTGCATGCTGTGTGTGTGTGTGTGTGTATGCCCGAGAAGGAGGAGAAGAGTTGCCAAACTTTTCTTCCTCCCTTCGCATTATGAAAGCTGCCGCCGCAGTCTGTCCCTTTAAGGTTCCTCAACGCGGGAGTGGTGGTGAGAGGGGACCGTAAGGGGACAGCCAGGCCACAGGAACTGTCTTCCGAGCAGCGCCACTGTAAAGAGTTTGGCAACTCTTCTCCTCCATGCACATATGGTGCTGGGAGGATCTTGTTGAAGGAGTTGGCACATGGGCAAGTGGAGAGGGAGAAGGAGAGGAATGGAGGGAGGGAAAGAAAGAGAGACAAGAGACACAGAGAGGGAGAGATGAGAGAGAGAAAGAGATGAGAAACAGAGGGATGAGAAAGAGGGAGGGGGAGAAAGAAAAAGAGATGAGAAAGAGAGAAAGAAAAAGTGAACAATGAGAGAGAAAGAGAAATGAGAGAGAGAGAGAGAGAGATGAGAAAGAGAGAGGGAGAAAGAAAAAGAGAGATGAGAGAGAAAGATGAGAGGAGGGAAGAAAGAAAGAGAGAGAGATCTGTTTAAAAGAAAATAGAAAAATGGCTCTTTGAGTGCTTAAGGTTGCAGACCCTAGGTTAGGCAAACACAATGGTCTCTAAGTGAACCTTGTGGTCATTAAGCGAACACTGGATGTGAAAAAAGTCCCTTTTCTCCAATGGCATTTTTAACCAGAAACCAGAAGGGATTGTTGGAAACTGGGAAAAAACATAGAAAACCTCAGTCACATGACTGTGTGGGATGTTGTAACTGGTCATAAGTGTGTGTGTGTGTGTGTGTGTGTGTGTGTGTGTGTATGAAAACTCCAAAAAACAGGTCAAGTAGCTCTGGGGAGGTCAGTCATAAATTAGAACATTTGCTAAGCAACTGGCCATTAAACGAGGACCATTTATATTTGCCAGTCACATGACTACCTAGCCATGCCCAGCCTAGAAATTAGGCCATGCCCATAGAACTGGTTGTTAAGAAATTTGAACCCCACCCCTGACTTTAACTCAAGAATAGCTTGATGGAGATTGGAATGTTGTGAGAAAGGGTGAACATCTAAGGAATGACCACTCTAAGGAGTCCCTCTAACCATAGCTTAAGGTGACACTCAATTTGGGGATACATCTTGAATGTGAAAATGTGGAAACATCAGTTATTTATTCCCCATTGAATAACAATAGCCAATGGCCTTGTGTGTTCTGATAAGGTCTCCGTCTTCTATTTTCCAGATATTTTAGGACTACAACTTCTAAAATTCCTAGACAGCATGAAGTAGTTTCATTCATGGCCTGCTATTTTCAATAAGGCTTGACTTTCAGGAGCATCACTTAAAATCAAGTTACAGTTTCATCCAAATACTCTTTTTATTGCCTACTTTGCACAACTGGGTGTAATGTATCGTCTGGCAATATGAAAGCAACTCCTTGAGAGGCTTGTGTAAGAACTGATTTTGCAATCTCTGGAATGCAACAAAAGCAGATAATTGAACTATTGTGGGATAGGGAGCTCCATTATTGGACAATAAAATTAATTGACTTGATGGATGATGGTTATGCCATCTTGCCTTATCACTTGATGGTTTTCCAGGTTGTAAATTCAGTCTTGACGCTCTTGGTGCTGGAAACTTGCTCTTAATAGCTATATGTTTCTTTCCTGCTCACTGAATTTCTGTGCTTAAGAAACTTTCCTGTTGTGCTCAAAGAGCTAAGGTCGACACCATCAAGAACTGATTTAATGACACAGATTTTCATTTTTCTTACTGCAGATTCTGCAGGGCCGCTGAGACTGGCTTGTTTTGATTAACATTTTCCTTACAAAAGCAACAGCCAATGATGACGGAAGGAAACCCAGACCTACAAATCTTTCTTCCGTTAGGGGTCACTGTCACGCAACTGCTAGCATACGTTCCCAACTTCCATTAAAGAGTCAAGTTCTTCAAAAGCTGGGGAAAATGCTGGGCTCAACTATTCCCTGTGGATGAGATGTCACTGTTTTGCCCTTGAATAACTTGACAAGCTGAGGCAAGAGCTTTTGACTGGGCTGATTTATTTTTACAGCCCCAATGAAACTTCCTTTACTGCAGGGAGGAAAGAAGGAAGCATTTGAAAACGCTCACAAAGAGAGTAGCTGTTTACAGCAATCAGCAGCCTCATGTTTTTTGTCTTATGTAACTTAGCATCCATGACTGGCAAGAGGCCCGAGTCCTGGTACTCCCAGTCCTCCTGAATAATTCATCAGGAGAATGCCGGCTGAATCACTTGCTCTACAACAAAGCAGTTGCTAAGCTGAAGGATGGGGAGAGGGAATAATGCTAGCTCACTTACCCAGCTCTCCAGGGAGCTCTGTCACTTACAGAGATGCGCCGAACATTCACCAGTAGCACAGACCTGCACTGAAGGGAAAGGGGTGAATTATGTCATTGATGCAATGGACTAAGTGCAAAATCACAGTGGAAAGCTGCTTCAGGAAGTTTGAGGTGGTGGTTGGTTCCCCGCTGCCTCCTACAAGTGAACAGAAATGTCAGACTGTAGAAGATATCTTTGAACAGCGACACCAGTTCTGAGGACCACTTTAGATATTCAGTCAAGACGGATTCTGTGATTAAGCAGAGGAGTCTAAGGCTTAGTTCTCAGAAGTTTATTGGTATTTTTTTTTGCAAATCACAGCAGGGATGTAGGAAGATGAGATGGGAAATAGTCGAAGATCCCTCCAGAAACAGCTGCTTAGCCCAATTTTCAATTTTCTCTGAGCTATTTCCAGATGGTCCTCTGAAGCATCTTAGGTTTGGTTGTTGTTGTTGATGATGATTTTCTTTTTGCCATCCTCATCCTCTTTTTCCTTTAGTGATCTGGATTGTCAGCTTGTAGGCAACAAATATTTTGCTTACAGTGACTTTAACAACTAGTTGGGCTGAAGAATGAAACAAAACCTTCACCGGTTACTAGAATCCCTTCAATGCAAACGCATTAGAGCAGGGCCCCCCAACCTATATTAACTTAAAAAAAGCTAATATATTTAATATAAATTTTTTAATATTATACACACACACTTATTTAATTATAACAAAAACGTAAATGCTTAATGAAAATAAAACATTCCAGGCTGCACCTTCCAAAGAGACAGAAGAGCGGACCTGAGGGGCCTCGGGGCAACTGCCGCTGGGAGAAGCAGAGGCAGAAAGGGGGCTTTGCTCTCCTTGGGGGGCAGCACCCCTCAGCCACATCTGCCTACAGAAGGACTGCCACCCTCGGTGATTAATTGAGGGAGAGGAGGGGGAGAAAGTGGGAGCTCCGTTGAGATCTTGGGTGGAGGATTGAGAGAGCTCAGATCTGCAGCTGAGGAAAAGCTGGTGGTGGGGGCTCTTCCAGGCTCACCTGGAGACAGGCAAAGAAAGGTGTCCCTGGAAGCACTTCACTGGCTTTAGTGCTGCTGCCAAACCCAGCCACAGCCAGGGGGAGGGGGGAGAGAGAGAGCATCTCTTGCATTACCAGGGGAGGAAAGGAGGCAAAACAAAGTTCACTCTTTCACTGAGACCTACAAAATGCCAATCTACCGCATTCTAGGAGTTCTTCGAAATCACCAAATGCTCCCACTCACAGTTCTCATGCCTTCCAGCTCTTCGAGGGACCCTGGAGCCCATCCCTGAGATGCACACACCAACCTGCTCCCACACATGGTGGGCGGTGACAACAACAGTCCCTTTCCCCAGCACCCACTGTTAGCTGTCCCCATTAGTTCTCTAGCTTTGAATTGCTCTCACCTCTCTCTCTTTCCTTCTCCCTTCCCCACTCCCACACCCACATGCAGGCAGGAAAGGAAAGGGAGATGGAGCCTTGCACAGCTCTCGGCTCCTCCAGCCCTCGCTGCCTCTCCCAACATCGAAGCCTCGGAGATGCAGGCAAAGCCCCCACAGCAGTAGCACCCTGAGTTGCTTGCTTCTCCTCTACTGCCTCCTCCTCCTCCAGCACCTCCTTCTCTGGGTAGGGAGATTCTGAACTAACCGAGCATGCTAAGGCAACTCAGGTGCTACTGCTGAGCAGTAGACTAGGAGTTGAGAGCTGCTCATGGCTCCATCTCCCTTTCCTTGTTTGCCGGCTTGTGGGCGTGGGGGGGCGGAGGAAGAAGGAAAGAGTGGCGCGGGAGCAATTCAAAGCTAGAGAGCTAATGGGAGAGCTAACAGTGGGTGCCAAGGGTGGGGACTGTTGTTGCCACCGCCCGCCATGTGTGGGAGTGGTTGGCGGCACGTGCATCTCAAGGACCTGACTCTGGGGTCCCTCGAAGAGCTGGGAGGTGCGAGAACTGTGCAGCCCAGATTAATTGCTTTCAGGGCCCATTTCTTCTGCAGCCCACCAAAATTTTTCCACGGCCCACCAGTGGGCTGCAGCCCACTGGTTGGCGACCACTGATCTAGAGTACCCCTTTCAATGTTTCCTTTAAATAAATTATCAGAGATGGCTGGGGATAAAACACAGAATCATGAAATCCCTTCAGAGGTCTTCTAGTCCAAGGCAGAAGACATACACTATCTGGTCAAATGATTGTCCAGTCTATTTTTTTTTTAATTCTAGTGATGTAGCATCCAAATCTCTGGGAGACAAGTTATTCCATTGATTAATTGTACTCAAGTCAGAAAATTTCTCCTTACTTCTAGGTTGGCTATGTCTTTAACAAGCTTCCACCCATTATTTCTTGTACTGCTGTCTGGTGCTTTGAAAATAACCCTCTTCTTTGTGATAGCCCTTCAAGTACTAGAAGGCAGTTGTCATGTCCCCCTTAATCCTTCTCTTTGATAGGCTAGACCTATGATGGCAAACCTATGGCACGTGTATCGCAGGTGGCACACAGAGCCCTTTCACTTGGCACACAAGCTGTCACCCTAGCTCAGCTCTGCTGCACATGTGCACACCCCTCCTGCCAGCCAGCTGGGGGCACATGTGCGGGAGACATGCATGCATGCATGGGGGGTAGGAGGCATGCATGGGGGATGCACACCATTGCATTTTGGGGATGCACACATGCACTTTGGGCACTTGGTGCCAAAAAGGTTAACCATCACTGGGCTAGACATATTTAGCCCCACCCTCCATTCATCCTATGATTTAGCCTCCAGATCCTTTATCATCTTTATTACTTTTCTCTGCACGCTTTCTGATGATGGCTCTTATGAGGTATTAACTGAGAGGTATCGTTAAGTCTTGAATGTTAATCTTGAAATAAAATCTTTCCTTGGTCTTCTACATCAGCAGAGTAACTGGTTTAGAGTTCAATAAACTTAGGAAAAAAATGTTCTTGGGTAGGGCTTCACTCTACAAACATATGCAATGATAGTTCTGAATACATGCCAAGTAGTAAGAACAGTTGTAGTGAATTCTGCAATCAGTGTGGAGAAATATTTTTTAAAAAAATAGTTAAATGTTTTAGAAATGTCACAGTGGCCAGAACTAATACACCATCACTTTATCAGCACTAGTGTTCTTTAGGATGTGATGATTGTAGTATATAAAATTAAAAACAACAACATATTTCATGCCTTACAGTGCTGCACTGTAGGGTTCAGGGTGGATAAAAAGATATTGTTTTAAAAAATTAAAAACAAGTGTCCTTTTTAAAGAAAAGGGTGGATGAAAGTGATATATGAATGGAATAAAAATAAACATTACATGTTTTAAAGCTAGGTTTGCAATCGTTGGTTGAACACATACATTAAAGTTGAAAATATGGCTCTTAATATCTGCTGAACTGTAAATCAATGACAAAGGTTTCTGAATAAACCAAGGTAGTGAAGGCCTGGTGCTAAAACTTCAGTTTATGAAAGAACTTTGGTCAGGGCTATGCCATAAGTGATACTATATTGCAATGATGGCGAACCTTTCCATCCTCGCGAGCCAAAAGTGTGCATGCACACACATGCCAGCACCCATAAGGCAATGCACTTGGGGGCTCTTTCCCCCTGCACATGCATGCACGACCCCCTGCATGCTCACCATGCATCTCTGCGTATGTGCCTGAGATCCCTCACGTGCACCGCACATTTCTGCACATGCGTTTGCGACCCCCCCATGCACACTGTGTATTTCTGAGCATTGGCACACATCTCCTGTACGTGCTCCACCCCCTGCACATGCGCGGCAGCTACCCAACAATCAGCTGGCAGGTAGGCACTGCACGCACCTGCACAGTAAAAAAGCTCTGGGGCGACAGCTCACATACCAGCAGAAATGGCTCTGCGTACCAGTTCTGGCACGCTTGCCATAGGTTTGCCATCACGACTATATTGAATCACCTCATTTGTGCTAAGATTCAGCAACCTAAGTCAGATAAACACAGAACTTGCCAGCAAAAACCGATAATGTTAACTACAGATAAGAATTAATAACGATAGAAGCTTTCTAGCAGACACTGATAATGTTAACCACATATAACAATTGGTATAGATGTCTGTTAGAAAATGCTAAGGGCAACGATCACATATAGGAGGGGTATTAGTTTTATTGGGGGGGATGTTGTTAAGGAATGTTTCTAAGAAATTTTGCAAGCAATCTCCTTGCTGGAATAAAGGAACGTAATGTGACATTTAGCTTAACTGTGGCAAAGAGACTGGGCAGGAGTCAGAAGTGACCAAAGTTCACCACTAGAATGCTAAAAGCATGATCCCTAAATATTTAGTTGAGCAGTACTGTATAGACATCGTGCTAAGAATATTACGGGATGCAAAATATGATTGTGGGTGCAGCAAGTAAATCTAGGAAGTAGCAAATGACCCATGGATGAAATTATAACCTTGCACTAACAGTATAAAAGGCTGATATAAATCTGATTCAGGACCCTCTTTCTTTTTGTTGAAACTGTCAGCAGAAGGGATCAAGCTACTTTCTAAAGTGCCTGTAGGCCAGACAAGGAATAATGGATGGAAACTGAACGAGGAGAGATTTAACCTGGAAATAAGGAGAAACTTTCTGACAGTGAGAACAATCAACCAATGGAACAGCTTGCCCTTGGAAGTTGTGGGAGCACCATCACTTGAGACTTTCAAGAAGAGATTGGACTGCCATTTGTCAGAAATGGTGTAGGGTCTCCCGCTTGATTGGAGGGTTGGACTAGATGACCTACAAAGTCCCTTCCAACTCCAATTATCTGTTATCTGTTAAGTGCCCCTTTGCTTCTGATTACAAATAAAATGTTTGAATTTCACTTTCCTTGACTCTGAGTGAATAATTGGTTCATCATGCTGGACCATTGACACAGGGTTGGCGCTTGACCAAGAATAGGGCAATCTACAACGATGGATTGAAACTGGCTCCTAGGTCTCCTTTTTATGGACTTCCAGAAGGCCATGCTGCTGAAATAATGCAGTGAACAACCAAATAAAGGTGGTATAATTTTTCAACTTATTTTACAGACAAAAGGAAATAAGATAAATGTGCTCTTTAGAAATTTTGAAGGTTTTGATGTATATTTTTTTAAATTCCAAAAAACAAAAACACAAAGGGAGAAATAAAAACCCTTTTCTTTGCTTCCCAAAGGTATCACTTCCAAGGAAAAGATGAGATGGGGGCAGTCACGTGACCACCAAGCCACACCCAATCAGCAAGCCATGCCCACCCAGTCACATGACCAACAAAGACACACCCACAAATTAGGCCATGCCCAGAGAACCGATTGTTAAGAAATTTGAATCCCACCCCTGATTCCTTCCCATAGCTACAACTCTCGTTCTCTTGGTTCTTTCTTGCTTTGTAGTCATCATGGAAATGGGGAAGTTTATTTATTTTAGTTTTTTTAAAAAATAAACAAAATTGGAGTATTCTGATGTCAAACATGTCGAATGTAGGCTCTGCCTATTTAAGAAATGGTTCATACAGTTTCTGGTTGGCAATATAAACAATTAGCTAAGAATAGAGAAGTCAAATGGCTTCTGAAACAACAGCAATCTTTCAGTCACATTTGACTCATTGAATGCTGTAAACCTCCATAGTATATTTATGCGATTATTATCAAGTGACTTACAAGTGCTTGTCCTTACTTAGGATAGGAAAAGTAGAGGTCCTTTATGCTAGCTGTTTTGGAATGTGCTTTATTAGGTTAATAATACAAAGAAGCAATTCATAAGAAGAATATTTCACAATAAAACTCTGACTTCTGTGCAATCTAGATAGTTGACCTTTATATAATCTTGACCTTTAAAACCCTTCCCATAATAGGAACCAATATTACTATTGTCTCAGTTTTGAAGTGAGGGTTTGTTTTTAAATCTAGTAGTAATAGTAACATTTCTCCTGTTCACTGTTTAGCCTCATTCAATAGATCATCAAATACCTAAGTCTGAACATAACCTTAATTTACTTGAAAGAAAATACATGACAAGTTGCAGTCTCTTTCTCTCGACACTTTTCAAACCTGTTAATCTCAAGAAAGAAGTGTAAGCATTTGCTTAAGTTTCTTTCTAAAATGTAGAAGTCTGTCAGTGCCATTGTGTTCCAGAGTTCTCTAGCAAATGGGAATAAATTTACCACTTAAACGCTTTCATTTTGGCAAACTGCTTTTTAAAGACAAACCACTGTATATTCAAAACCCCCGTTGTATTCACTAGAGTCAATCTCTCTCTTTTATTTGATTTATAGCTCGCCCCTTTTAGTTGTATGTCAAAAAAAACCTTTAGAGTTTAAGGTAGAAAAAGTAGCCCATTTGATGTTGGCATAAAACCAGGAAATCACTCCTCAATTTTTTTTTCACATACATGTGTTTTAAGAATGCAAATATATAGTACTTCTAGAATTGAGAGATCCTTAAAGCAAACCAATTCATGTTTTTTTTAGACTTTTAGCTCATCTCATGACTGAACAATAAGTTGCATATATCCAAAGATAAATAGTTCAACAAGCATAACATGCAGCAATACTGATACAATGCAGTATATGTGTGTACATGTGTGCTAATAAATATGTGTATATGTGTGCTCTCTATTTGCATGCTATTATTTAAACTGAAGACCTATTGTACAAAAGAAAATGAGTATATTCCAATGCTGAATATTTTAATATCTTTAATTTTATATCCCCTCCAAAAATTTTGATTCACTTGCTCAAGAAGATGCATAAAAAGCTATGTTTTATTCATTTTTCTACTCAATATTCAGTATATTTCACTGGTAAGAATATTCTAATTTTTCCATGTTGCAGCACTGATACCTTCCCTCACTATTCCTACCTTCAAATCTGACTCTCTTCAGGGAGGGAAAGAGAAGGAACTGAAGTATTCCTTATGCAAATTCCACAAGGAAGCAGACATGACAGGAGGCAACTTCCTGCCATACATACATACATACAATTATCTCTTCAACAATGTGAAAGATTGAAGGTTATAATGAATGAAGGTACTGCTTATCAAAGTATGCTTTTTGTCACCATTGGGTTGCTATAGTATAATAGATTAAATTACCTAATTAATTGCTGGATTATGAAAATATGACAACATGAGGAAACTTGCAAAGTTTGGAAGCAAGAAAAGCTATTATTTTTGCATTTTAGCTTTAATCATAATAAAAAATGCCCTTTTTAGTTCACATTCTATTCTATTAGAATATAAAGAATCACAATATTTTAACAACCAGTAAATTTAGAAATGTCAGAGAAACTGTTGTTGAAATGTAGATTTTCTACATTCTAACACTCTCATTTTCACAGTCATACACACACACACACATACAAAATGTGTGTGTACATGCACACACAGAGACATTCACACACATACACGTACACATAGATATCTTTTACAATGTCTGCAATGGCAACTCTCTCTATGTTTTTCTTTCTTTCTTTTTTTCTCTTCCTACTTACTTAGGTAAAATAGATATTTTCCCTATTGGTGTATACTTTTTGATGATGCCAAAATAAGAATAATGAAATATTTCCTTCTAGGTATAAAATAAAGTGGTTGCATAATTTTTTTGATATCCTTTAGGCTTTGCATTTCCTCCCATTCATTCAGTCATATTCAATTGAAATGCGTTGATTACATTACCCTAACAGGATGTTTTCCAGTAAAATCATATGCCTACATATGAATGTGTATATTATATATATCTAATATAATTATATATAATATACACACATATATGATAGATAGAAAATTCTATCTTACTCCTGTAATACAAATTAAATTGATCTTTTTTTGCCTTACAAAACAGAAGAAGTAATTCCAAATTATAATATATTGATAACCAAAACAAGTGTGGTAGCACTAAATGCATTTGTTCATGTGCCATTTGCCACCAAGCTATGCTTTCTTTCACTTTATTCCATACTCTTATGAAAATGGGTTTCCCATTCATATCCCAATAGTGTTTTTCTCTAATCTTATCATTTCCAAATGATTAATGGCTAGAGCTTTGAGAATTCTGCACCAAGTGCTGAACATAATGGTGTCAGCTTTGAAATTCAGCTGCCACATTTTTTTTTAGAGAGTTAGAGGAATTGAAAAATTCAGGGTTATTCTGTATGTTGTATTAAGAATTTCCAGTTGCAGGTAATTGGGTCTCGTGATTTATGAAATGTAGAAGTGGGAGGAGAGAAGGTGGATTCTGTGTAATGCTTGAAAAAACTTTCACTTGGGAAATTGCTTTTGACATGCCAGATCTGTTTCTATTAAATCAATTGGAGAGATAATGTCTCGGAGTGATTGATATCATGAATACTTTCTGGATGCCTTACATATATTTCCCAAGTCAATTATTTTTTAAAGGGCTTGGCTGATACCCAGAGTTCTTTTTCCTGAGATGGAGAATTATCAACTATCAGCCGAAGTTGGAGGTGTGCAGTGGGGAGTGTGTGGGGGCCTTCCCTCTGGAGCATTAATTGAACCTGCCAACCCTTGTTGGGAGGAGATGATGGATGCTTCCAGGATGGCAGTAGGATAAAGAGATTTGGGAGCTATACCAAAGCGTTTCAACTCAAGAAGTTGTTATAACGCAGAGGTAACCCAGCTGTCTGAAGAGAAATCTTTCTCTAGCCCCAAGCATATGGCTATTCTGTCAGATTGGAGGGAAGAGAGACAATTGGGGTCAGAATTCTCTCAAGAAGACAACCCCCAGATTATTCCTAGAAGTCCATCAAGGGCAGATTTACATCAACAGTTCCAGAATTTACAGGTGACAGGTTTGGTCTCCCAGTCTGTTTGGACAGGTGGAAGCTTGAGACCACCCATATTCACTTACCCAAGTATTGTGGGGAATGAGAAGATGATACAGATGCCAGTTGGAGGAAGCCAGAAAGAAGCATCAACTAACAGAGGTATGTTGCAGCCTCAGAGGCAATCCCCTCATTTTCCAGAAGGAATTTTGCCCCCTGCAGAGAGTATCCCTCCAGGGTGAGGATTTTATTCAGGCCAGGGGTGGATTCAATGCCAATGGCAACCAGCACCAACACAGCTCTGATCTGAAGGAGGGTTGACCAGACAGCAGACAGCAGCCACATCCCCTCCACGCGACCAGGGAAGCAGGCCACACCCATCTTCCTCCTGGGCAACCACAATTGCAGCCCCAACCAGCAGCAAGGCCACAGGGACCCCTATTCCAGAGAGGCACCACCCAGCCATGATTCAGGGGGCCTATCCTGCCTATGTACACCACCCGGCCTGTTCCTTCCATTCCAGTACAACCTTCAGGGGCCTGGCATGTGCCACCTCTGCAATCACGACCCAGGCCAGACCAAATACCCTTTGAGGCCATATTTGATGGCTGCCATGAACATTTCAACTACTTCCTCACTCAAATCCAATCCCATATAGAACAATTTGGAGATCAATATGCCACAGAGAGCGATTTGCTTACAGCCATAACAAATGGGATGAATGAAGGGGATGCTTCAGACTGGGTGACCCAACTACACAACTAACACCATGATTGAACAATACATTAGATGCTATGTAAATTAGCAACAAGAAAATTGGGCTGAGTTATTACCTTTTGCAGAGGTTGCTTACAATAATGCAGTGCATAGCAGCACGGGATTAACTCCATTCCAA
This sequence comes from Pseudonaja textilis, assembly GCF_049901715.1. Lineage (NCBI taxonomy): Eukaryota > Metazoa > Chordata > Lepidosauria > Squamata > Elapidae > Pseudonaja > Pseudonaja textilis. Next base: position 94,234,359 of record NC_141990.1, read on the forward strand.
ATCAACACTGGAATGGATTTTGTCCCAATGCCAGAGTTACCTAGACAACCTGCATCATCCATGTCCCTAACAGAATGGATGAACTAATTAAAGAAAGGATGGGAAGATATAAAAAAAGCTTTGACCGAAGCTGCAAAATATTATAAAAAGCAGGTGGATAAACATAGATCCCTTCAACCACCTTTTAAAGTAGGGGATAAAGTATATTTGTTGACCAATTACCTTAGGTTGAAACTGCCCAGTAAGAAGCTGGGTCCAAAATTCTTGGGTCCATTCCCAATTTCAAAGATAATCAATCAGGTCACTGTCCAATTAAGTCTTCCTCGACTATTGGGGAAAATTCACCCGGTGTTCCATTGTAGTTAACTAAAACCAGCTACTACATTGATGATAAGACCACTGCCAACCTCTCCCCCTAAACCATTAATGGTACATGGGGAAACACATGCGATTCACAAAATTCTTGATTCTAGATTACATCGTGTCCGATTGCAATATTTGGTCTTATGGAAAGGATACTCCCTCTCAGATGCTAATTGGGTAAAGAGTTGGGATGTTCATGCTGATCAATTGGTTAACCAATTCCATGAGGATTTTCCCCACAAACCGAAGGGTCCTCATGTGGGGGGGAGAGGGGGTTAAGGACAATGTATTAACCACTGTATGTGTTATTTTTCTTTTCTTTTAGGAGGAGGAGTTTTCAAGGGGGGATGCCTGTCAGCTTTGAAATTCAGCTGCCAGATTTTTTTTAGAGTTAGTGGAGTTGAAAAGTTCAAGGTTATTCTGTATGTCGTATTAAGAATTTCCAGTTGCAGTTAATTGCAGTTAATTTCATGGCCACCTCTTTCAACCAATGCAGAAAGAAAAGGAGACTCACACACATCAATAATGTAAAATGCATGTATGAATGATAGGAGTCAGGGACAACAGTTGGAATCTTTGCCTTAAGGAAGCATAGGGACCCAAAGCATGGAGAGGAGAGTAATCATACAAACTATTTCAAGAAAAAAAAAGTCTGATCAGTAAACTCAAGGAAGTTTGCCCTACTGTTTTATCTTTGTTATAACTCTTTTAGGCATTTAAGATTCAACACCTACAAATGAGCTTAATAAATAAAGTGGTGTTGAAATAAATTTTCCTGGACCAAATCTTACAGTCTGACTCTCTAGAAATTACATTACTTCTCCTTCAGTTGGTGTGTTAAGGACAGTGATATTACCATTAATTACCATTTGTTTTCAGGCATAGGTTGGCTCAGCAATATCCCATCTTTCCTGGAATATGCAGGAGGAGGAGCAGGAAGAGAAGAAGGAGGAAATTGAAGATCAGTCTGTCCTTGGACAACCCCAGAAGCATTATATCATATTTGACAAATATGGAACCATACTCATTTCTTTTCTCTGGTGATTTCTATTGAATCAGTTTTCAGATATCTTAACCACACAAAAAATGCAGCAACGCAGCTATGATTAAAAGTCTTCTAAGTGGAATTTTAACTACTTTGAAGCAAAGCATTGTGTAAATGCTCAAACACTATTTCTGAAAAGTGGGGTGTTTTTTTTGCCTCTTTGAAAAAAAAATTTCTAATGGGCATTACTTCTGAAACAAGTGCTGAGTGTGAAAGTAGTATTCTAGGAAAGCTGTTTCCTCTAAGATATCTTTTCTGAACATATCCTCTGGATCTGCATTGAAACTGCACTTATTGGAATTTCTATCCAGCATGTGTTGTCCTAGGAATGCAAGAAGGATGCATATTTGACTAACTTTAATCACTTTAATCTGAATAGAAATGGTTTGACAATATGCATTATTCTTTTAGCAATGAAATACCAAATTTAATAAAATATCACAGTAACAAAATAACATAAGTTGAATTAAGGCGGAGAGCTTTTGCATAGTCAATGGGTTTTCTCCAGTGCAGAGACTGGAATAGAAAGAAGAAAAGAAGGGTGATTTGATGGCTTCATAATACCATAAGGACTAGAATTTAGAAGATGGGAGGATATTAAAATGAGGCTTTAGCTAGTGATTCTATATTTTTATTCATAAGAGCTCTTATGGTTGTTGGGATGAAGAAGCAAACAAACAATAAGTATAAACATTGTATTGTATGAATAAATGAAAAATATTTGCCATTTTTCTGTTTAGTTTGTTGTATTAAGTGAGAGTTTAATATGCCAGGAGAAACATAAAACTGAATGTAATCAAATGGAATTCAAAGGAAGTGATTTGGGTAAATTAAGAAGAGATCAGTCAAAAATGAATGAGCAAGTAATGAATGAATATGGATCAAAGTGTTGGAAGAAATATCCATTTGGTTCAGTTCCAAGTGGGAGAAAAGCATTGGAGACAAAATGGAGGAGGGAGACTGATTGGAAAGAGGGTTTAGTGATGAACAGAACCACCAAGCAGATGTAATTCTGGGTAGCTGAACACATGGAGTTGAGAGTGAGGGGTTTTTATACCTTCTCTTGGGCTTTACACTTGAGCTTCCTGTTCCTATTCAAGAACATGCACTCTATTGGCTGTTGTCAGGCTCCCATGGGGCCATGTAGGGGTTATGTAGGTATCATAACTGGCTCTGTAGTTTGTCTGAGAAGTTTGGTTGAAGTTTCTGAGGGTGATGTTATGTCCTTAGGACATTGTGCAATGTAGTGAGCTCTGTGTCTTAGTGGGTTAATCCTATTATGTCCTGAAGGGTCTGGAGCTGAAGGTCTTTTGTTTTGTAGATAGGCTGGCCCAGTCTTTCTTAAACGGGTACAAAATATCTGCTGAGGGCAGGGAATTTCTGTCTCCCTTAAGATTTTTTTTCTTCTCTTTTAGGAGAAATATTTTATCCTGCCTTTTAAAAATCTTCCTCAAAATATTTCATTCTTCTAGGAAGGGGGGGGGGGGGTATACTTCCCACAAAAGCAAGCAACCAGTACAATAATCCAAGCTCTAGTTATATTTATTGTGACATGACCCACATGTGTGAAAGGAATAAAACTTGCAAATAACTGTTTTCCTCACTTTGATTGAAACTGGATCCTGTGGATGCCTCTGATAAGGAGTAAATGGATTTAGACAATAGAAAATGGAAAAGGTTGGATGGAGTTAATGAGATCTTAAAAAGAGAGAGATGAGTAGTTTGAAAAACAAAAGGCAAGGGATAAAGCAATGAATAATTATAGTAGAAGAGTTTGATGAAGGTAGAAGAGTTTGATGAGGTACAGAAGAATTTGGTACAAACTTGTTTTCGCCATGTTTTCTTATTTTCTGTGCTTTGCATAATGCCGATTACTCTGAAGTAGAAGGTACATTATGTAAATATCCATGTTTGTAAGAGCTATGAATTCTTAATAAAATTCACCAAATATTTTTATTTCAGCATGAAAGATCTGAGAGGGCTCCAAGGTCAGCTTTCCTGCTGGCTGCTAAGATTGAATCTTTCCAATGTCACAGATGAAAGGCAGAGATGTCTGTCTGTCTGTCTCTCTCTCTCTGCATGAAAAAATTGAGTAGGAGCTGTGCCAGGTTGTCTCATAACTCAATTGGTCTAATGGCCCTGTGGTTATTTGCTAATGTAGGTAGTTCTCATGATGGGAGGGGAAGAATAGTGGAAATAGCAAACTGGTATGAAGAGCAATAAATGCTGTCTCTTACTGTGTTTCCAGGTTAGTTGTTAGTTGCTAGCAGAGCATGGCATTTGATTTGTTAAAGTATTCTGACTGTGAAGACCTCCATTTGGAAAGTAAGATTGCTCTTTCCTATAGCAGTTCATGTTTGGTTATAGAGAGTTCCACATTTGTTGGGTATATGGATACACCAACCAGGTTTGGGTTGAATAAATATGTAAACCTAGTTTTAAGTGTCTATGTAGCTTTAAGCAAGAAAACTGCAATGTCATTGTGGGTGCGGTTGCAGGCAGCAATAAAGGTAGGAAGGGAAACGTAATAGACCCGGCTTCTGGATGCACCTGGTTCTGTTCCTGGTCTGCTGCCTGCTGTTTTGAAACGTCTGCTTGCTTTTGGAGGCTACTGTGCCAGATACCATTTCAACTGAACACAAGGACTGTTTGCCTGGTGAGCTGAGGATTCAGCGTTGTCTTTGAGAGAAAGGTATCGGGAGGAGAAGATTTACAAGCAGATAAGGACATTGTATTTACTGTTAATGGACTTGATAACTGGATGGATATACTGGATAATGATATATGGACTGAATGACACTTCTTAATCTCTGTGTGAATTAAATAACTATTTTAAAACCACAAACAGTGTTTTTGTCTCCAGTGTGTGTATACTCTTGGGCCCACTCTCTCTCTAATTTGCCTGCCTGGCTGGACTGCTGCTGCATACTCTGCTTGGGGGTTTATCCCCAATCACTAACATTGGTTATGGGCCCAGCAGTGTGCACAGTCTAACTAACCAGGATATAGCAGTGAGAGCTGGTGTGAGTTGCACATTACTGTAAATACAAACTGTTCGTTAAATAGTTGTTTATCACAAGAGCAATGGCACAAGTGAATTTGCCACATCTGTCTATGATATCCAGACTAGATGGAACAAACTATGTTTCATGGTCAATGAAATGTAGTTTACTTCTACGAAGAGAAGGTTTGTGGAACATAATAACAAATCCACCAGATGTATCTAATTTAAATCCCAATGATGAAGAGGATTATAAACTGATACAAGATTATGAACGAAAGAATGAACAGGCTTTGTGCATCATAGGTCTCACTCTGTCTGACCAGCAACTCATTCATATCCGTGGAGTGGAAAATGCTACAGACTGCTGGGAGAATCTCAAAAGGATTTATGTTCGAGACAGTGTAGGAGCTCATATCAATCTTACACGGAAGCTGTTTAGAACACATCTTGAGAAGAATGGAGACATGTTAACTCATTTAAACTGTATGAAAAGCATTTTTCAAGAATTGCAAGAAAAAGAGCTTATATCTAATGAGTTGCAACAAGTATACATCATACTGTCTTCTCTGGATCGAAGCTATGATGATTTTGTGACTGCATTAGAGGTGTTGCCAAAAGACAGTTTATCAGTAACTGAGATTACCGGCAGGCTATTAGAAGAAGCCAGAAGAAGGTTTGAACGTGACCAGCTGAGAGAAGATAAGCCTAATAAAGAAGAGACATTATCTTCAAGGCTGGAAAGAAACCAGCTGTGTAAAGGAAAGCACCCGGAAGAAGATAATTTATCTTCAACGGCATACACAATTAAAAAGTGTTTTAATTGTGGAGGCAGAGGACATTTGGCAAGATTCTGCAGAAAAGAAAAAAGCCAGAATGTAAAGAAGCCAGAGAAATCCTTTGAACTGGCCATGTTTGGCAATTGTGATATGAAGAATGATTTATGGGTGGTGGACAGTGGTGCATCCCACTGCATCACGAGAGATAAGACAAAGTTTATAAAAATGTCTACAAGTTCACAACGTATATCACTCGCCAATGGCTGGCACCTCAAGGCCAAGGGTGAAGGTATTGCTTATTGTCCATGTTTAAACCAGAATATAAAAATGTTATATGTACCACAGTTAAAGATGAACTTACTTTCTGTAAGAGTATTAGATAAACTAGGATATGTAGTTACATTTAAGAATAATAAGTGCATACTGGAAAGAGATAACAAAAGGGTAACTGCAGCTTTAAATGGAACGTTGTATGTCTTACATGATAGTAAGAAAGGGGAGGCACAGACTGTATTTAATAATATCAAGCCTCATGATGAATGTATCCATTTATTGCATAGACGTTTGGGGCATGTAAATTTTAAAATGCTAAAACATACAGTGGAGTTATCTGAAGGAATAAGGTTAAAGCCCTGTGATAAGTATTTGCGTTGTAATGTCTGTTGTGAAGATAAGAGTAAAATAATGCCTGCAAATAGGCTAAATGGTTTCAAAACTAAAGAACCTTTAGAAGTAGTATTTGCAGACATTATAGGTCCAAAGAAACCCAGTATGGGGGGTGCTCGATATATACTGAGCATTATGGACCATTACTCTAGATATGGGTTTTGCTACCTAATGAAAAGCAAAACTGAAACATATCAACATTTCTTCAATTGGTTAAAGTTTGCTGAAAGAAAAACCAAACGGCAACTTATAACCCTGGTGTCAGATAATGGCACAGAATTTGTTAATAGCAAATTCCAGAATAGGTTAAAGGCAGCTGGAATAGCTCATAAGACATCTGCACCATACAGACCACAGCACAATGCATATGTTGAAAGGCGAGGCCAAACATTGCAGGCAATGACCCGTACTATGTTAACTGATTCTGGGTTACCTGATTCTTTGTGGGGGGAGGCCACAATGTGTGCTAATCATTTATTAAATAATGTGGTTAACTCAACCACTGGTGAAATACCATTCACCATGTGGCATGACAGGAAGCCTGATCTGAGTTACCTGCACACATTTGGTGCACCAGCATGGGTGCATATCCCTACACAACTCAGGCGTAAAGGGCAACATAGAGCTAAACAATTTTTCTTCGTTGGTTACCAAGCTAACCATAGGGCATATAGATTTTGGGAGAAAGGCACATCTAAGGTGTTATGTAGTGCCAATGCCCAATTTCTAGAGCACGTAGGATGGGATAAGTTAGAACAGGATAGCAATAACGAGGTGATTATTGAATCATATAGAAATCCCATTAAGTATCCCTGTAACTTTAAAAATAATGTAAAGGAAGAAGTACAGGAAGAAGTACAGCCCCTAGAGGAAGAAATAGCTGAAGATGAGGAACAGGTAGTAACTCAACCAAGCCCAGTAATACCCAGAAGGACTACACGTATTTCTAGACCGCCTGATAGATACCAGGCTAATACAGTGTGCCAGGAAAATAGAATCCCAAATACTGTGGATGAGATTAAAAGATATCCTTCTAAAGAGAAAGAAAATTGGTATGCAGCAATTAATAAAGAATTGAAATCATTGAAGGATATGAAGGTATATGAAAACGTGAGATTACCTAGTAATGAAAAACCCATTGGCTGCAGATGGATTTTTAAAATAAAAACAGATAAGGATGGAAACACAATCCATAAGGCAAGGTTAGTAGCCCAAGGCTTTAGACAAAGTGCAAAAGACTATGATGAAGTATTTGCACCTAGTCTGAAAGCAGCAACTTTAAGGGCAGCATTAGTGTGGGCAGCAAGCAAGCAATATATAGTTAACCATTTAGATGTGGAAACTGCTTACTTGCATGCTCCACTAAGACATACTGTTTATATGAAAAGGCCTAATGGATTTAAAGGAGACAATAATAATGATTGTTGGTTATTAAAGAAGAGCCTTTATGGTCTTAAACAATCGGGCTATGAATGGAATCAGTATATTGTGAAGGAACTGACCAATATAGGGTTTAAAGCTGGTTTAGCCGACCCATGTCTATTTAAAAGAGAAAAGAATGGGAAGATATCATTATTATTGTTGTTTACTGATGATATTGCTCTGATAACTAAAACTAATGATGAAGCAAATGAAATAATAACATCATTAGCCAAGAAGGTAAAAATCAAGCAATTAGGGGAGATAAAGAGATATCTAGGTTTGAATATACTGAGAACACAGAAAGGTTTTAGGATATCTCAGGAAGATAAGATATCTAAATTGCTAATAGATTATAAGATGGAACTTTGTAAGCCTGCAAAGACTCCAATGAGTCAGGATATTTGCAAAATGGATACACAAAGTCCCAAATGTGATAAGGAACTATATCAATCTTTGATTGGTAGCTTATCATATATTAGCAATTGGTCAAGGCCAGATATTGCTTTTAGTATTAACCAGCTGGCACGACACAATAATAACCCGCTTCAATGTCACTGGATAGCATTGAAAAGAATCTTAAGGTATCTAAAAGGTACATTACACCATACACTGTATTTAGAACCAAAAGGTGATCTCATATTGAGTGCTTATGCAGATGCTAGTTTTGCAGCAGAAAGAGATACTAGAAAGTCGACTTCAGGAACAGCCATAATGCTGGGTAAGACATTAATAGGCTGGAAGTCTATAAGGCAACAGCATATAAGTTTGTCTACTATGGAGGCAGAATTCTCCTGTTTATCTTTATTGTGTACTGAGTTAATTATGTACAAACAAATGTTGAAGGATATGGGTATAACTGTAAATTACCCTATAGTTGTACATGAAGATAATCAGGCAGCAATTCAAATGGCCACTAATATTGCAGTTAAAACGAGAAGTAAACATACAGATTTGAGGTATCTTAATGTAAGACAGTCTGTACAGAGTAAATTGATACAGCTGGAGTACTGCATGTCGGAGGACAATGTAGCTGATCATTTTACTAAAGCCCAAGGTGCTATTAAGCATCTAGAGAGTTGTGAAAAATATGGGTTTAGAATGTAAAGGCATTACATATTTATATCACCCAAAAGGGGAGAATGTTGGGTATATGGATACACCAACCAGGTTTGGGTTGAATAAATATGTAAACCTAGTTTTAAGTGTCTATGTAGCTTTAAGCAAGAAACTGCAATGTCATTGTGGGTGCGGTTGCAGGCAGCAATAAAGGTAGGAAGGGAAACGTAATAGACCTGGCTTCTGGATGCACCTGGTTCTGTTCCTGGTCTGCTGCCTGCTGTTTTGGAACGTCTGCTTGCTTTTGGAGGCTACTGTGCCAGATACCATTTCAACTGAACACAAGGACTGTTTGCCTGGTGAGCTGTGGATTCAGCGTTGTCTTTGAGAGAAAGGTATCGGGAGGAGAAGATTTACAAGCAGATAAGGACATTGTATTTACTGTTAATGGACTTGATAACTGGATGGATATACTGGATAATGATATATGGACTGAATGACACTTCTTAATCTCTGTGTGAATTAAATAACTATTTTAAAACCACAAACAGTGTTTTTGTCTCCAGTGTGTGTATACTCTTGGGCCCACTCTCTCTCTAATTTGCCTGCCTGGCTGGACTGCTGCTGCATACTCTGCTTGGGGGTTTATCCCCAATCACTAACAACATTAATGTCTATACAATACCTACAGTGTATTGATGCCAACTTCCCATTCTTTATTTACATTCCCTGTACATATACAACCACAAAAAAAGAAATACTGGATTTCCTTCCTTCTTTCCTTCCTTCTTTCTTTCCTTCCTTCCTTCCTCCCTCCCTCCCTCCCTTCCCATAGTTAAAAAGGACAGATTTTCATTCCTAGTATAAGAATAAAGTGTGGCTTTTTTCCTCTTATCTCTCATCTATTATTTAAGAAACATATTATTGTTTAGATCAATATTTTGCAGGGGTCTATATAATTTTAATTTCTGCATCAATATTGGCTGGTATCCTGTACTTACAGATGTTGAAATGACACGAAAATACTTACAATAAATTGTTAGTGTGCAAATGTATATAATTCAGATCAGTTCTGCTATTGTCTTGGCAGGAGTTTCAGTAATTATATAATGATCAAGATCTGCCATACTGCATAATCAGTCACCTTTTTTAGTATTTTTCATTTTTCTTAGTGCTGCAAATTTTGCTTTGAAATATATACCCTTTTAATAAACTGAACTTGCTTTTATAGTTTTTATAGCGTTTTTTATACATAAAATGTTCAGATAAGAAATGTTTAATATAAACTTACTTCCATTAGTTCCACCTATTTTACTGAGTGCATCATAATATACTGGAAAATAGTTGTGCTAATTCTTTTAAATTAATCAAGATGATTCACTTCCCATTTTCTATTGGCCTACTATAGAATAAGTTGCATTAAACTTAAAGGAACTTATTTTGAAAAATAATGAATAGAATTGCATTGCACATCATGTAAAGATTGTACAGGTATTTTAATGCAATTCTTAAATTTACTTATTTTGAACTGCAAATAAATGAGGAAGGTATTTGCTACCAATATTTTATTCTGGGCATTTGTTTTCTGATTCTTATTTTTAAAATTCAACATCGTGGATAAAACTAGAAGAACCTTGCTAACATCTGAACATTTTTTACATCACTACTATTTAAATCAGAGTATGGACTCTGTTCATTGAGTTCTTGCATTGTCACTGTTTCCTTATTTCTTTCAGTGTTTCAGAGTCGAATGTTATTAACAATGTAAATCAGAAAAATAAGGTGGCTATGAGTTATCTTGATGGAAAGAAAGCTTTTTTTGATCATTTGGAATGTCCCTTCATGCTTAAAAATCTGAAGAAAATTAACTGTGGCTCAAACTTTCTCAGATGAATATTGCATATTTATAAAGACAAAAAGCCAAGATAATAATAAATGTTTTTTAATCATAAAATTGCTCCATAATGAGGAGGACAAGACAAGCTGCCCCACTTTTTTTCTTATTTTTATTGGCCTAAGAGCCATTGGCAAAAAAAGGTACAGGAAAAAAAAATCAGGAGTTAAATTAACAATTCAAAACATAAACTGAAACTATATGGTGTTGATGTACTTATGGTTAGACAAAGGGTGCTTTAGAAGTGATAGTGAAATATATGCAGCAATATAATTTTCTGTCAGAATATTAGATTAAAAAGAATAAAACTTAAATATCAACATAGAACTTAATTAAAAAGAGCAATATTTGCAGAAAATAACAAGATCTAATATCATTGCTAAAATTTAAATACGTTTCTGATAATTTATTTTACAAAAAACAATAAATATTGAGATGAAAGTGAATCTTATTGATATCTTGGCAAGTCCCACGTGAGACTATGTTTTACCTAAGGCTACCCTTGAGAAATAATATTTTAAATGCTGTAAAATGCCACAGCTGGAGAATTGACTGCCTATGATACTTTGAATGAATTATGCCTATTTTGTTTATACAGTGTAGGAACTTACATACGTGATCCATTCAGCATCCAGATGTCTTGGCTGCCCTCAACAGCAACACAGTCTTGCAGAATGTACTTCCAAGTCAGATCCCTTAGGCTCATGACTCAAACATGACTATTCACAGAGACTTTCATCTGAATGTTGATCCTCAAAATGGCTATTGTTTATATTTGTCTTAAATAATTAAAAAAATGATTTGAATCATGTTGATGATCTTATTTTTAAGGTATTCTTTTGTGAGCTATCCTAAGTCCATGGTGAGAAAAATATGGGATACATTTTTAGATACATCAATGATTCTACACAAACATGTTATTAAAGCAAAGCAATTAGTGAACTTACATACTTTCTATTTTCCATAATTCAGTCTTCCCTAATTTCTAACATTCCCTTCTGGTGACTATATTGGCTTGGATTTCTGGGAATTGCAGCCCTACAATCTGGAAAGAGAGCATGTTTGGCCTAGTGGTTAAGGCATCAGGACAGAAGTCAGGAGTCTGTGAATTTCAGCCCTGCCTTAGCCATGAAAGCCAGCTGAATAATCTGATATCGATCAGCCCAACTCATCTCACAGGGTTGTTGTTATGGGGAAAAGAGGAGGAGGAAGGAGTGTTGTGTGTGAGTTATTATAAGTATAATAATACACATTAAATAAATATTTCGTATGTATATGGAATATACATTAAACCAATAAAGTACCACCAGTCTGATTAAAAAAAAAGAAAAGAACCGTTGCTAAACAGGTGGATAGCTGATATCTCAAAGGGAAACTGCAAGCTTGGAATTGATAGAACATTGAAGTCAAAATGAAAAGCTGATCTTCCATTATCTTTTTGAAGGTCTCTTGATGGATTTCTAGATTGCTGTTAGGGTTACCTGCTTGGAGACTGAAAGACATTTTGTGTTCTTTGCAAGGGAGGTTTAAATGACTGTCAGATGTTTTCAGTGATCAGATTGTACCTGGACTTAATTATCATGGTTATACCTAAAGTGCAGCTCAGAAATAATAGTTCTGTTGAGGTAAAAGACATATTAATTTTAATAAACATTTTTCTCTTTGAGTATTTATCTTTCTGAAAATTTTATCCAAGGATAATTTTGAGCTCTCCAAGAGCATTTCTTTAAATTTCTCTATTTTGCAAGGGAAAAGATGAAATGAATAATCCCTAATGACTTTGCATAATAAACATTTCTTATTTTCCAACCCTAGCTAAAATATACACTGTTTTCCTCATACAAAATTCTTAGTGTAGTTACTGTTACTTTAACAATTCTGAACAAAATCAGTGTTCATGCTTTTTATAAAAAACATAAGGCATTCATTACAAATATATTCCAGATAATTATTGCAGGAGATCATGAACTGTTCATGGAAGAAAAAAATTACCTGAGATATCCTGGAAGTAAGAAGAGGACTGAGACATTAATGGCCAGTTTGTACTACTGCTAATCCCTAAGGGAATCTGTTACAGGTGGTTTCTATTTTTGAAATATCAAAATCTGCTGTATGCAATGGAAAATTGCTCTTAACATTTCTTTCCACGACACAATTCTTCTTTCATCTGCTGTTCTTGAGGGAGTAAATGGTTGGCTCATTATTGCTTGATTATGACCACCTTGTTTTAAGGAAATAGATATCTTTTAAGATCCCTTTATATTTCGTTTTTAGAACCCTTTCTTTCCAAAAGAAATCATTAATGTGATTAAACATTAAAATGATTAAAGTTGTTAACATCAAGTGTTAGCATTTGATGTATTTATTTTGCATAGAATATATATTTATTACCAAAAATAATGCCTCCCATGGTATCTTTTAAGTGCCTAATAAAAGCATATTAAAACTTCATCCCGTTTTTGTGCAAGTATCTCTTCCTTTATCTCTTCCTCTTCTTCCCAGTTTTAAATTCACATATTTTTATATCAACTCTTTGCAGCATATTGGCAATGTAGTGACAATTTATTGAATTGTATAATAGTTCACAGCTTCAAGATGATTATACAGGAACTGCCACAGCCAAATAAGTAAATCTGAATACATGTAATGAATTAAATGTTCATTTACATCTAAATATACCTGCAAATATACCTATACATTCTGCTATGCCTTTTCAGTGTCAGCAAAGTTAAATGCAAAGCACAGCAAAGTAGTAGGAAATGTTCAGTGACATGAATTACAGTATAAGAATAAAAAAAGAAAAGTAAAAATATCTTTGCATCTCTTTAGAAGTTCTCATCAATTCTATCTAACCATTACTTTTTCAAATGTTTCTTTCCTCTCAAGTCCTTCACAATTCCTTTATATATTTCTTTTGCAAAGTAGTTCTCATTCATTCTCTCTCTATGATCCTCCCAGCTTGGCATACTTCTTTTATATTGAATACTAACTTTTTTTTATGATCCATTCATCACTATTCATCTTGACTCTATCTTTCCTTGTTTTACCACTCATGCTTCTTAATTATCCCATTTCTTCTGCCTTCAGCTTGATATTCACTTTTCTCCTGTCAAATAACAAAATGAGCGGAAACACATTCTTCTGTACAACAATTTTATCTGCTTTTCAGCATGAATTCCACATCGTATCCGCCACTTTTCTAGCAGATTGGTATATCTGAAGTTTCCTGATCCATTTTCCCATCTTTAACATAATTCTACTGTGATGCATGAATTCATCCACTTGTTCTGTTTTTTTTAAACTTTATCCATAAACACCAATATATTATTCAAGCCTATCATAACCATATGCTAAATTAACAAATAAACAATACAATGTCTTGTTCATGTTCATACATTTCTCACTGAACTGCTAAAGAGAAAAAAATCTGGTAATTTTGAAATAAGATGAAAAGTAGAGCATTTGGGGAGCACTCTGCATATGAAGGCAGAGGTGGGGAGAAAATATCACTTTCTTATATCTGGGAGAACAAGATTAAAAATCTCTGTAAATATAAGTAGATATGAAAGGCATGTTCAAGAAGACACAAAGGTATCTGCAGTATTGTATGGTTGTTTTATATCTTGTATAAAACATTTAATCTCTTTAGATGAGTATAACTTTTTTAGGTCTGCATAAATTAATTTTTCCCAAAAAGAGTTCAAGTCCCTCCTTAACTTTCACTGTTACTTTTGAGTTACTCCTTAGCACAAGTAACTTTGTACCAATCATGCTCTCTTAGCCCAACCCACCTCATAGGGTAGTTCTTGGGGAGAAAATAGTAAGAGGAAAGTGCCTTAAATTATTTATAAAAATAATAAAGGTGGGATACAAAGAAAGAAAGAAAGAATAAAATATTTCATTGCTGGGCCATGTTGTTTCTTCTGTTTCAATATATACCTAAATATATTCAGATCGGTAGGATTTACTGATGTATGTATTATATTGTAGATCAGGGGTGTCAAACTCACGTCATCACAGTGTAGTCACATGATGTATCACAACTTTTTCCCCCTTTGCTAAACCAGATGTGGGCATGGCTAGCATGTGACGCATCCAGACTGTGGGCTGTGAGTTTGACATCCCTGTTGTAGATAATAAATTGCCTAATAAAGTCTTGTCCTATTTAATAGATTTATATGCCTTTACTTTATACCATTCAAGGTAGCATCTCCAGATTTCTAGTCTAATACTTAACCACAACATTGCACTGGTTCTCTGAGAACTCTGGTTTCCCTTCTGATTCAATTGTTTTGCAAATCCAGTCACCCAGCCAATAATAATTGCTTCAGAATATCAATATTGGTTTAAAATGGAGTATGAGAGCATACTCTAAGCCAGCGGTCCCCAACTTTTCTGGCTTCGCAGACTAGCAGTGGTAGTGATGGTAGGGGTGAGGGTGAGAGTATGTTTTCACACATGCACCTGCTTGCACAAATGGAGCTTCACATGCTTCCTGCTGCTTGCATGGTCCAGTTCCCAATGGGCCACAGACCAGTTCTCTGGTTGGCAGACTGGGGGATGGGGACCCCTACTCTAAGCAACATAGTTTTCAAAATCATCCAAATTTTCAAAGATATATAGCATTTATTTCACAAAAACTACATCAAATATTTTATCAATGTCATTCTAAATGAGTCCAAAAGAAAACAAGAAACAAAGAGAACAGCAGGTGTTCCTACTGTGAGATTATTCCTAGTGAGTTAGCAGAAAACAGTTAATCAATAAAAACCCACTATCAATTTAACTACCATTTTCAGCTGTTAATGTATCAACTGCGGTCTGTGAGTTGCGCTATTCTAAATAATAGATTTCCTTTCAGAATTAAGGACAAAATACTTGACTGAATTCTTTTCGTTCTTCAATCTCTATTTTCTTTAGAACACACCTAACTGCTTTGAATTCTATTCATTACTTCAAATATTTAATCCCCATTTAACCTACTTAGTTCATAAGTTTAAAATATAATTTCAAATCCCTTATACATACTATGTTTTCTTAATGAATTTAAGTGAAAAATGTTTGACCTTGACTGGATTTTAAACAAATATTAATTTTTGAATAGAAAAAGGTACATGAATAATAGAACATTTGATAGAAAAGGGATTTTAAGCTTAAAATGAGAAATATTTTAACTCATATTTTTATATTCCATATTTTTGAAACATAGAGAAACATAGGCAGCATGATTCACCAAATGCAGATATCTGTACAATTCAAAGATTTAGAACATTTATTTATTTTATTTATTCAATTTCTGTAGCTGCCCATTTCAGCCAAATGAGTCTGGGCAGAAACAATTCTAAAACTATAAAACAGTTAAAACAATTAAAATAATAAACATTAAAACCACCCCCCCCCTTAAAATACATGCAGCAAGTTTAGAATATTTAAACATGGTCCAAATGCATTGAGATAAAAACTAATTTAATAAGAACAGCAAAAATTAAAACCATATTTTAATAGTCTTGATATAATCAATGATTAAGTGATGATGAAATTTGTAATTGATCTGAATACCTCACAAATAATATCATTGCAGGCCATCTAGTACCATCCTTGAGCCAAAAGGTGGCCTAGTATTAAGGCCTCTAGCTAAAAACCAGGAGACTATGTGTTCTAGCTATCATAGAATAGAATAGAATAGAATAGAATAGAATAGAATAGAATAGAATAGAATAGAATAGAATACTTTATTGTCCAAGTGTGATTGGACACACAAGGAATTTGTCTTGGTGTAAATACTCTCAGTATACGTAAAGAAAAAGTACGTTCGTTAAGAATCAAGAATCATAACGTACAACATTTAATGATAGTCATAGGGTACAATCAACAATCAAATCATACTAGGAAACAGTCAAGTGGGAGGGGATGGGTGATAAGGAGTGGTGAGAAGATTAACAGTAATAGTAGTGTACACTTTGTAAATAGTTGAACAGTGTTGAGGGAATTATTTGTTTAGCAGAGTGATGGCTTTCGGGGAAAAACTGTTCTTGTGTCTAGTTGTTCTGGTGTGCAGTGCTCTATAGCGTCGTTTTGAGGGAAGGAGTTGAAACAGTTTATGTCCGGGATGTGAGGGGTCTGTACATATTTTCACAGCCCTCTTTTTGACTCGTGCAATATACAGGTCCTCAACTGAAGGCAGGTGGGTAGTAATTGTTTTTTCTGCCATCCTAATTATCCTCTGAAGACTGTGTCTGTCCTGTTGGGTTGCAGAACCAAACCAGACAGTTAAAGAGGTGCAGATGATAGACTCAATAATTCCTCTGTAGAACTGGATCGGCAACTCCTTGAACACTTTGAGCTTTCTGAGTTGGCGCAGAAAGAACATTCTTTGTTGTGCATTTTTGATGATGTTTTTGATGTTAGGTGTCCATTTTAGGTCATGTGATATAGTAGAACCTAGAAATTTGAAGGTCTCTACTGTTGATACGGTGTTGTCTAGTATTGTAAGTGGTGGTGGTAGAGGAGGGTTTCTTCTAAAGTCAACCACCATTTCTATGGTTATGAGTGTGTTCAGTTCCAGATTGTTCCGGTTACACCACAAGGCAAGTTGTATAACCTCCTGTCTGTATGCAGATTCGTCGTTGTCTCGAATGAGACCAATCACTGTTGTGTCATCAGCAAACTTCAGTATTTTAATAGATGGATCGTTTGAGATGCAGTCATATAGGGAGAAGAGAAGTGGAGATAGCACACAGCCTTGGGGGCCCCCTGTGCTGATTGTACAGGTATCAGATGTGATTCCATCTAGCTTCACCTGCTCCTTCCTGTCTGTTAGGAAACTTATGATCCACTTACAAGTGTGTTCAGGTACTGCTAGTTAGTTTAATTTACTTAGACGAGTGTCTGGAATGATGGTATTGAATGCTGAACTGAAGTTTACAAAGATGACCCTTATGTAGGTAGGGCTGTGCTAGAGCTAGGCTAGCTGGGCAGAGCCAGGAAAGCAAGCCACAGGTGCATGCCCGCCTGCCAAGCAAAAGAGCTGGGCCAACCCAAGATTGGCTTCCCAAGTCCCTCCAGCCCAACTCTGAAGAGGCCACCAGGAGAGGCTGCCCAAACAGTGATAGCGCCCACCCATTCACAGACAGGGAGGCAAGGAGACGGCAGCACTGCTTCCCTGGCTGGCAGGTCTGGTGGAGAGAGCTCGAAGCTGCCTGTCCTTTCATCCCTTGGCCAGCCCATTCCCGTCCCCACGCATCTCCAAATGGCAGCTGGCAGCTTCAAATGCTGCAGCAGCACAGGCATCGGGCAGAGGTGCTCACTCTGCAGGGTTCAGCTCGGAGGAGGATGCGGCGTAGACCGTAGCCTTGCCTCCCTGTCCACGGATGGGTGGGTACTATCACTGCCTTGGGTGGCCTCTCCCGGTGGCCCCTTCGGGGTTGGGCTGGAGGGACTTGGGAAGGAAGCCAAGCTCGGGTCAGCCTGGCTCTTTCACTTGGCAGGCGGGCACGCACCTGCGGTTCACTTTTCTGGCTCTGCACAGCCCGTCTGGCTCTGGCGTGGCCCTGGAAGGATGAGCAGAGGCCCCGGTGGGGAGGGGCTCACTGTCTTGGCAAGAGCTCTGCTGCCGTGCAGAAGGGCCCACCTGTCAGCTGCGCTGGGTGGCTCCGGGAGATTCGCCTACCCATGTGGGGTTGGGCTGCCCTCTCAGGCAGGGGAGACTTTGTTATACTGGTAGTAGGCCATCGTTTTTAAGAGAATGGGCTTTGCCTTCAAACAATGCCCAGGAAGGCGGCAACAGGAGCACCTGAAATGGAGTATCTCTGCCGGGCTCTGGTTACAGGGTTGAGGCCTGGCTCGCCCTGCGTGGCTGTGCCAAATGCTACGTGGCTGCACCAA
Organism: Pseudonaja textilis; assembly: GCF_049901715.1. Lineage (NCBI taxonomy): Eukaryota > Metazoa > Chordata > Lepidosauria > Squamata > Elapidae > Pseudonaja > Pseudonaja textilis. The sequence continues at coordinate 94,252,469 of NC_141990.1, forward strand.
ATGCTGCGGTGTTGCTCTAAATGCCATGGCAGCACGGGGAGAAGGGAAAGCAATGGTGGCAGAAGGTCTCCCGATATGAAGTGCCCCACCAATGCCAAGGTCAACATCCAAGCCGTCGCTGCCCACCCGCCAGAGGGAGCAAGGGGGGGGGGGGTAAATTAAATCACCCCCAAAATGATGGCCTAGCCATTTTTGGGGGAGTCAAAAAAAATAAGGCCCGGCCTTATTTTGTTGTAAACATGGTATACATAATGATCAGTTGAAGATGGCTAACTCAGTTTATAACAATGTTAAGCCACATGATGAATGTATACATTTACTGCATAGACATCTGGGGCATGTTAATTTCAAAATGTTCAAACAAACTGTTGAATTGTCAGAGGGAGTAAAATTGAAAACCTGTGACAAGTATTTAAACTGTAATGCCTGTAGCCAAGATAAAAACAAGGCTACTCCAGCAAACAGACTAAATGGGTTTAAGACCAAAGAACCTTTAGAGGTTATTTTTGCTGACATAATTGGTCCTAAGAAACCTAGTTTGGGAGGTGCCTGCTATGTTTTGAGTATAATGGACCATTACTCACGATAGGGTTTCTGCTAGCTCATGAAAAACAAAACAGAAACATTCCAACATTTCTTTAACTGGCTAAGATTTGCTGAGAGAAAAATGAGGAATAAAGTAATTACTTTAGTTACTGATAACGGGACTGAGTTTGTTAACAAGAGATTCCAAACTATGTTGAAATTGGCTGGTGTTGAGCATAAATGTTCTGCACTTTACAGACCACAACATAACTCGTTTGTAGAATGAAGAGGGCAAACATTACAAGCCATGGCTCACACTATGTTATCTGATTCAGGTTTACCTGAAACACTGTGGGGTGAAGCCATAATGTGTAGCAATCATGTGTTAAACAATGCAGTTAACACAACAACTAGAGAATTGCCATTCACTCGTTGGCATGGCAGAAAACCAAATTTAAGTTACCTACACACATTTGGAACTCCAGCATGGGTGGATATTACCTCACAAGTAAGACTGAAAGGGCAACATAGAGCTAAGAAGTTATTTTTTGTAGGTTACGAAGCCAACCATAGGTTGTTTAGATTTTGGGATCAAGGCACAGCTCATGTTTACTGTAGCGCTAAATTTCTTGAGCATGTTGGGTGGGATAAACTGGAACAGGAATCCAGCAATGATATTATTATTGACACCCAAATAGTCCCTAAAGATAAAATAAGTAAACCACAAATAGCCATTAAAGAGGAAGAACAAGAGGAAGTAGGAGAACAGGCACAGGAGGAGGTAGGAGAACAGGAGCAGAAAACACAAGAGAGTCCACCAATAAGCCCTGTATTACAAGACATTCAACCCGAGTAACATGACCACCTGATAGATATCAGACTAGTGTTGCATGCCGAGTGAATACAGTTCCAGGTAACTATAGTGAACTGAAACTGTCTCCTGCTAAGGATCAGGCTGCTTGGCAGGAAGCAATGGATAAGGAACTGAAATCCTTACAAAAACTGGAAGTATATGAAAACGTTCCGTTACCACCAGGTAAACATGCCATAGGATGTAAATGAGTTTATAAACTTAAGACTAGTGTAGATGGGATTGTTACCCATAAAACCAGGTTAGTAGCACAAGGGTTCAATCAGACAGCAAATGACTATGATGAGGTGTTTGCACCTAGTCTGAAAGCTACTACATTAAGGGCAGCATTAAAGTGGGCAGCTAAGGAGAAATACATTGTAAATCATTTGGATGTAGAGACAGCATATCTGCATGCACCGTTGCAACACACTATTTATTTAAAGAAACCTTTAGGTATAAAAATGATAATACAACTGATTGCTGAAAATTGAAACAGAGTCTTTATGGCTTGAAGCAATCAGGATATGAGTGGAACCAATGTATAGTTAAAGAATTAACTAAGATTGATTTTGTAGCTGGCATGGCTGATCCATGTTTGTTTAAAAGAGAAAGTAATGGTATAATTTCATTGTTGCTATTGTTTACTGATGACATAGCATTAATCACCAAAACTGAATAAGAAGTTACTAAAATAATATCACTGTTAGAAAAGAAATTTAAGATAAAACAGGAGAAATCAAACAATATCTTGGTTTAACAATAGATAAAACTAGGGGAAGATACAAAATCTCACAAGCAGATAAAATTAATCAATTACTAAAAAGTTTTAAAATGGAACTTTGTAAACTGGCTAAAACACTGATGAGCCAGGAGTTTAGCAATAGTGATGTTCAAAGTCCTATTTTTGATAAGAACATTTATCAATCTTTGATTGGTAGTTTATCTTATCTCAGTAATTGGTCAAGGCCAGATATAGCATACTGTGTTAATCAATTATCTAGATTTAATGCTGAGCCAACTGAAAGGCACTGGCAAGCTGCTAAACGTGTGTTAAGATTTCTGAAACAAACAATGCATTGTGCATTTTATTTGGAGCCTAAAGATGAACTGAGTTTAACTGAATATGCTGATGCAAGTTTTGCTACAGATGTAAATAAAAATCTACATCAGGTACTGTAGTATTATTGGGGAAAGTGTTGATTGGATGGAGATCTATTAGACAGAAACATCTAAGTTTGTCAACAATGGAAGCTGAATTCTCATGCTTATCTTTATTATGTACAGATTTAATTTGTTATAAGCAACTATTAATTGATATGGGAATTGATGTAACAGATTCTATTGTTGTTTATGAAGACAGCCATTCAGCAATACAGATGGCTTCAAATATTGCTGTTAAGACAAGATCAAAACACACAAATTTAAGATATTTAAATGTGAGACAAAGTATACAAAGTAAGATGATCAAGTTGGAATACTGTATGTCAGAAAATAACATCGCAGATCATTTTACAAAGGCCCAAGGCTCTGTAAAGCATAAGGCTTGCTGTGAGGATTATGAATTTACAATGTAAGGTTGTATATATTGTCCTACTCAAAGGGGAGAATGTTAGGAAAGTAAGTCACCTAACAGTTAGTTGGGTTGGAAAATATATAAACCAGGACAGACATTTTAATACTGTCTCTTTAAGAGAATGCTAAAACTGTAATTGGGTGTGGTTCCTCAAATGGCCTTAAGATGGAGCCAGAAACATGGGTTGTTTTGTTCCTGTTCTGGTGTTTCTGGAGAGTGTTGCTGTTCCTCCATTTTTCCTTATTGACTATTATTCTTGGATTGACTGGACTTGATATTTGGATTATCCCTGAACTGAACATTGACTGCTTTACCTGTGAATGACTTGGACTGCTTATCTTGGACTGTGCTTAAACATTTATTGGAAGTAAAAACCTACATTTACTGTACAGTGTATCTGTGTGCTGTGTGTGTGTTATTCTTCACTTCACTCACTACATCTCCCTGTATGCGCTCATTCTCCTAGCGGGGAATTACCTCAACAGGGACCTTGGAGGTCTTCTAGTCCAATCCCCTGCCTAGGCAGGAAATCCTACACCACTTCAGATAAATGGTTCTCCAATACCTTTTTAAAAACTTCCAGTGTTGGAGCATTTACAACTTCTGGAGGCAAGTTGTTCCACTGGTTAATTGTTCTAACTGTCAGGAAATTTCTTCTTAGTTCTAGGTTGCTTCTCTCCTTGATTAGTTTCCACCCATTGCTACTTGCCCTGCCCTCACGTGCTTTGGAGAATAGCTTGACTTCCTCTTTGTGGCAGTCCCTGAGATATTGGAACTCATATGAAGGTAGAACCAGTGGCTGTATTTATATACATTGCTAAATTTCCACCCAACCATTTGGAGGAAGGCTTAGTGTACAATTTTAACTGATAACTAATTAAGGGAAGCCACAGAGTTGGGCTTTTTTGTCTTCTAGTCTTTTAAAATTTGTTGAGTTTTAACTTTTACTTTTTTAAAAAAAGTCTTGGTCTGGAACAACAAAATAATCTAAAAATGTTATATCAAATTCAGAAACTGATGGTGTGCCTGTGAGTAAAACAAGCCTAACATCGGTGGAGTCAAATGGCACTCACTTGAATGGTGAACATTATGGAATGCATGCCCTGAGTCACAAACCCTTTTAAAGCCCTGACAGAGTAGCCTGTTTCTGATTACTCAGTGTGGATTGGGGGTTAGAGGTGGATGGCAATTTTCTCAGAGACACAAATTAATTCAAGGCAGGCAGCTTCTACAGTCTCCCTAGAATTAAGCTCTGGGCATATTACTGCCATTATCTATCCCATGTGGGTACCAAGACATATAGGTAAAAACAATTAACAACTCTGAGTTGTGAGTCTTTCAAACTGCCCAGTAAATAAGTTCAGTAGTGGGAAAAATTGACAAAAAAGAAATTATTAGGAAACAGAATTTACTGCTCCCGTTTCTGAGAACAAGCCAAAGAAATTTATGAAGAACTAATAAATCTATTTTAAAATGTTCTGGTGGTTTAAGGAGTCTAAAAAGCTCTAAACCTGACCTTCATTAAATGACTACTGAAATATGAATACCATGATAGGCTCATCAAACCAGCTTTTAACTGCCAGGCTTTTTATAATGCTCATAGGGCAAATGTTTGAAAATATTATAAAATGCATTTTGAAAACCCAGAGTTTATGTTTAGGGGAAGTATCTGTGGTTGATTGAATGTTCATTAAAATGTCTACCTAAATGCAGAGGCATTCATCTCAGTTTAACAGCCAATTTAACAGCACTTCTGCAGAAACTTTATATTGCAGAAAAGTATTTGGCCAACACTTCAGATGACATTTTCACTACTACCTAGTGCCCTGATGTCAATAAACTTTGGCTCAATGGTCAGATGTACACTACAAAAGTCATTACAGGTAGTTTTCAACTTACAGCAGTCCTGTTAGTGACTGTTCAACGTTAGATCAACACTGAAAAAAGTGACTTATGACATTTTTCACACTTACAACTATTGCAGCTTCCCCAGGGTCATGTGATCAAAATTCAGACACTTGCCAACTGATTCAAATTTATCATGGTTGCAGTCTCCCAGTCTTTTGCAACCTTCTGTCAAGCAAAGTCAATGGGGAAGTCAGATTCACTTAACAACTGTGTTACTTACTTAACAACTTGCCACTTAACCACTGTGGCAAGAAAAATGGACAAAACTCACTTAACAAATATTTATTTATTTGATTTGTCAATCACTTAGAAGATAATAGGTATAAGTATAAACATGAGTAAGAATACAGGAAATAGGTATGAATAAATGGGGACAATAGGACAGGGATGGTAGGCACAATTGTGCACATATGCATGTCCCTTACAGACCTCTCAAGAATGGGATGAGGTCAATAGTGGATAGTTTAAAGTTAAAGGAGTGGGTGTTAGAGGATGTAACAATAGAGTCAGGGAGTGCATTCGAGGCATTGATCACCCTGTTGCTGAAGTTGTATTTTCTGCAATCAACTTTGGAGCAGTTTACACTGAGTTCGTATCTGTTGTGTGTTCTTGTATTGTTGCGGTTAAAGCTGAAGTAGTCATTGACTGGTAGGACATTGTAGCAGATAATTTTGTATACAATGCTTAAGTCCAACTGTAGGTGGCGTAGTTCAAGGTTGTCCAAGCCCAAAATTTCAAGCCAGGTGATATAGGGTATTCTGATGCGAGCAGAGGAGTATAGTACTCTTCTTGTGAAATACTGCAGGGCTTGCTCATTTGTATTAATGTCCGATATACAGTGTGGTTTCCAGACAGATGAACTGGTCTAGCAAAGGTTTTGTATGCCCTAGTTATCAATTTGATATTTCTGGAGGAGAAATTTTGTAAGATTAGATTTACAACTCTTAATGCCTTTTTAGCAATGCTGTTACATTGAACTCTGGCACTTAGGTCGTTTGATATGAGTACTCCAAGGTCCTTGACAGAGTGAGGGTCATCAACGAGGTCATATCCGCCTAGCTTGTATTTGGTGTACTGATTTTTTTTTAACCAATGTGTAGGACAGAGCATTTGTTGGTCGAGATTAGGAGTTGCCAATTGTTTGACCATTCAGACACATAATTCAGACACATAATCAAGGTCACTTTGAAGGACAGTAGCATTGTTGGTGGTGTTGAATAGTTTTACATCATCTGTGAAGAGGACACAGTTGCTTATAAGGTGATTGCAAAGGTCATTTATATAGAGCAAGGGTCTTCAAACTTGACAGCTTTAAGACTTGTGGACTTCAACTCCCAAAATTCCTCCTCCAGTCATGCTAGCTCAGGAATTCTGGGAGTTGAAGTCCATAAGTCTTAAGATGGCCAAGTTTGAAGACCCTTAATATAGAGTAAAAAGAGTGTGAGTCCTAGAACGCTGCCTTGGGGGACACTGCTGTTAACTGGAGCAGGGTTTGATATAGCGCTCCCTATTTTTACTCTTTGTTGCCTGTTTAATAAATATCTCACTTAGCAACAGAAATTTGGGGCTCAATTATGATCATAAGTCAAGGACTACCTGTATTATTATGCTGTTTCTACTACAAATTGATACAGAGAAGAGGGAAACTGATGCTTTTCTAGGAAAAAAAGATATCTTCATATTTAGAGTGTAGACTTTCTACTTCTCTCACTGGAAGTGTTGCATGGATTTCACTGGAGAGAATGCTGGATTAAACAGGTTAAAGATTCCAGTGTTCAATTTCATTTGGAAGTGGAAACAAAACAGCAGTAGAACTTCATGGCCAAAGTCTGTTTCCATGGAGTTAAGAGCATAGCCTCAAGAACAGCCTCTCAGCTTCCAAACTTCTGAGTGTGCTCTGAAGCATATTGTAAGAGATTTGCCCATTCCTTTCCAAATTTTTGATGTTCTTTCCCCTTTATGTGTTTTACAAGGTGCAGAAAATGTGCTTTAAATGAACAATTTGTTCTTCTGTTCCCAACCATATCCCTGGGCAATATTTAATTTCCCTGCAGAACTATTGCTATAATAATCTTAAAAAAACATGTCATGATCCTTACCAGAAATAGTGATTCAAACCTACAATATTTGTTCAGTATTTTCAGCATTCTTACTTTAAGCAAGTATTATATTAAAACCATTTCCCAGATTCTGTGCTCTGAAAACTTTATTGTGGCCATATTTGTTTGAATTGCAAACTATGTGATGTCAAGAGTGCCTTCAAGTTCATAACTGAAACAATTTAAGGTGCTCTTAGGTTATGCTATTCATTCTTCCAGGCCTGCTCTTTTTAAATGCTTCTTTCCAAAACTGACAGAATGAATGCTATTCGATGGACTCTTGACCAATAATGTGGATCTTCCCACATTCTTGGAATAGTCAGGAAAAATCGGTTGTCCCTCTAGGTCTACCCCAGAATAACACCCACAACCAACAATTGCATATAGTGGGTAAGGAACTGGATTAAGATGGAAAGATTCGAATTTATTGCACTGGGGCTCACTTTGACTAATAAATAATCTTATTTATATATTGTTTATTTTATTTTATTTTTATTTTATTTAATTTGTCAATTGTTTACAAGATAATAAGTACAAGTGTATACATAGTTATGAATACATGAAATGGGTACATATAAGAAAAATAAAAGAAAAATAAAAGAAACAATAGGACAATTATAACAATTATAACAATTGTGTTATATGCCTCCTTATTTCACCTCACAAGGTTGTTGTTGGGAAAATATGAGGAGGGAGGTGTGTTTGATATGTTTTCCACCTTCAGTTATTTATAAAAATATAATAAAGGCAGAATATAAATAAATAGCATTAAGCTTGACACAGTCTCAGTGTAAAGAAACGTAGCAAGCTAGAAGATTATGTTTGATTAAGTAGCAAACAATACAGCATGACTGATCACGCTAGGAGGAGATTTCAATTGAAGATTAGGTCACATAACTATCCTCCAGAAAATTTTCCACAGCCACCATTGAGCCAGTGTCAATCTGAAGATGGAAAATGAAATTTTGCCGGCTTTTACTTGATACAATGCATCAATAAATGGGATTTTTCACAACTGAAATGGAGCTGCCTCTTGAAATAAACTAGGCAACTAGAGGATCTTATGTTTTGCTCCAGCTCAAAAGCACATGGTCAATGCCTATTGAGGACTTTTGTAGTGTCTAAAAGACTTTACAGAGGTTGATGCTCCAGAATCTCTGTCTCTTCATTTAGATAGCAAAATGGAGCTGGTTTGACAAAATTGGAAAAATAGACCATTAAAGAGTTTGAGCCACATATATGAAAAAGAGATCAAGAAACCATTATCTGGAAGAGATATGTCTACGTGTTATTAAATAGTTTATTCATTTATTTAAATTTTTTGGGATGCCCAGTGGCTTCTTGAATACCAAACTACCAGGAATATGAAAACATATTATAGGAGGTTAGAAAGATGATCTTGGAAGAGCAACAATGTTGGTTGGAGAAGTAAATATTTAAAGTGACAACATGTAAATCAAGTTGTGCCGGGCAAGTTGTGCAAGACAGGTAAGACTATAAAAGACCTGAAATAAAAGAGTCCAGCAGGGCTTCGCCATTTGAATAGAGGACCCTATGGTGTTGGATTAAATATTTGGCCAACAATGAGGTGCAAGAGCCAAATGTATGAAAGCAGGAATGGATGTGGGTGGTGAATGTTCTTTTACAGTAAGTTTTGTAATGTAAAGAACTCTGGGCCCTCATAATTTGCTGTTATACTACTTAGTGCCTTAGGGACATAGAGAAAGCAGCTCTACTCTATGGTATATACTTGTAATCCCATCATAAAATCCTGTCTTCTTTATTCCAGCTGTGCAAAATTAGCTCCTTTGAGATGCCAGGCCATTGTTATTTGTTAACAATTGATCAAAGCAAGTAGAAGGAACTTTAGCAGATGCTTGAAGAAGCAATAAAGAGAGAATGCTTGATAAGTGAGGCTATTCAGAACATTGTGCAACATTAGTGGATGTCTCTTGCCTAATGGATCTAGGGACAGTCCTTTGCTCAAGCAACATAAGATGATTGACTAGGGCAAGCATGGCCTGAGATGCTACTCATCTAAAAGAGACATGTCTGAAATAATTGCAAATCCACCTGATGAAATCACACCTAAACATTAAGACTTCTGAATCCAGTCTTGTAAAAAGATGATAAATGCAAATAGTTGTTTGTACATTGAGAACTACCTGTACTTGGATTTTGTGCTATATTATTCAGAGAAGCAACACACTCATTTCATCCCTGATACATTGTCTTTTATTATATCATATAATTATCATATTATATCATATTATATCATATAATTATGAAGTCTGGATTGTGATTTGTAATAAAGTTGGATTGACTGGCATATTGCGTTAGGTGAATTATGAAATGATTTACATATTCATCATATTGGCTGCAATTTGCACAAAAGTTGAGACTAGTAAAAGTGCAGAGAAGAGCAACCAGGATAATTAGGAGACCGGAGACTAAAACATATGAAGAACACTCAGGGGTGGGATTCAAATTTTGTAACAACCAGTTCTGTGGGAGTCGCTTAATTTGTAGGTGTGGCTTGGTGGTCATGTGACTGGGTGGGCATGGCCAGGTGGCCATGTGACTGGCAAACCAAATACAAGTGGTTCTTGCTTAATGGCTGGTTGCTTAGCAAGTGTTCTAATTTATGACTGATCTCCCCAGAGCTACTTGACCTGTTTTTGGAGTTTTGATAGCCATGCACACGCACACACACACACACACACACACACACACACACACACTTCTAACCCTGCTATTCTTTTTTTTTTGAAAATTTTATTTGGGTTTTCACAAAAAAAAAACATAATACAAATAAAACATATTTTTTTGAAAATAGCATGGTCTCCCGGTTATCACTTCTTCATACAGACACAAACTCAATTTCATGTTCATTTTTGTGTTCTATTCCATATCTTATTACTGTTCTACATTTTCTACATAGTTTTTACCCTCTTTTAATTTTCTCAACTTTATTTTGATTATCTCATCTCAATTCAAATCATTATATTTATACTTTTGCCTGTCCTGTTTCAATTTCATATTATCTTTTCTCATTAAACAAATTTTCCCCTGTAGTTACTAATTGGAGTATGACACCTTTATATCTTTTAATTTTATCCATTCAACTCTTATTTAAACTTCAATGTATACCTTTAAGATTATAACATTCAATATAATACATAACTTCCAATTGAATTCTGCTTGGTAAATTCTTAAAATACACACTATATTCTTAAAAAAGATATATATATATATATATATATATATATATATATATATATATATATATATATATATATATATATGCAAATAAAGCACTCATTACATTCCAATTCAATTCTATCATTAATATTCATTAAAATCTTAAAATCTTTAACATTTCTTTTCAATTAAATACCATACTTCCTTGGGAACACTTGTAAACTTTCCATAATTAATTCTCCCCCCCATATTTCTCTTCACTTAAATTTTATAAATCATTAATAATAATTAAAATTTTCCCATCCTTTCCTAATTTAATTCTCTCATTCACTTTATTCCATTTATTTATGAACAGACATTCCACTAGATTACGATAAATATTTTATCCATCATTTTAATCACATTTTCTAAAATTATTTCTATTTGTAATATAACAATACTATCTTATGTACCTTTGCAGAATCCCCTTTACAATTAAGTTTTCACCCATTATCTCTAAACAGGCTTATACTTTCAATTCTTATACCTTTGCCCTGTTTCTCTATATCTTGTTTCTGTCCTTTATAACTTCTTTTCCTTTCCTTCTTCCCCCTCTTCTTCTACCTCCCCTTTTTACCCCCTTGTCTCTCTACTTCTAATTCTCTCTTCTGTAATCCCCTCTTCTGTTGCTTTCTAATATTATACTTATTTTTCAAACTATTCTTCCTTTTTTTGGTTGTTTTTTCAAATCTTAAACTTTTCATTCTCTTTTCCCCCTTTATTTTTTTACCCCACATAAAATTATTTGATCATTAAAGATGGCTTCTTCTTTGTCCCAATCTTCTTGTTCTGCAAGCGTTTCTTGTTGTTTCTCATAGTTCCAGATATCCAGAGTTGAAATATGAAGCCAAAAGAACCTCTCCTTTCTTGTGCATCTTCTTTGTACTTTTTAAGTTCTATTTTCAGTTCTTCTAAAAGTGGTGCTATTTTAAATGCTTTTAAACAACCACCCGATTGATTTTAGTCATTTAAATGCAATAACTAAAAATCCAAAAATCACCAAGTAATCCAAATAATCCAAAGCTGTTTCTTTTTGCTTCTTTTTTCCACTTTCTCTTCCTGGGGTTCTATTATTTTATTGCCAAGTTTCAGTTAAAATGTATCTTTTAGGAATCTTGTTGAGGTTTCACTGTAAATTCCTTTTAGTTCCAGGTAGTCTCCTCCATTTTTCCAGATCCTGCCCTTTTATTCTTTTTCTCTCCTTTCCTGCTTTTAAAAGCTTTTAAGTATCCAGAAATCTTTATTATCCCTTTGACATTTTATTTTCAGCTTAAATGCCTATTGATGTCACAGTGGATTTTTTTTCAATTTCTTGCTTAAGTCTCTTAGCTGTCAGTATAGGGAAGGGAAGAAAAAAAAAAACAAATCTTTTCCCTTCCCTCTTTCCTTCGCTGCTTCAAAATCTTCTTTGGGAACAATGTTTTTTTTTTTTATAGTTTAAATTCCAGGGTACCTTACGTTGTTGCTTTTGCTGTTTGACCCGGTCAACCAAAACTTTCTCTTCTTGTCTTCCTCCTGCACATTCTTTTCCGGTCAAGTTCTTCTTTGAGGTGGCCATTTCTGACCACCACTGCAACTGCCTTTGGGAAAGGGAGTAATGGCCAGCTGAGGTGGAGAGATGCAGCTCTCCTCAACCCTGCTGGCAGTCTCCCTCGCTTCACCACCTCTACAGGGTGGCTTAGCCCTGAAACCAGCCAGCTCAGAGCGCTCTGGTGGTGAGCACGGATCAAAACTGTGCACAATTGCGGTTTTGGTCTGTCGGCAAACTAATTCAAATTGCAGATACAAACTACATACTGAAGCCTGCAGTGGGGGGATTTTTTTTTTACTACCAGTTATGTGGGCATGGCTTGGTGGACATGGCAGGGGAAGGATACTGTAAAATCTCCATTCCCTCCCCACCCCACTAACCTGCTTTCCAGCTCTGTTCTCCTGTGCAGGACAACAAAAGAAGACCCAGTCAATCAGCTGGGACTTGGTAGGCAGAGAATAGATGGGGGCGGGGCCAGTCAGGGGTGGCATTTGCTGGTTCTATGAACTACTCAAAATTTCTGCTATTCAGTGGTTCTCCAGAACCTGCTGAATACCACCTTTGGAAGCCTCCCAGTGCACAGTGGCCAGAGAAAAGTGTTTTTCTCCAACATCCCATGGGTGGCATGTAGCCTTTAAATGAGCAATATTGATATAAATGTCCTGTTGAAATAAATAGGATGTAGTCATTTTGTAACCTAGATGCAAGCAAGCAGCCTAACTGTAAGATGGAAAGAATTATTTGAAAGTAAATATTATTTCTTCATTCTAAGAGTAAAAAGATGCATCTAGAGCAAGGGCGTCAAACTCGCAGCCCAGAGGCCGGATGCATCACATGCTGGCCACGCCCATGTCCAGTATAACGAAGTGGGGGGGAAGTTGTGATACATCACTTGACGAAACTGTGAAGACGTGATTTTGACAGTCCTGGTCTAGAGACATTAACAAACTCAAACCAGATTTGTCTCTATTTTGAGAACATTCATTCAGGCACAATAATCAAATATTCTGACGATACTTACTTGAAGCCAGACATGAAAGTAATGATCCAATAGTAAACACTTTTACAGGCATGTTTTTCATACATTTTGACTAGCAAATGACATGGCACCTCATTGAGATAAGACAGAGAGGGAAACAGTTGTTTTTATTTCAGCCACAAGATTATTTCTCTTCCTGTCTTTAGTTTGATAACCTGAGTAAGCGTTACCAAGAATTGAAAACCAGCACATGGTAACAAGATAAATTTCCCTCCTGCTGCTTAAAAAAACACAAATCCAAAGGAGATGCATTTGCTAATGCTATCATGAGCTATAAAACTAGAACATTTTAAGATCACTTTTTGTTTTTGATCTGTCTTGAACAAAGCTCTAAATTTCCAATCTTCTGAAATTTCATTTTTTTTCCACTGAAACTAAAAACTGATCCCTTAAACTGGCTCAGGCCTGCTGTTCTTTGTCTTCATGAAAAAAAACATGAGGATAGAATGATGAATGTGATTTTCTGGATTATAGCCAAAATATCACTTCTCCTATTTTTTTAGTAAACACAGCTGCCCTTGTTCATATAGAAATGATTGTAGGACTGGACTGAGGTGAGCTGATTTATAAAAGCAAAGAGATTCCTCTACTTTTCATCAGCTTTGCCCAATGCAGCTGAGCAAAAATCAAACTTTTTCTTCCTCTGTCAGCAAATAAATCAGGTAGATTAATTGCCTTCAGGCTAATCACTGCTGGAAAAAGAAAAAAAAGTGGTTTTGTTTACAAGACGTGCTTACCATGGTCAACTGAAATCTCATTTAGCCAATTAACTCAATTTTCTAGGTCAGTGTTTGTTAAATTTGGCAACTTCAGGTATGTGGACTTCAACTCCCAAAATTTTTAGAGTTGAAGTCCACACATCTTGAAGTTGCCAAGTTTGACAAATACTGCTCTAGATTAGCTGAAGGGCTAGGTCTCCACATCTTTCAAAACTAAAAATATGTCTGAGATTTGGTTTTAATCAGAGGTGGTATTCAGCACGCTCTGAGCAATTCTGGAGAACCGGTTGCGGAAATTTTGAGTAGTTTGGAGAACCAGCAAATAACACCTCTGTCTAGAGATTTTACAGTATCCTTCCCCTGCCACGCCCACCAAGCCGCACCATAGAACCAGTAGTAAAAAAAATTTGAATCCCACCACTGGTTTTAATATGTTTAATCTGTTAGATCGACAGAGTTGGAAGGGACCTTGCAGGTCATTTAGTCCAGAGGTCACCAACCTTTTGGACCTCACCAACCCTTTGGACCACCAAACTCATAATTTTAAATCTCACAGACCACTAATGTGAATTTTGACTGATGGTGGCTTGCTGACATTTTCCCAGGGTCTCTGCAGAAAGCAGCAGAGACCCTGGGAAAATCCCCCGAAAAGTCTGCAGGAAAATTCCCCACCCCATTTTCCTACCAATTGATCATTTATTTATTTATTTGAGATCGCAGGATACCGTCTCCAGCTTCATTCTCAGGGCCAGAGAGAGAGAGAGAGAGACTTTTGGCTTTATGCAAGGAAAGCAGCAGAAGCAGCAAACTTCCCCAAACTCTGCCAGAAATGAATCTTTACCGGTGCAGCCTCTTGGAGCAGGATGCCTTGCAGGGTCCCAAAGACTCATTTCTGGCAGAGTTTGAGGGAGATAAAGACTTTGGCTGGTTTCCTTGTGTGCAGCCAAAAGCAGAAGAAGAAAGACAGGAAAGAGAGGAAAGTAGCAGCCCAGTGGCCAGGCCAGGCACGTGGGGTGAATAGGGCAAGTTCTCCCCCTCCGCCCTTTGCCCCCCTCCCCTCACTATCTCATGTTGTTCACAATGCAAATTATGAAAGCCTTGTGTTTCCAAGGGCCATGTGGGTGATACAGCCTTGTATTCCTGCACAGCCTGGATTAATTGCTTTTGGGGGTGACATTTCTCTGCAGACCACCAAAATTTTCCCATGGAACACCAGTGGTCCCTGGCTCACTGGTTGGTGCCCACTAATCTAGTCCACACACTCCCCCACCCAAGCAGGAGACCATACACCATTTCTGACAGGTGGCAAATCAGTCTCTTCTTGAAAGCCTCTAGTGATGAAGCTCCAACAACTTCTGAAGGCAAATGGTTCTGTTGGTTGATTGTTCTCACTGTCAAAAAAATTTCTCCTTATTTCTAGGTTGAATCTCTCATTGATCAGTTTCTATCCATTATTCCTTGTCTGGCCTTTGGGTGCCTTGGAAAATAGCTTGACCCCTTCCTCCCTGTGGCAGACCCTCAAATATTGGAACAGTGCTATCATGTCTACCCTGGTCCTTCTCTTCACTAGACTAGCCATGCCCAGTTCCTATAAGTGTCCTCAGGGGTGGGATTCTACCGGTTCAGCCTGTTCTCAAAATAGAGACAAATCTGGTTTGAGTTTGTTAATGTCTCTAGACCAGGACTGTCAAAATCACGTCTTCACAGTTTCGTCAAGTGATGTATCACAACTTTCCCCCCCTTCGTTATACTGGACATGGGCGTGGCCAGCATGTGATGCATCTGGCCTGTGGGCTGCGAGTTTGACGCCCTTGCTCTAGATGCATCTTTTTACTCTTAGAATGAAGAAATAATATTACTTTCAAATAATTCTTTCCATCTTACAGTTAGGCTGCTTGCTTGCATCTAGGTTACAAAATGACTACATCCTATTTATTTCAACAGGACATTTATATCAATGTTGCTCATTTAAAGGCTACATGCCACCCATGGGATGTTGGAGAAAAACACTTTTCTCTGGCCACTGTGCACTGGGAGGCTTCCAAAGGTGGTATTCAGCAGGTTCTGGAGAACCGCTGAATAGCAGAAATTTTGAGTAGTTCATAGAACCAGCAAATGCCACCCCTGACTGGCCCCGCCCCCATCTATTCTCTGCCTCCCGAGTCCCAGCTGATCGACTGGGTCTTCTTTTGTTGCCCTGCACAGGAGAACAGAGCTGGAAAGCAGGTTAGTGGGGTGGGGAGGGAATGGAGATTTTACAGTATCCTTCCCCTGCCATGTCCACCAAGCCATGCCCACATAACTGGTAGTAAAAAAAAAATCCCCCCACTGGAGGCTTCAGTATGTAGTTTGTATCTGCAATTTGAATTAGTTTGTCTAGCTGCTGTGATTGCTAAGCCTGTGCTGATTACTGACATGTGTTGGGTATTTAAACAAAGGCCTCCTTTGATTCACCTCTGTGAAGCAACAATGTGTTCCTCCTCTATTCAGTGGAGACGGAGATTTGTCGCACATCAACTCTTCATCAAGACAATATGCTACATCTCCATGGGACAAAGCACTTCAAGATAAATTTTCTACGGTCCCAATAATCCTTGCAATGACCAGGCTGAGTTCACAGAGCCACCCAAGTATGATGGTCAGTATAGAAATTAGATAAATAACACAAAAAACAAATAAAGTAAATATTCTGAAACAAAGGCATCATGTGATTTATTAGGTTTTCGTTTCCTATGAAAACCCAGCAACTGCTTTTTTAATAAACCATGGTTAAACTGTTGGTTAGCAAATTTACTGTATATGGAAAGTGGGTGGTTAGCAATTTGGAAATCATCTACCCAGGGGTGGGATTTTACCAGTTTGCACCTATTTGCTAGAACCAGTTGTTAACATTCTAACCAGTTCAGAGAACCGGTTTTTAGAAGAAATTACTGCCCTAATCCTGTAAGGAAGGCAGGAAGAAAACATTCTGGTGTTGCTTATAGAAACTGCCTCTCCGTTAACCCTTATTACATTCTTGGCAGGACTAGACTTCCTGTCTCAGGAACTTCTCTGGAGTTTTTTTCCCCTCCTTTGCTGGTACTTTGCTTGTGTGGAGTGACCATTCAAAGTTACAATGGCACTGAAAAAAGTGACTTACGACCGTTTTTCACATTTACGACTGTTGCAGCATCCCCACAGTCATGAGAGGCCAGGCGAGGAGATGCGTGCCTCCATGTGAGTGATATTGAGTTGGCCACACCCAGCCAGTCACATGACCACCAAGCCACACCTACCACCTAAGCCACACCCACAGAACCGGTTGTTAAAAATTTTGAATCCCACCCCTGCATCTATCGTAATGTATAGTCCCTGCAAATAGTACTGAAGGGAGAGATTTGTTTTCTGGGATCTTGGTATATGTTATCTGAATAATATATTGCAGGCACAAGATAGCCTGGCCCTTATAAAAATTGGTAGCAATGTATTTGGTCAAAGCATATGAAACTTAAACAGGAGATTAAACTAACTTCTCTGGGGGAATTCCCGAAAGACCTATATAAAGATTTATGCAGCATAGAAATGAAAATCTTTCATATCTATAACATCACATTATATTGTATTGTATAGTATAAGTAGTAATACTGTACATACTGTGCAAGAAATGAGCAAGATGAGCTTGGGCTCTTGGTACAAATGGCCAAATAGATATAAAATGGTTGGACGGTTCTCAGTACTAGAACAGAGCAACTGAAGAATACTACTTTATTTTTTAAGTTGAACTAATAGAAAGTAAGGGCTGAGGCTGCTGAGGTGAGCAAGAAAGTATTGTAATATAAACATGTCTCAGTAAACCTCCAAGCACCAGTTAATTTAGAAGGTTAGAAGACAGGGACCTAGAGTTTAAACTCTAGAACAGAATCTCCTCCCTCCCTCCTTCTTTCTTTCTTTCTTTCTTTCTTTCTTTTCTTTCTTTCTTTCTTTCTTTCTTTCTTTCTTTCTTTCTTTCTTTCTTTCTTTCTTTCTCTCTCTCTCTGTCTCTGTCTCTGTCTCTGTCTCTGTCTCTCTCTCCCCTCCCTCCCTCCCTCCCTCCCTCCCCTCTCTTGGCAGGTTACAATCATAATAAAATGTTCATGGTATCAATACAATTGTGTAGCAATAAACAAGACACCCTCTCCCTCAAATCAAACCACAGATAAAAATAATCATAAAGCAATAAAAATAGATGACACTGTAATATCTCTGATTTCTTTCTACTGCAATGGGCAATCAACTGCTAGTTCTGATATTTCATTTATGTCTGCAATGAAGATATTCATCTAGCTGAATCATGTCTGGGAGTCTTTTGCCAAGTCTAGCAAAAAAAAAAAATGAATGTAGGATTAAATGCCTAGAGACTTGTGATTTACTGCCAAAATCAGGTTGATGCCCAAAAGGAAGAGCAGGTTGCTCTCTATATACAGTATATTAAAAATATCCACACTGTTAAAAATGTCAAATAAATGAATCTAGAGATAGAGAGCATCTTCAAATAGGTGGAGAAAAAAATAAAACAGTACTGTTACCCATTGATATCTACTATAATCAACTCAGTCATCCCATCAAATATGGTCTGGATCATGGATTATGCTTTTCAAGGGCAAACTGCAGATTGTTCAAAGAGGCATGGGTAACTTAATTACCAAAAGCCACCTCTGCTAAGCATAGTTCTTCTACAAATTTTTGACTTGCCTGACTGATAATTTTCTCCATCAGCAGGTATAGGATGGCACTAATTTGGTCCCATATTTATTTATTTATTTATTTATTTATTTGTTTGTTTGTTTATTTATTTATTAGATAATAGGTATAAGTAAAAACAGTTATGAATACATGGATACATATAAGAAAAATAAAAAGAAATATAAAAGAAATAATAGGACAGGGACGGTAGGCACATTGGTGTAGTTATGCACGCCCCCTACAGACCTCTTAGGAAAGGGGTGAGGTCAATAGTAGATAGCCTAAGGTTAAAGTTTTTGGGGTTTGGAGAAAAAAACCCCCACAGAGTCAGGTAGAGTATTCTAGACATTGACCACTTTGTTGCTGAAGTCGTATTTCCTGCAATCAAGTTTGGTGCAATTAACCTTGAGTTTGTATCTACCGTGTTTCTCCAACAATACGCCCTCCCCCAATAGGAAGACCGAGCATGTTTTCTAGGCATAAAATGAAATTAAGACCCTCCCCCCAAATTTAAGCCTAGTTTAAAACATGCGAAATTGGGGGGGAAGGCGGGGGGAACTTGCCATTAGGAGTGCCCCGCGGACAGCTATGTCTCACCATCAGCCGCTCCTAACACCATGGTGCAGCACGGAGGGCTCCCTTACCCCTCCCTTACCTGGGTCAGCAGGCGGGCGGCATCGCCGTGGATGTCCGGCAGTGTTTCAGCCGCTTCTCTGGTTTCTGTAGCTTCCATGGTTCCCACCGGTGCTGGCGCCTCTCTCGCCAGCACCATCTCCAACAACAGCATCTGAGTTGCTCCCACTTTCCCCCCATCCCCGTAACAACAGGAAAAAAAAACATTTTGAGGTGCGCTGCATTTTGGTTTAATCCCGAGCGGCTGGGTGGGTGTGAGAAGAGCCGAGCGAGCATCTCTGCTGCTGCTACCCTTGGTGCTCCAGCCTCCGGCTCTGCAAGTTTGCAAAAGTCCTGGTGCACAGCCCGTTTCTGCATTCCAAGTGCCCAGGCTGAGCTCCAGCTGTCCCTCTCTCCCCAGCGCTGTCTCCAATAACAGCGGCAGCAGCGGTGGGAACTGTGGAAGCATTTCAGCCACTTCTCGGGTGGAGGAGCTGACTCCATAACTTCCATGGTTCCCGCCGCTGCTGCCACTGTTATTGGAGATGGCACTGGCAGGAAAGGGACAGCTGCAGCTTGGCCTGGGCGCTTGAAATACAGGAACGGGCTGCACACTGGGACTTTTGCAAACTTGCAGAGCCTGAGGCTGGAGCACCAAGGGTAGCAGCAGCAGAGATGCTCACAGGGCTCTTCTCACACCCACCCAGCCACTCGGGATTAAACCAAAACACAGTGCGAGGCACTCCCAGGTACCTCAAATCTTTTTTTCCCTGTTGTTACGGGGATGGTGGGAAAGCGGGAGTGACTCAGATGCTGTTGTTAGAGACAGTGCTGGTGTGCGGGGGGGGGGGGAGGAAATTAATTCACCCCCGAAAAGACGTCCTAGCCATTTTTTCGGGGCTCAAAAAAAAAAAAAAAAAAAGGCCCAGCCACACGGTATTGTGTGCTCTTGTGTTGTTATGGTTGAAGCTGAAGTATTCATTGACATGTAAGTCATTGCAATGTATGTTTTTATATACCATACTTAGATCAGACCGAAGACGGCGTAGTTCTAGGTTTTCTAGGTCTAGAATTTCAACTCTGGTGGCATAAGGTATTCTGCAACGAGTAGAGGAGTGGAGAACTCTTCTTGTGAAATATTTCTGGACTTTCTCAACTGTGTTAATATCAGATATGTAATGTGGGTTCCAGACTGATGAGTTGTATTTGAGTATTGGTCAAGCAAATGTTTTGTATGCTCTCGTTAGTAGTGTAATATTACCAGAGAAAAAGCTACGTAAGATTAGGTTAACAACTCTTAACACCTTTTTGGCTATGTACTTACAGTGGGCTCTAGCACTTAGGTCATTAGAGATGAGTATTCCAAGGTCCTTTATAGAGCTTGAATCATCAACATGGTCTTGACTATTCAGCTTGTATTTTATTTTCTGATTTTTTTTTTTGCCAGTATGTAGGACAGAGCATTTATTTGTTGAGATTTGAAGTTGCCATTTGTTTGACCATTCTGATACATAGTCAAGATCTTTTTGAAGGGTAGCAATATTATCTGTGGTATTGAACAGCTTTATATCATCAGCGAAGAGAACGCAGTTGCTCTTAATATGATCACAGAGGTCATTTATGTAGAGTAGTCCCCAATCTGGGACTAGAACAACTAGTAACCAACAACACTAGACTTAACATCTACCTCAATCTCATCTTCTGCAATAGTTTGAATTCAATTTATGGAATACAAACTAAAGAACCTAATTCTACATAGCTTTTTCTCTGGCAATGTCACACTACTAACTAGAGCATACAAAACATTTGCTAGACCAATACTCGAATACAGCTCATCAGTCTGGAACCCACATTACGTACCTGATATTAGCACAGTTGAGAAAGTCCAGAAATATTTCACAAGAAGAGTTCTCTACTCCTCTACTCATTGTAGAATACCTTATGCCACCAGACTTGAAATTCTAGACCTAGAAAACCTTGAATTATGCCGTCTTCGGTCTGATCTAAGTATGGTATATAAAATCATACATTGGAATGACTTACTTGTCAATGAATACTTCAGCTTCAACCACAACAACACAAGAGCACACAATAGATACAAACTCAAGGTAAACCGCACCAAACTTGATTGCAGGAAGTACAACTTCAGCAACAGAGTGGTCAATATCTGGAATATTCTACCTGACTCTGTGGTTTCTTCCCCAAACCCCAAAAACTTTAACTTTAGACTGTCTACTATTGACCTCACCCTTTTCCTAAGAGGTCTGTAGGGTGTGTGCATAAGCGCACTAATGTGCCTACCGTCTCTGTCCTATTGTTTCTTTTATTTTTCTTATATGTACCCATTTCATGTATTCATAACTATGTATATACTTATATCTATTATCTTGTAAGCGATTGACAAATCAAAATAAATAAATAAAATATATTTGACTTTGAGACCTTCTGAAGCAATGCCAGACAACTATTATAGCTGCCTTCAGGAAATGGAGTAAGTAGGATCCTGACCAGTTATTCTGATACTGGCACTTGGGAAGAAACTAGAGAAGATCATTCATTTGTAATCACCTTATATCTGGAAATTATTAGATGTCAATTATTAGACTTGTCAAGAACAAGTCTTGCCTAACAAATCTTATCTCATTTTTTGACTAGGTGATTTTCATGGTAGATCATAAGACTACTGGTAGATTAGAGAACATCCTTTGTTACAGTTTGGGATTTCAGCAAGCATTTGATTAAGCATCACATGAATATTCAGATAAGGAAAAGAGATAGTTGGAGTTGATTAAGGAGTTAAGGAGATATATATGTGGTTCAGAAAATTATACCCAAAATGTGCATACAACCAGTTCTGTATCAAATTGGAGTGGGATATCTGTGTGAGGGTATAGGGCAGGGCTGTCATGATACCCATTTAGCAAAGGGGGGAAAAGGTCACAATTCATCACGTGACACCATCATGACACCCCTGGTATAGGGGGTGGATTGATTCCAGAGTGGAAGACATGCAACAAAGGATTCAAGGAAGAAAAGAATTACAGTTAGAAAATTCTGATTAAATATGTAGGGTGGGGGTGGAGTGATAGTCCTAAACAGTAAGTACGGATTAAGAACAACAACAATTAAAAACTAATTACCTAGAGAGAGGATGGGCTCCCTGTCACCAGATATGTGGAAGCATCTTTTGTTAGGCAACCAGGATAATTTAATATGGATACTTCCAATGGCCTATATATGCATTACTCTGTCTCCAGAGTAAAAAAGAAACCAGGGATGAAATTTCTACATTCTTTATAGAAGAAAGGGAATCTTTAAATTAATTCTTCATATCAGGAGTATCAATTTTATTATTAAGTTTAAACACATTTTACCTTCTCATACTTTTTATTTTAGACTAGTAACAGTATCTGCTATAAGATAGACTTCAAGAGCCAAGAAGATATTTATTTTCATAGTTTGGTGATAAATGTTTGCATTAGTAAAGTTACCATTTCTATAAAGAAAAAAATCCATATGAGCGTCAGTGTTTGTTTTTCTTTGATTCTATAAAATTGCTTCATGTTACAAAGGAGTCATATTTTTCTAACTTCACTCTCCCTGAAATTGGAAACTTATTCTCTTTGTTCTGGCATCTTTACTATAAGAATTATTTGGTCTTCAAATAGTTGGTGGAAGTAGTAGAAAATTGTGCTGTCCAGCCAATGTATGGGATTTGAATAGTTAGGTAGCAATTGTGGGTTGTTCCCTTAAGGGAATGCATCATGGTAAATGTAGTTAAGGTATCGTGGGAAATTTGGTCCATATCATGTGACCACATCTGTAATCCTGATTGGTCACTTTATTGACCCTCGAAGGGTTGGAGGAGGTTTTCCTCATTCTTGCCTGAACTCATGGACTTGTGGTAATTCCTCTACTTCTATTGCTACAACATGGGGGGAAAAAGTTAGAAGATAAATCATCTTTTTACCTACAAGGCAGATATGCAAAGGATTGGTCATTAAAGAAGAACTTTGTCACAAATGTGACTTATGAGGATACCTGATGAACCAATAAATGTACTTTGTTATGGACGTCTTGTTGAGTTATCTATCTGCATCTGCACAGCTTAAAAATCCACTACTGTGCAGAAGACAGAAAAAAAAAATACTCCTGTCAGCAAAACATAGCAGGACTTGCAGATAGTTTCCAAACCCTTAGTACCAACACAAGGTAAAATTTTCTTTGGGTCAGGATTGATTCATGGACATAGGCCTGTAGTTTTTTTGGCAACAGTCCAAAATTCCATGACATTTTCTCTCTCCCACCCTCCAAATTATCAGTTTAGTTTGTAATCCTCTGGGTTTTTTTTTTTAGGTTTTTAAGCTTTTAAGAACAGTCAAGATTGCTTTGATGTTGCCATTACCTGATAGATGCAATGAAATCTGCAATAAAATTCTAATTTAAAATAAATTTTCCTATCCCCAAGCTATGGCATATTTGAACGTTGATTGTTTTTTGTTGCCTATAACACTCACAATATTGAAATGGCTATTCTCATCTAAAAGCCTTGAATATTCTTATAATCAGGGGTGGGTTTCTACGGTTCTGTCCACCTTTGTAGAACCAGTAGCTCTGAAGAGCAGCAGACATAGAACCGGTTTTATGTCTGCTGATGTTTTTGCCCACCCGGCCACCCGGGATCTTACCTGATCTTTATTTCCTGATTTTTCAACTTCAGCTGCCGATTAAAAAAAAAAAAAAACAAGAAAAGAGGGCTGTTTCAAAGGCTGCTTCTCGTGCTAATGGCAATTTATGACGATTTACAGGTACATGGCTCACAGAGGGCAGGGAAGCTCGTAAATCCCAAACCGGTAGGTAGTTAACCCTTTCATATCCCACCCCTGCTTGTAATGTTTTACTTGCATTTTTAACAGGGTTTGCAACTTGCACGCAGAGTTATTTTTAATTATAAACATAAGGTTGAATTAATACAGGCATATATCACAGCATGATAATTTTCTGCCTAGTTTCTTATACACAGACATTTTCCCCTGAAAGAAAGGCTTGTTACACACAGTCTGGACAATGAAAGTCAACAAAGATTACTTGAAAAAATTAAAATATTGCACATATGGAACTGCTTAAACTGCAATCCTCAATCATAATAAATTATTATTTTAACTACATGCAAATTTACAAATGGTACATAAATGGAGAAATTATTCTTTAAATAGCAACAACAAAGGAATTCCTCCAGAAGCAGAAACTTGTGCAGCCCTTTGAATGGAAAATGAAACATTTTCTGAATGGAAAAGGAGAAAGCCACAATGAAGCCAACTGTGCCATTAACTTAACGAAGATGTAAACTGTTCATTAAAAAGTCACCAGATTGCAAACTTCATTTAATTGCCAGTAGAAAGTTCAAATTGGTTATTCAAAAACAACAACAGATTTTGCCTGAAAGTAACAACAAATAGCTCCTAGAGCAAACAGCTCCTTTCATTGCTGAAAGTAATTGCTAAAGCCAGGTTCAGGGACAGGTTCTCCCACTTGGGACTTTGCATGAAATGTTACTCCAGCCATTTTGGTTCAAGATTTAAGTTTATGACTTAAACACAGTGAGTAGTTAAACATAAGCCCTCTTTTGGCATGAGTTTGCCTCCTGATGACTTCATGGACACAACCCATGCAGTTTTCTTGACAATAGGACAGAAGAAGTTAACTGGCTTTAAAAAAAAAAATCTTAGTTTAGAATTTTCCTTGGAAAATTCCCATCCATACACTAACTAAGTACAACTCTGCTTAGATTCTGAACAAAGCAAAGATTCTTTAAGTATTACCACCTGCTAAACT
This sequence comes from Pseudonaja textilis, assembly GCF_049901715.1. Taxonomy (NCBI): domain Eukaryota; kingdom Metazoa; phylum Chordata; class Lepidosauria; order Squamata; family Elapidae; genus Pseudonaja; species Pseudonaja textilis. The sequence continues at coordinate 94,277,104 of NC_141990.1, forward strand.
GTGATTAGTGGCATAAGTCCATTCATGTCTGGTATTTCTTGCATGTATTCTAGCAGCTCAGCCGGGCCAAACATGTACCGTGTTTCTCATATAATAAGGCTGGGTCTTATTTTATTTTTTTTTGAGCCCCCCCAAAATGGCTAGGCTGTCTTTTTGGGAGTGACTTAATTCCCTCCCCTTGCATCTTCGGGTGGGGGTGGCGATGGCTTGGATGTTGACCTCGGCGTTGGTGGGGCACTTCGTATCAGGGTCAACGCAGGAAGCACCATATCCGGGTGCGCAACAAAAGTACTTCCTAACGGCAAGCCCTCTCACCATTCCCCCCCCATTTCGCATGTTTTAATATAGGCCTTAATTTTGGGGGAGGGGCTTAATTTCATTTCATGCCTATAAAACATGCTGGGACTTCCTATTGGGGGAGGCCGTATTGTTGGAGAAACAGGGTAGCTAATTTGTAGAACTGGGGAATTGAAGAAAAAAGATTGTTTGATTCTGACTCTTTGTATTTATAAGAGTTGCTTATATTTTGCTTAAGTTGGTTGACAATCGTAAAACAAGCAAAGTAAATTCACAAGGCCCACCAACCATGAACAATACATAAACATTAAAGCCATCAAGAATTAAAAGTCCATTAAAACAGGTTCCCATCCTGCTCATTAGTGCTCATCTAAGAAAAATGTCTAATTTGGATTTCTAAAAGTCTAATACAAGGGGGAGGGGGCATCACTTCAGTGGATTAAGGATTCCATCATTGCTGGGCAACCTAGAAAAGATTGCTCTTCAGATGCCTGACTCTTAATTCTCTCAGAGTCAGGCCTTTCAGCATCCTCTTTCTCAAAGGAAGTTGAGTAAAATCATTTTGAAGGAAAGTACTTCAAAGTTATTTATGAACCAAACCATAAAGCTCTATACAGAAGAGGTTAAAATTAGCATTTTGGATTTGAAAACCTTTGGTAACCACATCATAGCACTAGTGATGTGGTGTTAAAAAAGCTCACACTTGTTAGCATGTATTATTATGGTTGTTTCTATCCAGGGATGGGATTCTACCAGTTTGCACCTATTTGCTAGAACCAGTTGTTAACATTCTAAGCAGTCTGGAGAACTGGTTGTTAGAAGAAATTACTGGCCTAATCCTGCAAGGAAGGCAGGAAGGAAACATTCTAGTGATGCTTACAGAAACTGCCTCTCCGTTGACCCTTATTACATTCTTGACAGGACTAGACTTCCTGTCTCAGGACCATCTCTGGAATTTTTCCCCCTGTTAGTGTTTGGGGATAAACCCCCAAGCAGAGTATGCAGCAGCAGTCAAGCCAGGCAGGCAAATGAGAGAGAGAGTGGGCCCAAGAGTATACACACACTGGAGACAAAAACACTGTTTGTGGTTTTAAAATAGTTATTTAATTCACACAGAGATTAAGAAGTGTCATTCAGTCCATATATCATTATCCAGTATATCCATCCAGTTATCAAGTCCATTAACAGTAAATACAATGTCCTTATCTGCTTGTAAATCTTCTCCTCCCGATACCTTTCTCTCAAAGACAACGCTGAATCCACAGCTCACCAGGCAAACAGTTCTTGTGTTCAGTTGAAATGGTATCTGGCACAGTAGCCATCCAGAGTAAGCAGATAGACGTTCCAGAACAGCAGGCAGCAGACCAGGAACAGAACCAGGTGCATCCAGAAGCCGGGTCTATTACGTTTCCCTTCCTACCTTTATTACTGCCTGCAACCGCACCCACAATGACATTGCAGTTTCTTGTGCTTAAAGCTACAAGACACTTAACCCTAGGTTTACATATTTATTCAACCCAAACCTGGTTGGTGTATCCATATACCCAACATTCTCCCCTTTTGGGTGACATAAATATGTAATGCCTTTACATTCTAAACCCATATTTTTCACAACTCTCTAGATGCTTAATAGCACCTTGGGCTTTAGTAAAATGATCAGCTACATTGTCCTCCGACATGCAGTACTCCAGCTGTATCAATTTACTCTGTACAGATTGTCTTACATTAAGATACCTCAAATCTGTATGTTTACTTCTCGTTTTAACTGCAATATTAGTGGCCATTTGAATTGCTGCCTGATTATCTTCATGTACAACTATAGGGTAAGTTACAGTTATACCCATATCCTTCAACATTTGTTTGTACATAATTAACTCAGTACACAATAAAGATAAACAGGAGAATTCTGCCTCCATAGTAGACAAACTTATATGCTGTTGCCTTAGTGACTTCCAGCCTATTAACGTCTTACCCAGCATTATGGCTGTTCCTGAAGTCGACTTTCTAGTATCTCTTTCTGCTGCAAAACTAGCATCTGCATAAGCACTCAATATGAGATCACCTTTTGGTTCTAAATACAGTGCATGGTGTAATGTACCTTTAAGATATCTTAGGATTCTTTTCAATGCTATCCAGTGACATTGAAGCGGGTCATTATTGTGTCGTGCCAGCTGATTAATACTAAAAGCAATATCTGGCCTTGACCAATTGCTAATATATGATAAGCTACCAACCAAAGATTGATATAATGCCTTATCACATTTGGGACTTTGAGTATCCATTTTGCAAATATCCTGACTCATTGGAGTCTTTGCAGGCTTACAAAGTTCCATCTTATAATCTATTAGCAATTTAGATATCTTATCTTCCTGAGATATCCTAAAACCTTTCTGTGTTCTCAGTATATTCAAACCTAGATATCTCTTTATCTCCCCTAATTGCTTGATTTTTACCTTCTCGGCTAATGATGCAATTATTTCATTTGCTTCATCATTAGTTTTAGTCATCAGAGCAATATCATCAGTAAACAACAATAATAATGATACTTTCCCATTCTTTTCTCTCTTAAATAGACATGGGTCAGCTAAACCAGCTTTAAACCCTATATTGGTCAGTTCCTTCACAATATACTGGTTCCATTCATAGCCCGATTGTTTAAGACCATAAAGGCTCTTCTTTAATAACCAACAATCATTATCATTATTATTGTCTCCTTTAAATCCATTAGGCCTTTTCATATACACAGTATGTCTTAGTGGAGCGTGCAAGTAAGCAGTTTCCACATCTAAATGGTTAATTATATATTGCTTGCTTGCTGCCCACACTAATGCTGCCCTTAAAGTTGCTGCTTTCAGACTAGGTGCAAATACTTCATCATAGTCTTTTGCACTTTGTCTAAAGCCTTGGGCTACTAACCTTGCCTTATGGATTGTGTTTCCATCCTTATCTGTTTTTATTTTAAAAATCCATTTGCAGCCAATGGGTTTCTCATTACTAGGTAATCTCACGTTTTCATACACTTTCATATCCTTCAGAGACTTCAATTCTTTATTAATTGCTGCATACCAATTTTCTTTCTCTTTAGAAGGATATCTTCTAATCTCATCCACAGTATTTGGGATTCTATTTTCCTGGCACACTGTATTAGCCTGGTATCTATCAGGCGGTCTAGAAATACGTGTAGTCCTTCTGGGTATTACTGGGCTTGGTTGAGTTACTACCTGTTCCTCATCCTCAGCTATTTCTTCCTCTAGGGGCTGTGCTTCTTCCTGTACTTCTTCCTTTACATTATTTTTAAAGTTACAGGGATACTTAATGGGATTTCTGTATGATTCAATAACCACCTCGTTATTGTTATCCTGCTCTAACTTATCCCATCCTACGTGCTCTAGAAATTGGGCATTGGCACTACATAACACCTTAGATGTGCCTTTATCCCAAAATCTATATGCCCTATGGTTAGCTTGGTAACCAATGAAGAAAAATTGTTTAGCTCTATGTTGCCCTTTACGCCTGAGTTGTGTAGGGATATGCACCCATGCTGGTGCACCAAATGTGTGCAGGTAACTCAAATCAGGCTTCCTGCCATGCCACATGGTGAATGGTATTTCACCAGTGGTTGAGTTAACAACATTATTTAATAAATGATTAGCACACATTGTGGCCTCCCCCACAAAAAATCAGGTAACCCAGAATCAGTTAACATAGTACGGGTCATTGCCTGCAGAGTTTGGCCTCGCCTTTCAACAAATGCATTGTGTTGTGGTCTGTATGGTGCAGATGTCTTATGAGCTATTCCAGCTGCCTTTAACCTATTCTGGAATTTGCTATTAACAAATTCCATGCCATTATCTGTCACCAGGGTTATAATTTGCCGTTTGGTTTTTCTTTCAGCAAACTTTAACCAGTTGAAGAAATGTTGATATGTTTCAGTTTTGCTTTTCATTAAGTAGCAAAACCCATATCTAGAGTAATGGTCCATAATGCTCAGTATATATCGAGCACCCCCCATACTGGGTTTCTTTGGACCAATAATGTCTGCAAATACTACTTCTAAAGGTTCTTTAGTTTTGAAACCATTTAGCCTATTTGCAGGCATTATTTTACTCTTATCTTCACAGCAGACATTACAACGCAAATACTTATCACAGGGCTTTAACCTTATTCCTTCAGATAACTCTACTGTACGTTTTAGCATTTTAAAATTCACATGCCCCAAACGTCTATGCAATAAATGGATACATTCATCATGAGGCTTGATATTATTAAATACAGTCTGTGCCTCCCCTTTCTTACTATCATGTAAGACATATAATGTTCCATTTAAAGCTGCAGTTACCCTTTTGCCATCTCTATCCAGTATGCACTTATTATTCTTAAATGTAACTACATATCCTAGTTTATCTAATACTCTTACAGAAAGTAAGTTCATCTTTAACTGTGGTACATATGACATTTTTATATTCTGGTTTAAACATGGACAATAAGCAATACCTTCACCCTTGGCCTTGAGGTGCCAACCATTGGCGAGTGATATACGTTGAGAACTTGTAGACATTTTTATAAACTTTGTCTTATCTCTCGTGATGCAGTGGGATGCACCACTGTCCACCACTCATAAATCATTCTTCATATCACAATTGCCAAGCATGGCCAGTTCAAAGGATTTCTTTGGCTTCTTTACATTCTGGCTTTTTCCTTTCCTGCAGAATCTTGCCAAATGTCCTCTGCCTCCACAATTAAAACACTTTTTAATTGTGTATGCCGTTGAAGATAAATTCTCTTCTTCCGGGTGCTTTACTTTACACAGCTGGTTTCTTTCCAGCCTTGAAGATAATTTCTCTTCTTTATTAGGCTTATCTTCTCTCAGCTGGTCACGTTCAAACCTTCTTCTGGCTTCTTCTAATAGCCTGCCGGTAATCTCAGTTACTGATAAACTGTCTTTTGGCAATACCTCTAATGCAGTCACAAAATCATCATAGCTTCGATCCAGAGAAGACAGTATGATGTATACTTGTTGCAACTCATTAAATATAAGCTCTTTTTCTTGTAATTCTTGAAAAATGCTTTTCATACAGTTTAAATGAGTTAACATGTCTCCATTCTTCTCAAGATGTGTTCTAAACAGCTTCCGTGTAAGATTGATATGAGCTCCTACACTGTCTCGAACATAAATCCTTTTGAGATTCTCCCAGCAGTCTGCAGCATTTTCCACCCCACGGATATGAATGAGTTGCTGGTCAGACAGGGTGAGACCTATGATGCACAAAGCCTGTTCATTCTTTCGTTCATAGTCCTGTATCAGTTTATAATCCTCTTCATCATTAGGATTTAAATTAGATACATCTGGTGGGTTTGTTATTATGTTCCACAAACCTTCTCTTCGTAGAAGTAAACTACATTTCATTGACCATGAAACATAGTTTGTTCCATCTAGTCTGGATATCATGGACAGATGTGGCAAATTTACTTGTGCCATTGCTCTTGTGAAAAATAACTATTTAACAAACAGTTTGTATTTACAGTAATGTGCAACTCACACCAGCTCTCACTGCTATATCCTGGTTAGTTAGACTGTGAGCACTGCTGGGCCCATAACCAATGTTAGTGTTTGGGGATAAACCCCCAAGCAGAGTATGCAGCAGCAGTCAAGCCAGGCAGGCAAATGAGAGAGAGAGTGGGCCCAAGAGTATACACACACTGGAGACAAAAACGCTGTTTGTGGTTTTAAAATAGTTATTTAATTCACACAGAGATTAAGAAGTGTCATTCAGTCCATATATCATTATCCAGTATATCCATCCAGTTATCAAGTCCATTAACAGTAAATACAATGTCCTTATCTGCTTGTAAATCTTCTCCTCCCGATACCTTTCTCTCAAAGACAACGCTGAATCCACAGCTCACCAGGCAAACAGTTCTTGTGTTCAGTTGAAATGGTATCTGGCACAGTAGCCATCCAGAGTAAGCAGATAGACGTTCCAGAACAGCAGGCAGCAGACCAGGAACAGAACCAGGTGCATCCAGAAGCCGGGTCTATTACGTTTCCCTTCCTACCTTTATTACTGCCTGCAACCGCACCCACAATGACATTGCAGTTTCTTGTGCTTAAAGCTACAAGACACTTAACCCTAGGTTTACATATTTATTCAACCCAAACCTGGTTGGTGTATCCATATACCCAACACCCCCTCCTTTGCTGGTACTTTGCTTGTGTGGAGTGACCATTCAAAGTTACAATGGCACTGAAAAAAGTGACTTATGACCATTTTTCACACTTACGACTGTTGCAGCCTCCCCACAGTCACGAGAGGCCAGTTGAGGAGATGTGTGCCTCAATGTGAGTGATATTGAGTTGGCCACACCCAGCCAGTCACATGACCACCAAGCCACATCTGCCCAGTCACATGACCACCAAGCCACACCCACCACCTTAGCCATGCCCACAGAACCGGTTGTTAAAAATTTGAATCCCACCCCTGGTTCTATCTATGTTTAGACTGGATTTGGTATTTTTATCCACCTATCAAATCTTTCTCAAGGACCTGGAATAGGTAGATGTTGTTTAATAATATTAAAGGTATTGTTGCAAAATGTAAGCTGTTCCAGGTAAAGCTGCCTTTTATAATTAGCTGATAGTGATTTTGCCAGTGCCGATGGTGTTCAAATGGTGCTTCAAATGTTTTGGAATTGCACCCAAGGCACCTATTACTATTGGTGCTATCTTTGCTTTGTTCTGGTTCTATACTTGTTATACTTGTTATACTTATTACTACCATTAAGTTAACATTTACTTCTGGCGGTTGCCTGGACAGGTTTTTGCAGGCAAGATTTCAGAAATGATTATCCTGTTTTTTGTTCCAAGAGAGAGTGAGTGGCCCAAAGTCACCTAGCTGGCTTGTTCTTAAGGCAAGACTAGAATTCATGGTTTCCTAGTTTCTAGTTTAATGCCTTAAGCATTAAACCAAACAGGGTTGTATGAATATTATTTTTTTGAATGTATTAGCTGCCCAACTCCAATAGATTCTGGGCGGCATTGTGGCCAGGCTACTGCTTTTAGGACCAGCTGTAGTTTCTGATTAATCTGGGAAGATTCAAGCAAAGTGCATTATAGTGCACTAATCATGTGATGAAGGCAATGAATGACAATTGCCCAAAATGAATGCAACTGCTGTGGCCACTGAAACTGGCCAATGGCTCTCTCAACCACAGGTTCCACCGACTGCTTGGGCAGAAACCATGAGTCCCAGAGGACCTCTCAAGTATGCAGTTTGGAATCTTGCCTTGCAATCTAAGGGCACCAAAACCTTTTATGTTTATTTTTGTTCGAGGGTGATTTTAATCTTCTGGTTTGGTTCACAAAAAGTGTTTTTTTTGTGTGTGTGTGTGGTTAATGTGTTGGTTACAGGGTAGGGATGGGCTATTTTGCTTTGTTGTTAATGGATACTTTTAATTTGGACTGCCTCGCTTAATTTTGTTTTTGTTTTGATTTTATATTAAATTTTATATTACACACACACACACATACACACACATATATACATGCAGGTGCTTGTGTGAGCAAAGTGCTTTCGGCTTTGCACAAGCATAAAGCCGAAAGCACCAGCCTGAAGATGGCGAGTGGGACCTCGTTGAAACATCGCCAAGATACTCTCAATCTTACACGGGAAAAGACCCAAACACACCAAGATCTGCATACCTGTACCCATGAAAATCTACGAAAACTATATATATAGTCCAATGGAGCCAGTGTCTATATAAAATCTAACAAATAATAGTAGTTATAACAACACAATTTTCATGAGAATTCACTTTGCAGTTATTGTTTAAATGTAGTTAAGTGCCTAAAGTGATTAAGTTCTGTAATATACATTTACATGTTTAATTTTCAACGAGAGTGGGATTAGTTATAAAATAAAAAAGTAGCTAAAATGCTTTCAGAATAATTTAAAAAATCTTTCCAAGTGGACTGCTACCACACCTAAACTTAGCCAATGAAAAGCTGCATTTGAAAACAGTTCTAAAAAACTGTGTCATGAGCAAAAGTCCACCTTGCAACTAAAAGCTACTAGCTACTAGCAACTAGCATTTCTCTTGAGAGAAAGTGTTAGAAAGTGTTTCTTGATGTCTGCAGCTGAAGAGATTTTTTTCCTAATGTTTGCTTATTATGCAACTGATAAAATTGCACTACACTGTAGCCTCAGTGGCTTAAGCACGCATGTTGGATTATAGCCTTAAAAACAAGTTGGAAGGCACAGCAATTATGTAAATGTTGGCTTCTTTCTCAGTTCTAATTGGGTACAATATTTTAGAGAATATTATTAAGTCACAATTAAGCAGGGTTCAGTTGTGTCGATAAATCACATGGGAACTAAAATATTAAGCAATGAATTCCAAAAGGTCATTGGAAGAATCTAATGTGTTAATGGACATTATTTTTGACCATTGAAGAATCTGCTCAAATGAATGGACGGATATTACATAATGAAAGACATAATTTGCCTAAGGATGAGCATTTGAGTAACTTTTGGAATGATGTAGATAAAGACAATGTTGCATTAGGAAAATGATATTTTGCCTTAAGATATGAATGAGCTTTTTATCAGGGGTTTGTCAACTATTGTTTATTATCTCTTGCTAGATGCAAACCAGGTGACAATAGGTTAAAATAAATGGTTTAACAATAATAATATTGCCACTTTCTTTGAGAGATCCAAGAAAACAATCTGTCTTCAGCCTGCTAGAGTTAACTATTGCATAAAATACAGCAACAGCCAGATTTTAAATAGTATTCTGGCTATAGCAGGTTACTATAATTAAGCAAAGCTTGTCTAACCTGTTCCTTATTAAGCCAAGATTTGCTCATTTGAGCACAGCTAATGGCTTGACTTGCTTGCAGGATTAAGCATGGCATAATTACACTGAGAACATGTGGAATTTTAATAATTTAGGCCATTTACATGATATGCTTGCCCATAGTTAACTAAGCTTATATACAACCTGACTTTCTGGTTTTCATGGCACATTGGCTCATAAATTAATCTCACTGGGTGAGTTTGCTCAACATTAAATGTGGATGGGTAGTTTATGCTTAATGTGTTAATGAAAATAATCTTGCTTTCACTTTAATATGAAATAGAATAAATTAAAAGAATGCAATGAAAACCCTAAACATGAGTGGATACAACCTCTCTTCAGCCATTTCAAAGCCCTTTCAACTATTTAAACAGTTTGCAAATACTGATAATTGCTGTGGAATCCTTGATGATGTCCTAGTTTGGTTGTTCATTTATAACAAACATCAGTACAATACAATACTGATGTTGCCTAGTCAGGCAATAATGTTTGCAAGCAAATGATCACGCTCAGACATAATTAACCATAGTTTAATCCTGAGCTCGAGATACTCTTATATTGAAACTAGTCATTGCAGTTAAACCTGAAATCTATCCAAGTCTTCTTCCATACCGAGTCTATTTGGGCAAGTTTTAAAGTGAATGATATCTTAATTTAAATACTCTGAACCAGAGGTGGTATTCAGCAGGCTCTGACCAGCTCTGGAGAATCAGTAGTGGAAATTTTGAGTAGTTTGGAGAACCGGCAAATACTACCTCTGACTGGAGATTTTACAGTTTCTTTCCCCTGCCACACCCACCAAGCCACGGCCACAGAACTGGTAGTAATTTTTTTTGAATCCCATCACTGGTCTGAACAACCAGATGATTCTCAAAAACAGCATTGATAAACCTAAAAGTCTCTGATGGACCAGTCTGTCCCTCATCTTACTAATAGAGCTGTGCAGAAGCATCTATTTCTGTTGATTCATATAATTCAACAGATTATATGAATCTATTGATGCTGTTCACACATCTTTATTAGCCTCTGTTGAAAGAAACCCATCCCATTTGTCTGCAAAAGTGGTCCTTGTCATCTGGATGTACAGTGTGATTTTCAAGATGTGACAGACATTTTTGCACTAGGAAAATGGCTTTTCTAAAATGAGGAAATAAGTTATCCAGATTCTCCAAGCATTTGTATTTAAAACACGCCCATGTACTTTGAGGTGTATTTCTGTTGTAAAACTCACTATTATTTAACCTGGAAGACAAATCATTTTGATTGGCTGTTAAATACAAAGGAGTGGGGGAAAGCTTTAAAAAGACACCTCCAGCATATCCCTTGTATTATCCAGTGGGGAAGAATGCCATCCCGAGATCATTCACAACTCCTAACAGTTAACAGAATGCCTGTTTATTTTTCATATTGTTATCTGATTTTCCAGAAATGTGTTTCAGGTTTGGAGAGGTGGAGAAGAAGATGTTATGAGTAAAGAGACACATTAATGACTCCAGCAATAACAGAAAAGAATTTTCCATGACTGAAATTGATAAAACAAACCAAAGGATTGGTATAATTCTCCTTAGAATGAGTGGATAATCTGAACAGATGCCCTGAGTCCTGTATTTGTTCCTCAACTTTGGACTGGAAGCAGTGTATGCAATGCCTTTTCTGTTTAGGAGCACCCTTTTGTATCTTATCTGGACACCTTGCTACAATGTCATATGGTCTCTTCACTGTTTTCCCATTGAATAGGATTCATCAGAACAGTTAAATTAGAGCAGGGGTGTCAAACTCACGTCTTTATGGCAATATCATGTGACATATTTTGTCCCCTTCGCTAAATGGGGTGTGGGCATGGCCAGTGCGTGATGCATCTGGCTTGCAGGCTGGGAGTTTGGCAGCCCTGAATTAGAGCAACAGAGATCTTAATTATTGAGTAAACTCCTTGGATTCATTCTCCATGATCCGGCTGCCCTTTACATGTTATACTCCCTAGTGTAGATGTGGTGGCGCAATGGTTAGAATGCAGTATTGCAGGCTAATTCTGCCTGCTGTCATTAGTTCAATCCTGACTGGCTCAAAGTTGACTTGGCCTTCCATCCTTCCAAGGTCAGCAAAAAGAGGACCCAGATTGTTGGGGGCAATATGCTGACTCTGCAAACTTTAGAAAGGGCTATAAAGCACTTGTGAAGCAGTATATAAGTCTTAAGTGCTATTGCTAGTGTAAACTTAAGCTTTTTCTGGTTTCAGTCCCATGTTATTATTAGTAAGCTATTGCTTCTTTCTGCCCAAGCCTATTCTCTCCCCCCAAAACTGATTGCAACAAGAAGAAACAATAATAATGAAACATTAGTTTCCATTAGTTTTCTTTCTAATATCTTGTTTTTAGCAACTTAGGTTCATGGTTTGCTTATAAGGACTGGACATTTTGTTCATGCCATTTTAATCCCATTGCAAGTTTGTATTGCCAGTGCCACCTCTTGTGATTCCCTGGCCCACTTCTAATACTATTATGGCTGGGATTTCCAGATGATTTTCATCAAATACTAACTAGTTCTGTCTCTGTTAGTTTAGGAGGATTAGTCTACAGTTGCTAGATGGTCCCAACTGCTTGTTGACTCTGATTAACAGCTTGTTTAAAATATACTTCCTGCACTAGATCACCAATGTTTAGCTGCATGTCAACACTTAAGGCTCAGCATGTGCTTGTGAACATTTTTTTAAGGGACAATTACCACAATGGATCTTTCCACATACTTCAACAACCATAAACTGAATCTTGCATCATCAAGAAGACACATATTTTTTTTAAAAAAATAAATGGCTTTGGAGGAACAGCTGAAAGAGATGGAAATGCTGTCCTAAACACTGAACACACATGCACTAAGAAATGGCTTTGATTTGCTTGTTCAATGTATACTTTCCCACCACATTTCCTGTCTTGGGCATTATGGTTCATATCAGCCTGAATATGGAAGGCTTGGACTCATGCTTAATGTTCACTCAGTCTCATAAGGTACACTTCTTAAAGGAACATACTTATTTTCTCCCAACTGCTTAAAAAGCAAAATGGGAAGGAATACCAAGAAATCCCTACTCATAATATCCTCATTTCACTATTTTATTCGGATTTTTCTACCCCAGAGGGCTAGAAATAAAAATAAATATGTTTCAGAAAAAGAGGAGCATCAATTGAGATTTTCCTAGCATTCTGTTCATTATTGGTGCATGACATCCTGAGTTTTTTGGTTTCAAGACATTTTCTAAGGATGTTCTATCCAGTCTACAAAAACCTGGAAAACCAGTAGAGGACAGCAAAGATTGTTTGGCTATTTGCTGGTCAGATGTATTGGTTGTCATCTGATTTGATTCTAGATTCTGTCAACTAATCAGTTGATAGACCATATGGATTTGGTTTTCTTGTTCATTATATTCCATAGGTTGTAAATTGAGCAATTCAGTGAAATAGATTTTCTTACATTTTCTGTTATTTCTGGAGTTTAAATTCAAGATACTGAAGATAATCTTCTTGAATACATTGTTGCATGATATTTTTCCTGTTGATTTTAATAATACAGTTGATGCATCAGTAGATGGTGCTATTTGTTTCTCTATTAAAAGTAAGCCTAACTTTTTAATAAGTAATTGATCAAAGCCTCAGAAACACCCCCGCTGTAAAGTAGCAAGATTTCTAGTTAGAGGACATTAGAAAGCAAATCCAGGATGTTTGTTTGTTTGACTGTTTATTTAATTTTCATAAAGTAGAGCAGTTTGAGAGGTCCTTGGTACTCTCAGAGCTTGGTGGTTGTTTCTTGCAGACCTGTCATTACTTAAACTAGAATAATCACACCATCAGTGCTCAGTGTGCTAGTTTGGGCAAACATCTGCAAGAAAACAAATAAATTCAGAGAGCATCAAGGACCCTTCATTTCAAACCTGGGCTACAAATATTCTCCTTTATCGGTAGTCAGTTTAATAATACAATTCTAGCTTCTGATGATCCTTTTAATAAATTGAATATTGTAAATAATACATTATTGACATTTATGCAAGATAATACGAAGAGAGAAATATTTCTTTGTGGAGTAGAGGTGAACTGTTGAAAGGTGAACCCATATCCTTAGAATTATACTTTAGAAATGAATAAATTTTGCTAGGACTGAGTTGAAACATATTGTATGCATTCAAACCCCCACAGCTTCCAAACACCGAGAAAGAATTCCATGGCATCAATCAGATGACCTGGGATGGAGATATAAAGCTGGGTAAAACCTGACCCCAAACAGATCCAGTGACTTTGTGTTAACCCTGATTGGAACTGACCCTGAAGGAAGGAAGAGAATCAGTACAACCCACATTCACAGATAGAAGGATAGCATGATTGAGGAGATTGAAAACCATTTGAAGGTCAAAAAGAGCAAGAGTAGACGCTCCATCCATCTTTCAGTGCCATCAAAGGTCATTGAAATCAATACTATTTCGATTCTTTATGCTAGCCTGACCTGGGGCTGAAAGGGGACAGATAATCTGATTATTTCGGAGTCCTCTGCAGCTGCAGTGCAACTTCCTTTTAAAATAACCTTACAGGTTACTTAGGGCAGGGGTCTCCAACCTTGGCAACTTTAAGCCTGGAGCGCTTCAACTTCCAGAATTCTGAATTCTGGGAATTGAAATCCTCCAGGTTTAAAGTTGCCAAGGTTGAAGACCTCTGACTTAGGCTATACGGTCTCTCCTCAGTGGTGTCTATCTGTTCTGTTAGATCTGGCAGGAGAGGTATCCTGTGGGTGCCATCTATGAGAGGGTATCACCTGCCAGGGCCCAGAAGGAGATCCTTTCTGCTTTGGCACATACCTTCTGGAACATCATCCCTCCCAGAAATGAGACATGCACCAATCTTGCTGACCTTCTGCAAGGCATTAAAAACTGGCTTTACCATTAAAGCCTGGGGTACTGATAGTAGGGGACTGTTTTTAAGTGTTTATGAGTGTTCTCAGCTGCTATCATTACACTATTTCTATTGTTTTTAAATTTGGTTATTTTCCTTGTTTTTCCCATGTTTTCATTGTTAGACTCCCCCCTGTTACATATATGAGATGTGTGGCCTATAAATTCATTAAATAAGTATAGCCACCTTCCTGAAGAAAAGGTTGGAAACTGGACAAAAAAAATGGGTCAGATTCCCAGTGTTCTGCCTCAAAGGAAAAGACCATAGAGTATGAAAGTAAGGAAGGAAGTCAAAAGGTATCTTTTGAGCACAAACAACTGTCTTAGGGAGGGCAGTAGAATTTAAAGTGACCTAACATGGTTGATTCATGTGAACCATTTATTAATTGCTCCTCTTAGGAAGTCAGGAAAAAAAAAAATAGGACATATTTCTAACTGCAAAGTTCTAGTGCTACCCAGCTGCTGGTTTTGTCCCTGTTTATGAAATCGTATATAGTTGTATCATATACTATTCATAAATGGTTTAATCTCTACCGAATAGCAGAGCATAATTTATGTTGGAAAATTATAACAGTAATAGGGAGGGTGAAGTTATCCTTAAAGTCACAATGCCTCCTATAGGGATTTAGAAAGGATAATCAACTATTTTATATAGATAAATTCACACATTGTTCTAACCTGTAGTGTTAGAGCAAATATCAGTTAACCACAATGTGATTTGTCTGGGTCTGACATAGCCTGATGTGTAAATCCAGCTATTGTGCTTGCTTGACCATGATTTATAATTTAGCATGGTGGGTACACCTAACAATGGCTTCTTCAATAAATCATGGTTAAACAAACCATAGCTAAGTTTGAAATGTGAACCAGCTAGACGGACAGACTTTTGATCCATTTAGTTCAATTTTATATATTGTGACAGAGACTCTAGGACAAATGTGAACTGTTTGTCACACCCACATTTCTTTTATACCTCACAAAGAATCCAGAGATTTACCAATATTTACCAGCAAAATTGCTGAATTTCAGAGGCACAAATTTCAGCCCCAAAGGTTAATGAAAAATAAGAGTGGAAGTATAAGGTCGATGGAATGTGAAGTGTTATGTCCCTGGAACTTGCCAAAGTCCCCACCCAGGTCCGTTCATGCTGCGGGGGCGTTTGCTGCCCCTCATTGGCTGGCCTCCCTCGACAGCCGGCTATAAAAGCCAGCTGCAGGGTCCGGCCAGCCGCTGATCGCTGGAAGCCTGCTCCAGGCAGGGCTAACACGTTCAGTCCTTTATTGTTCCAATAAAGTCTTGTTGCACCCAAGCCCTGGTCTAGCCTCTCATTGCTCAACTACAACACTGGCGACGAGGGTGGGATGGCTACCAGAGGCAATTCGCAACAGCTGAAATCACTAAAATAACCGCTGAGCCGCAGCCGCGCCGCCGGAGAGCTCGGTCAGCAAGAGCGAAGTAATAGCCTGTAGCCGCTTGTTAGCAAGCTACAGAGGAAAGTGAAGCGCTGCAGCCGCAGCCGCTCAGCACAAAAAGAGCGAAAATTCAAACGGCTGTCGCTTGATTTCTAGCCGAATACAGCGCGGTGCTGTTATTCCGAGCTACTGACACTCACGCAGGCGCGATTTTCAAAGCGCTATCAGAGGCGGCAAGCCAGCACCGCCTACGCTCTCCAGGAGCGCGAATTTCAAAACGCTGCCAACAGTCATTGCAGCTCAGCCCAATTGTAGCCCAGAGAGAGAGCAGAGAGGTCTATGAAGCCTCTCCAGAGCTGAAGTCACTAGACTAACGAGAACACAAGTGCCATTTGTGTCCCAGAGAGATTTCTCAACAGCATATCACGCAGGAGTCCTCATCATGAACTCCAACCCAGCCTTCCCACCGTTCAAACCGGAAGAAGAAAAATGGGAGTCATACAAGAATCGCTTTTAACCACTACATCGACGCTTATCGGTCTGGCTGATGCTGGGGAGCACAGAAAAAGTCATTCTTCCTCAGCTATTGTGGGGCCATCGCTTTTGATACTGCCACAGCACTCGCCGCCCACGTGAGTTAAAAATGTCCCCTGGCCAGAGTTGCTAGAAATTCTCACCAACCATTACTCCCCAGGCCCTCACAAATCGCGAGGCGTTTCACCTTCCGGATGAGGAAGCAAGCAGAAAAGGAAACCGTCAATCAGTATATGGCCGCCTTGAGGACTGCAGCCCTCCACTGCGGGTTCAGGAACTATCTTGATGACATGCTCCTCGACCAGCTCGTCTGCGGGGTCAAAGACCTTCACCTCCAGAGGCGACTACTCGCCAGGAAGGACCTCAACCTATCCCAGGCCGTCGAGGAAGCCCTGGCAGCAGAGCTGGCAACCCAGTCCGCCACTGAAATTCAAGGTCCCGTTCCCAAACAAAGCTGCGCCACCGTTCATTCAGAAGAGGTAGTCAACGAAGACGACCCTAACGAGCAAACAGACATCCACCGCCTCACCCATGCCAAACAACCACAGGCAGGAGCCAGGCTAGAAACCAACAGCGCACCCAAACACATCATCCTATGCCTATCCTGTGGAGGACCTCACTCGAGAGCTACGTGCAAATTCAAGGGTGCCATCTGTAACCAGTGCCACAAAAAGGCCACATCTCTAGAGTCTGCCAGGCCGCACAACTCAGCACAAAAGGTTCCTTCCTTTTCCCATTCTGGGCCTCAAAGGCAAGTACTCAATTGTCACACTTGCTACCATGCTAACCACACCTGTCACTCTATTAGTAAAATAACACTTTCCGTTCTATTAGAAGGTAAACCTTGTCGTATGGAGGTTGACACGGGTCAGCGCTCTCAATCATCTCTTGGAGCACCCTCAAGAAAATCCAGCCCAGACTATCCAGAAACCAGCTCCAGAAGTGCCAGATCTCCTTGAGGGATTACCAGGAAAAGACATTCCAGTGCTCGGCAAAGGCAAGTTCCTTGTTAATTTTAAAGCTTTTAAAGGCCACCTGCCTCTAGTGGTAGTTAACGGCAACCTCCCCAGTCTTCTGGGGCTTGATTGGTTCCCCTACCTCGGCCTAGGGTTAACAGGAGTCCATGCTGTCTCAGCTTCTGACACTGACTCCTTATTCACTGACTACTCAGACGTATTCAGCAATGAGTTGGGGTGCTATAAGGGGACCCCATCTCATTTGCAGTTGACCCCAAGTGGTTCCAGTCCGGCTGAAACCGCGTGAGTCCCATTCGCCATTCGGCCTAAACTGGACGCAGAGCTCGATAAATTATTAAAGCAAGGGGTCATCGAGCCGACAGACTTCGCCAAATGGGAGACGCCAATTGTCACACCCTAAAAAAGGATGGCAGTCTGAGAATTTGTTCTGATTACAAAACAACAATCAACCGCTTTTACAAGTTAGTGCGCACTCAGTCCCGGTCATTCAACATTTACTGCATACCTTTGAGCCTGGCAACATTTTTGCCAAATTGGACATGTCGCAAGCGTATCAGCAGTTCCCGTTGACAACCAAATGGCGGAACTGCAGACCATTGTGACTCACAGGGGTGCCTTCCGTGCAAGCGCTCCAGTTTGGCGTAAGTGTTGCCCCGGGATTTTCCAATCCTCATGGAGCGTATACTACAGGGCCTCCTGGCGTAGTACCCTACTTCAACGACATATTGGTCTCGGCCAGGGACAGACCCCAACTCTTCCAGAGAGTCAGAGCAGTGTTAGACAGGTTCAGACAGCATGGCCTCAAATTAAAAAGGAAAAATGTGCCATTGCCACTAGACAGGTGGACTTTCTGGGCTATAAGATTGACGCCTCAGGCATCCACCCCTAGAGTCCAAGGTCAAGGCAATTCATGAGGCACCCACGCCAACCACTAAAGCCGAGCTACAAGCCTTTCTGGGATTATTGAACTTTTATGCATCATTTCTACCTCACAAAGCATTAGTAGCAGAGCCTCTACACAGGCTCTTAGATAAAAAGCACCTTGGCACTGGGGACACAAGGAAGACACTGCCAGCGCAGTCAAATCACTGCTCACATCTGACGCGGTCCTCATTCAATTCGACCCACACCTTCCACTGGTACTAGCCGCGGATGCTTCCCTTTGGGATTGGCGCCGTATTAAGCCATAGACTACCCAATGGCTCTGAGGCACCGATTGCCTTCTTTTCCAGAACGCTCTCAGCAACAGAGCGTAACTATAGTCAGATCGACAAGGAGGCTTTAGCCGCAGTGGCTGCGGTTAAGAAATTTCATGAATTCCTGTTTGGCCACAACTTTGAGCTAATCACGGACCACAAGCCTCTCCTGGGTCTTCTTTCCGGGGACAAGCAGACTCCCCAAGTGTTGTCTCCCAGAATGATGAGGTGGACTTTGTTCCTGGCGGCCTATTCGTACAAGCTCATCCACCGCCCAGGAAAAACGTTAAGTCACGCAGACGCCCTCAGCCGCTGCCCCCTGCCAGCTCCAGCAGAAGACCCGGCCCCGGTCCACGCCATCTTCGATGTCACCGAGCTCGACCTCCCTGTCACCGCTCTCGACATCGCCACCAAATCCAAGACGGACAAAACCATCGCCCAGGTACTGGACTGGGTGAGGAGGGGGTGGCCGGGCTCAAACCTCTCAGCCGAATTCACACCTTTTAAGACCCGTCAACAGGAGCTGTCTAGCATACAGGGCTGCCTGCTGTGGGGCACCTGGGTGGTTATTCCGGCCTCACTCCGCACACCAGTCTTAGAGGCACTACACGAGGGCCACCCGGGCATCGTCCGGATGAAGGCGTTGGCACGAAGCTATGTCTGGTGGCCGGGCCTGGACGACGACATCGTCAAGTGGGTAAGCTCATGCCAACCCTGCCAGGAATCCAGACCATCCCCTCCAGTCACCACCCCCACAAAGTGGGAGAGCGCCAACGCACCTTGGTCAAGGCTACACATTGACTTAGCGGGTCCGATTCACGTCAAGACCTTCTTGGTGGTCGTAGATTCATACTCAAAATGGATCGATGTGGCCCAACTATCCACAACCACCACGCTAGCAGTTACCAAGGCTCTAACTCACCTATTCGTAACACACGGGTTACCAGACACCATTGTTTCAGATAACGGCCCCCAGTTTGCCTCAACAGAATTTAGCTGTTTTGCCACAAATCTTGGCATCCGACATATCTTCACGGCTCCCTTCCATCCTGCCAGCAACGGATTGGCAGAACGAGCCATTAGATCCACAAAAGAAGCATTAGCCAGATTCAGCAAAGAAGATTGGCATCACAGGCTCTCCGTTTCTTGCTGAGCCAACACTCGACCCCTTGCATGGTCACCAACAAGTCCCCTCGCAGAACTTCTAATGGGTAGGCGCCTAAGAACTGTGTTGGATAGGCTCCACCTCACTATTGTCCTGACACCCCTCTCGCTTCAATGACGGGGTCAGAGATTTTGTCTTGCAGGAACTCGTATTTGCGAGGAACTATGCCGGAGACCCGCTGTGGATCCCAGGAGTGATAGTAGCAATCACTGCCCCGGTCGCACGAGTCCAGCTGGAAGACGGCCGCATCTGGAGAAGACACCTGGATCAGCTAAGGAAACGACAGGGTACCCTCGCCAGTGTCGGATCGTGGGCTCAGGTCGACCCCCAGGTGCCACACCAAGCTCCCATCGAAGACCATGCCAGAGCCACTGCACCACCTACACCCGGACCAGGAGAGTTGGCAGTAGACCGGGACTGCCAGATGGGTCTGCCATCGGCACCAGTAGATGGGACCACACATCGCCAACCAGAAGCACCACACCGGCGCCAGTGCAAACCCCAGAGCGAGGCTGCACCCCATCACCAACCCTACCGGGTTCCTCGGACTCTGAGACACTTGGTAACTCACTGGAGTTACGACGCTGGGCGCCAGCACAGACCGCCCGCTTATTTAAGTGACTATGCGTGTTCGCATCTGGGGGAAGGGGTGTTATGTCCCTGGAACTTGCCAAAGTCCCCACCCAGGTCCGTTCATGCTGCGGGGGCGTTTGCTGCCTCATTGGCTGGCCTCCTCGACAGCCGGCTATAAAAGCCAGCTGCAGGGTCCGGCCAGCCGCTGATCGCTGGAAGCCTGCTCCAGGCAGGGCTAACATGTTCAGTCCTTTATTGTTCCAATAAAGTCTTGTTGCACCCAAGCCCTGGTCTAGCCTCTCATTGCTCAACTACAACATGAAGTACTCTAATCAGGTGTGGGATTCAAATTTTTTAACAACTGGTTCTGTGGGTGTGGCTTGGTGGGTATGGCTAGGTGGTCATGCACTGGGTGAGTCAAAAGAGAGAAACCCACTTTAACAATGCTCTTGGAGTGGGGGTTGGACTAGATGACCACCAAGGTCTCTTCCAGCCCTGGATTGCTATGCTGTTTCAAAGCATCCTCTGAAGTTACATCTACTGCCAGGGTTTGTGGTCCTTTTTTCCTCTCCTCTTTCTTTCCCTCCCTCCCTCTATGGATCCATCCATCTATATCTCATTTACTTTCCCTACCCTCTTTCTTTCTTTCTTTCTTTCTTTTTCTTTCTTTCTTTCTTTCTTTCTTTCTTTCTTTCTTTCTTTCTTTCTTTCTTTCTTTCTTTCTCTCTCTCTCTCTCTCTCTCTCTCTCTCTCTCTCTCTCTCTCTCTCTCTCTCTCTCTTTCCTTTCTTTCTTTCTCCATTCCCTCCCTCCCTCTTTCTTTCTCTCTCTCTCTCTTTATTTATTTCTTCACACCCTTACGCCCCTTTTTGGGCCTAGTAAGCCCCCCTGCAGCCTCTTAAGAGCAAAAACGGGATGTGGAGGGCCGGCATCACACACCCCACACCTCGTTTGGGCTCCCAGGAGGCTTCAAAACCAGGTGCGTGAGGACTCCTGGGAGGGCAGGACAGGATGGCGCAGGGCCAGCTGGTCTTCAGAACTATCAGTTCACTGAACTGGATGTAAAATTAACATCCAGTTAATTTTACTGGATGTAAAATTAACATCCAGTTCGCCCAAACTGGCCTGAACAGCTGAATTCCACCCCGACTCTAATTCCAACCTTTAGATTTCCCACATATCCATAAAATGGCAAAAAAAGATGTTCAGCCCTTTTGCTTCTATGGAAATGATCCTGTAACAGAAGGTCTCTGGTCACTTGGAACTTGATTGACAAACTATATTCAATGCATAACTGAAAAACATTGCCTGAAATACTACAGGGTTGCTAATTATACCACTTTTTATGAAAAAGACAAAATACTTTCTTTAGTTCAGAAACACAGTGGCTGTTTGTGGATGTCTATTTGATGTAATAAGGAATGTTCCTATGGTTTTATTATCCCTCGTATTATTTATTATCCCTCTTCTTTGGCTCAGATCAATTAATATATGTTATTACTTTTGATTAAACCATCAACCCTGTTGGCTACCTCTGAAGTATGTTGTAGTATTCATTTGCTTATTTTAATCCCTTACGTACTACTGTAGTTTAAATTATCTTTGTTTAATTAACTATCCCCTGGATAAGAAATCCTTCTGATGACATTATTAGACTTGAGAGGCTTGAAGTCCACACATCAGCAAATCCAGGTTGGGAATAGCAATTTTGGGGCAAAATATATGTGAAACTTTGCTTAATATGCAAATAGATAACTCCACAGTAACCTTAGTTTTTCTTGCAACAGTAGGGCAGAAGGGATTTCCACCACTATTTTCCCCCCAAGTTTAACCTTGAAATAAGTCTGTAGAGATTCTCAGTCATCCAGGTCATGGATATCCCAAAGGTGCTTTTTCAGGAGGCAACTGGACTTTCTTGGTTTTTTTTTTTTTGAAAACATTTCACTTCTCATCCAAGAAGCTTCTTCAGCTCTGACTGGATGGTGAGGAATGGAAGGTTTTATATTCCTCGCAGACAGCTGGTCATTTGCATCCTTTTAGAGCAGGGCTGTCAAAAGTCCGGCCCACAGGCTAGACGCGTCACCTGCTGGCCCCACCCATGCCCGGTTTAGCAAAGCAAAAAAAAAGTCCCGATACGTCACATGACACAGCCATGATGACATGAGATTTACACCCCTGTTTTGGAGGGTCGTTGAAGCACTTGGAGGTTTATCTGTGTCCTCAGGGTCACATGAATATTGCTCCTGGTTTCTGTATTCTGCAATCCATTTCCTGGAAATCGATTCTTACTCCCACACTATTCAAAGGAAGTTCACCCCAAATTGTGTAGCTAAAAGTTTGTAGAGATTCTCAGTCATCCAGGTCATGGTTATCCCAAAGGTGCTTTTTCAATCCTTCCATTCCCCACCAGATTCCTCCTGAAAAACCCCCTTTGGGTTGACCTTAAAATCTTGATTATCCAGCTCTATTTGATTTGGTATCCTATGTTGCCAACGGTGGTTATCAGTCTGAATTAATGCAATAGCTGTTATCTTCCAAGAAAGATAGAATCATCTGTTTCTTCCTTCTGGTTGGGAAACTTCTATCCAGAGCTTTTAATCAGGGGTGGGATTCTACCAGTTCACACCTATTCGCTAGAACTGGTTGTTATCATTCTAAGCAGTTCATAGAACTGGTTGTTAGAAGCCTAATCCTAATCCTGTAAGGAAGGCAGGAAGGAAACATTCTGGTGTTGCTTACAGAAACTGCCTCTCCATTAACCCTTATTACATTCTTGGCAGGACTAGACTTCCTGTCTCTGGAACTTCTCTGGAGTTTTTTTTTTCCTCCTTTGCTGGTACTTTGCTTGTGTGGAGTGACCATTCAAAGTTACAATGGCACTGAAAAAAGTGACTTATGACCGGTTTTCACATTTACGACTGTTGCAGCATCCCCATAGTCACGAGAGGCCAGGTGAGGAGATGTGTGCCTCTATGTGAGTAATATTGAGTTGGTCATGCCCAGTCAGTACCATGACCACCAAGCCATATCCACCCAGTCACATGACCACCAAGCCACACCCACCAACTAAGCCATGCCCACAGAACCAGTTGTTAAAAAATTTGAATCCCACCCCTGTTTATAATCATCAGAAATCAGCATTCTTGTATTGATCTCTTCCCCGCTCCCCATAGTATTAATGCCATAGAGGTGGCACCACCTTGCTGAAGCTGATAGATCTTGAACAATGTAGGCAGGGTTGGACTTAATTAATTCTTAGATGAGAAATCACCAGGAAATTCCAGAACTGCAGGCAGGACAGAAAAGTAAAACAATACTGTAAAATAAAATTCTGGAAGAAGGCAGTGGAAACCATGTTTATATCACTGCCAAGAAAATTATATGGATGTTTCTGTATAATTAACAGAAGTTAGCAGTTAAGCTTAACTCAAGGAACACTTTGTTTCATTTAATCTCATGGGTCTGAAAAACAGGCATGGGAAAATTCAGCCCATTCCTACGTATTCATATTTGAAAATATGTTCTAATTCGTTCAGTAATATTGTTGTTTTTGTAAGTTACCATGAAAAGCTTCCATATGCTGCCGATATCACTCTTCTAGTTATTCACCATTTTATTTTTGCTAAGGACAGACCTTAGCAGGGAAAAGCTAATGATCACGGAGCTACACATTATGACACCCAACTAATGTACTTGGCCTA
This sequence comes from Pseudonaja textilis, assembly GCF_049901715.1. Classification (NCBI taxonomy): domain Eukaryota; kingdom Metazoa; phylum Chordata; class Lepidosauria; order Squamata; family Elapidae; genus Pseudonaja; species Pseudonaja textilis. The sequence continues at coordinate 94,300,743 of NC_141990.1, forward strand.
TATAGTTTATCTGATACTGATCATCCTTCCTGCTATTGTATTTTTTATGATAAAAATGTGTGCAGGATAGAAATGCATATGGATTATATCTGTTAATACAGTAACCTTGTAGACTCCCAGGAAATCCAAGGAGGAAAGCAAAGTCTCTTGTAAAAGCAGTCTGTAAAATTTCTCAACTGGGTAGGATTTTGCATGTTTTGAGAACAGCAAATAATGGTTATGGAGAAATTTTGGAGGAGGCTGGGAGAAAAGGAATCCAGTGCATCTGTCAATTGTTATGAAATCACATATTTTTCTGATCTTAATATTTCCAATGGCACTATGCATGTACTGACACATACCAACTATATTGTATGTAGATACAGAATAGTTCCCTTTCTGAGTATTCCTTTAAAGTTTTTACAAGTTGCCCAAGCTCTGCAGTCTGTCTGGCTGTGTGATAAACTAAAAGACTGGAATGATGAACTTTGAATTTTTACATGGACTTTTGTAGAGAATCCTTAAATGTCATCAGGAAATGAACTACTTAGAAATAAATCAGCTACAGATTCATTTTTAGATATTTGTCTGATCAAGGTACTGTGAAACATGCCATATTTACATTTGGTGAACAGATGTGGATGGAGCAACATTGGGTTTTTCTAGCATACATCTACTGATAAATTATCTCCCCACTCTCTGAGGAGAGTTTTGTATGTGTGTATTTCTGCACACACATGGGCATATAAACATATACACGTGTATTTAATTCCAAGCTTGTGTTTTATTTGAAAACTGGAAAACTCTTAGAGTTTTAAGCACAGATGTATAGCCATGCTGTTAAAATTTCACGATAATTTCCTTTAACTGATTTCATTAGCTGTATCATAGACTTTTCTAACACATGACAGAAATTTAACCAAAGGTCCACATTCTTATTTTAAAGCACAGAAAAATCAGCTTTTGTGATGGCATGAATTTGTAATTGGCCAGTCATAAATGTATGACGTTGCAGAAGTAATTGTTATTATTATTAAGAGGAACGGATATTTAGATGGATTTTTAAAAAGGAATCTATTCATAAAGATGAGGCCAGGTCCCATGAGATTTAATAGTGTTCCTCCATGTGTTGGGTATAAACACTGAAGAAGGCAATCATTCTCATGCTTGTTTTCCCCAAACCCTGTTCTTGTTCTTAAAAACATAATAGCAGACTAGAAAAAGATTTATTTCATCCCATAAAATATTTACATGATTTAAATTTAATCATGCATTAAGCATTCAATGCTCATTTTCTGATCTGAAATATTTCACTTCTGAGATAAAGGAATAATTGTACCTCTTCATCATTAGGTCCTCTAACTACATGGAAGCCTGGTTCATATTTATTCTTCCTCTTTTAACTGGGGGAGGGGGACAACCACTTTATTGTTCTCCCAAGTTCTGGTTATGTAGTTCAGTGGCCTGTTATTGAAAACTGGGATCAGAACCAAATGTTCATCAATTCAACTCATGGCCTTATAAACCAATCAGAACTGCATTGTCAAGACTGCATGAAAATATAAACACCATCTGTTAGTAAGGCTGTTGCTTTGTTCACATTACTGCCTTTAACTCCATCTTGACTCTCTGCCTCTCTGTAATATCACACAAATCTGATCTTGTAGTGCTTTGATGACTTTGTGCTAATTATGTGGGTCCTGATAAGCTGCAAGACTTGAAAAATAAACCATTAAAAACAGTATTCGAGTGGTAACAGTTGACCTTCATCTTCTCTCTCTGCCTCCCTGTTTGTTTGTTTTTCAAATCAGGAATATGAATACCCTAACTCTAACTTTCACGCACACCTGAGAATGTAATATTTTGGAGAATATTAAAAGAGGCAGAATATTATATTTCCACAAAGGAGAAATGGAGAAACATGCTTTAAAAGGCAGAAAACAGCCCCAAGTCTTCCTGTTGCAGCAGGGGTGTCAAACTGGCGGCCCACGGGTCAGATGCATAACATGTAGGGCACACCCACCCCAGCTCCACAAAGGAAAAAAAGGTCATGATACATCCAATGTGATGCCAATGTGACGCCACAAGTTTGACACCCGTGTGCTATAGGAAAACTCAAGCTGCCTCAAACAGAACCCTGAAGTCCTTAGAAATGGATATGTTCTGTCCATTAAGAAATCCAGGCCAGTCTATTCATAACAAAATGCCTTCAGCCCTGCTCTCCCAGGCTGGAGCTGATGGGATTAAAAATTTACATTCATACACGCAAATTCTAAGGACAGGACATGACCTTTAGCATAAAGTGGGATTAATCCACCACCATTGAAATATTAAAAGACACAAGACTCACTACATTGCACGACCCACTGGAGCATCTCAATCACCAAATCCCAGAGCCCTATAAAAATTCATCCATCCATTCAGCCATTTTGTCAGCTACCCCAGAAACATGTTGCTGTCACTAAAGTTTCTGGAAACTAAATAAACAGAGAGATTCTTTCCAACCAGCCAATCTCCATTTTATTCCCAGTGTCTTTCTCCCAGCGTGGAACTGGACTGGATTTTTCTTTCTACATGAAGATGAGATGGCAAAACAAAAAACAAAAAAAACCCAGCTGAGCTCTCCAAGATCTAATTTCTCCATAAGGTTTCAAACACTCATCACATTTATAGTAGCTCAAAAGGTGTTCCTTTCCATTTTTTTACAATAACAACAAAAAAGAACCAGCAGTTACTATATCTTACCATTTTGAAACTTCCAAGCTTTTGTGATTTACTAGTTTATTGAACAATTTTGACTATAACCAGGATTTCTAAGCAAGCATTCAGTATTTCCAGTTTTTATTATTTTAATGTAATTTATCTATCAAAGAGCTGTTTACCAAATTGTATTAGGGGTATTTTCATTCAACTATATACCTAAAAATTCTCATAAAGAATATAAAATAATAAAAGCACTATTTTTTTTCTACTCATCTAAAAGTACAAACGCATATTGGGATATTCATAATTTTTTTAAAAAAATCATGAACTTCTAGATTCATGTAATATTGTGAAGTTGCAGTCATAGTCTTGCATGAAACAACTAATACAAATTCCACATTTTTAAATGTTTTAATAGAATTCATTGGCAGGTAAATCCTCTTCATATTGATCTGGAAATAATTTTCTTTGAATTCATAGCAGTTGATTCCTAAGTAAAATGTATATTGCAGTTCTGAAAGTTCCAGTTAAATGTTTACTCGGAAGTAACAGAGTGTTACTTCTGCATCCACTTGAAACTTGAATCCAGGAAACATAAAATTGCAAAAGTATTTGAAAAGGGAAGGAACGAAGTTAACTTCTGTTTAATTTATGTTTCTGAAACTAAGTTTTGCTTATTTTCTTATTTTCAGTAAAAAAAGAAGATCTTTTTTCTTGATACAAATAACCTTATCAAGGGTATCATGCACATACAAGGTCAAGCTGTGCTGATTTAATATGTTTTAAAACATCCAACCTGCATAGATGCAGTGTACAGTATAAGGCTTTAGTCTAGTTGGTTTGTATGCTACACATGGTTGTAATAGTCTGTTGGTGGTTTCTGAGACATTTTTGATGTATGGCATTGTTATTTTAGAGATTGGGTTGGTTGTGCTGTATTGGGTTGAGTGATCAAGAACTTTTTGATGAAGTTGTGTGGATATTCATTTTGTTGGAATATACAGATGCTCTGTTTCTATTTTCTGCTGTCCGGGGTTGCTGCAGTTCATCAAAATAGTGTTCTTGTATAGCAGGGGCCTTCAAACTTGACAGCTTTAAGGGTTGTGGACTTCAACTCCCAGAATTCCTCCTCCAGTCATGTTAGCTCAGGAAATCTGGGAGTTGAAGTCCACAAGTCTTAAACTTCCCCAGTTTGAAGACCCTTGTTATACAGCTTCTCTTGCGGGAGGTTGGATTATTACCTTGGTAGTGGAGCACTAGGTTAATGTGAATGGGTTTGGTTTTTTTTTGGTGCACTTGTGTTTCTAGTTTGCTCCTGTAGACTTTGCTGATAAAGATATCCAGGACGGGTAGTGAGCTGTTGTGTTCTTTGTTAATTGGATTTCTTTGAAGATGCTGATGGTTTTGAGAATGTTCTCTAATTGGTTCTTTTTTATTATGGCAAAAGTGTCATCTACATTCCTGATCCATATGTTGGTTTGCATGTAAATAGATATTCTTTTACCACTTTCTTACCTATTTTGACCTGTTCCTGCCTTCTTTTGAATTGTTGCCCTTGTTCAACAGTTTGAAATATTGTACGTGCCCCTGCTTTAATTAAATCTCATCCAAGTGCTTTATGAGACATGAAATACTGCTGAATACCAGATAATAGAAACAAATAAGTAAAATGTGTGTTGTCCTGCTACCTTTTTGTGAACTTTCTAGATCTAGAAGTATCTGACTAACTATGGCCATTATTGCATTGGACATGGTGTAATTCAGCAGATTGTAGTTATCAGCCTGTTTTGTTTGGGTTAAAGCATATAATGGGCGTCACATTTTTCGTCTTTGTCAGCTTCTCTTTGAGCTTTAGACAAAACATTCCCACTAACCTGCATGGCAGCTTTTAGACAACCTGATGAGATGCTAGCTGGGAGGTAGAGGATTCATATGGCAGATATTTCTGTCTGCCAGATTACAAGTTTGTTTTAGCATTGTGTTTCAAATTAGTATGGTTACTCCTGCTATTTTTTAGAGATGTTTAAAAAAAGAAAGAAAAACCTTTTCCTCAAAAAAAATTCTATTAAACCAGACTTTGTAACATTTCCCCCCCTAGATTCATCCATTACTAGTGAGCCCTGTCCATCTTTGGAGAAACCACCTCTGGCATGTTACTCAAAGACTGAGAAAAAAATTCTTTTATTCTATAAGAAGAGCAACATCTCTTTACCCAGGGAAAATGAATTTATTATAATAGGTGATGAGAAAGTCAGCTTCAATTATCTGTGATCAAATACAACACTTTGTGTGCAGTTTTAAGTTTTCAAACTGTTTTTAATGGGTGAATCATGTCCGGGGTGTACAATATTACGCAAAGAAGATAAACTCTACAGGGCTTTGAAGAAAGATGATGTTTAGTTCCTTAGAAATGAAGTGTTGAACCCAGTAACAGTATTCTTGAACAAGCCAGAAACTTGGTCCTCTTCAGAGACTCTGATCTCATCAACAACATATTTTCCCCTACAGCTGTCACAGCTCTATCTAATCTAGCCAACTATATTCATACACATCACTGAAGCGAGACACATATTTTACAAATCGTCTTCAAATGAAGAAACAAACATGTGACAAGTCTTGCTAGATCAGATGAGACTTACTAATTCAGACTCTAGCAATCCTGATAAGGCATAATAATGCCTTCTGCTCCTGACCATTAGAGAATTAGTTCCCACCATTTGGGCTATGAAATGCTGCCACTCCATGTTGGATGACAGAGGACAAAGAGTTGAAGGAAAATTTGATGCCATAGGCAGGATGCTCTGCTACAGATAAACAAAGCTTTGGTAAACAGAACTGACTAGCTTCAGCTTTGCTCGGCAATGGGCTAAGAGCCTTTTGCATTTAAAGCTCTGAATATAGTATGGTGTGGCATAATTTTCAATTGCTTGTACTCAGTGTTTTGTTCCTGGAAAAATTGATCTTGCAGCTGGACTTAACAAACATTTTCTGTCTTGCCCTCTGAACTTGGCCAGGCTTTTGTTTGTTGAAAAAAACCTCTAACTTAGACTGTATTGGAACGATGGTCAATTTATGACTTTGGATTGTTAGCGGCTTTGCCAGAACTTTCTAGGCCAAGACATATTTGATACCAACCTCATGGAAAATCTTCTCTGATGATATGTTGGTAATGCTATGCAGAAAGAGAGACAGGGAGAATTGAATCTTGAGGAATTTTGGAAGGAAAGTTCCATTGAGAAAACAAACTATTTTAGAGCTGTCTTTAGATTCTTCCCTCCAAAAGGAATCACTGCAAAATGGTGTCTACACTCTCAGTCCAGAGAGAGTGAAGAATCAGCAATACTAAAAGTCTCTGAGAAGTCCAGGAAGGTTTAAAAAACACACACAAAAACAACACTCTCTATCATGATGTAGACTAGCTTTCTCCAACCTACTATTCTCTAGATGTATTTCAATGACAATTGCTAGATTTCCTAGTAAACAGGCTGGGAATTTTAGTTGTTATAATCCTAACACATTTTGGGGGGCATTATAGTTGGGCAGAATATTGAACATCTATGTTTTCAAACCTAGGTATGGAATCAGATGAAAAGAGCTCATATTATATAGCCCAGACTTCAAAAGAGTACAGTTCCAGTTCCAGGAACGTTTCTAGTTAGCCAATGTTCGAATTAGTGGCATAACAATCACATATCCTAATTTCTTTTTCTCAAGACATCACTGTGCATTAATGAAAGAAGAACCCAGACATAAGTAACTTTGCAAAAAGTGGACTCTAGATTTTCCATGTAGAAGCTGCTTCCCAGAACCTGATCAAGTTTGAAGTTTGCTCAGATGAATCTCATATCTCTTGTAGTTCTAAGAATTTAAAAACTGCACTCAGAATTACTCCATGTGATAAATCCATTAAAATATGAGTTGGGAAGCAAAATTGATGGGCTCTGATTAAACCATATAATTAATTTTGTGAAAGTGCCAATTACACTGAAACTGGAAAATCCAAACTCTTATTTGAGTCATTATCCTTAATTCCACAGCATTTCACATTTTACTGATTTAGTAAAATCCTTTATAACTCCACATTATTTATTTTGGACCTCCCAAGTTTGACTTTCAGAAAGCATGTATTAATCTGTGTTGGGGTTTCTTTAAGCTTAACTGTAAATTCCGACAAGTGTTTAATTTATAGGAACTAAACAGGAAGGTCTTGATAAGCATAAATGCAGGCCTTGGGAAACAGCATTGGGGGGAACACAATGATTATGGCCTCGAAAGATTACTAACTGGCAGGAATTGGAGGCAAAACTAAACAAGGTCTTTCTTTTCAGCCAGAAGGATCTCTTGATATGGAAAGAAAAAAGCAGTGATTACTACACTTATGCATCACAATGCTCCCCCAAGCAACAATGAAGTAACTGAGTGTATATTTTGCTGCAGGTGAAAATCTTTGCTCCAGATTCCAAATTATATTAATGTAGTTGAATTTTTAAAAATCACATGTCGCCCTTATGGGTGGTATTTGTCTTCGCCAATCTCAGCTCCTCTAACAGAGGCCTGAGAGTTTGAGGGTTCTGTGCAAGATCTTAGGTGAACCACACTCTTCTGGACAGAGAGCTCTACCATTTTTCCTGGGGTCTCTTGGAGCTACTTTCCAAGCTTAGGAGTCACAACCTCAAGTGCTCCTATGACATCTGATACCACTTTGGCCTTTACTTTCCACATCTTCCCCAGTTCCTCTTTCAGGCTCAAGTACTTCTTGTTCCTTCTTCCTGATGTTATTGTCACTGGGCACTGCTACATCTATCACCACTGCTGGGTTTTTTTTGGTCCTTATCTACCACCACAATGCCTGGTTGATTGGTTAGCATCTATTTGTCTATCTGGATCTGGAAATCCCAACAGGATCTTAGTTTTCTTATTCTCCACGAGCTTCCTGTGGGATCTCCCACTTGGACTTAGAAAGCTGTAGCCCATATTCTGTGCAGATGTTCATGTACCCAATGCCAGCTATTTGGTTGTGCTGTTTGGTATATGCAGGGCAGGACAGAGTCCCAGCTGATCTTAAAAAGCATGATTTCTTCCCCATTTGTGTAGTTGTGTCCTTGAAATGAACAATGCAGATGCCACACTGGAAGGCAGGGATCCTGAAGCTCAAGCCAAAATGCCAAGTGGGGGTGAAGAGAATACTTAGAGACTGGGGGATAACGGTAGGAGTGAGGCTGTTGCAACAGAAGCCTTGGGTGAGTAATAGTTGGTGCTATTACTAACCCGCACTACATTTTCAGCAACATTATTCATGAGCTATCTCTGGTAATTTGTAGAGCATGGCTATATAGAAAGAAGGGAAAAAAATGTTTTAACAAAATAGCTGAAGGCGAATTTAGGCTTTTTGCATGCAGGAGATTTGGCAAAAGCAACAATATGAGAATATATCCCTTGACAAAGATGAATGAGATATTGCTGTACTTTGGTTAGTAGAAGAAAGGTGATCTGGACTGAGGATAATATTTTGCCTTTAGACAGCCTCTTTCTTTAATATTTTGTAATAAAACCATTCCTAAATAGCAATTTAATAGTATTGATTTGAAATTCATCACAGTCCTGGCAAATTTTTACAAGTCCAAGTTTCCTATTGACTGTCGGGACAGAAATGTATTAAAATTTGTCTTTGACATTTATCAGCCATGTTTTGGCTCATATAAGGATTATGGGAGCAAAGCTCTTCTTTCATAGTACTTGAATAAAAATATTGCCTGTGTAATTTTTTCTTAATCACTTTGTTATTATAATCTTAAAATAGCAAGAGATTTTTTTTTCTTTGCAGAAAATTCTGTAGGAAAGGGTCATTGAACATCATGAAGTACACTAGTTCTCAGAGGTCTTCAAGATAGAAACTCCTGATAAGGGTCGATATGTCTGAATCTCTAAATCATTGACAGATCTTCAAAGCCTTTGAATAGTGAGATGGGTGGCATGTAGATTAATAAATAAATTACAATATCGGTAGCAGTGGTGGGATTCAAATTTTTTACTACCGGTTCTATGGATGTGGCTTGGTGGGTATGGCGTGCCTTGGTGGGCGTGGCTTGGTGGGCATGGCAGGGGAAGGATACTGCAAAATCACATTCCCTCCCCACCCTACTAACCTGCTTTCCAGCTCTGTTCTCCTGTGCAGGTTAACAAAAGAAGACCCAGCTGATCAGCTGGTACTTGGGAGGCAGAGAGGTGGTATTTGCTGGTTCTCTGAACTACTCAAAATTTCTGCTACCGGTTCTCCAGAACTGGTCAGAACCTTCTGAATACCACCTCTGATTGTTATGTAGGCTTTGAGGGCCTACATAAGGACCAGAGCAAATGGGGTGATAATTACAAAAAGTGTACAAATGAAGTACAATGTTTTCCTGGCTTCCAAAGTTCATCTCCTAGTAAAGGAATACTACAACACTAATTCTCTACCCTTTGTAACCTTCCCTTTGTACCTAGTGTATGCATGCTGTGTGAGGGCAGGGACACACTTAGTTCTACCCAGCAAATGCACATGGACAGCTTTTGAAGGTGCAACAGGCATGAACCAGCCATTCTCAGATCTGTAGAATTCAGAAAAAAAACAACAGTAAACAAATGTCAAACAGAGTGGAAAAACAGGGATTTTTTTCCCCCATGCCAGAGATGCAGTTCTGGACAAGGTGTGCCTATTGGGCTAGTACAAAAAATTATATATAGAACTATGATGGCTGAAAATAGCATTAAATGATCACTTACTCCTAATTACTACCTAAAATACAGAAACTAACACATGATTCTCTTCCCGTAGTGTGCTTAAATACCAGAGAATGAGATGATAATGGAGGGCCTACATTTACTTTTATCCTGTTGGCTGGTAATTACCATTGCTTTCATCCTGAGATCCCTGACTTTATTCTTTCAGGAAAAAAGGAAAGGGCAGAAGAGATTTTCACTATTTTCCTGCCTAATTTATACACTGGAGTCCGTTGAATGAATGTATACTGAAAATGCACCCAAGATTCTAGGTCTGAGTCTTTTCAAAATTCAGATAAATATCTGGTCCCAGCAGAAGGATGATACCTGGAAATGTCAGAAGGGGGATAGCTTGCGTATTGTCATTCCCTCCAAAGTGACAATGCCAAAATTTCTATGAGAAACAAACAGGCTATTTGTGTATTTGAAAGATGCATTTCTCACCCCCACTCCCAAAAAGTCCTCAGAAATAATAAATGATCCAGAGAAAGCGAGATAATTATACAGTGCTGGCCACCCATTGGGTGCCTTTGCTATGGTGAAGATACCACTTATCCACTGATGATGGCCCACCATTGTGCAAAGCTGCCACCCATACTGAGGCTTTGCTCAGGATGAAGGAATCAGATCCACCGGCTCTGAGCTAATTCTTAATGCCTGATAAAGAACATACAAGAATGCTGACAACAGAAAAGATTGGTAGAAGAGAGAAGGAGAAGTCACAGGAGTTGCAGAGAGTCACAGGGACACTGTCTATCTTGTAAAATCAGAAGAAGAAAAAAGGATTGAGAAGAAAACATGTAAGAACTGCCTTTTTAGGGGCACAAAAAACAACAACAATGGGAAATTGTGAAATTTTCTTCATATGTAATATACTGGGTTCATTAAAACAAAACAACAACAAAAAGTGATTCTATTACCTCCATTATAATAGGCTTGTGGCTAAACATGAAAGTGTTTCTCAAGCAATTAGTTAGCTAAACAAACTGTTCATTGTTTCTGTCCTGAAATAATTGCTATAATCATACAAAATTTGGCCAGTCAACACAATTGCCCAGTGTAAAGCTTATTTACATGGAGTTAAATAGATTTATTTCTGATCCAGGTAAATAATGCTATGAAAACAATATGCAACCAATTTTCAGATTAATGGTTTAGGCTAGCCATTTAGGATATAAGTAAGTGTAACCTAATGAATAGAAGCTTAAGGTGTTATTTTACTGGATTCTTATTTTATGATACAATTGCTGAATATTTAAGTCCAATATTACAGAATTGTGTGAGGTCATTTAGTAAAAAGCAGGTGGAATATCACTGTAAGTTTCTTTTTTTTAACCTGCAGATTTTCAGTTGTTACATATAAGCATCTTTCAAAAAGTTGACATCATTGTGGTGGTGGTGATGAAGATGATATCTAGGCTTTCCCTCCCCAGGATATCTTGATTTCACCCAGTGGTGCCATTCTACCGGTTTGGCCCAGTTCTGGCATACCGGTAGCGCCAAAGATTGGTTGAGACCAAACCAGTTCTCTCTGATGAGCTGCTGTTGGGCCTATCCGCCTGCCAGCCCAAGCTCCCATACTGACCTTTATTTCCTGCCTTTGAAGTACAGCTGCTTTGCACAGCACAGCAGATTGCCACACGTCAGCTATTGAAGCTATGGGGATTGCAGAAGGTGAGTAGAAAAGCCTCTGAGTGTGTGCAAAGTGCGCGTTTGACACGTGCGCCACGCAAAGTACACCCACTAAGCCACACCCACTGAACCGGTGGTAAACCTCTTTGAAATCCAGCACTAATTTGATACCATTTTATTAACTAAAAGATTTCAAGATTTTTCAACTGAATTGTACAGCTTATACGTTACATTAAAGGTGAAACATTTCTAAAGTGATTTATCTTGGTCTGATTTTTTTATATTAATAAAACCTGGATTTTAAACCAGGTGTGTAGACTTTTTGTATCTAATGCTTCCCTTCCCCCACCCTCCCCACCATATAATCTTTGTTGAATATAGATTTAGTGGAATATGGACTTCCTACAGTGAATAAAGAATAGCAGGGAATAGCAATAGCTACCAAACTAAACTCATGGTAGATATGCCTAACTTTGCTATTTAGGCAAAGTGAATAAGATGATTCTAGGACAGAATGAAGTGTATGGTTTCATAATCATTGTAGCACTCGGTCTCTTTGTTTGTCATGTACATAACACTGGAAGAATTGTTGGGTTGCTCTAGTATTTTCCCTCCAATAGTACTTTATAAGAAGTTGTCCCATGAAAACTCATGAGAAGTCCAGTTGGTAACAGCTATTTATGCTTTAAATTATTTTCTCTAAGTTCAAGAATGTTAATCTATCATTCTAAGATATCCTGTTCATATAAGGATAGGGTATACATTTAAACAACAAATTACTGTTTTTTAAAAAACACAAAACTAGCAGGAATATTACTGATATCCTTCCTGTTCTTTCGTAGTTCCATGATACTGTAGACTCAGAAAAAAAGCATGCTTTCTTAAATATCTATTGCTAAATTTCTATTTAAATGGAAAAGAGAATGCCCATCACGAAGGTCATGATGTAAATCAAACAACTGGGGAAAGGAACTGCCACTGGCCAGTAATAGAAAACAAATTTAGTTCGTAGGTGGATAGAAATGATAGATGATAGATAAATGATAGATAGATAGATAGATAGATAGATAGATAGACAGACAGATAGATAGAATGTTTGGTACAAAAACAAACAATATGTATCTCTTTGTTATGGTTAATTAAGAATAACACTCCAATAGATAATGCTCTCTGTGTGCCTACATTTTGGCAGGGGAATTCAAGTAGGCATTTTGCCAAAAAGTGCCCACTGGCCTTCAAAGAGACAGAGAATGTGGGTAGCTGGAAAGCAGAATGTTTATGATGGATCAGAGACAAAAATGTCCAGGCATGCTGCCATAAGAAAGAGGTAGTGGGGGATTGGGAAAGTTTGCAAATCCTATGTATTGTGTGTGTGTGTGTGTGTCTCTGTGTGTTGTGTGTTGCTATATCATGATTCAAGACATCTGAGGGAAAGCTGTCATAGAATGAGCAATTTCTATCTGTAGATAAAACATGCTTTCAAGACAGTCATAATTCCCAAAGATTGCCTGGTTTAATCTCTGTTGTTTTCTTGGGCAAGATTTTGGGAAGAGGTATGAGAGCTGAGAGAATGACTGGTTCAAAGTCACTCAGCTGGTTTTGTACCTAATGAAGGGCTTTGCATTTTTTATTGTTTTATCTATTAATAAAATCTAGCAACATAGAGTTGGGCAGCACAGTTGTTAGAATGCAGTATTGCAGGCTAACTCTGCTCACTGCCAGCAGTTCAATCCTGATGAGTTGATTCAGTCTTTTCTCTTTCTGAGGTCAACAAAATGAGGACCCAGATTGTTGGGGGCAATATGCTGACTCTGAAGACTGCTTAGACAGGGCTGTAAAGCACTATGAAGTGATATATAAATCTAAGTGATATTGCTATCACTCCAACAAAACACCACAGCTGATATATTTAATGTTTCCCAAAGGGGAAATATGGCAATCTTGTAGTATTTTTATGGAAATAACAAAGGAAAAATAATTCTAAATGGTGGAATTTTGTATATTTAACATCACAGAGAAAATACCATCTATAACAGCCAATACATTTATGGTGACATGATATTAAACTGAAAAAGTCCCGTTGAAGAGGATGAATCTCATGATGAAATACAATTTCTTGTTATTTGTACTTTGTTTCCCATTCTTCCAGTGGAGTCAGAAAACTAGGCACGTAAAAGCCGAGAAGTTTATACACCCAGCCAAGTATGAGAATATTGTTTTCTTTGAGCTATCTGCAATATGGTTGGGTCTTATTAAGACTATCTCTTGGCTGCTCAGCTGTACTTTCATTTAGAAGAGAACATCCACTTCATGCAGGCAGGAGAATTTTATTCAAAACCCAAGTTGAAATACTAGGCAATACAAAGTCATCAGTTCATAAAGAAACTCCTTATGATTGTAAATTGTTCCCTCATGCTGAAAAAAATCGGAAAACACTATATTGCGGTACATCTTTCTCCAGTCTTTTTGCGTGTCTTGGAAACTCATGAAACAAACACAAAGCTTTCTCTCTACTGCATGATTGCTCCAAAATACTGCCATTTTTCTTTATAGCTTAAGTGCTCAGAAAAATATTTCTAAACTGGCATATACAAGAGCAGGTAGTTTGCAAGCAAACATTGAAAATCAATTTGAAGACAATTCCCAAGGAAGCAAGCGCATCTATTGTGAAATATGAACACAATTTGATCAAATCAAAGTATGATGTTCACAGGCATCACTGACTATGATTTATAAAGTACCTAAATATTGTTTGGGAACTTGAAAGAATGGGCAGTGTTACTCAAGATGTTCTTCAAGGCAACTTGTGATGACATGCATTGGTGAACTTGTTGCAAGAATGCTATACATGTAACTGCCTGTACATTGATATGAATCAATCACAACTTTAGTCAGAGTGATACTGATGATCTAGAAAGGCCAGTCCATTTGATACCTCAAGATGGCTTGGAATTAGAACTGGCCATGCTACCTGAGAATTCCGCAGAAATAATCAAAAAGAAGAAATCAAGGGAGAAAAAAGTTGGGCAAGAGAGCATTGACTCTGAATGTGAAAAAAACAAAACTACCCTTTACAAGCATGATTGGATAAATGGGTCAGGCCAGATCCTATTTATGTACATGGGTGGAACCTTGCACTCCCCCATTTTTCAAAATATTACAACATCCAAATAATACAATGAACTGAAGTTATTGTCAGCCGACAACTGAACTGAATTGAAGCTGAGAGTTATCCAGACTCAGAGCATCTTAAGCCAACCAAAAGACCCAGTAGTCCAAGAAGAAAAAGCAGGAATCTTCTCCAAGGACTGTAACAATCACGATGGAAGGCAGATAGGTAGAAGACTAGCAGAACATATCCATGAACACCAACTAGTAGTCAGAAAGCATGATGAAAACTCCTTAAACCCGCCACATATGGACAGATCCAACCACAGTTTCAGTTAGAAAATGATGAGCATCTTAGACCAACTAAAGGCAAAATTTTAAGGAATTCGTGGAAGCATTGCATTCAGGAGAATTGACCATCATAGATAAGCCATATGAACACAGTATTCAAAAGCAACAATAAAAAACATAGATGGAAACAAAAAGACTAGAACACTCAGATTAGCAGAGATCAACACCAGGAAAACAATAATCAAGGATCAATAATCAATCCATTCTGCATCAAAGCTGACAGGACAAGCTATTATGTATTATTAGGCAGCAAAGCTACATTTGCTTGCTCTGATTATGTCATCTAATTGGGTAATGAAATATCTGCAAGCAAATCACCAAGATTAAAGAGCACTAAGAATTCAATAAATTGCAAGAATGAGAGAAATTATTGGGTTCAATTCCCAATTCAGTGCAGGAGTCCAAATTAATATATATGAGACTTACTTAAATGCATTTTATAAAAAAAGAACTTACAACTTCCCTTGATAATTACTTCCGCAATTGAGTTATTCTTACTGTTAGGAAGTTTTTCATAATATTTGTCTGTAATATGCCCTGCTGTAATTTAAAATCAATATTTGGTGTGTTGCCTTTGAGGTAACAGAAAGGAGAGCTTATTTTGTGGGGGAGGATAGGTGGATTGAGTTATACCCAGAAAAATATTGGTGGCCAGTGAAGAACTCATAAAATTGCTGTTATGTGTTTCTACTGGCCAAAACTGGCCAACAGCAAGGCTCTTCTATTTTGCCCCAGTTATACTTTCTGAGTGGTATTCAAAGACAGTCTCCTGTGGAGAATAAAGAAGTAATTTAAACTATGATGAGGACAAAAGTCACTGTTACTAGATCAACATGCTTTAGGTGGGACTACAGTTCATATATCAGCTAAAGTTAGGCAAAGGACCTTGTGACTAGTCTCCACCTGCTCATTCAGCAGTAACCAGAAGTCCAGGAGGTCTCTGCCAAGTTGCGGTCCTCAAGAATTGTGTCTTCCCTTTTCCAATCAAAACTAGTCAACAACCACAATGAATAAAGAGCAGCTCAAATTTTCTTGGGTTCAACTTCATCCTGTGTTGTCTTATCCAGGCCTTTTCTTTCATGGCTGGGATAAGATTTCACCCCAATCCTGTGAGCTGCCTTCCTCTTGTATAAACACCAACAGAAATCCACCTGCTAAAGAAGGAATGGAATCAGTGCAGAACAGTGTTCCCAACCCTAATCATGCTCCAGAAGAATACAACATTCCATACTTTTAAACCATGCTGAAATGTCTAATAGGAAATCTGACCGAACTTTCAAAAATCTAGGGCACTTGGTTAAAACTAGAAAAACTCTAAATAAGAGAGGCATGCTAACAACTGGGGTCCCAGTGCAGGAACAGGTGCGCAAAATATTCTGTGGACTGTAATTGTAATCCATGCATGTGGATGGATTGAAATTTGTGTATTTGATTTGACCTGAGGCGCACAACTTTGGACACAGCTGCAAAACAAATCTGCCCTTAAACTTAAAGGCATCTGGATAGTTGGAAAGCAGCAGCTGAAAAGGCTGTGTGAAAATCGGTTGAAAATGGGCAGGCAAGACATGCTTGTCCCCCACCCCAAGACCTCCAATTTGTTTCCTCTGAAATTCCAGATTGCCACCCCCACACCACCACCTTCAATTTTTGATTCTGCTGAATTGCTCTATTTGAAATAATTCAAAATAATTCCACATTAAGCATCTTTTGTATGCGACATAAATCACTTGTTTTTGTTTTGGGCAAATCTTAGCAAGTTTTTTTTTAAAAAAAATACAGGTCCTACCTGTTCCCCCACCCACTGGATGGTTTATTGATTCTTTTAATTGACCTTTTGCTAGGTAGGAATTAAAGCTAAAAGTGAAGCTGGGAGGCATCTGGGGTGCAAACAGTTCCCATTTCTATCTTTAAATTCCTTCTAAATCTTTCCCAATACCACAGAATGATGCTGCTTGAACTTTTGATCATGGGGATGCACTGTTATTCAGATTACTACACTCAAGAACTTTGTCAATGAGATAATTCAAGAACACCAGACAGATTAGAAAGTAGTGGGTGATTATTTCGCATCTGGGCTGCAATCACTCTGGGGTAATTGGGGATGTTTTGAATGACTACCATCAGCACTGATTGCAGAAAAATGGACTATGTGACATCCCCATCCCCTATGAAGAAAACCACCAGACTGCTGACACCCCCCTCCCCCATGAATAACACCAACAGACTTCCTGGTTTGATAAATTATCTCAATTTTGAGAATTTTTTTGAAAGTGAGGAATAGTTGCAAAGATTTGTGTTTTGTTACATACTGAAATCTTCACCATTCTTCTTTAACGTGTCTTCTTCTGCCTCAGCATTAACCTCTAGGTACTCTAAGAAAGGATTTTTTGAAATGATCATCAGAGCATTAGTATTTTGTATATTATGATTAACACGCTGTGATGCTAAGGAGTTCTACTCCCGCTCCGCACCTGAAAAGAAATCTGTTTCAAATGCAAAACACAAGCTGAGGAGAGGAGTTTCAGTTTCAGTTTCACAGCACCAAGCAGCTTTAGTACAGAACAGTTGAGATAAGCCATGTCCATGCTGTCTCCTTGCTCCCACAGCAAATACTCTTTCAGTTTCCAAACAACCTCACACACTGACAAGACGCTAGCCAGATGAATACTAATGGATGCTGATAGAGGCAGAATTTTTTCCCTTATTTTCCTCCCAAAAACTAAGCCCGACCACATAGTTTCATAGTGAAGCACGGATATTGAGCTAGTATATTGATATAATGATTAGGTTCTATTAAGTCATTTTCAATTCCGAATGACCACATAAATAGATTTTCTCCATGAAAATCTAGTCCTAATCTGCTGTTTGAAGTTTCCTAATAGTGCACTCATCACCACTGTAATTGAACTCATCCATCTTGCTGCTGATTATCCTTTTTATTCCCTCTCTCTGTCCTTTCATCTTTCCTAGCACTAGAGCCTTTTCCAAAGATCTGGGTGTTAAGTCACAGGAATGAGACTCAGGACACCAGCATGATCATCAATTGTTTTTACTTCCTTCTAGGACTGAGCGCTGAAGAAACCGCAGTAGCCCTTTTAATGGTCAGGCTGCTTGCAGCTGTGGCCAGTGACGGCTCTTCAAATTTCCTGCCGCCATGGACCGACCAATTACATAACACCCCTCCCACCTGGTCTGGTCCAACCAATCTGAGCCTCGCCTACCGTACGTAATCACGTAGATAGGCGGGGCTTTTATGAGTTCTACCAGACCTGCGCAGCTCAGTCGCAGTTTGGCTTCTGGACTGCTCAGACAGATCTGTTGTTCCTCCTGTCCGTCTTCTTGGAACCTCCTGGAAGTTTGAGTTGGCCATGCCTCTCCCACCAGGAATTTCCTGGCTGGTTGAGTTGGCCCGGCCACTCCTGACAGGGACTGCTCTCCCGCTATCCTTCTGGATCTCTTCCTGTCTCCCCGACCTGCCTTCATCCCTGGTCTCAGGTAAGCATGTGCATTTTCTGACCGGGGCTAATGTTAGTAATGGTTGTTTCATAGTTGTCAGGGTTTGTTCTGTTATTTCTCTTGCTCCTGGAGGGTCTCCCCCTCCCTTTCTATTTGTGTTTTGTATGTTTGAAGAGTCTCCCCCCTCTTCTCTGGTTGTGTTTTGTTTGCTTGAGGGGTTTCCTCCCTCTTCCGTGGGTCTGTTTGGGTCACCCTTCGTGACTCTAGATCTAAGCTGGTCTATGTGCCTCTTCCAGCTCCTCCCATCCCTGATGTCTACCCTGTATGAACGGGGTGTAAATATTTTTCTTATCCTGCTTTTTTAAAGTCCAACTTTCACTTTGATAGAGTGTCACAGGCAATGCCAAAGCTTGCACTATTCTGATCATATGCTAGCCCAATCTTAGAGTATTGTTGAACTATTTAGAATCCCCACCATATATCTGACATCAGTACAATTGAGCCCATTCTTTTAAAAATGACACCTTACTACTGGTACGACAAAGCCTGCCCTGCCCAAGAGGGCAGCCCAACCCCACATGGGGAGGCGAATCTCCCGGATCAGCCCACCCCGGGAGAAGCGCCCAGCTGCCATCCCTTCCTGGAGCAAGGCAGAGTGTGAAGAGCTTCGCCTGGGGCACCCAGTGCAGCTGACAGGCAGGCCGTCCTGCCCGGTGGTGGAGGCCTGGCCAAAGCAGTGAGCGCCTCCCCACCGGACCCTCCACTCATCCCACCAGGGCCGTGCCGGAGACGGGTGGGGTTGGCAGAGCCGGGAAAGCGAGCCGCTGGTGCGCACCTGCCTGCCAAGCGAAAGAACTGGGCTGACTCGAGCTTGGCTTCCTTCCCAAGTCCCTCCAGCCCGACCCAGAAGGGGCCACTGGGAGAGGCCGCCCAAGGCAGTGATAGTATTCACCCATCTCTGGACAGGGAGGCAAGGCAACAGCCCGCATCATGTCCTCCTCCAAGCTGAGCACCACCAAGTGAGCGCCTCTGCTTGATGCCCATGCCGCTGCAGCGTTTGGAGCTGCCAGTGAATTTGAAGATGCATGGGGACAGGGACGGGTTGGGTGAGGGGGAGAAAGGACAGGTGGCTTCGGGCTCTCTCCACTGGACCTGCTGGCCAGGGAAGCAGCAGCTGAAGCCGAGTGTCTCCACCAGGCTCCGGTTGCAGGGAGGAGCCCTGGCTGGCTGCACGTGGCTGCGCCAAACACCGCGTGGCTGCGCCAAACACTGTGGCGTTGCTCCAAACGCCGCAGCAACCCCCTGCCATTCCCCCCATTTTGCATGTTTTAATATAGGCCTTAATTTGGCAGGGAGGGGCTTAATTTCATTTCATGCCAAGAAAACATGCTGGGACTTCCTATTGGGGGAGGCCGTATTGTTGGAGAAACAGGGTATATATATTTATTGCGAGAAGCACAAAGCCGAAGACACAAGCCTGAAGATGATGAATGAGACTTCATCGAAACGTTGCCTAGATACTTCGAATCTTACGCGGGAGAAAACCCGAACAACCAAACATCTACATACAAATACCCGCGAGAACCTCAGAAAACAAATATATATATATATATATGTGTGTGTGTGTGTGTGTGTGTGTGTGTGTGTGTGTGTGTAGGTGTAGGTAGAGGCACATCACAACATCAGAATACTTTTTCCAAGGTCTTCATGGCTATTCTGCCTAGTGCTAGTTTGTGGCTGGTTGTTCCTTTACTGTTGATGGTTGATCTTAAAAGGCAAAAGCTGTCCACCAGCAGCTTCATTGTCAATTCATTGTCAGTTCTAAGGTTTTTTTGTTCTATCTGTTGTCATTAGTTTAGTACAGTAAATTAAATTTAACCAAGTTAATTTTAGTCCCATTTTTTTTCACTGTGCAGTTTGACATTTAGTAGTGGGGCTTGTGGATCCTTTGCATTTTTGGCTATCAGGGTGGTGTGATTAGCATAGCGTGCAGCTTATTGATATTTCTTCCTCCAATTTTAAAGTTTGGAAAGCCTCCCCCAAAATAGAATGAAACATTTTGAGGGATATTAAAAAGGCGGAATACTATATTTCCCTAAATGAGAAAATGGAGAAACATGTTTTTTTAGAGGCAGGAAGCAGACCCACTCTCTCTTTTTTTTTTTTTTTTTTATATAAATTTTTATTATTTTGGAGATGGGAGGAGCTTGCGCCGTGGCGATACGGTCTGCAATCGAGCTCCTCGATTGCAGCCGATATCTCCGCCACTGGCCGGTCCAACGGACCTACGCTGTCCCGTAGGGACAGCCATCGTGAAGAGCATATCCTGAGGATTCCGGGGATACCGCAAAATCCCTGGAGAGCCCGGGTGAAGCTCTTCTTGCCAGCGGCGGAGAGGCAGCCCCATGCTGCTGAGGCCGGGCGACTCAGACGGAAAGAGTTTGAGAAAGAGTTTGTCGGTTGGGTGAGAACTTCTTTTTTTATTTAATTTTTTGAATTTGGAAAGTTTACTCTAATTATCTGAAGAAACCTGTGTGATTTTTGTTTTGTTTTTTGACAAAATTGATTTAGCGGCGTTTTTTAGGGAAACGTCAAAGAGAGAATCCATTTTTTTTCTTTTCTTTGCTTCCGGACTCTATTGTTACTTATTGGATAACTGGACTGTTTTCTTTTTCTATATATTCATATGTTTTATTCTTCTTCTGGACTTTTTATTTTTTTTTTTTTCTGGGCTAGAGGCTTCTCTTGATTTTGTTTGATTTCTCGGTTTCTGTTTTGTGTATTGCAAGCGGCTTTCCCTTAAGAGAGGAGGGGGAAAGTGAGAACTATGATACTTTGTAACACTGCCACCTAGAGGCTCGGAAATATTTTAAAAAAAAGAAAAATAGACTCTTCTTCTCAAGGACATCCCCTGATAAGATAGAGGAAAGCACTTTGTGGAATATTATTACAGGTGTCTTTCTGGATATACATGGCTCAGCTTTGAAGCTTGTGGGAAAGAGAAGGGAGTTATAATTAGAGCCTTGGATAATTAAATAGAGTGCAGTGTTGTTGTTTTTTTTGAGTTCTGCCAACCCCTTCACTAACATCAAGGTCCTGACTTTTAAGCTTGATTTATTTGCAAAGGGAAGCCTCTGAATTTCTTTTTTCTACTTATATTTTATTTTGATTTAACTGATTTTATTTTTCTTTTGCCTATTTGGATCCTGTTTTCTCTTTTTTTTTTTTTTTTTTTTTTAATGTACATTAGCGGACTATTTCTTTTTCCTTTTTTTAATTGAGGTTTTTTCTTTTTTTTTTTTTTTTTCTGGCTGGACTAAGGTGTGGAATCTGAAGAAACTTATTTTTCTTGGTTTTTGTTTTGTTTTTGTTTTTCTCTTTTCTTCTTCCCTTCTTCCTTTTTGGCTTTGTCTTGTTTATTATTATTATTGGGTTTTTATTTTTACTGTTACTTTTTTTTTATGGTTTTTTTTCTTTTTTATTGGACTAAGGTCAGGAAGAATTTGAAGAATTTTTTTTTTTTTTTTTTTTTTCTCTCACTTTTGGCTTTTTTATTGTTGGCCTTTTTACCTTGGATTAAAATTTCATATTTTTTTTCTTTTTTGTGGATTAAAATTTGAAAAAACTTGAAGAGTTGGAACCACTTAAAATGAGTAAGAAATTTATATCTTCGGTGCCTCTATGTCTGCTTCTGCCTCCCCACCATCTGGACAGCGTTCAATTCAGACATTGTTAAAGCAAGATAAAGAGAAAGAAAAAGAACAAGAAAGAGTATCCTTCCAGATGATTATGCAAGGAATTCAAGATCTTAAGGTAAAAATGGATACTATTGAACAAAGAACAGGTAGGATGGAACAGATGATGGAAAAATATGAAGAGAGACTCCAAAATGTTGAAGAGGGAGGCAAACAAAGAGAGGAGAAAATTGGAAATATCGACAATAGATTAACAGCGATTGAACAAGAAAAAGTGAGATGTTGAAGTGGGAGTTGGATAGATCAGAATTTTATCTTAGATTCCAAAATATAGAAGAAGAAAAAGGACAAGATTTGGTTGCGATAATGGTAGGAATCTTGGCGGAGGCGCTCGAGATAACAGAAGAGAAGATGATGGATGGAATTGATGAGATATATCGAGTTTTTACAAGATATGCGATGAGAAATAACCTACCCAGAGAAGTTCATATTAGATTTATTAAAAATCTTTGAAGACACAAATATTGCAAGTAGCAAGAGAGAAGCCACTGAAATACAAAAGTAAAGAAATTTTGGTTTTAAAACAAATACCTAGAAGAGTGAGAGAGATGAGAAGAGAATACCGATTCCTGACTAAAAGGTTATTGGAAAAAGAGGTGTCTTACAGGTGGTTGATTCCAGAAGGATTGATGTTTACGTGGCAGGAACAGAGACATAGAATTGATTCAATTGAGAAAGCAGAACTGTTTTGCGCAGAGGTTTTTGGAGGCAGAGAAGGAGGAGCAGGAAAGGAGGTCCCATCAATTGAATCTCAAGAGGAACAAATGGAGGTTGGAAAAGAAGAAGGTGCAGTAGGTGGACAAGTGGATATTAAAGATCAACGTGAGGCAAGACCCACGAGAGTGGTTAAATCTAAATATAAAGCATAATTATGGAAGAAAAAAAAATTGATTACAATGAATATAAATGGACTGAACTCAGCTGCTAAGAGAAGGAAGATTTTCCATAAATTAATGAAATTAAGGTTCGACATAATTTGTTTACAAGAAGTTCATATTAAAAAGCAACATGAACAATTGTTATTACAACCAAAATTAGGGAAATTGTTTACCTCTTTGACACAATCCAAGAAAAGAGGGGTGGTTTTATATATTAAAGAGGCCATTCCAGCAAAAAATGATTTATACAGATGATGATGGGAGAATATTAATGGTAGAAATAATGGACAATAATAGAAAGATACTTTTGATTGCAATTTATGCACCGAATGATAAACAGGAAGAATTCTATAGAAAATTACATACTAAGACTGCCGAACTTGACTATGCTAATGTAATTATGATGGGAGACTTTAATGGAATTGTGGATAATAGACTTGACTATATTGCAACAACAGTAAAGCATAACAGGAAAATTCTTCCTAAATCCTTTTTAAAATGATAGATGAATTAACTTTAAAAGACATATGGAGAGAAAGAAATGTTAAATCTAAGCAATTTACGTTCTATTCAAATAGGCATCTATCATGGTCCAGACTGGATATGATTTGGATCTCAACAGATTTAATGTCTAGTATTCAAGAAGTAAATATTGAAACAAGTACTTGGGCTGACCATAACCCATTGACAATTGAATGGAAGGGACAAAGGAAAAGATCGAGATGGACATTAAATAATTCTATTTTAAAGGATAAGGAATTTATACAATGGATGGAGAAAGAATTGGCCTTCTTCTTTAAAGAGAACAGAAAAGAAGACACCTCAATACAGAATGTTTGGGACACAATGAAGGCCTATGTTAGAGGCTTGATAATAGACTATACAAGAAAAAAAGAACAACAGGAAAAGGCGAACTCTTAAAGCCTTGGATGATGAATATAAGGGACTTGAAAAAGAATTACAGAAAATGCCACACAGAAAAGATGTTAAAATGAAACTGGATATAACTAAACATAAAATGGATTTAATAGAGAAAGAAGAACTGGCACAGAAAATTAGGAATGCTAAACAGAATTATTTTGAGGATGCAAATAAGCCAGGTAGATGGCTAGCGTACAAATTGAGAAAGGAGAAAGAGTCGAGGAAAATACACAGTTAATAGACGACCAAGGTAAAATTTGTTATGGCAGCAAAGAAAAAAAAGAGATTATTTATGATTTTTATAAGCATTTGTATAAGAAAGAAGACATTGATGAGGAGAAAGTTAAACAATACCTACAGAATGCAAATCTACCTAAGATACCTAAAGAGATTGAAGAAATGCTAGAAAGTAATATAACAATGATGGAGTTAAGTCAAGCACTTAAGAAACAAAATAATGGAAAGGCACCAGGTCCAGACGGGTTTCCTGTAGAATTTTATAAAATCTTTCAAGAATCACTGTGTATTCCACTGTTAGAAGTTATGAATGAAGTTATGTTAAAAAAGATGATACCTAAAACATGGTCAGAGGCTTACATTACACTTATTCCAAAAGAGGGAGGCGGACCTACTGCAAATCAAGAATTATAGACCGATTTCTTTATTAAATGCAGATTATAAAATTTTTGCTTCAATATTAGCAGAAAGACTTAAAAAGTACTTGAATAACTTTATCCACCCAGACCAAAATGGGTTTTTGCCAAAGCGACAAATCAGAGACAATATGAGAGTAATTCTGGACACCCTGGAATACTATGAGGCACATCCTGAAAAGCAAATGGCTTTGATATTTTTAGATGCTCAAAAGGCATTTGATAACGTGAATTGGAGATTTATGTTACTTTTAATGGAACAGATGGGCTTTGCTAGAAGATTTATTCAGGCAATAGAAGCAATTTATAATGAACAAACAGCTAAGGTAATGATGGAGGGAGAATTTACAGATCCTATTAATATAAGAAAAGGCACAAGACAAGGTTGTCCTCTTTCTCCCTTGATATTTGTATTGACTTTGGAAGTGTTGAACAGAAATATCAGAGAAGATAAAACTATAAAAGGAATGAAAATTAAAAGGAAGAATTTAAACTACAAGCCTTTGCAGATGACCTAGTCTTTATCTTGGAAGACCCTATAGAAACAGCCTCGAAACTGTTGGAAAAGATAGAGGTCTATGGGGAGGTGGCTGGTTTGAAAATAAATAGAGATAAAACAAAGATTTTGTCAAAGAATATGTTGCTGAAACAAAGGGAAGAGTTGGCAGAACTGTTAAAAATTCAAGTTACAAACAAGGTTAAGTATCTGGGGATATATTTGACATCAAGATGTAGTACATTGAAGGAGAATAATTATATTAAACTTAAACAACAGATAGCTCAAGACTTGAAAAAATGGGAGAACTTACAATTGTCATTAATAGGAAGGATTTCAACAATTAAGATGAACATTTTACCCAGAGTCTTATTTTTGTTTCAAACAATACCAATTAGGCTTGGAAAAGAATATTTTGAGGATTTAAATAAAATTGTTTTGAAGTATATATGGCAAGGTAAGAAAGCAAGAATAAAGTTAAAGCTTTTACAGGATGCTAGATTTAGAGGAGGGTTTGGACTGCCTAATTGGGAGTTGTACTACCAAGCTGCAAACTTGACGTGGGTTAAAGAATGGATAACATTAAGGAAAACCAGATTGTTGACATTAGAAGGTCATGATTTGTTGTTGGGCTGGCATGCTTTTTATGGTACAAGGAACTAAAACACAGGGTATTTTAGAAGGCATTATATACGGGAGTCTCTGTGGTTGAATTGGGAGAAGATAAAAAAACAGTGTTATTTGAAAATTCCAGTTTGGTTATCGACGATAGAAGCGTTTTCTTATCCTATAATCTATAAAAAGGAACAAACAGTTAACTATGGGGAATTATTAGATGAAAAGGGTGAACTTAAATCGATGCAAAAATTGGAAGAACAAGGTATACGGATGAATTGGTTTTCATATTTGCAAATATATTCAAAGTACTATGAGGATTCCAAAGCAGAGGGATTTTATGATAAGCAAACTGACTTGGATAAGATTTTGATGGGTACTGATGAAAAGGTGATTAAAAAATTGTATGGTTATTTATTGCAAATTAAGCTTGAGGAAGAACAAGTTAAAGAAACTATGATTGCGTGGGGAGGAATTTTGGATATGGGATTGATTTAGAGAAATGGCAGAAATTATGGTCGCAAAATTATAAAATGACAATGTCTACAGCCTATAAAGAAAACTTGTATAAGATGTTTTACAGGTGGCATTTTCCCCGACAAGGATAGCAAGAATGTTTAAGAACAAATCCGAAAATGCTGGAAATGTCATCAGAAACCTGGTTCATACTATCACATGTGGTGGACTTGTGAGGATGCTAGAAAATATTGGACTAAAATCCACATGTGGCTGGAAAAAATGATAAAGAAGCATATAGACTTGAAACCGGAGTTTTTCTATTGGGAATACTACCAGATACTTATAGTAAAGAGTTGAAATATTTGATTGTAAATGTATTGACTGCTGCTAGGATTGTATTTGCAAAAAATTGGAAAAATGAGAAAATTCCATTGCAAGAAGAAGTTGTAAAGAAAATTTTGGAATGTGCTGAGATGAGTAGATTGACTTTTGAAATTAGAGAGCAAGAAGATAAACAATTTTATTTAGTTTGGGATCTTTTCTATCAATGGTTGAATGATGAAATATTAAAATATAAAAGTTAGATAATAAGGAATAATAATGACTTTATTTTCCCTTTCCTTTTATTGGTTTTTGATACTATATTTATATAATAGTTTTCTTTGTTTCTTTCTTTTTCATATTTGGGATAGACCCACTCTCTCTTAATAGCCACCCCCCACTAGCAGATATTTTGTGCCCATTAAGAAAGACTGTATCTACAAAACAAAAGACCTTCAGCTTCAGAGTGATGTGATTAAGACCAGGACAGGACCCTTCAGGACATAACAGGATTAACCCACTACCATTTAGCAGAAGATACAGATCTCACTACACTGCACAATCCCCTAAGGGTATTTCAGACATTGCATCATCTCAGAGCAGTCCAAACTTCAACCAAACTTAAACAAACACCTAGGATTTGCATTTCCTCTTTTGCCTGTAGACCCAGCTATGACCCCTACATAACCCCTACATGACCCCATAGGAATCTGACAACAGCCAATATCATATTAAAGACATGTTTAGAATAAAATATTAAAGGAACAGGAATCTCAAATACAAAGGTATAAAAATATAAAATCCACCCACACTCAACTCCATTTTGTCAGCTGCCCAGAATCACATGTGATTCTGCTTCATCATTAAACCATCTTTCCAATCAACCTCCATACTTCCAGTGTCTTTCTTCCAGCTTGGAACTGAACCAGAGGGATATTTCTTCCCACAATTGCTTTGCTCATCTTCTTCCAATCTAGCTTCCCTTAATATATATTCCTCATATAGATTGAATAAATAAGGAGAGAGGTATGCAGCCTTATCTCACTCCTTTGACAATCAGGAGCCAATCTGTTTCATCATGTTCCGTCCATACTGACCTATATATAAGTTTCTCATGAGGACAATGAGATGTTCTAGGATTTCCATCTTTTGAGCACCTTCCACAACTTGATGTGATTGATGCAATCAAAGGCCTTTGTATAATTGACAAAGAACATATGATACTGACTTTTTTTTGGGGGGGGGGTACTCTTTCTCAACTATCCAGCTTAAATCAGCAATGATATGTTCCTCAGCCTTGTCTAACATCCTTCTTTTCATGTAGGACTCTATTCTTCACTGAATGATCCTAAACAGTGTGGTAAAAAGCAACCCAAATACAGTATATATTTGATGCAGCAATTCAATTCACAGTAGTTTTATTTTGTTTACCGAGAGAAAATCAAAGCAGCAACATGCTGAATTATCTTATGATTGCTATTTAAGCAAGGAATCGGAGGAAAAAAGGCATTTCCAATAAGAGCTGTAAGAAACTTAAGTGATGAAATGAGCGAATGTTTGCCTGTCCATAAACCATACTATTGTTTTCATTGTTTAAAATTCTTCCTTGTAATACTTCCACTCAGAGGTATTTTAATGTAACTATTTTACATTCAGATAGAGAAATGTGAGGATGGGTGCTAACACCTTGCCCAAAGGCAATTAGCAAAAGGAAGCAAACCCAGAACTGAATTTTGTTTGGAGGAACAAAACTCTTGGTGTCACAAGAGGTTATAAGGAAGGAGGCAGCATCAAATTGAGCATCTTAATTTATTGTGTCCTTTGCTTCGGAGATGCCTCATTTACAACTAAGGAAGAAATATTCTAATTGAAATGAAACACACCCGGCAAACAGGATCCAACAATAACATTTCCTCATTTGTCAGAGCTTCTCTACAATGTTTGGTGGAGGAACTCTATGGTAAATCTTCCCGTGGAAGACCTTCGTAGCCTACAATTAAAGATAATCGCACTATTTCAAGTTGAAGGCTCACAGCTCATAATTGAAGATGACTTTTTGGAATGATCTATCAGATGTTGCATAACAATTAGAGAAAGGGCTGAAGTATGCAGGACTAGAGTCCAAAAAGGCGGGATATAGGCTGGTGTAGCTGAAAAATGATGTCTCAGCAATAGTTTTGTGGTAACATTTTCAAAAGTGGTTTGCCATTGCCTTCTTCCTTGGCCTGAGTATGTGACCCAGTTATCCAGGTGGCTTCCATGCCTAGATCAGGATTAGAACTCAGGCTTCCTTAATACTTTAACCCCTAGACTAAACTTCATTTCAATCCATTTTTTGCAGCAGGAGCAGTTCTCTAATATCACTGCTACTTGTTTGGGGGATCCTAGTGAATGAGAATGAATTGTTTCAATGAGCCAAGGCAGTCCTAAGAATCCAGGTAAGGGAAAGGTGAGGGAAAGATGGGAACACCTTGGGAGCAGCCCCGTTGTCGATGCTGGGACAGGCCTTGGGTGGGAAAGCATACCATTGTGAGTCACTCTGCCAACACAAATGGAATCAAAGGCGAAAAGTTGCTGAGAACCTGCAGGACCAGTGCACCTGTTCAAGAAACAGGCGGGCATTTGCAAGGTAAACTAGACCACAAATTTACTGACTTAGTTTGGTGTGAAGCCAGACCTTGTGGTTTGTTTATGATTCAGAAACCACTTTCAAAGGGAAGGCTTCAGCAGGTCAGTTAAAGATCAGATACAACCTCCGAATCCTTTTGGCTGGACCAGTCATGTTTTGTTAGTGAGGGTAGTCCTTGACTTAGGACCACAGTTTCCCTTGCTTGCCAATATTGTTAAATGAATCACTGCAGATGTTAAGTTAGTAACATAGTCGTTAAGTGAATCTGGCTTCCCCATTGACTTTGCTTGTCAGAAGGTCAGAAAAGGTGAACACATCACCCCAGCACACTGCAACTGTCACAAGTATGAGTCATTTGCCAAGCATCTGAATTTTGATCCCATGACCATGGAGATGCTGCAATGGTTGTAAGTGTAAAGAATGGTCATAACTCACTTTTTCTCAGTGCCATTGTAACTTTTAACGGTTACTAAACAAAGTGTTGTAAGTTGAGGAGTTGAAGTCCACAAGTCCTAAAGTTGCCAAGATTGGAGATCTCTGATTTAGAGCACAAATGGAACTGTTACAAATGCTGAAATCCCTCCTCCCACATCCTCCCCTGTCTCTTGGTGGGTGCCAATATCTCTTGTCCTGATTGCACTATCAAACAACTTATTTTTTGTTCTGAATTATAATGTGAACACGCTTACATGCATGCAACCACACATGTGTATGTGTTGTTCAAACAGCCTCAATGAGCTGGATAAATACAGCAATAATCTTAAAGCACTAAATGAAACTAATAAGCTGTGTCCTAATTTCAAGTTTAATTAAAAATCTTACTTAATCATTGGTTGCTGTGAACTAATGAAAAAAAAACATTCCAGCATTGCCTTATTTACCCACAGAATGTCTGTTCTCTTCCCAATGTCTTCCTCTCCCATCCTCTCAAAGATAACTTAACAATTATGATGACATCATAAATGATGATTTATTTGCTTTCATGGTGCAGTTGTATGTGGGCAATTTCTCTTCCCTTTTTTTGAGTCCTTAGCTAATTCTGTCCTCTCTCACTTCAGTATGGGGCAAGAAAGAATATCAGCAGCTAATCATGAGAGTGCAATTGTTGTTGATTAAGAAGGAAAAATTCAAATGCCTTTTCAAGTCAGTGAACTTGCTTTGATAGGTATACAGATAGTCCTCAACTTACAATCGTTCATTTAATGATGTTGAAAGTTACAACAGCAGTGAAAAAAATGTGACGTCAGGGTTCCAAGTAATAGACCCATAGAAAGCAAAAATCCGAGGCAGGAAGATTCCTCAAATAATCGCTTTATTGGATATATCATATTGGCACATATCTGGTGAAAACCGACTCTAAAGGTTCCCTCAGTTTTCACCTAATTCAAAATAAAAGTTAGTCATTTCTCAAAACAATCAGTTACATGGCCCAATCATGGCACTGTCTGGTTGACTACTGCAGCTCTGCAATATGGGACCAAATTTCCCACCAATGTCAGCAAGCCACCCTCAGTCAAAATTCATATTAGTAGTCCACAGGATCTAAAATTATGACTTTGTGGTCCCTGAGGTCCAAAAGGTTGGCAACCCCTGGTCTAATGCACAGAGAAACAGTATTGAGTAGTAGACCTTTTAAATTGCGGCATTAATTTATTTTAACATGTTAAAAAGGTGATGGTGTTTTAAACTTTTATTGAAAGCCTTTTCTAATATTATATTTGAAGAGTGAAGCACAGATTAAAATAAGTAGTGCTGGGTTTAGCTGTTTTAATTGCTTTAACCAAGCCAAGCAATTCCTGTATGTAAAGCTGATAAGTCATATTGCATATGTGCTCAGTTACATGCACATGGTAAAATTAACTAGATTTTCAATATGTAGCAGTTCAGAAATATATGATCTGTCTTTACTGACAAAAGTCAGAATATTCCCAGATGTATTTTATCTTTATATAATTTTGCTCATGCATTATATTGGGTGTGTTAACCAAGCAGTTCTTGATAATATACTTTTCCTTTTCTGTCTGGAGCATTATGTCATGTATTTCATCATAATTAAGGTCTCCACCCTCATTTTCATCTCATATCTTACATAGTTTATTTATTTATATAAAGATTTCTAATCCACCCTTCTATTGCATACACATCATATAAGGTAGATTCAACTGCATATTCAACACAGAATGCAATGCATAAAGAAACTGGATTCAGTTCCATTGTAGCTGTAGGTGCCATTAGTATCATTATTGCTTACACTTAATACAAGTCCTTTCTCTAGATGCCAACATGTGGTATTGCATGCCAGAAAAATGCATTAAAGCAGAAGAAATATACCAAGATATATACATATTCAGCTTGCAGTCCTTTAGCATAAGATGCAAATTTTAATGGAATTTGCCAGTTTCTCACTTCATTAAATAGTTCTAATCTTGGACTGATGAATTTACTCTCAGAAAATCTTGTTGGCCTCTTATGACAGGAGTGTCAAACTCATGTCGTCATGTGACATATTGGCATTTTTCCCCTTTCACTAAACTGGGCGTGGATGTGGCTAGTGCATGACGCATCCGGCCTGTGGGCCACGGGTTTGACAGCCCTGTCTTGTGAGAACGTCTGCTGCTTCTTCTTTGGTACAGGAACTTAGTGGTCTGAAAGGGCAAATGAACATATGTTGAACATGTGCCAAAGGGTCTAGAAGCCATTAGATCCACATTTACTCTACCTCACAGTCATGCTACCTAATGATTGTTAATACAGGCCAGTTTGGGATCCAGTAAGGTAAATTTAGGTAAAATCTTTTCTCATTGGTTTATAATGAGAGATTTCAGCTCAAGACCAGAGAAAGGCAAGAAGGAAAGGGGAAAAAACCCCTTCCTTTCTTGCAACAGGAAATAAGCAAGGATTTAACATACTGTGGGGGTTTGAACTGTGAAACTTGAGGGAAGAACAGGTAGAATTAGTCTTTAAGACAATATTAAAACCCCAATTGGTAATTGAAAAAGCCAGATTAAAGACTTGTGACCTAATCCCTGGTTCAAAGCAAAAAGCAGTTCAAAGCAGTTCAGTTCTGGATTTAGGAGCATCTCTTGAGTTGGAATAATAGTTTAGAGAAACTCTTTGGTTATGATGACTACTTTCAACAGAGTCATTCATGTTCCTACTTTATTTCTCCCTTCTACTTCCCCATATTAAATATCAGCTTAGATCCAAGACTTCACCATATGAACCAGGTCCCCGCCCCCAATAATTTCAACATATCATGTACAGTTGGTACAATTTCCTGATAGACTGCTTATGATTGTGACCCATATATTAACTCATGCTTATGCACTGAATGCATGCACAAGGTGAAAGTGGTGATCCTAAGGCAATTGCAGACAATACTGGACACCTTAGCTATTATCCCAGACATCCTATGATAATGTTGTGGTTCTCTATGTGTGAAGTTATGGATCCAGACCAAGAGGTATCTTTGAAAAATATAATTAGTACACCTGAACTTGATCTGTCCTTCCAATACAGGATGGAAAGTACAAACTTTTTATTTCAGTAAACCTGCTATCTGGCTGACTGGAATGAAAAACCAAACTTGAATTTAGTTAATTGGAGAAGTGATTTAAACTGGTTTTTGAGATCTTAAATGCCACTCAAAATAGGTAATTGTAACATTTTGAAAATTCTTCAGTGAAGGACATGATGTTTACCACTATTTAGAGGAGAGGACAATTCACTTCAGCTGGCGCTTTTGACAAAGACCTTTTGAAATGTGTTGATGTTAAATATTTAAGTCAAATAATTTTTGCCTCATTTGAGATTTTTTTATCTTGTATCTTTTTGTGGTTTTCAGTGCTGGCCATCTTTTTTCCTTTCTTTTTTGATATTCTGACAGCCCGCACATATTAACAAGAATACAAGACATGCAGGAGTCATGTTGGTTATGAAGTTCATAACCAACAAGACTCCTGCATGGTTATTGGTTATGAAGTTCACACATAAAGTACAGGTCAGTCTAGGAAAATTTGCCACCCTAAATTTCCTCAAGAAAGGTTTGGGACATTTTAAAAGAAAGCATTGCATTTATTTTATCTTAAACTAGACTTTATTGTTATGCACGCAAGATGTTATAGCAGAATAGGTTTTGGGCAGCCAATGACTGTGTTCAGAAGCATGCTAATTAGTTCAGGTCAAAACCTAGCAAATCTTTTTGCACAACATGCAAACCTTAACTTACAATAACCCTATTTCCTTGTAGTTTAGTATGCTGTGTGAACCTAGCTTGTCTATTTAATTTCTGGTTTCACCTTCTAGCAAAACTCAGAGAGTGAATTAAGTTTACATATTATACAAATATAGCCAATAAAAATCTCTATAGAGATTCTCAGTCATCCAGGTCATGGTTTCTCAAAGGTGCTTTTTCAAATGCAACTGGACTTTGTTTTTGTTTTCTTTGCGGAAGATGTTTCACTTCTTATCCAAGAAAGTTCTTTAGTTCTGACATTTCTCTTCAGTTCTCAGATGCTTCTTGGATGACAAGAGTCTTCCTGAAGGAGAAAAACAAAGTCAGTTGCCTTTTCAAAATGCACTTTTCAGACAATCAAAATCTCGTTCCTTAGAAAATCATCACTTATTCTCAACTACAATCTGCATTACAGTTATGTGCATTAGTACAGTATATGCTTGACTGCTATGAAGCTGTGTTTTGACATGAGTGACCAAGCAATCCGCTCCTTCAGGCAAATTACTTATCCCTCTTTGTTGACAAGACACAATTGTGGATCACTCAGTCCTTCCAGCTAATGTGACAGAGTCTGGGAAGCTGCCACGCCCTGCTATTTCTTTTTGTTTTCTCAGGAACTAGAAAGAGAAGTGGGGGAGAGAAGGGAAAAATCTGCAGTTGTAGAGTCAGGTCAATACCACTGAGATGGAGGAGGCTTATTTTACCTCACAACTTTCTACCTTCTTTTTACCCTGAGATAAAGAGAGGGGGGGAAATCAATGGCTAAGATAGCAGAGTTCTTAGAGGAGGCCACATGTTTGAGGCCTGTAAGTATTTTTTTTTTCCCTAAGACACAACATAAACTGACAAGGGGGAATTAATGTAGCATCAAAAAGTCCTTAGGGCTGTTTTGGGCTATTTTTGAGTTGTTATTGTTTTGATATATGAGGGGGAAAAAGAAGAGGAAAGAGAGAGAAAGCACAAAAACAAACAGAGAAAGAACAAAGGAAACAACCCAAACACATGTTTTATATTGAAAATAATCTGGGTTAATAGCTAAGGTTAACTAAGTGGAGGAAAGGGTGTTCATATGATTTATTAGCCCCCCCTTCCCTGGTGTGCTTTGAGAACAGGTCAGAGGCTTGTTTTAGTGATTTCTGTTTTGCGCTGCAAAAACAATATGGCACTGTTAAACATGTGTTAATTTTCTTGCTGGATGAGACTAATCTACAAGTATTTAATTTAAAAAAATGTAAGGATCAGAGATAGCATAATTTCATACTCCCTTTTCCAGTTTTTCATGTATTTCCAAATAGTGGAACAACTTCTTCAGTCTGCTGGAATGAGCTGGTAATGACCCGTCAAATATTTCAGTCTTCCTTATTGAAGATGTTCTCAATATTACATCAGTTTTCAGGTTTCTGGGTTAATCTGCTCTATATTTAAAATTCTATTTAATTGTAATTTATGTACATATTTTTCCATTGCACAAAAGAAAATTATACGATGTCCAAATACATATCTAAATAACATTATCCGCTAAATGTTTATCTTTCTGTTTAGTATGGTGATTTTTTTTGATACTTTGGCAACCTCTTTGCATCAGAACAATGGTTGATCCCTGTTACATTAGAAACAGGCATTTCATTCTAAGTGGATATCAAAAAGCACAGCTGGATGGCTGCATTAAAGGGCTATCCATCAGTCCTTGAGCTGGCAGATAATAATGTCTTGATTGTGGAGCCATATTTTGCCATAGTAACAGAGCTGAGTATTGCCTTGTTCTGATATGGGAAAAAGCATCAGATTCCCCCAGTTGCATTTCCTCTCTCATCAGTGCGGAAACAACCTCCTTTGAACATGAGGTAGACCAAGATAGGGTTGGTGTAGACTAGTGTTTTGAATGGCATGTTCAGTCTACTGTCAAATTGCCTAACAAACAGGCTGCAGACACAGAATTGCACAGTTCTTTTATGAATCAGACTTTACAGGTCTAATATTTTTTGAAAGAGACTAGATCTGGGTCCAAACATAGATTAGGAAACATGTGCCATGGAAAAAGGGCAAAGGATGAATTTGGGAAAGTGATTAGTAATGGTTGAGCACAATTCTTAGCTAAGACTGCAAGGCTTTTGAGCCTAATTCTATCCCTGTGGCTGCTAAGACTGTGAAAAACCAGAATGGAGTAAGCAAAATGTATCCTCCAAACGTGGAAAAATTAATAAAATACATGGCCTCATGAAGCCCCTTATTGACAGCAGTAGAAAAAAATATTTAATGAATCCATTGTTGGCAGAAGTAGTGACATATAGCTGGCAGAACCTTGTTTTATTTCCCAGTTTAATCCAATTTTTGAAGCAGTAGGCTAACAAGGAACCATTAAACATGTCTTAAAAATAGATCTAATGTTTTTTCAAAATAAAAAATAATGTGTTAATAATGTGCTCATGTAATACTTGACAAATCCTTCAAAAATGACGATCTGTATTATTTGGGCCAATACTCTTGCAGAAGTCATGTGTCTTCTCCAGTCACCATGGCCTTGGAGGACAATGCCCAGAGGTCCTTATTCACACAAGCCTGCTATGGCCAGTTGTTCCTGGGTAGATCCCAACTCTGTAAGCAATTACATCATTGATTGTATTTATGACAATAAATTGTCTCAGGAGAATAGGGGACAACTCTATTTATGAATTGCCTCTTCTAGAAGAGATAAAGCCACTGTCATAAGGACATGACACACTGAACTGAAGCAGATTTGTGTTATGACTGGCAAATATGAAGTTGACCTCAAAGCTAGTGCAGTAGGATTTTGGAAACAAGGAACATAACTCCCCTTTTTCTAGAAGAATGTAGAAGATAATGTTTTCAAACAAAGCAATCCTCAACTTTTTCCTACTAGTGTCCTTGGAATAGGTATTAAAGAATGTCTCATTATAAAAACAGTATGTCTCTGAAATTACATTCAGTGATGCTCCACCCAAGTTTGTTCTCAAACTGGAGTGAGGATATCAACCACAGCACTGCAGGATTTAGTCCTGGACTCTGTACCTTTTATTGTTTTTATTAATGACTTGGATGAAGAAATGGAAGAAACATTAATCATATCTGCAGATAACATAAATGTGTGGGCTAGCTTATATCCCAGCTATTGGAAATAAAAGCCCACACAAACCTCATAAGTTTATGAAATGTTTTGAACATAACAACATAATTGCATCTTAACAGATACAAATGCAACATTCTTTTTTACGAGATAGAAATCAAGTGCTCCAATGTTAGACAGGGAATACCTGGCTAGGTAATGGTATATGCTGCATGAAAAGCATCTTGGAATAGTAATTGATTTCCCTTGGCATATGAGTCAGCAATACAATGTGACTGCAAAGAGGGAAGTACAATTTTAGGTTGCATCAAGAGAAGTAGTTTACAAATAAGAGGAAGTAATAGTTCCACTTTGTTCTGATTTGTTCAGATTTAACTATTGTGTTCCACACTGGGGAAGGATGAAGACAAGCTGAAACAAATTCAAAAACCAAGAGAAATTAAAAGAAGTGAGAGTATTTAATTCTGAGATAAGCAAGAGAGAATGTCTCCTAGGTTCTGAAAAGATGTTGTCCAAAGGAAGTCCTTTTTTCTTCCATCTCAAGGAAGATTCATAAAAATTAATTTAAGCTACATCCAGGCAAATTCCAAATATAGATTAGGAAAAAGAAAACAGAATTTCAATAGTAGAACCCAATAATCTGAGAGACTCAGAGTCCTAAAAAGCACATTTCAATCCAGGATTCTATGCATATAATAAAAATGCAAAATCTGAATGCCTATAATCCAGAGGTGTCAAACTCAAGGCCCACAGGTGCTAAGATTTGGCCCGTGGGGCTGCCCTGGAAACAGAGAAGGACTGGCCTGTGGTGCCTCTGCCAGTGAAAACAGAACTCCCGAGCTCTGTTTTCACTGGCAGAGGGTTGCAGGAGGCCATCAGAGCCTAAAACAGAGCTCAGAGCCCACTGGCCGAGTGCTTGGGCCACCACAAGCGCCCTTGTCACGAGTGATGTCCAGGCTGGCCATGCCCATTCTGGCCACAGACACCTGGCCCCTTGAGGTCAAACACAACCCTGATGTGGCCCTCAATGAAATCAAGTTTGACACCCCTGTTGTAATCCCTTGAAGCCTCAGCCATGGTCCTCTAGCCCTTTGAGAGGTTTCTATCAAATCAGAAATGTTAATCTGAACCAGAAGGGGAACATTATTAAATAATATAATTAATTTATATTGATTACATAATTGTGTATTTAATTAATCCACAGAAGATGGCAGCATTTAGTTGACTTTGGCTGATTTCAAAAAGACCTGTCAGATCTAGTAGCTAATTGGATGAAAGACCATCAAGAAATCTCATGTCTTTGCGCTAGGCTGAGAAATAAAAAAAACTTCTTAAAAACACTATGGCAAATTACTCCCCTGATGTTTTCAAGAAAATGACGTATCTCCAGGGAAACTTTTAATTAATATATTGTTTGTTTATGAAACTCTACCTCGCTTTTCTGTTTATGATTTAAACTTACTTTTGGGAATATTCTCAAAACAATTTAAAACGCCAGACCAGATATGGACCTTGGACTCCCAAATATGTAACTCTTACATTAGTTATATAAAGCTAGTTGGCCTAATGTACAAATAAGATGGAATGAAATGGAACACAAAACTGAAAGATGCTAGCTCTGAAGCAGTAAAGACCACAAACATGACAACGTGACTCTTATTTCTGAAGCAATGAGACTGTTTCTGTGTAATTTTACTACTTGTTGATAATACATTTTTACCATGAAAAATACCTGAGGCAGAGCAGGATGGCACATTCTTAACAAAAGGACTAGAATTTTATATAAAGAGATACGGATTTATCAACTTTCTATTAATATCTGAGCTGCAAAACCCTATTTTTTATTGCCATCAACCACTGTTAGCTACCTAGACAAACAATTAATTCATTAGTGCAATTGATTGATTGATTGAATGGCCACCCAACTCAACAAGTGTCTCTGGGCAGTGAAAAACATTAAAAACAAAATAAAAACAATGACAATAATACAAGAATTAAAATACGTGACAGCCAAGAATAAGCCCTATATTATAACCACCAATACACCCAAGAAATGGATCTCTGCACATATTTGGGGCCCAATGGGTGAGCACAGAACCAGATCTTTAAAGACTTATGAAAAGTGATGAGGGTGAAGGCCATCTTGATCTCTATGTGGAGACTGCTTCATAAGGTGGATAATGGCAGAAGAGGAAGGTCTTCTAGGCCCGGCAATAAGCATTCTTTAGTGACAAGAGTGACTCATGCTCATTATTTAATATTGTAAGCCACCCAGAGTTGTGGTAAGATGGGTGGTCAATAAATATGATAAATAAATACAATCTTGCCTAGATTGGACAGGTAGAACCAATGGGGAGAGACCCTGCCTCAAGTAGCGTGGTCCCAAACCATCTATAACATTGCCTGGATTTTTTTTTTTTCATCTCCAGGTCTAGTTGCCCCAAAAGAAATGAAATGTACAGTAGAGAATCATTTGCCACTGAATCCAAAAATGCTGCTGTTTGGTTATACTGAAGTCAGGTTTGATAATGGATTATCTTCTAGCTCAGTTTATACTCCCTTACAAAGATAGCAACTCAACCCTTATAATTGTGGGAGCTCTGTGATCTTTTATACATTTAGATCTAAAAAGTTGGTCTCCCCTAACAATAGGAAGTTGTGTTCCATCTTCAGAAAATGTATTCATTCAGCTTCCTTTCCATAGGAGACCTGTGGCATAGTGTTTAGAATGCATTATTGTAGGCAAACTCTGCCCACAGCCAGGAGTTTGATCCTGACCAGATCAGGGTCGACTCAGCCTTCCAAGGTTGGTAAAATGAGGACCTAGATTGTTGGGGACAATATGCTGACTTTGTAAACTGCCTGGTGGATATTGTAAGGCATTCTGGGGCAAGATATAAGTTTAAGTGCTATTGCTATTTCCTTTTGCTTCTTTATTCTATGTGATAATTAGTGCTTAGTGAGGTGGTGGGGTATAAAGAATGTCTTAAGGGGCACTGTGAAAGTTTCATTGAGAATTACCCAGCCGGAGGCTTAAACATGGCAACAAAACCATTGCAATCCCATACTTCTATATTCAGGGGTAGGATTCTACAGGCTCACACCTATTTGCTAGAACCGGTTGTTAACATTCTAAGCAGTTTGGAGAACCGGTTGTTAGAAGAAATTACTGGCCTAATCCTGTAAGGAAGGCAGGAAGGAAACATTCTGGTGTTGCTTACAGAAACTGCCTCTCCATTAACTCTTATTACATTCTTGGCAGGACTAGACTTTCTGCCTCTGGAACTTCTCTGGAGTTTTTTTTTCTCCTTTGCAGGTACTTT
Organism: Pseudonaja textilis; assembly: GCF_049901715.1. Classification (NCBI taxonomy): domain Eukaryota; kingdom Metazoa; phylum Chordata; class Lepidosauria; order Squamata; family Elapidae; genus Pseudonaja; species Pseudonaja textilis. The sequence goes on from NC_141990.1 coordinate 94,340,100, forward strand.
GCTTGTGTGGAGTGACCATTCAAAGTTACAATGGCACTGAAAAAAGTGACTTATGACCATTTTTCACACTTACAACTGTTGCAGCATCCCCACAGTCATGAGAGGCCAGGCGAGGAGATGTGTGCCTCGGTGTAAGTGATGTTGAGTTGGCCACGCCCAGCCAGTCACATGTCCACCAAGCCATGAGCACCAATTAAGCCACACCCACAGAACCGGTTGTTAAAACATTTGAATCCCACCCCTGTCTATATTGAGTGAAATGAGGCCTCCATTATTTAGTTCAAAAGAAGATTTGTCCTGAAAGAGCACATCCTTTCCTAAAGGACCTCTAATAATAAGTGAATATCCTGCAGAATATCCACGTTGCATTCTAGCTGCCAAATATAATAATTGATTCAGTTGCCTTACAGAAAGAGTAATTCTTTCAAGATCTGTGTACTACATATACAGTACACAGATAGACAGAAAGGAATTGGCAAAAAAAGTGATTGAATAATCTGTGGGCTTGTTCAATGATTATAAAGTATTTTATGCAATTAACAAATGTTGGTCCAACTATGTAATCAAATAATTTACAATAAAATCAACACCAAATAATCATGATCCCAATCTTATCAGTTGGATGGAATCTTGGCATCATGATGTTCATTTATGCAAAAACCATTTATTCCAGTGGTGGGCTTCAAATTTTTTTACTACAAGTTCTGTGGGTATGGCTTGGTGGGCATGGCACGGCTTGGTGTGTGTGGCAGGGGAAGGTTACTGCAAAATCTCCATTCCCTCCCCACTCCTGGGGGAAGGTTACTGCAAAATCCCATTCCCTGCCCACTCCACTAACCTGCTTTCCAGCTCTGTTCTCCTGTGCAGGGCAACAAAAGAAAACCATCAGCTGGGACTCGGGAGATAGAGAATAGAATGGGGGCAAGGCCAGTCAGAGGTGGTATTTGCTGGTTCTCTGAACTACTCAAAATTTCTGCTACTGGTTCTCCAGAACTGGTCAGAACCTGTTGAATACCACCTCTGATTTATTCATATGAAATAAAATATTGCATTTTTATTAAATATAGAAGAGTACACCCAGAAGATAACCTCAGCTGAAAAGTGAGTGGCCAGTTATGCTGTTCTAGTCATTTCTATGCAGCAAGCATAAATCCAATCATTTGGGATTGCGGATTGTGAACAGTGATATGCAAAGAAGTTACCAAAGGTCTTTCATCTGAATAAGAACATTCACCTTTCCTGGTTGCAATCTAAATCTCATGCACATGGCTTGATAAAGCGATACCCACCCTCTCTGTCTGGGTTTATGCAGTTTCTGTTTACTGCTATCTAAAATGGAAGAAATTGGAATGGAAATTGATAAGGAATTAAATGCGGGCAGATGATGCTACTGATCGGTTCTTTCATCCCCAAAAGTTTCAAGACTTCTAATTAAGTATTTTTGTTGTGGGAAATTTGCTGCTGTTTTATATCATAAATAATTAAAAGCTCTGGCACACCACACATCCTGTTTCCTGACAGCCGAAAGAAGTAATGGCTGTTTAAAAAATGAATCAAAACAGCCCATACCTGTTTGGGCAAGAAGTCCTGCAATATATATATAGAAAGTCCAAGGAAACTGTTGAATAATAAGGAGTGAAGCCAAGGAACGAAGGCTTCACTCAGGTGTACCATTCCGGCCCGAAGAATGATTTTTGTTGGTTGAACTGTCCAACAGCTCCCTATAAAAGGGCAAACTGTCAGACAGGCAAGTCACTGTGTTGTACTGATCTACAGAATAAAGAACTGTTAACTGAAGAATCAGTCTCCTGCCTCTTCTATCACCCAACTTAACAGAAACCGACTTCAAGTAACAGTATCATTATTCAGTAAAAAGAATAATTTTAGAGTATGAAACTGAGATTTTCAAAAGAGACAATAGACTGGGTCTCAAACCCCTCTTTCCCCTATTCTCCTTCACTCCTTCATGTTTCACTACCCTTTGTGTCAGCTAATTAGGAATGACATGTTCAATACAGGAAAAGCCAATGAAAATGGTGCACAAGTGAAATTTAAGAAGAGCTGTAATTCTCCTGGGTGTTTAGGCATTTTATTGTGCTCCACTGACTATTTTGCTTTTTAAGCACTCTCAGCAGGGCTGAGTGATAAAGGGAAGGTCTTCAAACTGTGCTAAGAATTGCATATCAAAGGATAGCAGCGAGGTACATTGTTTCCGCTTGGTTATGGCACATTTCATCCCCTAATTTGGCAGAAGGGAGAATGTAATGCAGATTAAAGGAAGACAATGGCTGAATCTCACTAGAAATAAAACATGCAAAATGCAGAATTCTAAAAAGGGATACGTTCAAAATACAGCACAATAACTTACAAAGGGAGTTAATTTTATTTATGCCTTGATTCATGTTGATATTCACCAAAGTGGGCAGTTTCAGGATAGGAGGGACGTGTCTTGAGAATAATTATTACTTAACATAAGGCTAGGAGTCTGTGATCCTTGTAGAAAGCTCCCAAGATCCCTCCCTCTTGGCTAGATTGTACAAAATACTTTGAAGTTTCATTCACCGACCTCTGGAGGCCACTGATTCCCCACTTCTAACTTACAAGGAAAATTAATACCATGCCAGAGGGTAATAGTCACTTATCAAATAAATTTAGATGATCTGAACATAGAGTGTTTATATTTTCACAAAAGAGAGAGAGAGTTTACAATTGTTCTTTGTTTCTTGAAAAGGGCCTTTCTGCAAATTAGGGTAAAGACCTAATCTATATGACTGGAGGCTTTTTACTCCATCTAATAATACACAGAAGGGACACAAAACTCCATTCTCTCTTCTTTACTCTCTGGTTTTAATTAATTTAAAAGAGCCCAGACATGTGAAGCTAATATGGGCATACGGGTGTGTGTGCATATACAATTCATTATTTTATGTAGCTCCTTCTCATAACATTGAGATTTGCAGAAGCCCATGCAGATTTGATCTATTATGAATGCCTGTTGTAGATTTGTCGTCCCTTCTTAAGCTAGAAAGTATTCCTTGAAGATTCTTGATTTATCTTTAGGTCCATGAGGGACCTACATAAATATTCAGAGCTGTCTTTTCCTTAAAAAAGGAGGAACCTATGACTTCTAATTTCAAATTCTGCAGAGAGTTCATCTATCAGGGTTTTTGCTGTTTGAAGCTTAATACACATGTGGAATCATAAGTACTGTATACTAATCATCAAAATATCCCTTACCCTATCTCAGAAGGCCTTTTCGTCAATGCCATGGGGTTACTTAGGAAGGGAATATTCCATAGTGTGCTTACTTCAAAAGAAATTTACCTGGTTCTATTGATGCCAATTTTACAAGGCAGACCAGATAAGAAAACAAAAATTGCGCTGACCAAGGTTTTTTGAAGTGAGGGGAAAGGGGAGGAGGTTGGTCCTTCAATTCAGTTTTCTTTTTAAACTCTTGGTGGCTGCCTGCACAAATCACTGCAGCTTTCTTGGTGAGATTTTTTTAAAAGTGGCTTGTCACTGCTTCCTTGCCAGGGCTGAGGCTGAGAGAGCACGAATTGGAATTGTGCCTAAAATAGGAATAGAATACGGTCTTCCAATTTCTAGCTAGTTGCGTTAATCACTACATAAACTGGCTTTTTTGTGCAGGCCAGTACTATTTTTATTATAAAAAGGTAGTAACAGAGCTCACAAGCCTGAATGCACTTTCTCCCTGAATGTACTTCCTAGTAAAAACTAGGAAGGAGCTTGTCTGATTTCCCCCCCTGAAATTATAATTCTGTTCTGTACTCAAGTTTTTTATATATGGCCATTTGTCTTGGCAATGGCTCTTCCTCATGTTCCTCAAGGTTATTCCTTCTTCCCCATTATAGCATCTTAGTACATTTTTTCACAAATGGCACAAATTACGGTTCCATTTCCCATCTCTGCTTTTTGGTTGTTGTTTTTAATGGAATTTATATTTGGATATAAAATAATAATGCTGTATTTATTACATGTTTCTATTTGGTTGCGTATTTCTATTGTCTGAGTCATAACTTTTGTAAACTATTCAGAGGGACTTGTTGAATGATGCAAAAATGTACGCATGTGTCTGTCTATGATTGTATTTCTGTTGTCTCCAATTACTCCTCTTTCAAAACAGGAAATGAAAAATAACTTTTCCTTGTGGCTTAAAGATTTCACAAAATTACACCTCCCTAATCAGACTCAAATTACAAGATATTCAGCCAGCTCCAATGTGTGTTGATTTTGAAATCCAGCTGAAGTATAATGAGACTTATTTTCAAATGATGTGAATGTGCAAAGGATGTACAAACTCAGTTCCATTAGAACAGGGATGTCCAACCTTGGCAACTTTAAGATTTCAATTCCCAGAATTCTCCAACTACGTGGTTGGTGGGAATTCTGGGAGTTTAAGTCCACAGGTTTAAAGTTGCTGAGGTTGGACACCACAGCATTAGAAGAAGTGAAATAAAACAAAGAGGAATAACAATGGGGAAATCTTCTTGTTGACAATATATAGTTTTTTTAAAAAAAAAAACCACTCTATTTTTGCCCTGTTAAATTTTCTATTAGATTTGTAGATTATCAACCCTTATTTGTTTTTCCCTCATGGGTACACCTTTTAGCTGCTGGTGAAGAAAACAGTATTTGTTCTCAAATGTGTCCTTGAGAAGCTAAAAGTAACAAACAACTGGAGTTTAGCAGAGTGATTTTTAAATAGGATAAGATCTCTAAAAAGAAAACAAAAGATGGAATGTTTTCTTTGAAAATAGTAGATGAGCAGCCTTCATAAAGAAACAGAGCATTACAGGTGCCCTTGTTGTTTCACTGACCCTTTCAGTTTTTCACATTCTTAAAATTTCTCCCACAAGCAAGCAAGATTTTAAGGGGAGCCTTTCTTGTCACTTCCCCCACTCCGAGATGATTTTAGAAACAGAACAAAAAAAGAGGAAGAACGAAATCCATATTTAATCAGAATTTTCTTCTTTAAAAATATGGTGATGTAAGAATTCTATACCTGGTGAGTCTTCTTCCTAAATCTGTCAAAATTCAGGAAAAATAATTCCAATTATTCTATCCAAAATAATTCTAAGTTTTGAGCAATACATTGTGGACCTCCGATGTGCTTCTCCATCTCACCATTACTGATGCTCCTCCCCTCCACTTCCTCTGGATTCATTCATCCCAGTTTCCTTTCCTTCCTATACTTGATATAACTGAGTTGATTTGTTTCATGTAAAAATTAAGTTTTGCACAAGATATTCATTTTTAAAAAACAGTATTTTTAAATTTTCAGTAGTAAGGCAATTACAATAGTAAGACAATTACAGACTTGTCTAATACTAATCAAGCAATTTTCTGTTGTAACATATTTAAATTAAAAATGAGCCAGTTACATAGTTTTCAAAACAAAGGAGATTCAACTTCTAGCTTATTGGCAGAGGATCTTCCCAACCTTTTGGACCTCAAGGACTACCAAACTCATAATTTTAAAACCCGCAGACCAGAGAAAATCCCCAAAAAAGTCTGAAGGAAAATTCCCCACCCATTTTCCTACTGATCGATCATTCTTTATTTGGGATCACAGGATACCATCTCCAGTTCCATTCTCAGGGGAGAGAGAGAGACACACACACACACAGAGAGACAGAGACAGAGACACTTTTGGCTTCATGCAAGAAAAGCAGCAGAAGCAGCAGAAGTCTTTCTTTCTCTCCCCCAAACTCCACCAGAGGTGAGTCTTTGCCAGTGCAGCCTCTTGGAGCAGGATGCCTTGCAAGGTCCCAAAGACTCATTTCTGGCAGAGTTTGGGGGAGAAAAAGAAAGACTTTTTCTGCTTTCCTTGCGTGCAGCCAAAAGCAGAAGAAGAAAGAAGGGGAAAGAAGCAGCCAGGCAAGGCATGTGGGGTGAGTGGGGAAAGTCCCCGCTCCGCCCTTTCCCCCTCCCCTCACTACCTTGTATTGTTCGCAAATGCAAGTGATGCAAGCCTTGTGTTCCCATGGGCCATGTGGATGGTAGCCTTGTGTTCCCACGCAGCCTGCATTAATTGCTTTGGGGGGTGCTTTGGGGGTGACATTTTTCTGCGGACCACCAAAATTTTCTTGCGGACCACTAGTGGTCCCCGGCCCACTGGTTGGTGACCACTGGTCTAGGATATACCAAAGAATTTTGTTCAATCAAATGCTATATACTGTGATCCCCCAGGATCTTTCCTTTTGGATGACAATATGTCAGTTTCAATTTCAAATAGTGGGAAGCTAGCCATGATGTAACTGGGGACCCCTGTAAGCATTTTGATGAATGGAACCCTAGATTCAAAGATGTTGTCTTCATGGCCCTAAATAATATGGCCTAAATAATATGACATCATGTTTAGAGCAGAGATTAAGTTTAATTAGATCTTGCATAAGAATCTACAACAGCTTTAGTTTAGATATGCATAGCATGGGGAGTGTCCTCTCAAGCTATATCTGGTCATAAAACCAAGCTGAGCAAGGCAATAAAATCCTTAAACTATAGCATTACAGGGCTGCACTTTCTTCTTGAAATTCATACCATTTGCATTAGATATAACATTTACCATCTTAAGGATCATGCATGAATTAACTTATTTAGTCTAAAGTAATGCCAGGAAACCATAGTCACACATAGGCACCTGCTTAGTCTCAGGGTTAAAGAAGGGGGGGGGGGAGAGGGAAGGAGGGAGGAAGAGAGATTGCTTTTCAAGGAAAAATGAAGATAAGACAAGAGTGGGATAAATGGACATGAATAAATTTGCCACAGGATAACTATTAGGCAGGCTTCTCTTAGCCTATAAGAGCTGCCATTTGTGCCAACAGCAAAGGGGAAATGAGAAACCAAGAAGCCTTAACATGGTAGTGAATTTGCCTAACCTGGGACAGCAAGGGAATACCTTTTCCAGAAAGCTAAATGAAAAGGCCGCTTCCAAATACTTAATAACTTCCACAGACAGCAGTTGGTTTTCCCTGGCCAATTCCCAGACTGAGGTTACCTGCATTGTGGCTCAGGGAAAGAAAAGCTTGGGTGACACATTGTTTTTCTTTCCCTTGAAGTTAGGAGGGGAGAGGCAAACAAACTCAGTTCTTTAGAAACATCAATCTGCAGTTGAAAGAGTTCTGTTCAAAATCTATTGTGAGAACAGAGTAGCTGATGTTAAAAGGCACCGGGATAGCTGTTAAATTAAAGCATACAGCCTGCGTTATTTTGCCCTGACCTCTGTCAATATCTATCTTAACAGTAGAAATCTAGAAATACACAACTTTTGGGGGAGCAGAGTGTCACAGTGTGGGTGGAACTAAAACACAGATGGGGGGCCTGATATTTCTTTCAGGTAATTTACAGTGTGTATTTGTGTGTGAAAGACTATGTGATTGTGTGTGCTTGTGTGAATATGTCTACTAAGAAGCTTATATTGCCATGTTCATCTGTTTCCCACTCACTATGATAAAAAATTATGCTGTCAATTTCAGCAGCATCTTTAGAAGGAGATCGGGGGGGGGGGATTGCAAAGGCACTACAGTAGTTCTTGACTTTTGACCACAATTAAGCCCAAAATTTATGTTGCTAAGTGAGACAGTTGTTAAGACTCCATTTTATGACCTTTCTTGCCACAGTTGTTAGGTGAATCACTGCAGCTGCTAAGTTAGTCACATGATTTTTTAATATTTTTTCTAATTTTTATTCTTTAAAAACAAAAAATACAAAAATCTCATTTCCATTAACAGTTATTGTGTCATTGTATATACATGTTTCTTATTTTGTAGTCACATGATTTTAAGTAAATCTGTCTTCCCTCATTGACTTTGCTTGTCAGAAGGTCACAAATGGTGATCACATGACCCTGGGACTCTGCAACCATCATCAATATGAGTCAGTTGCTAAGCGTCTGAATTTTGATTACATGATGGTGGATGCTGCAATGGTCGTAAGTGTGAAAAACGGTCATAAGTCATTTTTTCAGTGCTATTGTAACTTTGAACGGTCACTAACTGAACTCTTATAAGTTGAGGACTACCTGTTCTCAGTGATGGGTCATATTCTAATGCACATATCCACATGCTGAAATGCACTGATTGCGAGAAATAGTTTGAATTCTGCAAGCACCTAAACCATTTGAAGAAGGGCAATAGAGGAAGAGAAAGAAAGAAAGAAATTCAAATGAATGTAAACAATGTCATAACTGAAAAAGCGCAGCTTCATTGTAGTCTTCCTTTCCAATACACAGAAACACAACTAGAAGACAGATGGTTGAGGTTATTATTGATTTGCAGTGGGTCAAATATTTTGAACGTTGCTAGTAGGAAGGGAAGCCATGCAAGGTGAATTTTGCTTGATTATGTGCCATCAAGTTGTTATCAACTCCTAATCTTTTAAGCTAGGTTAATTTTTTATAGTATTGTATATATCACATCACATCACATCACATTATATTACATTATATTATTATATTATCATATCATATTATTGATTCTGGGGGACGGTAGAGGACAGGAAAGCCTGAAGAAATATTGTCCATGGGGTAGCGATGGGTCGGTCGGACATGACTTCTCAACTAACAACCATCACAACAATGTATATTATTAGATTTGATACAGTTTTATCTTTTAATATTGTAAGTTGCCCAGAGTTACCATGTGGTAAGATGGGTGGCTAATAAATTTTGCAAATACATAAATAAATTGACCACATAGATGGTTTTTCTCCATGATGATGTATACCTGATCTGTTCTCTGAGGTCTTCCAACACTGCATTCATTGTTCCTCTGAGTCTATCCACCTGGCTGCTGGTGCTCCTCTCCTTCCCTTTCCTTCTACTTTTCTCAGCATTAGAGCCTTCTCCAAAAAGCTAAGACTTTGCATAATGTATCTGAAGTAGGATAATTTGAATCTGGTCATTAGTGACTCATGTAGGAACTCTGGGACGATATCTTCAATGATCCACTGGCCTGTTTTCTTAGTTGTTCATTGTATTTTGGATTAAACCATTGGTATGTTTAGTCAGTCCAGTAACCATCAATTCTTTTCTTTAGCTTTAAAAATTGGACTTTCATTTTACCTGTGATATGATATTTTCTAAATGGAAAAATGGCTATTGCTAGGACCTCCTGCATGCAAAGCTGTTCTGACCCAAGCCTCGTTCAAATCAAACAAATACAAAACATCGATAAAAGCAAAATCTTTTAAATGTGTCTCTGTGAATTCTATTCATTCACAACAAAGTACTATTAAAACTAATTGTCCCAGAAAAGAGCAATCCCTGCTAAGGTTGTGCAAGACCGCCAAGAACACAAGATTAAGTGCAAGGAAATAATCAAAGCCAAAAGTCTCCAAAAACAAACCAGGATAGGCCAAACGTCCACGAGAAGTTGAAGTGCAAGAACTTTTGCTTCCTGCAAAGAATCCCACCTTTGAGGGCTGGCTTTTATCCAGGGGTGGGATCCGACTGGTATAACTACCGGTTTGGTGATTTACAATTTATGATTCACATACAGTGCACATGTGTGAATCATCGTCGGCTTGCTCCCTAGACAGCTGAGCAGCTCTGTGCGCAGATGTGCTTGAAAAAGCACTTTTTTCCTGCTTTTTCAACCACAGCTATGCCACACAAAGGAGCTGAGGTTGAAAAAGCAGGAAATAAAAGTCAGGTAAGAGCCCGGGCGGGCAGGTGGGCCAAAATAGCAGCAGACATAGAACCGGTTCTATGTCTGCTGCTCTTCAGAGCTATCAGTTCTACAGAGCTGGACAGAACCAATAGAAGCCCACCCCTGCTTTTATCCCTTAAAGGAGGGGCCATCACCTTGTAGCCTTTACTTTGAGCAGCCCTGCGCGCATGCACACTGAGCACAGGCTCCTCAGGGTCCTCTGCATCACTGCTGCCAGACTCCACAAGCTCCAAAGGCAGCACCCCACTCTCTGATAGTCCTGGCCCCATCCTGCATCATATGCAGGCCCCTTATCCAAGTCCTCACTCTCCAAGACATCAGCAGTCCACACCTGCTGCTAGTGAATCACAACAAAAGCAGATGCTCTGACACAAACTTCTTCCCAACATCCAAGCATTAATTACATGTTGCAAGTATGCTAAGAGTGAAAACTCCGTCCTCAGTCTAACGTGCTCTAGATGTATGAGGCTTTAGTTCCTATAATCCTCCAGTTAGAATTGTCTAACACATCTGGAAGGCTCCAGATTGGAAAAGTCTGAGTAAAAAGAATGAAAATAATAAATGACCCCAGCAAAATGTGTAATATACTTCCCCTCACACCAATATAGTTCTGTTTTTTCCCCTCTTTTGAAAATATGCTTGACTAATGAATGAAAATAGAGTACAGTCTTTACAAGCATTTCATTAATATATGCCTCATTTATTCCAAATAAAGGTTAAGAAGTACAAGCACATAATTGTGATCCTTCAGCTTGAGTGTATTACTCCTTTCTTAGGATGTGATTATTTCAGGTTTGAAAAGAAATTTGGAGAAAATAATGGGTCTTGATATCTATTCTTTTTCCTCATGTAAACAGATAAATGGGACAAAAGCCACAAGGAAACTGGCATATTTCTTCATGGCCATCAAGTTGGATCATGTTTGGCTCAGCATCATTCAAATCAGGGGAAATCAAGAAGAGAAGGATTAGCAGCGAGAATTTGGGTGCTTCAAGTTTCAGGCATGGAATTGTCCAGAAATGGACAAAAGAAAGAAAAATCAAGAATTTATGAATGATTTTTATGGATGATTGTTTTGCTTAGGAGTCTGATATATGAAAAAAAATTGTAGGAGTTATTTTCAAAATGAATTTGATGTTTGCTTCTTGTTGCTCAGAACTAAAAGTATCTTTCTCCTGTTGTCCTTATTCTTTACATCCCTTTGGTAGGAAATTACCATGATATTATTTATATTTCTCAAGAACTTGCTTGAAATCATTTTAATTATTAAGCACAATTATATTTTGGAAAATATTTTTAATTAATATTTGATCAGAAAAACAAAATGCTATACATCGTTCTTGTGATTTCATACACCAAAATGTTCAAAGTTTTCAGCTGAACATATCTGTTTATAATACTGGGGTTAACAACTCCCTTAGGACCTCATATTATGTGTGATCTCATAGGGTGCCATGGGCACCATAAATAAGTATGTAAATCTTTAAAATGACTGAAGTGTTATGAGACCCTCTCAAATATGTGTTTCAAACATCTTTTTATATACTGTCACATTGTCATGTGTCTGTTTGATTGTAACCTTCAGTTGGGTGAATTAGTGTATCATAAGGCAACAATTTTTGAATCACCATTCCTCAAACAGGCTAACATAAGGTATGCATTGAAAATCCAGGACACATGGGTTTGAAACTTGGCAAATTTGTGGTCACTTCAGTGCTGCAATCGCTGCTATACTGCTACATTGCCATGGTCAGCTATGGTCATGTGATCATTTCCAACACTCTCTGCCAGCAAAGAAAGTCAATGGGAAAGCAGCAGAAAGTTGGAAATCACTCCTGATCCCACTGTTATTCTGTCCACTAATGGTCATTTTGTTTCTCTGTCAAGGTAAGGAGATATCTCTGAAATGATGATCCAACTGTGCCACATATTGTCTAGATTTTATGAGGCCTCACATGAGAATGCTGAAATTGTACCATATTTCTTGCATGTACAAGAAAATGGACAAGATTTCATGATCTCTTCAAAATTTCAGTTACTTTTCTTTAGTGGGAGGGAAAGACTATTTTAACCCTGGGTAGTCATTCGGACACCAATGGAAGCTGTACAGTTAACACCACATAGAACTATATGTCAGTACTTAAATGGAAAATTAGGGTCAGCCAACTTTGGTAGAATATTGTGTGATGTTCTAGCTGCTGCTATGCATTTTCTTCACCTCAATGGGATCCAGTGCACAGATAATGTATGACCTGCATTGACACTGAGAGATTCTAGATGTGATTGTGATTTGTGAGGGAAGGTTATCATTTCCCCATCTTCTTTACAATTCCATTAGGCTCTTGATAAATAATTACCTATAGAGAGTTTGTTTTTGTGAGTCTGTCCCAAATGCAAATGATAATTGTAGAGTCCTTGGGGCTCTTTGAGCTTGGTTGTTTGCTTGCAGACAACTGGGTAACATCATCAGTGTAAATGATTGTGCGACTTACTCCCAATAGTCATGATTTTACATGATTTATAAACTATGATTTATTTATTTATTCATCTATTTGTATCCCACCTTTTTACAAATAACTCAAGGCAGTGGACATGTCCAACATACCTTCCTCCTCCTGTTTTCCCCACACCAACCCTGTGGGCTGGATTGAGAGAGAGAGTGACTGGCCCAAAGTTACCTGCTGGTTTTCATGGTGAAGGCAGGATGATGATGGTGATGATGATGATGATATAAAAAGACACTTAAAAAGTATTCATAAATTGATCATTTGTTTCTACTATTTATGGCTTTTGCATAATTGATTACTCTACATCCCATAAGCATCCTTATCCCCCTTTCTTTCTTTCACCAGCTCCCCAGATTTAAATATCTCTGACTGTACACCTGAGTACACTCCTCATTATTTCCTTCGTCTACGTGATCTGTGCCACACAGGAATGAGCAATACCGACAGTATTTATCTTGCAGCTGTGTTATGCAAAATGTGTGAGAATAAAAATTCTCAGTGCTTAGATTCTTGCAATACAAAGGAGTGTTACACTGTCAGTACAAGTATCTTCAGATTTGAATCTATACCAGTATTGCATATTTTCAACTTCAAAATAGGCACTGGTTCTTTTTCACAACATATAGCAACAATGTTGATTAATTGTTGGATCAATTGATTGAGGACACTTATCTTTTTGCAGTAGGTATGGTTAGTTCAACCTAATCAAGTCTTCAACAACTATCACTTATACTTTTTTTTTCTTAAGATGAAATAGCGGTATATAATGATGAAGTGTCTATCAAGGCGAAATACCGGTATATAATGATGAAATGTCTATCAAGATGAAATACCGGTATATAATGATGAAGTGTCTATCAAGACGAAATACCAGTATATAATGATGAAGTGTCTATCAAGTTAGACAATACTACTGTTTTCCCTCCTTCCATGTTTAACAGAATAGCAGAGTTGGAAGGGACCTTGGAGGTCCTCTAGTCCAATCTCTTGCTTATGGCAGGAAATCTTATACCATTTCAGACAAATCATTGTCTAATCTCTTAAAAACCTCCTGTGTTGGACCATCCACAACTTCTCCAGGCAAGTCATTCCACTGATTAATTGTTCTGTCAGGAAATTTCTTAGTTCTAGGTTGGATCTCTCCTTGATTAGTTTCTTATAAAATTAGAAAATTATAATTATTTTCTTAAAATAAGAAAACAATTCTTATAAAATAAGAAAATAAATCCAGGTTGCTAATAAATATCATGCTCAGATAAAGAAACCTGGTAAATGCTAATACTTGTTTGCTGCCTTACTTTTTTCAGCCAATGGTTAAGCCCAGTAGGGAACAAACAGTGCTACTTTTGGTTTGCCTGCAGAAAGGGAACATCAATGTGCTGGGTTGTTTTTCAGAACTGTAAGTCAGAGGGAGACATGCCAAATAGTTGGTATAAGTAGCCTCAGTAATCCTGCCTGTGATACTTCATCATCAGTATAAGTTTGCTAAGGGTAACCAAGCTTGGGCATGAAAATACATGTGGTTGAAACATTATGAGTCAAAACAGACAATCAGAAATTCCTTGTAATGTCTACCTTGCCAAACATTACTACTGTGAATCCATCCACTTGTTTGCTTCTGATGGTGATTTATTTTATGGGGGTGATGGTGGAAACATTCAGATATTAATTATCACACATGAGATCTGAAATAGTACATTTTAGGAAGGAATTCATTGCGTAAGATTCCAGTGGCTTCCCTCTCCCACATTTCACAGATCATATATACTAATTAAACATCTTGGTGCTTGTTCTGTTTGGCTATTAAATCATTTTAAGTTTTCTGTAGATCCAAATATTCCGACTGTTAATCTATATATCTCAATGTTGCTTGAAATATTGAGCAAAGTTTCACCTGCAAATAGAAGTAGAGCAACTGTGGCAAACAGAAGCACAGATAGTGCCAATAGTAATAGATGCAATGTCCAACATCTGGAGCACTACTCAAAAACCAGCATTGACAAAATCCCCAGCAGTTAATTGCAGAAGGGAGCTTTACTTGGAGTAGCTTACATGCTGTGATGATACCTTTAACACCATCAAACAACAATATTTGAGAATCCCAAGACCTTGATAAGACATGTAGATTAATAGAAATGCCAAATTGAATCTAAACATCTGGGTGACTGGGTAACCAGCCATAGTAATATTGTTAGTGGAAGGTTTTGACAAGCTAACTGAAATCCGACCAGTTTCACTATGTCTGTAATGTAAAAAAAATTTTTTTCCAAGAAAAAAAAACTCTGACATTTTTAAACAAAAGATCCCAAGATATTAATTGGATGGTGTGTATCTCTTTTGATGCTGGGGGGACAGAGCAGATGGACACTTTGCATTTATTTCAGTGGAGCTACTGATGAGCATCTGGTCTCTTTTCTCCAGCAGAATGGTTCAAGGATACTCACTGGCATTCCTTGGACAGATAAGGGAAATTCCAGGTGCACAGTAATCCTCCCACAGATACAGCCCAACCCAATTTGTTCTGCTGTTCCCCCTATGTCCAAGGTCCTTAATTCAGATCTAATTGGAACAGATGCGAGAGAAGCTTCTTTAGGTATAGAAGCTGAAATAATTTGGCAAACAGTGTGAGGCTAACAGACTTATTTGCTCTTAGTTTTCCACTGATCATCTAGCGAATTTGGGCAGTAAGCATTCCTTTTTGGATTTCATACCAAATGACTTTAGCATTTCAATTTTTTTTTAAACTCTCCTGAGTTTTAAAGCATGGGAAACTGCGCTCTTTAAGCCTTTAGATTTCATTCCCAGAATTTATGTCAGTTCTGTGAACTGGATATCTCTTATCCAGGATCAAATAATTTGTTTAATAACAGTACTGGATAACTGGTTAGGATTAGTGTATAAGAACCTGAAAATGTGTGTGCTATACATTTCAAAGATGTTGGAATCCATTTGTATTGGATAATTATTGTTCTTGTTATTGTCAGAAACTGAGAAAGAAGGAAATTAATAGATGAGTAAGTTGTGCATGAAAGAATATACGTGCTTTTGCTTCCCAAATCACTTTGTTAGTCTGAGAATTAGACAGAGAGTAACCATTTGTCTTTGGGTTAGGTTGGAGAACTTTTGCCCACAAAGAGCAATTGCATATAACCACAACTGAATTAGAAAGGGGAGTTAAACTGAGTACTTTTGTGGATTCGGCAGTCAACAGGTTGATCTCTTTCCTTCAACCAATCAAGCAGGTGAATAAGGATTAAGAACAAAGAGCTTGGTACAGGATCCATGAGAATCTGTGAAACATTCTGAAGAATACAACGCAACATATTCTGATCAGTGGTGGGATTCAACTAATTTAACAACCGGTTCTCTGTGCTAATGATTTCTTCCAACAACCAGTTCACCAAACTCCTCAGGAAGTTAACAGCCGGTTCTCCCGAAGTGGTGCGAACTGGCTGAATCCCACCACTGATTCTTATCTTGTCCATACTGTATGATAATGGATTATAGATCCCTACATTCTAACCGGATCAAGATGTGGGAGAGGGCAAACACTACTAACTGTTGATTAGTGAAAAACAGACATTGCTGCTTGCTGTGTCAAAATATCATGCATCACCTGGGAAACAGACAGGTGTATTCTTCAAAATGGCCAGTTTTACAGTCTTGAACTAAACTAAATGGGCTCAGGTGTTAAAGGTGGCTAATGACTTTAATTATCTCTGCAATGGTTGCATGCCGACTGGGTGAAACTGTTTTGAAAGATTTTAAAGGTATAAGATATATGACCAGACTTCTCAAACCTGGTGAGATTTTGGCAGTTACATCACCTACTAACTACATTGGATCATGTATCCTACTCAGGGTGAGGAGCGGAGTTGTTAGTGGTAACAATTAAGGTGGATACTATTTTCATGCCTTTATTATTAAACCCTGACAGGTTTGTGCAAACCACTTCATGTCAGATGACCGTCTCAGCAATGTGCCAAATGAGCAAGTTTAAACCCATGGACTTAATTGTCTGAGGTTTTTTTGCTTTTCCCTTTGCTGTTTAATGAATGAAATCATCAAAGATTTTGCTTGGAAGGGTGGGTCTTCTATGAAAGTCAACAATTCAGTATTATGTATGGCTTCAATTTCCTTAAGTGTCCCAGGGTTGATGCGACTAATAGCACGTCAGTTTGTTGTTTAGAAATGACTGTAGCACGTATAGAAGAGACACAATCTTTCATAGATGACACAAGATTTTATCTTAATAGATTTAGGAAAGTCCCTCAGTTGCTTAATTTGACGCCTTTTTTCTGAATGTGTTTGCTTAAAACACAGAGAACTAAGATGCTATGTTTGAATATGTCAAAATGCCAAAACATTATAATTTTTTGTATGTTTTGTTTGCAGTTTTTCTTTAACAACCAACATAATTTGAGAACAGTGTATTGACTGGGTCAGTACATTTTTTACACAATGCTGACAATAATAATACCATTATTTATACATAGTTTTTATCTTCCAACTTCTAACCTTGATATAATCATTATAATTATAGTATATTTTTATATATCACTGTGCAGACAATCCCCTCATCTCCTTATACTGCTTTGTCATACTTTCACAAAAACTTTTAACCATCATTAGCATTTCTTCATAAAACTCTATTGTCTCCTGCTGAATCATTTTTAACCAAATTAATATATTAAAAATTACTCAATGTAACTTTAATATTCCAGTATCCCAATATTTAAAAAATCCAAAAGAGTAAATTGTTAATAAAATTTATCAATCCCAAAATTATTCCTCCAAAACTTCTGGGCTTCTAGTCCTTAGAAGCTATACATTTTACTTTACAATCTTTGTAATTTCTAGTTTACTCCTTCCCAATTGTCCAAATTTTACAATTTTATTTATCTTTTCTTCTTTTTTTCTAAACAGTTCAATAAGGTTTTAGTTTTTATAGTTTAATTTGCCTCAAACATCTTCAGACAGCTCGGTAAATATTTCCAAGTCTCCTAATTGTCTGCAATGATAAAGTCAAGGTCAGACAGTCCCTCAATTGCTTAATGTGATGCCTTTTTTACTTAATGTGTTTGCTTAAATCACAGAGAACCAAGATGCTATGTTTGAAAATATCAAAATGGCAACACATTTTTGAATGCACAAATGAACATGAAATGTAATTAAAAAATAACTGAATTGCTGAGTTACTGAATCATAAAATAATTACTTTATAATAATATATTAAAATATAATTAAAGCCAAATACAGATTTCAATCACCCACCACATCCATTTCTTTAAGACAGAAGCCATAAAATCCCAGTCTCAAAGGTGCTTTTTTTTTCTTCAAAAAAGCAACTGGACTGTTTTTTCCTTGAGGAGGAAGAAGAAGAAAATGTTTCAGTTTTCATCCAGGAAGCGTTATCATTTCTGATGGTGGGGAGATGGAAGGATAGGTACCGACAGTTGAGACTGGTTGGTGGGAGAAATAGAAGGTTGGGTTGTAATAGGGTGGTAGAGGGGGAATGGAAGGATGGTAATTCTTTGCAGTCATCTGGTCATTAGCTCTCTCTCTGAGAGCTATTGATGCCACTTGGGGGTTTATCTGTGACCTCAGGGTCACTTGAATCAGAGTGCAATTGGTTGTGGAATCTTCTTGGAATTATTGCAAGGGCTGCATTGTAAACTGGAGATAGATGGTGTCTTATTCCTCCCCCTCTGTTGAGGATGGGGTGTTCAATTCTCTGAGCATCTGTTTTCCCCTTCAGATTTATTGGGAGCCAGTTTTCAGAATTTGGGCAACTGCAGATCTGCACAATATGGAGGAAATTAATCTATGTGAATTATTCACAAGGTATATAGTATAACAGAAGGATTTTGCCTGGAAGGGTTAATAGTCAAAATATCCTTTTGAAGGCTTTCTCCTTTTGTCTGTGTATACATGTCTCAACGATACTTCCACTAGGACTATGAAGTGTAGCAGACCAACAGATAAAGCCCTGAAGGAGCTACACTGAGTCTTCTGGAGGATGCAGCTACTTTAATGCTTCAAGAACAATGCTTTCCTGATGTCAATTACTTTTACTAAGTCTTCTTTTCAAATAATTTGCACAGAACTAGGGGGAATCTTTGGGAAGACTTCTAATACAACAAAAACACCAAGAGTAAACACATTTTTAGGCCTTATGTATCACAATTTGTATCACTTTCCATAAATTCAAAGTCTTTCATGCTCTTCTATCTCACTTTCTTCCTATCTAGAAATTCAGTTAAAAAATAAACTGGTGGTAAAGATGCCTTCATGTTATACTTCTCTAAATGGATACAATTGTACAGTTTTCTTGGTCACAATATAATTTGCTAATACCTTCTTCCAGGATTGTTTTTCAGTCCTCACAGTTATCTGCAATCTTGGAATGGCCTAGGTTTCCCATCCAAGCACCAGCCAAGTCCAACTCTGCTTATCTTTCAAGTCCAGGCAGGATTTTCCAGGTGTTGCCACCTGCTAATTCCAAAGGCCTTTGGAAAACCTGGGGAGACTGGTTCTACATTTGCTCTTTCTACCCTTATGATGCTTAGGGCAATATTGTTTGAGAGCTCATGTTTTAGCAGACGTGAACAGAGTTGGCTGTATTTATGCATTGCAATAAAAGTTATGACTGAAGTAATAATAGTCAGCCCTAAGACTATATTTGGCATAAAATCAAAGAAATGTCATAAGCAGCACCCACTGCAATGTGTCATGCCAAGACACCATTTCATCATTTCTTGAAATAGGGGGGCATGTTCCATGTTCTGCTTTTTAAGCCTCTCCTGCATAACATACCTGTAAATGGTTTTGTCCTGTGGGAGGAAATGCTTTTGCATCGTTTGGTGAATGAAAGAATGGAATTTACCCTGCAGTGAGTAACTTAGATTACAGTAAGTGAAGACAGATAAACAAACCTCCAGTCATTAAAACAATTATACAAACTAGGAAAGAATCATGATACTGTATTAGAATCACAACTCTTCTTTACTGAAGTGTTGAAATAGTGCTTTGGTTCTTTTCTTTCTTTTTTCCCTTTGCTTGTGTGTTTTTCTTTCATGTTCAGTGTGGCAGTTCAATGGCTAATAAAACCCTAGATAGATTGTATCTCATGAACCTAATCCAAGGATACGTTTTTAATTAAGAGAAAATTGGTCACCTCAGAAGTCTGGGAATTACTCAGGAGTGACCCATCACAAAACTGAAAGTAATAAATATTGAAACTGAAAGTAATACATATTGGGAAACAAAATAATTGATTACCATATTCTGCTCCAGATGACATGGATGACATGAAGTCATCAGTGATCTTGAATTTGGGATAAGTATAAAAACCATAGTAATACACACAGAGGTTATGTTATGTAGTTGATACTAATCTAAATATTGTTCATTATAAGCAGTCTATCACTTCATAATGTTTCCGAAAAAAGAGGTAAATCATCAATGCATAGTATTGCAGTGGTGGGAATGATCTTTTTTGAGTTTTAACTTAGGTTGGAAGTTTATTCATTCAACTGTCACTGTGAATAGGACCATGTGTGTGTCTTCCATTGAGTTTTTACTCCAAGTAACTGTGTGGACTAGTCCCAGTTTTCTTGGCAAAGTTTCAGAAGTGGTTTGCCCTTGCCTGCCCTTCCTAGGAGTGAGAGAGGCCCAGGATCATGCAGCTGGCTTCATGCCCTAAGGCGGGATTTGCACTCACAATCTCCCAGTTTGTACTTGTAGAATGAATAGAATAGAATTCTTTATTGGCCAAGTGTGGTTGGACACACAAGGAATTTGTCTTGGTGCAAATACTCTCAGTATACATAAAAGAAAAGATACATTCGTCAAGGATCATAAGGTACAACTCTTAGTGATAGTCATATTTGATAAGCAATCAAATCATACTAGGAAACAGTAAGGATACAAGGATACAAGGATACAAGCAACAAAGGATACAAGTGACAAAGGCTTTTTAACCATTTCACCAAACTGATGGGACCAGAATACATTTATTCATTTCTCTGAAATTTAAGCACCCCCCCCCACTCTAGAAATGGGCCTATGTCATGATTATTATATGTTATGTGCTGCCCCTGGGAATTGCCCTTTTTCACTCACCCCTTTTGAATGGCCTTGCTTGTAAAAAGTGAATAGCTACAAAAGAAGTAGATTGTGGAAATGTGAGAGAAGAAGAGCAAAAGAATCCCTTTGTGCTGTATCATGTTGCATGACTTTTGAGTTTTCACCAGATTGAACCATATTTCTTTGGACCTGAAATCTCTTCTTATTCCTTTCTTTTCTCCCATCCTAGGGAGAAAGGTTGTCCCCATCCCAAAATCAAATAGCACCAAAAGCTTCTCTCTATATACTCTGACAACAACCCCTTCCTTTAGTTCAGAATCCGGAACCGAGGCCATTGTCATCCTTTATTAGCTAGATATAACCCTTCTGACAAAAGGTTTGCTTGTAAAGCAAGCCTGGGATGTCAAGCATCTGCAACTCCACGAATCCAAGGAATATTATTATTGCAAAACAATGCCAATGGTAATGATAACCATTCCCAAACTTTTACTATATCACAGCATTCTGTTCCAATATCCTGCATTGGCAGTGCAATTTGCCTGCTTCTTCTGTGCCCATGCTCTGGCCCAGCCATTGTTATTAGCACAATTAGCAAAAATTAATCCCTGGGATAAAGAAGACTGAGCTCTGAGGATACCTGGGGTGATGTGGGAGAAATCACCAAAATACTCACAGGGGAGATCAAAAGGCTGTCCTAAGCATAAATTCTAATAGTTTTAAGCAATGGGGTGAGAGGGGAGGCGGAAGAGGGGAAAGGAAACAGAATTATATCGATTCCTTGGGACTGTACAGGAGAAAAGTGTCTTAATTAGGGCTAGTCCCAAAAATTTCAGAATGAAAGAGAGTTTGTAAAAGCATTTTAGACATGCTGAAGGATTAAGCAAGAGAAAATGTTTTTGTATTTAAAAAAGGAAATGCTCATTGGTGGTATTCCCTGAAAAGGAAACAATTCTTCAGTATGGAAAGTCCAAGAGGTGACTAAGAAATCTAAGATGATATTTGCATAGCATGTTAAGGCATAGCAGTCTTGGATGAATTTCTCTTGAAATTGTGCTTAAGACAAAGGGTGTGAACATAGTCACAAACTTTGTACTTTGTACTCTGTACTTTGTACGTGACTTATAGTAATATGCCAAGTCTGTGGCTCTGCTTTGTCACAACATGAATAACTGGGGTGTAGTTAAGTAGACTTTAGTTCATCTATGTGAGAAAAATAGAAGAAACAGCCATCAAGTGGAGCCACTACAGCAGGGGGGGCCAACTTGATTTCATTGGGGGCCACATCAGGGTAAGGTTTGACCTCAGGGTGTGGTGGAATGTGGCCAAGGGAATGTTCTTTGGCATGTCAGAGATGTTAGGAATCCTTTTGCACAAAAGGGCAAAGATGGAAGGAAATTATGGTGAGGAGAAGTAGGACACAAAGGAAATAAATGGTGTTGTATGGGGATGTGGAATGCCTGCTAACAAAAATGCTCCCCCACAGAAATGATTGTGTTCAACCAAAGGAGTATTGTTGTCTGATATGGGATGTAGTTGGGCAATAAAGAATCCATTTTAAGTTTAGTTATGCTCAGTTTAAATGTGGGTCTGTTATTTGCTGCAAGATCTTGTTAAGAGGGTGGCACAGAAATTAAGATGGTGGCCTTGTCAGATGGAAAACTGGCAGTTTTGAGACCCAACCTCCACATGATGGGGTAAGCTCCCATCCTTGACCCAGCTCCTGCCAACCTAGCAGTACGAATGTATACAAATAGGGTAGATAAATAGGTACCATTTCAGTGGGAAGGTAACAGTACTCTGTTGATGTCATACTGGTCACATGACCATGGAAATGTCTTTGGACAGCAGTGACACAATGGACTTGAAACAGAGATGAGCACCTATAGCCAGCAAGGACTAGCAGAGTAAAATCCACAGGGTCTCCATTGACTTTAGATTGTTAAGCAAATGCTTCAAAGGTCTGTTTCATATGATGATGTTAAACTTAGTAGGGAATACGTGGATTAGTTTATTGATTAATATTTAACTATTATTGTTAATTTCTGCTAGATTTAAAAATTTCCCCCCCTAGTTTATACTAATATATATATATATATTCATAGATTTTCACGGGTACAGGTATGCAGGTCTTGGCATGTTTGGGTCTTTTCCCATGTAAGATTGAGCACGAAGCCGAAAGCACCAGCCTGAGGATAGCGAGTGGGACAAGCCAACCAGCCTAGCACACCAGTCCCCACCACCAGTATTTATAGAGAGACGGCAGCTCTGATCACACACTGCTTGCACTGGCACGAAGCTGAAAGCACCAGCCTGAGGATGGTGAGTGGGACCTCGCCGAAACATCGCCAAGATACTCTCAATCTTACACGAGAAAAGACCCGAACACACCTAGACCTACATCTATATATCTATATCTATATATCTATATCTATATCATCTATATCTATATCTATATCTATATCTATATCTATACCCCGTGTTTCTCACAAAATAAGTCCGGGACTTTTTTTTTTGAGCCCTGAAAAAATGGCTAGGATGTCTTTTTGGGGGTGAATTAATTTCTCCCCCCCTCCCTGTGCACCAGTGCCGTCTCCAACAACAGTGTCTGGGTCACTCCCGCTTTTCCCCCGTCCCTGTAACAGCAGGAAAAAAAAGTTTTTGAGGTACCTGGGAGCGCCGTGTGCTGCGTTTTGGTTTAATCCCGAGTAGCTGGGTGGGCATGAGAAGAGCTGAGTGAGCGTCTCTGCTGCTGCTACCGTTGGTGCTCCAGCCTCGGGCTCTGCAAGTTTGAACTGTGGAAGTTACGGAGGCGGCTCCCCACCTGAGAAGCAGCTGAAATGCTTCCACGCTTCCCGCCACTGCTGCCGCTGTTATTGGAAATGGCGCTGGCAAGAGAGGAACAGCTGCAGCTCAGACTGGGTGCTTGAAATGCAGGAACGGGCTGCACACTGGGACTTTTGCAAACTTGCAGAGCCATCACACAGCCCATTATACCAACATCAACTCCATCAACCAAACAAGAGGCAGCAGCACAGCCAACCAGCACAGCACACCAGCACCCCCCTACCAGTATTTATAGAGAGACGGCAGCTCCGATCAAACACTGCTTGCACTGGCACAAAGCAGAAAGCACCAGCCTGAGGATGGCGAGTGGGAACTTGCTGAAATGTCACCAAGATACTCTTAATCTTACATGGGAAAAGATCTGAACAAACCTAGATCTACATACCTGTACCCGTGAAAATCTAGTGGTAGCATGAGATGGAGTCTACAACCCACACAAGTGGCTCAGGTAGTGCAGCTCATCCAGGGTGGCACATCAATGTGAGCTGTGGTGAGAAGGTTTGCTGTGTCTGTCAGGGTAATGTCCAGAGCAGGGAGGCACTACCAGGAGACAGGCCAGTTCATCAGGAGATGTGGAGGAGGCCATAGGAGGGCAACAACCCAGCATCAGGACTGCTACCTCTGCCTTTGTGCAAGGAGGGACAGGAGGAGCACTGCCAGAGCCCTGCAAAATGACCTCCAGTGGGCCACAAATGTGCATGTGGCTGCTCAAACGGTCAGAAACAGACTCCATGAGGGTGGTATGAGAGCCCGATGTCCACAGGTGGGGGTTGTGCTTACAGCCCAACACTGTGCAGGACATTTGGCATTTGCCAGAGAACACCAAAATTGGCAAATTCACAACTGGCCCCCTTTGCTCTTCACAGATGAAAGCAGGTTCACACTGAGCACATGTGACAGACATGACAGGGTCTGGAGATGCCGTGGAGAACGTTCTGCTGCCTGCAACATCCTCCAGCATGACCGGTTTGGCAGTGAGTCAGTGTGGGGTGGCATTTCTTTAGGGGGCCGCACAGCCCTCCATGTGCTCGCCAGAGGTAGCCTAATTGCCATTAGGTACCGAGATGAGATCCTCAGACCCCTTGTGAGACCATATGCTTGTGCAGTTGGCCCCGGGTTCCTCCTACTTCAAGACAATGCTAGACCTCATGTGGCAGTTCCTGCAAGATGAAGGCATTGATGCTATGGATTGGCCCTCCCATTCCCCAAACCTGAATCCAATTGAGCACATCTGGGACATCATGTCTCACTCCATCCACCAACGCCACGTTGCACCACAGACTGTCCAGGAGTTGGGGGATGCTTTAGTCCAGGTGTGGGAGGAACTCCCACAGGAGACCATCCACCACCTCATCAGGAGCATGCTCAGGCATTGTAGGGAGGTCATACAGGCATGTGGAGGCCACACACACTACTGAGCCTCATTTTTAAGGACATTACATCAAAGTTGGATCAGCCTGTAGTGTTTTTTTCCACTTTAATTTTGAGTGTAACTCCAAATCCATACCTCCATGGGTTGCTATATTTGATTTCCATTGATAATTTTTGTGTGATTTTGTTGTCAGCACATTCAACTATGTAATGAACAAAGTATTTAATAAGAATATTTCATTCATTCAGATCTAGGATGTCTTATTTTTGTATTCCCATTATTTTTTTTTAGCAGTGTATAACCTCCATATAGCAATATGATGATACATAATTCATGATCAATGTACTGAGTAATCTAATCTCATAATCAGTTGATGCAAAATTGTTGTTTCTCCAGGAAGGAAGGAAGGGAGAGAGGGAGGGAGGAATGGAGGGAGGAAAGTTTGTTTCTACGTCACAATCACCATCAAACTCTATCTAGTCTTGGCTTTCCTTCAAACACAGTCAAAACTGTATATGGAGAAGTAAGAGACATCTGTTAATTTTGACCATAGGGAAGATAGTGTCTTGTAGCAATCTGCATAAAATATTCATTTCTTGTAGTTGCCTGTGATTTTTCCAAAGCTATTTCAATTGTATCATTTTTTTTTTTTGCCATAAAGAACAAAGAAAAGGAATGTGTCTGCAGATGTCCTGTGTACAGATAAAACCCGAGGAACTTAAAAGGAGAATTAGATTGGCATGATCATCCTTACTGGATTTCTAGAAACTACAGGAAATCTCTCTCACACACACACCACTTACTCACTCAGTCTATTAGAAATTACATGTCCAAACTTTCACAATATTCACATTGCAGCAAATTTCAGAAATACTATCAAGTTTAAATGTCCATGACTTCAATTTATTTATCCCAGGGGAGGGGAATTTTATTTTGCCATTTCGTATAAGCTACCATGACTCAGAGTAGAATCTTTGCCTCTGTATTCTCCATGTGGGGCATTTTGAGCTGGTTCTAATATTCAGCTGCTGAAGTACTATAATTCTTCCTGACGCCAACTCAATGTGGTTTAAAGCATTGGAATGAAACATTTGCTATTCACATTTTCTATGCAACTGCCAAAAAAGAAGTTAATTAACTTCCTTGCGGTGAGATATGTGAGCAGCAAAAGTATGTAGAGCTTATGAAATTCTTTAGCACAGAAACACACATGCTTCTTTTTTTCCAGGGGAGGGGGGATTATTATCAGAAGCATGAAGAACTCATGTTCTTTTTTTGGGGGGGGGAAAGCGGCTTAGTCCCGGGTTACATCTTTTTGTACAGACATAAATCAAATTGATGCTCACTTTATATACCATTTCATATCTTATTTACCATTCTACATTTTCTATATAGCTTCTCCCCTCTTTTCACTCTCTTAATTCTATTTTATTTATTTCATCTCAGTTTAAATCATTATGCTTGTATCTTTTGTCTGTTTTATTTCAATTATCTATTATCTTTTCTCATTAGCACAAAATTTCTCCTGTAATCACTGATTGAAGTATGACGCCTTTATATCTTTCCCCTAAATTTAACACTTAAAATAATATATAATTTTCATTCTGATTCTGCTTAGTACATTCTAAAGCTACGTACTATATTTTAAAATAGGAAAATAATAAGTTTATAATATAATTAAAACAATAATCCATAGCAAATTAAACTCTATCATTAAATCTTAAGCATTTTACACATTCCTTTTAATATTTTATCCCATTTTATAATCATATAATGTTCCAGTTTTCTAACATTATTTCAAATACAAATACAACAATACAGTCTTATGTACTTTTGCAGAATCTTTTTTTTAATTATATTTTTACCCATTATCTCTGAGTAAATCCTGTTTCTTTACATCTTGTTTCAAACCTTTGTAACTTCTCTTCCCTTTTTCCCTTCCTTTCTTCTCCAATCTAGCCTTTTTACCCCCCCATCTCTTGATCTCCACCTTCTTAATCTCCACCCTCTTCTGTATTCCTCTTTTCTGTTGTTTTCTGACATTGTATCGATTTTTCACCTTATTTTTCCCTTTTTTGGTTGTTTTTTTTTAAGTCTTAAATTCTCCATTCTCTTTCCCCTCTTTCCCTTTTCTTCCCCAGCTAAAGTTGTTTGTTCATTAAAGATGGCTTCTTCTTCATCATCCCAACTTTCTTGTTCTTGTAATTTCTGATAGGTAGAAATCGCCATTTCTAAGAAATGAAAAACAGATTCAGAAGAGCCCTTCCCATCTTGTTCCACTTCTTTTAGCTTTTTAAATTCCATTTTCAGTTCATCAACAAAAAATGCCATTGTGAAAATTTTTTAAACAACCCAAATGTTTTTAATCTTTCAAATAATAATTTCCAAAGGTCCCAAAGTCTCAAAGCAATCCAAATAGACACAAACTGTTTCATTTAGCACTTTCTTCTTTTTATACTTTCTCTTCCTGCGGTACAGTTCAATTGCAAAGTTCCAAACTATATCTTTTAGAAGTCTTGTTACAATTTAACTCTGGTCTTATAAGTTCCAAGCAGCCTCCTCCAGCAAAATCTTAATATTAATTCTTTTCCTCTCCCTTCCCACTTATAGCAAAAAAAAAAAAAAAAAATTCTTTTTAATTCCAATGTTCAGAAATCTTTAATGTCCCCTTGGCTTTAATTTTCAAATTTAATTACCTGCTGGTGCCAAAATGGGTTTTTCTGATTTCCATCTGCTATCACTGTAAGGAAGGAGAGTGAGAAAAAACAAACTTTCCCTTTTAACTTTCATCCGCCGCTTTTTCTGTTCTTCTTTGGGAACAATGTATCTTTAATGAAATTAAAATTCCAGGGTATTTAAATGTTACTTGTTATCCCGGTTCAGCCAAAAACTTTCACTTTCTTTAGCTTCCTCCTGCACATTCTTGTCCGGATGAAAGCTTCTTTGTGGCGGCCATTGCTGACCGCCACTCCACCGCTTTCGGAAAAGGGAGTTAAGCCAGCTGAGGAGGGGGGTTGCGATTCTCCCGGACCCCTGCTGGGTCTCCCCTATCTTCAGTTACCTCTACGGGGTAACTATTAACCCCCAAATCTGGCTGGATCAGGGGCACTCCAGCGGCGAGTGCAGCAGGAACCGCGCATGATCGCGGATTCCTGCCACCGCCGAAGCCTTGCAAACCGGAAGTCAAGAACTCATGTTCATTTTTGAACCATTTGCTTATGCGGAACCAACTCTTTTTGAAAGGCTGGCTTAATCCAGAGTTATCCTAGAAAATCAGCCAAAGAATCAGTTTGGTGCAGTGGTTAAGGCATCAAGACAGAAACTGGAAGACTGTGAGCTCCAGTCCCACCTTGGACATGAAACCAATTGGATGACCTTGGGCCAGTCACTTTCTCTCAAGTTCCTCTGAAGGAAGCAATGGCAAACCACTTCTGAAAAACCCTGCCAAGAAAACTCCAGGAACTTCTCTGGGCGATCTCCAAGAATTGGACACAACTGAGTGAAAGGAAACAAACAAACAAGCAAACAAAAAAGGCCAAGATCAACTAAAACCTGAGATTAAGACATGGTGAACAGCCAATTAGCAATATACTTGCAAAAGAGTTAAGACAAAAGAAAAGGAAAAGAAAGAGAAAGTAGTCTATAGGAAACAAGCACTAGCAGGCAGGTCTTCATATTAGAAGGGTTGCTGGGAATCTGAAGTCAAAGAAAATGGAGCCACACCTCTCTTCTTTCTTTAGTCTTTCAATCACAATGTTTATCTTGTACTGGATATTCCCCAACTTGTCCTCTGAGCTCTAGCACATATTTTGTCCTCTGTCCATCCCTCCAGGCCTCTTTAATTGCCTTTCCCCCTTATTTACAGTTTCCAGGTAGTGATTTTGCTTTGTCCAACTTAACAGTGTTTAAAATTTTAATCCATATCAGTTCTGCATTATTTTCCTGAACTGGATCTTTGAGCCGCATTGCTACAGCAGAAAGTGACAGTCAAGGTCATGATTATGTTTGTAGTATAGCCAGAGAAGCAGGCAGGCAGAATTAACTGATTCCACACACATCCCTCCCAAATGTAGTCTCTGTGGCTAGGAAGACTTGATTTTACAGAAGTCTGTAATTGTCAGCTTCTACTTTCAGTCAGTTCTAGTAAGGCGCTATTGTCTCTTTGAACTGCTATTTGAAAATGACATCCCTTATATTGGCAATGGCACAGACAGTTGTGTTTCATGTGTGTTTTTGTCACTTATTCCTGAGACTCTGGTCAAATTCTCAGTGTGGCTTGTGAAATAGAATTTTTGATGCCAAGCCCTATCTCTAGGAAGAAATATATGACTAGATGTCTCTCCAGCGGTGGTTCCTACATATGCCAGTTATATCCTATGAAGTGTCTCTAAGTAATACTTTATTCCTCCTCCCATCCATGGTAAGCAGAGAGGAGCCCTCAGTAGCCCCTTTAATGGAGGGGTTGTAAAACTTGTACCTTCCAGTTCCCAAAATGTCTTCCCTGGGAATTAAGATACCAGCTGGAGCAATGTTGGCTGGATTAAACTGGTGGGACCATAGGAAATTTAAATTATTTGCTTTGCTTTGCTTTGCTTTGCTTTGCTTTGCTTTCCATTTGACTTAAGGAGCTTTCTTCTGTTTTCTGTTTGTTCTGTACAAAACGTGAATTGAGGTGACAAGGATCAAATGATAGCTTTTTACATTGTAATTCTAAACCTTTTGACAAGGGTCTTCTAAAGAAATTGATGCTTATATTCATCCTCTCTCTAAAGATCTCAAGCCAGTTCTAAAAGACAAGAAACTATGGATTTTATACAGTGAATTATGAGACACAAATGAGTCCTAGAGAAAGTTAGAGAGTATAATAGTCTAAACTTTTTATACATAATTTTCCAGCAGAATGATTGTAGTTCTAGCAGAATTCCTAAGGCACAGCAGACAAAGCTACTAGCCAAGTATTTGTTTGCTGTCAGGACTTTATTGAATTTCAGAAAATATAAAATACAAAGAACAAAATAAAAAGGGTAAGTCGGGGGAAGCAGAGTGCAGACAAAAAGGGAAAAATGTATAGAAAAAAGCAACATCTGACTTTCTTTGGTACAGATGCAAACATGAAATATACATCCAGTTTGGTATAGTGGTAAAAGTGCTGGCCTAGAAACCAGGAGATTGTGAGTTCTAGACCTACTTTAGAAATGAAAGTCAACTAGGTGACTTTGGGCCAGTCACTCTCTCTCAGTCCAATTCACCTTACAGAGTTGTTGTGGAGAAAACAGGAGGAGGAAGGAGTATTATGAATTTTTGTCACTTTGAGTTACTTATAAAGTAATAAAGGTGGGATAAAAACCTAATTAATAAAACAAATAAACTATAAACTATAACGACCCATTGTATTAGAATAAAACAGCACAGAGTACATCTATAATCATAAATAGATCTGGTCATCAAATTCCAAGTTTAAAATTTCATTTCTTTCAGTTTCATGCAAAAAATCTAGCCAAGTACAGCCATTCAAAATTACAATGGTACTGAAAAAAGTGATTTATAATTGTTTTCACTCTTACGACCATTCTAGCATCCCTAAGGTCATGTGATCAAAATTCGGATGCTTGGCAACTGGTTCATATTTATGATGGCTGCAGTGTGCTGGGGTCATGTGATCCCTTTCTGTGACCTTCTGACAAGCAAAGTCAATGTGTTGTGTTACCAGTTTAACAATGGCAGTAATCCACTTAACAACTGTGTCAAGAAAGGTCATAAAATGGGGCAAAACTCACTTAACAACTGTGTCACTTAGCAACAGAAATTTTGGGCTCAATTGTAGTCTTATATCACCTGTGTTTATTTACAATATAATTATACAGTGGTTACCATTAACTCTACCTATATATTATTGTTAAATAGGACTCCTCAATTCTGCAACATTTCCTATGGTACTCTGGATTCTACCACAAATAAAAGTGTAGGATTTCCTTAGGGATGCTAAGAGCCAGATCCAATTCATATTCTCAAGAATTTCATAGATCACTGAAATTAATAAATGTACTTTATGAAACTCTGAAAAACTACTGAAATCTGCCAGAATGGAAATGTTTAAAATATAACAATACACTTAAAAAAACATACAGAAGATCAAGATCCTTTGAAGTGGAACTTCAGATGAATTTTCATCAGTCTTTCCTATTAAACTTCAAGTAAATAATCAGAAATTATGTCTGTATTTATAAGTATAGAAATAGCAAATTAGTCCTTATAATTGATACATTCTGCCAATCAACTTTAGCCACATTTGGACAGCTAAGTGGGCTGGTAAGTACTTGGATGGAAGACCACTAGGGAATTCCAGGATTGGCATTCCAAAAGAAGACAATGCTTAACCACATTCCTTCACTGGCAAGAAAACTACACAAAGATGGATCTGATTGAAATTTTACTTATTACTATTTATCTTTTCCCTTTACTGTTAACTAAAACAAATAGGACATGGACTCTATGCTAGAACCTGTTGAATAAAGATGATGGAAGGCCTTCTTGTGCATGACGGCTTTCTATATTTCTCCAAAGTTATGGAAGCCTCTTCTTGAGGAGTTATACTCAGCTCCCCCCATTTTTTGCTTCAAGAAAGGTAATAATCCCTTCAGCAGCAGGAGGAAGAGGAGGAGGAGGAGATGTACTTGGTTCTCCTGTAACTCAAATGACTTGAGAGATGGTGGAGTGACTGGGATATACTTTCTTGACTGGCACTATAGAATCCCTTGAATTTTGGGATATTTGCACATTCATGAGTTCCTCAGTGTAATGAGAAATGTCATCCTTAAGTGGTATTCAAAATTCAGAAGCAGCCATAATCTTCACTGAATTGAATTTTTTTTCTTGGTTGGATGAAACAGCAGAAACTTTCAGCTTGCAGGCCATTGTATATTTGTAAATGCTGATGGCACATATCAGGTTTAGAATTCTTCAGATGAAATCTGGTGAACTCCAGATGCTCCTAATCATAGATTGCAATCATACATTGCAATGTCCTACCTGTCAATGAATACCTCAGCTTCAACCATAACAACACAAGAGCAAACAATAGATACAAACTCAAGGTTAATCACACCAAACTTGATTGCAGGAAATACGACTTCAGCAACAGAGTGGTCAATGTCTGGAATACTCTACCTGACTCTGTGGTTTCTTCCCCAAACCCCCAAAACTTTAACCTTAGACTGTCTACTGTTGACCTCACCCCTTTCCTAAGAGGTCTGTAGGGGGCATGCATAAGCGCACCAACATGCCTACTGTCCCTGTCCTATTGGTTTATTTATTTATTTATTTTTCTTATATGTATACATGTATTCATAACTATGTTTTTACTTAATACCTATTATCTTGTAAGCAATTGACAAAAATAAATAAATAAATAAAAATGTTACAAATAGTCTGGTTAGCCTGAGGAAATGAGGGGAGGGGTTAGAAACCTCTATCTAGAGTAATCAATACTTTTAGTGTATCAACTTGTAATTCAAATAATGCCTCAGTTGGTCTGCTCATCCCCCTCCTTCTGTATGGTATTCAGTTGACGGTATCACACTGACACCTCTGTTGTATTTGACACTGCATCCAACTGACTCTTGTGTGTGTTGCCATGGCTGCCTAAAAGGGAAGCCTTTCATAAGTATGTGTTCCATTCCCTTGAGCTTCAAACATCTGCCTGTAACATCTGTTTTTCATCAAAACAAAATCCCAAGTTCTCATCAATGGACAATATGGAAGAGATAAAAAGAAACCTGCAAGTGTTACATTGATGGCTGAGCTTTCAACTTTCTTCTTCCTACTTAGATCTTTTGCCAAAGAACCCAACTTGTCATTTCAGTTTTACCAGGAATCACCTTCTTTTATCCCTAAACTCCCAAGCCCTCTTACCATAATTTGGTCAGTTAAAAATATTCAGCATTTGCAGGCCTAAGAAGCCCTAGTAAAATTGTAGGACTAGATATGTTATACTCATCCAAATCTTTTTATTGTTGTTCTAATGTAACATAATATTTTTTCTCCCTGGCCTTTCTTTTTGATTCTATGGACTATGCCTTCTTAACTGACTTTATTTTTTCCAGTATATGAAGTTATATTATTTTGTATTGAAAACTTTGTGGTAATAGTAGTTGAAACGTTGATAAATCACATGCAAAAAGATATCTCATTTACAGAGCCCCTTGTTGTTTAATAAAGTTAACAGACTTCATGGAACCTGGAATGAAAACTGGGCTACAATCTATTTCCCCAGTTTAGCCAGCTGATGTGAAGCTTCTTATAACAATGCAGATAAAAAGTAGCCGTTTAACCTAGAAGTGATGCAAGTTTTGTCTACGTTCTCATTCCACTAAATAATCATGGAATTTTCATTTTAGTAATGTTCCAAAACATACCTGGGCTTTTATGATTTATCTCTTTCCAGTGATGTAGCAAAACAATTGCTGGGTGGGCATGGCCATGGTGGGCATGGCCTAGTCGGCCTCCTGCACCACTGTGTGGGGGGATGTTTTTGCCCTCCCCAGGCTCCGGAGGTTTTTCTCGAGCCTCCGAGAGGGCGAAAATGGCCTCCCCAGGCTCTGGAGGCTCTCTGGAAGCCAGAAACAGGTCCATTTCCAGACTTCCTGAATTTCCGGGAGGCCTGTTTTTCACCCTCCCCGAGCCTTTGTGCACACCCTGCACTTATCTGGATCCAAAATGGGCTGCATGTGGACTCCTGGGAGGAGTGGGCAGGGCCTACCCAGGAATGGGATTTGGGGGTTCTCCAAACTGCACAGAATCTTAGCTAGGGGGTCTCCCAAACCCCTGCAAATGCCCAGCAGCCCACCTCTGAAACTAGTGATGTGTAATTCAGCGTTATTTTTATTGTAACATCTAGAATAACAGAATCTTGCAAGTCTGAATATGTGCTTCCCCACTCCCTCCCTTTATCTTAGTGTGAACTTGAGTCTTCTATGAGATGTTTATTCATTCCACATTCTTGGCCCAGACTCAGGACCTTCATATTTGACCATTACTTGTCCGTTGCTCTTCTTCCTACTCTTCAAACTCTTCATCTTCCCTCTATAGTGTATTAATCTAGATTTTGTTGTGGTTATAAGTTTATATTTACATTGTTTTCCCATCTTTTAATGCAAATTGAAATCCATTAGTTCCTGACAAGTTCACTCCAAAAATATAGATGTTGCAGAAGGATGTGTTTGTGGGGGACTCCCAGAAGCATCAGGAAAAGGGAATAATTTATAGTTTTTGGGAGTGATGAGTAGAGAAAATGGACAGGCTAAAGGAAATGCAAAACCTAGTTGTATTTTTTCCTCATTAGTCAATAAATGCAGAAGAAAACATTCTCATTTTGAAGAGGTATTAACATTCACCAGCCAATTGGGACAAAGCAGATAAATTCTTTTACATTAATATGTATTGAAGCATATTTTTTTCTCTTCCCGCAGCATGCTCAAGCCAGCTAAATTGAGACCTTAATATTAGATCAAGTGACCTTCCATTTGACTAGAAGAACCTTCCTGCACATGGATCTGGAAAATCTGCTTAGTTCAACAACAATTGTTCCTTTAATAGGCAGTTCTTTCTTTCTGGCCTTTAAGCAACTAGAAAGAAGTATGTAAGAAAAATGCCCACATCTGTGACCTCACAAGGGCTTTTAAAGCCCACAAGGCAGTCAGGGCCCTGCTGCATAGAGTGTCCATGCCATGTTTGTGATAAACCTCAATTTGAAATGCTTCAAAATCTTTGCAAGCAAATGTGTCTGGCAAGCCAACCTATGAATGCCGACATGGTTACAGTTTGAAAAGTAAGCCAGGAAGAACTTCCTTTGGGAGGTTAGTGAGGATTTGAAAGAACTGTTCCTACACAACTCCAGCCTCCAGCCTCCAAGCATTTGCAAGCTTCTTGGTTCTATAAGCATAATTACATCATATGTCAAGGGTCCTCAACCTCCGATTTGTGGACTGGCACCAGTTTGCATCATGCCAGAAATTGAGCTGCATAAACAAGTGAAGCTGCATCAGTGGGATACAGGTAGCACATGAAACCATGCCCCCTCTGGTCCACGGAAAAACCTCTCTCCATGGAACTGGTCCCTGGTGCCCAAAAGGTTTGGGGTCACTGCTATAAACCTTTTAGCCTTTTGAGGAACAGTTTAATCTTGTGCTTATCAAAACCGTACGATATACACTTGAAGAAAGTAGAATTTTCCTCAGCAAGTGTTCCATAATTTGAGAAAAGCCATTGCTCTCTTTTCCCTTGGAACTATTTTTTAAAAATGGAGCCTTAAATTGCCTCTCAGGACATCCTCAAATGTCATCTTTTGGAAAGAAGTACCATATGTATTGCTTAATTCTGCCAGATCTCCCCCCGCCCCCCCAAAGAAATATGACCAACCAGACACTTCAAATAGTGGATTGGATGGGTGATGAATTGGAATCAAGTTCTCATCTATTGTCTTTCTGGCTGCTTTCACTATCTGGAGCAGAAGATTTGTTATGTCTGAAGCATATATCTCTCTGGAAGAAATAGCTGCTTTGGTCAGGTGGCTTGATGTACTGCTCTAGGGCCCTCTTCAAAGCAGTGCATTTTGTGATAGTTACAGCTGGTGATTGGAGTCCTCCTCCCATCCCAGATGAGATTTCCTTGGTTGTCCCTGATAAGATAAACTAAAGGTAGGAG
Organism: Pseudonaja textilis; assembly: GCF_049901715.1. Lineage (NCBI taxonomy): Eukaryota > Metazoa > Chordata > Lepidosauria > Squamata > Elapidae > Pseudonaja > Pseudonaja textilis. Next base: position 94,375,301 of record NC_141990.1, read on the forward strand.
GCTGAAAGATATTTTGTTCTCAAAATGGCCACATTTGTTTCCAAATTCAAAGATAAAGCAAAAGCATGAGTTCCGAAACTTTCATTTAAACATCAAAACAAAACTTGCTGGTTTAGATATTATATTCCAGATGGATTTTACAAAGTGGTAATTTTTATGTTAGGTGTTTTCCTTGCACATTGAGCAGCAGGTATAGACCTGAGTGAAAAATGTAGAGCAGGAGTTTGTTTTCAATGATCAGCAAGAACACAGCTGACCTGAAATGTTTTGACAAAATGTTTTAAGTGGTGCTTTGTTCTGGTTTCAAAACAAATATAATTTCCCTTTTTGGCAATCTCCCTAGTATGTGGCATGAGATCCTCATCATATTTGGTGTATGGATAACAGCAATACAAAAGGTTAGTTGTTAGTTCATGCATTTTCAAAACAAGAACTATAAGAAATCATGTTGAGTTTGAGAATAAAGTAGGAAACATGATGTCAGTGCGTCACAGTTTTACACACATGATGTACATGTATTGGAAAAGGAATTCATGTCGAATCAGCTACAGAAATGTTTTGTTCTTTGTTTTTTAATGCTGATATATAGAAAACTTCATATTTGATTCTGATTCTTTATAATTTTTATTGCATTCAATAGACTATCTCCAGTCTTCACTCCGGTCTGCGCTTCTGGTGGGAGCACGTACCGCTCCCATTGGTCCATGCCGTTTGACAGCCAGCTATAAAAGGAGCTGTCAAACGGCATCAACTGTTGCTGCCAGCTGACTGCCTGTTAGCCCCGGCAGCCGCGGCAACCCTTTATTTGTTGTAATAAAGTTACTTGACGTTCGGTCCATGTCTGCCTCAGTGATTACCATCACTCTACAACACTGCCGACGAGGGCAGGATACAAATAAGAGGCAGCCGGACAAGAACAGCTGAGCTCAGTCACTTTGAAAAAGAGCTGAAGCCACTACGAGCTGACTTTCACAGCCACAGACGCTATACGTGAGCGCGAAATTCAACCTCCCCGCTGAGGAGACAGACACCGCCGATACGAGATGACTTTGAACCCTGCATTCCCGCCTTTCAGACCAATGGCTGAGACTTGGGAGTCTTACAGGAACCATTTTGACTGCTTCCTGGATGCTATAGACCTCGCTGATGCTACAGCCCATAAGAAAAAACCTATTTCTTAAGTTTTTGCAGAGCTGCAGTATTTGACACTGCCACGCCGTTGGTAGCTCCGCGTTCTGTCAGAGCTATCCCATGGGAGGAATTACAGGAGATCCTCTCCAGTCACTATTCCCCTAAGCCATCCCAAATTGCCAGAAGGCATGCCTTCAGGACATGAATTCAGGCAGAGGGAGAATCTATCAGTGAATACATGGCTGCCCTGCGGTCAGCTGCCTTACATTGTGGATTTAGAGACTATCTGGAGGATATGCTTTTAGACCAAATAGTCTGTGGGGTCAGGGATTTAAGGCTGTAAAGGCGACTATTAGCCAAACAGGACTTAACCCTGGCTGTAGCCATTGAAGAGTCACAGGCTGCTGAGCTATCTGCACTTTCAGCAGCAGAAATCCAGGGAAACCCAATTAGACAGGGTAGCTCAGCAATCCATTATGACGAGGTTTCTATAGAAGATGGCTCTGAGGAAACTAACAATATAAATCGCCTCAGGCAGCAGAAACCCCTTCCAGAGGAAATGAGGCCAAAACACAACCTACACCCCCCGCCCAGCAGCAGCCCATCTGCCTAAGCTGTGGAGGAAACCACCTTAGGGTATCCTGCAAGTTCAGGAATGCCATTTGCTTGAATTGCCAAAGGAAGGGACATTTGGCCAGGGTCTGCCAGGCAGGGAAAACTTTTGCACAGAGGCCTCAGACAACTCCCAACTTTCAAAAGCAAGTTGAAGACTGTTATACCTGTTACCACTCCAACCAGACAAACAAAGGCTCTAACAAAATCAGTATTTTTGTTTCCTTAGAAGGTAAACCTTGCAAGATGGAAGTTGACACAGGCTCTGCACTATCCATCATTTCCTGGGAGACCCTAAAAAAGCTACTTTCAAGACTGACAAAGAAGAAGCTCCTCGACTGCCACCTGACTCTACGCGACTACCAGGGCAGAACCATCCCAGTCCTCAGAAAAGGCAAGTTCAAAAACTTTAAAGGTTACTTGCCTTTAGTTGTAGTGGATGGTGCCCTCCCTAGACTTTTAGGATTAGATTGGTTCCCTGCTCTTGGCCTCCACGTAACAGGCATCCACTCTATTTCAAATACTGAAGTGGATACTTTATTCAAGGACTATGCTGATGTATTCAGCGTGGGGCTGGGGTGTTACTCAGGAACCCCCATTTTGTTCAATTTAGATCCTCAGGCAGTGCCAATCTGCCTGAAGCCTTATAGGGTGCCCTTTGCAATCTGCCCCAAATTGGATATGGAACTGGACAAATTAATCAAACAAGGGGTATTGGAGCCTGTGGACTTTGCAAAACGGGAGACCCCCATAGTTACTCCACTAAAGAAAGATGGTAGCGTGAGAATCTGCGCTGATTACAAGACGTCTCTGAACAGATATCTGCAAATCAGCGCCTATCCAGTCCCTGTCATACAGCACCTTCTGCATTCTTTTGAGCCTGGAACTATTTTTGCTAAACTAGACATGTCACAGGCCTATCAACACTTCCCTGTAGATGACCAAGCTGCAGAACTGCAGACTATAGTAATGCACAGGGGCGCTTTTAAATGCAGGTGCCTCCAGTTTGGCGTAAGCGTAGCCCCTGGGATTTTCCAATCTTTAATGGAGAGGCTTCTCCAAGGACTCCCAGGCGTAGTCCCCTATTTCGATGATATTTTAATTTCAGCCATAGATAAACCCCAATTACTCCAAAGAGTTAGAGCAGTCCTTGATCGTTTCAGACAACATGGCCTCAAGCTAAAAAAAGACAAGTGTACCATCGCCACTAAACAAGTAGACTTTTTGGGTTATAGAATTGATGCCTCTGGTATACATCCAATTGAGTCCAAAGTCAAGGCTATCCATGAGGCACCCACACCTTCCAACAAGACTGAGCTCCAGGCCTTCTTAGGGCTTCTCAACTTCTATGCTGCATTCCTGCCTCACAAAGCTTCCATTGCAGAGCCTCTACACAGACTTTTGGACAAACAATCCCCCTGGCATTGGGGACCTAGGGAAGCCCATGCCTTCCATGCTGTCAAATCTTTACTCACATCAAACGCGGTGCTAATACAGTTCAATCAACAGCTGCCTTCAGTTCTAGCTGCAGACACTTCTCCTTTTGGCATAGGGGCTGTTTTGAGTGATAGACTGCCAAATGGTTCTGAGGCACCCATTGCCTTTTTCTCCAGAACCTTTTCTTCAGCCGAGCACAATTACAGCCAGATTGGCAAGGAGGCTTTGGCTGCAGTTGCTTCTGTCAAAAAATTTCATGAGTTCCTCTATGGACACCATTTTGAATTGATCACGGATCACAAACCTCTGTTAGGCCTTTTGTCTGGTGAAAACCAAACCCCTCAGATTTTGTCTCCAAGAATGACCAGGTGGACTTTATTTCTGGCTGCCTATTCCTACACGCTAGTTCATCGTCCTGGAAAGAACCTTTGCCACGCTGAGGCTCTAAGCCGCTGCCCTGTTCCTGTAGAAGATCCTGCTCCAATTAATGCTACTTTTGAGGTCAACGATCTCAATCTTCCTATCACTGCCCATGACATTGCTACCCACTCCTCAAGGGACAAGGTAATTGCCCAAGTTCTGGACTGGGTGAGAAGGGGGTGGCCAGCAATTCCATATGCCCCTGAATTCCTGCCCTTCAAGACTCGCCAGCAAAAACTATCATCTTTGCAAGGCTGTTTACTATGAGGAACTAGGGTGGTAATCCCTTACAAGCTGCAGAGCTCAGTTTTGAAGGTCCTGCACAAAGGCCATCCTGGCATTGTCAGGATGAAGGCCCTGGCTCGCAGTTATGTGTGGTCACTAGCTGGGTGAGTGCTTGCCAGCCATGCCAGGCTACCAGGCCTGCTCCACCCACATCTACTCCAGGCAGGTGGGAAGATTCTGTGGCCCCTTGGTCCTGGATGCACATTGATCTAGCTGGTCCTGTGCATGGGCGAACATTCCTGGTAATGGTGGAATCCTTCTCAAAGTGGATAGACCTGGCCTTACTGCCCACAACAACCACACAAGCTGTTACAAAGGCCCTAACTAGGGTATTTGTTACCCGTGGCTTCCCTGACACCATTGTGTCTGACAACGGCCCCCAGTTTACCTCCTGTGAGTTTGAGGTTTATTTAGCCAACCTAGGGATCAGGCATGCCCTCACAGCTCCTTTTCATCCTGCTAGTAATGGCACAGCTGAAAGGGCAGTCAGGTCAGTTAAGGAAGCCCTGGGAAGGTTTGGCCCAATTGACTGGCACTCTAAGCTTTCTAGGTACCTGTTAACCCAACATACAACTCCCTGTGCCACTACTAACAAATCCCCAGCTGAGCTCCTTATGGGCAAATGCCTAAGAACCACTCTGGATAGGCTCTATCCTCATCATGCCCCAGTCACCCCCCTGGGATCTGATAGCCAGATCAGGGAGTTTGCCCTGCATGACCCAGTTTATGCACGAAATTACGCAGGGCACCCCTTAGGGGTGCCAGGTCAAATCGTGGCAGTAACTCGGCCTAAGTCCTACAGGGTCTTGCTACAAGACGGTCGTACCTGGCATCGGCACATTGACCAGCTGAGAAGGCGCTGGAGCATGGCTACCAAGGACCCTCGCTACATGCCAAGCAAAATGGACCCACCGACGCATGCTGAGGTTTCCCTGGAAAGCTCCCAGTGAGCAAGCCTACCTGGACTGCCACCTGTTCCTTGCCCAGAGTCACCTGACAACGAGGCTCCAGTCCCTGCGAGTCCCGACACAGCCTGGCAAGTGGAGGACTTCTCTCCTATGGCAGCTCCACCAGAACTGAGGCAATCCGGCTGCCTGCGCAGGCACCTGGCCTACTTAAGAGACTATGCATGCTCCTTGCTAGGGGAAAGGAGTGTTGCATTCAACAGACTATCCCCCAGTCTTCACTCCAGTCCGCGCTTCTGGCGGGAGCGTGGACCTCTCCCATTGGTCGATGCTGTTTGACAGCCGGCTATAAAAGGAGCTGTCAAACGGCATCAGCTGTTGCCACCAGCTGACTGCCTGTTAGCCCTGGTAGCCACGGCAACCCTTTATTTGTTGTAATAAAGTTACTTGATGTTCGCTCTGTGTCTGCCTCAGTGATTACCACCTCTCTACAACAATTTTCCTCTTGGTTGTGTAATTCAAATGCATGCCCAGTTTGCACAACACTATATAAAGGTCATCACAAACCTGAGAGAGATGCTAAAAGGGCAATTAAAACTGTTAGAGGGCAAGGAAGAAGGTGGAGCCTCCTCGCTGACATACCGTAGATCGCGACTCTCTGCAGCTATGGTCTGTGCTCTTTCGTTGGAGAGCCCCAATAATTACGATTAGGGGCTGAAGCTGCCTTGGAGGGGTGGCGGAGTAAGGGGAAGCTGCAAACCAGGTTGAGGGGAGCCGCATCTCCTCCCCTGGGCTTGGTCTTTTTCCCCCTGAAGACGACTGCAGCGGTGGTTTAAAATGGCCACCCCAAAGAGGAGGACTCAGCTGGATTAAGATTTGTGCAGGAGGGAAGAAAGAGGTGGATAACATCTGAACCAGGACAACTGGGCAATACAACCAAACAAAAGTACCCCGGCATTAAGATAACGTGGAATTTTTAAGAAAAGAAAAGTGAGCAGTGAAATTACAAAGGGACAGGAAAAAAAAAAGAAAATATTTTTGACAGCTAAGCGGGGCTTCGAACCGGGAAAGGAAGAAGCTGGAACTAAAAATTTAATTAAATTGGACTAAAATATTTTGGGAATAAACAAGCATAAAATAAAGCTGGACAAGATTGTCAAAAAATAATAATAATAAAGTTTACAAATTGGAGACTGGACTGCGCTGGAATACTGAGGTTTGAAAAACCCTAAATAAAAAAATAGGGGGAAAAGGTGAAGGCTTTGTATAATGGAGAGTGCCACCTTTTGACAAAAAGGGAAAGCATCCTGTTTCTGAATGAACTTGTGTGGATATAACATTAAAGAAATGTTGAAACAAAGTAAGAATCTTAGAAAGTGAAAGCAGAACCAGAATAAAGAAAAAAGCAAGGAAAGACTGACTGTGGGATTGATTGATGTTTTTGGTATAGACCCTGGGCAGGAATAATTGAGAACTTTAGAAAATTGAAAGAAGAAAGAAGGAAAGTAAAAGTGTTTTTTTGTGGACTTTAACGATCAAAAAATATGAGTGTGTAATGATGATATCTCTTCAGGAATTAAAAATGGAACTTAAAAATATAAGAGAATTACTACAGGAAAGAGGCGAATCACTTTGCTCTGTGTTAGAAAAAATGGAAATGGCGATTGAAAAACAAGAAGAAAGAGCTTCAGAGGAGGAGGAGTCGATTCAAGGAGAAGGCATTTTAAACAGACAATTAACACGAAGAACACTACAAAGAAGTGGGGAAAGAAGGAAGGTTAAAAAGTTGACATTTAAGAAGGCAATCAAAAGGGGGAATACCTGTGAAGTCAGGAAAGGCAGAAAGGCCCAGCAGAAAAGGGGAAAGGAAGATATTAAGAAAGAGATGGATATAAACTGGAATGAGAAAAGATATGGGGAAAAGAGGAGGAGGAGAAGCAGAAAGAAACAGGTGCATGAAATAAAGAAATACGGAAATAGTAAAATGTTGAAAAGAAATTGTTTTTTCAGAGATAATGGTTGATGAATTAAAAAAGGGATTCTGCAGGGTGACAAGGAGTAATAAGAATATTTCTGCAATTAAAAATATTTAGAAAATAGGGTAATATAGATAGTGACAACTCTTATTAAAAATCAAGGGGGGAAAGTATGATGTGGAATCCAAGTGAAAAGATGTAATGATTACTATTGTAACTTCTTAAAAATAATGGTTTATTGGGAATTAAGATGAGGGAATAAAGGTATATTTTAATCATTGAGGTGTCACATTCAAAACAGTAAAAGGAGGGAAAACTATACTTGTTTTCTTTTTCCTTTAGTGTTAAAATTTGTATTAATCTAGAATTTATAAAAAGAATGTGTAATGGAAAGGAATATGACACACTAAAGAACCAACTAAATTAATAAGTTAATATAGACTATTAAAAGCAAGGAGAGACATTGGTAACTTTATTATTATTATTATTATTATTATTATTATTATTATTATTATTATTATGCAAACATATATTGTTTATCTTTATTTTTAAAATAAATATTAAAGGATTATATTTGAAATAATTGAAATGAAACAAAAAGATGAGGCTAGAATTAATGTGTTTGTTTCTCTCCTTACTGAAAATTTGGAATGGAAAAGGTAATAATAGAATTAAGTATGCATTTATCAATGTATAATTGCTGTCATATTTGTATGTAAAGGTGATGACCCGGAAACATATTGTCCACCAGAAAGAGATTTTTGTTTTTAATGTGAAAAACTGAGTAAAGTTTGTTAAAAAAAAAAACACCGTTAGAGGTCTAGTGCCATTCTCCTGCAAACAAACTCTATTAGGAATTTCAGGTTATTATCTTGCAGTGATAGAAGGTTATAAAATCAGACATAGTTTAGATATCCTGTATATAGCTATTTTACAGTTAGCCAACATTTAGTGACCACAATTGAGACTGGTAATTTAGTCATTACACCTCATTGCTAAGTGAAATTGTGACTATGCTTATGATCTTACTTCACTTTCCTTGTTTTTACAGAGCTGAGAAAGTTGTAAATGCAAGGAGTGGGTCACAAAGCTACTTTTCTATCACCATCATAACTGAATGGTCGTTAAAGAGGCAGTTGCTAAACAAGGACTTCCTCTACTTACTTTCTTGCAGGACTATACATTCAAACTAATGGTGAGGAGATTCAGGACTGACAGGGATACTGCTTTAACTCTGAGTACATAGTTAATGCTTCTTTCACTACTGGCAATCCATTAAATGTTTCTGTAGCTTTGCATATTAACTTATTTGGTTTTCCTCCTAGATTCAAAACAGAGGCAATTTGTTCTTGGGAAGTGGCAATTCTGAAAGAAAAATATTGCTTTGGAATGTTCAGGAAGTAACAATAGCAACATACCATATCAAACTGAAGCAGATGAATTAGCCCCATAAGATTTGATTTCCAATTTTAATTGTATTGAAATGGGAAAGTGATATTTTCTAGATTCCAAGGGTAAATATATATTTATTCAGTTCAGAAAAGTTGGTAGTGGACTTTCCTGCTGTGTTTTTAATGAATTAGGTGAGCACTTCAATATATAATTACAGAGTGTGCACAAAAAATGGTTTTTGAACTTATTTCATTCTCATGATTGTAATTTTATTTCAATGTAAAAAAACTAAACAGTGATGGGACCTACAAACCATATCACGGTGCATTGATAACATGCAATCTTTTTTTAACTAACAACATTTCTATCTATCCACAAATTGCGTAGATAAATATTTGGTTGGCCAATATGGCTGTCTGTTAATTAGTGCCATTGCGGGGAGGGCACTACTGCTGAAGAAGAAGAATATCTGGATAGATGCTAATTTCAACAAATGAGAAGGAGCAATGTCTTTGAAGGAAGGAAGATAAATTTGATTTAGCACTCCATTTTCAGCTATTCTCGGCACTTTATTTTTACGTCTCTCTCACACTATCTCTGCGTCATTTTTTTATTTTTTTGGCTCACCTTTAAAGAAAAAGAAGCAGAACATTCCACTGAGTGTACCGAATTGCAAAATATTAGCTCATTCAGTTATTAGCTTGTTTATTATAACTTCCACTTGACATTTTCCCCAAAAGAGAATAAAAATTTCAAAAGGATCATAAAATAGATGAGAGGTATCCAAGAAGCAAATAAAATAAGATTGAGCAGGGCCACAAAACTGTATTGGAAGTGTAATCAATAAATATCCTGTCAAATTTTATAGGCTCCAACATTTTAACTAAGGCAGTAGACTATATACAATAGATAGAAAGTGAGAAGGAGTTAACTATAGGTTTTAAGAAACAAATCTGAAAAGGGGAGGGGAAGAGAAGGGAAGGGTCATGGATATTCATTTTGAGAAGTAGGATACACCCAAAGCCATAATTCAATGTGATGGATGCTTGTTGGTATATGACAGTGTTTCTTTTTCTTTAATAGATGTAACCTTTCAGTGTGATTCATTTACTGTGCATGTAACTTGTTTAGATGTCCCTTAAATTTAGAACTAAATATTTTGAAGAAAACTCTTGGACATGGCTCATATTGAATGTCTTGTTTCAAGGCAAGGCATCTCAAATCACCTGTTTTTAACCCATACTTTTTATTTCTTATTAATAAATTCATAAAGTAGGGAAAATGGAATAGTTGAATAATATCTTGAGACTGATAGCACTAGGCACTCTCTGTTCAGATTTACACAGGGATTCCAAAATCATCAGATTAAAGATCATGAAATCATACTGAGAATTTTACAGTACAATTTTCCCTAATCAAAGCTGGAAGACATAGTATACATAGGATTAGTTTACATATATGCATATTTATATAATTTTATATCCCATTGCCCAATGGCGCATAGTTGATGGTGTGAAATGTTTCTGTTGGCAATCTTTCTAAGATATTATAGCCCATGAACATGAAACATTCAGTAGGTATTTAATCAGCATCTAGGACCTAAACATAGTGCTGAAACTATGGCAGCGTATCTAGGAAACAGTACACCAAAGTGGCAACAAAGAAAAGTTGGCATTTCAAGGACGTTTCACTCTAATTCCTCTTTCATTGCCCTTAATATAAAAGCTTCCTTCTGCACATACACTTTCTCTATATGTATGCACTTCTTTTTCAATACTTCTTTCTCAAATGTATGCTGTTTTTATGAACAGTTTGCACCAAAGACAGATACAACTTCTGTCATCAGTGCTATGACAGAATCCATATTCACAGATCCGGCCACTTTGTTCTAAAAGAATGTTACAGTGGATTACATTCCTAACCTTAACATGGAATTTATAATCTTCATAGATGATAAGCAGAATGTTTTGCCCTAAAGTGCATCATCTTATACTAGTTTACATTAAACAGCATTTTAGTGCCATTATCTGTTTCTCTCTTTTGTTTATAATAAAACTATGTTTATAATATCAGCAAATTTGGCCACTACACCACTCACCCGCAAATTCCATATCATTCATTAACATGAACTATTCTATTCTATTCTATTCTATTCTATTCTATTCTATTCTATTCTATTCTATTCTATTCTATATTCTATTACTAATTTTTGACCAAAAAGAAGGCCTCTCCTCTAATTCCATGAAAGCAAAGTTTACCCAGAAACCTTTCCAAGTCTTCACTCCCATATACAGTACCTTAATAAACAACTTTACTGAGGTCCAGCCTCATTCTACCCCAACACCACTAGGGAAAGCCAGGTCTTCAAGGCTTTCTGGAAGACCAGAAGGGCACTACTTAGAAGATAGATAATAACATTTAAGAGAAGGGACTTGGAGCACATCCATGCTACATGACCTAGTAGAATCAGCAGAAACTCTCAGCTGAGGCATCCTGCAAATAACTTGGTCCGGTGCCATTCAGGGTTTTAAATGTGATAATTAACATACTGAATTGCACCCAGAAATAAACTGGCAACCAATGCTGTGGTGTAACTGTAGTAATATCCAGATTTGTCTTCAAGTGCAGCTCTATGTAGAATATTTTGCAATAATCTGGAAAGTGATTTGGGCATAAGTGACCATGAGAAAGACATTGCTGTCCAGCAAAGAACACCTGGTATACAAGGTAAATATGTGCAAAGCTCACCTATCCTCAGCCATGGCTGATATTTGCTCCTCGAGGATACCTTTCAAATTCTGTATCAGTTCTATCTGGGGAAATATAATCATATCAGTGGTCAGATCCAGTGGGATAAAAGTCCCAAGGCCATTTAATTTTGCTAGACTTAAGTTAGATAGTGATGTCCTCACTATCTCAACCCTTATAGCCTCCAGGCACTGCTCCAACATCATGATAGGATCATTTAGTGGACCAGAGGTGGACATGTATTGCTGAGTATATCAGCATGCTAACAACACCTCGGCATAAAATATTGGAGAGTTCTCCCTATAATCTTGTGTAGATATTAAATAAGAGGAGTGAAAGATCCACTCCTTGTGTACCCCAATGTGTACCCCAAATTGCAGGTTAAACCTCTCTCCCCCCCAACACTGATTTGGAAACTGCCACAGAGGAAGGAGGAGAACCATTGCAAAAAAAGTGCCCTACAACTCTTTGAAGGTCATCCAAACATACACCATGGCTGAAGGCATTATATACTTCTGAGAGATTCGGGAGGATGAATGGGTTTAAATGAAACAGTAAGCTAATTCCTAGTTTTCTGAAACCTTCCACATTTACAATTCATGCTTAGCTACTTAGTTCTCTTTCTTCAGTATTGTTTGAATACAAAGCTTCATACCTTTAAAGAAAATGAAGGAGTTATATACTTTTTTCACTTGCAGCATGTAAAGGAATTAGACATAGAAAGAGGTAGAAAAAAATCTTCCTGATGGGTGACTGTTTATATTTTGGATAGAGATTAAAGCATTGCTCTAGAAAGTTATTTCTAAACCTAGCGTATACCCTTCTTATTTAATGAGCAAAATTGTGCCAAGGAATTCCAGCATAAAACAATAAAGCAGTCCTTGTCTTTACAATAAAAACAGTGGTCTAATAACAGTGAAAGATGATTAGGTCAGCAGATAGTTGTTAGTGAAAGGAGAGCAGATCCCAATGAAAATAGTAAATAGTGCTATAAGCAATTTTATAATACAAAGGAAAAATAAAAGTAAAGACTTCATTTGGTAAATAAAACAACATTTTTCTTTCTTTCTGATGCTTTAGAAATTATGATTTCTAAAGGATAGGACTACTTAGGATTTTAAGATTTGATTTCAACAATTAAAAATTTAGGAGGAACTCTATTTTAGGGGTCAGAGTAGAGAAATGCCATGAATTATAGTCTGTAAAACTCTCTGTTATACCCATTTAGAAATAGGTGTAGGTATCCTGCAATCCAGTACAGCCTTGGACGCACAGACCAGTAACTTCAGTGCAGGGGTGGGATTCAAATTTTTTAACAACCGTTTCTGTGGGCATGGCTTAGGTGGTGGGTGTGGCTTGGTGGTCATGTGACTGGGTGGATATGGCTTGGTGGTCATGCTATTGGCTGGGTGTGGGCAACTCAATATCACTCACACCGAGGCATACGTCTCCTTGCCTGGCCTCTCATGACTGTGGGGATGCTGCAACAGTCGTAAGTGTGAAAAATGGTCATAAGTCACTTTTTTCAGTGCCATTGTAACTTTGAATGGTCACTCCACACAAGCAAAGTACCAGCAAAGGGGGGGGGGGAACTCCAGAGAAGTTCCAGAGACAGGAAGTCTAGTCCTGCCAAGAATGTAATAAGGCTTAATGGAGAGGCAGTTTCTGTAACCAACACCAGAATGTTTCCTTCCTGCCTTCCTTACAGGATTAGGCCAGTAATTTCTTTTAACAGCTGGTTCTCCGAACTGCTTAGAATGATAACAACCGGTTCTAGTGAATAGGTGCGAACTGGTAGAATCCCACCCCTGCTCCAGTGGGTCCAAAGCTGTGAGTTAGCCAAAAGTATCTTAAGCTGGAAGAACAAACATTAAACGTTTTGAAATGTAAGGGTATAGAAAGTTTACTTAGATGTTCTCTTGTGATGTATATTGGAACAGCTAGACATTCTAGCTGTATTCATATTTGCTTACAAAGTAATCACAGTGATTCTGTAAACTGCACCATGAAGTGGTATATAAGTCTAAGTGCTATTGCTATTTACTCTGAAGTCAGTCCCATTTAATTTATTTGGATAAATGCTCTTTTTAAAAGATTGATACATGAAGATAAAAGTTAAAAAAAATCAGGCTTATAATATTATGAAATGATAAAAGCATAGTAAGTGGGGTTTGATTCCTAATGGGGTATAAATGGTAATGGATGAAACCCTGATTCTATTTTTTTTAACAGTTCTAATTATTAAACTCAGCATTCATGCATCTCTCCATCCTTTATGTGTATTAATAATCAGCCATGACAATACAGGTCATTTGATTGTCTAAAACAAGAGTGAAGGAAGAGGAGGAAACTAAGAAATTTTGCAATTGTAATAAAAGGCTGGAATGTTTCATTTTCCAGGAAATAAATATCATAAATGTTTTTTTAATAGGCACTTATTTTGCTTTCAAAGTAAATCTATTAAACATTTTTAAAACTATTTTTCAGAAACTTAAGCATAAAGAAAAAAATAAATATATTTAATACATATGTGCATATTTCAATGATTAAAAACAGCCAAACAGAATTAAAGCAATCTGATTACATAGAAATATTTTGGAAAATAAACTTTTGGTAAGAGAATATTGACCAAAAATTGATTTATATCTACTAGTAAATAACATTTAAATCTAGGTATTACAAACAAACAAACAAACACAGTTTGTTACTAAGTTTTCCACACTAATCCTTTTCAAACTCACTCGAAGAAGTGAGTTTGCCTATTTAGTACAATGGCTAATTGTGCAATCTTTCCCAGTGACTATCATGTCAACTAGATTTCAATGGCCATTTAGAAAAAGTTTCCTTGAATAGGATTTATTCTCAAGCAAATATGTACAGAGCTGTGACTTTTTTGTGGAAGGCCCAGGATATTTCTGAATGGCAGTCTCAGCTTCTGAATAGCACCCAGCTATTTCTGAAACTTAAAAAAAATCACTCCAAATTGGAGCGGTTTCAAAATAGGACCAGATTGGTGGTCTGTCCAGACTGTGGCTACCACAGAACCTGCCGGTCATTACTCTGGTTTTTCTCCTTCCATCCTTCCAAGAAAGGCAAGTCTCACTGGCTGGCTCTTATGTGGATGGGTTTTCTAGTTCCTGCCTTCTTATAAGATTAATTTCTTCCTTACCAGAATCCATTCTTTTCATTTGCTTTTCCAGATGTTTACACATACCTATATGCATCCTTCTAATGGCCAACTGGAGCTAGGTTTGTCACTAGATTGGAATGACGCACAACAGGCCGATTGCTCAAAGGGACTTAAAATGGCCCAGAATGAAAACCTGTATCTGTGAAGTATAACTTCAAAACAATGGCAGGACAGTACATTTACAATAGGCTGGAAGTGAGCAGAAAGAAATGTCACACATTTCTGCATTAAAGAAATTGTAGGTGGCTGGTACTAGCAATGGAGCAAAGTGCAAAAGTGGATATGGCCTAGTGGAAAAATAGAACCACTGTTTAAGAGAAAAACATTTTCAGGATGGAGAATGTCCTGTCTAATGTTTCAGTTTTGGACTACACTATAACATTCTTCTAAACAATAATATTCTATGAACTTCCAGCAGGAATATTCACATCACACTCCACATGACAAACATTTCTAATTCTTATTGGTCTCTTAATTCCCTGCTGTCTATATTTCTGGAAACCTTGGGATTTAGCTAATTCCCTTATGTGGGTGATGTCATTTTGGCTAGATAAGTCTCAGTCATCACACCTGATTATGAGAACAAGAGAGACCAGACACAATAACAGTGTCAAATCAATAAGATAAACATAAGTTAAAAAGTTAAAAAAAGTTAAACAATTGAGTGAAATAAGAGCAATTTAATTCTGTGTTTAAAATATAACATTTTTGTTCTTAAAACCCAATTTATTTCAGTTGTCTGGAAGAATAGAAAAAGAAAAAACAATAATCAAATATGGCAACTGAACAGTAAAGTGGGAACACTTTATCAAAAAAATGATAATGGAAATTGTTATGTCCCTGGAACTTAAAGAAGTTCCCACCCAGGTCCGTCCGCGCTGCGGGGGCGGTTACCCTCCCTCTCATTGGCTGGTTCTCCCCAGCAGCCAGCTATAAAAGCAGGCTGCGGGGTCCGACCAGTCGCTGATCGCTGCGAGCCAGTTCCAGGCTTGGCAAGCACGTTCAGTCCTTTATTATCCTAATAAAGTATTGTTGCACCCATGCCCTGGTTCAGCCTCTCATTATCCGAACTTAACACTGGCGACGAAGGTGGGATGGCTACCAGAGGCAAAATGCAACCGCTGAATCACTAGCCGCTGATCCACAGCCAGAGAGAACGATCAGCAAGCAACGAGAGCGAACGCTGATCCGCAGCCAGAGAGAGCGGTCAGCAGGCAACGAGAGCGAACGCTGATCCGCAGCCAGAGAGAGCGGTCAGCAGGCAACGAGAGCGAACGCTGATCCGCAGCCAGAGAGAGCGGTCAGCAGACAGTGAGAGTGAGAAGCGTCTGTAGCCGCTAGTTAGCCAGCCAGCTACAGGGAAAGTGTAGCGCTGCGAGCCGCAGCCGCTCGTTTCCTTAGGCGTGAAATTCAAACGGCTGTCATTTGAATTTCTGCCCAAGAGTACAGCGCGGTGCTGTATTGCGAAGTCACTGACACCCACGCAGGCGCGAATTTCAAAACGCTGCCAACGGCCATTGCAGCCTAACCTCGTGTTAATCCAGAGAGAGGGAGAGAGTTGTGAAAACCTCCCCAGAGCTGAAATCACTTGCCTGCCATAGGCACAAAAAACCTTCCTGCTGCTGCCCCAGAGAGATTTTCTCAACAGATTATCCAACGAGATTCTCATCATGAACTCCAACCCAGCTTTCCCATCGTTCAAGCCGGATGAGGAGAAGTGGGAGTCATACAAGAATCGCTTTAACCATTACATCGATGCCATTGGGCTGGCTGATGCAGGGGAGCACCGAAAAAAATCATATTTCCTGATCTACTGCGGAGCCATCATCTTTGATACTGCCACAGCACTCGTGGCTCCACGTGAGTTAAAAAATGTCCCCTGGACAGAACTGTTAGAAATCCTTACTAACCACTATTCTCCTAGACCCTCACAGATTGCCAGGCGGTTCACCTTCCGTATGAGGAAACAATCAGACAAAGAAACTAACAACCAGTACATGGCTGCCCTCAGGACTGCAGCACTCCATTGTGGGTTTGGGACCTACCTGGATGACATGCTCCTCGATCAGCTAGTCTGTGGGGTCAAGGATCTTCACCTTCAAAGGCGCCTACTCACCAAGAAGGACCTCAACCTCGCTCAAGCCGTCGAGGAAGCCCTGGCAGCAGAGTTGGCAGCACACTCAGCCACCGAGATCCAAGGTCCTGTCCCCAAGCAAATTGCAGTTTCCGTCCACTCTGAAGAGGTGGTCATCGAGGAGGACCCCAGTGATGCAGCCGACATCCACCGCCTAGCCCACACCAGACAACCGCAGGTAGGAGCCAAGCGAGAAAGCATCAGTCCATCCAAGCACATCACCCTGTGCCTATCCTGTGGTGGATCTCACCTGAGGACCACCTGCAAATTCAAGGGAGCCACCTGCAACAATTGTCACAAAAAGGGGCACATTGCCAGAGTCTGTCAAGCCACTCACAACTGGCACAAAGGGTCCCTTCCTTTTCACATTCCGGACCCCAAAGGCAAGTATTGAACTGTTGCACCCGCCACCATGATAAGCACGCTTGCCATACCATTAGTAAAATCTCTCTCTCCGTTTTATTAGAAGGTAAACCTTGCCGCATGGAGGTTGACACGGGGTCAGCGCTCTCAATTATCTCTTGGAGCACCCTCAGAAAACTACAGCCCAGTCTATCCAGAAACCGGCTCCAGAAGTGCCAGCTTAGCCTGAAGGACTACCAGGGGAAGACCATTCCTGTAATTGGCAGAGGCAAGTTTCTTGTTAATTTTAAAACTTTCAAAGGCCACCTACCTCTAGTGGTAGTTAGCGGCAACCTTCCTACACTTTTGGGACTTGATTGGTTCCCCCACCTCGGCCTAGGGCTAACAGGAGTCCATGCGGTCTCAACCTCTGACACTGACTCCCTATTCGCTGACTACTCAGACGTATTCAGCAATGAGCTGGGGTGTTATAACGGTACCCCTATCTCATTCTCAGTCGACCCCCAAGCAGTCCCAATCCGGTTGAAACCTCATAGAGTTCCATTCGCTATTTGGCCTAAATTAGATGCGGAACTGGATAAATTATTAAAACAAGGGGTCATTGAGCCAACAGATTTCGCCAAATGGGAGAAGCCCATTGTCACACCCTCAAAAAGACGGTAGCCTGAGAATTTGCTCGGACTACAAAACCACAATTAATAAATTTTTACAAGTTAGCGCTTACCCAGTGCCCGTCATTCAGCACTTATTACACACTTTTGAACCTGGCAGCATTTTTGCCAAATTGGACATGTCTCAAGCGTATCAACAGTTCCCTGTTGACAACCAAACAGCGGAACTCCAGACCATTGTCACCCACAGGGGTGCTTTCGGTGCAAGCATCTCCAATTTGGCGTAAGTGTTGCCCCAGGCATTTTTCAATCCCTCATGGAGCGGATTTTGCAGGGCCTCCTGGTGTAGTACCCTACTTGACGACATCTTAGTCTCGGCCAGGGACAGACCCCAACTCTTCCAGAGAGTTCGAGCAGTGTTAGAGAGGTTCAGACAGCATGGCCTCAAATTAAAAAAAGAAAAATGTGCCATTGCCACTAGACAGGTGGACTTTCTGGGTTATAAAATTGACGCCTCAGGCATTCACCCCCTGGAGTCCAAGGTTAAGGCAATTCACGAGGCACCCACTCCAACCTCCAAAGCGGAACTACAGGCCTTCTTGGGGCTATTGAATTTTTACGCATCTTTCCTGCCCCATAAAGCATCAGTGGCGGAACCCCTGCACAGACTTTTGGATAAAAAATCGTCTTGGCATTGGGGACACAAGGAAGACTCCGCTTTTCGCGCAGTCAAATCACTACTCACGTCAGAGGCGGTCCTTATTCAGTTTGACCCCAACCTTCCATTAGTACTAGCAGCGGACGCATCCCCTTTTGGAATCGGGGCAGTGTTAAGCCACAGGCTCCCCAATGGCTCCGAGGCTCCCATCGCGTTTTTTTCCAGGACGCTCTCTGCAACAGAGCGCAATTATAGCCAAATCAATAAGGAAGCTTTAGCAGCTGTCGCAGCAGTGAAGAAATTTCATGAATTTCTTTTTGGCCACTTTTTCGAGCTGGTCACGGATCATAAGCCTCTCCTAGGTCTACTAGCAGGTGACAAACAGACCCCTCAAGTCCTATCTCCTAGAATGACGAGGTGGACTCTTTTCCTAGCAGCATACTCGTATAGACTCATACACCGTCCAGGTAAAACATTGTCCCACGCAGACGCCCTCAGCCGCTGCCCCCTGCCTGCTCCAGCTGAGGATCCTGCCCCGGTCCATGCTATCTTTGAGGTCACCCAACTGGACCTCCCCATCACTGCCCTTGACATTGCCGCCAAATCCAAGGCAGACAAAACGATCGCCCAGGTACTGGACTGGGTGAGGAGGGGGTGGCCGGGCAGTGATGTTGAAACCAAATTCACGCCTTTTAAGACCCGCCTACAGGAGTTATCCAGTTTGCAGGGCTGTTTGCTGTGGGGCACACAGTGGTCATCCCGACCTCACTACGTGCCCGAGTTTTGGAGGCGTTGCATGAGGGCCACCCTGGCATCGTCAGGATGAAGGCATTAGCACGCAGCTACGTATGGTGGCCTGGCCTCGATGATGACATCATCAGATGGGTAAGCTCCTGCCATCCCTGCCAGGAATCCCGTCCATCTCCTCCAATTGCCACCCCACTAAGTGGGAAAGCGCCAGCGCACCTTGGTCCAGGATTCACATCGACCTAGCGGGCCCGATGCATGGCAAAATGTTCCTGGTGGTCGTGGACTCTTACTCTAAATGGATTGACGTGGCACAACTATCCACAACCACCACACAAGTGGTTACCAAGGTATTGACTCACCTGTTCGTAACACACGGGCTACCAGACTCTATTGTTTCCGACAATGGCCCCCAGTTCGCATCAGCCGAGTTCAGTCGCTTCGCTGCCAATCTGGGCATCCGCCACATCTTCACGGCTCCCTTTCATCCTGCCAGTAACGGATTGGCAGAAAGAGCCATTAGGACCACTAAAGAAGCTCTAGCTAGGTTCAGCAAGGAAGACTGGCACCACAGACTCTCCGTTTCTTGCTGAGCCAGCACTCAAACCCGTGCACAGTCACTAATAAGTCCCCGGCTGAACTCCTGATGGGTAGATGCCTGCGGACTGTATTGGACAGGCTTCACCCACATTACTGCCCTGACTCTCCCCTCGCTTCCACATCGGGGGTTAGGCATTTTGTCTTACAGGAAACCGTGTTCGCGAGGAACTTCGCTGGAGACCCTCTGTGGATCCCGGGCGAGATCGTGGCCATCACCGGACCCAGGTCGTATCGAGTCAGACTGGAGGATGGTCGAATCTGGAAAAGGCACCTGGACCAGCTGCGGAAGCGCCAAGGCACTATCGTTAGCAGTGACTCAGGGTTGCAGACCAGTGCGAGGCTACAGCATCAACCCCACATCAGCACCAATTCCGGTGACCTGTTTACACCTGCAGTCGAGCCGGGGAGCCCGAACACGAACCGGGGCCATCAGACGGCTGACCAGTCCGAACCAGTCAACGGGAGCACATCCCCAGTGACCAGCCCTACGAGTCCCGAACCAGCACTGACCGAGGAACACGTTCGTGACACCCCACCGGTCCGACCTTCCTCTGCAGACTCTGAACTACCAGACAACTCACCAGAGTTGCGCCGTTCTGGGCGCCAGCATAAGCCTCCCGCGTACCTTAAGGACTATGCGTGTTCGCATCTGGGGGGAAGGGGTGTTATGTCCCTGGAACTTAAAGAAGTTCCCACCCAGGTCCGTCTGCGCTGCGGGGGCGGTTGCCCTCCCTCTCATTGGCTGGTTCTCCCCAGCAGCCAGCTATAAAAGCAGGCTGCGGGGTCCGACCAGTCGCTGATCGCTGCGAGCCAGTTCCAGGCTTGGCAAGCACGTTCAGTCCTTTATTATCCTAATAAAGTATTGTTGCACCCATGCCCTGGTTCAGCCTCTCATTATCCGAACTTAACAGAAATAGTCTTTTCTTTGCCACCTGCGCAATCTCATTTGGACATTTGACAGGGCAAATAATAATAATCCCCTAGAATACCTGTTAAAATGGTTATATTAAATTTGGAAATAAAATGGTGCTAGTATAGGTCTCTTAAAAATTTAAAAGATGTTTTGGCAGAGAGTTGTCCTGATGAACAATCTGGTCACTGAGCTTTGGACTAGTAAGAAGTTTTAAAATCATTTTTAAAAAGCACACCTAGATACAATCTGTTGTGAAAGTCTAAATGATGTTTCCAAAGACTGGATTTACTGTAGAAGGTAGATTATACTTGTTAAAAAGGCTATAGTCTGGGAGCAAGCCTCCATGTTTATCTTTTCTATTTAACTTTTTGGGGCCATATTATGAAGATAATTACAGAGGATCAATATTAATGTATTCTACAAGTGATTGTGATTGTAAGGGCTTTCTCTTTCTATCCTTATATATATAAAATTCTAAAGTCTAATATGTTCTATAATACTTGTATATAAAAGTATAACATATAATACAGTATATACAGGAGAGGATGAATAATCAAGGACAATAACCATTATCTTAGAGTCCTAATGGACAATCATTTAAATATGAGCCAGCAGGGTGCTGCAGTTGCCGAAAAAAGCCAACACAGTTTTAAGCTGCATAGAATCAAGATTACGTGAAGTGTTAACACCACTTTATAGTGCCTTGGTAAGGCCACACTTGGAATACTGGATCCACTTTTGGTTGCCACCATATAGAAAAGATGTTGAGACTCTAGAAAGAGTACAGAGAACAGCAACAAAGACGGTTAGGGGACTGGAGGCTGAAACCTGTAAAGAGCGCTTGCTGGAACTGGGTATGTCTAGTCTGATGAAAAGAAGGACTAGGGATGACATGATAGCAGTGTTCCAATATCTTAGGGGCTGACAAAAAGAAGAGAGAGTCAAACTATTCTCCAAAGCATCTGAAGGCAGGACAAGAAGCAATGGGTGGAAACTAATCAAGGAGAGAAGCAACTGAGAACTAAGGAGAAATTTCCTGACAGTTAGAACAATTAATCAGTGGAACAACTTGCCTCTAGAAGTTGTAAATGCTCCAACACTGGAAATGTTAAAAAGATTTTGGATAACCATTTGTCTGAAATGGTACAGGGTTGGACTAGAAGACCTCCACAGTCCCTTCTAACTCTGTTATTCTATTCTATTCTATTCTATTCTATTCTATTCTATTCTATTCTATTCTATTCTATTCTATTCTCTAACTGATAGCGTTGTAATATGCATTTATTCACCTAACAAAGGGTTTTTGGCACACCAGTTACATAAAACAGAGGAGGCAGAACACTATGTCTTTGTTTCAATAACCAATATTTTATCATCTTAAATGTGAAACAAATACCAGTGGGCTGAAAGTACAGAGTACAGAGATGCAAAGTACAAAGTGCAGTGAAAGAGAAGAATGAGGCTTAATTCATCACAGAGAAATGTGTAAAACCATTTTTACTAAGAACATTCTTCCCACACTTAGCATTTTAAATTGTAAGGATAAATGAAACTGTTAGGTCCAATGAAAAGTGAGAAATGACATACGTAAAAAGAGTAAGAATAGATGAAAAATATTCAACAGGAAAACATAAAGAGACACTCTTATGAAGCAATGGCTTGAATAATAGGGTCAGCCAACATCTCCTTGGTATTCTTCAGGTCACTCTGTTTAGCTGGGAATTTTGGAAATTGTTGACCCAAGAAAGATGGAAGACGGCAGTGATAACCTGTTGTATTAATCTTGGTCTTAGCTTCTAATTTTTAAAAGGGCAGAAACCTATCTTCATTTAGTGAACGTGGACATTCCATCCACTGATGGAAAAAATTCCTAACTTCATAATGTCTCAGTGTTTAGAATGGAAAAAAAACCTTGAATCCCAGCAAAAACTGCAGTGGAAAAAATGTACTTTTTTTTCCTTCTAAAAATGTTTGATTTATTACAGTAGGCGAAAGAGTTGCATTCACAATTATGTTTCAAAACTTTCTATTTCAGGGATCCTTTCTTTACTTTCTCAGCTTGACTGGGATTAGAGAAACAAAGAAATTTACCATCAGGAAGAATATTGTCGCTGATATGATCCTACTTTTGCCAAAGCATCTGGACAACAGCCTGTGTTTCATCTGCATGTTAAAGTATTCACTGGGCAGCATAAAACAAATGCCTGAAATACAGGAGATTTTTAAAAAAATCCTAGATATACTGTGGTTAATGGGAGGAGGGAGGGAGGGAGGAAGGAAGGAAGGAAGGAAGAAAGGAAGGAAGGAAGGACCCAAATTGATTTAACTGTGGGGTATTATCTTTTCATGATAAGAGGCTTCATGTTTTGTTCTTTCCAATCCAAAAGAATGTTGGAAATAAATTATGTAAAGGGGATTGAGATTCTGTTTTTCATCAGAATAACTTCTCCAGAATTTAGTAGGATTAAATTTGGCATGGTGGGAGAACAGGAAAAAGGGGAAGGAAGGGAAGGGAAGGGAAGGGAAGGGAAAGGAAAGGAAAGGAAAGGAAGGAAGGAAGGAAGGAAGGAAGGAAGGAAGGAAGGAAGGAAGGAAGGAAGGAAGGAAGGGCTTGAAAACACCAAGTGCTGTGGAGGAAAACATTGCAGAAAAAATTCTCTCAATGCATCTCCATGGAACAATCAGTCAGGTTGAAGCCCTCCTCCACCCTGATTGTGTAACCCAGAGCCCATCCCACACTTCCCAGTGCACAGGCAAACACACACAGATGCAACACCAGGGCAAAGCAGAAACACATGATGTTAAATTTGTTACACAAAGTAAATAGAGACCTCCTAGGACCTAGGGCCATTGCTGATAAAGGGGTTGGAAAGAATCCCAGAAGCCAGCCTTGGAATGCTTTTGCTGCCTTGTTCTTTACTTCAAAGGCAGCCTCCAAGGGCCACATGGCTGTGATGTGTCCAGAAGGGCTGAGATGCTACTTGTTCCAAAGCACCACTTACACATGGTGAAGACACTGTTTCAGTTTTTGTGAATACAATGCAGCTTACTTGATACCAAACCACTGATTGCTAGAATAGCAGGAACCAGAAGAAGCAGGTTTTCCCCAAATGCCACCACTCTGTTAAACAAATAATTCTCTCAACACTGTCCAACTATTTACAAAGTCTGCACTACTATTACTATTAATCTTCTCATCACTCCTTATCACCCATCCCCTCCCACTTGTGACTGTATGACTGTAACTTTGCCACTTGTATCCTTACGATTTATATTGACTGTTTCCTAGTATGATTTGATTGCTTATTGTACCCTATGACTATTAAGTGATGTACCTTATGATTCGTGACAAATGTATCTTTTGTTTTATGTATACTGAGAGCATTTGCACCAAGACAAATTCCTTGTGTGTCCAACCACACTTGGCCAATAAAAAGAATTCTAATTCTAATTAAAATAGGCCTCACTTTTGTGGATGGGAAGGAAAGGAGAGTATTGTGGCCTTGTTAACAAGAGAAGGGTTTCTTCACCCCCACCAGTCCTTGCACACAACAAAACCATTAACTCATCATCATTGTACATTTATAAGGTTTGCCTGTTTCTTTTGGAAGCTTTAATACTAAGCTAACATGACTGGAGGAGGAATTCTGGGAGTTGGAGTCCACAAGTCTTAAAGCTGTCAAGTTTGAAGACCCCTGCTTTAATAGAACTATAAAAAAGATTGAAATAGGTTATGTCTAGTGGAGGCATAACCCCATTTAAAAAAAAAATAGCAGAGAGAGAGAGAGGGAGGGAGGGAGAGAGAGAGAGAGAGATTAGTTTTGTTTTTTCATTCCCATTCCTCCAAAGCTGTGGAATATAGGCATTTGCCATTAAATTTCAACAGTTTGGGGGAGCTCCAATACTACTGAAATAGGAATAGGATCTGTGTTTAGTTTTTAAGCCCTGGACTGCCTATTCCTGGCTAGGAAGCTATCTGAGCTGAGTAATAAGCTGTATTCATTATATTTATGCTCTTTTTTACCCATATCTCTCTTATCTGCAGAGATTTAAAGGGAAATGTTATTTGTTTGCATCCATTCTGAGTTTGAAGGTACTTTGACTTCATTCCTATCCATTCCAGAGCATCTCTCCCTTTCTCTTTTTCTCTTTCTGTCTCTCTCCCTCCTTTACAATTGCAAAGATAAAAATTAATGAAACTATAAAAATATAAAAAAGAAAAAGTGAGAAGAAAAAAAATAGTATAGAAAAAAGATGTATTAAAATGACTTTCCCCTTCATTATGACAAGTAAAAAGAATTTCAGCAACATATCACCATCTCTGATACCATAACATCATCATACCACATCTTATCTCTTAAAAAATTCACATCTTAACAAATTCTTAGAAACTCATCATCCAATTCTAATCAGAGGTCCATTAAGAGAAGTCTGCACTACTATTACTAATAATCTTCTCATCACTTCTTATCTCCCATCCCCTCCCATTTGTGACTGTATGACTGTAATTTTGTCGCTTGTATCCTTACAATTTATACCAACTGATTCCTAGTATTATTTGATTGCTTATTGTACCCTATGACTATCATTAAGTATTGTACCTTATGATTTTTGACTCTTGATGAATGTATTTTTTGTTTCATGTATACTGAGAGCATTTACACCAAGACAAATTCCTTATGTGTTCAATCACACTTGGCCAATAAAGAATTCTATTCTATTCTATTCTATTCTATTCTATTCTATTCTATTCTATTCTATTCTATTCTATTCTATTCTATTCTATTCTGTTCTATCAGACATAACAATATATATAGCTTTAAAAATGATCAAGTAAATTAGCCTTATATTCTTTTATTTGAGATTTAATGGTCTTAATCTTTTATTCATTTAAAGAGTGTCCCAGAACTCATTTTAGTTTTTTCTTTGTCTCTTCTCAGAAAAGCTTTCAAAACTTTAACATGTCTCTTGTGTAAATTCAGAATAAGAAAATTATCTAAGAGGTCACTCTTCTGGTTTGTTATTTGTATATCACTTTTAATTATTAAGACACCAGTCAGTTTCATTTGTCCAGTGTAATATCTTTTTTCATATCACCCTTGTAGCCTATCATTTTTAAATCCAGATTCAAAGCAACTTCAGTACTGAATAGTAAAACTTGTTTTTTTTTCTGCTACCTCTTTTAGATCCTATTTTATGATGGCAGACAATCTTGTGAGCAACTTGTGAATGCATTGTTCCTAAATATCCTTGAATTCATCCAAAGTTGGAGTGTTTTGCTTCATTTTATATTAGTGGGGCTCTCACCTTTAATTACATTCTTTAATCCTTTCTGATTCCCTTTTGTGTCCAATCTTTAAATACATGTCTTTCCATGTTTTTTTCTAGTCACCAGCATTTTCCCATGGGAATGTTTCTTATACTTAATTACAAACTCTTCATATTTTTATAGAATTGTAAACAGCAATATTTTGTGATAGGAAGGATTCTTGTATTGTTTTTTTCAGAATCTAATTTCAAATCTGTCTGATCCCTTACTGCATTTATAAGTTTTCTAAAGCAACATTCTAATATACCTCTACTGTTTATTCCAAAGTAAGTTTATTAAGTCTTTAAACTTGTATAAAACTTCTTTCAATAAAGGTGGAAGGTGATTCATGCAGTGTAAAGAAACTTGCTATTCTTAGTTACCAAATCCAAACAGCAGTTTACAAGCAATTTTCAGAAGTAATCAAGAGAGGAAGCATGAAAATCCTGTGTTCATAAAAGTGCCATTTGCAGCATGGGCAAAGATGGCAGTCCCTTGGCTTCCAGAGCTCTGAACCCATTTGAGATTGCTGTCTTACAATCTCCTCACAGGGAGCTACTGCCTGGAGCATTGTGGGCAATTCTAAGACTTCCCCTTGTCCAAAGAGAAATTCCAATATACCAATCTATTCACCGGGTCCTCATTCTTCCATGATCATTGGCTCTTCTATCAGTGGAGCCATCTTAAGGTCATAATTGCTTTCCCAGAAGCAATTTCAGAGCAGTTCTCAAAGAATCCATATATAGGATATATAGTTCTATCTCTTAAATTTTAGTACTTCTTTGATCCAAAGCCAATGTGCATCTTTAAGAAATCTCCAGAATTATAGTTTTTGATTTTGGAATGTTTTGGAAATATTCCACAAAACCCAGATAAGTGCATTTGTACATAAAAACATACCAGTTTAAATATGAGTTTTGCCATTTACCATCCATTCCATTTGCAAATCATTCCCAACATAGGTCAAATTGAACCTATGATTCCTCCACTGATCTACATTTGCAGAGACACTATTGTTCATCCCAAGATAGCCATTAACTGAACTCTGGGAATACCAGCCAAGCCAAATTCAATGATTGGGTCTTGTAAGTCACCAAGTATATTTTATATATCAAGAACTTCCAGTGATTCCTAGATTCTCTCTCTCATCTTGAAAGAGAAACAAAAGAGAAACAAATAAATAAAATCTAGCATTGTGTAAATATTTGATGCTTCAAATCAATCAAGACAATCTTAAACTAATTATGAATCAATTCATATCTATTCAATCAGTTTAGGAAGCTTTCTGTGCAATTGATTGTTAATTATCTCAAAGGAATGAAATCCCATTCAAGATTTGATCTATTTGGATGTCTGAAATGGATTGAATCTGTTTTTATACCAAGTTGATGGCTCAAATCAAACTGATTTTCTGAACTGATCAAAACAAATATGCATGCACACTTTTTGCAAGGAAGGTGGAATTTTGTATTTTGTAATACATTGCCACAGCTATCAATGTTGTGACATATGTAAGGGAAGTCCAGCACAAAGGCAAGTAATAATTGTGTATTATGTGCCTCTATAGAAGCTTTCCCTTTGAGACTTCTTTAACCTGGCTCTAAGGCCTGAGTGAAGGCAATAAAACAAGTTCATTGTTTTTACATGTACATTGTTTATACATTTAAAATGATTCCTTCATATGAAAAGTCTCCTTGAAATGTGATCACACTGTCTTTTATTGAAGCATGTTAAAACTGGGCCTCAGTCATCTTCCTCCTTGGCAAAAATCTGCATTATTTTCATGGGTTCACTGACTGAATAAAATTACATCAGCTAATATTGTACCCTTGGTGCATTCACTATTGTCCACATGCTTTTAAATCTTCATCATTTACATAGCTATTAACCCAGTCAACCCTTGGCAGACATCCATTAACGTCAAATGGTTCCTAACAATAATTTTAACTTCTTGGGAGTTCACCAATTTTGTTTTTGAAAGCAGCTTTTGCCAATGTCAAAATATTAACTCCAGCACAAATCCAGAGAACTTTGATTCCTTTGCCATTCCAAGCAAGGAAGTTAGAGGTTCATAAAATACATCCACTTTTCCATTTGGCTAGAGAGAATGTGGGAGAGTTGTACTAATCTATCAGTGAAGCAAGGCTTAAATCCACATCAAAACTGACTATGAGTGAGAATAAATTGTGCAATCTAAACCTATTAGAATTTCTAGAACAACTGGAAATTATTGAGCAAGAAATGTATGTTTGGAATTATAAACATAAAGAAAGGGGAATTATTTGTGAACTGAGAGAAAGAATTACTAGGATATGGTCATAATTCAACTATAAAAGATGACACAAGTATTTGACCACATTAATCCAGATCCTGCCTAGCATTGTTGCTCATTTCCCAACCTTATATATATCTCAATGAAGTTCTTTGCTTAACATCAGTAAGACATGTTTCCATGTAATATGGTTTAGACTGCGTGTATGTGTGCATGCTCTTTGAAAACTTCAGTAGACCTGAAAACTTTATTAGATAACATTTTAAATACAAAGACATCAAAAACTTCAAATTATTAAAACTAATCAAACAAAAATAAAATAAAAGCAAAATGAACACGAATAATAGAAAAGTAGCCAACAAAACCACTATTAAATGCACATTATGAAAATGATACTAAACAAGATTATTTTAAAAAAGTGTATGCAAAGGGAAAACTAGAAGGGCTTGAGATAATATAGTCCAAAGATATAGTCCAATGTACAAAAGAATATGTTAACAATTGAACTTATCTTGGTGATGATAAGTTTTGCAAGGATTATATATGTGACATTTGTCCTGATTTAGATTCCAAAACAATTTATGCATCAAAGGATAGAACCAGCATACTTTGAATTGGGAGATAATGTTACATGATAACAAAAACTGATTCTAGAAATATGCATCAGCTAAAGACATTTCTGAAAGTAGGTCCATATGTTATATAGTATAACCTGAAAAATCAACATATGTAATTAATAAAAGCCATTCAAGAAAAAAAGCGATTTTGCCTTTTGTTAAATACTGAAGGCATGTATGTCCATCACCGCCACATTAAATCAATTCCCTGTTATGAATTTGTTCCTTACAAAAATCTGAATTTTACTTTTTAAAAATTTCTAAATTTATTGAATTATAAAAGGGGCAAGGTTTTAGTTTTAGAAATGTCTGGCTGCCGTGCACTGATGTTAACCAATGTATCTGAATAGAAGAAAAACAACACAGGCATATTAGATGTGGAAATTGCATCTCAGTCATATCATTTACCACTCATACATGAGATAGAAGTTAATAAGAAGTACAATCCCATAGCTGATCAGAAAAAACAGATGTACTGATGATGCTTCTGAAAACGTAGACAATTCCATAATTTCATAGAGGTTATGGGCAACATTTTATCCTGTCCTGGATCCATTCCTAAGTCTACCAGTGAATAAAAGGGACCTCTGTCTTGAGAACTAGTAGGCCATTGTCAAATCTAGGTTGATTCTGAGGTATCTGTATTGTTAAAGAATTGTAAGGGTACATCCTGGCTATATCAGTTTCCAGTGTTGATTCCTCTTCCTCCTTTTTTCCTCTTTTTATATCTCTCTCGCATAGCTTGAAATTTCCTTGACTGCTCACCAGAATAAAAAGATGAACTACAAATCAAATATATTAAATAAAAACAATAGCCTTTAGAAGGTTCTCTGAAAGCTTCAGAGTGACAGCGTAAATCAAGAAAGGAAGTCTATGGAGATTCTCAGTCATCCAGGTCATGGTCGTCCCAAAATTGGACTTTCTGGTTTTTCTTTGAAAACATTTCTCATCCAAGAAGCTTCTTCAGCTCTGTCTGGATGGTGGGGAATGAAAGGATTTACCAGCTATACTCCTCCTTGTAAAGAGTATACCAGCTGTCTTCAAGCAGTATAAACCCTTCCATTACCCACCATCCAGTCAGAGCTGAAGAAGCTTCTTGGATGAGAAGCGAAACTTCTTCAAACAAACAAACAAACAAAAAAACTCAGAAAGTCCAGTTGTCTCTTGAAAAAGCACCTTTTAGGATGACCCTTGAAAGGAAGATTATCTCTCAGTTTACCTAAATGATTGTATTTTTATACTCTGTGTTAAAATTTGTCGCTAGATATATTTATTTGTGAGGGAAAAAAGGATCGGGAGACAAAAACATATGAAAAATGGTTGCAGGAATTGGGTATGGCCAGTCTAGGCTATAAGACTAGGGGTGACATGATAGCAGTATTCCAGTGTTTGAAGGGTTGCCACAAAGAAGAGGGGAGCAACTTATTTTTCAAAGCATCACTGGGCAGGACAAGAAACAATGGATGGAAACTAATCAAGGAGAGAAGCAACCTGGAATTAAGGAGAAGCTTCCTAACAGTGAGGACTGTTAACCAGTGGAACAGTTTGCCTTCAGAAGTTGTAAGTGTTTCATCACTGGAGGTTTTTAAGAAGAGACTGGACAGCCACTTATCTGAAATGCATAGGGTCTCCTGCTAGAGCAGAGGTTTGGACTAGAAGAACTCCAAGATCCCTTCCAGCTCTATTCTGATTGAAATTGAAATGATATATTATTACTTTTGCAAAAAGATAGTGAAACAAAGGTAATGCATGATGATAGTCCAATAAACAAGAGATTGCATCTCTAATAGACAGTTTAATCCCAATAATAAGCAT
This sequence comes from Pseudonaja textilis, assembly GCF_049901715.1. Lineage (NCBI taxonomy): Eukaryota > Metazoa > Chordata > Lepidosauria > Squamata > Elapidae > Pseudonaja > Pseudonaja textilis. The sequence continues at coordinate 94,405,435 of NC_141990.1, forward strand.
ATAAACTTTTCATTGATAGAATGGCCCCTTTTCTTGCAGTTGCTGTTTCAGTCTACATTCCTACTTGTAGCTTTTCAGAAGCCTATCTTTACTTTGCCAAATTCCTAGAGATTCCCCTGTAAGGTCCCCTTATCCTGGCTACTTTCTTGCCTGTCAAAAATATATGACAACAAATATCAGTTCTCCAAAAGCCATTTGTTCTTTCTGTAACGCCTGCTTGTCTGTCTGAAGCTTACTTCATAAACTCCATGGCCCATCTTTGAACTTCAAATTACATGACAAGCATTTCCCATTCTCTGTGCTAGAGAGGGCAAGCTTTAGAACAGCTTCCCATAATTGTTCTGGAACTACATTTCCAGGCCCTATTTTACAAAGAAGTCAACAATATTTCCTTTGTTGATGCAATTCCCACTAGGAACAAAACAAAAAGATCCTGTTTGCTCTCCTAGAAGTGAGTGCTTCACCTAAGAAAACAAATGAAAAACCTGAGACTATTGTAATGTTTTCACACTCAATGTATGGATTAGATGAAAAACAACAACAACCAACCCTCTATTTAAACATTTCCTGGATTTTAGGCCACAAGCGTTATACTGTCTTCTCTGAAGGCCAAATCTTTAGTTATTAGAAAGGATTTCGCAAAGTGTCCATCATCAGGTCCAGAAGACCTTGTTTTGTGTTGCTCTGGGTACAATCTCTACGTACAGGCTATCTGATTAAAAACTGTGGGGAGCTAGTGACCTCTTTTCTATTTATGTGAGAGCTGAATGAGGACATGTAATGATTTGAAGGCCATCAGATGCTTTGAAGAATACAGAACGTTTTTGCCATCTACTTCCCCTAGCCATCCATTTTAAAATCCTGATATTTAGAAAGTTTTAGCAAGTCTCCAAGACTCTGTTCATGTTGCTTGCATAGAGATAATGCTATCTATACAAATTTTATACAGATAAGGCAGTGGTGATATAGTGATTTACTATGTGGATACTAGCCTGTCCATGTATATTATCCTTTCCTTTCTTACCAAAAAAGTACTGGAAAAAGGTCATTGCTACATGATGACTAGATAGAGGGAGCCCACAAGTGATCTTATCTTATTCCTATTTCACTCAGCAAAACCTGGAGGCAGCCTGGAACTATGATTAGCTGAGCTAATGCTGTGTCTTACTAACCACATCTCATATCTGTTAGGACAAGATGCCTGCACATCAATAGTCTTTTCCTTGCACCTCTCCTGTTAATTAGCCAAGAAAGAGAATCATAAATGTTGCCAAAATGTTGCCTCTGAGCTGTCAGAGATACGAATGAGGAATTAGTTTGAAAGGCTACGCGTGCTATCATATTAAACTGCAACATTATTCAAAAGATCGAGATAATGAATGCAAAGAATTTCAGAACATTTAGAAAAATGCTCTTAACATTAAAATAGTATGAATTTCATTAAGCTCCCAAACTTTGGAATGCTAAGTATTGGATCACAGAATTAAAGATTCCAGTGGCTCCCTAACTTGTATTAATTTAGAGAGTTATTCAGTCCATAAACATATGACTGTAAACAACTCTACTTTCAGAGGTATTGTTTAATAGCTTTTTTTTGCAGAAACAAAACATGGTTGGTTCATTCAAATATGTTTGGGAACTTGCTGACAGTTTCTCTCTAGTTTTCCTCTTAGGTGGTCTGAACAAATGCCTGTGTCTGATAATTCTCAGATGCTGGTGTCCTATAAATCTGCACATTGTTTTTGTGTACTGCAAAATGAATAAAATGCCTTTATATATTAGCTTGTGTTGAAATCAAATTGGCTGTACCACCCTGAAATAAAAAAAAGTCTTTAATTCCCTCTGCCATATGTAGAGTGGATCAGAAGATTGAGAGGAGATGCTGTGCAAAGATATTGTCTTCTCTTTCTGTATGTGGAACTTCACTTTCTAGCAAAAGAGCTACAACAACTTTATCTGCCTCAAAAAATTTGACTAATAAAGTAAAATCATATGCTTGTTTGAGAGTCCAGGGTCCTTTATATCAATTTTTTTTCTTTTTATGACCCTTTGATTTCTTTTATTTGGGGTGGAGTTAAGGCGATTGAATGGAGCTGAGCATTTACTGGCCAGATACCCTTCCTGATGCCTATATGAAGTTCACAGCAGATGTTTTCTCTTTGCACCTTGATAGAGAAACATCTCTCGCTGCCTAGGATTGATCTGTCAACCTTCTGAGTGGGAGGCAAGCATCTTCACCTCTAGGCTACCATGCTGTTCTTATATCCAATAAAATAAATTAATAAAAACTGGAGCTCCACATTTAAAGTATCTTTTTTGACTAAATAAATCCATATTTATATTACTTCTCAAATCTATTAATTGAGACTGGGCAAAATAAATATACTAGATCACACCTCAAATGTAAAGAATAACATGTACTCTTTTGGAATTGTGCAATATTGCCAGTTAGTTCTGTTCTGTTCTGACAAAATGTTCTGACAAAATGGCTAGCTTGGTTCTCTATAATTTTTGCCACAGCAATAAAAAAATGAAATGTTGAAATATAAGGCATGACTATTTGACTTTAAGGCAAATCCATCAAGAAGGTTGAAAATTGTGGTATATCTGGGACTCATTAAATTTCTTTTACAAATTCCTCACAGGACTCCAACTGTTAATATGTAGCAGATAATAGAACTTACAAGAATCAGAGAAAATTAAAAGCACACGCTTTGCTTGGAAAAGCACGATGTAATTATTGATTATATTATCTTTTTGTTAGCTGAGCAATTCAACTGCAATTCAGCTACGTCTAAAGAATGACTTCAGTTCCCAAAATTAAAGAACATGTTTACAAATAATAAACTATACACGTCTACTAATCTTCAGTGGGTTGACTATGTCTGCAGATTTTCTTTTTCCCCTGGAAACATTTCATGCTGTTCATAGTTTTCTTTCTTAGTAAGAAAGAACACTGAATTTGTATATTGTATTATTTTCATCCTCCTCCATTCTAATGGGAAGGGGAAGGTTGACTTGGGTTCTAATTAATACTTTGGGAGTCTGATACTATACTTTGGCCACCCCATGCTTTTAAATGAGCTTCATAAAGGACTCCTTTTTTCAAACAACCACCAGAAGCAATAATATTTCTGGGCTGCTTAATTATTTCTAATGTGGATGGACTTATTAAAAATGTTCTTGTCAGAAACATGCACATCAAAGGCTTGAAAAATAAAAGGTTATTAGCTGTATTAGCAATATTACTTGTCGAGGGTTCACTTATAGCTTGTTTTGTTAGCAAAACATTTCAAAAACAAAACAGTACTTTTTCGGTTTGTATCCTGACTCAGATACCCATACCTTCCTTCCCATTTTATGCATCCCCATTTTCTCTTTTTTTTCCTCTGGGGGACAGTTCTCAGAATGAGAATTTAACATTATCAATGATCAAGAAGACACTAAGATACATTGTGCAGATTTGTTTCTAGGCATTTAAACTTCTACTGGGCTGGATTTAACCTATAGCCAGATGTGGAGTTTATTAGTAGCACAAAGAGGAAAATTCTTCTCACCCAGAGTTACAGGAAAACATGCCAAGTTTTCTCCCAGAAGGATAACACAACCATTCTAAGTGTTAGGGTTAGAGGCATGTTCAAGTAGCATGAACAGTGGCCGATTCAAGGATTTGTTTCCCTGCTCTCTTCATAAAGGCATGAGTGGACAATGAAGGGCATAAGCTCTTTAGCATTTATTTGGGAGACATATGAATTGGTCAGGGGTGGGATTCAAATTTTTTAACAATGGGTTCTGTGAGCGTGGCTAGGTGGGCGTACTAAGTGGACATGGCCATGTGACTGGGTGGGCGTGGCTTCTTTTTTTTGTAGCACCCCCCACGCTCCATTTTTTTTGTCTCCTTCAGGGAAGCCTCCTGGGGGGCATTTTTGCTCCCAGGAGGCTTCCCTGAGGCCCAGGAAGGCAAACAATAGACTGTGGGGGGCAGCATTAACCCACATGTTCTGTTTTGCCTCCTGGGCCTCAGGGAAGCCTCCTGGGTGAAGCAGTAAGACAGTGAGGGGGATCCTGGCACAGCTGATGGTTGGGAGGAAAAAAAAGAAATACCTTAAGGAGTGATTGGGTGGGGGAGAATGCAGTCAGTGATGTCGGGCATGCATGCAATGTCGCACATGTGCGATAAGGACTGACTGGGCAGGGAGGGGAGGGGCAAGAGGAGAGGGGAGGGGCCAGCCAGGAGCACAATTTGCCAGTTCTCTGAACTGTGCAGAATCGTAACAACCAGTTCTATAGAACTGGTCCGAACCAGTAGAATCCCACCCCTGGAATTGGTCTAAAAACAAATATCCTCAAATATAGAAAGGTATCCAGAACAAAGGTAGGCTCATGGGACCCCATATCTCTGAGTAGCCACACAGCCTTGGAATCTTCAAGTTCCACGTTCATTGGACTTCTCCACTGGTTACATTTGAAACAAAAATGAAAATGAACCCCTTGCTGTCACACAAGTTACGGATTTAAATTGCTATTTTTTTCTGCCTCTGTGGACAGAGAGTGAGGCTCTATACTCTATACTCTATACTCCCCAATGAAATGTATGTGCATGTGTAACATTTTTTCATATTTAAAATCCTGCATGTTTGACTTTTGAAAAAAAAAATAGCTCACATTAGTATTTGAATTAGATGAAATAATAATACCACCTCAAATGGTATACTTTCCCCATCTTTCAGGGATCAAGTTGGGGAAACCATTGAAATTCAAGGTCTTTATTATCTTTTTAATCATCTGTGGATGCATGTGTGGATGCATTCATATTGCTTAGGGATTTCAGTGGGCTCTGCTGGAGAAATACTGTATATAGCTGGTCATTGTCTCTGTACAATCAGGAGAGATGTACCGAATGGGATTGGCTTATTCTGAGTGGCTAAAATAAAGTACCCAAAGTTTAATTTAATTTGATTTGTGAAACTGTGTTTTACTGCTCCTCTCACATTGCTTGCTTTGGGCTACACAAGATTGTAGGCCAAGAGCTGAGACCATATAAAGATCTAAAACTCATCCTCCCTCCTTTCTCCTCCCTTCTCCCCTTTTTTCTGCATTAATTCCACACATTTTCCAAGCCCAAATAACACAGTATAAAGAGATAGGAACTGAAAAGTGAAGGTTAAACTCCCCAACAGCAATAAGCCTGTATCTCTGTTTCTACAGAGAATTGGTTTATCAGAGGAAAAACAAAAAGCTTTTATGACCTTACGCAAACAGTATGTACTATATTAACCTAGGGCACAAATTCAACTACATTTCAGGTAAGCAGTTTGTCTTTAAGTCAACAAACCCAAACTTGTAGACCAAATTCAAATCCTTTACAATTTTTAACAGTCATGAAATAAGCAAAAATATAGCAGGATAATTCTCTTGAATTATCTTGAAGTAAATTGCAGCAACTGAATCCAAATAAATGAGAGGATAAAGCAAAATCTTCTTTGATAATAGAGTAGGACATTTGGAGACACTTAGTTTTTTTTTTTTTTAATGGCCAGACATCAACAAAGAAAGAAGACAGGTTAGAAATCTATAAAATTATGCATGGTACAGATGAATTAAAACTGGAAAGGAAAAAAAAATCTCTCATATTGAAATCATAAACTTGAGTTAATTGAATGGTGATGTGTTTTGGGTACCTATCTTAAAACATGAACATGTATGAAACTCATATTGTGGTCCCATTCGCTAACATTCACCATCTTCAATGGTCCAGCATGCTATTGTTACAGTTATTTGTTATTTTAAAGCTTTTTTTGACTGCTTTTAGCAAGGTTCCCAGACAGCTTTCTAAGACCTTGCTTTACAAGCTAACAATCTAGGAGAATGGGGAAAAAAACAAGAAAAACACAAACTCATTTAAGACAATTTTTAAACTACAGCAGCTGCCTCAGGGTATGATTAAAAAACAGTTAAAATGGTGGTTGCAATGGTATGATTGAAGCTTTTGACTTCAGAAGTTGTGAGTACTCCATCACTGGAGGCTTTTAAAAAGACAGGAGAATCACCTGTCTGAAATAGTAAAAGGTGTCCTGCTGAGCAAGGGATTGGACTAGAAGACTTCCAAAGTCCCTTCCAACTCTGATATCCCATTCCATTCCATTCCATTCCATTCCATTCCATTCCATTCCATTCTATTCTATTCTCCATGCGGCCCATGATGGTTGTCATGCTGATGTCTTCAACCACATCCTGTGGACATCTCTTAGAACTGAAAAGGGGGAAAGGCAGCTATCTTGGATTTATATTGGAAAAATATTTGCATACTAAGTACTTTGATAATCCTTAAGAAATGATTAGATATACAGAAAAAAACAGGAAATAGCTTTCAGGAATGTTAGCTGGGTGAAATTTGAAGAGGGACAAAGGAACAGGTCTTTCAGCATAATCCTGTGCCCCATGCACTCCCATTGCTATTCCAGAACTTGATGGCACCACTGCCAGTAGTGAGGAGGAACTCAGAGGTAGTTTTGTTAGAATTCAGGTTGCTTCCCCAATTTGCTTTTCCTTATTTTTGACATGAACGGTCCAAAATATTACAAGGAGCAAAATAAAACACCGGCAGTGGTGGGATTCAATTTTTTTACTACCGGTTCTGTGGGCGTGGCTTGGTGGATACTGTAAAATCTCCATTCTCTCCCCACTTCTGGGGGAAGGTTACTGCAGAATCCCATTTCCTCCCCACCCCACTAACCTGCTTTCCAGTTCCGTTCTCTTCTCTGCAACAAAAGAAGACCCAGCCGTACAGCTGGGACTCAGGAGGCAGAGAATAGATGGGGACAGGGCCAGTCAGAGGTGGTGTTTGTTGGTTCTCTGAACTACTCAAAACTTCCACTACCAGTTTTCCAGAACTGGTCAGAACCAGCTGAATACCACCTCTGAACACCAGGTTGTATTTTTATGGGCTTACTTTTGGCAACTCTTGTTAGTAGCTGATGAAATTCCACCTAACAGATACTCCGCATGTTACAAAAAGCAACCCATTGATGCAATGCATGTCTTCAGAACACAAGTAAGGGAAGCATAGGAAATGAGACAAGCTGAAGGCATGCAGATGTTAGGCAGCTAGCTTAACTGAGCAGCAGTAGTGCGTGATAAGAAGATGAGCTGCAGTGGGCCTTTGCTTCCTAATATATCCAAGGGATCAGGATATGAATTTACTTCAAAAGAGAAAAGGCTTGCAGATAGCTTTGTACATGCTGAGGCGGTTCAGACAAAGAACCAAGAGGATTAGTTTATGAATTCCATCCTGTTTTGGGGCTTCATCCTCCGAAAGAGGAAAACAAATGCCCAGCACCACTAGTTATATTGCCTGGGTTTGCATGGGTCCAAATGAACTGAGCTGAACCATTTCTAATTTTTGGTTGGTGCTGCTTAGCCTTGCAAAACAGACAATAGCTTCAAGGTGTTATGGTTGCGCTTGCCAGTTCAAAGAATACATGCTGAAAGGTTTCAAGGTTCCTGGAGAAAAGATAAATCCAGGCCAAATTGTTTGCTTTTTGGCAGTTCCAAGTAATAGCAGAGTGAAATTAGCACAAGGTCAGCGGCAACTTATGGCCATCAGCATAGGAGCGTGAAGGATGGATTCCCCCTCCTTTAGCCACAACATTTTGCTTTTAATTGCGAAAAACCATTCCCGAGCACTCAGGGAGGATTCTTTGCTCCACTGATACTGAAACCTTGACGCTGATAGCATTTTATGCATGACACAGTTATCTTGGACTCATATTGGACAAATAGTTGCATCGGTTGGATCTCAAGGTGCATATTCTTCTGAAGTACTTTGATAATCCTTAAGGACTAATTAGATTTACAGGAAAGGCCTTGGGGACTTCACTGCATCAATATTATAGCACTGGAAATCATTAGCGACCATCATGTGTCATTCAGCCCCTCACTAAGTGAAGATGGCTCCTATTATATAGCATACATATTTTGATTAATAATAATGGCCTGTCTTCTCATCATGAGTAAAGTGACTCACATAACACTGCTCCATTTCCCCCCCACAGCAACAACCCTATGAAGTAGTCCCTGGGAAAGATGGTACTATACAGGTCATCCTCAACTTATAACAGTTCACTTAGTAACCGTTCAAAGTTATAACACTGAAAAAAAGTGACTTATGACCATTTTTCACGGTTACAATCTTCACAGAATCCCCATAATCATGTGATTAAGAATGCAGATGATTGGCAACTGGTTCATATTTATGACCGTTGCCGTGTCCTAAGGTCATGTGATCACATTTTAGTTACCTTCTGACAAGCAAAGACAATGGGGAAGCCAGATTTACTTAATAATTGGGTTATTAAGATAACAACTGCAGTGATTGATTCACTTACCAACTGTGGCAAGAAAGATTGTAAAATAGGGCAAAACTCACTTAACAACAGAAATTTTGGCCTTCATTGTGGATGTAAATTGAAGACTACCTGTTTGGTAATTTCTTGTAAGAAAATGTGGTCATCATTTAAAAAAAACGAGAGGGAATCTGGCCTTTTCACTATTGATTTCCATGATAAAAGGGTTTGCACATCTTTGTACTATGCACCAATTATGGCCCTGCTTGAATAGGGAGGCCCTTCACTAGATCACTCACACCCCGATCATCTGCTGTTTGGACTACTGCAAAACACTCTACATGGGGCTACCCTTGAAAATATTCTGAAGCTTCAGTTGGTTTCAGAATGTAGCTACCCAAAAATACCTGGGTGCCCCAAGATTTGAGCCTGTAACACTTCTATTGTGCATACTGGATTTGCTCCAGAGGTGGTATTCAGCAGGTTCTCACAGGTTCTGGAGAATGGGTAGAGGAAATTTTGAGTAGTTCAGAGAACCAGCAAATACCACCTCTGATGCCCCCCTCTCCATTTATTCTCTGCCTCCCGAGCCCCAACTGATCAGCTGGGTCTTCTTTTGTTGTTCTGCACAGGAGAACAGAGCTGGAAAGCAGGTTAGTAGAGTGGGGTAGGAATGGGATTTTGCAGTAACCTTCTCCCAGGAGTGGGGAGGGAATGGAGATTTCACAATATCCGTCCCCTGCCATGCCCACCAAGCCATACCCACAGAACTGGTAGTAAATTTTTTTGAATCCCACTGCTGATTTGCTTCCAGATTCAACTCAAGGTGTTAGTTATGACCCTATCTCTGACCACTGGACTGTGAGACTGTGAGACAAATCCAGCAATGGGACTTTAAGCTAGTCCTCTTCAGCTGTTCTTAGTGAAGGAATTAGATGGTATTTGGGGAGACAATATTTTTAAGTTATTGTAACATCAGTTCCTTACATTGGGCTCTATAGCTCATAGGTGCTTTCAGCATTTGTGTTAAGTAGCCCCATTTGAACAACCCAATTAACTGGGTTCTTCATCAGAGACAGCTTCTAGACCTTTCTCAAGAATAGTTCCACATGAAGTATATCATAATTATCCAGATGAGGTTATTAGAACACTGATAATTGAGGTGCCACTATTTTCAATTATGATTATTTCCAGTATGTCAATCAAATATGTGTCTTTTGTACCTCTCGTGCAGGGATCCCCAAGCCCCTCTCCCCTGGGCTGCAGCCTACTACTGGGCCATGGCCCATTTGGAACCAGGCCATACAAGTGGCTGACCAGCACACACTGAGTTCAACTTGCAGCTCAAACAGCAGGCCAATTCCCTTCTCAACCCCCCACTGGGCCACCAGCCATAAAGGTTGGGGACTTTTAGTGACATTCAGAAGGAGTGATTCACTCTAGACCACCTTTTCATTTCTGGACTTCAGAACCACTTACACAAAATACCTTAATCTTATCTGCATTCAGCTTCATTGTATTTTGGCCTTCCTCAAGTCTACCATAGTCTCCAGGCAATTGTTAAACACTTGTATATCCTCCTCTCCTGATACAGGTGACATGGAAAGATACTTCTGAGTGTTATTATCACATTGCAAATGTATCAGCAAACTAGAACAGTCTCAGACTGATTTGAAACAGCCAAGGGAGTAAGATACACATAGAAGTTTAACAATATGAGAATAGGGTAAATTAAAGCAATTCCATGCACACATGCCTTTCTTACTGTGTTTACTTGAACACTATGGCTGTATATTTCATATGGGATTGTCTTTTCTGAAAACAATGATTGGCAGTTTTGGCTGGGAGAAAAAAATGCAAATGTTATCATATGCTGCCTGCCGAAACATTTCAGCCCATTTGATTTTTCTCCCCTTTCCTTGGACAGTAAATGCTTCTGCCAGGTCTACAGGAAAGAAGGATTGATGGCTATGAAGCTAAATGCTCCAAATAGATCATGATGGGAGAGGAAGTGTGAAACTATTGAGTAGACAGAAGTGGTGGTCAGCAGGTTCTGACCATTTCTGGAGAACCGGTAGCAGAAATTTTGAGTAGTTCGGAGAACCGGTAAATACCACCTCTGACTGGCACTGCCCCCATCTATTCTCTGACTCCCAAGTCCCAGCTTATTGGCTGGGTCTTCTTTTGTTGCCTTGCACAGGAGAATGGAGCTGGAAAGCAGGTTAGTGGGGTGGGGAGGGAATGGGATTTTGCAATATCCTTCCCCTGCCATTCCCACCAAGCCATGCTATGCCCACCAAGCCACGCCCACAAAATCGGTAGTAAAATTTTTTGATCATGTGATCTTGGGGATGCTACAATGGTTGTAAGTGTGAAAAATGGTCATCAGTCACTTTTTTCAATGCTGTTGTAATTTTGAATGGACACAAAATGAACTGTTGCAAATTGAGGACTGTCTATATAACACACAATGGATATATTTTTCATGGCTTTTACTGCTGTTGTCTTCGGTCTTACCTATTTTCTCCAAGGGCTGAAAACAGCACAAATGCTTATCATGTCCACTATTGCACCCTGAAATGCAACTCTGTTAATTTAGGCTGAATGGGGACAATTCCAGGAAGTTTGCATTTCAGTACCAACCAGTCCTATCAGTATGGCCAAGGTCAAAGGCCTGCAGCAGCTTCATGGCCATCAACAGGAGCCTGAGATTTGAATTCTCTAAAAAACGTACCAATTATGGATGTGCAGCACTTTGAATCTTCACAAGCAAAAAAGTACTTCACACATGGAAAGCCCTCGTGCAGGACTTATTTGCAAATGTTAAAAGCAGCTTTGTCTTCTTCCAGAGTTGACTGTTCCTGTGGGATTTGTGGACTGGGGAAAAAAATCTTGGTTTAAAAACTGCAGATTGGTAAGTCTCTATATATTCTGAAAATCTGAATCAGATGTATGCATTTGTATACAAACTGACAGTATATTTAGTGGATATGAATTAGGACTGGAGAAATCCAGATTTGAATCTATACTCAATCATTAAAACTTCTGGGGTGACTTTAGATCAGACTCTCCTTCTCAGCCTAATATACCTCAAAAAGGTTGTTGCAAAGATAAAATAAAAAGAGTTGGATTTCATTTTAGGTGATGGGCTTTCTTGGGCATTTGAAGAAAAAGTAAGATATCAATCAAAGAAACAAAGAACTAAAAATATACATACCAAAGCAATATGTTACAATTTCACTACATTTATTTTCAAAAATTGCTATTACTCCTGAGGGAAAAAAAGTCTGCTGATGATATGACAATTTCCATCAGTAGCCTAGGTAAATCAACACCGATGTCTTGTTCAACTGTTTCTCTATAAAAATCTAAAACATTTGTGTGGGAAAAAATAAAATTTTGTTCATGTTCTGTTCGGAACAAAGGGGAGGCCACACCAGAGCATCTTCAGGGGAATAAAGGGGGCTGTCGCGTCTGTAAGCTAACAACAGACCTTCCAGCGAACAGCGGCTGGCTCGACCTAGCAGCCGGCTTTTATAGCCGGCTGTCGAAGGGAGCCAGCCAATGGGGGCTGCAAACGCCCCCGCAGTATGAACGGACCTGAAGGGGAACTTGTATCAGCCCCGAGGACATAACACCCCTTCCCCCTAGATACGAACACGAGTAGTCCTTTAAGTAAGCTGGTGGCTTGTGTGAGCGCCCCGACCGGCGCAATTCTGGCGATGCACAAGGTGGCATAGAGTTCTGGGAGTCTGTAACTGGCCTTGCCGGGCAACAGGGTCGATCTGGAGTCCGGACTGGAGTCTGGGAGTGGTCACAGTCCTCGGGTTGGATTGTTAAATTGTCATTGTCCCGCAACCCGGTGGTGTCGTCTGCTGGTACGGCTGATGACTCTGTTAGACGGTCCCGGTCTACCGTCCGTTCCCTCGATTCGGCTGGTGGCGACTGGTCACTCTGGAGGTCCCAGCTAGGATTCGGGTGCGGCGATTGGAGGGTCACTGAAGTCCCTGGGTCAGCGTCGGCATGTTTGCCCTGGCGACTTCTTATCTGGTCCAGATGCCTCCGCCAGATACGCCCGTCCCCCAACTGGATGCGGTATGACCTTGGCCCGGTGATGGCCACGATCTTCCCAGGTACCCACAGGGGATCGCCTGCGTAGTTCCTGACGAAAACTTGGTCCTGTAATACAAAACTCCTGACCCTAGTGTTAGAGTCCAATGGTGTGTCTGGGCAATAGTGGGGATGTAGTCTATCCAGCACTGTCCTTAGCCGTCTGCCCATCAGTAATTCGGCTGGGGACTTGTTTGTGACAGTACATGGGGTCGAGTGTTGGCTTAAGAGAAAACGAGAGAGTCTGGAGTGCCAGTCGTCTTGAGTGAATCTTGCCAACGCCTCTTTTGCTGACCTAACGGCTCTCTCCGCCAACCCATTGCTAGCGGGATGGAAGGGGGCCGTTAGGATATGCCGGATACCCAGGTTGGTGGCATACCGGCTGAATTCTGTGGACGTAAATTGGGGCCCATTGTCTGAGACTATGGTGTCAGGCAGACCGTGCGTAACAAATAAGCGGGTCAGAGCCTGGGCAATTGCTCGGGTGGTGGTTGTGGGTAGGAGGGCCACATCGATCCATTTGGAGAATGAATCCGCGACCACCAGGAAAGTCTTGCCGTGGAATGGCCCGGCCAAGTCAATATGCAACCGAGACTACGGTGCGTTGGTACTTTCCCATTTGGTTGGGGTGGTGATCGGTGGTGCTGGCCTGGATTGTTGACAGGGGCAGCAGGAGCTTACCCATTTCGTGATCTCGTTGTCCATGCCCGGCCACCAGACGTAACTCCGGGCCAACGCCTTCATCCGGACGATGCCAGGGTGCCCCTCATGTAACGCCTTCAGGACGGGTGTGCGCAGAGGTTTTGGAATGACAACTCTGGTCCCCCATAACAGGCAGCCCTGTAAACTGGAAAGTTCTTGCTGGTGGGTTTTGAACGGTGAGAATTCAGTTGAGAGATTACTGCCCGGCCACCCCCTCCGTACCCAGTCCAGAACCTGGGCGATAAGTTTATCTTTTTTGGAGTGGAGAGCGATGTCGCCAGCGGTGACTTGATGTCGAACTCACTGGCATCGAAAATGGCATGGACCGGGGCCGGGTCCTCCACGGGTGCTGGCAACGGGCAGCGGCTGAGGGCGTCGGCGTGGCTGAGATTTTTTCCTGGGCGGTGAACCAGTTTGTATGAGTATGCCGCCAGGAATAGGGTCCACCTAGTCATCCTGGGGGACAAGACTTGCGGTGTTTGTTTTTCTCCTGATAGGAGCCCCAACAGTGGTTTGTGATCTGTGACAAGTTCGAAGTTGTGACCAAACAGAAATTCATGGAATTTTTTGACTGCAGCAACGGCGGCTAGGGCCTCTTTGTCAATTTGGCTATAATTACGCTCGGTTGTTGACAAGGTTCTAGAAAAGAATGCGATTGGCGCTTCGGAACCGTTGGGAAGTCTGTGGCTTAAGACAGCCCCGATCCCGAAAGGTGAGGCATCTGCAGCTAAGACCAGAGGAAGGTGCTGGTCAAATTGTATTAGGACAGCGTCCGAAGTGAGTAGCGATTTGACTGCTTTAAAAGCGTATTCCTCTTTGGGACCCCAATGCCACGGAGTGTTTTTGTCTAGAAGTCTATGCAGCGGTTCAGCTACTGAGGCTTTGTGGGGTAGGAATGACGCATAGAAGTTTAGCAGACCCAGGAAAGCTTGTAATTCTGCCTTGGAAGACGGAGTGGGTGCCTCGTGGATGGCTTTGACTTTAGACTCCACGGGGTGGATGCCAGAGGCATCTATTTTATACCCAAGAAAGTCCACCTGCCTAGTGGCGATGGCACACTTCTCCCATTTTAGTTTGAGGCCATGCTGCCTGAACCTATCCAATACCGCTCTGACTCTGAGAAAAAGTTGGGGCCTGTCCCTGGCTGAAATCAAAATGTCATCAAAGTACGGAACTACGCCAGGGAGGCCTTGCAGTATCCGTTCCATTAATGACTGGAAGATTCCTGGGGCGACGCTAACACCAAATTGGAGGCGCTTGTATCGAAACGCCCCTCTGTGGGTGACAATAGTTTGTAATTCGGTCATTTGGTTATCCACAGGAAATTGCTGATAAGCCTGTGACATATCCAATTTGGCGAATATGGTTCCCGGTTCAAATGTGTGTAGTAAGTGTTGGATTACTGGGACTGGGTATGCGCTAGTCTGTAGATAGCGGTTAATTGTGGTTTTATAGTCAGAACACATTCTGATACTACCATCTTTTTAAGGGTGTGACAATTGGGGTCTCCCATTTAGCGAAATCCGTGGGCTCGATCACCCCTTGTTGGAGCAATTTGTCCAGTTCTGCATCCAGCTTAGCGCGCAGAGCAAATGGTACTCTGCGCGGTTTTAAATGGACGGAACTGCTTGGGGGTCCACCGAAAAGGAAATGGATGTACCATTATAACAACCCAATTCATTGCTGAACACATCAGCATAGTCTGAAAATAGTGAGTCGATATCGGAAGGTGAGACAGCATGTACTCCCGTTAAGCTAAGGCCGAGATAGGGGAACCAATCCAACCCCAAAAGGCTAGGAGGGCACCATCTACCACCACTAAAGGCAGATGGCCTTTAAAGGATTTGAATTTAACGAGGAACTTGCCTGTTCCGAGTACTGGAATATTCTTCCCTGGTAATCCCTCAAGGTGAGACGACTCTTCTGGAGTTGCTTCCTGGAGAGGTTGGGTCGTATTTTCTTAAGTGTGCTCCAAGAGATGATTGATAGTGCCGATCCGGTATCGACTTCCATAAGACAGGGTTTACCTTCTAAATGAATAGAGAGGGTAATTTTATTAGGTGTCAAAAAAGTGTGGTTAGCTTGGTAGCACGTATAACAATTTTCTACTTGCCTGGGTGGCCCCGGAGGGGAGTAAGGGGACGATGCCTTTTGTGGAGCCGCGTGCGTTGCCTGGCAGGCCCTGGCAATGTGGCCTTTCTTGTCGCAATTGTTGCAGGTGGCGTTTCTGAACCTGCAAGTCATTCTGGCATGGGACC
The DNA here is from genome assembly GCF_049901715.1 of Pseudonaja textilis. Taxonomy (NCBI): domain Eukaryota; kingdom Metazoa; phylum Chordata; class Lepidosauria; order Squamata; family Elapidae; genus Pseudonaja; species Pseudonaja textilis. The sequence goes on from NC_141990.1 coordinate 94,420,850, forward strand.
CCCCGCAGGAGAGGCACAACAGCATGTGTTTAGGCACGTTGCCGTTTTTTGGCCTAGCTCCTACCTGTGGCTGTTTGAAAGGTTTGAGGCGATGCACTTCTAAGTGTTCGGTGGGGTCTTCTTCATTCACTGCTTTCTCGGAATGAACAGTGACCGGACTGGGTTTGGCTGCGCTACCTTGTATTTCAGCGGCCGATTGCGTCGCTAGTTCAGCGGCCAAAGCTTCCTCGATTGCCTGGGTGAGGTTGAGATCTTTTCTGGCCAGCAACCGTCTCTGCAACCTTACATCTCTGACTCCACAGACGAGTTGATCCAGGAGCATGTCGTCTAGGTAATTTTTAAACTCGCAGTGGAGAGCTGCGGTTCTCAGGGCGGCCATATACTGATTGATAGATTCTCCATCTGTCTGTTTCCTCATACGAAAGGCAAAACGTCTCACTATCTGCGATGGCTTTGGGGAATAATGGTTAGAGAGTGTCTCCAACAGCTCGGACCACGGAACGTTCTTTAATTCCCTGGGGGCGAGTAGCGCTGTGGCGGTATCGAATACTGTGGCCCCGCAGTAACTCAGGAAGTACGATTTCTTCCTGTTCTCTATAGCGTCGGCCAGACCGATGGCATCAAGGTAGTGATTGAAGCGGTTTCTGTAAGAGTCCCACTTGTCTTCATCTGGCTTAAATGGCGGAAACGCCGGATTTGAATTCATATTGGTGTTCAGTCTGTTGGTAGACTGACCAATTTCTCTCTCTGGGAATACAAGGCCCTGATAAGAGTGACAGCTGCAGCTCGCAGCGTTGCTTCAGCTCTAAAGGATCTCTCTGGGTTACACGCTCTGAGTGACTATGGTGGCTATTGCTGTAGCGCCGTAACTGACTTCCGTTTGAATTTCGTGCCCTTACAAGGGCGTAGGCGGCTATAGCTGTAGCGTCGTGCTGACGGCTATTCAAATCGCGCGCCTATGTGTTCTGGCGGCTGTGAGCGCAGCGCCGAAGACTTCGCTAACAAGCAGAATCCGAACAGCAGCGGTTGGATTCTGTGCTCAATGCTGGGCGGCTGAGGTTCTCAGTGCCCTACTTTTCTCACGTAGCTTTTTTGAACTGAGCGGCTACACGCTCCACTTTCACTTCCGCGATCAACGACTGACCGAGCTCTCAAACGGCGCGGCTACGGTTCAGCGTTTTGGTGCGTGTTTCAGCTCTTTTGGTATTGCTGCTGGTTGGCCAGATCCCACCTTCGTCGCCAATGTTCTGTTCGGAACAAAGGGGAGGCCACACCAGAGCATCTCAATAACACGCTTTATTCAGGGGAATAAAGGGGGCTGTCGCATCTGTAAGCTAACAACAGACCTTCCAGCGAACAGCGGCTGGCTCGACCTAGCAGCCGGCTTTTATAGCCGGCTGTCAAAGGGAGCCAGCCAATGGGGGCTGCAAACGCCTCCGCAGTATGAACGGACCTGAAGGGGAACTTGTGTTAGCCCCGAGGACATAACAGTTCACAGCAGGATTTATGGCAGAATTCTTCTGGATCTGAGTGTGCTGAAATTTGAAAGATGTTTGAACTTCTGAAGATTCTAAAATACCAAGATGGGGCTTAAGTATAATGTAGAACTTTTGCTGAAAAAAACAACAACCCTTTCATGAAAGGAAAGTTGCAAAAATCTTGGCTTTATTAAGAAACTCATCATCTCTGCTTGCAAATATTCTAGTTACTGATTGCTGAAAGATATATCTGAATGTGCTACTCTGCCAGATATTAAGCCTTCTATTCTCCAAAGGTGTTTTTCTGACTACCTGCACATAGCTAAGTACAAAAACTGTACAAAATAAGGGCTGCTTACTTTAGCCAGATTTTTGCTCCCTCTGGCTCTGGAAACAAAAATGATACAAATTGGTTCTATTAAAGTGTCTGTTGAATCCTATCTTTTGCTGTAGGCATGGGATGATTATTATAAAAAGGGCTGTATATGCCATGACTACTGGCAAATATTAATCAAGCGGCAGCTGTGTTCAACTCATGCCTCTTCGTCATGCGCAAAGCACAAAAACAAAGCCCAGGTACTCTTGTAAAACTCGACCAGGCATTCCTCATCCATGAAATGTTTCTTCAGTACAACTGCAGGCAATACCTTTTGATAAACTTGGAATCGTAGCTTTTATATTTATTTATTGATTGATTGATTTTTGATTTGATTTGTCAATCGCTTACAAGATAATAGAAATAAATATAAACATGAGTAAGAGTACAGGAAATAGGTATGAATAATTGGGGACAATTTGACAGGGATGGTAGGCACGATGGTGCACTTATGCCAGAGGTGGTATTTAGCAGGTTCTGACCAGTTTTGGAGAACCAGTAGCAGAAATTTTGAGTAGTTCGGAGAACTGGCAAATACCACGTCTGACTGAAGATTTTACAGTATCCTTCCCCTGCCATGCCCACCAAGCCACGCCCACAGAACCGGTAGTAAACAAATTTGAATCCCACCACTGAGTTATGCACACCCTTACAGACCACTTAGGAATGGGGTGAGGTCAACAGTGGATAGTTTGAGTTAAAGGAGTGGGGGTTAGAGGATGTAACAGAGTCAGGTAGTGCACTCCAGGAATTGACCACTCTGTTGCTGGAGTCGTATTTTCTGCAGTCGAGTTTTGATTCCTAAGACTTAATTTTTCCTAAAACCTGAACCTCAGCATGTGTGTTTGTGAGGGTGTGCGGGTAGTGGGGAGGGAGGGAAGGAGGGAGGGAGGAGAGCTGTTGGCATCTGTAGATAAAACTTTCTTCTCCTTTGTTCTTGTCTCATCACCTTCCTGACTTTTTACCCCGTAAGAATGTATATGGGATTTCAAGAGTGAACTGCGTTGAAAAATAGTTTGGTTTGTTATTTGTTCTCCAGGTTCAAGAACCCACATCTTCAGTCTATCTGCTAATAATCTTGTGACCTCTGGACTGCACTCAGCATGAGGACTCCATTTTCACGAATGGATTAACTCACACTGGCTTGAACTTTTACCTCAGTGGTGGAGATGGATAACTCTTATCAGTTTTGATTTACTCACTTTGTCCTTTATTATAAAATGAAATTCATTTTATCCAATTTCTACATTTGCTTGTAAATTTTAAAAACAGCTATAGAAAAAGCTACAATTATGAGCATATTTTTCATAATGTTAACAATGTTTCCATATTTTTGTGTGTGCGTGTGTTTTATTTATTGTAATATACTGTAGACAGTTCTGTGAATATTCTTTTACTCGAATGCACCTTGATATATATTTTAATTATTTAGTATTTTGTGTATACCCTTTCATGTACTTCATATGCATTTTTGTAAAATTCAAAAGAGGGCAAATATTAGAGCAGAATTGTGTTCATTTTTTATATAGTTTCAGAAAAAGTTAACTTTGTAAGTTGATGTTCCAATCCAAACCAAACACATTTCTCATTAATTCCTAACCATTACTTTAATCTCACTTATTAAGGATAACCTATAACAATGACTCTGAAAGTTATATTCTAAAACGTAGTATGCCAATTTTACTTATTTATTTGATTAGTCAATCGCTTACAAGATAATAGGTATAAGTATAAACCTAGTTATGAATACATGAAATGGATACATATAAGAAAAATACAAAGAAACAATAGGACAGTGATGGTAGGCACATTGGTGCGCTTATGCACGCCCCCTACAGACCTCTTAGGAAAGGGGTGAGGTCAATAGTAGAAAGACTAAGGTTAAAGTTTTTGGGGTTTGGGGAAGAAACCAGAGTCAGGTAGAGTATTCCAGACATTGACCACTCTGTTGCTGAAGTCGTATTTCCTGCAATCAAGTTTGGTGCAGTTTACCTTGAGTTTGTATCTATTGTGTGCTCTTGTATTGTTTTGGTTGAAGCTGAAGTATTCATTGACAGGTAGGACATTGCAATGTATGATTTTATATACTATACTTAGATTGGACCGAAGGCAGCCTAGTTCTAGATTTTCTAGATCTAGAATTTCAAATTTGATGGCATAAGGTATTCTGCAATGAGTAGAGGAGTGGAGAACTCTTTTACATCCTTGCCTGGAAACCTCTGAATTTGATTATTGATGGAAAACTGTGGAAATTGCAAAATAATTGGTCCTTGTTTGAGCTCTTGATTATGAGGCTTGATTGATGAAATTTGACCTGGTTAAAAGCGAAATTTGATCTGCAGATTTCTTAGATCATACTGCCAATTTTGTTTCGTTTTTCACTTTTAAATGATGTCAGAAATTCATGCGTAGTTATTCTGTTTCATTTCTAGGACAAAGATTGTGCAAAAAGTAAGCATCATTTCCAATTAACTTTATTTTTGCTTCTTAGCAGGAAATGTGAAATACCTTAAGGAAGGCTATTTTTATAAGTCACATTTCTACTTCCTGTCAGAAGCAAGCAGACAGAAATATGGCAAGTATGCCTCTCTCTCAAAGAAAAAATATATAGGTATATTAAACAAAGCATTGTTTGGTGCCCCCTGATACAAATTGATTATATTTTTACACTTGAGGCCAGCTTTTAAAAGAGTCTGTTCTGCCATGCCATGCTCTTTATGGTGTATCTCTTGTCACATATTTTTCAAATGGATGGCCTAGATGTAAAGTAAAGCCTGGCAGGCAGGAAAGGCAAAGGCAGCTGAGAACAAGATATACAAGTAGTTCTCAACTTATGGCGATAATTGAGCCCACAAATTCTGTTGCTAAGTGAAACATGTGTTAAATGAGTTTTACCCCATTTTACGATTTTTCTTGTCATAGTTGTTAAGTGAATCACTGCAGTTGGTAAATTAATAACATGGTTGTCAAGTGAAACTGTTTTCCCCATTGACTTTGCTTGCCAGAAGGTCGCAGAAGGGGATCACATGACCCCTGGATGCAGCAGCGGTCATAAATATGAGTCAGTTGCCAAGCATCTGAATTTTCATCATGTGACCATCACGGATGCTGTGATGGTCGTAAGTACAGAAAAATCATAAGCCACTTTTTTCAGTGAAGTTTTAACTTTGAACAGTCACTAAATGAACTGTGGTAAGTCGAGAACTGCCTAGAGAAGACTAGAGTAAGAATAAGAATGTAGTTCTGAACTGACATTTAAACAATCCACAGGATCATGAACTGGGGAAACACTTTGAAAGGCTCTTGGTTTATTGGCACTTCAGCTGGAACCACTTCTTTGAACCCATTTCTGATCAATGGAAAAGAATGAGCTTACCACTCCAAATGGATTGATAACAGGGGCTCTTGGGCCTACCTGAATATGCACAGATACACAATCTTCCATGATAAAAGGAACACAGCTGATCAAGGAAGATTGGCTTCAACTTAGACCTTCACCAAAAAGGAGCAATCTGTCGCCAGAAGACATGATCTTTATCATATGAATACCGCAGGACTCACTTCTGCAGATCAACACCTCATTAAGGCGGATTCCAGCCAATCCATGTTTACCACGTAGGTTTAATACTTATGCCACTCTCAGTAGGGTTTGAATTCTCTAAGTGAGACCTTATGTCGCATGAATGAAGGAGAATATATTTGTCCCAGGATAATGCTGCAGGATCCAATCTGGGTGGTCACAGGGACCAGAAGTTTTGTCTTCTAAGCTTTTGGAGTCAGGTTGGAGCCCATATTCAGGGAACTTTTCTCATGGTAGAGTGTGTGCTGTTTTGTTTGTGGTATTTATATGGTGCCTGTTGTATGTGGCTTTTTAGATGCTTATTGGGATGTATTGGTGGCTAGCTTTTAAACAGTTGGCTGTCATTTGCTTCTGCTGCCCAGTTCTCACCTTCTTGATATGCTGGTAGTAAATCAGCACTCCTGCTGACAGAAGGGGGGCCTGTTTCCCAGGCTTCAATCACTTCCTTAGCTGTTTTTGTGCCTGCTCATCCAACAATCTTAGTAGCTGCGAAATTGAATGTGTGTCCTTATTCATTGCAGTGTGAGGTTATCAATCAGTTTGGGTCTCCTTGTCCAACTGCTGACTTGTGTTCTTGCAATCTGGTGGTTAGCTTCCTCCTTGTCTATCCTACATAGTCCCAGGGACAATCCATGCAGGGGATTCAGTAGATTACAGTGGAAGTATCTCCCACCTCCAAGTGATCTTTACAATGCATAATTTGTCCTCCTATGGTAGCTTCTGGGCGGTGTGCAATGTCCATTTGCAGATCTCAGAAGCTGCATTCTAGAGCTTCTGAAATGTTTTTGTGGCAGGTTGTGCCATGTGTTTATCTTGTATCTTGTTTCTTCCTTTCTCTCCCCACCATGTTGCACAGACATCTTGTGACAAATTATGGTGGGTACTCAATCTTATGTTACATATATCTTATGCTGCCTTTAAGGTTTTGCAAACTATATGAAGCAGTTGCCTTATCAATCATTATAACTAACCAGTATAACTAATGATTGAACTACACAGTGCAAGGCTAGAACAGCCGAGATCTCCAGGGCTTATTCTGAAGTATGAAATGTATAGCTCAGATGATTTTTTTTCCCTGTCTGTTTCTTTCCTTTTCCCACTAAAAGTAATATAGCATCATATATTGCACCTGATGAAAACATTCGGATGTAGTGTTCCCAAAGGAAGAGTGAGGCTTAACAAGTTTCCCAGCAGTCAATATCACATCTTGCTCATCCAATTCTGCTCATGGGCTAATTGTGTGCATAACAATAATGGATACTACTTATGGGAAACTGATCAGCTGCTGACTCTCAGCATGTAGTCAGAATGTGGATATCCCCTACATACGCATTTTCATGCAATGACCTGTTCCTCCAAAATTAATATTTTAATTATTGGAAATGACCATAAAATGAGATGCCCAGCCAGGAAGTAAATATCACAATGAAAGGAAACTAACATGATATTTGGAGCAATTGTTTTAATTCTGAATACACTCTTGCCTAGTTTCATTTATTTCCTGCCACTTTTTTTAAAAAAAAGCAGATTTCTCTTTTCATTCCTTTGTTGTGTAAATAATGTCCTGTTGTTGAATGAAAATGCATATGAAAAAAGAAGATGACAAATATTGGAATTGTAGTGGCATAAATCTATTGCTATATCAAACAGATGGGGAATAAATTCTTATTAGTGAGAAATAATTTATTACATGTCAGAATAACACAGGACATAGAATCATAGGGCTGGAAGTGACCATGGAGTCTTCTTGTCCAATCTACTTCTCAAGACAGGAGACCTTATACCAATGGTGGCTCACCTTTTTGGGCTCCTGTGCCAAAAATTGTGTGTGCATTTGCACGCGCTTACTCATGTGTGCTCACATGCCAGCACCCAGAAGGCAATGTGCGCCGGGGGCCCATGCCCCCGGCGCATGTGTGCACAATCCCCCTCCCTCCTGCCACCCCCTTACCTGCACTGTACCTCCCAGCTGATTTTCAGCCCATTTGAAGCCTTTTTCAGCCTCCCAGAGGCTTGAGGGAAACCTCTGCAGCCTTTGCAGGCTGAAAAATGGGCCCATTTTGTTACTTCTGGTATTTCTGGAAATATAGGAAGTGATGAAACAGGCCTATTTTTCAGCCTGCAAAGGCTGCAGAGGCTTCCTTCAAGCCTCTGGGAGGCCAAAAAAAGGCCTCAAACAGGCAAAAAATCAGCTGGGAGGCGCAGGCATGAGAAGTGAAGTAAGTTTTCCTGTGGCTCATGTGCCTATACAAATGGCTCTGCCTGCCACCTGTGGCACGCATGCCATAGGTTTGCAATCATGGCCTTATACCATCCCAGTCAAATAGTTGTCCAGTCTCTGCTTGAAAACTTCCAGTAATGGAGCACCTACCACTGCCAGAGGAAAGCCATTCCACTGATTAATTGTTCTCACTGTCAGAAAAATTTTCCTTACTTCTAGGTTGGATTTCTCTTTAATAGTATACCTAATACATTGATGTACCCCTATATTATCAAAATATCTATGTTTGTAGGTAAGCAGCTACTTTAAAGGATATAGTAGGAAAGCCCAAGTGTCCTCAGGAAAAAAAAAAGTGGTGATGCAAAGTGTTGATTGCACAGCAGAAGCTTAAAGTGCTATTGATCACAGGATAAATTTTTTTTATGAGAAAGCGGTAGTATAATACATGAAAGCTAGTAGTATAGGATTGAGAAGAAGCAGATTCATATCCACTTTCCATTGGTGGGTGATCTTGGCTTGGAACATAGAAAATCGATTTACATGGATTGATTCTGACGTTGTGCTAAATGGCTCTGGCTCACTAAACTATACATTTTTATATATATAAATTATATATATATATATATATATATATATATATATATATATATATATATATATATATAATTTGTTTTCTGAGGTTCTCGCGGTATTTGTATGTGGATCTTTGGTTGTTCGGGTTTTCTCCGCGTAAGATTCAAAGTATCTAGGCAACGTTTCGATGAAGTCTCATTCATCATCTTCAGGCTTCTGTCTCTCGGCTCTGTGCTTCTCAGAGTAATGTGAGATTGCAGCTGCTTCCTCCTTTTAACTGCCAGTGCGGGTGGGACTTGATTGGGTGGGGGCTTGGCTGTGTTCTGATTGGGTGGGGGTGTGTTCTCATTGGTAGGGGTTTGGCTGTGTTCTGATTGGTTGGGGGTTAGCCGTGTTCTGATTGGTTGGAGGCGTGTTCTGTTCAGGTGGGGGCTTGGTTGTGCTCAGGTTAGTCTTAGTTGCTGGGGATTTGAGCTGGTGAGTTGTGATCTTGCTGTTTGGCTTCTAGTACGTGGTCCTGCTGCATCTTCATAGTGGGTGTCGGTTTGCTTCATGTATGGCTCAGTACGTTGGTGAGAGTGTGTAGTTCGGTACTTACAGCCAATGGATTCCAAAGAAAGAAGATTACCCACCTAATCCAAAAAGAAACCCCAACCAAAATCCAAGACAGAGAACAAGAAAACGGCAAAGCCCTCCTCCCATATATAAAAGGCACTACAGACAAAATTAGCAAGATCCTCCAAAACACAACATCAAAACAGCATTCTGCACAAACAGAAAAATATCCACCATCCTAAGAAACCCCAAAGACAAAATCGAATTAGAAAACCAAGGAGTATACGAAATCCCCTGCACTGCCTGCCCTACCACATACATTGGACAAACTAACAGAAGAATAAGTGCACGCATTGAAGAACATAAGAACTCAATCAAAAGAAGAAACGACCTCTTCCCTGGTCCAACACCTCAAAGCCACAGGACATGAAATTGATTTTAAAAATACCAGAACTATCGCCAAAACCGAACACTTCAACAGCAGAATAATCAGAGAAGCCATAGAGATAGAAAAACGCCCACACAGCATGAACAAACGAGATGACACCTCCCGCCTTCCAGCCATTTGGAAACCCGCCCTCATGAACAGACGAGTACCTAACATGAAGAAGGACACCAGACCCACACCCATGAGAGCCACACAAGATGCCACCACCACACTTCCATATAGAAAACAGACTCCCATCCATTCAGAAAATGAGACACGACCATGGACCAGAAGCTGCACTGCAGCTGCATCACTACCCACTTCAAACCCCTCTGAGCCATACATGAAGCAAACCGACACCCACTATGAAGATGCAGCAGGACCACGTACTAGAAGCCAAACAGCAAGATCACAACTCACCAGCTCAAATCCCCAGCAACTAAGACTAACCTGAGCACAACCAAGCCCCCACCTGAACAGAACATGCCTCCAACCAATCAGAACACGGCTAACCCCCAACCAATCAGAACACAGCCAAACCCCTACCAATGAGAACACACCCCACCCAATCAGAACACAGCCAAGCCCCCACCCAATCAAGTCCCACCCCCACTGGCAGTTAAAGGAGGAAGCAGCTGCAATCTCACATTACTCTGAGAAGCACAGAGCCGGAGACAGAAGCCTGAAGATGATGAATGAGACTTCATCGAAACGCGTTGCCTAGATACTTTGAATCTTACGCGGGAGAAAACCCGAACAACCAAAGATCTACATATAAATACCGCGAGAACCTCAGAAAACAAATATATATATATATATATATATATATATCTTAAGGTATTTACATGTATGCAGCTTTGTTGGTATTTCACGTTATTATAGTTGTGCTTTAAAGTTGAGAACGTTCTGTAGAATCATCTGCCATCATTAGGCCTCTGTATAGTGTTCATCTGATGAACATTATAAAGAAGCCTGATGATGGCAGATGAGATTCTGCCAAACGTTCTACAACTTTAAAAGTACAACTACAATGACGTGGAAAATACCCAACAAAGCTGAATACCATACAGGTATACCAAAAAACTTAAGAAAACAAGTATAATACATTTATATATATATAAGAATCACACACACACACACACACACACACACACACACACACACACACACATATATATATATATATATATATATATATATATATATATATATATATATATATATGGTTTAGTGAGCCAGAGCCATTTAGCACAATGTCAGAATATATCTATCAGTGACTGTGTTCACATTTCAAAGTATACCAAAGCCATACAATGCTCTAATAGAACTAGGAAGACAGCAGGCAAGGTTCATACCATATCATAGCTCTACAATATACCTTTCTGTCTCCCTTCAATATCTAGGAAGGATATTCTGTTTATCAGAAAGCATATACAAACTGGTCCATCTCCTGTGTACATAATGCATCTTGTACTTGGAACTTCAGTTTTTTCTAGGATATCGAGGAGCCCTATCCCTTGAAGTTCCACAACTTATATAAAAAACTTATTTCTTATATTATGCCAAATTAATAGTTTCTTCTTCTTGGAATATCTGAAGAAGATTATTTATGTACAATCATACCATGAATTTGCATTTCTAAAGGCTACATTGCATTTACAACACTAGTTTTAGGTCCCCCCTCCTAGAAAAATTAATATGATTTAGCATGTTGCAAATGGTTCTGGAAAATCTCTGTTCTGAAAAGTGGCTTACAATTGTCTAAATGAACCAATAATAATAATAATCAGTGTGTAGTTCCTCTATGCAGACTTAAAAGTTCTTTTTTTTTTTTAAAGCTTGATCCCAAGTGTTTTTGAAAAGCAAATCCCATTTATTATAAGATTTACTGCCAAGAAAGTACACACAGGATTACCATTTAGGCCAGCAATTCCCAATTTGGCACCCTCCAGTTATGTTGAAATAATAATTCTCAGAATTCCCAAATAATGGTCATGCTGTCTGGGGATTCTAGAAATTTCATTCCCTAAAATTTTGAAGACCATCATGTTACAGAAAGACTTGTCTAGGTTTTCTAAATCTATTTATTCTGCCTGGGCTTAAAGCTAAACTGAGGCAAGTCAGGTTACTACTTAGAGGGAGACCCAGGGTACCCCATAGTGGTAGACTTAGTGGGGAATCTGGAAAAAGAACAACTGGAAGAAGTTAATAGGTTCCATGTTGCTGATAAGAAGAGAGTCAGGCTCAGCTTAAAGGAGAATTTACCTTTTAATTTAAGTATTTAAAGACTCATATTGCTGCAAAAGATCTGTGAAAAGAGTGTGCCAACTGATAAATTAGTTCAGATGTCTGAATGTGCAACATCACATAATTTTGCAAAAACAAAACAGATGATTTCAACATGCCTAGCAACAAGGAATAAGACTTTGCCTGCTTGTTAGAGCACACTCTCTCTTTCTCTCTGTGTGTGTCTCTCTCTCTTTAATTTTTTCTTTCCTTCAAGGACTTTTCCATTAATACTGTTCTAAAGAGGGTGAAGTGACCTCTCTTGCTCCCCCATAGTTCATGAGATTGCTGATTCATTCCTCACCAATTGGTTGAAATCAGCTCAATCAGGCATAAACTGTCATTAGTTCCAATTAACATCTGGCCTTTCTTCCCCAGAAAACATCAAAAGTCTCCTTTTTATCCATTTCATTAATTTTTGGCTGCTTACAATAGATTAAAATGAAAATTTGTACTAGTATGACATGATCCTATTGTGGCTCCATTACTTCCATTTGTCTGGTTTTGTTCTGCAAATTATCACTTTTCACTGTTCTTGTGACTGTGAGCCAGAAGGATTATATTTAAAAGCCTGGTAGGGCAGGCCAAAAAGACATCCCAGAATAAGACAGTGGCAAACCAGAGCGTTAAGGCTGCCAAAAACAAAAACAAACCCTAACTAAAGGTATCCAAGTCACTAGGAATTGAACTGGATTCATGCAGAGAAGAAAAGGAAAAAGGAAAATACTTGATCAATGTTCAGCAACCATAACATGGAACATTTGTGCACCATATCTCAAATGTTGATCTGTTGATATCATATCAAGCCTGTGTGATTTGCCTCTCTATATATACACATACATACATACATACATACATACATACATACATACATACATACATACAAATATATATGATAGAATATGATTGACATGATAGATGTCTTCCAATGTCTTCCAGTGCTGTCACAGAGATGAGGGATGTCAATCTCTTCTCCAAAGCACCTGAAGGCAGAACAAGATGTGATGGATGAAAACTAATCAAAGAGAGAACCAATCTAAAACAAAGGAGAAATTTCCTAACAGTGAGAACAATTAAACAGTGGAACAGCTTGCCTTCAGAAGTTGTGGGGGCTCCAACAATGAAGGTTTTAAAGAAGAGATTGGACAACCATTTGTCTGAAATAGTATAGGGCATCGGGTGTCAAACTCACAGTGTCATGTTGCTGTCATGTGATGTTTCGGAATATTTTCCCCATTCATTAAGCTGGGGTGGGCGTGGCCTGCGTATGACACCTCTGGCCTGTGGGCTGCCAGTTTGACCCCCTTTGTATAGGGCTTCCTGCTTGAGCAGAGGGTTGGACTAGAAGACCTCCAAAGTCCCTTTGAACTCTGCCATTTTGTAATTTTGTTAATCTCTTTCATGTTTACATGTGTGGATATATGTGAAGTAACCCGGGGCAATTGTGAATCAGGCATCAAAACTGTGGTAGGCGGGATGGCTCTCTATTTTATTTCAAATATTTCTCTTTCATTTTTCTGTTTAAAAAGTAGTCTCATTCTGGACAGTAGGATGTGTAGACATTGTGCCAAAATGTGCATCCATTCATAACAGCCGTGCTGGATTTCCTAAGTATGATCAGGAGCAGAGAAAGTCAGCATTTCCCAGAAATTGCTGGCAGTGTAACAGGCGCCTTCACTTTGACCAGAGACCACACAGCATAGCGCCCCAATGTATAGTGTTACTGCTATGCCTCTGCCTATAGCCAACTTCTACAATTCAACTCCGTTACCAGTTTTAGGAGCAGTAAAATACATGTGTGCGAAGGAATAGCTCCAGCCACCCATCACCTGCTTCAATGAAATCTTAATAGCTCCTGAGCACATCCAAGGACTTTAAGAGCTTCCTGTTTACAGCTGTGTATCCTCTTGACAAAGCATGCTGTGCTTCCCACATCCCCAAAGCCATACATAGATCCCTCGACTTCCTGTTCAGAATACTGTTTGCTTTCCTGTCACTGCAGCGCATTTGTCCTGAGAACAGCCGTCAGAATTTTCTCACAGCATTGTTAACAATTGGTCATCACCGTGGAAGTATTCTGGCTTATTATTTCACAAGGGTGGTGCTTAGGCCAGAGGAAAACGAGTTCCTCTCTAACTTCTCTATGAGTATATAAATTTGCCTATACATATAAAAGATGCAGACTATTAACATATATTGTGATTTAGCCACCTGAAAGTCCTTCACTGTTCCCTGCATCTTCAACTCTGAATTTGCAACAGGACATGGGTTTTCAGCAGTCTTTTTGTACTTCTAGAAATTCTTGGAAGGAAACACTATTTTAATCACTTGCTAGCACACTGCCTCAGTAAAGTTCCTGTTTCTTCCATAATGTTTCATCATGCGGCAATGAAGCAGGGATGGTGGAGGTGAAGACTGTGAGCATGATGGAAAATTGCCAGACCTATAGCACTGAATAATTTGAAACAGAGCATGTGGCAAAGGATAACTTTTTAGCGCTTCTGCCAAGCTGGAATGAATTTTCATTCAGTGATGACAAATTGTCTCAGAACATATTGATTTCTTTTTAGGGCAGCAGCAACAACAATGAATATTCAATCTTGCCTATATCAGAGGTGGTATTCAGCAGGTTCTGGAGAACTGGTAATGGAAATTTTGAGTAGTTCACATGAACCGGCAAATACCACCTCTGACTGGCCCTGCCCCATCTATTCTCTCCTCTCAAGTCCCAGCTAATTGTCAGGATCTTCTTTTGTTGCCCTGCACAGGGGAACAGAGTTGGAAAGCAGATTGGTAGGTGGGGGGGAATGGGATTTTGCAGTAACCTTTCCCCAGAAGTGCCATGCCCACCATGCCACGCCTACAAAACCGGTAGTAAAATTTTTGAATCCCACCACTGGCCTATATACCCTTCATAAGAATTGAAATTGGTCTTCCATGTTTTTAATCTTGTCTAAAAACAGCTTTCATTTTTGTATTTGAATGGGAGACCTACCAGAAAATGCCACCTTGGTAGTACAAACAATAAAACAAATTAAAAACAAAAACAGAAAAAGCCAGTGACAAAGACATTTTTTTTGCAACAGCTGCCAGCAAAACATTTTGCTATAGCTGCCAAGAAAACTACATTCACATATCTATGAAGTCACCAAAGGTTGAACTTGACTTTAAGGAGACATTACCTATTTTAAATGGAATGAAAAGCATGATAAGTAAGATGGAGGCCACAGTGTTGATTTCAATGCCCTGGCCAAGTCCAGTAGAAGCAAAAGGAAAGAGGAAGCCAAGATAAAACAGGGTCATTTATTACCACATGCAATCTCCATCAGGATCCAAGGCAAAGAACAGGGCAACTCACTGGGCTCAACAGTTGGAAGAAGAGGAATTTTGTAATTTATAATCATATAATTATTTTATTAAAGAATCAGTGTCAAATGCTTGGTTACCATTTATTAGGGAATGGAAAACAGTACAAGGGAGGAATTGAAGCTTTACATACCAATTTATTTTATCTCTTGTCTGATTGGCTAACCAAAACCAATATTATCAAACAAGAATGCACTATCTGAAAAACAAAATGTTTTGATTTACTACAGTTAAACATATAATTTAAAAAACCTTATCCCAATTTATGTTAAAAGCAAACTTATGATTGTCAATGAAAGCTTGCATTTAATATGAGAATCAAGTGGCAAAAAGTTCTTTTTAAATTCCAAAGGAAATGAGACTCAGAAGAAATCTGTCTGAAATGCATTACTGGGATCTGTTTCTCTATTTTCTCCCATAATCTGGCAACCAAATTTCAGCAATGAAAAGAAAAAGAAAGCATCAATGCAATTTTTCCAGAATGCGTGATACAATTAAATCTTATTTTGTTACACATCAAAACACTTCTAGCCCACAATGCCTTCAGAAAAGAAATATCAAGCTTAATGCTAGAAAAATCAAACCTAATTTTTTATTCAATATGGCTGGATTTACTACCAGTGAACTTTGCATTAGTTTACTTTGTTTATTAAGGATTGCTGGCGTTATTTTGAGAAGATGGGAATTTTTTATGTAACAACGTATTAACATTCTGTGTGACTCACAGGAAAATATCTGGCTGAAAACAATATGAAAGAAATGTTCTTTGATTCCTGTGAACCTGCTGAGAAAGTAAATCCTTTCTTTTAATCTAAGAGTTATGACGTTTTATTAGCAGCTGGGTCCTAAAGTGCTGATATGTGGAGGTAAAGGAGACACTTTGACAATCAGCTTTATAATTCTGTGGCTTGATAATGGGCTAAATCCATTAATTTGGTAGAAGTGGGAGCTGTAAAAACTAAGAATTCTGACCTCAACTGACACTTATAATTATATAATGAACTGGAGCAGCCAAAGAATATAGTTAGTATCAAGTTCCCAACATTCAAAATGATCATGCTACAATTATGCCACAACTGGAAAATAGGCGGTTATTGTGAAGAGTGGATAATCACAACAGAAATCCTTAGAGAGCAGAAGTGCAAAGTATAGCTTTGACATACAAAGGCATTGAATACAAAAGGTACCAAACCCTGACAAAATATTTGCTGTTTGGAAGACTCAAGTAAAAATATCAAGGCCACTTAGTAAATCTACGTTAGAGAACTCCAAAGTATGCAGAACAAACATCTTCGGAAAAGCAGCCAGGTCAGGTTAAGGTCTTCCAACTAACATGGAACCTGATTATTTTCTCTAAAGATGGAGTCTGACCTGAATATCTGATGGGTTTCATATGTTCACAAATGGGAATCCAACCTTCATATTTTTCTTTAGTCCCAGATAGTGTTGAATTCAATCCAAGACAGGCATACACACTTTTCTCAAAAGATCCTATTCTATAGTTTCTGGATCAGTTTATTTTGTCCCTCTTTCCTTCATCATGCAAGCTAATGTTCTGGAGATCTCAAAAACCTGTATACTTTTTGGTGACATTTGGTTAGCCATATGTTTTCCTTACGTTCAAGAGAGTACTTTTGCTTTTTAAAGGTAAAGTAACATATATGCAGTGTGGTCCAATTAACCATGCAAAATGAGCACAAGAATCTCTATTTATGCCTGCAGACATGACATTTACATATAGAGGTATGTAAAGTCTCAGAGAGTTCTAGCATTTTTCCTCTCTCTGTTTGTTGAACAAGGATGATGCAACTGGAATCAACTGCAAGCTCTTCATCTTGCAATTGCTGTAAGCAACCGAAGCCTTACCCTGAACAGGAATACTTGATATCACAGGCCTCTTTCTCAGGATGGGCCAAGCTAGAACTGGACCTCTTGGTGGGTCCATTTCATGTCCACTGTTATGAAAGTGAAATATTAGGAAGTGAGCATGTTAGTAAGCCTGGCTCTTTTTTTTTTCTCCTTTCCAGCCAGCTTTCTCAACCTTAATAGAGCAGCAATGTTCTGAACACTCAACTGCTTCCCATCATCCCATTGTATCCCATGACTATAATTAATATCAAAGGAGTAGAGTAGTAAAGGCTATGAATCCTCTAAGCAGGACAGCATGTCAAACACAAACAAAATCAAGGGGTGGACATATAATGCTTACAAAGTGCTTCAAAAATTAAAATACAGATTTTTAAAATTTCAGATTTTTAGAAGAGAAAGGAAAAATTAGGATGACAATTGAGTCAGAATTCAGCTAGCTGATTGCATCAGCCACTTCAGTTGTGTAATTGTGAAGAAGAAAAAATAAAGACAACACCTGTGATTTTCAGTATTAGGATTCCTCACCCACAGCCTTGAGTGCAACACTAGAGTATGACATCACTAGTTACCACCCAATACTATTTGTTCACCCATGAAGGCCCTTAGCTATATGGGCTTTCCCCTTTTCTAAATGCTACTTGTTTGCTTATTCCCTATGAGGAAGTGAACAGTGAAAGGAGTCAACATTAACAATGGCTTTACTCTTATCTCTATGAATAACTTTATATACTTGAGTTCAGATAGCAAGCAGATAGTCACTGCCAAGAATCAACAATATGAAAGAAATAAAATGGGCCTACCAGAAGCCTCCTTTCCCATTTCAGGTCAGAAAACCTGGAGCAGTATTGTTTGATTCAACCAATATACCAAACATGGAACATGCAGCCAGTGTGGCATTGTGGTTAAGATGCTGATGGAGGATCCAAATGCAAGTTTCCTCAAGATCTTCTGCAGTTTATTTATATTTAGCCCAGCCTAGCCAATAAGGCAGTTTTTCTAGGGGAAAAATGAGATGCCCTTTGAGCTACTGTGTCCAGTTCTGGACATCACAGTTCAAAAAGAGAGTTCATGATTGTGACAGGTATAAATATGATAAATAAACCAGTGGCAAATTAGAACAAGTTCAGAAGAGGGCTAGCACAAAGTAGGCTTTATGCGGAATTATTAAAAGATCTTGATGTAGGTTGCTATAAAGAGAAGGGAGTTTTATATTGCCTACAAGGGTAGTGCCATAACGACAAAGTTAAACCACAAAGAAACATGTTTAGGCTAGACATAACAGGAACTTCCTGACTCTATTACTGATCATCCAGTGGGAAAGGCTGCCACAAGAGTTCTCCTTTGCTTGTGGTTTTCCAACAGATTCCTTCATTGAGCAGAGCATTGGACTTTAAGGTCTAAATTGTCTTTTGACTCTATGTTTTCATCTTATGTGTTTTAGTCATTTTTTTTTCTTCTCTCATGTTACCAAATGCAATTTGAATGCAACTGTTGGAAAAGAAGATAAATCCAATGCTTTGAAGGATTGTATGAATTCTGGGTCCCATCAGAGAAGCAGAGTTTAAAGTAAAATTAAATGATTAATCAACAGACATAATCTTGGCTTCCTACTTGAAACATCTTCAAAGGTGCTCTTACTGTTGCAAATAGATTGCTCTTAAGCTACATGCAAATTCTTTTCTTACAGAAAACAGTATAATACATTTTAAAGTTCTTGCTCTTTAAAATGCATTATTGACTCTGGAAGCTTAAAAATGACCCACTTCTTATGTTTATGTTTATTCTTGGCTCTTCTGTATTGCAAAAGCATAATCTGTCATTGGCTTCTCCCAGAATAGGCATAAACTTTGTAGAGGCTTGTCAGACACATACCAAAGTGCATAGCTGTTATGCCCCATGCTGAAAATTATATACACATAATTCATCGGCTAGTGCTCAAAGGCAAGGGTCTATATTTGCTAGTATCAGTCATTTCTAGGTACTCATTTTGCTAAATATAGATAGTTTTCCTCCCTTTTGAATGCCTAACTCTGTCAAGCAAATTATATTGAATATTTTAAGGAAATCCTGAATTTTGTAAAAGTAGAAAGGCAGACAACTTTCTCCTCTATGGAGGAGAAAGGCAGAGAACTATGAAGTCAAGAGAATAACAGTTACTTGGAAGAATACTTCTCTGGCTTCAATATAATTACCTCCTGCTGAGTTTCACATTACAGGTAGTCCTTGATTTATGACCAATTGAGCCCACAATTTATATTGCCAAGCGAGACATTTGTTAAGTGAGTTCTGATCCATTTTTTGATCTTTCTTAACACAGTTGTTAAGTGAATCACTGCAGTTGCTAAGCTAGTAACATAGTTATTGAATGAATCTGGCTTCCCCATTGACTTTGCTTGTCAGAAAGTCACAAAAGGTGATCACATGATCCAAGGACACTGTAACCATGATAAATATGAGTCAATTGCCAAGCGTCTCAATTTTAATCATGTGACCATGGAGATGCTGCAAGTGTTGTAAGTATGAAAAATGGTCCTAAGTCACTTTTTCAGTGTCATTGTAACTTCAAAGGTCATTAAATAAATTGCTGGGAGTCAAGGACTACTTGTATAGGTACGATGATGGCCTTAAGCTCTAGGTAGGTTGATGCCTACAAAATCCCCTTCCATCCCCTCCTCTCACCATCCCCTCCCACTTGTGACTGTATAACTGTAACTTTGTCACTTGTATCCTTACGATTTATACTGATTGTTTCCTATTATGATTTAATTGCTTATTGTACCCTATGACTATTATTAAGTGTTGTACGTTATGATTCTTGACTCTTGGTGAATGTATCCTTTCTTTTATGTACACTAAGAGCATAAGCACCAAGACAAATTCCTCGTGCGTCCAATCACACTTGGCCAATAAATAATTCTATTCTATCTATTCTATGATAATATTATTAGCCTTTCTTTATTTTATTGGATTTTTAGACCTTTTAGATTATTTTAAAGTTCCTTTGGAAGCATCCAAGAGTTGCTTTGAGTTGCAACAGGATACAAATGGAACAAATGAATGAAGAAAATGCCTCTACTTTTCTACAGCATCAAAAATAAATAATTACAATTAAGGTTTTCACCAACAAATTAAACTGGGGCTTGAACAATAAATTATATATTCAAAGGTTCTATTGACAAATTTTGTTTAGCCAAATTTTAAAGTATAGTGCATGCTTATTCTTTCAGGAGTAATAGTACATTATCAGTGGTGGGATTATTATTTTTTTACTACCGGTTCTGTGGGCGTGGTTGGTTGGCATGGCAGGGGAAGGATACTGTAAAATCTCCAGTCAGAGGTAGTATTTTCCGGTTCTCTGAACTACTCAAAATTTCCACTACCGGTTCTCCAGAACTGGTTAGAACCTGCTGAATACCACCTCTGATTATCACCATTTTTGCTACAGTGCTGTATTATATCACTTATATCAAAAACTCTTTGGAATACAACTAAGTAAGGCATTTACATATTTAAAGCTGAATTTCCATTTAAGAATCTAGTTCACTCTGATAATATCTACTAATAGCAATAGCACTTAGACTTATATAACATTTCACAATGCTTTACAGCCCTCTGCTTACAGAGCTTACAGAGCTGCCCCCAACAATCTGGATCTCATTTTACCAACTTCAGAAGCATGGAAGGCTGAGTCAACCTTGAGATGCTTAGAAATCAGACTGCCAAACTGCAGGCAGCTGGCAGGCAGCAGAAGTAACCTACAGTACTTCACTCTAACCACTGTGCCATCACAGTTTTCTAATAATACCTAATAAAAAAGAATTACTGATGTATATGACCAAAGCCTATGAACTATTGTTTCTTAAAATATATTACATCTCCACAGGAGATAAGAAGAAAACACTAAAATTCTATTATAGTTTATATGATACCTAAATACATGAACAAAAATCAAAATTTCATGAATCAAGATTTCTTTCCTTTTTAAAGCATTTTCCTTCATATATTAGCATGTGTGTTCTGTATGCCAGTGAGTGGTCATGCAAAATAATATAAAAAGAGAAAAGCAGGATAAAATAGTTTAAATAAATTAAAAAATGACAAGGAGAGATATAAATAAATATTTGCTCCATATTCAGCATCAGAGGTGGTATTCATCAGGTAGTGACCAGTTCTGGAGAACCGGTAGAGGACATTTTGAGTAGTTCGGAGAACCGGCAAATACCACCTCTGACAGGCCCCATCCCCATCTATTCTTTGCCTCCTGAGTCCCAGCTGATTGGCTGGGTCTTCTTTTGTTGCCCTGCATGGGAGAACAGAGCTGGAAATCAGGTTAGTGGGGTGGGGAGGAAATGGGATTTTGAAGTATCCTTCCCCTGCCATGCCCACCAAGCCATGTCACACCCTCCAAGCCACGCCCACAGAACTGGTAGTAAAAAAAATTGAATCCCACCACTGTGCAGCATCATCATGAACCCCTATATTAAATAACCTTCCTTGGAACATCACTGCAGAATTGTCTTTCTGGCCAATAGAATTAAAAGGAAAACTGAAAAAAAAAACCCAGTTATGTGAAAGATAAATACAGTACTTTAGATTTTAGAACTGACTGTTGATATTCTAAAAAAGATATTGAATTTCTAATGTTTCCAGCAGACAATGTTAGCTCAAGGAATGGAAATAATGCTGTTTCTTATTTTATCAACTTCATCTAAAAAGCAGGGCATGGTTTTAGGACCTTCTGGATATCAAGTATGTAAAATATAACCATTTTTATTTCAATTTTTTTTAATTAATTAGTTTATAGGATAAGGTCAGAGAACATTTTAAAAGCTTCTGGTTATAGTAACATTTCCTCAGATTTTATACTAGAATTCAGAGGTGAGAAAAGATTTCCTCCTGATAAATTTGGGATTAAATATATCAGATTGTTATGTTGTTGTTCACTTTTTCTGGAGTGATTGTGAACTGTGCAAAATGTGATCAAGCAGGAAACCCCAAAGGAGGGGTACTTCTCCTGAAATAAGAGTCCCACCAGTTGGAAATATCATTAGCCTTATGGTTACAAAGAATCTGTTGTATATTTACACCATTACCTTTTTCAGATATATTTTATTCCCAGCCAAGCACAGGTTGCCACAGCCATATCGGTTGAGCCCAGTGGTGAGATTCAAATTTTTTTTACTACTGGTTCTGTGGGCGTGGCTTGGTGGGCATGGCAGGGGAAGGATACTGCAAAATCTCTATTCTATTCCCACTCCAGGGGGAAGGTTACTGCAAAATCCCATTCTCTCCCCACCCCACTAACCTACTTTCCAGCTCTGTTCTCCTGTGCAGGGCAACAAAAGAAGAATCAGCCAATCAGCTGGGACTCGGGAGGCAGAGAATAGATCGGGGCAGGGCCAGTCAGAGATGGTATTTGCCAGTTCTCCAAACTACTCAAAATTTCCATTAGTGGTTCTCCAGAACTGGTCAGAACCTGCTGAATACCACCTTTGGTTCAGCCCAAGGAAAGCACCCACTAGAAGGACATTTATACATTAGAAAAATAATTATATTGTTCCACTAACTCACCATACCCTCACTGAAAAAGGAATAGCAATGCTAGATGTGAACAGTTTCCCTTACTGGTGAGATAATCTAATTTGCTAGAAGGCTAACATCCTTTTATTATATTTGTTTTCTACAAATCGGAAAAAGAGACTTGGCAGGAAAACTCTTGTGAATTAAGGGGCTATTACAGGCACATTGGTAATTCCTTTGAAGAAAAAGCTGTAACCGTGGAGTAAAAACCTCTTCAGGAACTTCAAAGTTGGGCTGCATGGATAGCTGTGGTTGGAGCCAAGATACACATTCATAGGCATGCATAATTTCCCTGTCACACTCCCCTTTTCACATACAACCTTTCATATAGAGATGACAATGTTTGTGTGTGTGAGAGAGAGAGAAAGAGAGGAAAGAAGGGGGAAGAGGAAGAGGTGGTGGGTCTCTCCCTATTATAATTTATCTATTAGCAGCGGAGGAGCATTAATCCTGCTGGTCAAACCCCTGGGCCAGAGTCTTTAAGCATATTTTTCTGTCTCAATTTCCTAGCAGAGATGTGTAAGCAAAACACAGATCAAAGAGTTTCTGCTTGCTTTGCCACCCCTAGGTGGTAATTCAATAGCCGATTGGTGTTTTCTCTGTAATTGTAAATTGCACTCTCTTGCTCTTCCTAAAATAGGGAGGGGAGGACTTATTTGATCTTTTTTCAGAGAATAAGCATTCCTTTACAACCCCATCTTCAATCTTCCAGGAAGAAAAAACAGAACAACCCTTTCAATGTAGGACTTCTTCAAACAGGCCATTTTTTAAAAAATAAAAATAAAAATAAAATCTCAGTAATAAACCCCAAACCCTATAAGTGCCAGAATAGTCAAATGCTTTCACTCTGACATTTTACAGAATAACATAGTTGGAAGGGACCTTGGAGGTCTTCTAGTCCAACCCCCTGTTCAAGCAGGAAACCATATACCATTCTGGACAAATGGCCATCAAATCTCTTCTTTAAAAACCTCCAGTGATGGAGCATCCACAACAAGTTTGAGTTGTCATCAAGGCCTCAAACGTTCTCATTAACAAAAGAAGCACCTTGATGCTTCAAGAAACTATCTTCCACATATAGTCTTGCATGACTTTCAAGGTAAATACATTGAAAGTTTCCTGCCATGCCACAAGACTCCTTGGCTTTTGCTGCAGCAGAGTAGCAGAATACATTTCTAGAAGTGCAGGGAACAAATGCATGTAATCGTGTGACAAAGCTGCACAAAAAATGGAAATATTTGGTGTGTAGGTCTTTTGTAAAGTAACATTCAAAACAGTACGCTGCTTACATTTGTTTTTCAACAAATGAGGGGGGGATTGAATCAGTTCTGAATGTGAGGATTTCTTTCTGAATTGACTCCTTGATGCAGCTTTTAAAAAGTTGCTATGTACTTCTAAGCACCCTTAACATTGCTTTTACAGAGCTGTGCCATATAACAGAGGAGTGATACTGAAGAATTCAAATGCTAATTTGATTTTTTTAAGCAAGAAAATAAACAAGCACTTAGAAAAACTACCCCTGTTCTTCAGCTATTTCTCTTCCTTGTACTGAATCTGCTTTGTTGAGGATATTGAAGAAACATGAACAGAAATACTTACTTGAATAAGCAAGAAGGGGGAAGAAATATTTTAAGTATTGTTCATTGTTTCTATTCCAGTTTTTATATAACTGGATGACTACAGATATGAAGTGTTCACAATTAACGGAATAACAGACTAGAATTACAGAATAACAGAGTTGGAACTGGAAGGGATCTTCAGGGTCTTCTAATACAACCCTCTCCTCAAGCACGAGACTCTATACCAAATGGCTGTTCAATCTCTTATCAATTATTCTACAATTATTCTAAAGAGATTTTTACCTATGGTTTTCACTCTATGTTCACCAGTCACATTACTCACAAATCCTTAATCACCTTCAGTTCATTATCATTGCTCTTGGAAATAATAATACCTTCCCCTCCTTTGCCCTCACTTCACATTAAAGAAAGCAATTTTTTTCTTGCGATGTACACGTATACCTCCGAACTAGACTGTATTGTTTCCCCATGTCATGTAATATATATGGGTATGTGGATATAAGCATTATTTTGTATGTATTTATTTTGTCATGTTTATGTAGTGTATATTGGAGGTGGTGACCCTTTGAGAGTTGTATCAATAAAATTTCCTTTTAGTGTATGTGGATTAGTATATATTTAAAATGATAATAGTTATTCTAAGTCTAAATCCAAGTCTAAATATAAAACATTGGCACTCCTCATTCAGATTTGTGTGTCTGGAGAAAGTTGAGTTGGAACTAGGAGGCGGGAAGGGGAGTTCAGTAACTATCAAAATACTGGCAGTTTGAGTGGCTTTTCACCAAACTTTAACCCTAGTTGATAACTGTAGTGTAGATAAGAACTTCAGGCTGTTGAGGAAGCAGAATACCGATAATTATTTTCTTCAGCTCAGGTGCTCAGGTAGGAAATGGATGAGGTAAAGGTTTACCCAGAAGTAGGCACTGCTTATACTGTGTAAGATCACTGAAAACACATATGATACTTCCAACCCCACTCCTCATTCCTGTCAGAATAAATCCCTCCATAACTCCCACCATTCTGTCAGAACTGATGAAGCTCCTTGGATGAGAAGCAAAACATTTTCTTCTTCCTCAAGGAAGAAACAGTCCAGTTGCCTTTTGAAAAGGCACCTTTGAGACAACTATGAATGACTGAGAATCTCCACAGTAAGCAAAGAAAACCAAAATTGTCAGTTACTTTTACAGGGATTGTGAAACTGAATAGCAGATGTAAGATGGAGTTCACTGATTAGATTGCCTGGATTCCTTCTGTTAGGACATGGAACAGAGCCAGTATTGCACCCAAGATCCTGGAGATATGGCAAAACAAGAGCAGACTCAACTAAAAACCATACTATTCCCAAGCCCCAAGATTTCAAAATAAATAAATGATCCATTTTTGCAGCCAAATCTCATCCTAATGCAATAGGGTGATTCAGTTTTAAAACAAGCCAACATTGTCAGAGCAGCTCCAAAGTGAGGCGTAGGAGCCTTGCAAAGAGTATTATTTATTTTATGTACTTAATTTTTATCCTGCCTTTATTATTGCTTGTAAATAACTCAAGGTGGCAAACATACCTAATACTCCTTCCTCCTCCTATTTTCCCTACAACAATACTGTGAGGTGTTTTGGGATGAGAGTATGTGACTGGCTCAAGGTCACCTAGTTGGATTTCATGCCTAAGGAGAGACTAGATTTCACAGTCTCCTGGTTCCTAAGCCAGTACCTTAACTGGCTTAAGGACTCAAAACAAACCTCTGTCCAACAAGTGTGTACTAACAAAAGGTGTCCTTCACATTTGCTGGAGAGCAACAAGACCAGCTGCAGCTAATTGTAGCCAGAGATATGCGTGGAAAGCAGAGGGGTTAAAAAAGTCCAAATGGCATATTCAAAGCCCTGCTCCTTTCTCCAGGCACACTGTGCAGGCAAAAAGTTTGCAAGTCATCCCAAGTCACCTATATGTGAATTGGGCACCTATATAAATTTGTTTAATAAATATTTTTTTAAGAAGAGGTAGCGCTTCAATCATTTACTTGTGGCCATCATCTTGATGCTTTTAATTCTCCTCTGTGGTTGTCCCAGAGAACTGCCCTTGAGAAGGTCCATGCTTGGCCAAGAGCAGCAAGGTGTGAAGGCATAGAAAACTAAGTTTCTGGGGAGAATGGTGAGGAAGACAGGCAACAGAGGGGAAGGAACACCTCCTCTTCTCCATGGTCTTCCAATAGCAGGAAAAGCATTATTTTTCTGTTCATCTCTTTGTTTGACTTCCAGGCTGCTTCAGAGGCAGCCTGAAGATAAAGATGGAAGCCTCAGCATGCGGGTATGTCCTCACCAAAGCAGACCATTTTGATGCTGAGGCATACAGGGGATGGGAGATGGATGAGTCCTTTTCTGTTCCATAACAAATTTTGGATGGGTTTGCACGGTTGGAAAAATACTGACCTTACTGTTTTTTATACTTCTTGAGAATATAGGTTTACTGATTGATGAGGGAAGCCAACTCATTAGCAATTCTCATTGTTACTCATCTCAATAGCTGATTGTATTTATACATTAATGATCCAAGAATGTTGCTTTTTATTATTAAAAGGGAATGAGAAACATTTTTCTGGTCTGTTGCCATTTGTACAGTTTGAATTATATTATAATTTCCTGATGGATGTTTACTTTATTGTTTCTTCATGGCAATAAAACAATAGTATCACACAATTTACAGGCCCTGGGTTTTCCTCTCCTTCTCCTCCTCCTTCTTGACATACATTGACATACATTGTAGGGACATGCCGAAAATATGAAATCACTCATTGAAACCATGACTGTTGGCATTACAAACTGAAAATATTTTCCAGTTCAAAGTTGTCTCAGTCAAAACTCATCTTTTTTAATACAGAAAAATTCAGAAATTGAATTTCATGCAGAAAATAATTCATTTTAATGCAGTCACATGCAGGTTTTATTTTCTTCTCCCATGTTTGCATTTACTTCTTGGCATCATGAAGTAAATCCTAGGATTTTGTGGAGCAACTATAATCTGCCTCATTGAAATGCTTTTGCCTCATAGAAGCTTGATGTTCCACCTTCACACCAGTGGTGGGATTCAGCCGCACCACTTTGGGAGAACCAGTTGTTAACTTTCTGAGCAGTTTGGTGAACTGGTTGTTGGAAGAAATCATTAGGGCAGAGAACCGGTTGTTAAATTATTTGAATCCCACCGCTGCTTCACACTTTGCAAAACTTACAAACTTTGCAAAGCCCAAACTGTTTTGTGTGCAGAGACATAGCTCTCTTTACTAGATAGATCTGAAGTTTCTGGTTGTCAGATAAAAATAATGAATTCTCAGAGGAAGAATTAGAATGTATTTTTTTTTTACTTAATTGGATTTGTTAAAACTGCCTAACTCCCAAAAGATTCTGAGAGACTTGGGCGAAGCCATCACCTGCAGCCAACCAAGTTCCTCCTCCCCCTCTTGGGTCATGGACCTTTTGTCCCTCTGAATTTCCACTTCCCTTCTTCCAGGAAAGCCAGCTGGTCCTTTTTCCTTCCCAATCAGAAACCAACAACTGCTCTGCACACTTAACCTCTTTCTCCAATTTCTTTCTCCAGTCACTGTTCCCTCTGTGCAGTCTTTTCCCTCTCCTTTCTCCAATTTTTAGGCTGGGCAGACACCTTGCCCCCCAGTAACTGAGGAAATGAGTGTCCCTTCCTATAGTTCTAACTCGCCCACATCTATATACCAGTCAATGGGACTGCCATCTCACATCTCGACACAACAGCCATGGCTAGTAGCCAGATCAGCTCATCAGGCCTTGTAACAGTGCATCTGTCCTTCAAGGCCAGAATTGAATTTTTTTTCTCTCCTTTTACTCTCTGCAATAACTGGCTCACATCAGCAGAACAGAAGTCATGCTGGACCTCTAACACCCATATGCCACAGCAGGGCTGGATTTTCAGCTGAGGAAGATGTCAATTATGTGATATCACACATCATGTTGTATGCCTAGCAGAAGAGCACAAACCTATTTCATATATAGCTGGTTAGAGTGAGGGCAGCAAGATTAGAGTATCATGATTTCCAGTCAGTTCTGGGATGGGAATATGGTTCTGCAGCTGTGTGAAGTCCCATGTCCTGAAGGGGTGAGAAAATAGTTCTGATTGATTGATTTTTTTTAACTCCAATTCAATTTAGACCATTGGAAATTCATTAAATTTGAGCTACATTACATTTTGGTTTATAAAATATTTTCTGCTAGTTTTGAATGGGTAGAAATAAATGTAGGGGAAAGCTGGTTAAGAGCATTCTCCTGTTTATTCTTAAAAATATTTCATTACCTGCTCGACACTGACACTCTTCACAGACTCTTGAATCTCATATTGGTTTGCTCTTCTTGTAAAAAATTTCCATTAAATTGATTCTTGCTGGCTATCACCCAAAGCTGGAAAGATTCCCCCGCCCCCCAAAAATTATTTGCTACCTGATCATCAAATAATATAAACCTTAATCAATTTCATCCTCTCTCCCAAATTATTAACACATTTCTCCCGTTCTCTTCCCTGCCTGAAAGAAATTGGATTTAATTGCTTGACCTAGCACAACAGCTATCTTTCTGATGTTTGAATAGGGTTTGAAGTCTCTTCTTCATCTGACAATAGTTGCTGGGGAGATGAGGACCAACTGGAAAGAACTTTCTGAACTGTAAATTCTGAACCATTTGGCTTAAGGTTTCTACTTCTGTTTCATCAGCTAGTATTTAAGGAATAATAGGGAAGTTTGTCTCTATAACTCCATCATACAATGTAGAAATGCTTTTAAGAGAGCAACTACAAGGGAACTTATCTTCTCTCAAGAAGAGAAATCAAGGATTGAGGTAAGGATTTTCATGAAAAAGAATATGTTTATTTCGATATTTAATATTTCTCGAGGCATTCTCAACATGAAGGAAATGCTTTATTCATTAATAATATCAATGTGCATATTTGCCTCTATGCCTATTTTCATATCACTATGACCCCCCATCTCTCAAAAGCAATTTGAAACTGTTTTGCAATTGTCTTTACTTCTGCTAACATCAAATGCTTAGAACTTGAAGGAATTGATTAATGTCCTATCCAGCTGACCAATAGAACAATACAAATAATGGCATCGAACCAGTTTCCCAATTCAGAATCATACAAGTTCCAAGTAACAAACATCACACTCTCCATTCTAGCCAACAATGACAGATAATTGTTATTGTCCCTCTCTGCTGTTTTTCATTACATGCATGCTCTTTTTGATTAAGCCTCACATAATTGTCTTTAGAGGAAGACACTAAGCAGCCAAGACACCATTCTTCTGTTATACTGAAAAGACCCTTTTCAACATACCCCTTTTGTTGAATTGTAATAGAAGACAAGCATTATTACCATTTTTATTCCATTAATACATTTCTCTGCACATACCAGTTGCATTTTTCCAGATGCAATTAAATTGGGAAGAAAATCCCACATTTCAATACCCTTGTTTCTATAAGAGGATCTATAATCAAGTTCTGTTTTTAAAAGTTTCTCCATCTTGGGTGTATTGAATTAATTTACAAAACCCTTTTGGATCCTTACACTAAAGTCATAGTTAATCTATGTAGATTGGCTTTAAGACCATCCTACTTCTGGTACAGCAATATTATAGACTCATGCTTTGAATGACACCCTAGAAAGAACTTTTATCCAAGGCAATAATATTTTTTGTAGAGAAAACTGATACTAATATTACCTGTTGTTAGTTTCCCAGTTGGCTTTTGTATATTCATTAATAATGTTAAATATCCAACTGAATACAAATATCTTAATTCTGACAAATAATCATGCCCATGTGTCAATGACTCTGTGCTGGTCTCATTATTTTAGCAAAGACTGAGGGTCTATATAATCCATTCTTTGAATGAGAAAAAATAAAGATATAGCATTTGCATCATGGAGAAACTAAGCCTCTATGAACCAAAATAATTATTTTGGAAAACAAGCTTTTAAGACAACTGCAGAGGTGTCCTAATCAGCAAAATGATTCCATGACAAACATCATGACATGACACAAGTGTCACTCATTTTCTACATGCATGTTGTAGTGCCCAAACAAAAGGGGTGGAAATTGTGTCATACCAAATTGACGCCTGTTTCATAATTTACCCAGCTTCCCCTCCCCTCATTGCCTTTGCTTCAGTGCAAGAAATCCAGAACTAGAACATACATAGGATTTTTCAGAACTGTTTCTGTTAGTGTTTGGGGACAAACCCCCAAGCAGAGTGCACAGCAGCAGTCAAGCCAGGCAGCCAAGTGAGAGAGAGGCTGGGCCCAAGAGTATACACACACTGAAGACAAAAACACTGTTTGTAGTTTTAAATAGTTATTTAATTCATTTAGAGTTTAAGCATTGTCAATCAGTCCATATGTCATACACAATATATCCATCCAGTAACCTAGTCCATTAACATAGTCAGTACAATGTCCTTATCTTCTCCTTCCGATACCTTTCTCTCGAAGACAACGCTGAGTATTCACAGGATTTCAGCTAACCAAGTAAACAGTCCTTTTGTTCAGTAGAAACGGTATCCAGCACAGTAGCCAACAAGCAGACGTCTCATACAGGAGTAAACAGCAGGCAGCAGAGATCAGAGAGACCAGACCAGTGACCAGAACAGACCAGGAACCAGGAAGTGTTACGTTACTCTCTACTGCCTTTTATTGCTGCTTGCAACCGCACCCTTAATTATCTAATTACATTGCAGTTTGGTGCTTAAAGCTACAAACACTTAAACCTAGGTTTATATATTTATTCACTCAAACCTAGTTGGTGTATCCATATACCCAACATTCTCCCCTTTTGGGTGATATAAATATATAATACCTTTACAATTTAAACCCATACTTTTTACAACTCTCTTGGTGCTTAATGGCACCTTGGGCTTTAGTAAAATTATCAGCTATATTGTCCTCTGACATGCAGTACTCCAGCTGTATCATTTTACTCTGTACAGATTGTCTAACGTTTAGATACCTTAAATCTGTATGCTTGCTCCTAGTTTTTACTGCAATATTTGTGGCCATTTGAATTGCTGCTTGATTATCTTCATGTACAATTATAGGATAATTTACAGTTATACCCATATCATACATCATTTGTTTATACATAATTAACTCAGTACATAATAGCGATAAACAGGAGAATTCTGCCTCCATAGTAGACAAACTTATATGCTGTTGTCTTATTGACTTCCAACCTATTAATGTCTTACCCAGCATTATGGCTGTTCCTGAAGTCGACTTTCTTGTGTCTCTTTCTGATGCAAAACTAGCATCTGCATAAGCACTCAGTATGAGATCACCTTTTGGTTCTAGATACAGTGCATGGTGTAATGTTCCTTTAAGATATCTTAAGATTCTCTTCAATGCTATCCAATGACATTGAAGCGGATCATTATTATGTCGTGCCAGCTGATTAATACTAAAAGCTATATCTGGCCTTGACCAATTGCTAATGTATGATAAGCTACCAATCAAAGATTGATATATTGCCTTATCAAACTTGGGACTTTGAGCATCCATTTTGCAAATATCCTGACTCATTGGAGTCTTTGCAGACTTACAAAGTTCCATCTTATAATCTATTAGCAATTTAGATATCTTATCTTCCTGAGATATCTTAAAACCTTTCTGTGTTTTCAGTATATTCAAACCTAGATATCTCTTTATCTCCCCTAATTGCTTGATTTTTATTTTCTTGGCTAATGATGCTATTATTTTATTTGCTTCATCATTAGTCTCAGTAATCAAGGCAATATCATCCGTGAATAATAATAATAATGATATTTTCCCATTTGTCTCCCTTTTAAATAGACATGGATCGGCTAAACCAGCTTTAAACTCTATATTGTTTAGTTCCTTTACAATATACTGGTTCCATTCATAGCCAGATTGTTTAAGACCATAGAGGCTCTTTTTTAACAACCAACAATCATTATTATTTTCACCTTTAAATCCAATAGGCCTTTTCATATATACAGTATGTCTTAGTGGAGCGTGCAAATAAGCAGTTTCCACATCTAAATGGTTAACTATATATTTCTTGCTTGCTGCCCACACTAAAGCTGCCCTTAATGTTGCTGCTTTAAGACTAGGTGCAAATATCTCATCATAGTCATTGGCACTTTGTCTAAAACCTTGGGCTACTAATCTTGCCTTATGGATTATATTTCCATCTTTGTCAGTTTTTATCTTAAAAATCCATTTGCAGCCAATGGGTTTTATATCTACAGGTAATCTCACATTTTCATATACTTTCATATCCTTCAAGGATTTCAATTCCTTATTCATTGCTGCATACCAACTTTCCTTATCTTTAGAAGGATACTTTTTTATTTCATCCACAGTATATGGAACTCTATTTACCTGGCACATAGTGTTAGCCTGGTATCTATCAAGCGGTCTAGATATTCGTGTAGTTCTTCTGGGAATTACAGGGCTTGTATGAGGACTTTTTTGAATTACTACCTGTTCCTGTTCCTCAGCTTGCTCAGCTATTGGTTCTGTTTCTTCTTCTATGGGCACAATTTCTTCCTGTATTTCTCTTTTTACTTTATTTTTAAAGTTACGGGATACTTAATGGGATTTCTATAGGATTCAATAATCACTTCTTTATTGTTATCCTGTTCTAACTTATCCCATCCTACGTGCTCTAGAAATTGGGCATTGGCACTACATAACACCTTAGATGTGCCTTTCTCCCAAAATCTATATGCCCTATGGTTAGCTTGGTAACCAACGAAGAAGAATTGTTTAGCTCTGTGTTGCCCTTTACGCCTGAGTTGTGTAGGGATATGCACCCATGCTGGTGCACCAAATGTGTGCAGGTAACTCAGATCAGGCTTCCTGCCATGCCACATGGTGAATGGTATTTCACCAGTAGTTGAGTTAACAACGTTGTTCAATACGTTATTAGCACACATTGCAGCCTCCCCCCACACATAATCAGGTAATCCAGAATCAGTTAACATTGTTCTAACCATTGCCTGTAGTGTTTGGCCTCTTCTTTCTATAAATGCGTTGTGTTGTGGTCTGTATGGTGCAGATTTCTTGTGCTCTATTCCAGCTACCTTTAATCTATTCTGGAATTTGCTGTTAACAAATTCCGTACCATTATCTGTCACCAGGGTTATAAGTTGCCGTTTAGTCTTTCTTTCTGCAAACTTTAACCAGTTGAAGAAATGTTGATATGTTTCAGTTTTGCTTTTCATTAAGTAGCAAAACCCATATCTAGAGTAATGGTCCATAATGCTCAGTATATAGCGAGCACCCCCCATACTGGGTTTCTTTGGACCTATAATGTCTGCAAATACTACTTCTAAAGGTTCTTTAGTTTTGAAACCATTTAGCCTATTTGCAGGCAATATTTTACTCTTATCTTCACAGCAGACATTACAACGCAAATATTTATCACAGGGTTTTAACCTTATACCATCAGATAACTCTACTGTACGTTTTAGCATTTTAAAATTCACATGCCCCAAACGCCTATGCAATAAATGGATACATTCATTATGAGGCTTGATATTGTTAAATATCTGTGCCTCCCCTTTCTTACTATCATGTAAGACATATAATGCTCCATTTAAAGCTGCAGTTACCTTTTTGTTATCTCTTTCAAGTATGTACTTATTATTCTTAAATGTAACTACATAACCTAGTTTATCTAATACTCTTACAGAAAGTAAGTTCATCTTTAACTGTGGTACATACAACATTTTTATATTCTGTTTTAAACATGGACAGTATGCAATACCTTCACCCTTGGCCTTGAGGTGCCAGCCGTTAGCGAGTGATATATGTTGAGAGCTTGTAGACATTTTTATAAACTTTGTCTTATCTCTCGTGATGCAGTGGGATGCACCACTGTCCACCACCCATAAATCATTCTTCACATCACAGTTGCTAAACGTGGCTAGTTCAAAGGATTTCTTTGGCTTCTTTACATTCTGGCGTTTTTCTTTTCTGCAGAATCTTGCCAAATGTCCTCTGCCTCCACAATTAAAACACTTTTTAATTGTGTATGCCGTCGAAGATAAATTCTCTTCTTCCGGGTGCTTTACTTTACTAAGTTGGTTTCTTTCAAGCCTTGAAGATAATTTCTCTTCTTTATTAGGCTTATCTTCCCTCAGCTGGTCACGTTCAAACCTTCTTCTGGCTTCTTCTAATAGCCTGCCGGTAATCTCAGTTACTGATAAACTGTCTTTTGGCAATACTTCTAAAGCAGTCACAAAATCATCATAGCTTCGATCCAAAGAAGACAGTATAATGTATACTTGTTGCAACTCATTAAATATAAGCTCTTTTTCTTGTAATTCATGAAAAATGCTTTTCATACAGTTTAAATGAGTTAACATGTCTCCATTCTTCTCAAGATGTGTTCTAAACAGCTTCCGTGTAAGATTGATATGAGCTCCTACACTGTCTCGAACATAAATCTTCTTGAGATTCTCCCAGCAGTTTGCAGCATTTTGCTCTCCACGGATATGAATGAGTTGCTGGTCAGATAGAGTCAGTCCTATGATGCATAAAGCCTGCTCATTTTTTCGTTCATAGTCTTGTATCTTTTTGGCATCCTCTTCAACATTAGGATCTAAGTTAGATACATCTGGTGGGTTTGTTATTATGTCCCACAAACCTTCTCTTCGTAGAAGTAAACTACATTTCATTGACCATGAAACATAGTTTGTTCCATCTAGTCTGGATATCATGGACAGACTTGGCAAATTTACTTGTGCCATTGCTCTTCAGATATATAACTATTTAACAAACAGTTTGTACAGTAATGTGCAACTCACCCCAAACTCTCACTGGTATATCCTGGTTAGTTAGACTGTGCTCACTGCTGGGCCCATAACCAATGTTAGTGTTTGGGGACAAACCCCCAAGCAGAGTGCACAGCAGCAGTCAAGCCAGGCAGCCAAGTGAGAGAGAGGCTGGGCCCAAGAGTATACACACACTGAAGACAAAAACACTGTTTGTAGTTTTAAATAGTTATTTAATTCATTTAGAGTTTAAGCATTGTCAATCAGTCCATATGTCATACACAATATATCCATCCAGTAACCTAGTCCATTAACATAGTCAGTACAATGTCCTTATCTTCTCCTTCCGATACCTTTCTCTCGAAGACAACGCTGAGTATTCACAGGATTTCAGCTAACCAAGTAAACAGTCCTTTTGTTCAGTAGAAACGGTATCCAGCACAGTAGCCAACAAGCAGACGTCTCATACAGGAGTAAACAGCAGGCAGCAGAGATCAGAGAGACCAGACCAGTGACCAGAACAGACCAGGAACCAGGAAGTGTTACGTTACTCTCTACTGCCTTTTATTGCTGCTTGCAACCGCACCCTTAATTATCTAATTACATTGCAGTTTGGTGCTTAAAGCTACAAACACTTAAACCTAGGTTTATATATTTATTCACTCAAACCTAGTTGGTGTATCCATATACCCAACAGTTTCTTTCAACATCACTCTGCTCTTTGTTATTCCAGCGTGAAGGACATGGAACAGTGGATTTAGATTACAGGAATGCTAGTTTTGATCAAATGTTAGAATTTTGTCCCCAACAGTTAGAATAATTTGGCAATAAAAAGTTTTACCCAGAGACTTGGTGGGCTACCATTTCCTGGATCCATTGAAGCAGAGAACTTGGCTTTCTAATTCCATAATTCCACATTTTTACCTAAATGATTCTTCTATGATTCCTACTTTGACTACATTGATTCTATTATCCTTATATAATTTTATATTATTCTAATTACAATATCCTAAATTAAATGAGTATTTTGTATGAATTTTAATATGCTAATGAAACATGTAATCCTAAAGTATTTAAGAAGTTCTGAACCCAAGAAAACTTTTCAAAGAACAAGGTAGGTGGGACAATTCAAGTTAGGGTATTTGGCCAATATTACATTTAGCTTGAAAAAGGAAAGAATAAGAGAGCAGAGGAGAGAAAGGGAGAGAAAGAAAGAAAGAAAGAAAGAAAGGAAGGAAGGAAGGAAGGAAGGAAGGAAGGAAGGAAGGAAGGAAAGAAAGAAAGAAAGAAAGAAAGAAAGAAAGAAAGAAAGAAAGAAAGAAAGAGGCAGCTTTAATTCCCTTTACCTTTTTTGATGACTAATTATGTATAGTCAATTCACATTAGTACACAATGAATGTGTCTGAAATGGGGGGGGGGGATGAAGATTCAAGTCCTTTACTTGTATTATATGTTTATGTTACTAAGTACATGTCAAAGAACATTAAAGAAGAGGAGAAAAAAGTTCATAAACAGAACTACAAGACATATATTTTATTTTCCAAAATATGCCTGAGGGACAACATTACAGTGAAATGTTTATGTCATGCATATGTTGCTTTTATGTCTACAATTTAAACTATAGGTCATTAACCATGTCTTAGG
Source organism: Pseudonaja textilis (assembly GCF_049901715.1). Lineage (NCBI taxonomy): Eukaryota > Metazoa > Chordata > Lepidosauria > Squamata > Elapidae > Pseudonaja > Pseudonaja textilis. The sequence continues at coordinate 94,457,188 of NC_141990.1, forward strand.
ACTAGACTTAGTAGGGATACCAGCTATCATATAGATAGACAGACAGACAGACAGATAGATAGAGGGAGGTAGTTATATAGATATAGATAGATATAGGTAGATAGATACAGATATATGGATATAGAAAAATACAGAATACCAGTAAATAGCAGTAAATAAGTACAGAAAACTGTAACTTTGCTTGCTGCCATTTAGTGCTTATTTTGATTTTTTTCAGCCCATATATCTCAGCCCTAACCAGAAGACATTTGAAATTGATACAAGAGCCATACAAGGACTGTGAGTTGGCTGTTCTGATATTCCTCTATATTAGTAGAACATTTTCCTGTTGCTTTTGCTGAGTGTTTCATAGAAGATACATCTTGCTAAATGCTGGAGTATCCAATTTTGTTTGAGATATTTTATTTAATAAAGACTATATAATTGTCAAAGATTGCATGCCTGGTACTTTGAATCATATTCAAAAATGGTCCAGGTTCTTTTCAGACAAATTACAGCCTTTGAGGATTAGGTCAATCATTTCAGTTTATTTCCAGACTAGTTTTCAATTCTTGTCCAATACTAGGACTGAGAAGGGAGAAAAAGTCAGCACAAAGCCAGTTATATCTTCAGGGGAAATTATCTTGCATCTTTCTTCTGTGTAGTCTCAGCTAGCTTAATTCTTGTCCAGGAAAGAAGAAAACGATAGACTGGAAACTATGTTGACTTGACTTCTGCTGTCATTCAAGGGCAGAAGAGAGAATGAATGACACTTTTCTAAACAAGTTGACCTCTGTAAGTAATTCATTAAAGCTACTGTTCAAGTCAAGCTGAACAAGGATATGTTTTAGGGAAGAAATAGCTACTTCATGCTATCAACAAAGACATTCCTAGATGAGGATGATAAGAGTCAACAAATGGCAAATGGACAGTAAGCCCATGACTATAACAACTTTTCCCCCTCTCATAATTTAAATGCATGATTTTGTGGGGGAGGGGGAATGATGGTCTTTTTCTTCCTTTTTTTATTATGACAAAGGTGTCATCTACATATCAGAACCATACTTGAGTGTTTTGGGACCAAAACACCTCCTACCAGCAATCAACACCTAGATAAGTAGAGATTAACACCAAGATTAACACCAGGCCAGCAATCAAAAAGTAAATACCCCAATCAAGGAACTACAAATGCAGACAAACAAGCTAACAATAAGCAACAAGGAATCAAGGAACCACTAAGAATATTCCCATGATCCCTGGAATAAAAGAGAGAGAGCAAACCCCACATCCTTCTAGCACTGGTGATGTTACCTAGCTTAGAGAGCACCAAGGATCCTACAATTTAGAAAGATGATAGATAGATAGATAGATAGATAGATAGATAGATAGATAGATAGATAGATAGATAGATAGATAGATAATTTGAGAATAAGGGACAAAAATCAATCATTGATTGATAATGTTGTATATAGGCACAAATGAAGGCAACTCCAAAATTGAATATTTCTGGTTAAATGCATATCCTGCATTTAATCTTGGTGGGAAAGCATCAAATAATTGCAAAGTAGTTTGAGTATGATGCTTTGTCAGCAAGTCCTCCAGGCAAGTCAGCAGAGTTTATGCCACCTCATCAAACTGACATTGGGCAATAGGCTCTCCTTTTTAAAAAGGGCCCCAGTATTTTGAAAACAACGTGGATACTACTAGTAGGGAAAGAATAGGAAGAAATGCTTCTTGAACTCTTTGTTTGAAAAGCAAATGAGGGAGAGGCAGAACAGTAGACAGAAATCTTGCCAATGTGTGTTGGTAAATGAAACATCATTGGTTAAGGGTGGCTAGAATATACACATAGCAAAATTTAATTTAGTTCTGAAGAAAACCACAAGAGTAGAAACCTTGAAACATGAAGTTAAAGGAAGGGCAAGTTGCCCAGTACGACTTCTATCTCTCTCTATATATATATATACAACACAGCGCTGTCTGTGAATAAACCTCAGGAACCTTTTTTGTTCTTTACAAACAGTATTTTACATACTGGGAAGTTATTCTGTCTGGTTCCACTTAGCTCAATGTATTTGCATATTTATTCACTACATCACAGAATTATCCCTGGCAGTTTTGTTTCTGCTGTTTGGAATTAACAAACACCAGCATCTACAAATTAAAACAAATCCAAACATCCTTAATAAGTACTAAATAAAGAATCAGAAAGTTTCTGATCTGAGTTTACAATAACTAAAACTTCAGTTCTCTACCAATTTTCCTGGAAGTAAGTTTTTACTGACATGCAAGGAATTACTTTTAACTGTTACAGATAGATTTAGTACATTTTATTTATCAAAGGCTTTTACAATAACTTATACTAAAAAAATCTACCAAAAGCCTCTTTAAGATAATAACCTCTTTGAGGTAATTACCGGAAACTGAATGAGATCAGAGGTACTATTTTTAAAATAAGTATTTTCTTCACAGCCAGCCTTCACTGTTTACCTTGGTAATCTTTCTTATTCCTTTTCTTTCCATAGTTCAAGCTGGAAAACCAACTTTCCATTTTGAGCTTTATTTTTCTCAGTCTAAACTTCTTTCAAAATTAACCCAAGATGCCTACAATTGTATAAGCATGGCAATGAATATTCTGCAATGCATTTTACACAGAGGTGGTATTCATGCCTTGTTTTTGCTAGCAGAGGCACTGGGGGCTGGTCCTTTGCTATTTCCAGTCTGGCCCCACAGGCCAGATCTAAGCATCTCATAGGCCGGATCAAAGCCTTGAGTTTGGCACCCCCTGATCTAGGCTGTAAAAATCTAGATAGACATTAAAATGGTAGCAGCGTTTTTTTGTATTTCATTGTTACCTTTTAATAATTCTCTGCAGCTTTACAGCTCATATCTGGTAATCCTAGATAAAAATGTCTCATATGTGACAAGCTACATGTCAAAATAACATCTCACCATCCCTTGAGTCAGTTTAGTTTTCTGGTGTTATTTTGGAAACAACATTAAGCTTCAATTGGTTGATGCTGCAATTCCAGGTGTTATCTGTGTTATGAATTCAAGAGTACACCTAAGAAGCTGAGTGCAAACTGGGATTAAAAATGAAATAATGTTTTCCCTGTTGTATGTTTGGAAGGTCATATCAGATCAGATCACATGCAAATCTAAACTATGGTCAAAAGTGTTATGATGGAATTATAAGTGGAGTGCAGTGAATAAAAGGATATGATTTATTTTTAAATTAATTTTCCAAAGAGTTTCATGTAAAATATATTGTTTACGCTGCATTTATTTATTTATTTGATTTGATTTGTCAATTGCTTACAAGATAATAGGTATAAGTATAAACATAGTTATGAATACATGGATACATATAAGAAAATAAAAGAAACAATAGGACAGGGATGGTAGGCACTTTGATGCGCTTATGCACACCTTGTTGTTGTTGTTGCATTGTTGGTTTCACTTGAATTCTTAGAATTAGGTGAATTAGGTGAAGGTGTTCTAGGTGAATAGAATTATATATGACAATGAAATAATTGTCTTCTATTTTCCTGTGTTCTTTGACAAGCCTCTGTATGAAAAATATAAGATTATATATATACCTTTAAAAATCTTTTTGGAGCCATTATTTTTTAAAATCTGTCACACCTCATGCTATCCAAGAACAGTTTTTCAGGGTGTGTTATAAGAAGTAAAGTAACAACATTCATTAAGCTCAGTCTGGATTAAACACTGACCTGGAACAAAAAGCCATTTAACATATTGCAAAGGGACAGGTTGTTACTCCATATAACAGATTCAACTGTTGGTACGTACAACTTCCTTGCACCCCAAAGAGTAAGCTGTAGTATAGGAAGTAATAGTAAATTCTAAGCATAGTGCACTGTATTACATCTCCTTATTACTTTTGAATGTATGCTATTGAAATGAGGCACAATCCTACCTTTTAAATCAATATAACTGCATCCTTTTTAAAATAAGGTTTCCTTATTTTAGATAAGGAACCTAGAAAGCTGCCTCACAGGGAGTCAGATCATGTGTCATCTAATAAGTATTGCCAATGCTTACGCTAACTGGAAGCTCCCCAGGGTTTCAGAGTGCCCTCAAACAGATCATCCAATCATGAATTGGATGAACTAAAATTATGATGCTTCATCATGAATCAGACAATGGTATTCCTACTTAATCAAATGACAAAACAAGAAATTGCTACTGGTCCTTGAGAGTGAAAGTTGGGATATAAATCTAACAAAGCAATCAATTAGTATGTAATGTCAATAAATCTAGCCTGAAGCTAGATTTGTAATTCCAGAGTCCTCTGTCTAGATAACAGTTGAGAGTGGATCTCTTCATATTGATTTATTTATCGTATATGAGAAGACATGCTAATTTTAATCTATCTGTCTGTCTGTCTGTCTATCTATCTATCTATCTATCTATCTATCTATCTATCTATCTATTTATCTCCAATAATTATTTCCTAATAGGGGATATTAGAAACAAAAACAAACTCCTCCAGATAGCGTGTATGTCAACCTTTGTGAAAACTGCCCATTTGTTGATAGAAATAAAAAGAAATAGAAATAGAAAAGCAAAAATGGGCTGAAAGGAGACTTCATATTTTGCTTTATATTTATCTTTCTGCAGTGGTGGGATTCAAACATTTTTACTACTGGATTTGTGGGCATGGTTTGGTGGGCGTGGCTTGGTGGACATGGCAGGGGAAAGATACTGTAAAATCTCCATTTCCTCCCCACTCCTGGGGGAAGGTTACTGCAAAATCCCATTCTCTCCCCACCCCATTAACCTGCTTTCCAGTTCAATTCTCCTGTGCAGGGCAACAAAAGAAGACCCAGTCAATCAGCTGGGGCTCGGGAGGCAGAGAATAGATGGGGCAGGGCCTGTCAGAGGTGGTATTTGCAGGTTCTCCAAACTACTCAAAATTTCTACTACTGGTTCTCCAGAACTGGTCAGAACCTGCTGAATACCACCTCTGTCTATCTGGAAGATCTCAATGCCAGTTCTTTTCTCTTTTTTCTTAATGAAATATGAAACTCCGGAGATTATGATTTATGGGACCAATTATCTACTTTGCAGATTCCACTGCATCTGATTTCATGTGAAAATTTCAGATTAAGTTTAGGATGAGCTGGCTTTTCATTGAATGTTCAGGTCATTCAACTGACCTTTAGTTCAAGAGAAATAAATATATGGCTTTCCAGATGTTGTATATCATTACAAGAAAACTGGGGGTGTTTGAACTGCCTCCATGCATTCATTGTATGTAATTATTATGGAAAGTGACGAAAGCTACAAACAATAGGGCTATTCTAAGTATTGCTGTTCCTAATATGTGTTTATGAGATTCTTCCACATCAGCTGTGTATACACTACAAGTAACCATTGAGAGAGGTGCATCTTGCAGTCAGTTAGTTATATGGATAGAGGCTTCAGCTCATTTACAATGCACAGGGATGCTTTCTGCAAAATGGAAATTACTCTGCTCACAAATTCTCCAGAGATCCAGGAAAGTGCAATAGGACTGTGGTTTGCAGCTGCCAGTAATAAATCAGCTCAGTTGCCAAACCAAGAAAACAGCAGGGACTGACCCTGGTCTGGCTCTAGTTTGACCCCCATATATATCATATTTCAGAAGAGGCACTACTGAACATGAACTCAACATCCACCCATTTCATCTGATATTCTTACAATTTTTTTTAGCAATGAAAAGAAGCTTCCTCCACTCAAAGTTTCCAAATTAAAGAAACAGATTATGCAGTTGGCCTAACATCCTGTGCACTACTTTCCAGAATAATCATCATCATAATAAGAGATCCCAGTTCATTAAATCTTCTTATAGTGACAATAAAAATGATATTTATTTCACATTTTTTTTGGATTACTGTATCTGTTGCTGCACAGCATTTGTTTTATTTTGCTTCTGTTCTAGAAAACCCTAAAGAAATTATCAGTGATATACTAATGACAATGTCAAGATTTGTTTGCTCTCTTATTTTCTTCGGACAACCAGGGACGAGTTTTAAATTTGCAAATTTTAAAGTTAAATATGTATTATACACATGTTATAGGACCAAACTGAGATCAAAATTTGTGGACAAACATTGAGGATCCAAAAGAATGAAAATTATAATGCACTGAGCACTTTCCTGGTGAAATTTATCATCCAGAGTATCTGAACTTTTAAGATAACCTGGAAATTTTCAGATTAGCTATTGGGACAAAGTTACCATAAAGAATACATAGGGCAGGAGATGAAAGATGAAGACTGCCATTTCCTCCTGCTCTCTCCATCACTCATCTTCCTTGAGCATTAAGTCAACTTCTCTGCATTGATTTATCGGCTAGAACAAGCTCAAAAGAATAGCAGCCGCGGCGGCTCTTTTATAGAGCTCGCTGGGGCTTGGCGGCCAATGACATTGCTTCAAGTCTCCCATGCTTGGTTTCGACCAATCGCGCAGACTCTTAGCGAGCCAATCATAACTGCCCCGGTTGTCCAATCAGATAGCGGTTGAAATGGACCAATGGGAATGCAGGGTTTCAAGTCTGCTAATATGGAACATGTAAGGCTTCCCATACAGGCCAGAAAACCTAGTATTAGTGATTTGGTACATAGCCAATCAATAATTAAAGTTTTCACATATTGGCAGAGGATCCATTCAATGGACTCTGATAGGCTACACAAATTATGTTTAGCAGAGCAGATAAGTTAAGCTCTGTCCAATTCCAATTGGGTAAGCCAATTGGGTAAATTATTTCACAGTGCGGGTTTTCCATCCAGTATTTACTCTCAACTGCCTCCTATTAAGGGAATTTTTTTAAACAGAGAGTTCTACATGTCCATGCCCAAACTGATGTGGTGATTGGTTAAAAAATAGATCTTTAAATTGGTTGGCTAAGAACAAAACTATTTTTCAACTGAAAAATACTTGTCAATAATGAGTTTGGCACAATTTTCCAGAAGGGCCTATTCTTGAGCAAGATTCCATGGGCACTTCCACCATCTACCACAGAGGATGTGTTATATGCCATAATAGAAATTGTACATGTAGAAATTGTAGAAATATGTATATGTGTATATGCCATAATAGAAATTGCTTGTGTTTTGTTTGACTGTCAGTTCTATGTTCCTCTTAGGTTAGTTAATTAACATTCCTAATTTAAAGAAAAGCCCACTGAGATCTGTCCTGAGTTCTAATATATGTGTTATGAGCAGATGTTATGCTATAGTTAAGGCAGTTCAGCTAAGAACCTATATATTGAACAGACTGGGACATCCTATAAAGTGTAAAAAGGATATATATATATTTATCTGAATGTTGATTCTTTGTATTTACCATATATGTACTTTATTATTCCATTTTTTAAATATATATTTACCTTAGGATAATCAATTAATAAACTTCTAATAGTGAATTGGAACAATGCTATTCAGGTAATTTTGTATCTCCTTTTCACTTAATATAAAGCAAATGCCCGAATTTGGAACATAAAAAAAGAACATGTCTTCAATTTACTTCAATTGTCTATTTTTGGTACTACTATTATTCAGTTACATCATTAGCGGAGAACACAAAGAAGAATCTGACATTCCTCTGCCAAACCAATTAATTCTCAAGTACCAACTTGCATATCTTTAAGACATTCTTGATTGCAATTATTCTGTAATTTCATCTCAATGGCAAAATAAAAGGAATAAAGATTTAAAGTAACTTTCACACATATTCAAAAATTTCTCTTTATCAATATGAACAGTTTGTTCTATTGTGAAAAAAAGAGTTCAATTTATATTTCAACCAAGTGGAAATATTAAAACAACAAAATTGAACAGATTCCAACACTCTTCTGAAAGTAAAGATGTAAAGAAACCCAAAACTCAGTTGTGAGGCATTGGTAATTCATTCATTTAAATCTCAGATAAACATTTTTAAATTCCCAATTTCAGACTTAACCTTTGAAGATAATGGACAGTACAATATGACTGATATCTACAAGCATGGCCTACAACATTAAGATTTATTTTTTATTTACTTAAGATGAAGTGATTTCCTTCTGACTCAACAGATTTATGTCTCTGATTTTAGAATTGGGTAGGACACCAGATATAATGAAAATGAAATACAAGCTTTGAGTTCCTGGAAGAAAAGCAGGCTATAAGGCTAACAAACGTTTGAGAATAAGACAAGTCAGTAGCCCTTTAAAATCTTAGAGAAAGGGGATGATGTGTCTATATGCAAAGTAGAATATTTTTGTTTAAAAATTTGGATTCCACCTTTTCCCTTTTACTTGCTATGTGTCATCAGCTATGATTCAAAATTTTATTCTGGGTGAGACTTTACAAGAAATATATTTCCTAAACTCAGTAGTAAAGGTAGATGATGAAATTAAATGTAAATTTGGAAATACACATCCTCTCTGTAAACCAATTCATGTTGTCCTGTTGGGCAATTATATTTAGAATGATTCCACATCTGAGAGAGCCAGTTTGGTGTAGTAGTTAAGCATGAGGCTAGAAATCAGAAAACCCATCAGTTTCATTCTTGCAGTTTCGCTCCTGAAAGAAACCAGCTGGATAACCTTGGGCCACTCACTGTCTCTCAGCCCTAGGAAGCAGGCAGTGGCAAATCATTTCTGAAAATCTTTGCAAGAAAACTATAGGATTAGCCCAAGCAGTCACCAAGTGCTAATACTGACTCAAAGGCAATCCCTCTCCAAAATGCATAATTAATATTCAGTTTTCTGCATTTTTCTATAAGTTATGTTGCAATGTTCCTTTTTTTAAAAAAAAATCCACAGAATGATTTCTTGGTTAAAAAAAAGATCAGGTGAGATATATATCTAAATAAAGTAAATACATTGGGAAAAATGGGTACATAAATAGATTTCCAATTTTGTGCTAAATGTATTTTGATATTAAAATATTTATGTTTTCAAAGAAGACAGAAGCAATGCTCATTTCAAAAACATTATAGACAATTATGCATCATGTTGAATGCTTTGATGAGCTAAAGCAAGGGCATGCTACTCTAATAAAGCCAATGGAAACAGAAACAATTCTGTGAATCCTTTCTGTGGGGTCCTTGGTGCTCTTTGAGCTGATGGTTGTCTTGTAGATTACCAAACTAAGTAACACTGCCAGTGCATCAGCTGATGTTACCTAGTTTGTCAAAGAAATGTCTGCAAGAAAATCACTAAATTCAGAGAGCCCCAAGGACCCCACAGTTCAACCCTGAGCTACAAATATTCTCTTCTATCAGTAATCCTTTCAGTGTAGAATTTGGTCTTGTCTATTCATCATTCTCCACAAGCATTTAAATGCAGATGCTACTGCAATAATGTTCTTCAGTTCAGTCAATTTAGGAAATAGGTGGACGCTTGTCTGATATGAAATCAAAGAGTTTGCCTTTTAAAAGCTACATTATGCAATGCTGAAAAAATGAAGAATACAATGTATTTGTCCATTCCTATGCATTAAGGGAGCTTTGAAGAAGTCTTCAAATACGTAATCATTTTTGCTTGACTTTGTCATGTTTTTATTCTCTTCTGCTCAAAAAAAAAAAAAAAATTTACCCAATGTAGACTTCATCCCAAAGCTCACTTGTTTTATTGATCTGTTCCCTACAAATAATTTTAATATTTTAATTGACCAATCTACCTTTTTCCCTCTCACAAAAATATTTCAAATGTAATAGCTTCCACTTACTAGGTATTTCAGAGATTTGTTGGCCATTAAATTTAGGCCTGCATTTTGACTAATAAGGTTTAGTACTGGAGAACAGCCATGAACCAGAGTCAAAAATTAAGAAAGTCAAAAGCAAGAGTTGGGATTTGTTGCTTTTTGCTTCAGTTCTTCATTGTAATAGATATTTGAAAATAATGTTGGCTTACTCTCCATCTTCATTTAAGTGTACCAGTGTTGTTGAATCAGGCAATTTATTTAATGATGCTCAATTTTATTTCAGAATTTTTCTCCTGTCTCTTTTTTTGATGCCAAGATAGTTTGGAACGGGGAGGTCTATAAAAGTCCATCATCATCATCATCATCATCATCATCATCATCAAAGAGTGCCTTTGAATGGTATTGACTGCCAGTGAACAGGCACCAAGGTGGTGATGTCAAGAGATTTTTTAGTTCACAAAAGATAATCTCTGGACATTTTTGATCTTTAGCCCATTTTAAAAATTAAGCATAGTTTGGAGACATGCCAAATTATCCCTTTGTCTAATAGGGGAAGGGAAAGTACTATAAAGACAGACTCAGAGCTATCTCACTAAGCAGGTATTATCAGAAATTGTTATCTGATAAACTGACTACTGGTCAAAGTGTCACTTCTGATTAGACAATATCATTGTGAATTCATAGAATTTTTGCAAAAAATACCGAATATGCATTTCATGCTGCAAATTACATACACGTTCTGCAGGTGCCTTTGTAGAGCACCTTTGTAAGAACAACCAGTTTAACATAATGGTTCTGAATTGGGACAACTCCAAAATAAATTATATATTATCATACATTACATTTCTGTTTAGAGGAGTCTCATTTATTTAAATGTGATACTTAGAATTGTACCTGAATAGCATTTTGATAGAACATCCACCAGGAGATCTGAAAGCTATAAGCAGGTTAGATTTGAAAGTCAAATCATGTGCATATTGCTGCCAAAATCCCAACACAGACTTGTGAAGGAAATCACCAAAATTATGTGCCTTTATCTTAAGCCCTAGAAGCAATTGGAAGAATGACAGAATATGAATCAAAATACTAACAGCAATAATAATGTAAAATTAAAAGAGAAGAAACAAGAAAGTATAAATTGGAGCCATTTTGAACTAGTGGTTAAGGTACCAGGCTAAAAGACTGTGAATTCTAGTTCAGCCTTAGACATGAAAACTGGTTGAGTGACTTTGGGCCAATTACTTTTTCTTGGCCCAACTCACCTCACAGGACTCTTGTTGTGGGGAAAATAGAAGGAAGAAGTATTAGGTATGATCACTGACTAGAATTAGGTATAAAAATAAGAAAGGTGGGATAAAAAAATCCTTTTAAAAAAAGTATTGCATGGCTAAAGACAACCATTCCCTAAATTATATCAAGTCCAATCATTGGTCCATCTAGAACAGGGATGTCAAACTTACGGCCTGTGGGCCAGATGTGTCACATGCTGGCCCCGCTCCACCCAGTTTAGTGAAGGGGGAAACGTCTCAATACATCACGTGATAACGCTGTGATGACATGAGTTTGACACCCCTGATCTAGATCAGTGTTTCCCAATCTTAGCAGCTTTAAGACCATGGACTTGAACTTCCAAAATACTCCAGAAACATCCTGACAGGGGAATTCTGGGATTTTAAAATTGTGAAGGTTGAAGAACACTGATCTAAATTAATATTGATTTCACAACACCTAACAACGGTTCTGCAAGACTCCAGATAGGAATAATTCCCAACCCTACTCAGAGTTGTAGGCGAACCACGGGCTGGTTATTAAGCTATGGCAATCTTTCTTTACTCCACATAATTGTACGGTAGGTCACAGAGAAGTATGGCACTGGAATTTTCCAAGTCAGTATTTTCAAAATCCCAAAGCTATAGCACTTGTTTAAACAGATTTTTATCATGTAAGTTCAGAGCTTTGCCAAACTGAGAATACACGTGTAGACGGAAAAAGTTGTACATTTTTTTCACCAGCTACTAAAATATAACTTGTCAAGCAATGCCAGTATATTACTGAGCCATGTCTTATCAAATGTTGGAAATGTTTATTATGATGGAATGAAATATCAGTCCAAACTGAACCTCTTGACTGCACTCAAATCACATTTTTCATATCACCAACAATTCACCTTCCCTTTTTCCCATCTGCTCCTCTCTTCTTATTCTAGTCAGTTTGTATTCACTGTGTTATTTGAAATCTATATTAAATGAATAATGCCCACATTCAGATAAAATATGTATCTAGTGAGAGCAGCTTACACTTATCTGGATAATTTCAGGATGATGACGGGAATAACATATAAAAGAATTTAAGACTTGATTTAAATATGAAACTGGGTGACATTTGCATTTATGGACAAAAATTCTAAGTGAGTAATGGTACAATTAATGACAGGTGAAATCTCATATTTCTTACAATTCATACCTGTTATTTGAATACCAGATATCAACGGGATACAGGTGACTGACAAACTATCCTAATTTATTAGCAGGATTGTTTCAAAATGTTACAAGGAAGCAACATTTATCTACAACTCTGTATTGCCTGGTATTTTGTAATGGGTGGAGCAGGACCTTTCCCAGCATTGCTCCATGACTAATGAAAGTGCCTTAGATGTGGTTTAAATAATAGCTTTTGGGGAATTTAATAAAGCAGCATTCTGCAAAAATAGCCGAGTTTAAGCCACTATGAAGAGACTAGCTAATTAAAGCAATGATAAATCCCCAATATTATTTCTTTCTGCAATTAGGCTGGGATCAGATTAGCAATGTTTTAGTCTAATATCCAATTTTGACATTAAACTGTCCACTTAGAGAAGAGGTGGGGAACTACAGCTCCTTTATAATTTGTGGATTTCAACACCCAGAATTCCTCAAGAAGACCACAGGTCATCAAAGGGCCTTTAAAAAGGGCCTTGACTTAGAAAATCAAGCTGAAGAGCTCCATGTTATTTTGTGCTTAGGAAAAGCAGAACTCCTATTCATTGGGGTTATTTGCACAGGAAAATATCATTTAGAGATGTACTCATCAATGCTGTATGGTGCACATACACCCCTTTGTCTATTTAAACGTTCCTATAAGTACACATCCCCCAGATTTGGAAATACATGAAGCATGGGAACACTCAACCCTGCCATCACATAGGTTATTCTGACTCATTATTGTCCTCTAGGGCAAATAAAGTTTGAAGTAATAGAACAGAGCACTTTTGTATAATTTTATATACACAAAACCCTTTTTTAAATGAAAACAGTCAAACAGCAATGAATCAGGAATAGCTCAGGATAATGAAGACTTAACTGTTAAAATGACAAATTGCAAATATATATCTCAAACAAAGCATGCGTTTATTGTACCGTGTTACAGAATCAGCAGACCAATTTAGATGATTTTTAAAATAACCACATTCTTTTTTAAAAGCTTCTTTATATTGGTAGTATGCAGTTATTTCTTAAGATATATGTGTATATTTAGAGCTTTGGCTTATACTGCTTTTGGATTAGAGTACTAGAGGAAAAAAAAATGTTTAGAGGTAATTTAAAAGCTGACCAAAACTCATTTATCTGAGCCTTAAATTCTCTTCACCTACATTCATAATTGAAGCACATGCATGCTTGACCTTCTAATATAATCCAAGAGAATGAATGAATGTAGCAAAAATGTTATCACAGGTATCAGCTCTTCTAAAATTCAAGAGTGCAAGAGTAATTCAGATTTTTACCTCCTTCCCTCAAAACAAAACAAAAATTGATATGAAATTTATGTCAGTATGGGATTTAGTCTCAGTGCTGCTGCGGATTCCTTGTCATTAGATGGTTAAAGCCTTCAAGAGGCATCATATAATATGATCATTATTATTGCTGAATTTAGATTAATCAATCTAAACCTACAAGTTTTTGTATTCAGGAGTATAGGAATAGTTTTTCTTTGGTTTGCAACAGTCTGGAATTTATTTCGGCAAAGTGGAATGGAATGAGATGCTAAAAATATATTTTTAGAACTTCTTTGGCTGCTTTTTAAAAAACCCCACCACTTTTGATACAAATCCAGCTGATATGGGTCATGGCACAACATACACTTTTGGGTGTGAGCATAAAAATACATACCAAATTAGGTCATGTAAGTGAATGAACTTTAGCTGATCTCTGCTGCTTCTGTCTATTAAAAAAAAAAGCCTTTGGCAGACCCAGAATCAACAGTTGGTCACTAGGATGTGACTTACACACTTTCCTGCTTTCCTCCCTTATGACCACAAAACCAGATATTTAATTTTTTTATAATTTCCAGTGCCAGATTAAAGGTTTTTTTTTTTTTTAGAAAAATCATGTTCTATTGCTGCACAAAGTAAATTGTGTATCCCTAACAGAATACATCAAACATGCCTCCCAATTCCATCCTGTAATATACAGGATTTTAATAAGTCTGACTATCTCATCCCTCACAATAATTCTATCATCACTGGTAATAATTCACTTTATTATATAAAAATAACCTGGAGTCAAGAAGGAAATTAAATCCATTATCATTGTCTATTATGTATGTATGTACAGTATATATGTATGTATGTACAGTATGTATGTATAACATATCTATGCATACCCACCACCAATAAACAAAATAATTTGTTTCAAACACATAATAGTGTCCATATTGTGTAGTATTGACAATAAGGTACAGATATATTAATAATACATAAATAACATATATGTTACTGATTTAATATTAAGACATTTGGATGACAATATTGAAATTTATTCTTAACCTGAGTTCAGAAAAATTCCATGATAAACGATAACAACTACTGCTGAGTAATCAAGGAAACTCAGGATGGATAGACCACCATTATCTCTGTCCTGCTATAGGTAATTTACAACAATGAGTACTGTGTGCCTAGTTTGAAACCTGACTGGAGAGGTTCTAGATAATCTGCTGTCTCCACAGCCTCTGAAATTGTGCAGAAATATGACAATTAGAAAATAAATAAATTGCACCTTGGCTATCTTCTCAACAATTTCCCCCAGAAAATGTATATGACACAGATGAATCATAAACTAGCTCTTTGTTGGGTTGGACATTAAGGAAAGAAGCCAACAGCCATCAGCTAAATGTGGTGTGTGTGTGTATGTGGGGGGAGGAACAATGGATGGAAGGGGAAGCATGCAAGAGGTGTGAGACTGGAATTTCTGAGAAGCGATGGGGAGGCCTGGACTCAGAGAGACTAGTTTGTAGTGTTTAACTTCTTCAAGGCTAACCACCCAGCTGTCCTGGGAATGGCTTGCATGAAGGAGGAGCAATGCACCTGGACCATAGACATTCCCAAAACATTCCTGGTCATGACTGAATTCTGGTTGCCTGGCTACTGTGAGTAGGCTCTGGGGTCAGTTTCATTTTGTTTGTTCACATGCATTTTGCTTCAGACCTTGCCTGACTTTCACTGTAAACAGTTCTTTCCTGGTAAAACTACCTTTTCTCTGAATCTGTGGAGTCAAGCGTTGTCTTTCCTAGGGATTGATCAGAGGCAGCCCTGACAACAGCATTGTAATGGTGTATGGGAAAGACCTTGGGAAAATGGGCCACGAAGCACTACCTCAAAAGCGATCAGATAAGAGACAGCATAGCCTGCAGCTGGATAGTGAATGAAGCAAGACGTTCATAAGGGACCTTCCCTCATTCCTCAGGTTGTAAAGGAGAAGGCAGGAGAATTGCACTTTCAGATTTCTAAGTTTCTGTCAATGTAGCTTTACAATAAAGTAAACTTAGCTCATCTGGTCATGTTTCCTGTCTGGTCTACCTAGTAAGTTTGACAAGCACAGTGACCAAGAAACTGCAGCCCTAAATGCAAGTAGGAGAAAGGTCTTGTCCCAACTTTTTGTATTGAAAGCCAGAAAAAATATGAGGGGTTACAGTGGAATTCCACATTTTTGCTTTGAGATGCCTTTGTAAGCAGGAGCCCCTATCTAAATGTGGAAGTTCTTCATATTAGCATTCCCTCAATATATTCTTGGAAGTCCTAATCTTTGCTCTGTGTGAGAGAAAGAGCCTAAGAGAATCTCAAAATTCAGGGAAAGCACAGAATATGCTAAGCCAGAATGTTATTTTTGGTTTTGTCTTAAGCCATTGTTTGAATCTGCCCATTACAGCTGGTAAGTAATGCTTTATAGTTTAGTACAATATATGATCCCAGCTTGCCAGGAATTGCTTCTGTTAAATTCATTCTACATCCTACCCAAAATGAGTATGATTGGAAATCCAAAGAAGTGTCTTACTAAGCCTATTCTCCAACTGGAAGCCAGCGCTGACAGCTACAAATTCCTTTCTCCCATATTATAAGGATTTTTTAAAAAATAGAATATTTGGGGAGAACGTGTGTTAACTTTTGCAGCTTCATTGTTGGCACCTGAATCTCTCAATTGTGGGACGAAATCCAAACAGAATTCACTCTGCTTTGAAGGAATCTCATGTTATTTTGTATTGGATTTTGTTGAAACTGATTGATACTATTAGTCACTAGATCCCAAGTACAACAGTGTTTCTTAACCTAGGCAAGTTAAGATGTGTGGACTGCCAAGGTTGAGAAATATCAAATAATACAGAAAGTAATATGTGTAGAACAAAAACATATTACTGTTTTTTGGGGTAGGGAAACGAGGGGAAATTTTCCAAGAAAAAAAGAACCTTTTAACAAAATATATTAGGAGTTTTTTTCCCCCTGCACTGTTGTACTTGGTATTTCCAATGTGTGACATGAAGAATTGGGTATTAGCGACAAAAGACATAAAATAGTGACTCTTTTTCCCCAGCTAGATATAAATCTTTTAAAAGTAAAAGTGTTTCGATTCTAAAGCAGGAAGCCATATGCAAGAATGTAAATGAATTATTTCTAGGTTTAAAAAAGTAAGATGCAGGAATTTTATGTAAAATAAACTTCCAGTCAGCAATGTTTATTTGAAAAGTGTGAACATGTGGTCTTTCTCTCTTTT